>NC_142959.1:2500000-3750000 GCF_039701765.1 Tetranychus urticae
AAATCTGTTGGTAACATTTGTTTACCTGTACAACTCATAGTTCATGAGAAAACCTCAGTTTCTCCATGAACTATGAACCCTCAAAAGTCCTAGGGAAAGTGCCCACTGTATCTCAACCATTCAACCTAATAACTTGATCTTTTCTTTAATCATTTACTATTGGCCTACTCTAACTAACTACAACACCTAATTTCACCCCTTAAACCTAGAAGCTATTTTGACCCTTCAACTTGACCATTTTTACCTACTTAAGCTATTTTCAACCTCTTGCTACCAACAAACACAAATCCCTAGAGGAACTCACATTCCTTGGTTTTCTTCCACTTGTCCATCTCAACCGTCAAACAAACTCTTACTCACCGAGGACTCAAAAGGGCTGTCTTACCTGGCCTACTATAAATACCTAAAATGTCACACTAACACTTATGGTGTATATTGTATGTCGATGGTGTACTTTTGTTGTCTGTTTAAACTTAACTAGTTTTGTATCTTTTTTGTATTGTCCTCTTGGTGTTAATTCACTTAAGTTGAATCTGTCAATTGCTTCTTCATCATCTACAACAATTTTTAATAAACTTGTTTAAATTGAATATTTTGACTTCATGTCTGTTTGGTCTGAATATTGACCGTGTGTTTTGTTTTATTTGATTCATCTCAACCTTCTTGAATTCACCATCATAACCAACAGGTTATGGGCCCAGTCACGCTTTGCTGACTTGTGTTTGTTTTGTCATTAGTATTTGTTACTAAATCTTCGAGCCTGAATATTGGCTATTGTGTCTACTAGTTAAACATCATCCTTTTGAATAACCATCACTGACAACACCATCATGATTACCAACGATATCCAAGTTATTAAATTGACCAAGACCAACTACTATGTTTGGAAGAGATCCATCGAAACCATCTGCAAATCCAAAGGAATACTTCAAATCCTCGACGGTTCATCATCACGTCCATCTGAATATAATGCTGATGAGATTCTTACTCTCACTCAACGTGACATCACTAGAAGAAACACCGAAATCAATGAATGGGATGTCAAGGATTCCACTGCTCAACAGCTAATAATGCTTAGTATTGATTCCGAAGATGTAAGTCTAACAAGTTTATTTATTAATGCTACCACTGCTCATGAAATGTTTACCAATATAATTAATTTTCGAGAAGAGCGAACTAAACAAAGCTCGTTTAGTGTTAAAAGAAAAATCATTGAAGTAAAGTTCACTTCGGCTCACACAGTTGCTAGTTATTTCTCCGAACTTGAGACTGCTATTAAGTTAAATAAAGATCGTAAAATTGATGTTGATGAAGAAAATCTGGTAATGAAAGTTTTGGATGATTTACCAATTGTTTATGAAAATTTTAGACAAAATATTGAAATGAGAATAGATACAGGTGATTCAATTACTTTAGCTCAGTTGAAAGCTAATCTCTTGCGAACAGAGAAACGTTTAAATGAAGGTAACCCAAGTAAGAAAGGTGAAGCCTTGTTAGTTAAACCTGCGAATAAAATTCATTATAATGTGAAAGATAAATTTTGTTTCAATTGTGGTCTTAAAGGACATCTGAAAAATGATTGTAGACGAAGACCAAACAACAACAACAACAATAGCAATAATTTCAATAGAAATAACAACAACTACAATCAAAGAAACAATTTTAATTCTCAATCAAATAACTTCAGGAATAATTCAAACAGATTTACCAATCAAAACAGAAGTAACAATTATTTCAATAATAACAATAACTCTAACAGACAAAATTACTCAAGTAATAACAACAATAATTTCAGAGGAAATAGGAATTTTCAGCGCCCTAATAATGTTAACTTACCTTCCAATAGAAATAATTATTCAAACAGAAATACCGAACAACAAGCTAATGTAGCTTTGACCAATAATGAAAATGAAATGAATGAACAACATGATATTGCTTATACAGCACATCAAGATAGATCAAATGAGTTAGTTTGGTATTGGGATTCAGGTTGCTCTTATCACTGTACAAGTGACATCAATAGTTTTAGTGAATTTGTTGAATTAGAAGATCCAATACCTTTGACTATTGGAGATGGTAATAAAATTACTGGTATTGCTAAAGGTACTGTATTAGCTAAATGCTTTGATGGTAAAAAGTGGAACAATTGTAAACTTGAGAATGTATTATTTACACCTCGTCTTGGTAAGTTTAACCTGTTCTCGTGGATGCAAGCAATGAAAAAGGGTTACAAGTTATTTTCCTCATTAGAAGGAACAGAAATTAGTGATAGTAAGTCGGGTAAAGTATTGATGACTTGTAAACCAGTCGGAAACTCATTTGTTTTAAATTTGAAGACTAGAAAAGATGAAAATAATTTTGCTTTAATTGCTAGAGATGCTTCGTTAAGTGAGTGGCATAAACGACTTGCCCATGTCAACGTCCATAAAATCATTGAAATGTCCAAAGAAGGTTTGCTACCTAAAATAAAGATTGATTTTGACCCTAATAAATTTGTTTGTGATGGCTGTATGAAGAGTAAAATGTGTTCAAAGTCATTCAAGACTTCAGTACCTAGAGAAGTAAAGGTTGGTGAAGCTTTCCATTGCGATCTAGTTGGTCCAATGGAAGTGTCATCAATTAAAGGTTCAAATTATGCTCTAGTTATAAAAGATGAATTTAGTTCTTTTCGATCAATTTACTTTATTGCTCATAAATCAGATACTTTTGCTAAAATTGATGAACATATTAAAGAAACTGAAAAGGTTACCGGTTCAAAGGTAAAAATAATGAGGTCCGACAATGGATTAGAGTTCGTTAATAATAAGGTTGAAACTATTTTGAAAAACAATGTTATTACTCACGAGTTGAGTTGTCCTTATACTCCTCAACAGAATGGACTGATCGAAAGAGAGAATCGGTCAATTGCTGAATTAGCACGATCAATGTTATTCGGAAGTAAATTACCTAAAAGACTGTGGGCCGAAGCAATGAACACTGCTGTCTATGTAATGAATTTAGTAATTAACAAAAAACATAAAGGGATAACACCCTATGAGCTTTGGTACAATAAAAAACCTTGTTACGACCATCTTCGCGTTTTTGGTTGTGTTGTTTACGTCAAAATACCTGATCAACAGAGAAAGAAGTGGGACGCAAAGTCCAAGAAATGTATCTTCATCGGTTATACCGAGTCAACAAAAAACTATCGTGTTTACGATCCATTTACCAACAAAATTAGTGTCACCTGTAATGTAAAATTTTCTGAAAATGATGATAATGGTGAAGCTACAATTGACAGTGTTAACAGTGATGAAGTTGTTAACTTGAGAAAATTATGTGGAGTCAATGATGAAGATGAAAATGAAGATGAAAATGACTCTGATAGTGATGAGACAATAATTTATGATCCACTTGATGAGGACGAAGTAACCAATCTAAATCTAAAAGGAAATTCATTTGTTAACATGTGTCTTGCTTCAATTTCTGATAATATATTGGAACCATTAAGTTATGATGAAGCGATGAGTTCAGCAGACTCAGTTAATTGGTTAAACGCAATGAAAGATGAAATGAAATCTTTAAATGATAACAATGTTTATGATTTAGTTGAACTTCCAAAAGGTAAACGAATAATTTCATGTCGATGGGTTTACCGAATCAAAAGAAAAAGTGATGGAACTATTGAGAGGTTCAAAGCTAGATTAGTAGCTAAAGGTTACTCTCAAAAATATGGAGTGGACTACTTCGAGACTTACAGTCCAGTTGCTCGTTATGACTCGATACGAGCAATACTTTCAATTGCTGCTGCTAACAAAATGTATTTATTACAGTTCGACGTTAAAACTGCATTTCTTTATGGTGATCTCTACGAAGAGATTTATATGCGACAACCGATTGGATTTGATGACAAAAGTGGTAAAGTGTTCAAATTGAAAAAAGGCTTGTATGGCCTAAAACAAGCTCCACGTCAGTGGAATGCAAAAATTGTTGAGTTTTTTACTAACCATAAATTCACTCAGTGTAAAGCTGATCAATGTATTTTTGTTAACAATCAAAATGCACTAACTATTTGTGTCATTTATGTTGACGACGGACTTGTCATTAGTACTAACAAAAATGAACTTGAAAAATTAACTAATTCTTTATCAAAAGCTTTCGACATGAAGTTCCAATCTCCTCAAGTTTTTGTAGGTATGGAGATAGTTCAGAGTCCGGATCGATCATCAATTAAAATCAAGCAATCTACTTACGTTAAATCATTACTTAAACGATTTCACATGCAAAATTGTAAACCAATTGGTTCTCCTGGCGATCCTAACATTAAACTAATTGCAACTAATGATGCTCCTGATGCATCGATTCCATATCAAGAAGCTGTTGGTGCTTTATTGTACCTCTCGATCATCTCTCGACCTGACATTACCTTTCAGGTTAACAAAGCCAGCCAATTCAACTCATGTTACAACGAAATTCATTGGGGAGCAATCAAGAAAATCTTCCGTTACCTTAAAGGTACAATTGATCATGGCATCATCTACAATTATCCTAATCCTGATCTTCAACTACATGGTTATTGTGATGCTGACTTTGGCGGTGACTTGGTTAAAAGAAAGTCAACAAATGGTTTTACTGTCACACTTGGAGATTCACCAGTTTCATGGGCTTCGAGACTCCAGAAAAGTGTTGCCTTATCGACAACCGAAGCTGAATACGTTTCAATCTCGGAATGTACTAAAGATGTTTTGTGGTACATTCAGTTGCTAACTGAATTACATGTCAACATAACCACTCCAATCACCATTTACAGTGACAACCAAGGAGCAATCCTTTTATCAAAAAATAGCTGTTTACCGAAACTGACCAAGCATATTGATATGCGATTTCATTTTATTAGAGACCATCAAGAAAATGGTAAAATACGAATTGAGTATATTCCAACAACTAAGCAACCAGCCGATATGTTAACCAAATCGTTAACACCAGCAAATTTAAGCAAATGCATCAATTTGCTCAACATCAGTTAATTGTGTTTGTTCATAGCAAGGGAGGCTGTTGGTTGAAAATATCAACATTACTTGATTTATCATAACTTAAACTAACCTTTCTATCTATCTAAATGTTCAATTTGACTTATTAGTCATGATTTACCTTTAATCTAAATTCATTTCAATTTTTGACTTTTTTCACTTTTTCTCGTTTCATCTTCCAACTTCACCAATAATGACTCTGACTAACATTCAACACTTTATTCACTCATAGTTCATCATCATGAACTTAATGATTAATAATTAGTTTTGACCTGATAAGTCATTTCACTGATAACTATGAAAAACCCTTATTTTTACCTTTTCCCGTACATTTCACCACATGAAGCTACTGAATAAGGAACCTCTGATATTCCTTAATATTTCTACATATCATTAGCTTCCTCTTGTTGAGACAAATCTGTTGGTAACATTTGTTTACCTGTACAACTCATAGTTCATGAGAAAACCTCAGTTTCTCCATGAACTATGAACCCTCAAAAGTCCTAGGGAAAGTGCCCACTGTATCTCAACCATTCAACCTAATAACTTGATCTTTTCTTTAATCATTTACTATTGGCCTACTCTAACTAACTACAACACCTAATTTCACCCCTTAAACCTAGAAGCTATTTTGACCCTTCAACTTGACCATTTTTACCTACTTAAGCTATTTTCAACCTCTTGCTACCAACAAACACAAATCCCTAGAGGAACTCACATTCCTTGGTTTTCTTCCACTTGTCCATCTCAACCGTCAAACAAACTCTTACTCACCGAGGACTCAAAAGGGCTGTCTTACCTGGCCTACTATAAATACCTAAAATGTCACACTAACACTTATGGTGTATATTGTATGTCGATGGTGTACTTTTGTTGTCTGTTTAAACTTAACTAGTTTTGTATCTTTTTTGTATTGTCCTCTTGGTGTTAATTCACTTAAGTTGAATCTGTCAATTGCTTCTTCATCATCTACAACAATTTTTAATAAACTTGTTTAAATTGAATATTTTGACTTCATGTCTGTTTGGTCTGAATATTGACCGTGTGTTTTGTTTTATTTGATTCATCTCAACCTTCTTGAATTCACCATCATAACCAACAGTTTCTACTAAATGTATTCCAAAAGAAAATAAACTTATCTCATCATCATCATACTCATCTGCATCGATATCCCACCTTCCAGTGACCCGTCGTTCCAATTTTGGCTCTTATTCTCATCGTGGTTCATTTGGTGGTACCAAAGTTCGTAAAATAGATTCATCACTTAATTTATCTCGCAGTTCAATAGAAAAATGTTTTCTCTGTTTAAATGATGTAAAATCACCTTCAATGCACACAATTTGGTCTTGTGGATGTCGTTTTTGTATAAATTGCCTGCGAACTTATCTCACCATCAACATCAAAGAGAACAATAATGTGTGTAATTTAACCTGCCCTGACTCAAATTGTCCAGAATTAGCAAAATTATTGAAGCAACACCAACCCAATAACCTGATTAGTTCTTCGTCTGGTCGAATGATGAATTCCTTGATAAGAACTATGTCCCCAAATCGCTTTACACCGCAAGAAATTCAATTGCTGGTTTCATCAGAGATATTTGATTTGTACAAAAAATATAAACTGTACCAAGAAGTTGACGAGGATCCAAATCGAACATGGTGTCCCAAACCCAACTGTTGTAACATTTGCATAATCTCAAAACCAAATTCAGTTTCATTGCCAACCTCGTCATCATTTACCTCATCAAAGTCGACCCAATCAACCAAAACAAACATTGTGGAAGATAAAGCTTCGTTTTACTGTCAAAAATGTAAAGAAACCTATTGTAATCTTTGTCGTAAATCTTACCATCCTGGAACATCGTGTTGGCCCTCCGGAGAAGATGATGACCTTGCCCTGTTGCTTAACAATCAAGATAGTTCATCATATTGTGTAAATAATATCAAAAGATGTCCAAGATGTTCAGTTTGGATTGAAAGGGATGACGGATGTGCCCAAATGATGTGCCGTAAATGTAAACATGTGTTCTGTTGGTTTTGCCTTCAGTCCCTCGAAGTAAGTACTTATCTTTTGTTTCTAAAGCAATTCATCTGCTTTTTGCGTCATGTGTTTGTGTTTTAGTGAAAAGCAATCAATAGTTTCTTATAAGAGTTACGCTTTCGTCATTCAAATGCCATTAATGCTATTAAATTAATTACATGAATCATTTACCATTCAAAATTTTTATCTCCTTACCATTATCAGCTTTACCATGGGCTATTTCATCATGAGCTTTAACTCGATTCCAATTTATTCATTTTAACTCAGATTTTATACAAACCAAAGTAAATAGGAATAGAGCATTATCCCAAAATTGAAAGTAATTGATGATGATGATTCTTCCTCTTCTTCTTTCAATATTCCTTTTCTCACGAAAATCGTTTTTTGCTCTTCCTCTCTTTCACCACCATTATCATTGGCAATGAAAGGCAATCAATAACTTAATGTTGTTATCTCACAGTGTCTTTAGGTCAAGCTATCTGTTTCAAAAAGTCATGGGAATTAAATGTTTACCATGAAAATGGTAAAATATAAGTTTAAAAATTGAAAAAAAATGAAATAAAAACAAAAGATAGGGAGGAAATAATATAAGAATAATTGAGAAAGAATCTGATAAATTCATCCTTGACCTGATAAAATAGAGTTGCACACCAAACCCTTTGCTCTTTTACTTAAATACTGTAAGAGTTGTTCATTTTCTAGTTCATCATTCTCATCATTTAAGATCAATTTACTTTGCTTAATTTACGCTCTGTTTGATCACAAAATGACTATCAATCAGGTTCAATCGGATATCCGTTGATTATATTGAAAAATAGTCCAGAAACAAAGCTCAATTGAGATGATTGTTTTTGTTCTCCTTAATTGTTAATTCACTTTTAACCAGACCAATCGTGTTTTTAACAGACATTCAGTTGTATTCAACAATCAATCTAATTTTCTTTTCTTTTTATTTTTTTCCAGGATGACTTTTTACTTCGTCATTATGATAAAGGACCTTGTAAAAATAAGCTGGGTCACTCGCGGCCTTCAGTGATTTGGCATCGAACTCAAGTTATTGCAATTTTTGCGGGTTTTGGTTTACTCCTTCTTCTGGCATCACCGTTATTCCTACTCGCCTCACCCTGTATACTTTGCTGTAATTGTTGCTGTGGTTCATCGTGCAAGTACTTAGACGATGGTGAGCCTCACGAGGAAGAAGACGGTTTCGGTGTAATGAATTTGTAATAGTTCACACAATCGATTATACTGAATCAATCTTCATCACTGTAATTTTCACGTTACGTTCACCAACCTTTCCAATCATCATAATCTCTCCATCTCCATCTCCCTCTTCCTTTCCATCTCTTCCTTTCCCATAAAAAAAGTACATTTTAATGTAAATAATCAACAACTGCCTAGCGGGATTGTTGAACTTCGTTCAGGAACACATTTAAAGTTCTCTTTCCGAACAATGCTCTTCCTTCCTCTTTCCTTGCATTTTACTTCATTATCCCCAATTCAATGGTGTAAAGAGCTGCATTCACCAATGAGACAAACCAAAAAAAAATACTAGAAACAATCTGTTTACAACAGACTCAAAGACATTAACTTTCCAATGTAATTTAGCACGTTGTATGTGTGTATAGTTGATAGTAAAAAAATAATAACAAAAAAGGGTATTCCGATGACGAAATTAATCGTTTCTCTGATTATTTCCTTATCGAGATGGAAATTTTTCCTTTTCTTAAAAAACATTTTGATAGTCAATAAACTCATCGCGTAAATAGATTGAGTGAGTTGAACAAAATGTACTTATACAATTGTCACATTAACTAGATTATATAATAAGTTCATCACTTTTAACTTTTCTGATTTTTATTAGCTTCATAACAAATTACAATCACTGTTAATTAATTAATTGACTGGTTAATTAAATGTTAAAGTGTGGAATCATCAACCAGACTTGAAGGCTGGAAGGATAAAAAGGCCAAGAGAAGGCAGCAATCTTGATTATTATGGATACATCATTATGACGATTACGATTACGATTGTAATGAAAAAGGAAAAAGTCTTGTAAATTGTGTAGAGTATTTTATTTTTGTTATTATCATTATTACCTTCTTCAAATTTACTATCTCATTACAAGTTATACAATAAAAATCAAGTTCGTGCATATTATTTATCCAAAGGTTTTACCATTGATAAGATAGGATTCAAAGATTAACCCGGACCTTGAATCAACCAAGGACAGGAATCGATCTTGAAGTCAGTCAAACTGACAGTTGGAAATGAACTGAGGATGAGTTAAAGATGAGCCAAGAAGCGAGCAAAAAATGTATCAAGCATTGGATAAAGACCTGGATTTCAACTAAACATGAACAAAATGTGGATATAAAGGGATGAAAATGAATCGACCATTAATATCCATTACAATGGTTTAATACTCTGGTTCCACAATTTATATCGCTACTCGGATGATATTCAATCAACTACAGTCTCTTCAAATATTCAAAGTCAAGGAAACTCATTATGCTGCTTATTTACATTATTCACCTATCCGAGTCATCTTCACAATTAAAACTCATCGTGTTCTCAACCTTGCTCAATTAGCCACAAACATTAATTACTGGTCATGATTTAGATTTATCAATGAAGTATGAAACGTCGTAAAAGTATTTTTACCGTGAAAAGCTTTTCACTGCCATCGACTGTTTTCTGGTTACCTTGTTGGCTAAAACATTTGATTGCTGATTTACTCTGGTGTCTATGATTTTTATTAATGCAATCAGTTCGAAGGATTTTATGTGAAAATACTCCAACAATTTAATCAAGCTAGACAATTGGCAAAATGAAATCCATCATTAAATCGGGTTTAACTGTTTCCCTCGGATACAAGCTGATAACTTTGGATGAAAATTTAAATTTATATTTGTATAAAGTATATTTGGCAATAACTGCCATGAATGTTGATCACTATTGAATAAGATTAACTTTTGTTAAGCTAGACAGATTATGGAATCAAATTTAATCACAGTCAATTATGGTGTAATGTGGATTTTGTCAATCAAGATTTGCTTGTTGATTGTTTATGGTGTTGGCTGTTCATTTTAAATTGCCTGAAAAAACCAGAAAATCAAAGAGTTGCTTTTAGAGCATGATGTATTGATTTGAAAAGTTGATTGACTATTGAATTTAAATCCTATTGTTCATGAATTTCGTAATAATTTACATTTTCAACACAACATAAATCAATTTCATGATGATTTCCCATTGAATGATTGTTAAATCATCGAGCAATCCAAATAACTATCACTCAACAGATCTCAATCAGGTTGCAATAATAAATGATTGTTGAGATTTCTTTGGCATAAAGAGAAACTAATTACAATTTACTAAACAAGATATTAGATAATGAGTGCTATCCTATTGAAAACTTAGTATTACTCTGTGTTCATGCGAATAAAGACCTTAATTGATTGCTTTGAACAAGCATGGAACTAATCATTAACCGTCATTTTTAGTGGCTCGGTTGATTGTCTGGTAAAATACATTCAAAGATTAGATTTACTTTTAATTGTTACCAACGAGGAGTAATTTTTGCTACTTTGATCCAACTCTGAATAAATTGATTAATAAAAACTAAATCATTTCCAATCTTGACCTCTATCAGTTTATATTGTTTTTAAGGTTACAATAACATAATAATTGGAACAGAAAACAATTGCGATTGTCATTTTGTTGACTTGAAAAAAAAGGCTGATGCACGTATTTTGAAAAGTGTTTATATTAAATACAAATCTCTGTGTTAAACACTTTAAGATTGTTATTTATTTCAATTAGTATTTGCAATTAAGTATCAAAATAGACGACCAGACGATAAAAGTTGCTTGTATCGCTGAGTAAATTATACAACGTTTTAACATTACTTCAATTTTAAGTTTCCTTGATGTTGGCCTTGTTTGTTTGTGCAATGAAAAATTGAAGAAAATTTGTGTTTCATTTTTCACAGAATCAAAAAATATAATTTTGATAAGGGTTGGCAATAATTATGATGCGGCCATCAGCTCATGATCGACAAATACATGAAGATTTTCCGAGGAATCTGAAGCAGTTGATTCACGGCGTGATTCGTTTGGACCAATAGTTTTTTGCTGATTGGACGCTGCCTTGAAATTATCATAACCTTGGAAACCAAGAACCGGATTATTAGAAAAATATTCTTCCGTTGAATAAGGAACCTTTGAACTGAGGGAACCATCATTGTAATCATCGAAATCACTGTTAGACGATTTAACTGTTTCAGACATTCCTCGTGCATAATGAGTATCACTTCCACTTTTGACTTCATCCTCGGAATATATTCCACCTCTGATTATCTCGAAATTTCCACTTCCTAAAATGCCAAAATTTTGTTTTGTAGTCTGTGCGGTAGCAGGAAAATAGGTTTGTGGCCTTCGTTTTCGTGATCTTCTATCGGACGAAGTAAGCGAGAATGGTGTCTTCATAGGAGATGGTTTATCAAATGAGTTGTCCAAGTTAAATAATGATGCTAGTTCAGGGTCCTCATCGTCAAAGGCAAAGTATCCGGAAGCTTCTGATTTCAATAAATCATTGTCATTTCCATTAGTGTCATTTGAATTTGATGATAGATTTTTTTTCTCGCCATTATCGAGATTTTCTCCTTCAGAATGTTTATTATTATTTTGATCCATCTTCTTATCATCTTCATTGTGTTCTAAAGGTAAAATATTTTCAATTCCTGGTTTTTGTGTTTCTGTTTCACTTTGATCTTCACTATCAGTTGATCTTTTTGACCTTATAGCAGGCATTCCAAAGTGTGTACTGCTGAAAATGGGAGATGCCGGCGTTCGTGCATGATAATCACCCAAATTTGATTTTGCAGCGGCAATATTACCAAAATTAGCTGCCAAATTTGAAGATAGAGTATGCGCTAATAATGGATTTGCATATGTTTCTGATTCTGGTGTGATTCTGATGGTAGGAAGACGTTGATGTGTAAACCCAGGCAACCCTAAAGCACTTTCTTGGTGTTGTGCTGATCGGAGAAGATGTGTTATTAAAGGTGAATTATAATCAATAATAGGAGTTTGACTTTGAAGCAAACTATGCCTTTGATGGGAAGCAGCTTGTTTTGAAATGGCATCCGCGCGTGCCGCTATGCTAGCTAATTTTGATCTTGATTTGGATAAAGTCAAAGATGGAGTTGTGACAATTTGTTGTTGAGCTAACTTTGACAAAGGTTGAGGATTGAAAGTTTTAAGAGCAGATGAAGGTGCTTCCGCGAAAGACGGAGATTGACTCAATATTGGATATGAGTCCTGGTTCGGAGAGTTGTATAATGACAGCCGAGAATGCGATTTATTTGGCAGTGGGTTTCGTAAGCTTGTCCTTGTACCGTAAGCTGGTTTCGGTAGCGATGATGAAGGTGAAGAGGAAGAAGATGATGGAGCTGATATAGATGAATCAGAAGATGAAGTAGGAGACGAGAGTGAGGAAGAGGGAGAGGACGAAGAAGTACTTTTGACAATAGCTGGCGATTCAAATATGAATCCAGCTCCATCAGCAGCTAAGTCAGCACTATCATGTTGGTGCAACTGGTCCAAGGCAGTTCCATTGGGTGGTGGATAACCTGGTAGATTATCTGGTCCATTTGAAACGGCTTCCTCTCGAGCACTTATTGATATTGGAGCAAGTCTACTCTCTATGCTGTCATATTCAGCATCATAGTCTGGAACCATTCCAAGATAATCATCAAAATCAACCTTTTTACTTCCAGCCTCTGGTAACATTTCACTCAATGAATTTGAACTTGAACTGGGAGCAACAGATGATGTTGGTATGAATGTCGATGAAGCTGATGAGGCTGACGAGACTGTAACTTGACTATTTTGGTTCTCATCGTTTGCTTCATTTTCAGTAATCGGTATCGTTGAACCATTAACTTCTGATGAACGTGTTACTGTACTTTCATTATCACCACTTAATGAGTTTCGTGAGGTTCCATTTTTTGCTATTACGGTTTTTGGCGATCTTTTGTGACTTGATTCAAGTAATAACGCTTCGAGATCTGATTTTTCTGTAAAAATAAAAGAAAATAATTGGTTGGTAAATATTGGAACAAAGAAAGAAAAGGAAAGTATAGATAATTTAACAAATTATCTTACAAAAAAGTAATACAGTTGATTTAAATTTAGATTCAATGGTCACCGTGTAAGCTGGATTCAAACAATAATAACGGTCATTTATAAGGCACAAACATTTCAAAAAGCATCTTGAATGTCAACAAGTATCATTACAGGTTACAACAAAAGCACTTCACAATAGCAGTTTTAGTTTATAAATCTTTAATAGCACAAGACCGAAAGGTCACCCTCTTTTCAAGGCACTTGAAATTTTAAAAAATCTCATCAATTGTTCATTGTTTATTGGCACTTTATTACTCAAGTAACCGTAAAAGCAACAAGTTTCACTTCATTTTCAACTTGACCAATTTTTAGGAGCACATTTTAGTTAACAAATTAAAATGAAGATGTCACTTGAGTGGTTTTGATTGAAATACAAATTTTAATCAAAAACTAAGCTTGAAAAAATCAATTTCAATTTTTGAATCTTATAAAACAGTGATTACAGAGATTTTCATCTTCACCTATTTTTAAACAAGTGCATCTTGGATTGGTCAAAGATTGAAAATTCAAGTCCATTAAATAGCCATTTCTCCTTGTATCATAAACCCTACACTAACAAACCCAACAAAAGCAACAAAATAAACACTCGACATGAAATTGAAAAAACACCAGAATTTTTGAGTCTAAAATAAAGGTTGTATTGTGAAAATAGAATTAAATTTTCTGGTCAAATGAGATTGGAAGCAAACTGAAGATCAACAGATGATTAAGTGAGAAAGGCCTTTTTTTCTGGTTGCACTTTACCATCATTTTTTGCTTCCATTATTACCTTTATTTGAATTGGTTAGTCAGTGAAAGTCTGTTTAATGTCACTAATGATCAACCCATTTTATCTGTAATTACAGAAACTAATTTCGATGAGAATCATGAAAACTGAACCAAAAAAACAACAAAAAATGAGGTAAATCAAAAAACTAATGAAAACCTTTTTACCAGATTAAATGTTCAACAGTGTTTACTGTGTAACCCAAACCCAAAACCAAGCTACAAAAGCCAAGCAACTTTAAACCAAAAATGAAACAATCTACCAAATTTGACCAGTTTTATAACACTGAGATAATACAAAGGATGAAAACCAAAAGTGTCTTTGAATTGAACCAGGTTTTTACATTTTGAATGTAAAACCATTTGTAAAGCTCACAAGGTTGATTAAATTTGAAATGGATTGACCACAAGTTTTGACAGCTAATAATCAGATATTTTAATCAGGTCATCATCGTTGATTGTCTCTCAATTGATTTACAGTTAAACAATATTTACTCAAACTGAGACCTCGTTTTTTTTGGGTGAATGGATAATAAACAAGCAAACGACCAACCAACCAACAACAGTAGCAATAATAATAATGGATTTTTATATGTAATTCATTATAACGTGATAACAATAATGGATGATTAAACATCAATCCAAATAACGGTAATTCACAGGCTAAAGTGAACCAGTCAAGTGTTGCCTGTTGATAATCAACATGAAAATTGATGTAGATGTAAACAACGTTGAAATGTGAGAAACTGAAAAAAGCATCTGCCTTTTTTTTGTATAATAATAATGTTGAGACTGTTGATTACGATGATGGCTGTATTTGCAAACAAAAAAAAACAAGTAAAGCAATTAAAATTGGTAACCCAGTTGAACATCAATGAAGATATTTGTTAAGCTTGCCTGATCACGCATTAGCATTATATTTTATTATTGGCATTATTATTGATATTAATGCTATTAAAAGTAATGTTAATTAGCTGGCAACAATTAGTTAATAACAATGAACTTACAGAAAAGTTAAAGAGTAGTTAAAAGTGGCTTAAAAACAAAAACAAAAAACAAAAAGGAAGACAATTGTTAAGAAAAAATGTATTCTAATAGTTTTATGGCATTCAACCGTTTAGATTGACGTTTATTGTTGCTAACTAATTAGTGATCAATTGATTAAAAGAAAAACTTCCGGACTATATTTAGGTTTACCTTTAATTGTACCTTGAAAAGATGAATACAAATGAGTCAGTGTTACATGTCAAAGTTACTCAAACGGTGCACTAATGAGTGACTTGAGATGAACCTTTGAAGCAACAAAACTTAAACACTTGCAACTCGTGCTGGTTTGAATAGTTGACGTCAATAAGTTATTGGATTAGGTTAGGTAAGGTTAGGTTAGATTAGGTTGGATTAGGTTTAATTTTTGATTTATGTCTTGGCAAATGCACAGTTCAATACAAAGTTCAACAGTGAAAAGATCTAGAAAGTCTCAAAGAAATGTCATCGGTTTATTTTGCATTACTATTGAGTTGAAAAGCTGCATTAAATTGATGAGTAAAAGTTAAAGTCAATCCTATTACTTGAACGGTGAATCAAGTCTTTTGTTTACAAAGATGATACAAAGTTCAAGCTTCTTCGTCTTATTCAAAACTAAAAGTATCATCGGGTTATTTTGCATTATCATGCAAACATTTGGATGAAATAAAAGTAACATTGATGAGTGATTAAACTAAACTCACTTATAGTCTTTGACAAAATGAAATGATAGGTTGGCTGGATACAAAAGTGAAGTGAGTTTTATTTTATTGAATTTCATGTGATTATCGCATAGAGATGAATATTGGTGGTCACCAACTTTCAAAATTCATGCATTTTTTTGCAATTAATTGCAGATAGTCATCAATTTAGTTGATCACCATAGTTATCTGCAATACGGCTTAAGCATCTTCAGATAGGCGACTAACCTTAGTAGTTACTGTGTACATCAGACTATTTGTGGACAGTTTGCAATGCTGACTTTATCAGCATTAAAGCAACTCTATTCGTCTCAATGGCAGATTTGACCCCAATGACCATTTCATTGGAATAACATTTTCCCATTCTTTGTAGTTATTCCGATAGTTCATGTGATGAACATAAACATGTGAAATTGAACTTAGAAAATTATAAATTTGAAATTATTTTCTCATGTAAACTTATCGAACATTTGATTTCAATGTTTCAAATATCACTGATTGATTAACTTGAGCAAGAAATGATGATTTTTTGACGCATTGCGAGTAAAAGTGATAACTTGATTGAAATTCATTCAGATATTAATAGAAAATGCAATTTTCTCCTTGATTATTGCTACAATTATTAAGATTTCGCCAACTCAATACTGAACCATGATTTGTTGAGACAGTTTAAAGCATTTGCTTATCAAAAACCATTATCAACTTGTTCAACTCAAAGTTTCCTGGTTATGGTCTTAAAGTCAATTTACTGACAAGTGTTGATGAATCTGTTTGATCAATTATTGAACAAATCAGATAAATGTTGATAAAAGTTAACCGTTTAAAGTAATCGCGCTAAAGGTCTAATGACTTATAGCGAGCAGGGAAACGTCTTGTCAACATACATTTTTAATAATCGAGTTAAGTGACATTTTTTTTTCTTTTCAATGAAATGTGTCAGTAATTATGATTGTAAAGTGAAAAAAAAATCAACAAATTAACCAACTCATAAGCAAGTCAATAATTTTTGGCAAACAATAAGGAAAGGCGAGTGGAGCAAAAAGTTTGAAGCAAAAAAGCATTAAAATTTAGAGGAAAAAAAGAGGTCAAATCGGTTCAATTTGATTCAGTTTGCTATGAAAAATTAAAATCAAATTGTAATCTGATTAAATGTTGATCAAAGAAATGATGAAAAGACGTTTTACACTCGTTCATTTGGTGTCTCACAATGGGTTACAATGGATTAAACAATTAGCTCAACAAAAGTATAATCAAATTAGTGTTTAGTTTAAAATTGAAGAGTTTACCTAATTCACCATTATTGTTCAACAATAGGGTTCAATCATCAGGGTTAATTTAAAGTAATTGCTGTTTAAGCCTTAAATGATTGGTGAAATGGTAAGCCTAATGAGAGTATTAACTTCCTGGTTTCAAGATTAATATTGATTGACCATCAAAAGCGTAGACCATTTAATGACTCAAGGTTAGACAATTGACAGTTAATCAGTTAAATTGAATTAACTGAATCAAGGAAACACTAAAATTCATTGAACTCTTGATATTACAATATGAAGCTCTAAAGTCAAAAATTGAATCTCAAAATTGGACTTTAAAGTTGAGAAAATATTTAATCTG
The DNA here is from genome assembly GCF_039701765.1 of Tetranychus urticae. Taxonomy (NCBI): domain Eukaryota; kingdom Metazoa; phylum Arthropoda; class Arachnida; order Trombidiformes; family Tetranychidae; genus Tetranychus; species Tetranychus urticae. The sequence goes on from NC_142959.1 coordinate 2,517,341, forward strand.
AGAAAATTGAAAATCTAATTTTGAGTCGATTTGGATGAACTCACCTTTTGCTTTGATTGCAGCAATTGTAGTTATAACGATTCCTGCGGCAACAACAATTAACACTAGGACAACTTCCCAACGACTAGTCAATCTAGATCGAGATTCACGACCAAAGGTTGAATACCTTTCACGACGTTCCCTTGAGTTAGCCAGGTTGGCGAATTGATATTGATATTGGCTTTTAAAATGATTGCCAATATCAACTCAACACTGAATAAGGTGAAACCTGGAAGGCTTTTGTTTTGTCAAAGGTCAATGTGAATCCACAGAGAAGCAAATATTTGCAACAAAAAGTGTTTATCCTTTAGTCACTCAATGGATTGAGAGTTGACAATGGCAATGGTCAATCATAGTTGGTAAAAGATGAAATGAAGTTAATCCAAAGGCACATAAACAAGTGTATTAAAGGGTAAATTGTCTTGTAAACTGTAGATGGTTGTTGTTCAATGAAGTCAAGTTTAGTCTTGAAACACCATTGAAACTGTTTGCTCTTTAACATGTAAAAACTGATCAACTGATCAACCATCAACTTGTATGTTCATCATCATCATCATCATAATAATCATAACAATCATCATTATCATCCTAAATCGATGGCAACAACAGCAAGAATACAGATCAAAGTTGTCTGGAAATCGTGCTTGCTGTTGAACAAAAATACTAATAAAACAACATTAACATGTGTATGTGTGAGTGTTACGGTACAACTGTGCGGTGTGAGAGGAGAAGGTAGAGAAAGACTGTTAGACAGGCGAAAACGAGTGAAGACAGAGAAGTGAAAAAGTGGACAGAAAGAGAGAAAGAGAGAGAGAGGAGAAAGAGCGACTGAGAAAGACGCTGAAGCAAGGCCAGTGAACCAAATCAGTAGAGCTTATTGAAGCGTACTTGTCTTAAGCAATGATGTTTATGTTGTTGATGACGATCAGGTTGATGATGAAGCTTGATGAAAAATGAACAGGAAAAAAAACAATGCAAACCAAGCGTCGTTAAAAAGTGTATTAATTTGAGCAAAGTCTTTATCCGTTAACCAGTTTCAATGAGCATTCAGGATTCTCATGTCTATCATTTTCTAACATATTCACATATTCAAGGTTCATCTTCATAAAGCTCATTTGCTTCACAAACTTGGACCACTTCAATGGTCTTTTGCTTTCTTCAAAAAGATTTTTTTTACTTTTCCTGATCGATCCTGATTAATATTTATCTTTTCTGTTGTTGCTACGAATTCAATCGACTTCGATGAAAATGTCCGAATTGGCCTCTTGATTCTTGTTTTTGCAATTGATTTCATTCGCTTGGAGTTGCATTGCGATTAAGCTTTGATCATGAAGCAAACAGATCGTAACAATGATTATCACTTTTCAATTATCACTGATAATAATGATTTTATAATAAAATGTATTCTTTCTGTTCAACAAGTAAAACTGTTCACTCCAATAGTTGACAAAACTTGATTTTTTTTTTGGTTAAACAACTCTTCCTACTACGAGTCACTGTTAATCATCTTTAACCCATCATCATGATTACCCTTTCAACATTCAGGGTCAATCGTTTCAACCTGATTTTTCAAGGTATTATTTATCAGCCTAATCAAGATGATCGGAAAAACATTTTTACCCATTTCTGGTTAAACTCATTTTCAATAAAGGCAAACAACAAGAAATGAAAAAAAACACTTTTGTGGTTTCCTTCAATTATAGTTACACGATTGCCATTTATTAACCCAAACATGGACACACTTGTTCAACTCTTGCCAACCTTGTTATTGTACTTTATCAACTGGAACTCAACAGTCAAAAGTTATAATCAACACACAATCAATGAACATCAATGAACATCAATGAGAATCAAAGATGAACCATGATTATGAAATTAATGGACAAAAAAAGTTGAACTTTATTTCAATTTTATTACATCAAATGAACAACTTGAGATTCTAAAGATTCTGCCCCTAACAGCCTTTACGTGATTTGCATGATGGAAAAGATGAAATGAAATTTTCCACCAAATTTACCTTTCATCAAATTACTCAAGTAATCAATTGAATTCAAGACTTAATAGATTACGAAATTCGCAGCGAAAATGTTCCAATTTAAGGTGAACAAGTTGACATTTCCAATGTTTTATCGAACTGTTAATTTATCTCTGAAAATAATTACCAATTTCCAATCGAGTAGAGATTAAAAAAGATCAATATTATTCAGGTAACTTACATAACTTGAAACTGATTCATATTTAGTAACAAGAATTGTATAGAATTTCAATTTCAATTTCACATAATTCCAATAAAAGTGGCCAGTAATACCTGTAACAAGCCTTGATAAAGTTCTTGTCAATGGAACATTTCAATCGTCATTTGGATCAACCAATTCTTCAGCCAAGCTTACATGAAGAAGAAGAACAAAAAAGTCATTTTTATAAGAAAAAGTAGGCGAATTAAAAAAAGTTTCATTTCTCTCTCAACATCTTTTATTATTATTTTTCAGATGAATGTTATCGACTCGATTTAGATAATAACATTGCCTTTATCCAATCACTTTTGTTGTAATGAAAAACAATTTTCATCAACATTTCCATTAACCTGGAATAAAAATTGTTGAAACTTCTGTGATTGACATTATTCTGTTTCAATTTCAATGGACAATTGTTATTGACCATTACAGAATGATAATTGTTGTCAACAATGAAAATGAGCCATTCAGGGTTCACTATAAATTAGAGCGTCTCATCAATTTCAAAGTTAGTGAAAGCTTTCCTTGCATTGAAAGAAGAAGCTCAAAAAATCTTCAAATCTTATCTTGTTCTCCATTCCAAGTTTACCATCAAAATGAGTTCATCATTTTCCAGCCTTCTAGTTGCTCTTAATTCATTGGTGATAAGTTTAATGGTTATTGTAATAGTGATTAATGTAAATCCAGTCGAGTCTCGAATCGATTCCAAGAGTAAAGAAATTGATCCCAGAATTTTGGAGGAAAAATTTCAATCTGATTCATCATCCGACATTCAACCTGCCTCGGATGCTCTTCAGCATTTCCTCAAGGAATTGGATAGATATGTTGCCATTGCAGGACGACCAAGGTAAGAATCTTGATTAATCAGTTCGACTGGAAATTGATGAAAAGTTTCATTTCACTCGATCCATTAATTCAACACAATTTATCATTTTGCATGGAAAAGTTCATTTCCTTTATTTGCAAATGTTTACCAACTTTTCACTTTTAATCAATTTAAAATCTTTTCTTTTGTCTTTCAACAGATTTGGACGAAGTGCTTATAAAATGCCGAAAACGCCAATTGCTGATTATTTTACTCGGAAAAGTGTAAACGAATTCAGATTTCCTGGATTTTACCAATTGGATGTGTAACTCTTTGGATTTTGTTTTTGGTTTTCCTTATTTCATCCTGGAAATGGAAAGTTGAAGAATGAAAAATGTAAAAAGAAAATGTGAAAATTTTAAGTTTCATTAAAATTCATTTGTTCCTCTGAACTCATTTTGTATGTTTCTTTATTCATATTCGGACCAATTTAGTTGGAAAGCTAAATATGAGTTTTTGCCCTTTTTGCTTGCTTTCTTTCCACTGTTCATGAATGTTCATGAAATATTCAATCACTTTAGACTGTTGAAATGTTATTGATTGTCCAATCTGATGAAATAAATAAATGAATAATGAAAATGATAGGCGAAGAGAAATGATTATTTTTACCTTTTCACTCTTTGCTCTTCTTTTCATCGTTCAATCTTGCAACCTTTTTCATGTAATTTTGATGCTACATTGAGTTTCAAATTACTTTTTACCTTATTTTTCATTTGACACATTTCATGTCAATCTTCACGTAATTCAATGTATTAAAGTTGGTCCAGTTTGCCTGCGATAACAGGAAAATTGCAACAAATTCAAGATTCTGTCAGCTTTTCATCGACATTAACGATAATCAAATGGTAACTATAAATGTTTGCAGGCGACAAAAAGGTCAAAAGATTGACTTCTAATAACTCTTATTCTGATTGGAGGCGACTTTAAATGCGAAAAAATTGGCTGAAGAAAACCATTTCCAGAAAAAATCAAAGAAAAGTTATCAGAAAATTCGATGAACTTTCATTCATTTCACCAATTTCTCGACTTTGACCAAAGGCTCCATCAAAAATTATCGAATGGATTCACAAGAGTTATTCATCAACATGAACATGAATATTTCGAAATTTGAGGATTTTATTCCATGCACTAAAAGAATCAACATTTAGACAAAACGAACTTTCGATTCTGAGTCAGTTCAGGGAAGGAATTGAGAAAAAATCGAGAAATTAGAAGTAAATTTTGTCCAACTGTTGAGCCCAATGAAAGGATTATCTGAAAGTATTTTCGTGTTTTCTCATCTTATCATTGAAACTTTATTTTCTGGAAAATATGAAATATTTCCTGACGGTTCAATCAATAATAATCTGTAAACGATCAACTTCGTAAACTAAATTTCGAGTTTTGAACCAGTTTCTTTTGAATCAATCATTACGATTGTTGGAGTTGAAATATTTTTTCAAATATTGACCCAAAAAAGTGAACCATTAAAAGACTCTGATGATTATTCAGATGAAACGTGATTTGATGAGATAAATGATGAAATAATTTTCTATTTCACTTTGAATAACTCTTTTTTTTCTTTACTCATATTAATATCATACATTAATAACATCTAATGAAATACATGATTAGGTCAATAATGAAAGGTAAACACTTGCCAACATTATTAGCAATAATCTTATATAATCAGTTGAGACTTTATTTTCATGGCAACACTGAATCAACACCTATAAAGACGATGCAAGATAAACATTTGAAAATCCCTTGGATTGTTCAATTGGTTCAATAATTGTTTGATTTCTCAATTTCAAGTGTGATTTGGCAACAATTGTTTTTACCCTGAAAACTGAGCTCAACTTTGAATTTCAATTTTTCAGAGAAAAGCAAAATTTCCAAAATATTTGCAATTTTATTTATTCTTGAAACTCAACTTTAACCTTTTTTTCTGTTCACTTGAAGCCAAGTTTAATCGCTTTGATCCTGATTCTGATTATTGATCATGAATGCATCATGGAACTGACCAGAGAACGCAACAGATTCATGATTTACATTTCCAGGTTCATGGTAATCTTAAAAGCCGGCCAATGTTGAAGTCATTTAGAAAGGTTGAAAATTCAATCTAAAGTAGATTTACCTTCTCATCTGGTTAACCTGGATTAGATGAATTCCCTGAAAACAAGTTATGAATGTTATTTTAAAACTAAATCAATGTTAACTTTATCATTTGCATTATCCAATTCTGTATCAACAGCTCACTTAACTCCACCAAAATCAGGTTAAAACTATTTTTATCTTGAAATCTTTTGCTTGTAACTTCAGGGAATGATGAGAAAGAAGAAAATGTTTAAAATCAAAATTTTCTTGTTTCCATCAGAAAACTTTAATACTTTTCCTTTTCACCATACTCTTGCCAGTCTTATCCAAATTTACATTCTTATAATCCAAGGTAAATCCAAAAGTTGGATAATTTCACTGGGATTGATAGAATATCAAAAAATAAATTTTGTAAATAAATGTAGAAATTTACAATTTGGACAATCTGAGGTCAGCATTTATGAGCGAATGTCAGCGAATTTAAAGTTGATTTCTTCATGTGCTAATCTAATCAGTTTTGGCTCATCAGTTTTTAGGATTTCCGTTTTCTTTGTCAGATCCGATTGCTCACTCATATCTTGACTTGAAGTGACTCTTGATAAGTATCAGATTCAAGATTATGGTTACATTATCATGAAGTAGACAGAATGGTAAATCTGACGAAACTGGGAAAAGACGAGAGAATTTTTGAGAAAGAAAAAAAAATAGATTTTCTCACTTTGGTTACAGTTTTTTGGTGAAAGTAATATTCCGATGATATAAAGCTCTTGACTTTTCAACCTTTTCATTTTGTTCTGCCATCTCTTTCCATAAGATTTCAAACAAATGAAAATATTTATTTGTTGGTGAAAGAAGAGGAAAAACTTTTCATTGTTTACTCTACTTTCCAATATTTTGAGCATCTTCAACTTACAGAAGGTTGAACTGTTGCAGGAAAATCAATTAAATCAGACTTTTGCTATCGTTTTGATTTATTTTCAGATGCAGAACTATCGTATTGAGCAGAATAAATTTTAAAATTGAACTTTTTGCAAATGTCGAGAGGATTAAAAGACAAATTATAATCTTTACATTTTAAACTGAAAATGCTACAGAATGCTAGTTTTAAAGGCTGTATGGGTTCAACAATTATAGTGACAATAGTTGTAAAATGTAATTCTTATTCGTGCGTTTTTGCGCTGAATTGCAAAAAGCTAAATATAAGGGAAATGCATATAACAGAAAACATTGTTTTAAAACGATTTGCAGACATTTTATCAGAATTATTATATTTTGCCATAAAATGCCTAGCAGTGCTAAAAAGTGCTTATTCTAACAATTAATTACGATAGAAATTGCATAGAGCACACTCGATGCAAATCGAGGCTTTGTCAAACTTTCTGTGTTTTTATTGAACTTTGCATGACTATCCGCTCATGAGAGACTTTACAAAGTACTTTTTGACTTGACCTGCTTACCATTGTAACTGTGAGATAAAAAGGTAGAAAGGGAACATTTAGTATAAAAAGAGTTGTACTGACCAATTCTAACTCATATTCACTTCACCTTTCAGTTTCCAAGCCTTTTTATTGTCAAAGACTGACTCTGAAGGTTGCTCTATCCTACCTTCACCGCCGATACCTTCCTCTATCTTGCCTTACTTTTTACTGAACCCCTTAACACAATATTATAAACTCTTAAAAGATTGTAACCTAATTTTATATTTACTTGTTTACAAAATACATTAATGTATTATTGTAACTTGTTGAAATCCCATATTGTCAACCTTCCTTTTATTAAGTAATAAATAGTGTGCTTCAGCTTTAATTCACCGTCCGTTCCTGATTCTATTCTTTCAATTGGTGGCCATTATGAGGGATGGAATAATCATATTTGAGATCAGATTCCTTTAGCTTCAACATAACAATTTAACTATGAATTAATGCAGACAGCTTTGGGTAAAATTTCGTTGTAATCATCCATTGATAAAAATAGTGCAAAATCGTCGTTTGTCCACACGTTTGTTCTTTGAGCGTCTGTTAGGACTTTTGCTTCGGTCGAATGTTTAAAATGTTGACAAAGCGAATTCTTTATCATAAATATTGTCAGTGGCAAGTTCTTTGTAAGGTTTACCAAGGTTGATATAACGAATTGCGACCAAGAAAAATATGAAAGAGTTGCAATAATACAACTCGACGACTTCATCTTTGTGACAAACCGAGCAAGTAACCAATCCTACCCTCTCAAAGCATCTGTAATCTTCATACAACCCAGCAATACCATCCTGAACTGTAAACGGTTTTTATAATTCCCACGTTGAAGATTGTTTACAGTAAAGAATGTTGTATAGAAAGCTGATTATTGTTCATAGACGGAATTGAAGGAGCGGAATTTCTTAAAAAGTATTTAAGTAAATTTTTCTGCATTGAAACTTCATTCAGCTCAAAGCATTAATTAACAGAAGTTGCAATATCTCGTTCTTCATTTATAGTAATGCAAAAAACAAAAAAAAACGGTAACTAAGTCTCAAACAAAACTGGAATGTAAATATAAAATGTAATAGATAAATACAGATAATCTGAGGGAGCATGATGATTAGAAATTCTATTTTGATTTAAGTTAAAACATTGTAAAAGGGAATTCCAGAGAAGTTTCAGTAAATAATCTATTCTCATTTACATAAAAAAGGATGATTGATTCCTGACATCTTGTTTTTCACATAAAACTTGTTTATCAAAGATTGCTTTCCTATTTTTAAACAGTCATGAAATACATGAAATTGTTTACATTAAAAAGTTGTTTACAGCAAAAAAGTTGATTATAAGCTGTTTAGTTTTCATAAACAGAATCAAAGGACAAAAATAACAGAAATTTATTTAAGCAGATTTTTTGCTTTTAAATTTCATTCAACATTCAACGCTGTTCAAAATAGATATTTCAAATTGTTAAACTAAAGTAATGGCAAAAACAAACAACACTGTTAGAAAAGCGCTCGGTGGAAAAGCACCAAGAAAGAGATTAAGGAGTAGTGAAAATCTCATTCAAGCTGTTTCCGAAATGGTACACGATGAGCTTTTAATCAATGAGATACAATTACCTCCCGGATCTTCCCCTGGTTCATTATCTTACGAAGCTGTCCCTGGTCCATCCAACGAAGCTGTCCTTGGTCCATCTAACGAAGCTATCCCTGGTCCATCTGGGTTGCAGCCGTTTTACACGCCCAATGCTGGTACTAATGAGGATGATGATGACATTGACAAGCTAAGAAGTTTTGAAGGCTCGACAACAGAAGATGATGAGGCCACAGCTATGAAACAGGTGAAAAAAGCGCTTGTACCAATCAGGTAATGGTTTGATTGGGAGAAGGTCACCGGGAAGGGCTATCTCTATGGTGGAAAATTCATGCGAATCGCCGCAACAGAGTCCGCTGGTCCGAATGCTTTGTACATCCTGACAACATGACAGATGTAATGGATCCTGTTGGAGAAGGATTTGGTGAGGACTGGGAGCAAATCGTCGACGCCGAGAATCTGAAGTAGCTTCAGCGAATTTATGACGACAGCTACCGATGCAGATGGTGTCCTGGCCGATACACTTTTAAACGGAATCAGTTCAGGCACGAAAGAAGTTGTCGGGAGCCTGGAGCTCCTGGTCATATTTGTACAGTCAGTTCTTGTGAGCCTAATTGTACTGATACAGGCGTCTTCACAACTGGCATTGACCGTCAAATTGGTAATCTATTTGGATAGATGGGCGGCAAACGCGAGAGAAAAAACAAAGAATAGATGTTCTTTAACATTTTGACATTAAATTTTTAAGTCTGAAATTTTTTATTACTCCTTTTTTTGAATTTTACACGGTATTTTATTAAATCAAAATTTCTATCTTTTTCAAAATGGATCTATTGATCCAATTTGAAAAATTTGAAAATTCAAAATTCTTTTATGATATCCATATTTAATCTGAGTTTATTGATTGGTCTTAAATCGACAGCTGATTTAAATCATCAGTTGAATGCACATGAATAAATTTAACCTCAAGTGTGTAAAAATTTTAATTATTTATAATTTCAATATAAAAATTGTATAATGCTTCTTTAATCTCTATCAGATCATCTTGCGGTATTTTGCTTTTCAGAAGGTTGATTCTCCCTCTTGCCAGTTTACCAAGATCCGCGATATGTCGCGAATGGATCAGCCGATATTTTATTACCTCGTTAAGCAGATAAGATATTTTTTTCTCCTTTACATATAGGTAACCATTTTTATTTATCAAAAAAGGAGAGGATAACGGATTTTTGGTCTTAACGGTAGAGACTTGAATAGTTATTTTCTATAACGTGACCTTTTTGTATGAGGTGAGGACGACATCAGTTAGAAGATAGATAAAAAATAATGAATATAAGTTAGCATGAAAAATGTATTTATTATTAGAAGGTAAAATTCGATATTTTGTATCTTAAACTTATCTGTATCTAATTAATCAACATTCAGACTCCTTAGAGATTTCATTTAAAATGTATTTAAACAAAAGATTTAGACAAAGTCATACAGAGTCGTTAACATATCCGTTACCCTTTACATTCACTTTCATTTTACTTTCTCCTTTCCTTTTCTTTACGCAGCGGAGATTTCTCTGCTCGACCTTCCTTGCCTGCACCCATCAAGAAGAGTTATCCATAAATATTTTATGGAAAAACACATCTGCGAGAAAATGGTATTGGTACATGGTAGATATGTAATGCAGTTATCATCGTGCAATTATAAATTGTATTATACAACTTTTTTATAGGAAGCCCTTTGTTCTTGCCATTGATAAGACTCTCGGCCCCAAGGGGCCTCGCGTCTTATGCATGAATATCTTTCAATGTAGTGTCAGATGTCAACTCAGATGTTGAATATCGACAAAAGGTCACCTCTAGTCGATAGCAGTACTAACTCACTGCCCGGAACTGACCACTGTTTCCTGATACCAGAAGGGTATGGTTCCCGGCTACTAATTTATAGATATGATATCAATGATATAGTAAAATTTACATCCAGTCCGCGCACACAACATTGTTGCAACACCAGACACTAAAGACAAATTAGTTGCACGACTTAATGTAATTAAAGCAAATAATTGAACAAAGAATATATTTTTTAGTGTGAATTCTAGTCTTAAATTGAAATTTTGAATTTTGATCAGTCAGATTAGTTTATAACAAAAAAACATGAATTACTACCCAAGCTAAAACAGCATTAAAATCCTTTCGACTGCATTAATCAACAGACAATAAATGAATAACGAACAGTAATTATGTGAACCAAAAACATGATTTTTGTGTAGATCTACATGTATTGAGTATTTATTTTATAAATATTTTGAGTCTGATTTGGACTTGCTTGCTGTTATCGTAATACATTATGATTTTTTCATCCTTCGACTTCATTTTCACCTTTTAAATCTTACAAAACAATAAATCAGGAAAAACAATATTAACTGAATATCAACTCTCAATCAACTCCAGTTACATTGTACTTGTTCCCCTCTAGTATAATCGTTGTCTTTTATCTTTTAGTCGGCATCTTCCATCTCGTCTTGCTAGATGATTTCACTTTCTTCGTTACCGAGTCCCGTCTATTGACACATGCAGAATAGCAAACCAAAGTCTTGTCTTTAGAGTAGATTCACTGTCCACCTGCAATAAAAGTCTTACCTTTCAACTTTGCACCAAGTTTTTATCCAATCTTTTCTATTTCAAAATCTTTCGATCTTCATCATCAATTTTTACTTCAGATACCTTTGATACTTTAGATGAATCCTATTCTGCAGGACTCAGATTTTTACAAGTTTAAATGTCATTTTCTGATAGAATATCCGATCCATCAGAATCACAAGATTTTACTTTAAATGTATAGCCATTACAGTGTAGTCAAGAGACTAGATATATCACCGTGGGACAACCTTAGTGCCTTATTTTGCTTCAAGATTCCAGTTTGCTGATTGAACAAAATAATAGCAAGGATTAAGGTGGAAAAGAAAAAATATTTTTCCATTTGTTGAACTAATCATTTCCAAAAATAAATCAACTCTATCCAACAACATAAATTACCTTTTAGCCTGAAAAATATTTCGAATTGAATGTTATCAAATATTGAATATTAACCGGATTTTAAATGAAACGTTCATTAAATAATTGAATAAAACAAAGTCACAAATGATAAGCTAATAATTGATAAAGTTGGTTAAACAAGGAAAAGTAAACATTATGATAAAAGATGAGAATATCATTGATTCATGAAAAGACTGAACACGCATTATTTATAAGAGGCAAAAAAAGAAAAGAATAGAAAATGTTACTTTATATTCTCACAGAATAATATGATGGAATAAATGGAAAGATAAAAGCAGAAAAAACAAGAAGAAGAAAGAATAAGAAGGAAAAAGATGAACTTCGTGTTCCGTTGACACTGATAGTGTTACAATGATATTAGCTGGGAGTGAAGCGAAATCCTAAGAGAATGATCATTTAGCCTGAAAATTCTAGTAATACCTTCAGAAGATAACTCATCTTTTCTAGTCATTTTTCTTGTGCCAATTAGTGCTGGTCATCATCATATTATAATCATTAATTTGATAAATGTCTTCATGTTTAGCTTGTACCTGCTCATGGCTACTTTGAATAACATTTATCGCCTTGGAATGCATTAAACATCAGACATTGAACATAATCTTTTTTGTGGTTAAAGTTGAACAACTTGAACTTTGAGTCGAGGGGAGAAAAAGCAATGATAATGCTATTAGGGAATATCATTTCCGATTATCAAGTTACCTGTAACTTTTTGCCATGTTGATTTGCATTTCAAGTTGATCATGATAATTTATTCCTTTGAGTTTAGTTAGTGTTTAACAAGAGTGAACAAAATTGTTGGAGTTGCAAGAGTAAAAAGTGGATTATTATTGCTAATAACTGAATAAAATGTTTGAAGGTTTCAGGTTTACATTAGCATTGTTGCTTTATTAACCATTGATATTCCGTTCAGCATGCGATTAAAATGTGAACGGAATGAATTCTTTTAATTTCATGGAAATTTATACTTTTTTTGATAAATTGAAATTCGTAACTTTACCCGGGTTCAGCTTTTCAGCATTAAATAACGTTTAATTTTAAAACATTGATAGGTATTGAGTTTTGCTATTTACATGCTTCTGTGCATTTCAAATATAATTAAATCACATATTTCCGGCGACTGCAACCATGATCAAAAGTTTTGGGAAAAGATTTTTTAACTCGATGATAATGAAACAGATAAACAGATATTTCGAACTTCCCACCAAGGTTTTGAAGAATCGAAAAATGGTCTCAAAGTTGTGAAAAAGACTGAATTTGCTCAACTCAACTATTAATAATTTTGAAACTTCGATAAAACTAATTTTTCACGTATTAAGACACTTCTGAAAAAAGGACTTGGATTTCGGATATTCCAAGAAATTATCCTGAAATTGAAAGATAATGAGGTCACTTCACTGGTAATAATGAAATACTATCTTTTGAACCCCTTTGAGGTCGAATTTCAATTTTTAAAGTGCTCAAAACTCTGGAAATTTTATAGTTTTTGACGAAAGGCGAAATCAGATTTTGACAATAAACTACTCAGGGCAATAAATTTCCATTCACGAGCAATTCAATGATTTTATCTGAATGATCTCCGGCTCGAGGTTGGTCATATTCATATGAAATTGGATGGTTGCCAATACGCAGTCAGAAACTTATTGTCTCAGGGCACCAGTACCTGGAATAAAAAACACATTTCTAAAGTACTTTATACAAGTACCAGATAAAGACAGTCCCTTGAAATATGTAAACAACAGGTGCTATTCATTGAGAAAAATTGAAATTAATTGTAATCACAAAGACATTTGAATGACGTGCAAAACTGTGCCGATCTAATTATGTTGATTTAATAAAAAAAATGTATTCATTTTTTCAGTGAATCTTGCATTTTTAATCATTGAAATTTTCTCATGTCACAAAGACCTTATTACGAAGACCTTAAACTTACAAAAATATTGGTCGAAGGATTTTTGAATTCGCAAAGTATAATAAAATGGTTAAAGAAGTTAAATAAGGTGAGTACAAAAGATTTACAAATGGTCAGAAATAACTTGCATTATCTAAGTAACTATAATGGAATTGACCACTGAGATCAGATGAAATTCAATCTGATCAATGATACATTAGCTGAAGTGATAACAATGAGCCAAAAGATGCAGTTTCAATTAAATTAGGTAAACTAAATTAGGCTCTAGAAATAAGTGCATTGGACACTGGATTAACATCATTATCTACACCTTGACCAAATGAAGTGAAAAATAAAAGTGACCAACAATAATGTTGGAAAAGGAACACAACAAAAAAAGTCTAAAAGTTAACCATCAACAAGAGTTGGATAAAAAAAGAAGAAAAGTTGAATAGTAAAATGGAAAGCAAATGTTGTTAACTTTTCCTTCTTATTTACAGGCAAAATTCCCTCGCAAATTCAGCTGAAAGGTTAAGCTTTACATGTTAACAAATCCAGGTGAATCAGCGAATCGGAAAAAGATTATCAATCTTTATTAACATTTAGTTTATTCAAATCAAACGTTAACATCAACCAAAGGGAATAAAAAAGCAAAAGAAAAAATGAATTGAGAAAAGTGCTTTGAATAAATTTAACCAGATTTTTCAATTTGATTATCTGTTGACTTGATGAAACCAATGAAAGAAAAGACAAGAAAAGTTCAATAAGAAAAGTTCACCTTTTCATTGGATCACAATTGCATCAGTTGAACAATACAAGAATAAAAAGCAAAGAATCCAACGAATCCAACGAATCAAACGATAAACATTTTTTAATGGCTATTAAATTGGCCTTTTGACATTTTTTGTTTCTCACTTTATTGTTATTACAATTGCATTATTGTACAACATTTCATTTTTCACTTCATCTTCTTCATCATGTAATGATGCTTATTATCTGAAGAGTGGAAACAATAAGTTTCAACTTTTCTGGTTTCTTTCCAATTCAACATTGAATGACAAAAAAGTGAGAAAATTTGATAAATTATTAGTTGAAATAAATCTAGATTATTCTGGCCATTTTGCTTCCAAAAAATAGAGAAAAAATATTTCAAGTTTTATTCACCTTTGAAACGTACAAAGGCAATGATGTCGACTGTCATGAATAACAATAAAAATAAACAAGAATTTTTTCGTCCAAAAAAAGTGCTAAACTTGGTCGAGCATTTCGTTGGTTGAGAGGAAAAGGTTATCCAGAAATTGTCTCATCTTATGAGCCATTAAAGGTTTAAGATGAAATTGAAACTTTACTGTGATTATTGGCTACATTGTGTTGTCATTCAAAAGGTGTTTAAATTGTTGAAATTTTTGTTAACTTGGTTAGAAGGAAAAGTGTGATTTTTCATTCGCTCCAAATATTTCCGCAGTGTTGAGACATTGGAATGAAAAATGTCCAAATTGAATGAGATTACAATTTTAAAAGATTATTGTTTTGGGAATTTGATTCTGCCAAGCAACTGTTTCTCTTGATAAGTTAAATTGATTGATTCTTTGGTTGCTTTTCATCGAGTTTACCTTTTTGGTTCATGATGGAGTTTCAAATTGATTCAATTTAAATGAGCGCTTAGCTGAGAAAAATTGACGAGTAATTAAGAAAATAATAAGTTGAGTAAAAGTAGTTGAAAAAAGTAGTTGGTAATAAAATTTATCTTGGACTTTCATGATCATGATCAACATCAATCCACTTAACAATCAATATGGAGAAGAAGAAGAAACTTTTTTTCTTCTTCTTCAGATAAATGTAGACTCACCTTAGGTTGAAGTGAGAAGTAGCAGAAGCAACAGAAATGACGATGATGAGTATGATGAGGATGATGTGGATGATGGGGATGATGAGGGTGCAAGAAGCTCACTAAGATTTAAGGGAAAAGTACTCGGTGGAAGATAAGGTGAGAAGATGGGAAAAGAGTGAGAAAAGTAAACGGCAATGGATGATGTTGAGAGGAAAGAGTGGGAGTGAAAAGTGAGATTCTTTGGGCAGAGGAAAGAAAGGTGAGAGATAAAAAGGTGCGTAGAGTGATGCGAATCGCTATTGAACAAAGTGAAAGTTAACATTTGTATTGGCTTCAACTTTGCTCCTTTCAACCAAGTTAAATCTTTATTCTCATTATTTATAATCATCATCAACCACCGAGTATAAATCAGTTGTACCGTTGTCAGCTATACAGGTAAACATCATAATCAGTATCATTGCAATATTGTTTGATCCATTTGTTGGGTCAGTTGAATTGTCGTACTTGAGATAACGAAAAAGGAGCGAAAAAATCAACTTCATTTAACGTTCAATTTTGTGCTCTTTTCATGCTTTAACAGCAAAAGTTTTATTTTTACGGAAACATTCGTATTCATCAGTCACGAGTCGAACCCTCACTCAGCTAACAAAGTCAACCTAGAGAGTGTTACCTTGTCGGTCACAAGTCAACTTCAAGTCAAGCCTCAACTACTGTAACTCAGGAAGACGACAAACGAAACAGAAGAAAAAATGGAAAAGAAAAATGTTCGCACATGTGTTTATGCATTCATCTTGGTCGTAACGATTGTTTTAAATTTATCACAACAAGCCTCGGCTCGTCCAAACATTGATGAAATGGCCAACATGGCTGAAGCATTGAGATATCTTGAAAAGCTGGACAAATATTATTCACAAATTGCAAGACCTAGGTAAGTGATTGAACCAAATATTGATGCCTTCATTATCCTTGATCATATATCACAATCAAATCTGATATTTGCAATTGCAAAGCAAAAATCTACATCCTGATTCATGATCAACATTATCAAGAAATAGAAATGAATAAAGAGAGAAAAAAGAAACTGAATGTAAAAACAATTTGAAACGTCGATCACGATTTGATTAATATTGATTGATTGATGAAGAGTTTTCTTTTTATTTTAATGTCATAATTTGTTACAATGAAGTATCAATAGCAATTAATTTGCTATCAATTGCAAGTCAAAGTCTCGAGTCAATTTACAACGAGTCCATGAAATAATCAAGGAAATCCTTTCTTGTCAAATGCAAAGTAGACACGATAACAAGTTCAACTGACATTTAGACAAACTTGAGCTTAGGAAAAACACTAATTACAACTGACTATTGCAATTAAATATCACAATAAAAAGTAATGACGAAAATAATGAGATTGAAGTGCGAAAAAGGAAACGATTGAAAACGAGTTTTCTCATTAATAATTTTCTCGCAAAAATAGCAATCACAGTCACAGAATGTTCAACTTTGGATGAAATTTCAATTCTTTCAACTTTCACATGAAATGAAGTAATCATTTGATCAAATTGTACCTTTTCCAGTTGAAAAACGTCAATTGACCAAAAAGGAAAGTTAATCAATTGCAATAATATTGACTAATGAATATCAATTGACAGGGAAAACCTTGCAATTAATGACATTAGAAATGTTAATCTGTTTACTTTTACCTTTTCATTTACCTTTTAATGGAAGAAGCTGCAACGACTTTCAAATGAACTTTTTTTTGTTCATATTTCTTATTAATATCATTATTACTATTGAATCATCATTATTATTTAATCAATATTTATCATGTTCTGTTGATAAACTTGTAAGTAATCTTGTCGATGATTGTTGTTGTTTCATTACATAATGTTTGGCGATAATCAATGGAATTGTTGATCAAGGAAAATTACCTTTATTGTTACATTTGTTTTATCCTTCACATTCAGCTTTATCATTTGTTTCAATTTGACAGCAAAAACTTTGCTTTTCTGGAGAAGAAAAATTTTTCACCTTTTTTTCCATAAACCTTTCCACTCTCATGTTTACCTTTTTGTGTGTTTGCGTTTTTCAGGTGATAATGAGAATCATGATGGTTAAGGTGATAAGTGTTGTGAGATTTTGATTGTGAATTGAGACTAAACAGTTGAACGAAAAGGCCAACGAAGGAAAAGGCAGAAGAAGATGAAGAGAAAAAAGAAGCAAAAGATTATCTATTTATTCACGTTTCCTCATTATTATTATCATTATTTGTTTACCGTTAGTTTTTTATCTGAACAACAGTAAAGTTCTGGATTGGAACAAGTTGAAAAGTAAATATAGAGTAAACAGGCAGATTGGGTCGCGTGATTTAATCATGATTGGTATAACCATTAACCAAATTGAAATGCAAAAAATAAATAAATCATTATGATGGAAACTGAGTGAACATGAGAATCGTCAAAAAACTTGAGGTAAACAGGGAAGGTATTAAAAGATCACAGATTAACTTTCATTATCAGAGTGAACCTTGAAATTTATCTCAACGATTTTGGAGAAAATTTTCTTTACTCCTTTCCTTGAACCTTTTTTGTCATCTTTAGATTATCACGATAATGATAATTTTTTGATCAAACAAAATTTTTCATTTTTCAATTTCTTCATTTTGGCAAAAGTTTCAGGTTGGAAAATTGAGATTTTAAAAAAAATTTGTATTCGAACTGAAAATGTAACTTTTTCTGTTCCATTCTTTTGCTTCTGCAAATGAATTATGATTTGATTGCGATAACGAGAATTGAGTAAACTTCAAATTTATATTTCGTTCTTTTTCGTCTTTTTTTTTGTTCGTTGGCAGGTTTGGACGAAGCATTTCAGACACAAGGCCAGGGAAACGTGATCCTGTAAGTACATTTATCAATTATTCATTGGAACGTTCAAAGTTTCCTGACCTTTCAGAGAGTCTCGGAATAGATAGAAAACTTGAGGAGTGAAAAGAAAATGAAAAACTCTTGAGATTTCAAGCATTATCCATTGGCTGAGTTTTTTGTTCAATTTTTGTGAACATTTTCATTCTGACCATCAAAACAGAACAAGAAATCATCAGAAAAATAGATAAATGCCAGAAAAGAAGAAGAAAAAATGAGAAAAAAAGAACTCTTTTGTTACATGAAATTTTCTTTTTACTATTTCTTCTTGTTCGGCTCATGATGGCTCTTCAATACTAACGATAATAGTGAATGATAAAATTATCACTAATCGTTACTCAATGGAACCTTAATCGGAAACGGAACTTTCCAATTGATTTTGATCAACACTAATGGAATCTGTTATTGCAATTTTTTTCTTGTTATTTCTTTTCGTCAGCTTCTAACATTGGTAAACTGATAAGGAGTGAAACAAAAGCTACTCACACCAATAATGATTGTAACTAATGTGTTGTACAGAAGAGGCTAGACCATTGATGAAGATCAACTTGGATGGTGAACCTTTTACCCATCAAAAAGCAACATAACAGCCGATGAAGATGACAGACGAAAACCAAAATCTCCCAAAAGTGTTATTTGTAATTGAATAAAAAAAATGATTGAGCGAAGGCAAAGTCGAAACAAAATCCCATCTTTTTGTACCATCTTCAACGTTGAGACAATATTCATTTTAATTTGCGTCAACCTGTGTTTCAATGCTTTACACCTTTACGTTTGCAATGTTAACCCTTTTCTTTTCCTCTTTTTGTTTCTCATTACCTTGTAAAGTTTTACCCTTGCTGTCCAGATATATATATATTGACTTGAAATATACTTCATTTGGTGAGAAGAGAAAATGCGAAAACTGTTGAAATAAAATTCGTTCGTAGTTAGTTAATAAGCAATTATTACATTTACAGTCTCATCTTTATGATTAAATTGAAAACTCGGAAATTCATCTGCACAAGTTACAGGAAAAGCTCAAGGCATTAGACTCTTTTTTTGGCAACCAAGAACTTAGAACTTTACTTTTTTTCCAAAATTCAATATCAATTGTGTAATCATGATCTTCATCAACATGTAAACGTTGAACGTTAATTAATAATTTATTATTGAATATTTTCTTCATTTCTTCTTCTTTGCTCTGCAGTTTCTTGAGTTGCTTATCAACATTATTAACTCTTTTTTTGCCATTCAAACGATGAATATTAATATTATCATTTAAATTAATATCAACTTACAAATATCAATAATATGCTGATGAACTTGGGAATTTTAAATGAATATTTGTTTAACAGGCAAAATGAAAGGAAAAAAGCATTTCTTTTGATTCAACAAGAATATTATTGAATTATTATCATGATTATTAAGAAACAACGACCATGTTGAATATGAGTTTTTTTTGCTGCTTCTTCTTCTCATTTGGTTACATCCTTTTTCATCTTGCAATCAACAATTATCATCAACATTTGGCCTTATTTACTGTAAACTCTGCACCATTTGGTAATAAGTTTTGCATCTTTTACTTGATGCAAATGTGCTTTGATGAGTAACAAGTAAAGTTGACAGTTTTCCTTTGCCTTTGGATTCATCAAGAGTACAACTTAGTCGAAAGTCAAGTCTCACAAGAGATTTGATTCACTTTGATGGGATGCACAGTTTAACGCAAGATATTAATTAGAGGTTCCATGGAGAGTCCATAATTGAATACGTTTAGTTATCAAAGCCAACGAATCAACATTAACATTTACATTAGATGACATTTACTTATCATGGATATGAATATTTTGTTTGTTCATTTAGCAACATCATCCGGTAACCTATCAACTCGCGAAAATAGAGACAAAATTTATAACTCCATTAACAGCATCATTTGACTATCAACATTTGACAAGACTTGCATTAAGCTGAGCCCATTTGGCGAGTTAAAGTAGTGCAGAAAGAGAGCGATAATGTGTTCGAAAATCACATTATTATAGATTGATGTTTGATTGATGTGTTGGATGCTTCAGTTTACCTGATTTTATTAGGTTGATCAGATCGAACCGAGGGAAATTTGATTGCGAAATTTTTTAGTAGAGTTTTCGTAGGTCACTGAAATTTCAGAAAATTATGAACAGATGCCACAAAAATCATTTTACATAATCGTAGAACGATAGTATTTAAATAGTTATTGAAAATTAAATGCAAAAAATCAAGAATCTTAAGTTTCGCTTCTTTGATGGACTCTCTAAATTCAATTAATTCGTACTAATTAATATTCACATTTCCCTTAGTTTGCTCTGATCAACCTAATAAGATTTTCAAGTTTAAGCATTTGTCTTGATACAATCCTATTCAGAGAAGCTGCTTAGAGACTAGAGATAAATGTTTTATCCTTTCGTTTTATTCGTTTCTCTGCTCGTGAATTAATTTAGATTATTCAATTTTGATAACATATACAATTAATCATTGAATGATTATTTCGGTGAAGATGGTCTTGGATATTATATTGGAAAAGAGCTTCTGGTAAGTCAGATTCATTAACGGTAGGAGGGAAGCACGTTTTAACGCAAGAAAGTCTGGAATAGTGAGGACTTGTTTCATAATCAACAGCAACCATTTCCAAAAATTCGACATTGGAATTATCGTTATTGTATTGACACACCAAAAATTATAAATCGCGAATTAGGCTAAAGTTTTAGTTTCGAGGCAGGCTATTCAAAGCATGTAAGAAATCAGCTGAGCAAACGAATTTGAAACAGTAAAACTTTTAACAGGAAATATAAAATATTAGAATAATAGTAAATAAATATTAAAATAATAGAAGAAATGAAAGTTGTATTTGAAAAATCAATGAATTCAAATGTTTGTACTAATTGTCAGTATTAACCTGTGGGAGAAAAGTTTGGGACTAATAAGTTTGCACGTTTTTCTCGTAATTTCTTGCAGCTAAAAGTTCAGATTTTCTTTAACATTGATTGACGTTTGAACAAAAAGACGATTTTGCCAACTGGCCAACATTGATACCTGTTTTTGAAAAACTCCAAATTCCGACAACTAATCCCAAGGTTCAGCGATTAGCAATCCTGAATACGGATCCCGGCGTGATTTTTGGTCACTAAAGATGTTGCACGATGTCGTTTTTGCCTTTTTACAGTACCACTGAGAACACAAATCGGTGGACTAATGCAATCTCTCATTTAGTTCCCAATTTCAGGTTAAAATTTCATTTACCTATTGGGTTAATGGCACTGAAAGATTAAATGATGGACATTAAGTCTTAGACATGTCATTTGAAAAACTTTGATGTACTCCATCGAAATGAAGTCTCTGGAGGTCTCCCGATTGACTCGAGTTAGAAGATTCCAACAAGATGATGCCCATATTTTCTGTTCCTATTCACAAGTAAGTTCTTCCTATCATTTTATCTTTACGATTCATTCATCTTTTCCAACTAATGTTTATTTGTTTTATAAAGACTGAAAAAGAAATTCTGGAATGTCTACAATTGATGCAAGACGTTTATTCAACCCTTGGATTCACTTTTGATATGGTTTTATCCACCCGTCCCGATTCTTACATTGGTGAACTTTCTATCTGGAATAATGCAGAAGAATCTTTGAAAAATGCTTTAAATTCTAGTGGAAATAAATGCGGTCTAAATCCCAGTGATGGTGCTTTTTACGGACCAAAAATTGATATAACCGTAGAAGATGTTTTCAAAAGACCTTTCCAATGTGCAACAATCCAATTAGATTTTCAGCTGCAAATAAGATTCAATCTTACAACAATTGTTAGTTATATTTGACCCAACGGGGAAAAACACAATGACAAGTTTTTCATGTTTTCATGATTTAAAATTTATTTGATGTGTTTATCATGTTATTATTAGGAATTATTATTCTGATTTAATGAATTCAAACTATTATTTGATACTATAAAGCCAATTCACATTGAAATTGAAAAGATTCAATTTAACAAGGAAAAATCGAAAAATCAAAGGCAAGAATTTTATCGATGCAATGATGGTGGTTCTTTCGTATTACGAATCTGTCTTTCCAATTTGAACTGACCAAAATATCAATGTTGAATTTTGAATAATTTTTTAGTGTATGACTCATTGTGCCATCTATTATTATACACTAGAATGAAATATCATGTTCATGATTCGTATGCAATACAGTCAATCTATTTTGGACTTAACTTTAATAACAAACTTCTTTTGTGAATATTTTCAATGAAGTGATCGACAATTATGATTACTTTTACGAGATTACGATTTGATTACGAGTGAATGTAATATTTGTGAAAACAAGTTGGCTTGAATAGCCAGAGCGGATAAGCACATAATGATACAACAATTTATTAAACTTTCAGTGGCAGCATCAACAATGAAGCAATTAAGCTATGCAATTATATTTTCAATTTTTTTAGACACTGTTTAACAATTAAAATACAATATGTTAATATAATGTCAATATAATAATGTTTGATTTAGTTAGGTAAGACGGATGAATAAAGGTAAATGTAAGTGAAAATAAAATTTTTCAGTTTTCCAATGACAATAACAATAATGATGTCGGAAATAATGAGTATAACAGCAATAATCCTTTACGATAACATTCATAACATCCTTTTCTGTATGGAATGTGGCCTATCTGGTGAATTGTTGTCATTCTTTATGCCTTCTTTGCTCTTTTGGTTATCCATTTATCGATAAAAATCTTTGATCCAAAGTGTCCAAGCATTAATGTGGCGTTGATGCATTCACTGAATTATCAAATATTTTGATTTTCATGCTTTAAATTATAGTTCCATGTATGCATATATATATATTTATGTAACTTCAGCAACATATTTAGCAGGACAGGATATCGTTTTGTCGCTCATTCCAGTTCTGATCATGACTATACCATCAATTTCATCGCCAACTTGAATGATAATCTGCGAAAAATGTGAAGAAATGATATGCATTTAATTAATTGTTCAACGGTACGCAAGTTAAAGCATTGATTTCTTACCTGATCTCTTAATAATTTAACCATTGAACCTTCACCGTCACTCACTTGAATAGTGTGAAGCATTTGAAGAGGCCGTTCACCTGAATAAAGTTTAGCAACATATTTAGACGGGAAAAGTCCAGTCTGTCCATGAGATTTGCCCTGCCACCAGTCAGGATCAGTTGTGTCAGTGACAGTTAACGTTGTTCCCGCTCTAGAGTGATAAAACAAAGGAGACCGTTAGACATAGAACAATAACCATGTTGACAAAGGCAATAATTGATTGAAAACCATTATAAAGGACCTTCAAATTTATACTTACTTGAGATCAAGTTCATCCTCATGTCTACTTCTGAAATTGTAAAGAGCGACATACAAGTTGGTAGGTAAAAGGCGTTGTGGCTTTTTATTGAAAGACTGTTGCTGAAGGGTTAACCAAATACGACGATTTTAGTTGGAGAGAAACAGAAAACAGAAAATGTTTGTATTAGTTTAAAAGTGCGACATTAAATTGATCGAAAACACAACATGTAACTATAAAGTCTTATGATTATTTAAAATTTATGCACAGAATTGAAAAATACTTGTTAGTGACTATCATGAAAATTAACTCGAAATGAAATGAAATTCAACAAACAGCTTTAGTTTGATGAAAGCTATAATTTACTCGATAGATGGCGTAATGTTTTGGTTAGTCAATCCCTCTGTCAGATGATTAGTGCATGCTATTGAGTAAATTGACAAGAATTGTATGAATTTTACTAACAAGTTGGTAAGTAATTGCACAAAAATTGTGTCTATTAATTGTGATAATTTAATGCCTGATGAGAGACCAAAAATGAACTAGACTATTGGCCTACTTTCAACAACCGTATCAATAAATTGGAATTCATTATCAACCATTTATCTTTTTTCACCTTTTAACCAATATCATCATCACCATCTTTACACTCATCTTTATAACCTTGACAGTTGACAATTTGCCAGAATACTCTTGACATATTTATTAATAAACGTAGCTAATAAACAACAACCATGATAGTGATCCAATTTTCAATAGAGTGAAAGCAGATTGTTGATTCTCACAATGATAAGTAATGATCATCGCCATAACCAAAATCATCAACATTATCTCATGAGAAACAAAAAAAGAGCCAAAGAGGAAACTAAAGCTAGACCAAAATTAGTGAAATTAGTGGCTAGTGCAATGAAATTGTAAACCTGTTGTCATTAATTGGAAATTAATTGATTAAAATACTTACCGGCGATGGGCAAGGCGATGGAGAGGCACTTGCTGGCTCATTTGAGTTTGGTAAATCAACTGAATTCATTCTAATTTTACCAAACACAGGTTTTCTTGGACTCCCTGTTGATGCTATTTAACCAGTAAACAAAGGCAACCAATTGTTATTGTAATTTTATCCGTTGGTAATGGACAGGAAAGGTGAATATGATGTCCATTGGATTGGTTAGAGATGTTAATTGTAGACAATGATGCAAAGAAAAAGGAATCAGAAAAGGAGGAGAAAAAAAGCAACGTAATTTGATTAGATTTGGTGAAATCAAAGTGGGAATACAAGGAGACAAGGAGAAAAGCAAGTGATGAAGGGAAGGAAGGAATTAATGTTAATACAAACATAAAATGATAATAATAAGGAGTAAATAATAATAATGTAAGAGTAAATATTATCAATTAATAATGGTAATATAATCGACAATTGTATAGTTTATATACTTTTAGTTGTAATACGATCAGTTGAGGAAGAAGTGGTAGAATCAAAAGGTTCAACATAAACTGTACCAAAATTGTTGTCTGTTGGTATTGTTGGCCAGTTGATAATGATGATGGTCATGTTAATATTGGTTGATTGTCAATAGCGGGCAAGTTAGAAATGAAAAGAAAGAAAAAACAACAACAATTGTTATTAGGTTTCATGAAAACAGTAAAACAATCCATATTGGAATTTGCTCTTCAACAAGCAAAAATACTGTCTACTGGTAAACAAAATATACATTAATTAATAATTTAATAATTAACCTAAAATGGTAAAATACTCTAATGATTAATGGTTGTCGGTTAAAAGTGTCTTTAAAGCAAACCTGCAACCTAAAAAATTTAGGTTTAAACAAAAGGTTGCACAGTGTGACATTTAGCTTAATCTTGCTATAATTTACATTTTACATAATCGGTTTTCTTACTGATCGCCATCTATTAACCATTAACTTAAAAGCAGTTAAAGACACTTTTAACCAGATTAATTGCAAGCATTAGGTGACAGTTGTCTCTAATTTAATTGTAAGTTAATTAATCGTACATGAGGCATGATTTGAATTAGGTTGTGGTCGAGCTCGTTGAACATGCTGTGTTGATTCGTCCAAGGAGAAGCTTTTCATTCTCAGGGAAAGTTTCTTTCGTTGTGGACTATGAGGTGCTAAAGGAATCAAGAAGAAGAAGAAGAAGAAAGTTAATCACAATATTTAAATCAAAGTAAACACTAATGATAATCAACTAATCAAACAGAATAATACACTTTAATGGACATTCATTTGCATCAACTTCAATCTAATTAACGTAATTTCCCTCAATCTTCAACTAATGGACAATTGAATCAAGTGAACATTATGACAATGTTACTCTAATTGTAAATTGAAAACAAGAGCTCAAAATATCCACAAAAAAACACTTTTTCCTTCAATATTTACATTTTTTGTTTAAACTTGGATTTTAAACTTTTATCTTGGATTAACCCTGTTGCCTGAAACTACATGGAAATTCATGGAAAATCAAAAAAAGATTAAAGTTAAGCTCAGATTTCCCTTTACAATTCAATCTTTCATTTCACTCTTTGACAGTAAAATTGGACAAAAATGTATCTTTAAACATTTATTTTGATTTATTGTTTGAATGTAAAGTGATTTGATAATTTGGTAAATTGAATAAAAAGATGAATTTGAAATGCAATTGAAGCAACTTTGTCTTGAAAGAAACTTATTAAAATTGAAATCAAAATAATCAAAAGTAATGAAAAGAATAATTTTCATTGTCGATTTCATAGTTTAATGAATTTTGAAGGAAATTTGAATTTCTTTTCAATTTACTTTTTCATTTCATTATTGAGTTTCTAAGTAAAAACTGTTTAATTTATCATCTTTGCTGTTCGATTAGGTTTAGTTACATTAAATGTTTAATTATCAATTTCAATTCAATTTGCCTAAAAGCTCAATTTGTTGAAATGCAACTTTTAATTGGTAAACTTTGCTAAGGAAAACTTTTCATTTCTTTCAGATCTTTTCTTCTTCCCTGTTGCTGAGTAAATCTGTTACTCGACTCTTTATCTAAATCTGTTACGGAAATGAAATTTATTCAGAAACCCATTTAAATAGACTATTTTGATTTGAAGCAATGGATTAAATTGGAAATTTTCACTTCGAAAAACTTGATAAAAATTTATTCAGTTATCAATTCAATCGTCAACTTATTGCCATTTTTTGCCACTTCAACCAGCTTATTGCAAGTTCAAGATTCGCTTTCATTAAATGTAATATCGAAGTTTCATGATGAATGTGAACTTGTGGTTTATATTGCTTGCTATTCAACTATGAATGGTGTTACTTAAGCTGATAATGGATTCTAAATGTTGTTAGAAGTGATTAAATAACAGAAGGACTTTTGATCGTCCAGTGTTTATCAGAAAACTAAACAAATAATGTGAAATTTTTTCTTCTCAGCTTGAATCAAACGTCAGGGAAAAGCGTATTATTCTGTTATTAACAATTATCAAGTTTCTAATGTTAATGTTACGATATAAAGTAATAGATATAGAGTTTAAATGATGAAAATGATGGAAACAAACTTTTCTCATTTTGCATAAAAACTCAACAAACTGCTAATAGTTATCAAATGAGTTTTGATTTGCATTTTGCTCAAAGTTTCAACTTGAACAGGTGAAGACAAAAGTGTCAATCAAAATGATAAAAGTTCATTCCCATCTTCCACCATGAAAGCTCAATCAACAAGAGACTTCAGTAATCGAAACATTTGGTCCAAAGTGATCAGTAACGACAAGACCATGAACAACGATCGTAATTTTTCGTCGCTTGTAATTTCGAGATTCGAGAATATTTCATTTTCAATCAACAGTCGATATTCAGCATTTACCAGTCAAAGTACATCTTCAAATGAGAACAGAAAAGTTCGTCTAAAGATTTGACAGAAAATTGCAGATTTTGAAGTTCTATTTTCATCTTTTACATCAAAGAATGCTTACTTTAAACTCGAAAATTTTTAAAATTTCAGCAAGCATTACTATTGCTATCGATCTCTGGTCAGCTTTTTAAAGCAATTTTCTAGACCAAATGGACCAGTTTGAGGAATCATGAAATTTCTGTTTCACAGAATAATTTAAACGAAATTGAAAATTAATCCGAAATATGAAATCTAAACTCTTGATCACTTTGTACCAATTGTTGCTCTTGTTGAATAAACTCTATCGAACGAAACTCTAATGGAAATTGGTGAAACTTTATTGTTACATCTAATATTATGGTGTTACATACCTGAGCAAGAGGCATGCATTGAATTGTTATTAACAGCGAGAAGATGAGAAGATGAAGATGAATTGGAAGATGATGCAGAGGATCGTATACGAGCATGATGAGGTGGCATAAGGCTGGAGACTAGATTAGAGAAACGATCAGTTGTCGTCTCATTGATCCCATGGTTAAGGTCACTCATTGAACTTGGATTCCGTCTAACCTCATTTGCTGTTCTAAGTAATTGGTAAACTGGATCGATTGTTGGTTGAGCAGCTTCTAATACATGACAACAACAATATCAACAATTACAATAATGAAACGAGCAAATAAGAAGAAGAACAAGAAGAAGAAGAAGAAGAAAAAACGAAGCAAATAATTTCATCAATTTTTCCAATATTAACATCTCATTGTTTACATTCACTTTCATGCACAATATTTGCATATTTATTCATTTTACCCTTTCACCAGTTACTATCAATTAGGATGAGCAACGACAGTAAACAATGCTATTAACAACAAAAAAAGTTATTTGCTTTTAATAGTAAAAAAAGTGCAAACACAAACTTTTGTTTTCTGTTTCATTTTCCCCATTTCGCTATGTAACATTGAAACTTGAAAACATCACGAACTGAATGAATCAGCACCCAACTTGGAGTGCCATTTAATTAGCATTAAAAGTTATTCCAATTTTTGTCCACTTTTCTGTACTAATGATGACTCCTAATGGAATGGTTAATAAATGTTTCTGTGTTAATCAGGTGAGAATATAAAATCAATAGAAAATGTAATTATCTAAATATTGAGCCATCACTTTGGATTGAAAAGCTTTTCCTATTAAACTATAAATAATGCATTTACTTGAGAATGATAATTGAATGAAGAGAGAAAAAAATGTTGGAAATTCAATGAATTCGTATAGTTTTAGGATTGGACTGATTATACTTTGAGTTAATCTCATTCGCTTATTAGAGCAACAATATTTGCATTTCAATGTTGAGTCCATTTCATTAGAATCAACTTTTGGTTTATTTTAAGAATGTTTTTGTTTGCAATCAACTGGATAATTTTAAGCCAACTCACTTGCTTGAAATACTGAGCAATGAAAATGATTCAAGATTTGAGTAACAACTTGGTTTAACATTTCATTGAAGTTGAGTAATTATGGTTAAGTCACTATTAATAGTCTAAACATTGAAACAAGTTGAAAGCCACTCAAGAGTTGCAGTTGAGATTAAGTGAAAGATTCTTGAGCTTTAGGCACTCAACTCTTGTAATGACTGTAAAGGTATTTTATTAAATTAACTTATGGAAATGGATTTTAAATCGGTTGCGATTGCATGAATTTATCAGATCAACTATCGAGTAGACTTGGAACTGAGATCAATACGAACTGAAGTGATTTACGAGAAAATTAAGTGTTAGTCTTTGGTCGAGCGTGAGACTGAGATTTTTCTTTAATCGAACTTTGATGGAAACGTTTGGACAAAAAACTTTCGTTCAAATGGATTTGTTAAATCGATGCTTTTAGTAGGCTAAATTGATTCATTCATTTATGTTGGAAAAATTCTGAGTTGACAGAATTTCCAAGGAATCAGTGAATGCGTTTAATTGAAAGTTAATTCAATGTTATTTTTGGACTATTGAGCATTGAGTTAGTTGAGATTACGATCATTAAGCTTTAAAAGGTACTTACTTTCATCGTCCAGTTCATTGAATGCTAGTTTGGCTTCGATTTCAGAGGTTGACTTTTGACGGCGCAATAATCTTGATTTAGGCTGAATCGGATTAACCAGAAATAAGAGAAGAATAAATAAACATCGAAAAATTAGAATGAAAAAACATGATTAAACTGGCAATAATTGGATAAAATGATTACAACCATTCATTATTAAAACTCGAAATATAAATTCTTCGTTTCAATAATTCAAAGAGAAAATCAATAATTGATTCAATCTGCTGAATATTTATCCGTCCATTTTTCTTTCTCTTCATTTTTCATCATAATTTGCATTCTCTTGATAAAAAAAGTCCAATTTCAGGGGAAAATTTTTGTACCAAAAAACATGGATAATTGATTATCACTGTCTTTTGTATTCAATTACAAAAGGTTGTGAATCCATTTGAACTCGACTTGGAAATTCACAAGCTGCTTTTCCATGTAAATGATTAAAAGAAGTTTAGTTTCATGATCCATTTGTAATAAAGTTAAACTCTTCGAGTTGTAAGTAATTAATTTGATTTAACTTTGAGTTTTTAGTAAATAAAACGCTCTTTTAATGAACGTCAAAGTCAAGTTGAAGTTTCCTGTCAGTAAACAATGAAAGCCTGAGGAAACATAAGCAACTAATGCCAGCTAAAAGACTTTACATTTTGAAAATTAATTCAATTGAGAAATGAAATGCTGGAAGAAATGAGCGAAATTGATTCATGCCTAAACTGAATCAACAGTTGTCATGAGATTATCTCAAGCAACTCAAGGTGAAAACCATGTATGATAAACATTGAGATTAATTTGCTTGGTGAACCTGAAATGAAACTGTTTTCACGATCTTCTTAGCTCTGAGATAATGTTGGTTGGGTGAGTGAAGAAGGTGACAGAAAATTGTTCAACCATGAAAGATATTTCTTCTTCTTCTTTTTTTCAGGCTACAATGATTTCTTCATTTTCATCTATTGAGTAAATTTTCATCAACATTTTACCATGGCTTTGACTATCATTGACTGTCATGGTTGCGGATAATGAGCAGATGATGATAAAGATAATGTAAAAGGTAAGAGTTGATGGGTTCAGAGGGAAGCAAGACTTGTAATGGAATGCGCTCAAGAATTGAAAATTATCATAATAATGATCATAGAAAACAGCAAAAGATTATCATCAGAGAACATTTTTAATTTTGATTAAAAACATGATTACAGCAATCTGTGTAGGCTAATTTTCCATTACAATTGAAATGCTCATTTTCATTATAAATGCTGTACAGGGAATGATAATCTCAATGATAACAGAAAAGAAGGGCAATAAGCATGAAACACAGATAATGAAAATTGCTCAGAAAAAGTGTTACATGATTTTGAAGGAAAATAAGAAGATCTGGAATAAC
The DNA here is from genome assembly GCF_039701765.1 of Tetranychus urticae. Classification (NCBI taxonomy): domain Eukaryota; kingdom Metazoa; phylum Arthropoda; class Arachnida; order Trombidiformes; family Tetranychidae; genus Tetranychus; species Tetranychus urticae. The sequence goes on from NC_142959.1 coordinate 2,547,946, forward strand.
TTTTATCTGCCTGGTAACCATCGTTAGATGATAACTGTTATTAGTAACTGAGTGATTCCAATTTTCAGTCAACATGTTAACTCATTACTAATACAAAGTTATTAACAAAGTCAAACAATGTAAACTCAAATTAGGTTTAAATTTAGTTCGCTATTGAAGCACCTGAATTAAAGTAAACATTTTCTAGTTTTGCGAGTTCGCGATTTGTAAGTTTCAGATTCGCTCCTATTTTTTTGAGAAAATTTTGAACAGAATTTTCTTTCACTTTTCTTGGTCAAAAGAATGGGAAATTGTTGATTGTTTAAATTCAACAAACTTATGAGGAGAAAGTTTTGGTCTGTTTTTTAATTCTATGCTCACCAGATTATAAAATTATTTCTATTTTTTATGGAAATCAATTGAGGAAGGTTGGAAATATACTGATATAATTCAATCCAAGAAAGCTTAATATTATTTTTAAGATTACAAAACATCGAATCCGTTAAACCTTTTCTGAAACCTTGTTTTTAAAAGCTAGCTTTTAGTTATTGGTTTGTTGAAGTGAAAGTTTGATTTTCAAATCTCATTTTGCTACAGCTGAGCAAAAAAAACCAAAATTGTACTTATTTTGAATTGTATATTTTATTTTTTGCATTTCAATTCAATGTTTAAGAAAAATTTAACCTTGAGGAATCTAACGTGTGATTCGTCAATAAATCGAAGATTATGGTTTAATCTGAAGTCTGTAGCATCAACAGTTCATGAGTTATAACACAAAAAATTTTCAATCATTGTTCTCGAAAGTTAAGTAAAGCGTAAGTATAAACCTGCTTTTGATGATTAGGTAACGATCAGAATTGTCTTATACCCCGATAATTACTAGTCTCATGAGGGAACCCCACGACATGTAAAATCGATATCTAGATTTCTTCAGTAGCTATTCAGTCGATCAGGTCTAGCCCGCAAATTGGACTGAAAAAGGTCACCTTGGATAGAGCTACAGCTCAAGTCGAATTAAGCACATGCATACTTCAATCCTCAATATCTGCATTAATATTTAATTAAAGCTTATTGTTTTAATTCTACATCCAATTCTATTGAGACCTAATGAGACCTATCGTGTTCACAATTTGAAGTATTGGGAATTTTAAGAAAAACTTAAATTGAACACAAAGTGAGTGTGAGCTCACAGTTAAAAATACAAGGGAATTTGAGGTAAATTCGACTGTGAGTGTGAGCTCACGGTTTAAATGTAAAGTAAAACAAAAGTATAATAAGAATTGAAACTTTAATGTTTAGATATCAGGAATTCTAACGAATCTCCCAGATTCAATGGTGAGCTCACGGTTTTATAGTGAGCTCAAAGGAAAAGGAAATGGGAAAACACATGTTTAGGTTTAAACAAAAGAAAAAGAAAATAGTTTGGTGTGAGCTCACGAGGTGAGCTCACGCTTGAAAGTAAGAAAATGTGAAAAAGGATTAGCATTAGGATGCAGATTAAGAATTGAAAATGAGCTCAAGATTTAGGGTCACTACAAGACCTATATACTATTGCATCAGATCTCGAAAAAATATGAATCTATTGTTTTTTTGACAGACTAACAATTTTGTTTGTATGTCGGATAGCTCGTCGAAGTGTAATTTCGATGTCATAACAAAATCCGAGCTTATCGACTGGTTGGATAGATTTTGAAGTCCCTCCTTGCCTCACACGCCTTTATACCATGCAGCCGTTTGACGACATGTTGACGTGACAATATAACAATTACGAGCATGGATAGTTGGAAACTAAAGGGCTGCCTACTACGTTGGATGGGAATATGATGGGTATATCATCGATGCAGATATCCCAGAATCACTTCGCAATGGATATTAATAGAATTCCTATTTCAATAGCACACTGATTTAATGATTGATTTTGTGAAGTTACTTCGGAATATCAAGGACACTCAAGGGTATTCAAGGTCAATCTTCATGTGACCTCTAATTGAAATTGGAAGGTCATTATCTGAGATCGCAAAATTTTCAAAGTAAGAAAGTAAGAAAATGTGAAAAAGGATTAGCATTAGGATGCAGATTAAGAATTGAAAATGAGCTCAAGATTTAGGGTCACTACATCCTCCCTTCCTTGAACTTATCATCAGTTCGCTGATGATAAACACGTAGGTTGCGTACATGGACTGTATTCTTCTTTCCATTCTCATTGTAAACAACAGTCTTGGGAGCACCATCTTTGCAATAAACTGATTCAATCGTGTACGGCCAAAATAGCTTTCTGTTTTTTCCATCATATCCTTTGAAGACCAAAATCTGCATACCTGGATTGAGCTCAAGGGTATTTCTCTTGCTTCTGTTATGAATATCTTTTACTTTCTTTCTGTAAGCTTCTTGCTGCTCTTTAGTGAAAGGAGACTCTGTGAGCTCAATTGAATCTTTGACTTCAAAAAGATCGTCTGCAGGCAGACTATCTACTTTACCAAAAGCTTTAAAGTATGGCGAGCAACCAATAGCTCGGTTGTAGGCTCGATTGTTATGCTTAGCTGCTGCTTGAACTATATCCTTCCATTTGGTGAGCTCATCTTTATAACACTCATAATAGACTTTAATCTTTTGAATCTGACGCTCAGCAAGACCATTGGACCATGGTGAATATGGTGAAGTGGTCTTAAGCTTTATTTGGTGTTCTCGTGCAAACTCTTGGAGTTTACGGGCAGTAAAAGACTTTCCATTATCGGAAACAATCACCTTAACTTGACCGATTAATGGGTGAGCTCCTAGAAATGAAACTAAGGAATTGGCATCTTCTCGCATTGGTATGGCCTGGCAAAGTCTGGTTGCTTCATCAATGACAACTAAAAATGATTTAGTCGTGTGAGCTCCTTCTTTTTTCTTAGAGATTTCTCCATAATCAAGATGTATTACTTCAAAGAAGTTATCAGAGTAGACTGGAGAGATGATTGAGTCGTGAGCTCGCTTGAATTTTGCCTTTACATGCTGGCAGATATCGCAAGTTTTGATGTACTGAGCAATATCTTCTTTCATTCGAGGCCAATAGAATCTAGCAGAGATTTTATGAAATGTTCTCGCAATACCATCGTGACCACCTGAGTACGGACTATCGTGATACTGTTTTAATAGTGAGCTCACTTGATCTGGCTTGATGGAAATACGATTTTGCCCTTTTACTTCTGTTACCACATTAACCGAAGGAATATCTGGACAAAGTCTTGATAAGGCGTCCGCGTCGGTGAGCTCCTTGCCAGCGCGATGGTTAATCTTCAGATTATAACCCATGAGATATGCTTGCCAGCGTCCGAGTCTATTTTTAGGCTCCTTGAGAGACATGAGATGAGCTAAGGCCTGATGATCAGTATTTACTATGAACTCTTTGCCTTCAATGTAGCTTCTAAAGTATTCAATGGCTCTAATGACTGAAAGACATTCTTTTTCAGTGGTTGAGTAGTTGAGCTCAGGTTTTGTGAATGTGTAAGAGTAATAACCAATCACTCTTAACTGCTGGTTTCGTTTTAGTTGTTTATCCCTTTGATAAAGCAGAGCTCCTGTTCCATAGTATGAGGCATCACAGCTGAGCTCATAAGGTAATCGCCAATCAGGGACCATAAGTATGGGATTAGAGCTTATGAGAGCGATTAGCTTCTGGTAAGCTTCTTCGCATTCACTACTCCAAACAAACTCAACGTCTTTTTGTTTAAGTCGGTCTAATGGACGTACGAGCTCAGCATACTTTGGGATGAAAGATCTAAAGTGACCAGTCAAACCAGTGAAGCATCTGAGTGTATGGAGATCTGAAGGCTTTCGCATCTTCTTAACTCTCTCGACAGACTCTTCTCTTGTTGTCTTAGTTTTGCCATCAATAACTCTTCCTAGGAATGTTACTGAGGGAGCTCCAAAGAGACATTTATTCTCGTTGACTTGTATGCCATAATTTTCGAATTTTTGTAAGACTTTGGCCGTGAGCTCACCACATTCTTCTGATGAGTAAGCACCAATACAGATGTCATCAACATAAACGGCAACTCTACCGAGCTCAATGAGATCACCAAGTATTTTTGTCATTTCTCGCTGAAATATTGGTGGAGAATTCTTCCAGCCAAATGGAAGTCTAGTGAGCTCATAGTGCCCGAACGGCAAAACAAAAGCAGTCCTATGCCTTGTTTCAGGAGTCAAACCAATTTGCCAGAAACCATCACGAAGATCAATTTTAGTAAAAGAGGTGCATCCACCAAAGCTATTGATCACATCGTCAATAATTGGAAATGGGAAAGGATCAAGAGTAGTATTCTTGTTGAGCTCTCTATAATCTTGACAAAGTCTGAGGCTACCATTCTCCTTAGGAACTATTACACACGGTGAAGCATATTTAGAGGTTGAGCTCACGACAATTCCTTTGTCCATAAGTTCTTTAATCTTTTCTTTTGCCCAAATATACTTTTCTCGAGACAATCGGTATGGCTTAGCTTGTACCACTGGCGAGTTGGGAGCGAGTTCAAAGTCAACAAACACTTTTGATTTGATGTATTCCAAAGAGAAAACTGAAGGGAAATGTTGCTTGGCTGAGATCAAATCGACAACCATCTTGTTGTTTCGATTGATAGTGTAGACCCTATTATCAGCGAAGCTCCAATTAAGCTTGAGCTCACTTAAAGTTTTGATTCCAATGATGAGCTCATAGTCATTATCAGGCGAGACGTATGCAGTCATATTCACTTTATGATTTTCAACCATCAATTCACATTCGACTAACTGATCATACACTGAAGAAGTTCCATTGAATGCTTTGAGCTCAGTATGGCAAGGGCTTGTAACCAAGTTGTTTTTACCAACACAGTCTCTAGAGATCAAATTGACGTGAGCTCCAGTGTCCAGTAGTGCCGTTGTGGTGTTACCATTGAGAAAAACTCGGAAAGTGTTGAGAGAACCTGAAGCAGTATCTGCACCAATGGAAAATATTCTTTCAACATTATGTTTCGGTTTTTCATGTTTTGAAGTTTTAATAGGAAGTTTGGGCTGTGTGTCTCTTTGTTTAGTCGGTTTTAGTTGAGTCAGAGTTCTTCTGAGCTCTTCTTTGTTAGAGATGTCTGCACTGTTTATCTGCTTCTGCAATTCATCTGGTAGGCCTAAAAGAACCAAAGTAATGAAGTTGAAATCGTTGAGCTCAGGGAAGGCTAGCTGGAGAAGCCTCTGTTTTTCGTAATAATACTCTAACAGTGTACCTCCACGGTATTCCCATGTGAGAGCGGACTGAGCCTGAGTTACTCTGTTTTGACCAAAAGCGTCTAGGAAGGCTTCACGCCATGAGCTCCAGTGAGAAGGAAGGTTCTCAATAAGGCGAGAGTTAAACCATTTCAAAGCTATGCCATCCAAGTAAGATTTTAGATTGTTAACTTTTGCATCGTCTGTCAACCAACCGTTGAACTCCGAAGCTTTTTCGTAGCTGATGATCCATGTTTTGGCATCTTCACTTTTACCATTAAACTTTGTCACTTCCATCTTTTGATTTCTGGGACGAGCCAATGGAGCCATTGTTTCCTGGAAGCTTTGCATCATAGTACGGAAGGATTCCATCTGCATTTGCATCATCTGTTGAAGCATATTAGCCATAATTGGCTCTGAGCTCACTGATGTAGACGGTGGAAATGTTGGATTTGTATCACTTACAGATGGATCAGGTTCATTATCTTCATTCAATTCGTCACTAACTGAGCCAACACTGAAGAGCTCATTCAAATAGGGCTGAGCCTCTTCTTCATTGAGGAATAGAGTAACAGTTTTTCGTCTAACCATATCTTGAATAGCGACGGTAACAGGGTCTTTGTTTGCAATGATATCATGTTTTTCAAGGGCTTGAAGTTGATCTTTAACAAGAGTCCATTCATCATCCTCATTCAAACGATACTTAGTAACCAAGACCGCACCATCTCGTTTCACTAACGTGAATTTAATCTTTTTAATAGACATAGCCATCCTGTCGACTGCGCCAAATATCGTGTTCACAATTTGAAGTATTGGGAATTTTAAGAAAAACTTAAATTGAACACAAAGTGAGTGTGAGCTCACAGTTAAAAATACAAGGGAATTTGAGGTAAATTCGACTGTGAGTGTGAGCTCACGGTTTAAATGTAAAGTAAAACAAAAGTATAATAAGAATTGAAACTTTAATGTTTAGATATCAGGAATTCTAACGAATCTCCCAGATTCAATGGTGAGCTCACGGTTTTATAGTGAGCTCAAAGGAAAAGGAAATGGGAAAACACATGTTTAGGTTTAAACAAAAGAAAAAGAAAATAGTTTGGTGTGAGCTCACGAGGTGAGCTCACGCTTGAAAGTAAGAAAATGTGAAAAAGGATTAGCATTAGGATGCAGATTAAGAATTGAAAATGAGCTCAAGATTTAGGGTCACTACAAGACCTATATACTATTGCATCAGATCTCGAAAAAATATGAATCTATTGTTTTTTTGACAGACTAACAATTTTGTTTGTATGTCGGATAGCTCGTCGAAGTGTAATTTCGATGTCATAACAAAATCCGAGCTTATCGACTGGTTGGATAGATTTTGAAGTCCCTCCTTGCCTCACACGCCTTTATACCATGCAGCCGTTTGACGACATGTTGACGTGACAATATAACAATTACGAGCATGGATAGTTGGAAACTAAAGGGCTGCCTACTACGTTGGATGGGAATATGATGGGTATATCATCGATGCAGATATCCCAGAATCACTTCGCAATGGATATTAATAGAATTCCTATTTCAATAGCACACTGATTTAATGATTGATTTTGTGAAGTTACTTCGGAATATCAAGGACACTCAAGGGTATTCAAGGTCAATCTTCATGTGACCTCTAATTGAAATTGGAAGGTCATTATCTGAGATCGCAAAATTTTCATATCGAGCAATCTGAGTCGCATGGTCATAACTCATGCTGGCTAGAGGATATGAGTTAGTACATACTATTCAGTTAACCAATCTTATTTAGGAAGAATTCATTTATCATTGCAATGGTAAAAGTTATGCACTTGTGCCTAACATTATCGGGTCACAATTTTATTAGATTTTTTCCTTTTCCATGTTTTACATTGTTTTATTAATACTTGCTTCTCAGTGATTCCAATGCATCACTATCTTTAATTTAAAGTACCCTAATATCAATAAAGCGGTCAAAAGTACATGTTCTAACATTTTTCAGTCTACAATATAAACTAAAAAAATGAGGATGATCTTACAAGCATGTCACTTCTCTTGTTAGGTCATTCGATACATAAAATTTTAATTCTATCAAAAATGGCTATTATCAATTTTTTCTCACTTTTGAAGATAAGCCGAGAACTGAAGCTCATGTACCACATGATCAACGAGAGTATCAAATACGAAACGGCTTGGACATGCATTTCAAACCTTGAGAAAGCAAAAAGACCTTCAATGGTCAAGAGCAGCCGAAAACATGTTCAAACGAAATTCATTAGCTATTTTTGTTCTTCCTGCGGTAAGAGTGTTCTCACCAGTTTAGTTTGATTGAATAACAGAATCAAATTGATAAACTGTTTTCTTTTCAAAATTTTGCACCTTCATTGATCACCTAAATTATGTCTCGCTTTTGAAATTTCGAGTCATTTGATTGGCCAACATCTGAATGGTAATGTATTTTGTTTGGGTTAAAATGAACCTGAAAAGCTGATGTTAAGATTGAATAAGCCATTTCCATCAAGAAAAGCTAATCATCATTATGAGGGTGAAAAGGTTCAACATGAATTGAATAATGATGAACAGCTAAAAGACAAGGCTTTTTTGTTTTTGTTTGCGCCTCTCTGAGTTCATTATTATCTTGGTAAGATATGAAGGATAAAAGTACTGAGCAAAACAGAATGAATCATGATTATAATGAATGAGTGAGGAGCCAAGTGAAAAAGATGCTCTTCTCTTTATAGCTGGTTAACCTTTACCATCTTCTCATCATCCTTACATCATCTCTAGTTGATCAACAGTCTTACCTGATGTAACATTGAACCAGAATTTGATTTACCTTTTTTTCATGGAAAAAGGAAAAAGGATGCTTTTCAACTAGTCAAACAAATGATAAGAAATGTTCAGGGTTTGTGAAACAACGAAAAGGAAATAGCAACGATAGATTGAAACTGAATAAAATGAGATGTAACCAGATACATGATAAAGTTCTTCTTCTCCATTCATACCAACAACATGATATAATTCATGGATAAATCATTGTAACCTGTAAACAGGTAAAAGAGTAAAAGACGAAAATTGTTCTTTCATTGAATATTTTTCGTTTCATGTTGATCATTATTGACCATTTCAGGTCTTATTTTTGCTCTTTTCATGGACATTATTTTTCCCTTTCTCTTCGTGAGGAAAGATATTCTTCTCGATTCATCATTGAAATGAATTTTATTCAATTTATCATTAATGGTCAGGTAAACGAAAATGAATGTTGTAAACATTTTGAAGCAATTGCGAGTAGAGAAGTTTTTTGGTCTTACCTGGCACTTGGTGGCTTTATCTGTACATTCAGAGTGACAATTGAGTTTACACATTTTACATTTCATTCCCTGTCTAGAATGTCCTGTTGAAGGAAAGGAAAAGAGTTGATCATTTATGTACAAAATTAATGTCCATTTGGTTGAGTAAAGTAGGGAAAAGTGACAATTTCACTTACCTCTAAGAATTTCATGGCAAACATCACAGGGAGTAATTTTCTTGTAAGTATATTCAGTCCATACATGTTGACCTTCGTAAAGGTAAAGTGTTGAATTTGAATCTGAACTGCCTTTAAGTGCTCTTTTTACATCATCATTTCTGTTTTGGGAAAAAAGTAAAAAGCAAAAAATTGAAAAACCTCATTTTCGATTCTCTTCAGGTAACACAGAATTTTGAAAAAAACACAAATTCCAATCGGATAGATTCATGTTATCATAAACTTTGCTATTTAGCTTTTTGTGCTAATGAAGAATTTCGAAGCAACGGAAATGTCTTAACTGTCTTAAATAAAATAACATCTTTAAGATTAAGATATTATTTTTTCACGATTTCATTCGATTCGAAAAGTAATTACAAAGAAAAAAATGCGTCAAAATTCAGAAATCTTAGAACAAAAAACCAAAAATTTGACTATCAATAAGTTAAGGTAAAAAAAGATCGCAAGAAATCTTTTTTTCCTAGCGAACAGCTAAGCGATTGAAACCCTAATAAGACACCCGTCGAAACCTTTTTGCATTTCCTTTCTTTGAACTTTTCGTTTTCTGCTCACATTCAAAATCAAAAAATTTCTTGAATCCAGTTCCTTTTCACATGCTTCCGAACGAAAGATTTACTTGCAAAGTTATAAGAAGAGTCGATTTGTTTCGTGTTTTGAATTTAAATGTTCCAAAATGTAATTCCTTTTGTTTTCGATACCTTTTCCTCTTAACTCGAAGATTACATTTTACAAAATGAAAAACATTTTGTGGTTAAACTTGAACATGCAAACTGTTTATACTTTTAGTATTTAAAAGCTACAGAAATTGGAAAATTTAATAAAAATACTATATTGTATGAATGAAAAATATTGAATTTACCTTTCATTGTTTGAAACTGGCGATGATTTGAGACTTTTAAACGCTTTGAACCATTTCATCTTGATACTTGTTGTACTTGTCGTTGACGATTTTCGTTCTCGTTGAACCAAATAACCATTATCAACATGAAAATCACGATCTTTGGCTGTATATAACTCTATCTATTGGAACAAGTGAAACAAGTGAAAAAAACAATTTTTACTCTTTTCTCCTAACCTCTCAAAAGGATTGTAAAAATATGAACAACAAAGAACCAAAAAAGCATTTATAAGCAAACCAATTTATCGAATTGAACAACTTTTTTCTATTTTTTACCTTAAACATCGTTTTTGCATGATAAGTGTTCAACCTTTTTCGAAAAGGGTAGAAATAGGCAAAAAACGAAAATAAAGTTTCGTTTCATTATCACAAATCCATAAATACGATGGCAAGTGAACCTCTAGAGTAAAGTTGATGTTCATAGCAAAACAAAAGTTGAACTTTTGTCATTTTAAAATTCCAACTTTTCTCTTTTCTCTTTCATTTTCATGACAATATAATGAAATGATAAAATATCATTAATGATCGTTCAATAAAATGATGTAAATGAGAGTAAATCATGAAAATGCTTTTAATATATTGCCGATCGTGAAACGTTAATCAAGTTATAAAGTTTTCATTCAATCACATTTTATTCATTTTCAAAGCTGTTATCGACTGTTATCATGGTTTGCTCATCTAATTGCAGGCAATTCAAACAATGTTTAATGGGCAGAGACACAAGGAATTGTTGATAGAAAGGGAAGAAAAGGCGATAAAAAGACAAAAGATTTACCTGAGATTTAATTGCAGCCATTTGCATATGAGCCAAGTGAAGATCAAATTTTTTCAAACAAATCTCTTCTTGAATCTCATTAGCTTTATTGTGAAGATTTGAGTCGAGACTCCTGTAGAAATGAATGAAACAAAATGACAATTATTTCATTCTTTGCCATCAAAACTTCAAACGAAACAACTTTAAAATTCTTCTTAATTTTGTTCTTTCAATTGCTATCATTAAATCTGAACAACATGCAAAGCAACAAAATTTTCATAAAAATTAATCGAAAAAAAATTCTCAAAACAAACCAATTTGTTCAACTATTTTGTTGCATTTCAACTTCACTACAATCTCTTTAGCTGACATTTTCTTGAAAAGAAAATCTTTTCTGAAATTTCTCGATAGTTCATTGATGCGCAAGAAGTGTTGACCTGGTTAAGCGATTTGATCGACATTCATTTTTACTGTAAGATCAAGGTAAAGATCATTTTGATGTTTGTTTATATCTAGACGAAGGTCATTGAAGTTGAAACTTGACTTGGTAACTGGTTCGAGTTGAGTCAACAGATTTGGTTTTAAATTTCATTTGAATTTTAAATTCATTGCTTTACATCTTCAGAAGGTTAATGTTGAATTTTACAATTTGATAGTCATTCTGGTTTCATCATTTCTCGATAAAATATTAATCTTACCTTTGCTGTAATTTTATAAGTGATTCCAAGGATTCTTCGAGCTGCTGAATTTTACCTTCAAGATCATTCATTTCTCGCTTCAATTCGTCCAGTTTACTCCTAAAAACATAACGGCACGCTTTATCAATATAAAGCTCATTAGCTAAAACAGCAACAACTTCCTAAGAGGAGAAGGAAAAAAGACAGAAATGGATAACAATCGAAGTCTAAAATTCATGTCAAAAGCTGAATGGTGAAGCATCGAATAAACAACAACAAATCTAGAATCAAAACTCTTTACATAACAGTTTTACCTTCTTCATTTTATACACATTACAAGTGGTTGGAACAAAATAAAGTTCAATTTCAATCATCATTTCCATTTCATTATAAACCATTTTCATGATAAAATCTTTCATTCCATTCTTTAAAACAAAAACCTAATTGAACTTTCAATTGTTTTTCATCAAAACTTTTGAACGACTTTGAATTGTTATACTTTAATAAAAAATTTACTAATGAATCAACACAAAGAATGACGAATTTTCATCAACAAAAACATCATTAGGAAAGGAAAGGAAAAAAAATTTTTGGAATTTTTTCCTTTTTACTTACCGGAGGAAAATTGGCATTGATTGCAGTATCGTTGATTAAAGCGGGCGAAACAAAGTTGTGGATTCGAGAAGGCAATGAAACTTTGTCGACATTTAGAGCTTTAATGTAAGGTACAATATCATTCCGTCCATTGATGCTCTTGGCTGCATTACTAATCGTCTGATAATGATTACTCTGTTCACGAATCTGTTGAAAGGAAAAGAAGAAATTAGAACGGAATAGCGAAAAAGTATTTTGTACAAAGAATCGGCCGTTACTTGCAAGTCGAACTTAATCTGGATTCACCTGATAAAGTTTGATAAACATTATGAAAGGTAATGATATTAATAAAGATTTTGTTTACTTCTTATTTTCAAGCAAAACAAACAGGTAAAGTTAATTTAGTTAAGCACGGAATGATGATAATAATAATATAAATGATAATAAATGATACATAATCTCAATAGTTATCTGTTTTTCAGTTATTCTGGCTGACTTGAGCTCCACGAGTCATGATAATTGCAAGATTTAAAATCAAATGGAAATTGCAACTTGTTTTTATCTCGTCTCATGAATATCATCTTGGAGTGAAAAACACTGGGAATTTGATTTGAGTAATTTTGCCATCACATTTCGGCATTTCTTATCATGTAGCAACTGTGCCAAAAGGATTGACGATTAAGTTTGTTGGTTTACTTGTTCAAGATCAACTAATGGGTAAGGAGTAACAAGAGTAAACATTGATTATCAGGGAATGGACATTATTTTTTCGAATCACGATAACAGCAACAAGAAGAAAGAATACAAAAAAGGATTGTCTTTGCTTCTTCAAACCTTTCGTTTCCTTTTCATGTTGTGCTCTTTTCTTCAACTATCAAATTCTGTATTCTAAAAATAATGTCATTAATACTCTTTCACTTACTTTCTGTATCAATACTCGACTAGATGAACATTGTTTGTACTTTACTTTTCATTTGTTTTTCTCTCACAATTTGTCAGTTTCATTTCTAATTTCTTAAAATCTTTGTCTCTACCAGCTTTTATATTTCATGAAAATTTACAGAATATTTAATTCATTACAGGGAAGCTAGATTTCAGTTTGCCAAATTGAAGTATTTTTCTGTGTAAAATCTTGCTGGTTGACAGTTTTGTTTCTAATGAGAAAATGCGATCTCAAATAAGTCTCGGCAATGTTATCAATGTGTGAATTTGTGATCGGATTGAAGTCATTAAAAGACTAATGGTTTCAAAAAGTTTGCATGAATTATCTATTCCCAGCTGACAAGCTGAAGAGTATCATTTTCATGGAAGTGTTCATGTGAGAAAGGACCGAAACCAATACTTTTCGGAAATTAACGATTCTCCAATGAGTAAATTCTGTAGACAGCAATGAGAGTGTCACTTAACTCGTTCTGCTCCAATACAATCCTGTTCAACTTGACCTTTCTTGGTTTGAAAAACTGACATCAATCCTCTCATAAACCCGTCTATAGCACAGTTGTGGGTAGCAAAGAGTCAAAACTTTTGCTCAAATGTCACTTATGCTCATAATTGACTTCATCTCACTAGGATCATCTAAAAGTGTTGCAAAAACATGGAAATCAATGATGTCTCTTCGTTTCAACTATGCACAGAATAATCGCCAACTACTATAGCAGCTCATCAAACATCATTTCAGTTTTCACTTAACGATGTAACAGCTACTTCGATTGAAAATAATCAGTTCTCGATTCAATTGTTAGAATATTGTTCGATTTCTGTCCCTATTCAATCTATATGTTTCATATTGAGATAAAGTATCTTCCATCACCTCAGTGATAGTTGAGACGAAATCATTAGAAAATGTCATTATTAACTTGAATCTAAATGGATCATCATTAATGCTCAGACCATTTGCTCAGCAGAATAAGATAACTCGAGTTGTGTTAGAAAACTTTGTCACTTTTCCCGACTGAGATAAACACTTGATTAGACTAATTTCACTAAGTGAATTAACCTATTCAAGGTTGAAATTTGTTCAAGTGAAATATGTAACATGTAATGAGATGAACAAGAGTGCATTAGCAATGAAACTTTCACTAAATGTCACCATTGTTAATATCAATAGAATTATCTAAATTTTCTTGTTCTTACAATGTTAACAATGAAATCTGATCAATAAAGTAAGAATAACTTTTCATGAGAAAAAAGCTCTTTTTATTGGTTAATTGAACCAATCCATTTATTCGTACCAACGACTGAGCAAACAATTGAATTTTTTAGTCAACAAAACTCAAATTATCGACACTGAAAATGAAAGCATAATGAGCAAAGTAAAGAAAAAGATGAAGACGAGAAAAAAACGCAAGATTGAACAAGAAAACAATGGGCGAGCATGAGAAAAAAGAAGAATCATTTTTTCATCATTCTTATTTCATGATCGTTATCCATAATCCAAACAAGTTCAATGCCAATCTATCGATCAAAATCACCATTTTCATCATTTTTTCATCTCTTCATCCTTCCATTCAACAACAGCAGATCATCATTACTATCCATTTAGTCTCATCTTCTGAGCACCTTCAAGTTGCACTTTTCATTCCAAATCAATATCAGAATGCAATTGGAAAGAAGAGCAAAAAAAGAGAGCAAAAAGTTATTAATAAATATTCGCAAAAGATTTTAGTTTTTTTTCCATTTTTTCAATCTTTTTTCCTCTCTCTGCTCACTTTCATTTGTTATCATTATTTTGTTTCCTCTCAACCTTTCGATGAATCATTAACTGAATGAAAGACGAGGGGAAAATGTGTCTAAACTGAACCAGAATTTTGTCAGATTATGTTCATATATTGACTCTTGTCATAACCATTACATCAACAGTCCAATCATAATGATTATCGAAAAATGTTCAACAACAATATTGTTCTCATTAGATCAATATTTACCTGGAGGACAAAATTTCGATTTACCTTTTCTTTACCTTTTCGTTAACTTTATTTTTGCTCATTTAAACGTTTCTCCTTCAACTTCAACCTTTGTCATCATTTTAACTACATTACTGTCTCTTAATGTAGATTGCTGTTGATCAAGTTTTATCAGTTTCTTTAAAGAAATTCAATTCTACATGAAAATTCAATTGAAAAGTTGCATTAAACTATTAACAGCAATTCAACAAATCTTGTTGTCTTTCGTGACGTGAGAAACTTTAAAAGCAGATAAACTGTTATGGATTTGTTTCGTTTGTTTTGTGAGTTGAATCTATTGAGAGTTTACACAAAACTTGAGAGTCGATCAATTGAACAAATACGACGAAAAGGACATTAAATGGTTCATTGAATGGTAAATTGTGCACATTTAAAGGCAACTTTTCCATTGAATTTCAATCATAAATAACTTTATAATTTTTTCTTCTAATTTTGCTTTCAATTCAAGTTTACTTGCAAGTATCTTGATCTTTATCAAATGATAAATTGTGATCCGGAAAGGTGAACAGTAAAAGGATTACAAATTGATCTCGAGAAACAGCAACGAGCTGAGTGAAAGGAGCAACAAAGGACAAGATAAATTGACCATTTTGATTGGGAAACAAAACCTGTCCTAAGCTACATTCAACTAGCTTCAAGACGAAATGAAGTTCAAGGCAATGTTCATTATCAAACCTTTGCAAGTGAATAAAAAAGATGAACCAGAAGGCAGAGATGAAAGGGAAACAATCATGCTACATTCAGGTGCAAGTTTAACTCTAATGGAAACAAATTGACTCGAAATTATCATTTAAAATGAAATGTTGATTAGAATCAAATCAATTACAGGAGTTGAAAAAGATTGATTGTTTCAAGTTTAACAATTGTTACAATAACAAAATTACCCGATGATGAATCTTTTAAAGCAAACAGACTAACGAGTTAACCAAAAAAAAGCGTTGAATTTTGAGTCAAAAGCCTGACAAAGTTGTGAGTCAAAGTTGCTTTTAAATAAACAAAAATGTTCAGTAAACTGTTAAATTGCTCAACAATGAGGCAACAAATTAATTTCAGTGAATCATTGGGTGAACCAAAGTTGACTTTATAGCTTTAAAAGATGAGTTAGAAGTTGAAAGTAAAGGGAAAGAGATGAGAATCAAATCAACTTTAATCGTCGAAGGTATACTCATGACGGTCATGTTTCTTGTCCTGCTGAGTGTGTTAGGTTAGGTTGGTTTAGGTTAGGTTGGGTTAGGTTAGGCAATGAACCTTAGTCAGAGGTTGGATAATGTAGACTTTAGTCGAGTCTATTGGGCAATGAAAATGATGGAATACTATTTGAAACGCTTTCCTTCGTGGGACCCCTTTGATGCAAGTATTGCAAAGGATCAGCAAATTATTCAGTCTTTGGAATTTCTGTTTACTGAGCAATATTTACTGGCAATATTAGTATTTTTAAAAGTCGACTTGGTTAAGGATGAAAAGGTAATAGGAAAAATGTAAACATTAATCTCAACACAATACTTATCATTTTCCTGTAATTCAAATTTTGTCAGCTTTCAAATTTTCCATTGAAAAAAGTTTTCATCAGATGATTCTCACTGGGAATCATCGTGATTGATTGAGTTTACACATTTTATTTTTCCCTTTTTTTCCTTCTACTTTTCACCTTTTTTCCAACCTTTTATGCATCATCATTAACATGCCCATTTCATTCAAGGTTATCAACACACAATGAACAGACTCTATGATAGATGATTACCTTATAAGTGGACATTTACTCGGATCTTTCATTTTGTGCAAAAATTTAATTTAATTCACTTTAGTTGAACACGCAATTGGCAACAGGGGTGTTCAGTGCCATTGCACAAATGATATTGAATTATCGTGAATCTGTTAATTATGTTAACAGATATTTGAGTTTAATCCATTCATTCATTCTTTGAAACTGATTGCTATTGACCTTAGGTTCTATGCAGATATGATCTAATTTTATGCTGAATCGTCAGTTGAGTTTAATATGAATTCAAAGGAAGAGGCGTTGGAAATATCAACTCTTGAACAATGGATGCAAAATTTTGGCTTCATTTACGTTTGATTAGCCAATCTATCAACTATTGAGCATTAATCTTGTGCTTCTCCATTCACTTGAATAATTAATTTTACAAGTTCATCTTGTTTCCTCAATCAACAGATTATAAAGTAATTGATTAATTGATTGTGAAGAGGAAAGAAAAGCCATTGATGCAATTTTATCCATTTATTATCATTCCCTGTAATCTAGTAAATTTTTGTTCAGTCAACATTTTTGTATAATCAAATGAAGTGACATTTTCTGTTTCATCTGTGAAACTTGTTTGTTATCATTTTTGAAACAGTCACAGAAAGGCTAAATGGTTTAACTGAAATTCACTTTTATACCAAGTTATTCAATTGACTAAACTCGACTTCAACTCTCACTGTTTATAATATTGTTGTCTTTCAACTCTTTTTTGCCTGTTCATCATTTAACCATACAATTCATGTCATCACAGGACAAATGTCATTTACTGATGCTGACAAAAAAGCCTTATTCAAGATTCATTCTACCTCATGAAATCTCAGGGTTGCTTCTGTTTGCTCTCTCTCACTTTTGTCTTTCATTCAACAACCTTTTTTGTTTCTTTTTCTGTTGGATCAGCATAAAGAGTAATAATACTTGGAATAGTTCAAAGGTAAAATTAGAACAATCGAGAATAGACAGTTCAATAGTTTGGACTGTTGGCTGAATATTATCATTGTTGATTATCAAATGCAATGCATCATGTAATCTTGGTGATTCATAAAGATGGGGATTCAACAAGAAAAGGTGGAAAAGAGAAAAGAATTGAAGAAAAAAATATTGATAATCTTTACCTATCAAGTAAGCTTACCTCATTTATCAAGGTCAACTCATCGATGAATACAATAGTTGATTAAGTAGAGAGTTGTAAATTAAAGATTGTTCATTTATAATTGCATCTCAAACGATCTTCAGCTTGATCGATCATCAGCCATGATTGATTAGACTAAACAGATAGTTTTTTGCTCAACACGAGTAGTTATTTGAGCTTTGGAAGCAAAAAAAAGTTCTGTTTGCTCAAAGAGACAACCTCAGATTATAAGTTGCAATGATAATAACTCAGATTTAGTATCATGAACATGGAAAGTTATTTGCAAACAAAAGTATCGATGCTGACGATCTTAAGAAAAAGATTCAGTTGAATAACACTTTCGATGAAAATCACTTAGAAATCAACTTTAAACTTCCACTTCTCTAAGTCTACCCTTGGTTAAATCAGTCTGACCAGGCTGAGCTCTTCGTCAGTCCCATTTATTGCTGATCTCCACACTCTAGTCACAATAGCTACATGTATATTCATGTTATGGTTTTTCCGAAGATTCTTTATAATAGTTTCGAATATGGCTAAATTCAGAGAAATTTGGGCATTATCGAAAAAAGTGGCGAGTCGTTCTGGACTTGTTTCGGTGAAATGCATTGGATGAAAATTTCTAAAAATGGAACATTTAGTGTTTAGTAAAATTAGAGTTTTATTTATCGATTATCAATTTATCTTAAAAAGAGATTCCTTATTCTCATTTGTCTTCATTTCACTCCAGATTTCAGCATGGACTTGAGAATAATCAATCCAAAATTTCCACAATTGTCTATTTTGTCCACAAAAAATGGAATTTTCATCAACACTAAACATATCCTGAAACTCGATGCATAATTTAGATTCTCATTTTTCCATGATAAATCGGCAACTAATAGAATATTGGGAAAAATGAAAACTGATTTCACCTCATTTCTGCCTTTAATATCATTATAAATGTTCAACTTTTACGATTTATGAGAAGAATATAGAATTAATGGAAATTCGATGAGAATCACAATCGTGTTATTTCAATATTAATAAGTTTCTCTTTCATCTCGTAATGTTATTCATATTATTCAAATGATTTACCATTGGCAGCTAATAAATTCAAGTCATTCCATATTTATTAACCTTCAAACATATTAATGCATTTCAATTCAATTTTCATTCAACTAATAACTTCAACTTGAACACTGACTATCAACTAAAGAAACTGATAACAACAGAAAAAAAACTGAATAATCTGCAAGAACTTCAAGCACTTGTTTCTTTTTCTTCATTTCTTTTCCAATTATTTCACCGACTTATTTGTCCAATTCTGATATTTATAAATTTTGCTCGACAAAAATCGTTATTCAAGTTGTTACTTGTTAATGGATGAATTTCATTGAAAGGAAAAAAACAAATTTAAAAGTATAAAAAGTTTGATAAACTAACAACAATTTTGATTATTATTATCATCATTATCATATTATGGTAAAGTTATAGCACTTTTAAAGGCAAATGTGAACATTTTTCATTCCCTTGTTCATCAAAATTCAATTTAGATAATAATTGTTATTCCCATTATTATTCAAATGAAATATCGAATAATGAAAAATAAACTTTTCCATTAAATACTTTTGATTCGTAAAATGTGATTCTTTGACATTTAACGATTTTCGAGTTTGATTCTTACCTTGTTTGTCAGAAACTCGGCAGCTGAATGTATTGAACAGGCAAGAATATCACTCACGTCCAGATATGCTTCTTGAAGTTCCTGGAGAAGAAAAGAAATCGAAAAAATGAATTTCCAAATTTTGACAGATTTTTCGAGAAAATTTTTGTTCGAACATTGCAATTTCCTTGTCGAATGATTGATTTTGACTAACCACAGTTTTTCGTCTCTGCCAAGTGACTAAGCTGTTGGTGACTTTTAATGAGACGAATGGTGAAAATGTTGCTCAAGGGAAACTCAAATTATTGTGTCTAAAAGTTGTGATGAAACAAAAGATGTTAACTTTTCTGTGAAAAGTGAGAAAAGGTTCATCTTGTTGTAACTCTTTACTTCATCTTTCATCATGTTGAACAAAAGAGCTGAATAATCTTATCCTGATGAGAATGGAAAATGAGAAGAAAAAAGAGGAAAAAATAGGCCAACAGTAAAGAGGTGAGATTAAATGGCAAACATAATACTCTTGAAGTAACTTTTTTTTCTCGATCATGATTATCATATCATCATGATCATCACCATCAACATGATCAGCATACATCATTGGTGGAAAAAGTGCTCAAGGAATAAGAATCTCTCATTTTGTCTAATCATTTGTCTGTTTATTCGTCGACCACAGTTGCACCCTTGAGTTGCATCATTGGTTCGATACAAGAACTTGTTCAATCTTTTACCGTTATTAACCTTTATCTATTGACCTTTCGAAGACAATCTTTTTCATCTTTATTCTCCTTCCATTACAATATCATTATTCAAGATTCATCATGTTTTCATTATTCAATGAATATTCATGAAGGCAAAACATTTTTAATCTTGTTTGCTGTTTAATAATTGAATCTCAAGATTTAACTCCAAGAGTCGAAGCTGAAAAAAGTCTCAAGAAAAGAAATTTTTTTTCTCCACTTTTTTTTCTAAACAAAAGTCGAAAGTGAATCAGTTTCAATGAAATTAAAAGTCGATATTGGAGAGTAATTAAATTTGGCCAATTTTCGTTGATTAAAAATGATGGATTGAGAAGAGGTTTGAAAAGATTTTAGTTCATTCTTTTCAATTCCATCTTGAACGAATCAATCAATTTCGCTTTTAATCGAAGATGAATGGAAAAGAACTTTTTCGTCCATTTTAAATGTTCTTCTTTTCATCTGTTGATTACTCTTGAAATTGATATTCTGGGTTAAGGTTTAGTTGAAGATAAACAACCTAATTGCATATCAAGTATTGATATAAATTTGGAATTCTCATGAGAGAAAAGATAAAAAATGAACGAAAAAGAGTTGAGAAAGTTTTTTTACGATAATCTGATTTGGCTTTCTGCATTTTTAGTAACATGAATCTGTGAAGTAAACATTCATTTTCCTGAGCAACACTTTTACCTTGAGCAAGTTTGCAAGGTTTCACTCCTTTCACATTGACCTTGTTAAACTTATCAAAAGGATGCTCTTTTCACTCCCAGTGATTCCTGGGAGGTTTGAACCACTGGGAATGGTCATAATCACTTACCTCGTAAAGACTGGGTAACACATCGCCAACATAGAGTTTAAGCATTCCGTTGAAGGCATGAAGTTGGTGAACATAATTGTTGTGAGCATCGTAATAGGTAATCAAATTGGCATCAGTTTGTTCAACACAAAAGTTATCATAAGCCGCAACATAATCAGATTGAGTCTGAAATGGAAAGGAAAAAAAGGATTTTAGATGAAAGCGAAAATGTTATAGAAAATGAGTCGAGTGGAAGGGAAAATTGATTACAGATAAAATCGTCGAATGATTAGTGAAGAAATTATTGCTCAAAATCGATTCTATTTTGCCTTCATGGTTGATCATTTTCACGATTGTCATTTTATGAAATTGTTCACTCCAACGGTAATCGAGGAAATGACAATGGAAATGCAAAATTTTACGAATGAAGAACTTTGTTTCAACGAAAATTTTTGAGTCGAAAAATGATCGGAAATTGGACAGAACTTTGAAGAGAATCACTTTTGGAAAAGAGTTTTGATCGAGGATTTTGTAAATTCAAGTTACATTCAAGTTCGATTCAACAGTTGAGATAACTTGAAAAACTGAAAAACTGTTTTCAATTTGAAGAGCTAAAAGTTTTTCTAAATGTAATATCGATTAAATAATGAAGGCATAATTTGCTATTTTACCATAAATATTCACTTTTATTTTGAAAACGTAAACAAGCAATAAAAGTGATCTTCTAACAGTGATTTACTTTCACCTAATAAATGTTGTTTACTTCAGTTTTGATTAGGAAAAGCAATTTTACTTGAGCCGAGAAAACTTTTAATGGTTGAAACAGATATCTAATTTACTTTATATCAAACTGGAATGACTTATCAATTGCCAGATGCTTTAATCGAAGTCAAACTCGATTTTTTCAAAACTTTTAAATTTCGAATCAAATCGTTTGTACAGAACGAGAAATTGTCCAAATAACGAACTTTCACAAAAGACAATTTTCTACTAAAAAATAGCTCTTTAGTTCGATGCACTTTGACCAAATTTTTCTTTGGAACAGTTGATCGATTGAAACTCAAGAAATCTAATGCCAATGAGATTTTAAAAGTTCGAGTTAATTTCCGTTGAAAGCGAAAATCGAAATTTTGAAAAATTCTTTTAAACCTTCATTCAATTTGGTGGAAATTTCATCAACTTTTAATCATTTTTTTCGTATTTCAATCAACTTATAAAGCAACTTGTACAACTTTCAACTGAACTTTTTACAAAACTCTTTGAATAGAAACTTTACTTTCTCATGATCATCAAAGAAAATGAATTTTTCCTTCTCGATGCAATTGAACCAACTCGAGATCTAATATTTAACAACTTGAAGGTTCAAAATTGTGATAAATGTTGAAGTAAAAAATTCAAAATCGATGAGAAGAGAAAAAAAGTTTCCTTGAAACACTTTTTTCTCTCTTGACGTTTCTTTTTCTTTCCTTTACAAACCCAATTAATTATTAAATTCAATTTGAACATTTGACAATTATGAGTCGACAAGTTTGGCATTAACCATTAAATTTCCACAAATTATCAAGACTCGAACATTGTTAGTCAAAAATGTCTTTTTCTTATTCTTCATTTGCTCTTCATTCATTTGCTTTATTGCATGATGAGTTCATGAGAAACGAACGTCAAAAAATTATTAACGGGTAAACATGACGAGACATTTGTTGGTTCATTTGGACTTGAGAAAGGCAATGAAAAAGGAAAGCAAAAAATATTTCACTTTTTGTACTTCAACATTTCTTTTTGATGAAAAGCAAAAATGAAATTTGTAAGCTCAAGGTAGGGATGAAAAAATGAATCAAATGTTTGCTTCTTCATTGTTTCATGATGATTCAAAGTGAAACATTTTCTTCTCAACTTTTTTATATATTTATAAGGAAATTTTTTTCCTTCGCAAATTCAGTCTTTCCTGAGAGATTTAGGTGAACAAAGAAAACACATTTCATTTCGTTCATGTTTCTTTGTTTTTTTCATTTTTTTTATTCGTTTCCTACCTTTTCCTCTTCATTTCAACCCTTTCATTTTTCTCATTTCATTATTAAACTGATTGAAAATCACAGTTGAAAGACTGAAATGGAAAAACCATTTGTCATAATCTATCACGTCAATCCAATGAGCATTTCCATGAACTTTTTTTCTGTGCAGTTGAAGATGGTAGCGATAGTGAATTGAATGTTTAGGTTTGATCAACAGTAAACTTGACCCAGAATTTATCAAATCAGAAGGGAAATGTTAATCAATTGAACATAGAAACTGATAATCGAGCAATGTTGGATTAACTTTGACATCAGTCTTTACCTTTGAATAAGTCTACTTTTACAAACAGAAAAGTGCAGTTCTGAGATTTCAGATAATTTATGCTTTTTACCGAAATCGAAGTAAACACGCCACGAAAGTAATGTGGTGGCTCTGATGGGACTACAAACGTCTCAATCGCTGGGAGCTTCTAGCAGCCAGACAAGCTATCACAACTCAATCCTATTTTTAGCGATTGGATAGAGTCATAACATGAAGGAAAGAAGACAATCGTTAACCTGCCTTATACTGATCGACCTCATAGCGCAACAATGAGAAAACAAAAATTTCTGAGCTTGGCTGGAGTCTGACTCGAAACTTGATCATTCGAGTCGATCAAGACCAACATCTTTGCTGGCCATAAATTGTTAACTTTGTACAACTTTTTTCTTCACCAACTTTTGTTATTTTACTCCAAAAGCTAGTGAATTAACAATAAATAGAGTTGATTGCGTGTTTTAAGACGAGTGTTTCATAAGTTTGAATAAAGTAATAATGAAATGATTAAACTTAAGGTAGACAGTAACATGTTCATTTGTGATTGCAATGTTTAACAAAATGAAATCAATAAATTAACCAAAGAATGGAAACAAAGTCGAGTGAGAAAAAGCACTTTGACAATGAAAAGACAATGGAAACATGCAATCAACTAATCAATATGAAATATCATTCAATCCTTTCTGTTGTTACTCAGTCCAAAGTTTTCTCTTTTCATTGAAAGGCTAAAATTGGTTAACATTGACAATCTTGCCAAAAATGAGCTTCCATTGAACACAATTGAAAGAAAGTTAAAGTGGATACAAAAGCAAAGGAATTGATGAAAGTGATCAGTAAATACAATGTGACAAGATTGAAATGATGCTATTCAGATGTTTCCCTTTTCATGATCCATCATTTTCAATCTGAATAAATACGATGAGATTGGACAGGTTGGCTTTACACAAAAACAATTTACTCGATTCAATTGACTTCAATCTTCTTTTTGAATAATTATTCAACCTTTTCTCCTGAAACTCAACTCTACTACAAAACTATCAAGACTTTCAACTGAAATATGAAATGGAAATTTGGTCAAAACTTTTCTGTAAGTTGAAGCTTGTAAAATGAAACGAAAAGGAAAATTTCTAAATTTAGTTTGTTTGGTCATCCAAATGGCCATTCAATATCAATTTTGTATAAATGTCAACTCGAGACTCTGGAAGGTAACAAAAGTTTCTCGTTCCTCTCATCTTAATATCAATCGATCTTTTGTTTCTTCTCATAAGTTTCGCGAAATAATTTCGTTCAACTTTGAATCTTTACTCGGAAACTTGTCACTTGTTTCTAATTTTATCCTCCATTTAATATGCAGAACATCAATTATTTCATATTAACATCATTTACTGTTTCATTATTCACTGTTTTGTGAACTAAAAGTTTATTCCATTCTTCATATTGTAACAATCTTTTCCCTCTAAACTCCTACGCTTAACCAGAATCCATGGCAATCCATAATCATGTTCAATCTTAGATCATTTAGTTACCTTGTTTAACATCTTTTTTGTTAACAAAATTGAAACTGTATTACTGGAGTAAAGTTTTGAATCTTTAGTTGTTTGTGCTGAGAAGCTGAAAGCATCCAACATCTTTTCCTTGTAAATCTCAATTGAAAAACTGTCTGAGTTTCAAATGGTGCAATATTATTTATTCATTGCTAAACTCATTTGGTTGCTTTTGCAGTTGAAGTTTTTTGTTTTTCTTAATAATTTACGACATTTGATGAAAAACTTGAGCAACTTTTGGTAAAAATTTCATTTTCAAATTATATTAAATGTGAATTTTTCTCCTTAATATTGCTTCAATTTTCAAGGTTTTCAAGCAATGAGTATTTGAATTTTATATTTGGTGCTTAATCAATTTTTTATTATGTTTATGGCTGAAAACTAGAGAAAAATTGAGCGGAAAGAATGGAAAGATTGATATAATTTTTAATCTGTTTGAGCTTCAATTAAGTTCTGCTGCGGAAATTAAATCTTACTTATTTTGCTTATCAACGATCTCTACTCAAGATTTCGTCATAAATAGACGATATTGTGCTAGATCAATATGAAAGAGACACAAAGTAAATTTCCGATTCGTTTGCAGTACTTTGACTGTAAATTGGTGAGTTGAGAGGACATTCATATCCTAAGCAATTAGAGTAAATTCATCTCGAAGAAGGTCTTGAGCAAGTGAACAGAATGTCACTGAATCTCAAGCGTTTCTTTCTGTTTCTCTGTTCGCTCATATCACTCTTTCATAGCTAAGTAAAGGGTTTACTCTAGTCAAGGGTCTAATTGTTAATAACAATTGTTCCTCAGCTTTTCCTCTTAGTTTCTATTCTCTTCTTCTTTATCCTTGCATAGTATTTGAGTTAGTATTGTATTGTATTAATATGTGTAATTGTCTTGTATTAATTAGTTAGTTCGATGAGCAACTCAACTCAACTCAATTCTGCCGAATAAAAGTAATGTTCGTCTTTGCGATTGATCACAGATTCACTGTGATGCATCCGATGCATGATGATACGTCCCATAGTATACTTGCAGTAGCAGAGCATTTCGTACTGAAATATTTAACACATTTATTATAAACCACCGAGTTTTGCCAGTTGTGATCCATAACATTAGTGATGAGCAATATTCATTTCTAACACATTTCCAATAACTTTTTATTTTGTAAAACTCTGGTTTTCGTTCAACACTCAAAACTCTTTCCATTCCTTTGGATTTTTAATCCAAAATCATTAGTCTTTAGTGATTTTCTTGGACTCTTGAATGCTCAATATTTTAGTCTAGTAATTATATTCATTAATAAAATGCCAATCGTACAACAACAAGCACATTTGGTTTCTTAAACTGAAATGATTAAAAAACGAACTCTAATTTTGCAAATTGCATTATTCCGTTATGTGCATTATCTGATTATCTGGGCAGATGAACACAGCATGTGATGAAATTAGCTGAAAGCCCAGTTTCAATAATAATTTGTACAGTGAAATATTCTGTTAATTAACTGTCTAATGATAAAATATAATTACATTGGTCAAGAATAAAGTAAACTGTTGTCAGCGCACCAGCAAATGTGGAGTGAAAGGGAAAACCTTCAACCTAAATATAACGGTCTATTAACTTGAACCAGGGTTATCAAGCAGTTGATCAGATCGTTCATCCATAACCATATAAACATAATCCATATCAATGTCATATCGATCAATTCATTATCATTATTATAATTATATTTATTATACAGGCCATAATAGTCCAACAATTTTCTCTACATTAACAACTTACTCATCACTTATGGAACCATTTTGCCATTTTTTATGTCACTTTTTAGCATCACATCTTTTCCTCTATTCAATTGGACTTTTTTTTTCATTGCAAGTCCATCTCATGACAAAGAATAGTAAAACCATGAAAAGAATGAAATGAAAAGAAGAAGAAAAAAAATGATGACCGCCATAGTTTATCATTCCATTATCATCAACATTCTCACTCTTTTGCTCATCAATTCCCTGTTATCAACATCTATGGTTAAACTTGAATTCTGTATATATTTACACCTTTTTCATTTCCTTTCTCATTCCAAGCAGAAAGACTTTTCCAAGTCAACATTATCCATTCAAATGGTGTCGAGTAAATCAGTTGAAAGGTTTGAATCGTAATCCACAAGTTGACAGGCAAGTTGAGTGGTTGGATAAAAGGAATGATCAGATAAAAGAATTGAATGTTTTTCCTTTTTCTCTTCACCAGAACTGTTTACTTTAAAACTTTAAATGAGATTAAATTAATGGAACTAAAATGGAATTGAAATTTTTTTCTTTTCACCTTTGAGCAAACATAAAGCCACAAATTGCATTGATTGTTGTTAATGTTATTGATTTGTATTGTGGCTAAAAAAAGGTGTTGTTCAACAAGAAAAGACAAAATGATGGATTAAACTCTTTTTTTTCCTGTTTCCCTGTTAATGCCTTTGGAAAGGTTAAGTTGATCGAAAGCGTAACGTGATAGAGTTGACCATTTAATTTGATTGCAAGTTGATGAATCAAGGAAAATGAAACCAATAATCATTAAATGTAACAATTTATTAGTCAACCTGTGGCCAAGTTTCTCGAGCTTAATGGCAACACAATGTTAGCAAGTTTATTGAAAAAGTTGATTAAATTAATGTTGATCCAGGTTAATCTTGATTCATGCAAGTTACCATTTGAGATTTAAGATCAACTTGAGAATTGGTTTTACATGCATTTGAATGTAACCTTTTGTTGCTCTTGTAACCAACTTTAGTTAATCAATCCTGGTGACTGAACAAGACGCCAAAATTGATCCAATGAATGTTGAGTAAAGTGAGTTTCCAAAAGTAATTGTTGAATCAAATGATTAATCTAATTGAATAACGATTTTATCCATTTGTCGATAAGTCCAACAGCGAAAAATCAATCGAATTTTCTGATCAACTTTTCTACAGACTTGATTAAATTGATTCTCTAATCAGAATTGAACTTTCAACTGTGAATCGAACTGATCCTTCTTCAATGCTTGCTTCATCATGAAGTTGTTGTTTCTATCATGTACAATTTCAATGCTCTGTCAGATCAACAAATTGTAGTGAGAAATGATTTTATCACAAAGCTTCAAAATGTTGAATTTCGTGTCATTTCATGCATCAGATTTTCCAAAATGACAGACCTTGGATGGATTTCAAATTGTTGAGTTTCTAAGTTTTCTCGACTGTGAGACTTGGTTCATTCACAAAATTCATAAAAATGTGAAAATCCTGCAAATCGAAAACTACATCGAAATTTTGGTTCGATTAGTGAATTCAATCCTGAGTTGAGCAATTTCAAAGTCCGAGTTTATCATGGAAAAGGCATGTAAAATGAACCACAGATTGTCCTTAAACTCTATAAAGATTGTGTTGAAGGCATCAAGATGGATAAGTAAAGTTATCTAGTTATGAAAATGCCTTCTTGTTGAAATTTCATTTCGTAAATGTTCCATTTCAGTTTTCTTTACAAATCTTTTTCTAATTTCACGTTTCTGAAATTGATGCTTGGCTTCAGTGATTGAAATCCCTCAATCCATAAGAAATTGAATGAGACTAAATTCATGTCAATTTCAATCTGAAAGGAAAAGTTGAACATGATTGAACTGTTGAACAAACTGAATCCTCCATTGCTTGAGAAGTAAAAATTGTTGGATTAAACAAATTGATTTGTACACATCAAAACGAGTAAAGGATCAATTACAATTGATTGTCAACACTCGGAACAAATGCAAGTGTTGAACCTTCCAGATCGTCATGAAATAACTGAATACAAAATTTCAAAGAAAATCACTTGCAACTCTTGCTGTAATTCAATTGCAAGTGAAAGACAAGAAACGAGAAAACTTTTGATAGTCGATAATGTTCAATGGATAATTGCATGTAATTTTTAACTTTGAATAATTAAGTAATCAAAGTGAGAAGAAATGAAGAGTCTAAGCTCAACAACTTGAGGTGTCAATGCAAATGAAGGGCAAATTTTATATTTAAATGTATGCAAATGATGTTTGAGAAAATTATTTTTATAAAAGTAAATGCAATTGGATGATAATGATTCCAAGCGAATGAAGAAACGCACAATAGATGAATGCTGGCAATGGGTTAATGTGATACTTTAGTTGTTATTTTTTACTGCCAATTATGAGAATCGTTTTCATTTCATTATTTGTTCAAGGTAAGGTTTGTTAGGTAAAAGGTGGAAAGAGTAAAGTAACAAAATGATTGTTTACAAACCTTTTTCAACAAATCTTCGGCTTTCCCCAGTAATGCGTCCAGACTTGCTCGATGAATGAAAACTTTGCGCGATTGAAATTTTCGATGAAAGGTTTTCTCTTTTAATCCGGTTCCAAGGTTGCGACTCAGGCATCTTGACATGTCACCGTGAATTTGCGAGTCAACTTCAACTTCTTGCAATAAAAGTTCCCAGAGAGTGAATAAGGCAGAAGGAAATGATGATCTGAAATAGAAATTAAAAAACAAGTGAATAAAAGCTTAGTTCAAGCGCTGAACAAAATTCGAAAAAAAACTGCAAATTTAATATCGAAAAGAAAATTGCAATTTTCTCTCTAAATGCGAAAGTAGAACATTCAAAAGCATTCGAGTCTTAAAAATGCTTCTTAGCAAGTCTTGACAGTATCATGACAAATGCACTTGGACATAGCCGATCGAATCGGTAAAAAAGATTTTGATTTTTTTATTGTTTCCGAGTTTCGATTTTCGCAAACTTTGTTTTTTGGCAGAACCTGATTCTACGAATTAAAAGTAGAATGAGCTAAGCAATAGATTGGACAATCAGTGTTTGCAAACGCAATTTTCGAGTTCAAAAGTTACTCAAATTTTCTGTTTCAGGTTAGATTTTTGAGACCTTTACCAATATTTTCAGTCTCGCTATCAAGTGGAATCGAATCAAAAAGCAGAGTTAGATTGTAATGACTAAAGCCTTCTAATTGTTCGCCAACTGTTCGAAAAAAGGATTCAATTTAATGGCCAATTAAATCAATTGGCAACAAGTTGAATCTCTTCTGGTTGCCACTGCAATGGCATATGTTTAACCCAATTTCACTTTGCCAGTCAACTGAAAATACATGTGCATCTCACAGGGTTTTTTCATTAATATCTTTTTCCCACTTTTCCAGTGCAAACACTCGAAGCCAATATAAACTGTGAACTTGTTTGATAAACAAATGCTACATTGTTACCGTTGGTTAACCATACATATAAAATGAGTAAAAGCATTCAAACAGGTTTCAATCAAGATTGTTCAATAAGCGAACTCATCATTTTATCACTTGCACCTCGAGTTAATCTCAAGTTTACAAAAGAAGCAAAGTTTAGTTTTCAAGCCAAAAAAGCTTTAGAACCAATTTTATAACCAAATTGAAAATGTAATCAAATTAAGAAAAATAAAAAAGCCAAACTCGAAGATAATTTTACTTTGAAAATGCAAGTTTAGTAAACTTATCATTTCACAGGAAACATTCAAAGGTAATATGTTGACTCTTTGCATCTCAACCAATTTGTTTAACCATATTTTTGTTTTCCTTTGTAAACTTGAATTCCTTTATCATCATTATCATGGAAAAAGAAAACAGAATTTTCTTGCTCAACATTTTCAACCCAATTAAAGAATCCAATTGAACAATGAAACTCAAGGACTGAGACTACCTTGACTGTAATCTTGTAAACTTGCCAAGGAAACGATGAGAAAATAATTGAGCCAAAAGTTGCTCTTCTTGAAACGACAAAATGAACATGGAAAAATTTGAATAGAAAAAAATGTTTTCCCCTAAAAATTTCAACGACTCCGATTATCAAGAGCAAGAGATTATCGAAATATCGCAAAATTCGAGGACAAATGGGGTTTGATTAAAGGTCTAACAACAGGTAAATATTGTTATCAATAATGTCTACTTAACTGAATAACAATGGAAAAGCTTTTCTCCTGCAAGATGATATTCTGACCTATTTACAGCATTTGTTATCATTTATTATTAATAATTTGTATTATACTATTTGATAAAAGGGAAAATATTCTTTACACCAAAAATTCATCTTCTTTTAACTCTCATTTTCTTCACCTTTTTTCACTTTCATCTTCATCCTTTCAGCCCATTATCAAGATTCTCATTTTAGGTTTGGTTAAAGATAATCATGATATTTGATTCATTCATTTGAGGTGAGCTCATCACTGAATCTCTGGAGCCTTTCAAGTCACAACAAATTTAACTCAACCAATAATATATTAGGATATCAAAAATGATAAGAAACAGATGAAGAAGGAAAAGAAGAAGAAGATTCGGAAAATGATGGAAATGATGAAAATGTTCATCATGTGAGGAAAGAGTAAAGAATGATTTCGTTGAGGATCGTTAGGACTGGGAGTTGAACATTTTTTGTCTATTCGTTTTGGTGAATGGAAAATGGAAAAGTATTTTGGAAATGTTTTTTGTTAATAGACTTGAGGTAGACTTGAATAAAGGTTTAGTTTATATTTAATAACTTTCATGGTTTCATGGGCAACATTTTTTGATTCAAAATTTTTTACTTCTCCAGCTTGTCTGGTTAACCAAATACAGATATCAATGAATAAATAATTGAAACTCGTTCAAGAGTGGAAAAGGTAAATGTAATGGGAGTGGATCAAGTTTAGGGTCCATTGAGTGGTGAAGTAAGAAAAGGTAAGGAGATCGACTTTTTTCTTGCCATTTTGCCTGTTACTTGGAAAGATAATTGACTTGGTCAAGTTTTACTTTTTAAATTGAACTCGAGGTTGTAAGGTTGAGCTTCTCAATTAGCTCGGGTTGCTCATTGATCAATGTCAATGTTGAACTGTATTTACAAAATGTTATCAATCAAAAATGGTTTTCAAGTCAACAGAAGGTAAGAAGATAAAAAAAGGATTAAGGTAAAGAGCAAAGGTTAAGTTGGTTAATTAGAAATGGAAAATTGAAAGAGAGAATGAAATGTCGAGAGTAGCTTTGAGATTTACTGGGTTCAAGAGTAAGCCGTGAAAGGTCAAGTTTACTGGTCAACTGCGTATTCATTTGTATTCAGTCATTTAGATTTACAATTTCAATTAGAAAACGCATTTCAACATTAATTTGCTTTAATTTTAATGAAACATTTTATTGATTTACAATTTTGTGAATGAAATAGACTCATTGAATCATTTTCATGATCACTAAATGTGCAGTTTCTCGATGGGCGTCTGTTTCTGTCTTTATTGAATTGATTTGATTCTAAAGGGTGAACCAAAAGTAGGGACACAACAATTTTAAGCGGATTGTTAGAAAAACTATTATGCCCTGAAACAATTAAAGAGCATAAACTGATAGAGAAATTTTCTAGCTTCAATTCAATATCAAAATATTGAATTTTTATGAAAAAATATGATCAGTATTCGTGTTGAAAATTAATTTTTTATTTACGAGTTTGCCATTCCCTATGTTGAAGATGAAAAAAATTCCACAGAAAGAGAGAAAATTTCAGGGAAAAACTTGCCCGGTGCTCTTCCGTTTTGAAAATTCTGCTTTTGATGTAGCTAAGAATGCTCTTCAAGATGAAATCTATCTAAAATTTATTTTATTTAAAAAAATCTGTGAAAAATAACCATAAAAAAATCATCTAAAGCTGCGGCAAAACTTTAACAGTAAGCATGAATCAAAAATTACGTAAAATTTTTTGAGAATGTCGCCCAACAAAAATAAAATAATCATCTTATTGTCCGAGTTCTAGTCTACAAAATATCTTAAGATGAAATAAATACGATAAATATTAACCAAGAAATCCAGTTTCAAATTTTGTGTCCCTACTTTTGGTTCACCCTTTAATGAACATTTCGTTTACTGTAGGTTTGTAGTCTGTTTACTAAAAGCTTATGTTATTCATCCCTGCAAAGTTCAACTTGCATCACTGGGTCATGTTATTTCTTTGCGACAAAAGGCGTCATATGTCGCGCTAACTGCAGTCAACTGAATTATATTATTATAATAACTCACTGAACGATTGGGAGGAAAACAACTTTCATCATTCATTATGATGCTTGGTTTAGATTTGAGTAAGAAATCGTTCTTTCCCATTTTTAAATATTTAATTTGCTTTTCTTGTTGCTCAGAGTTCTGTTCAAGAAACTTCGACTGATTTCATTTTTTAGATGAATACTAAATGGTATTGCAATGCTATATTCAATTTTCCTTCACTCAAAAGGATGCTGCAGTTGGTGTTATTAATATTTTTATTGGACATAACATTGGAATGTAATCTGAATAAAAAAGATTTTATGAATTGTTCTTGAAATGGGCATTAAAGGAGTTTTACTGTTAAGGACAATTGTCAAGATAACTGAACCTTCGTGATACTAATTGAAAGAATATATTTTAAGTGATAACATTTCTTTTATGAGTATAATCAAGGAATGCACTTTTGATGCAAGTAACTCCCTGTCACTTTAGAAATAACTGAAAATTGATATCTCAATATAAAGCATCTAGCTACTTTTTACACATCGAATACTCGACTTGATGTATCGAGCTTCATCGACAGAAAAGATCCTTTTATGTAATAAAAAACATCAGCAAAACACTAACACTCAATAACAGATGGATAAGATTCTGACTGAGACACCGAGCGAAAAACAAAAGTTTGGAAGAATCGCATCAAGCAACGAAAAGCTTCCAAACTCGAAAAACTTGACAAACATTATTTTGTTCGATTTCGTTCACAAGATGCAATAAAAATAACAAAACCAGCAAGTTATGGTGTATCATTAGTACTCCATTAAATCTATCAAAATCTATTTCTAACTAATCTGGTTACCGAATAATTAGTCCAACAATTTATCCACCAAGTTTTATTTACACTAAAGGACGGTGACAGATTCTGCCTGTTTTTGAGCCAGAGATTTTTCAATGCCAATCGATAGAGGACACTCGACTCTATAAGGAATGTTCAAAACCTTACAGAAAATTTCGGACCTAAGGCCGAAAAAACACGGTCAAAAGTCGAATTTTTTAAACAGTATTTTAAATGAAAATAAAGGTTTTTAGTACTGAAAAAAATGTTGAAAAGCTTGAAAAAGCTGTTTTCAATGTACTTTTCAACTTTTTATGTACAAATAGTGTCAATAATGATTTGTAAGTTGACATTATGCGTTCATAAGCTACATATTTGATTCGGTAATTGTGAATTTATACATTTTAATGCAATTTTGTCGATTCAACAATCAAAAATCAATTACTATTTTATATCAATAACAATACGACAATTTCAATATAATAATATTTTTCCTTTTTTCAATGTACAAGAAAACTTAAATACCAGAGCTCCGTTAGCATTAACCAGCCATCACCGCGAGGAGGAGGAGTTGGATTTCTGATGACCACGACTTATCCAAACGTGCGTAAAAACATCACGTTGGAGCGTAACATAAACTATCTCATGTGGGTACTGAAATTGAGATTTAACTCGGCTGCTTCGCCCATGAGATAGTTTATGGATCCTCATCAGAGTCAGGATCTCTCTCATCCACACCACCAAGTTTGTGAGCAAACGAATCTAAATGATTTGCTGCTGGAGGCCTGATGGGTGAATGTCGACCTGTGGACAAATACCAAATAAGGCAAGCTACATGTGAACAGCAGCCAACCGTTCTTCTACCAGAATTGCACTGGCAATAATAGGCAATGATTTTGTCCAACAGGGGAACACACTTATCTATGAGAATATATGTAAAGTATTTCACTTTAGATTTGTGTGCAGAGATGATCTTGGCTCTGAATAGTATGGGATCAATTGTTGTCAAGTCCGGGATTGATAAGGATTGTGTAAATACAGAAATTGGAATTTCATTATCAATGATAGAGGCATTAACGTAAGAATAAATATTCCGGATTTGATAAGTCCCGAGTGTTATCCTGTAAATGTCGTCCAGAGATAATCGTGGAAATTCTGACAAGTCATCATCAGAGGCTTCCACAAAGTCTCTCCTTTTTGCATTTAAGTTATTCACGGGATCCAAAATATAATTCCCAAGATGATTATCTAAGTCTTTTTTTGCAAAAAAACTTTCAATAATCATCTGTGTATTACCTCTATCACTAATAAATCGAGGATGATAACGATTCAGAATCGCTGCTATGATCTTCAACAAATCAGCATGTCCTGGAAGAGATGTGTTTTGCAGCACATTGTCCATGTATCTGAACTGAGACTTCATTCTTCCGTTCATAGCCTCAACAACCCATCTGATTTTCGTAGAAAATCTTGTTTGATTTGCTTGTTGAGTTGTCAACTGCTGACGCCTTCCAGATTTTGATTTTGCAGTTGTTAATGCTGGCATCAAAACTTTGAAACCAAGGTTCTGGATGGTATGAGTGGAGTCTCTGAAGCCTCTATCTACAATAAAACAATCACCTGGGTTGAAGAATTCCCTTATCTTCCCATCATCTCTACTCAGGATATTATTCAAGATTCGTGCATCATTATCAGTAGCAGCGAAACCAGGAAACACATCAATTATGTAACCATCTGGAAGCACACACAGCATTGGTTTCGTCAAAGGCCTCTTCTTCTGCATAGAGTATGTTGCCTTTTGACATCGTAATTTATTACTTTTGTAAGTCGTGGTCATTAGAAGTCCAACTCCGCCTCCTCGTGGTGATGACTGGATAACACTAAAGGAGCTCTGGCAAAAAAATAAACCCGACAAACTCTGGGAATACGCGAAAGTCCGAATTGACAATAACCAAACATAGTCCAGATGAAAGGCCATCTGAAAAAACTTATAAAAATTGTGTCAAACCTCTGGCTCACGCAGGTTAAAGAATAGGCAGCACCGAGGTGAAAGGTGACAAACTCTGGAAATACGCGAAAGTCCGAATTGACAATAACCAAACATAGTCCAGGTGAAAGGCCATCTGAAAAAACCTATAAAAATCTTATCAAACCTCTGGCTCACGCATGTTAAGGAATAGGCAGCACCGGGGTGAAAGTTGACAAACTCTGAAAATACGCGAAAGTCCGAATTGACAATAACCAAACATAGTCCAGGTGAAAGGCCATCTGAAAAAACCTATAAAAATCTTATCAAACCTCTGGCTCACGCATGTTAAGGAATAGGCAGCACCGAGGTGAAAGGTGACAAACTCTAGAAATACGCGAAAGTCCGAATTGACAATAACCAAACATAGTCCAGGTGAAAGGTCATCTGGAAAAACCTATAAAAATCTTATCAAACCTCTGGCTCACGCATGTTAAGGAATAGGCAGCACCGGGGTGAAAGTTGACAAACTCTGAAAATACGCGAAAGTCCGAATTGACAATAACCAAACATAGTCCAGGTGAAAGGCCATCTGAAAAAACCTATAAAAATCTTATCAAACCTCTGGCTCACGCATGTTAAGGAATAGGCAGCACCGGGGTGAAAGGTGACAAACTCTGGAAATACGCGAAAGTCCGAATTGACAATAACCAAACATAGTCCAGGTGAAAGGCCATCTGAAAAAACCTATAAAAATCTTATGAAATCTCTGGCTCACGCATGTTAAGGAATAGGCAGCACCGGGGTGAAAGTTGACAAACTCTGTAAATACGCGAAAGTCCGAAATGACAATAACCAAACATAGTCTAGGTGAAAGGTCATCTGGAAAAACCTATAAAAATCTTATCAAATCTCTGGCTCACTAACTTTCTTGCCAAATCTGGCAACTCCTCATACTTTAATACACAAAAACTTAGTTAATTAGCTAACGGAGTATTGTTTGCAAAAAATAAACTTAAAGGCATGTTTAATTATCGTTTATAAGCCTCGAATATTCATTAAAAGTTGTTATCTCGATGTTATTTTTTCCGACTTTCAAACGCGTTTTTCATGCCTTAAGTCCGCACTGGGAAATTTATGCCTCTGGGGACTTTTACTTGTTTATATGTCCTCTATCGAATGGCACTATCAAATAGCTGGCTCACAATGGGCAGTTTTACATAGGCTTTCTGTCACCCTCCTTTACTCTTACTAATCATTTTTGATTAAACCTCAACTCTACTTGTGAGTCAACCTTTAATGGACTAAATTTTCAATTGCAATGTTTACCTTCACTGACGCAAAGTTTAATTCACATTATCAGATTATTTTGTTACAAGCTAAATAATAAAGTAAACACAAGCTTAAAAGTTTCCGGTATTTAATCATCAAGTTAACCTTAAAAGTCAAGGTTGATTTCATCTTAATAAACATTTCATTTGTTTGATTAAAAGGTTCACTTAGGCAATCAAAACTACAGATGTTTGACTCGATCAAAGATCAACATTATCGACTCAATTTTGCATTGAAAGTAAAAAACTGTTATCAAGTTCAATAAAGTGTGACTCAAAGTACACTCGGAATCATGATCATGATTAGAGGTAAAAAATAAACAATATTTGAAAGCAAAGGATGATTGGTTTGATAAATGATCCAATAAACAGCTTCAATTGCCATCGACTCATCTCAATGGTTATCACTTTTCAATCACAAACTTGGCTACAAAAAGTCATCTTAAAGTGCTTTTATTAAAAAACAAAGACGAAAACTTGTGGCAACAAAAAGTTAAGTGCAAAATAAACTCAATCAAAAAGTGTTCAACTTTCATTGATCGACATTAAAATTGACTTTTACTCGCTTCCTATCAGTTTATGCTAATAAACATATCAACTTGGAGAGGAATTTGCTTACAAATGTTTACTTTGACCGCTCGAGAGTCAGACTTACCTTTCTTTGCGCAAATCGGCATTTCGTTTTCTGAATGCTTCAACAAGTATCTGTAAATCGTCTGCGTGCCGCTCATGAATAACTGATAGTTGTTGGGTGAAATCGGCAACAGCGAAAATGAGAGGAAAAAATGGATCGATATCCTGATTGAAGGCGCGGGAACCCATTTCTATCGAATCGCCCAAGTTGGAAAATCTAAATTTCTATTTGATAAATATTCTGTTTTCTGATAAAATAGTTATTCATGAGAAGAGATTCTTTTCAAATGAACCAGATTTGACAGGTAAAGCTGAAAAGAAAAGTTGATAATCCAAATTGTCACCAATCTTTTTTTTCGTCGTCTTTCAAAGCCAACTGTTGATATTGAATGGTGAAATTGTACAAAAATAATTTGAAAAAGAAACACAAAAATGAACAAAACACCAAAAATAAAGATTTGGATCAACACTGAAAACAAAAACAAAATGAATTAATCCTTTGAAATGTTAATCTTTTTTTCTCTCCTTTGGATTCTCTTCACTTCACTTTTACTGTTCACCACAAAAATCAATGATATTGTTGTTCACTCAAGCTTGATGTCTGAGTAAGTTCAATTGAGCAAAAAAGTGTTAATCTTTGCTTGATTTTAAACAATTTTTCCCCTTTTCCACACTTTGTTTCTTCCTTTTACAAGAATCGAGGTGATGGCAACAAAGATCAAAAAAGATTCTTAACCAAGGATCATTTGCAACTTGTTTAGTTTTTTTTTGTCTGGAGAAGCGCTTTTTCCTTGTCGATATTTTTATGCGTATGAATAAAACTTTGGGTATGAAATTTTTCAAGGAAAGGTTATGATATTGATGATCAAGATGAACAAGAATAACAACAAGAACAACATGTAAACTCGAAGCCAAATGAACTGTTGCCAAAGATAAACTTTTTTTTCTTTTTCTTGCGCTTCTCCAATGTTAAAATAAAGGCGCAACAAACAAGTTCAAAGGCTGTGTTTGCTGGCGCCATCTATATTCCAGCATTCAAAGCATCAATTTTCGATTTCTTTTTTTCATCAAAATTTTCTTTGATAAATTCGTACACTCACCTGAAATGACTCACCTGACTAAAAATTCGAGATTCGGAAAAACTGCATATTTCTGATTTTCTTTTTTTCAATTTTAAGAATTTGATTTATTATATTTATAATATTTCCTTTCTTCGAACTTTATGTTTTAAAATTGCTCACGAAAAATCTTGGTGATTCGATTGCGGACGAATTCTGAATTTCTTGGTTTTCTGAAAAAACGACCATTATTTTGGTCAATTTTGTAAAATTCAATTTTTCTTTTTTCTCTCAACTTTTCGTCTTGTAATCGTTGACGAAAACTTTTGTAGTTCCGAAAAAGAATTATGGAAATTGAAATTTCGAAAGTTCATTTTATTTATATTGATAGAAAGGAAAGAGATTGAAACTCAATTTGAGCTTGAATTGAATATAAAAACGAAATATTACATTTTGTTCAACATTTTAAATTATTACCACTACGCAATATTGTCACATTTGATTGGTTAATTGTCATTTCATTTTATATACAATTTTATTATTCCTAACAGTTTTTGGCAGTTAATTTGAAACGAAAACATTTTTTCCCTAAAAAGTGAAAAGTATTGTTTTGGTATATTTTACAACATTCCTGGCTATTTGATTGTTCACGAGTTTTGATCAGTTTGGTCAGTTGCGAGAATGCATTTTGGATGAAGGGAAAAGAAAAGTTTCCTTTAGATGAACCAAAGTGAACATTTGATAAAGGGTGTTGATGAGCGAATTCAATTATCTTATAATTACATTTGAAACTTGCACTGTTTTTGAAAACAGAATGAGCAAATTGTTGAAAAACAAAGAAAAAAACTGTTTCCATTGAAATGTTGTTCAATTAATTTTCTCAGTTTTGATTAGTTTGGATTTGTAAAAGTTGATTTAACTCAGTGATAACAATGAGTAACAATTGTAAAAATTGATTGAAATGAAAAGTCGAATAAGTTAACAAATATTTTACATGAAAATTGTACAAAATCACAGATTATGTTTGTTGCCCTGAAATGGCTTTACAAATGGTCTTGACATGTTGACATTCTCAGTAATCTGAATTTGACCAATTAGCAAGTAGATTCAACATTGAATTGGATTCAAAAATTATTGCCTCAAGGATTCAATCGATTCGATTTGGTTCCTTTTCTGTTGAGCAATTTAAGTGTTTAAAATTCACTTTACAACCATTTCATTGATAATCTTTCAGACTCTGGACGCAAAAAATTTTTCAGTCTTGAATGATTGTCATAATGTGCCAAAAAAGGGTTTGAATCGCCTTTTAAAATGAAGCCTCTTGAAATGGTAAAGATTACATTCCAAAATGATTCGAAGAGAAAGAACGAAAAATTATTCTTGGTCAGTTGTAGCTTGAGAGGTGAGCAGTTTTCAGTAAGCTTTGCCAAAACACATCGCAATGGAAATTGATTGTTGAAAGTTCTTCAAGTTGCGAGATTTCAAAATTTCTCATTCAATAAGTTCGACAGCTTAATTTGGCGTTTTCGTTATCATTCATTATTTACATTATTATTGTGAATTTTCCCAGGGTTCTTTAGATTCAACTCAATTCCTAGTCAGTTTCTGTTTGAAATTTGCAATGAAGTCGAAAGTCAACTTTGTTTGCTGATCGAAATGCATTATTGATTTGGTATTGATTGTAAGTTGACTTTTGATCTGCAAACAAACAGTTGCAAGAATCTCTAACACTTAAGAATTGATTTGCAATACAAAATGAAGACAGAAAATTGACAATCAGAATCAGGTGTAATCTTCTTTGGACCTTGGAAGCTTAGATTCTAGTCACACTGTGCCTTTTTCCACCTGAAAACTCGTCACAATAGCCTAATGATTACGGCAATGACGCTATTCAAATTTTGTTCGACCACAATTGCAATGCTTATCGCGGGTTGACCGTTATTGAGATAGTTTTGGTGGAAAAGCATGGAAATGTTGAGTAACGAGATTAACTGGGCATTTGAATAAATGTTGCCATTCCTTTTTTCCTCCCAAGTTGTAGCTACAAATATTCAACAATATCGCACTTGATTGATGGATATGAAGAAAATATTGGCCAATAAGGGACAATATTTTGACAGTTTGAGTTAGCATTTGATGTGGATTGGCTGACATTACTACGAGTCATTTGACTGAGGAACGGGAAGATTGGGTGAACCAGCAAGGTTCCTTTGCTCAGGCTGACGGTTCCATTGTCAACTAGGCTCACATTAGGCTGTCCCGGTCTACCAGGTCCACTTGTCTTTGGTCTATAAGTTATTGCTGAAAGGCTTTGAGTTCGACGAGGATTAAAGTCGGGCTTCAAGGATTGATCACTTTCTACAAAATGAAAAACGAAAAAAAGAATGAGAACAAAAAGAACTCGAAAAAAAACAAGAAAAGTCATTACCTTCAGACAGGGTTGCTGTTTGATCACCTTTTTCTGTATCATCTTCTTCACATGATGAACAGAAGCCATTATAAGCTTGATTATTATTGTTGGCATCGTTAAGGGAAGCCTTGATTGCCATTGAATAAGAGGTTTCATCGCATATAAAACTGGGTCCACAAGTTGCTGATGTTAATGAGACAATTACTTTACTATTGTTGGTGCCATTAAGGTTGCCCAGTGTTGATGGTTTTATTGACTTGCACTGGCTAACAGGTAAACATGGTACAATCCCATCAGCATTTGCTTTTAAAATTATACCTCGATCATTATCTTTATCTTGTACCTTGCACTTGGTGCCATTCTCATTTCGAAACTTTTCATCCTTTACTTTCACTTCACCTTTACATTTATCATCTTCATCTTCATCCTCTTCAACAGCATCATCATCTGCAACTGCATCATCGGAAAACTCGTGAGAACTGTAATCTTCCTTCACCAAATCACTTGGTGTCGATGAAGTTGATGGTTTAGGCAATCGATTGTAATCATCGATATTCTTCATGGAAGTAAATTTAGACTCGATAGGAGGCGGTTTTCGACGAGTGACACCATTGGCCCCGTTACCTGCACCACCAGTCGAACCATTCGTTCCATTTGGTTCATCGACTTTCGGCAATTCTGGACATGAAGTGTGCGACTTTCGGGCAACAAGTTCATCGACTGATCCAACCAAAGACATTGAAGCCGTCAATGAGATGAACGAAGTGTCTTTTTCACTGCGCAAAACGAAAAAATCGAAATTAATGAAAATTCTTTTCTATAATTTTTCTCCACTAATTATCTAATTACTTGATTACTCTGAAATCGATGATTAAAGATTTTTTTTCGCTCGAAATAAAGTGACAAAAAATGAACATTTAAAGTCGATTTTTTGTCGAATCTTTTTTCTCGCAAAATTAATTGAACTTTTTGTTGAATAATTGAAAAGCTTTAATGCAAATGTCTCCAATAATCCTTCAAGCCATTAAGGAATCAACATTAATCTTAAAAAATAGAAACTTTAGATTTACCTTTTTGTCAAAGTTGATGAATCCTTTTCAGTTATTAAAAGGCAAATTTGCTTCTCAGGTAAAAGATTTTGCTTCGATGAAATGGATGCAA
Source organism: Tetranychus urticae (assembly GCF_039701765.1). Lineage (NCBI taxonomy): Eukaryota > Metazoa > Arthropoda > Arachnida > Trombidiformes > Tetranychidae > Tetranychus > Tetranychus urticae. Next base: position 2,589,863 of record NC_142959.1, read on the forward strand.
TTGCAGTTGTTTTAGCTGCCAGTGAAGCTGGTTTGAGCAACTCTTTGGGTTTAATAATGTCTTCATTTGTGGTTCCCATTTCAATGCCATACTGTCTCAGTCTAAACATCAAAGCTTCCAATTCAAAAGTTTTCTGTTTCAGTGGAAATGTTGCAGACGAAAAAAGAAGAAGAAAAAAAGACGAAAATGAAGAAATTATTTCCAAATGATTGCAATGTAAGAAGGAAGAAGAAATGAAAACAAGATTCAGATGAATAATGTAAACATGATATGAAAATGTAATGGAATTTTTGGGTTGAAAAGAAATGCAATAAAAGGGTAAAATTCATTTGATTTAGAGTTCAGGTAAAAAGATTTTTCTTATTTTCTTTTTTTCTCTCTCTTTCCAACATTGATATTGCTCGACTTAACAGGAGGTAAAAATGATATTATAACTCAGCAGGACAGATGAAGACAAAGAGCTTGTAATGATAATTTATTAATATTGAAGTGAAAATGAATGAATGGAGAAAAATGTTTCATGATAATTATTTTTCATTTTTTAATTTCTTTCATCGAGAAGAGACTTTTGTTTCTCACAGCTTTTTGTTGCGATAAAAGATGATGGATGAAACATGGGGACAATGAAGTTCTGCGGTTGATTACCTCTTTTAATCTTTGCCGTTGACGTGTATTAAATTCTGTTAGAACTTTGATTCTCTGATGAAGTTCCATTTCATCCGACTCTTTTCGCGATTTCTTCAAGGGTTTCAATGTTGGCCGAGATCGCCTTTCATCCATGTCAGGATTACGCTTCAATTCAATCAACTGGCAAGTGAACAGAAAAGGTTCATGTTTAGTGTCAACCAAATGAAACAGAAATGGCCATGAGAATGGAATGGAAAAAAAGTGGAAAGAGATATTAATATAGTAAATTGTAATGATTATGATGAGGATTTTGTGATTCAGTTAGGTTCTTAGACTGAGTTTTCTCATTGAGATTTTTTGTTTGCTGGGAATGTTGCTTTTTACTTGGACACAGACAAACATGGGTCAGTTGGCTGTACAGTGATCAGTGTTTTTGGATGAGGGTTGTAAAGGGTAAAGCCATGCAGTAAAGATGGGATTAAAGGTTGAAGAGGTTTTCGTTTTTAGTGCATTTTCCAGTTCAAAGATTCAGATAACATTATATTGACAATAACTTTTAATGTAATGATAAAGACAACGACAATAAAGAAATAGTGAAGAAAGTAAATAGATGGAGAAAAAGAACAAAAATGAAGTAAAAATAATTTCATCTCAATTCTCTTTTGATAAGCAGCCAGGGTAAGCGTAAAGCAATTGCTAATCATTTTAGTGAAGCTACTGTTTGAAGCGAAGGTTGAGCATGGAAGATGGAAAGACTGGTGAAATTCAAATTTCGAAGCTTTTTTTGTGCTTTTGTCTCATTGAGCTTATTGGATGGATTTTTGTTTTGTCTAGTTTTTCATTTTTTTTGCTGTTTTTACTATTTCATGGAACATGTTTTTTTATAATTGGATTTGGACAAGAATTGCTGAATCTGCGTTTCCAATTAAAATTATGATTATCTGTGGGTTGGTCAGTTTAGTTTGAGTCTATTTTTGAATTGGTTTGGATAAGAATTTCAATTTCAAATGGATTTGTCTGTTTCGATTTTTGTTTAACTTCTATTTTTATCTTGTGGCTTTGTTTCCTGGATTGAATGTTCTGTGAAAAATATCGTTTGCTTATAAGCTTCCCTGTGTGCTTGTTTAGGTTTATTTTGCAGCTAATAAAGACTTCGATATTGATAATGTAATCTTTGAAAAAGAAAGTTGATATCTTACCAGTCTTACCTTGGGTACAAATACTAGGCAAAGGGTGGCAGTTGAACAGAAGATGATGAAAATGGAAATGATAACAAAGGCAGCGTCTTGTTGTTCCTTTAAAACAAATGAAAGTCCAGCTCCGATAACGCACATAATGACAACATTGTAAACCGACATTCCAATATACTTGGAATCGTTGAGCGCTGGAATAGATACATGGCGAGTTTCCCAGGCCAAAAAACATCCGAAAGCCTGAAAGCACACACAAAAGACGAAAATCTATCAATTTCGACTCGGAAAACTCCATCAACCAAAAGATCGCAAAAATTTGTCCTTTTCCTAAAAATGCATTCCATTCTGAAAAATCTCTTGAAAATCGACAAGACACTTTCTAAAGGCCAAAAAGCTCACTTATCGACCTTTGAAGATTTTTGCTCCTATTTTCTTCCAAAGTTAGGTTCGCTTTTGGATTAATTATGATTTCCATTTTGCCTCTTTTTCAGTCGATTGAATTTAATTTCACGAAATGACCATAAATAGTTGACTTACCATTAAAAGTCCTTTATAAACATAGATTGAGCCTAGAAAAATTGTCATCTTTTTACTATCACAAAACTCCATTTGCGGAACAATATGGACATCTTCATTTTCAGGGGAAGGCTGAAAAGAACAACAATAAATTAGATTTTTCTCTGGAAAACAATATTTTCCATTTTGTCTTATTCTTCATCCTTCTCCCTTTTCTGCATATCAAATCATCAGAAACATGAACAATGATTGTTACAAGAAACAGAATAAAATGAAACTGATAAATATTAATATCTTACATAAAGTTATGATAAATGTCTTGAAACTTATAACCAACAATGATAATTTTCATCGTCTTACCATCAATTATTTACGCAAAAATTCATTATTCATTTATATTATAATTCAATTGAATACAAAAAAACAAATCAATAAAAGCTAAACACAACTCAAACAAACGCAAACAAACTCGACTTTTCAACTCTTTTCCGCTCGAAAAACCCAAAAAGCTTCAGATCGCAAATCTAAGATTAGCCTAAAATCCTTGAAATACTATCAAGCCCAAGAAAGATATTTTCTTCAATAAATTATTCAACGAGAAAAAGAAAATTGAAACATTAAATTTTCGTAAAAAACGAGTTTCAACTCACCTTTGGGATACCTTGATGAGTTCCCCGGTAAAAAGGGTCAACAATTTGCCAAGTGGTCAAAGTGGCAACATCAATGAATACAAGTATTCCAACAACCATAAATAGTTTATAATCTTTAATAACCTGGAGAAGGCAAGTTGAATGGAAAAAAGAAAATTCTGTTAAAGTCTTTTTTTCCTCGACTTTAATGGGCAAGCTAATGAATCATTTGAAAAATGAATGAAAAATTGAAAGGTAAAGCTTCTGAAGCAACTCAAGTTAATCTGTTTAACCGCAAACAACGAAAAAAAAAGAAGTAATAACACTTTTCTATTCTCATTGAAACTCATCTTTTCTGCATTCAATTAAAGTCCTGGTAAAATTGTTGATGTAATGAACAATGAACAGTAAATTGAGGTGAAAAGGAAAAGAAAAGAAAGAAAAAAAATGGCAAAAGTTGTGAACCTTCTTTAAAGCCTGTTAAACATTATTAGGTAAAGACTTTCATTTACTTTCAACTTAAGGCGTCTTTTTAATCAAGAAAAGGTTAATCCTCTGGAGAAACTGTTGGATAACATTTTCATCATTATTATCATGTATTGAGCTTTTCTGTTGAGCTTTTCTTGATCAATATAAGAATTACAATTTCATGATAATATTTGCACTCCCTGTGATGGGAGAAAAGGTGAGGCTTGATTGTTCAACATTGATTAGTTGAAAATTGCAAATGGCAATGTTTCAATTTTCGGTTTGGGCAAAAAAAATTTTTCCATTGGCCAATTGGTTACAACTGACCAAGAGAATTGAATGAAGAAAAGGAAAAATAAACACAATTTGGGAGTGAAACATTGTTTTGGAATCAGCAATTCTCTTTTTTTTCTGCTCTCTGTTATCATAATACCTTTTTATTTAATTTAATGTTGGTGAAAATTGCATGAACTCTCCATGTTTTGCTAAACATGGAGCCAAAGGCAAGTGTAAATCCAGACATTAAAACCCAGGCTCGAGCCTATTGAGAAATGAAAACAAATGAAAACCCATTTTAAATTAACATTGATAAAGTTTTATCTTGCTTCGGATGATTGATTAATTTCTTTGTACTCTTTTTTATGCAAATTTAGATGATTAAAAAGTTTACCTAATTTACATTAAAAAGTAACTATCGATTGAACATTCCAAGTGTACAAACAGTGCTGCTCAGCTAATGAGAAACAAGTTGAATGTGAATAGCTTCACAACCCAGAAGACTAACCGACTCAGGATGACTTTTCACTGTTTAAGGGCCAAGTTTTTCATAGTCACACTGATCTTAGTTATCTTATCAGAAAAAATCGTCATTCTCAGAAAATGGCCCTAAAGGTTGATCAGAGGTATTCACATTCAACATGCAATTAGTTGAGTAAACCTGTATTTTGTCGATCAGTGATAAGGTTCGATATCAAACAAGTGAATTAATCGCACTTTATCGTGACTGATGATGAATCACAGAATATTTTTGAAACTTGTTTTCTAAGTTGAAAGTTGAGACTTGGTTGGTTTGTAGGAGCGCTGCAAGTGAATATTAAATTAAAAAATTTATGATTGGCAGTTTTCGATAAAATCACTTTCAAAACGTCGAAACGCCTTTTTGGTGAAGTTATGCATATTTTTTCATCAAACTGATTTTATTTTTTTGGCTTAAATACAAACTCATCAAGTCTCAACTTGAAAGTCCAAGTTGTATGAACATTTTGGATAGGTAAACTTACAGCACAAATGTAAGGAAAATTGGCTTCACTCAGAAGGCGACTGTCTAATCCCAATAATATCACACTGGTATAAGTTAATATGCATCCGATTATTATTAAATTATTTAAATATGGACTGGACATTTTAATATATCTAAAAAGGAGAAATGAAACGATCAATAAGCAATTAAAGTTGAAACGCAATATTGAAAAAGCTTACCTTTGTTTACGATATTTAATGTTCATTGAAAGGAAGACCAAGGCAAGTATTATACCCATAACGGCAAAAACTGATATCACAATAAACAATGTAAGGCTAATTCTTGAAGCAACAGTTATTTTAATTATTTCATCCACAGGAGGTCCACTTCCACCTAAAACAACAAAGAAAAGAGTTAAGATCATTTTATGATTTCGGCGATTCTTCCATTTCAAGTCATTTCCAACTCGACCAACTTAAATATTGAATCGATCATTTCAAAACTTAGATTCACAAAAGAAATGAACTTTTCAAATCGACAAATAAATTGTCATTTCGAGTAAATTTTTTTTCTTACTTCGATCATTAACACAGCTTTGTTTTAACGATACTTTTTAATATATTTTCTCGACTCGAACCAATTAATTGAAATGAATGATATTAAATGTAAAATCGATAAATTGTAATCACTAAGAACTGCTACAAGAAAATTATCCAAAAAAGTTGAAGTAATTTAATTAATAGTAAAGGCTTTTGCTATTAAGTCCTGGAAACTTAACTTTACTTCTTTGATCATCTAATAGTTTACCTGTTTAATATCAAAGTTTAATTTAATAACAGTTTAATGCAATTGAAGGAAGAAAAATATTTCAATATTTGGGTAAACATATATTGGTGCATGCTTTTTTTCATGATAACAAATGAAATGATAATAAATGAAACAACAAATGGTGAAAGGCAATATTGATAGAGTTACCTGGTAAACTTATTCAGCTGTATTTCCTCTATTACCTCTTTCAGTAATATTTATTTACTTACCAGGTTCACTGCATTAAACTTTCATTGCAACTCTACTTGTTTTTTTTGTCTCAACATTGCAACCATTTCTCCATCCAGTTTTGACTCGATAAAACATTGGATGCTCAACTATTATAGTGTAAATATTGTGTGTCCTTCTCTACCAATTTGTCAATTTCCTTCTCAAAATTTACCTACAATTAGAATCAAAATTGTCTTTTCATTCTTTCTCTTTCCCTCTGCTTAGTTAATGTTTACACTGACTAAAGGCCAAGTACTGGACTTGGCAAACAATACAATTAACGTTTTAGTTGCAAACAGTCCCTTTACTGGTTTGGCTTCAAATTAACTTTCCAACAATCTCTGTTTTGCCAAATAGCTTGTCTTTCTTTACTTTACTTCAAAAATATCTCGTTTTTCATGACCATGATGACAAATGTGTTTTAACTTGTAGAGCTATTAGGTAATCTCATGAGTCTTTTATCATGTTATCTTTCCGTAAGTACAGGCTATTCAAACTCATTTACTTCACGTTTCGTTCTCACGAATCAAAAATGCTAGTCAGCTTGCAGGAGGATTGCCAAAATGTTGGATTTTCGGTCTCATAATCATAATACAGCTATTCAGCCCCATTTACTTCCCGTTTTCGATTAATGTCTCATGAACTAAACATGCTAGGCTTATGATATCGAGGATATATGCTTTTAAGAATTGAACAACCATCAATGTAAAGTCTCAAGGTCGTTTGTCGGTGATCGTTCCTTATGACCTCAGACAAATTTCAAGATCTTTTCAGATAGAAAATCCAATTTATAGCAAGGTCATGTCAATGTCAAAGTCATGACATGTTGTTCTATAGTAGGGATGTTCCGATCCGATTTTAAAATCGATCTGATCGATTTTCCTCACGCAAAAAATGATCGATCTCAACCCAGAGAAAATCGATCTCTTTAAAAACATTATATTTGGAGATAATTTTGTAGATCCGATACTTTTTTGTCTTAAAAAAATTAAGAATGAGTATTTTTTGGCAATTTTTTTGTGATGTGATTGTGTTTTTGGAAATCGAAAATCGATCGATTTCTGAGGAAAATTGATCGGAAAAATCTATCTTAGTGAAAATCGGAAATCGCACATCCCTATTCTATAGTCCTTCGTGTCTAGATTGATTTTTAAAACGGGACTTCTATATTTATTTTCCTCCAGAGTAAGGTTTTCATTTGCTATGATCTCCATTGTAGCCTTTTCTTTTGTTGTCAGTTTCAAATTGAATACATAAACACTTTTCTGCTTCAAAAAAATTGATGAGAGTTCCAAAGTCTATAGTTGCTCAATATGTCGTTTATTATCCTCGGTTTGTACTCTTACTCTACATGTAATGATTCGATAATGATGATTAGAGTCGTTCCTTGGAATGAACGCAGGAACATAAATCCAAATTCCTTGTGTCCCGGATATCACAAATTGTTGGCTCATACGCGAGCGCGACACAATTCCTTTTTTTACCATGCACGAACAATTGTTGGTGACCAATGACTTTCTTTACGTCGTAATACCCGTCGGGAGACTTTGCAGTTGGTGGATCTAAATCCGTCTCGGTACCAATACTATTTGTGGTCATTTCTTTATAACTAGCAAATTCAATTTAAGTAAATATCATAAAATGTAACTATGTTAACACTTGAATGTGAAACTATGATCGACTAAAACCAGGGTCAGTTTTGAAGTAGAACGAATGTTATGCCAATAACCAATCATAGCAAAAGGTACCCAACGAGGACTCGTTGTTTACTCCTTCGCTCTGGTTCACTTAAAACCCCTAATCCTCTTAAGATAGGAGTCGCAGTGTGTTCCTGCAGCTAACAATAAAACTTGCTTGCCCATAATCTTGTTTTTGTTTTTAATTTGTATTGCCTCTCAACAATTGGTGACTACGGCAGGATTGTCTGCAACCAACTTGCATAACTCTTACCATTGGAAAGATTAATGAATTTTGCCTAAATGCGATTGATTAACTGATCAGTGATTAGTGATAAATGAGTCATACGTTTTATTTTTGCCCGATGGCATGAACTTAGACTCTTTTCAAAAAAACCCAGTGGAAATTCTTCGGCTGCCAACTATCACTCACTAGAAGCTTATGCATAGTAAGCGTTACAACACACACACAACAATAATTTCCTAACTAACCAAGTTTGAATATCTCAATTTATGTTGGTGTGCATTAAAAACAGGAAGTGATCAACCATAAGAGTCTATCGTATTGATTTCGCTGCATTTTATACCAAGTGTTCATCTGAATTTGTGTTTAGCTCTAAGATGTTTACTTTTGATCAATTAAACATGAATTCAACGGATTGGGTGTAGCCCTAGCCGTTTGTGAGTTGTGCATGAATGAAGGCGTAAAATGAAAAAACGCTCGGTATACCAGGCTATTTAGCTAACTTTCACGGTAGTTTTCAATTGTAATTTCCGAACGGTCAATGTTGCAGGCGTCATATTCGAACCATTAGCAGATTGAAAAACTATAAGTTAACACGCTCAATATCATTCGAGGTTACTTCGCATTTCAGCTCTAATTGATATCTGAAGATCATTTTCCAAGATGGCAAAATTTTTCAGATTGGTCGACATCTAACATGACCTTCAAATGTCAATTAAAGGATTGAGCTTGAGCGCCCGAACTTATGGTTTTGCAATCTTTTGAAGCGCACGGTTTAAGTCTGAGATCTGTAGCAACAATCATTTGTCAGTTATGCCTGCATAAAGGCGTAGAATAAGAAAGCTCCCTGTACATTATGAAATCTCAAGTTCAGCTTGTTACCAAACAGTGGGCAGAAGATCAGCATCAATGTCTATTTCCATTTGCAAAACTGTATCTCACTCGAATTTCCTGCAATCACGCTTTGACAATTAATTTTTTGATGACTTTATTTCACAAAGCCTTGAAATGTTTATTATAAAAAGCTATTCGCGCAAAAATAAAGATTCTAAAAATCAAAATCCTGTAACGCTTCTGATTTAGAGATCGAAAATATTACAAATTCCAAATTCTTATTGAATTGAGTGCAATCGAAAAGCTGATTTGATCATGGAAAAGCTTTCAGATAATGTTTCAAAAAATCGGATTTGGATTTTTCTCTCATCCTTTCAAACAAATCAAATATAACTTGAATGTATGAAATGATCTTTCGCAAGCAAAATTAATCTGATTATTAGATGCAGTTACACAATTCTTGAACAATGAACACTAATAATGTAAAAACTTATTGAATAATGTAAATGAACTCTGACCCTGAACTCAATCCAATCAAGCCAATTGAATTATTGAAAAGACCAACAGAAGTAAAGATTGAAATTTTACCCTGAAAAGGTAAAAAAAAGATTGAACTACTGCCAATTGAATATGGTCCAGCAGTGAAGCATCAAAAAGCAACATTCATCATAAATGCTATTACATGCAAACATGATAGAACGAAATAAAGATAAAATATGTAACACTAATACAGAAGGAGAAGCATCAGTTGAAAAGAAATGAATGCAACTTAAGTGAATATCGAGTTCGTGACTTGACTATCATTTTCTCTTTTCCTTTTCCTTTCATTTTTTTCTGATCTTTTTTCACCTCTTTCTCTCGAAATTCTTAGCTTTTCTTTTGCTCCATGTTACCATGAATCTCGAACATTTTCAGCCTATTTCTAACCTTTTTTCATCCAAAACAAAAAAAATCATTTCTCATTCTGTCAAACAATTTTTCGTTCTTTCCTTTACCTTCATTATCATCATTTTTGATTGAAATATTATCATGTATTATGTAACATTTTCCATGTTATCATCATCATTATCAACACCATCATGATAGTCTCATGAGTCTCATGTGTCTGCCAAATATTTTCATCGAAAAAAACTGATCTCTAGTTTTTGTCTCACAATTTTCTTCCACTTTACAGATTTTGACACTTTTTTCTTTCGTGTTTAAACCGATGAATGGTCAGCCAATACATCAAGGCATCGAACTGAAAATGGCAGAACTTTCTACTTAGAAACTTTTACTCATGTAATGCATGTGATCTGCAAGAGTACGATTCTTATGGAACTTCAGAACTGTTCGAATTAAAAGTTTTCAGTTTCCGATGGTTCTGATGATAGATTCTGCGACATTATTTAGCTAAAAGAAGGTTCATTTAGAATTGAAATTCCGTCATTTTCATTCGACAGCTCTAATAGCTTCAATAATTCTAGATTGTTTCATGGAAATGGGAATCAGTTCATGGCGAAAACAGAAAAAAATAAGTTTTGTTACTTGAAGAAGCAACAACTAATATTATTTTCTTGCACTTCAATAATCGAGATCATTGTCAAGTTGAACTCATTTCCTTCTCCTCCCATTTCACTCCCAACTCTCGAATCTCAGTCCATGATAAACATGTATTTCACTGTAAATTGTATTTCAATTTTTCTCTCTCATTTTTTCTTCCCAATATTCAATATTAAGCAGACAAATTGGTGCAATTTTTCAATGGATCCCAACCTAATATAACTCGTTAGTCAAAATCTTGATAGTTTTGTAACACTTTGTTCAATATAACACAAAACTCATCCTTTATAATACTTTGTCTCCCATCACATTTGCGTCAAAAAATTACATTTTCCATTCTTATCACTTATTCTGATGTTCATTTTTTTCATCATTATGCGAACTTTACTTTTTATTCCTCAATTTCACTATTCTTTCATTTCAAGTTGATTGGCCATCACAAGAAGTATAATTGATTTTCTCCAGTCATTGACTTTTTCCAGACTTTTCTTTCTTTAAAGACGTTAAAAATACGAATACTTGAAACGATGAGAATCAATCAATGTTTCTCAAGTAACTTGTCAACTCAGTTAGTCGATCAAATGAATCATCACGATTAGTTTCATTCATTTTCACATTGCAAGTTCAATAAATAACTTTCTTGATATTTTACTCAAAGCTTCTGCAACAGTTGAAAAGATATTTTGATATTATAAACTGGAAAAGCTGTTCACTTAAGATTCAATAATTTAGTTGATGATTGCAATCTACACTTGACTTGGTCAATGGAATAAAAGTAAATGAAAAAAGGACAAAATTACATTACCTCGCCATGAAATTGGTTCACCAACATTTAAATCAAGTACGTCGGTTGTTGAATGATATTCACCAATCTTGACTACTCGTCCATCTAAATGTCCATTTGGTGTAGAATGCAAATATGAACAAGAAAATTAGGCAATGTTCAACATGAAGTGAAAAGTGGTTCAACAAGATTTACCTTGAAATTGTTTGAGCAAAATACTTCCTCTTCTTTCATTACCATCGAAGCTTACATTACCCTAGAAATAAAAGTAAAAAAATGGCCAAAGTAAGCATTTGGTTTCATTATTTCATCTTGAATAATTTTTAGTCTCGAGGTTGGATCAAGTTTTCAGTTTAAAAGTTGATCTTGCACATGACAAGTGAAAAGCCTGTTGTTCAAGTTACATTATTATTGTAACAAATCGTTTCGAACCAAATTTAATATAATAAATGTGTTACACAACTGATTCGATTCGATGTCTTGATTAACATTAAGATTTATAGTTCGACTTCTTAATGTAACAGTTTTTCATTTATCAACATTGATGTTTCGATTTCTGATCTTCGAATTTCGGTCAATCTGATTGATCAATTTTCTTGACAATCATAAATCGATTTCTTTCCAATATCGAACAACAAATAAAAGTCAAAGTCGAAAACAAGAAATTCTGAAGAGAAGTCTTACCGTTACTCCGGTGAAAAAAGTTTCATTAAGCGCTTCACGAAAAATATCGGCCCACAAAACGGAGCCTCTATTTTTATAATCGAAGTCTTCTATATGAATTTCGGGTTGTCTTTCGGCCAACTTTTTCATTACATTTTCCAGTGCAAATGCAATGGTCCACATGCCATCATAAGCATAACCATGGAATCTCGAATATTCTTGATCTCTCTTCAGATTATACTCTTCTTCATATTGTGAAGCAGTCTGTTTAAGGAAATAAAAATGGCAACATTAATTTTCATGGATTGAAAAATACAATTGGAAAAAGTGAGTAAAAGCAAAATAAAAATGATTTTGCGGTTGCAACGACAAGTGTCCAAGTAATACTTACCAAACCTGAAACAGTTACATCTTGAGAGCTGCTCAATGTGAGCACATCTGTTGCAATGTAACCATCGAGAGCCTTAACTAAATCTTCTTTTGTACAATCAGAACTTTCATCTTCAGTTTCCCACCAAAAGTCACGATAAACGCCAGCAATAATCCACTGATATTTTCGTCCATAAAGTCCGTGTTTAAAAGCCTGTAAATCGAAAATCAAAATAATTCTTTCAAAAATGAATCAAAAGGGAAAGAAAGCCTAACAAAACCATCATCACTCAACGAACCGAATCACACAAACAAGGTTTAGTTTCCATTATGTGCAAAAGTGGAAACGAAATTTTCACTTTGAAATGTTTCTGACCATACGAAGGATAAAATAGCTAAAAAATCGGAATCGAAGTGCAACGATAAGAGAAGTGTAAATGTGCAGACATTTCGATAAGACCAAAATCCAATGAAATGTTCATCCATTGGTCGAATAAATGGAAACGTATTCTTTCAATGATCATTTCTCACCTTATCTAAATTCTCGAAGCTGAATTTTCCCTCACAAATTACCCTTGAGATTTCCAAAGCTATCATGTGGCAATATTAGTCGGCTTTTTATTTTTTGATGAATCTCTACCTTTCCCTTTTCTTGAATCTCATGCAATACTATGAAATATTTTTACCTTGCAAATTAAAATTTAAAATAACCTCCAAAGCAAATAAATAAATCTTGTTCGTCACAGAACTTTTGGTTTGATAAGCAATTTCAAAAGTTCATGTCAAACTCGCAACCAATTCCCTGCATTTCAGTCAAATGTAAACACATTGAATTATTGAGTAAGAAAGCTGTTTGTTTTGGTAAACTCATTCATTAATGATACCATCAATCAATCGATAAAGAAACTTTATTTTCAGAATAACTTTGTTCGTCTGACGAACTTCTAGCAATTTCATCCAATTTAAAAAGGAAACAAATCAGTTTTTCAGCTAAAAATATCACATCAAACTTTTATTCGTCATGAAAAATCTCGGACTTGCTTCTGATGGATTGAATGGTGATTTCAACTATAGATCGAAGCAAAATATCTCTCGACTTCGACAGCTTTAGCTTCAACAAATGGAAAACTATTTTTCAATTCAATGTTAATCTGTTGTCCTCTCAACTGTTGTGTTAATTGTGAAATATTTGCCTGAACTTGTTTTCACAATAATTTCCGTTGAATGATCAAAATAAATGTTGACTTGCCATGAAATTCAATCCCCTTTAATAATAATAAAGTTTCGTTGAGTTATTGATATGACAGTGACAATGATTGAAAAGAGTATTAAAGGAGCAAAAGAGGTAAACGTTGCAAAAAGTGAAACAATATCTTATAACGAAAAGAAAAAAGTTGGAAACGAAAAAAAAGTAATACAAAACTTGTAATCAATAGACATTAAACTAGAGTCTCGAAGGAAAATAGCAAAGTACTTTAAATTCATTCTCATTTGTCTTCATTTAAGTGAAGTAAAAGTCGAGAGAGAAAAAAGTGAAAAACTTTTTTTCTGTTCATCTTTTTTTGCGTTTCTAATATTTTCTCAGATAGTCATTAGTGTTGAGAAAACATTGAAAAATGATGAAAATTGAACAATGGAAAGTGGAGAATGGTGAATGCATGATGTATTCATGTTTGTGTGTGATTCGTCATTTCACAATTTTATGCGAATTTCATGTAAACTTTTTGACTTTCGATTTTTTCGATTGTGAAATTTTTGCTTCTTTCATCAATATCAACTTTGTGGTGCTAATGGCTTTGTTGGATTACTCTTTAATGGAATTATTATCACTTTGGGAATTTGATATTGATATTTTTATGGACCCAAAGACAAGATTGATTCGTCTTCAATTGAATTCAATTTAATTGCTTTTCATGATTTATTTACCTCGCAAAATATTTTTCGTGCAAAATCTTCGCCAAAATTTCCCAAAATTATTCGAACCGATTCAGCCTGGAATTGGAAAATAATTGATTACAATTTTGATTTGCAATAATTCTCAGTATTAACAGTAAAACTTACCTTTAACTTTTCGATTCCAAGTTGAATGTCTTCTGAAACACTTTGGGTAAACTTGAATTTAATATTAACTTTATCTAAATCTGTGAGCAATTTACTGTGAGGCTTTGGGATTGGAATAAAGTAGAGCAAAAAAGCAAAAGATTAAGTTATTAAACTGTCAAGTGGCAAGAATTTGAATAAGCCCAGTCAACCTAAACTTTTAGCGCACACAAAATAGAGAGACAGCGTTCATCAGCTTAAACGAATGAAAAATGAAAACGAAAAATCGTCTGTCTCTGCGTTCGCTGCGTTTTACGCAATAAATTTGATTTGTTTATCGCTACCTCAACCATAGTGCTGAGTAAATTAAATAAGTAATTTTATTGTCAGATGGCAGTCCAGTGGTTAAAGAGTTGGTAAGTAGGGAAAGGATTATGAGATCGAGGCCCTATCGGAGAATAGGTATACGTTTGCTTATTTGAGTAAAATTGGTAAACACTGAATCGACATGAAATGTGTCTCAGTGATCATGTTTCTGATGCTGAACATGGTTGACTGGATAGGTTAGGTAAGGTTAGTTTAGGACTGGGAAGCTCAAGTTATTTCATGTCATACAAGTGAGCTCGACAACATGTTGAAAGTCCAAGAATGTTCAACTTACCAAGCTATATCTTGGATGATTCTCGTATAGAGTTCCTACTTTAGTCCAATTGAATCGCTGTAAAAGAGCTAATCGAGCTGGATTGAAGGCAGCTTCGCTGGGCACAACTCGGTAAAAATTTGGATAACTTTCTGAAGTATACATTGGATGTGTATCTGCATATGAAAGCTGAAGAAAAAGAGAAAAGTTTAAAAAACTGTAAAAACACAACTTTTCACATTTGCCATTTCGAACATTTCCAAGCTAAAGTTCATTTCGTTTATGCATTTATTATTACATTAGCATTATCTTGCTTCGTTCATTCATTCATTCGTTTGTTTTTCTTTTTTTCTTTGTGATGAACCTTAAATTTTGTAAAAACCAAAAAAAAAAGAGTGAAATTGGAACGAAAAAAAGCAAGAAAAAAGGAAAATATTTTATTCTCATCTTGGGAGTTGAAAGTAAAGCTATCGAGTCAATTTTATATTCCATTATTAAGCTTATTGCATGACAATACACCTTGCTATAGATGAAGTGATGAATAGAATTTCATGAATTTTCATCTGAATAAATTTCAATTCTTTAAACTCAATCATTATTGGATCAGTTAGAACGAGTAAAAAGATGAGAAAAAATACTAAAACAAACTAACTCTTGACTCTTCAAGCACCAAACAGTTTTCAAGTTTCAATTGATAATCAACTCACCTGTATAAGATTAAAAAATTTGGACGCTTTAGCAATAGGATCAGTGACGGAAGTACAAGCATCACCAAAGAGTATCAACTTTTTAGGATCACCATGAATCATGTCGAAAAAAGCCTTCATTCCAACTGCTGGATCACACTGGAAATTGGGAAAAGAAAATGAAAAAAAGTTGCTTTCATTAGCAAATTGCTGTTAATTAGATTTTAGATGAAAAGTTTAATTTGCATTTTTACTGCTGATGTCAACTCATTTTGAACTCGACCCTTTCAACAATTAGAACAATCAAACAATATTTAATATTCAAAAAGTGAAATTCGTTGATCAATCGATGAGGTTAAAGCTTTCAGTTATTAGATTAACAAAACTGAATCAGTAATTTAGATTTCTTTTTTTTCTCCATTCTTCATGCTCACCTCTTTCCATGAAAACCTCGATTAATTGCGAGTTTACCTTTCATTTGTCTTTCAGTTCATTAGCATTTATCTTAATAAGCTTAAAATGTTGTAATAAATCTCAAAGGAAACAAAATTATTCAATTATTATCATGATATTTGGAAAATTATTTTCTATTCTCACTTCAACTTTGCTTTTAAATCAAGAGTTAATTAACTGGAATCAAAATGGTTACCAGTTAATGTTGCTTTTGTGTTGCCATGAAAAATTGCCAACTTTCAGATTCAACTTGTTCCATGAAGTTTTTTTGTAACTTTAATGGTTAATTTGCAGAATCGTTAAATAAGTTGCAATTTTTCTTCTCAAATGTAGACTCTTTTATCATTCAATTGAACAAAATCTTTTGTCGAAAATTATTCCATTCAATATTCATTTCCTCTTCATATTCAGAGAGTTTTGGTGAAAACTTTCTGTTGTTTCAAAAGACATGAATTTCTCGATACTTTGCAGTAATTTTGGGTTCCTTTTTTGCTCTACTTTTATTATTGCTAATATTAAAGGATTCAAGTATCATTTGATGGTTTGAGTCATTTCAAATTCCATCGTTATTGATTGGTAAAAATGACATTTTTACGATCATTTTAGATTATTTTGTTGCGAACATTTCATCGACAATTGAAAAGTGTTTTCAAATGAAATTGATATTTTCAAATTTCTGTATCTTGAAATGCTTCAAGTTTTGATGCTTTTGTCTGACAATGTTTTCCATCAGAAAATGTTATTGCAATCAATAGTAATCCGATTCAACGATAAACTAATATTTCACTCAAAATCCAGACTGTCTGAGCAGTTTTTGTGTCTAACAAGTAACCTTGTCAAAGTTGCATGCTTTTTGTTGGCTTTAGTAGCTTTTATAGCATTTATTGACTGCCCAAAATTATGGATAATTTGGCGAGAAAATGGTTCCTAAATCCAAAGACAACATCAATTCGTTTGTTTGAGATGCAAATTTAAAAGTTCAACAGAAAAGACTTGAGAATTTGATGAATATAATTGAGTGAAAAAAGTATTTGCTGAGAAATCTCATTACCATTTGAATGAGGAACAAGATGAATGAGGTTAAATTTGTCTCAACAGATGGCTCAACATTCAGCTAGTCTGGTAAATTATAAACCTTTCAGTCATTCAGTTTCACCATGTTAAGCCAGATGTATTTTATTGACTGGAAACAATGTCAGAATCGAAGGATTTTCATATTTTTATCTTTAATTATTCATTTCTTATTCAACTTGCATATTTTCACTTACATAGTTTCTCAGTGAGTTCAAGGGAAAGCTTTTTACTTATTTTCCCTCGTGATTTCTCGTGAGTTTGACCCCTTTTAGGATAATCTCAAAACCTGATGCTTCATCATAATGGATGAAGCATAAGCATGATAGCAAAAGACGAATGAGCAAAGAAGCAACAAAGCAAATCGACTTTTAAAGTTGATAAGAATCTATTGAAATGTCTAATAAAAAAACTCGACTAGACCGAGATGATACACAGAATGGCGTTCTTTTGAGCAATTGAAACATTCAATGATCGATAATTTTCGTTAAAATAAAGGTCGAACTTAGGTCTGAATCATTTCGCATTCGCTACTCATCGATAAAAGTCAAAGCCTCAAAACTCACTGGTTTACTCATTTAGTGACGAGTCTTGTTCATCAATAGTTTCATATTTATTCATTTGTTATCGCTTGTTTAAAACATTTGGTTAACTTGTTTTCACTAAATAATGAAAAGATGTAAATGTTATAACAAAAAATAATTGAATTTGCAACCAATTTGAATGTCGCACTTTTTACCTGAAAATCAACGAAACTCAAACTATTTCAAGTGATTTGATTCAGTTCATTATCTGAGAGTGTAAATTCAATTTTCATTGAAGTTTGCATTGAAATCATCACCACTTTACACAATGGTTAATGATGATAGGAATGAATACAGATGCAAGTAAAAATTCAAAATTGTTCAAGTTATCAAGTTTTATTCATTGAATTGTAATAACTGGAGAATTGAGAGAAAAAAAAGAAAAGTTGAAAATGTCTATTTTTATCTTTAATATCATCACTATTTGTCATTAAAATTGGCATGATAAAATAAGCATTGGATGATATAATTTATGTGAAACCATTAAGAGTATCATGATAATCAACAAGGAAAAAAATATATCAAATTAAATGGGAAAAGACAAATAAAGAGTTAGTTATTAATTCGCTTTGATCAAATAAAAGTTGCATTTTCTCGTCTTTTTTCGCTTTCGCTTCTTAATCATTCTTATTAATAATTGTTATCATTATCATGTTGATAGTCATTTTCATCACCACAAAATGTGAACTTCTATTAATAATGAAGTAATGAAATGAAAGAAGACAAAAAGTGTAACATTATTATCATTACTATTATTATTATACTTATTATTATATGTAATATCATTACAAATAGGGAAAATGAGATGAAAAAAAGACAAAGAGTAATGAGTTTGCTTTATCAGCCGATCAACTATTAAAGCCAATTTGCTTCTCAAATGAACCCAAAATTAAACATGAATTAGTGATAATTTGCTCAAGTAAACGTTGAGCTTAACTTTTTGCTCTTCATTTACCGGCAAAATTGAATCGACTTGTGATCGATTGAAAAATTTTTTTGAATTGCTTTATTTCAAGTTTTAAACTTTTATTGAGTCAGACGGTGAGAAAACAATTTGTCCGTGTTAGCGAAATCAAATTTGTGCAGTGATTAAATGTTCAAGTACAATTTCGCTTTAAAATGAAGTTCGTCTTAGCTTTCACTTGGATGTCGGTATTAGCTGCTTTCTGTGTGAAGGGTTAAGTCACTGAATTTACAATGAATCAAATTTATTTGATGAAACTTGAAAAAAATGGAATCAATATCAAGTAAAAATAGCAAACTAATGAAACCTTTAAGTGTGAAAGTTCATCAATTTTCCAGAAAAACAATAAATTATTGAGTTACGAACAATCTTTAATTTATAATGAGTTTAAACTGAGCCTGATCTTTCGAACTGATTGACTTAACAAGAAATCAAATAAAACGAATGAACTCAGTGATTATGAAACCAGAAATTCTTAAAAAACTTTTCGAAATCATATTAACTTAACTGAAGACTAAAATCTCTCAACAAAATTAAAGCAATACTGAACAAAAATTTGGTCACTGATGAAGCAACTACACGTGAAAAGTATAGCATTTTCAATCAAATTCAACTGTAATGCAATATCATCGAAACGGCTTGAGGAAATTATCTCAAATCAGAATATAAATGTATTCAAAAGATTTCGTCAGTTGTTCCAACACGAAAATAGACTTCACTTAAAAACCTTGAATAACTCTCTTTGCACCCTTTTCACTCCCAGTTCGTTGAAAAATATTCCAAGGAAACTTGAATGTGGAAAATGCAAGTTACCAAAATTTCCATGCATTTTCAATGTAAATTCTGACTTGAGTTATTAGTGACCATTTTCTGTAAAACTTGACTTTTCGCTGATTTTGTCATGGTTAAGTAATCTTTTGTTTCTTTTATCATCATGCAACTGTGAGCAAATTGGCCGTGCCTAAGTTTTGCTGAATTTTGGTTTATAATGTGATTCCTTTGTTTACTGTGCTGTCAGTTGGCATTGAAATTTGAATGACACGGAAAATGAGGCGCAAAATTTTGTCCTCAGTTGCCAATTTTGATTATTATCAGCATTTGAAAAATTGCAAGCCAACCTTATGGAAGATATTATACAGAAGAAAGTGAAATGTAAGATGAATATTATAATTTTGGGAGAGATGAGAAGAAAGGTAAACAGAGATTCATTTTTCATCAGCTTGTCATGCTTTTCTTTTCATGGAAATCTATTTTTTCTGCTCATTCGTTCAACTAAGAATCATGTTGTTTCAACCATTAAATTACTTTAAATTTCATATCTTTTACTTTTGCCTTTGCCTTTGAACTTTTCTTATCTCTGTTTGGTCCACGGCAACATGCATAGCAAAATGTTCAACTCTGTTATCTGAAAAAATTCATGAAAACACAAAAAATGCAATTTGAATGCAAAACCAAAGATTGAAACCAACAACAACGGGAAACACTCGATGTTGAACCAATGTATCCTGGGATGGATTGAAAAGTGTTGTCTAATTGGATTTGATGAAAGTAAGATTTTTTGGCTCGAATGGGTTTCACCGTTTCTAATAAGCAAACATTGAATAATTGCATTGAACAGGTTAATAAAGTTAACATTTACTCATGATACTGATGAATATTCATTTTTTTTATGCAAATCTTGTAACTTATCAAAGTGTCTTTCAAAATATTCTTCATTTTGATGGCCATTAATAAACAGAAATGAGTTTTTGGAAAATTAATATTTACATGAAATTTCGAGAAATGGAGTTGAGTTTCAACAAAAGCCTTTCAGAATTATTGAAAGTTCCCTTTCGAGCACACAAATAAAAAAACTTTTTAAGAAATTTCAAATTCTAATTTCGACAAAAGTTTCAATCGAACAGTCAAATTCTCGACTCTAGTTTGGTTCATCATTTGACTATCAATTTGAACGCAAAATGTTTTTTAACGAACTTCACGCTTTTGTGATTCGAGTTTCTCTGAATATTCTCTGAAAACTGTGAAATGAATTTTTCGAAAGTTGAAGTAATTTGAAAATGTTTTTGTGCAAAGACTTCGAGTTGATGAAGTAATCGACTGAAGGATTGGACAAATCAATATTCAAGAAAATATGATTTAATGAATCAATTGACAGAATGAAGATAAATGCGAATTGAATCAATCACAATGTTGGAGCGATACAATAAGAGGATATTAAATCGGTATTAGTGTTGCTCTGAAGAATGAGATAATATTTTGAATCGATAGTTGATTGAAAATTTCATGAGTGGATTTGATGAATACACACATTGAAAGGAAATTGAATTGAAAAGATAACAAGATAGTCAATAATGAATCTGTTTTTCTCTCTCTTCTGACCACATCAACCGAGTATCAAAATTTCAACATTTTTTTTCATCAACTTTTCCATTCTTTTTTATCCATCATTTTCAACCTTTCCTTCAATAAACTCGACACAATAGTCAAACATTGAATACCCTTTTTCCTCTCAACCACATGCATTGTTGACCGAAATTCCAGTCCTAATCATAAACATCATGTCTAGTAATGAAACTCGAATGCTTTTCAACCAAACAATTTCACCTCAAACATCCATTCCAAAGGAAAAAGGTAATGATTTGAAAAATGAAAATGTCTAAACTAATAGGAGTGAATGTAAAGAAAAGGTTGAGAAAAACATTTCATTAAAAATTTTCCTTCAAAATTCCATTTTAATGATTCCTGAAACTCGAACAATCAAAATTTGAATAATCTTTTCAATTGGAAATTTGAAATTGACAAAACCAACAATTT
Organism: Tetranychus urticae; assembly: GCF_039701765.1. NCBI lineage: Eukaryota > Metazoa > Arthropoda > Arachnida > Trombidiformes > Tetranychidae > Tetranychus > Tetranychus urticae. The sequence goes on from NC_142959.1 coordinate 2,610,938, forward strand.
AAATTAATTAAACATAAAACTGGTGAAATTGACTTTTCAATATTTCCAAATGAGAAATTGAATCCCAAAGTTCACTTTAATTGCGCTCATCAGTTGAGTCAATTGTTGAAGAGATTTAAATTTTATTGCTTTTTCTTCATTTACTAATGACTTTGACTAAAGACTGAAGCTGTTTGTTTGCATTTTATGCCTTTAAATGTGATTATGTCTTTTATGATATGCTGTGCATTTTGAAAAGCTTTGATCATCAAAAGCATGAGAATTGAATACTTGAGATTCAACTTGCGTAAATTGGTTGAAAAACAGGGGAATCTTGAAAACTGGTTGAAATTGAAAAAGTTGTAAGATAATAATGATGATAACAATATAAAGGAATCTGATTAAATGTGTTTTTCGGTGCAAAGAAAAAAAAGTGGAGCAAAAGTTTTGTGTTTCTTTTTTATCTTGTGTTCATCATTAATGATGATATCATTTCCATATCAGAAAAGAAAAGAAGAGAAGAAGAAAAAATGAAAAGCAAAATGAACTGATTTTCTTTTGATTCGTTCCATGAGCATTCCCATCAGAGAAACATTATCATCATTATTATCACCGGCAAAAAGCTAATAGTTGTTATCCATTTCCTTTTACAGTCTTTGTCTTAATTCGAGTCATTTACAATTGAACACTTAACAGGAGAAGATAATGATAATCATGATGAGAAAAGATGAACTTGTGATTGGATCAGAGAAGGAAGAAGAAGAACAAGTCGAAAAAAATGAAAGCAAAAGATTGGTTAATGTTGCAAGGAAATGAAGGACAAGATGACTGGGACAGAATTTGGAGAAAAGTCGAAATTCCATTATCTTGATCACCTTTATCTCATTCCCTGTTTTCCATCACCTGAACCTTTAATCAAATGCAACTCATTCCTTAACATTCAAAATGTTGACTTTTGATTCAATTATTTTTCTACCCTTTAACTTGGCTTCTCACATTTTTCCAGTTTTTACAGCTTGTTTGGCTAATCACTTACATGACGTGAAGGAAAACGGTTTTACGAATAAAAAAAGGTAAATTAATCACTTAACTGCGAGAAACGAGAAAAAAAACATTCTAATCAAGGTAATTGTATTTCATGTTGAACCAATTCATGATGATGCATGAATTACGTTTGGACGTTTTCAATGAAATTAACTTTTATTCTTAATGTCACTTTTTTTTGCTAAACTTCAACTAAGCTTCTGTCCAAGTTGATTTTCAATTTGCATTTTTCATGAAAAGCGAAAAATGTTCAACTTTTTTTCTTCTCTTTTCCTGGAAACTTCATGAAGCAAACATTTTAAACATTTAAAAGGCTCTTTTGCTGCCATTTTCCAGTTTCTTTGAGATTTCATTTTCAAACCATTTCTTCATCAACATTTTTCCAGACAAAATGAAAAAGATATTTCAAAAGGTTAACATGGAGTAAACATTGAAACCTTTTTTCTTTCTCCTTCCTTGGAGTTTATATTTTGTTAAAGACAATTTGACTCACAAAATTCAATGGAAAGTGAGGTCAGAAGAAAATGCAAAGAGCAAAAGGCAGGAAGAAAAAGAAGTGAATCAAATGAGAATAAACGAAAGAGAAGAAAAAAAGTTTTTTCTTTTTTCTAACTCATGGCAACTCGGAATGATCATCAATTGTGAAAAGTGGATGCAAACCTTTCAATACAAAAACGTTTCCCTTGATAACGTTTTTAAAATAAGAGTTGAACCGATTTTGTTGTTGGAAGAAGAAGCAAAATTTTCTTGAAATTGGAGGAAAAATTTCAAATGATAAATTCAACTTTGAATTATTCAAGTTTGGAAATTGCAGGCTAAACATTTGAGATTTTACTGTGCATTTGTTTTCCTCCGATTATTACATTGGAAATGTTACTTTGGAGCAATAAAGAAATGGAAATGTTGGAAATCTGAAAAGTTAGGTGATATCAAATTATGTTCATCAACATTGAGTGGAGAAGCTTTTTTCGCCGAATTTCCACTTTTTCCTCTTTAAAGGCAACTATGATTATGCTTTGCCTATCATTATGTATGAATAAATTTGTGAAACACGAATAAAAACATTGGACCTTTAATTTGCAATTTTAAATCGTTGTTGTGTGAAAACAAGAATGAAAATTCAAGTTTCCAGAGTAAAAGATAACTTTGGATTACATGCAGTTTTTGGCAATATTTATGAATACAAAAGTAGGTTGAGAAAAGGAAATAATAAAAAGTAAAATTCTAATCGGAAATAGGAATGAGTAGAGATAACTTCAACTCCCAGTCCAACAGGGAAGCTTTTCGCTTCCACTTTTTTAACATTAATTATTTCAATATTTTACTTTCATTATCAGTTTGGTCGATTGTGCATTTTGAGTTTTGTTTTGCGCAGTTGATGTTGATCTATTTTTGGTTCATGTTTCATGTTTGAGTCGATTCATCATGCAATTTTACAATCAAAATTCAATTTCATTGGAAAAGTCGACGAATCTGGTGAAACGGAAATGAAAATTCAATTAAGTGATGGAATTAAAGTTTGTAATCATAGTTTTCAATAACAGTCACTTTCAATTGAAATTGAAACGTGAAATTGATCACAATTAAATTAGTTTCCAAGATTAAATAGAATTTAGAATGGATTTTTGCCTGAAATAATCGATAAAACGCTTGATTTACTTTCGAGAGTTGAGCTGATATTTTTTCAGTCTTTGTGTTGGAATTTAAGTCAAGGTTAGATTTTAGGCTCAAAAGGAGGCTTAAAATCAATAATTGTTGGATGTCACTGACCTAGAATTAATTTTAGTTCATTTTCAAAGATTAATTGATTTTTAGGCTTACTTTTGATAAACTCGAAAAATCATCGAAAACTCGTTGGACTAGAAAATTAGAGAAAATATTGGATCGGAAAAATTGGAGTTTCGGGCCAACCAAGAAAGTTTCGGCAAAGTACTACATAGACTAACAACAGCTAACGAGGAAACGTGCCGATATTAAGATTTCATTGGTTGCTATGCGTATATTAGGTCTAGTTGAGGATCAATGTAATGGATTGAGCATGGAATGCATTAGGATGGAATCACCTTTTCGATTTCGAATTTTTTTCTGGAAAAAATTGTCTTCTTTTCTAGGGAGATTTGTAAGCTCATTTTTTCATTTGTAAAATGAAACAGAAACATGATTAGATTATTATTTATCGAGGGAGAAGAGCACGATTGTTTTATCATGATACTTCGAACCTAAGGTTTAAAGATTTACAATAAGATGAATTGATTAAACATTCAAATTTTGATCTGAATGGTGGTCTGATAGACTTATCTCATTGAAATTGAACAAATCCAGACTGATGAGAAATTATCAAATCTAATTTTCTTAAATCTGTCTAGTTGCTTGGTGTTAACTGTTGATGTCAACTGTGGCTGTTAAACAAAATAACAGTTTGATTAAATTAGATTTACCAGCTCAGAGTGATTTCGATGATATGACTGGACTTGAGGTAAACAATCAAACGTGATTATAAGATAAAAAATCAATTAATTTTTCGAGTTTTTTCTGGTCTTATCAAAATACCCAAAGGGTTAAATTTGATTATATGCTCAACACGTAACAAAAAGTATCCAAATCAAAACAAAAAGCACGTGAAACTTAAGTTTCTTAATCAAAGGCAAATCGTGGTTTCTATTTTTGAAGTCACATGGCATTACGAGCCAGTCAGATGACCATTTTGAGTGATACAACAGTCTCAGGCATACCAATTCGTCTAACTCGATATGCTGAAATGCGGAACCAACATCAATTCACTGATCGTTCAAGCCCAACTTTTTTCAAAAATCGACTTTATCAATCTATTTCATTTCGCTTGCGTTTTTGAAGATTCGACCATCGAACAATTGTCGTGGATTTTACTCCTCGAATCAATCTGATCGATTGATCAAAATCAGAAAAGCACTAATCGAACATTTTCTTTCAAGATGTTTCTTGGAATGCAAGGCAAATGAACATTTGAAAAAGTCGAACTTCTAGGTTGCTAAAATATCCAAAAGCTTATTTTCGTGATTGGATTGAAATAGAAGTGTAAGTTTGTGCACAAGATAAAGATGTAACCGTTCATTAACTTATCGATTCTTTCGTATAGATTATCTGTTTAACCTTTTCTGTATTCACATTATCTTCTGTTAACATCAAAATCAAGATTTATACGAGCTGTTCCCTCGAAGCAAAGAGTTCATCATTCCGTCTCTTTTTTATCCTGTTCCTTCTAGTTTCATTTCATTCATCATGATGCTAACATTTTTTGTCCCAAACACACAGAACTGTGTTTTTTTATTCTTCATCATTCATCGTTTCTTCTCATTGATGTTATTATCGAGAAAATGCCTTGTTTTCCTCTCTTCTTTTCATACATACACACATATTGGATTAATTAGCTTCATCAATCTAACATTTTTTTTCTTCTGTTAATCAGTCTTGTAGTTTCATTGTTTCGATTGTTGTTTCCTTGTTCCTTACCAAGCTCGATGTGATCATTTTTTGCTCTCCCTGTTTCCCATTTAATTGAATGAAACAACTGAACACTTTAGATTTGTTTGCCTGCTTTTTTACTCCTCAAATGGAGTAAAAAGAACAATTAATATCAAAAAGGAAAACAATTGACTTACAATCGATTTACTCTACTTTATAAGGTTATTTAGATTCACTACAAGATATAAAATACAACATTTTCCCAGCGTTTTTTGTGGAAAAATTTTCATTGGCAAAAGTTCTTTGTTCAACTTTTGTGTTCTTTTGCTCAGATAATCGATAACTATGAATGTTTTGGAAAATCACAATTTTCTATGTTAATTGTTCCAACTGAAATGAGCCGAATACTTTGAAGTTTTGAATGTTAGGTCAGAGAATCAGAATAATGTGAAGAAAATTTTCTGTGCAAAGAGTTGAGATACTTGCACAGCCTGAGTTTACACCCAATTTTCAAGTGAACAATTAGGATGAGTCAACCTACAGTTAATCTTCTGGTTAATCCTTCCACTGTAAATGACCTGAATCTTTTCACATTAACTCGAATCTCTTTTTGCCCATAAACTTTGCACACTACTTATCGTTAACACTTTATCTGTTTATCCATCAAGTGTAAAGTGCTTCAACTGTGAATATTTATCCATGAAATTTTGTGATTTTCTCAATGTTACAACTTTTACTGATTTGGGTTACTTTGATTGGTTTCATTTTTATGAATATTTGCTTAATTCAAGATTTTTCTCTTTGATTAATGTTTTTCTTTTCATCTTTTCCCATGTAAATGAATGGCTCTAATGATATATTACAAAGTTGCTCCTCTCAGAGTGCATTTCAATCTGTTGGTATTATGAAGATAAGAAGGAGGCAACGAGAAGAAGAAAAAAAAACGGAAAACAGAAAAGAAGAAGAACAAGATGAAAAGGAAGAAAAACAGAAACTAATCAATTCTCTTGATAATATTTTCAACAATTTGAGAAGATGAATAGAGAATGAAAATGTTCAGATAAATCATAAGCAAATAGAAAGTCTTCTCCAAAAGTCGCGATAAGTTTCCTGCATCATTTGCCCAAGTTCATGAAACAGCTAAACACAGAAATAAGGAAATGTAATTTTCGCCTTTTCATGATTCTTCATCTAAAAGCTCTTATGACCAAGAATATTCAAATCCAGATTTTGTTTAGCTTCACGAACTTTGTTATACACTTTTAGGCCGATTTCCGTTATAAAATTCAGACTAAAGATAAGAAAGTTTGCGTCTTTCGACTGAATCTTAGGCGACAAAAAAGTCGAAAGTCTTTTGATTAACTTCTAAATAAACAGAAAGTTTGATAAACTTTGGCGTCGATTCACTTGATGAGGAAAATATTCAGTTTTAATTGAAAGTCAATGATAATGTAATTATGGGATCAACCTTTTGTCTCTTTATTCACTCAAAGCTTGAGGTTTAACGATGAAATAAACATTAGTAATGATTAATCTAAATTGTCAATTATGTGATAAAAGGCTAAATCACAAACACAATTTATCAAGCAATGTTACTCTGGTTGAGAAGCGTAAGATGAACATTTTAATGCAAGTTCATGATTTGGAAAGTTAAGGTTTCAAGATTTGCATTTGAAAATTGCATTCGTTAGTAAATTATGGTAACGATGGAACGAGTTTTTGCTTCAATTTTCAAATGTTTCATGTTTTACAATTTTTTTTGTTCAACTCTACTCTTGTTTAACTATTGATAGACAGGCATTTCATTTGTATTACTAGACATTTCCAAGACTATTAAGGAGATTAAAAAATAGTCAAATTGTTCAACTAATTGAATTTTACTTTTTACTTAACACTGTTCAACCATTACTTAACCCTTTCATTACTTGTGTATTCTCGCTGTGAAGTTAAATCATCATTATCTTTGCACTCTGGCTAATCAGCTAAATGGTTAATAAACATGGACTACTTTATACAGTAAATATACATTTGTAACAATCATAATGATGAAAATGGATGTGCACAGAGAAACGTAAAATTATGTGGTCAATTATAACTTTTTTTGTAGGTTAAATAATCATTAACATACACTTCAATTAGGTCCATTCCATTATTCATTACAACCAAACATGACCCTGAACAGGCAGTTGATTTCATCTGTTAATTACTGAAGAAGAAGAAACCATTTCATCAAAGATTTGTCGATATTTTCCTGATTTGCCTTTTCCGTCTGCCAACTGCATAAGACTACATTTAATGCTCAGTTGAATCAACAGTTTTAGAGGAAAAGCCTCTTCACTCGATGATGTAAGATGAATCATGAATTAAAAGCAAATCAACTTTAGTCATTATTGCCATTTACTTTGAAATTATTCAAAGATCCTTTTTTCCAGCCAAGAGATTGAACTGACCGTCAACAGTTTTCTCTGCGCATTCACCTTAATCTCATGATAAAGAGCTGCAGTTGTCATCAAGATCAAACCAGCTTATCATTTATCTTGAGCAAATTAAACTCTGAATAAGTAAGCTAGTTAAATGACTTTTGAGTCAACGCCTTTGAAAACTGAACCTTGACTTAATATCAGTTTAAAGGCAAATGTTTATCAGGATCAAATCAACTTTAGTCATCAGAGTGAATGATTGTTTATGTCTTGTGATAATTGAACGGCATAAATGGTTGACAAAGTTTGTCAGCTTAATCAACTAGAGTTACTCTAACCTAACCTTACCTAACCTAACCTAACCAATGAAGATTGTGGATGGTATGTGGTTAAACCGACTCCAGCAACTTGGTACCTTACAAAGAAAAGAAACTTGAAAATTCCGATAAACTGGAAACAGTGAAAATTTAAATTATCCATGAGTATTGATCCGAGAATCGATTTTTTTCTTGATTCTCTTCTTGATTTTGTTCTCGTTAAATTGATTTGAGACAATTGACAATAAATTGATAATGGTGTTATTAGTCATGTTGGTAATAGAAACAAAGTGATAGAATCTGATTGATTGTACATAAAAGTATTTTCATTGATGGATGGATTGTTGAATCAAATTAGCCTAATCATTTGTTATTTTACTCCAACACTTTTATCGTTTCACCATCTTCATCCTTTTCTTTTTTTCCTCCAACAATATTTTATTCCATTTTCTCTATAATTCTTGTTCTTCTCCTTCGTTGACATCTTTTTTCACTCTCTCTCCATCTCACAAGTCTGGCCATTGTTTTTCATCAACTCTTAATACATTATTATTTCCATTCATGGTCATTGTTTTGTCATGTCGTTTGGCCGAGATAAGATGAGGAAAAGTGATGAAACAAATAAAAACCAGATGAAATTGCTGAACAACTACTACATTTATGTCAAGTGTACCTTCGAATTGTATTATAATCAAATATCTTTGAGAGTAAACTTCTTTTTTTTTCATTTGATTTATTTATCATTTGCAATTTACCATTTTCCCATTGATCTTGCTTGACAACCAGACGATTCAAGTGCAATTTAGCTAATGAACAGCGTGAAAAGACTCGAAAAATTGTTCTAAACATTTCAAGATTATCGTCAGAAACTAAAGTGGTTGATTCGGTCAACAATTAGATTCTGTCAAAAGATAACTTCTCATGTAAAAAATGACACTGTGACAGGTGCTAATAATGACAGAATTTACGTTTTCTAATTAAATCTTTTTTTCTCTGAAAATCAGTCGGGTTGATTGAATCTCCATGACTGTGCATCAATAACTTTCCGATTAAAATGAGAAAAGAAATTTTCATTTCGAGTTTTTTTTCATCATTTCCAGGTTAAAATTTTGAATGAAAAAAGATGCCAAATGTAATGCATTTATGCTTCATCAATGAGCTATGAAAACAATTTCAATTTAAAAATTATTTCTGCTTCATTCAATAGTTTTCATCAAAATTTAAATGAAACTGATAAGAAAATGTTTCTTGGTTTCATTTTGTTTCCAATAGATGGGGAAGTTCAGTGTATTGTTGGTTTTCATTCCAATGTTTCATTGTTGGCTTCTTTGAAAGGGTTAACCAGAAAAATGTCTAGGAATTTGTTACAATGGTTACATCAGCAACCTTTTGAGGAATGCAAACGTTTCATGACAAATAGCAGCGAGCAATCAATTTTGTCTGAAAACAAATAATCCATCAATTTGTCTCAAGGAAAATATCGAAATATGAAAGTTGATCAAGCAAACCTCAAAAGAGTAATGTTGACATTTGATCAGTCACTTTGTAATTCCGACTTTTTCCTCTAGTTTCGAGCTATCAACGAACAATTTTCACTCTTTTTCCATTTCTTCCTTTGTCTTGCATTTCGTTACCAATCCGTCTAATTGTTTCTTTCTTTCAGAGTTGCTGCTCGCTATTTCTCTTAATTTTAAAAAGTCTCCTATCAAAATCAAAGTATGCGCTTACTGCAGTTTCAGTTTGAACGTCTTCAACATTTCTTCACAAGTTTTTGTGAGTGAATCGCGAGTCGGTTTGCAGCTACGTTAGTAGCGAACGACTGAAGCCAGTCGGTTTGGGTTCAAACACTTTAATATAATGTAATAGGTATTTACAATAGGTGAAGTGGAGAGTTAGGGTAAAGGAGATAGACTGGTTAATGTGCCATTGATGACAACTCTATTTACTATCTGTATATCTATGGGTTACGCCATCAATGGCTAATCTAGAAAGTACTGGAAGGTGAATTAGGGGACGTAGTGATTGCAACATTGCCTTGACTATCTAACCGACAAGTCAAGGTTATCTAACAGTTTTTAACATTCTATACCAAGTTTCAATATTCGGTCAATCCGTTTATTGAACGAATGAATGTCGTTGAACTCGTTTTGAATCCGCAAAAGGGGATTTTCAAAAAGGCTAGGCTGCTTCTAAGTGATTTTCTATGTTGCGATAAGAATCGGAATCATGCCATCGACGGCTTTCGTCAAAATCCAGACCATGGTGAATGTTTAAAATACAGTTTACTTGCATCAATTACTAGGAAATGTTAGCCCATACATTTGCTCAAGTATTGGCACCAATCTATAAAAAAGTTTTGTTTAAAATACTTTTGAAATTCTAACCCTTTAGGCCTTTGTATTTTCCTGTTTTACAATGCAATATCGAGGCTAAATATTTGAACAATGATCAAACAAATTGTCAACTTTGAAAAATCATATTCAAAACCATACAGGACTTGATGAATTTTAAGAATCAATATTTGAATAGAGACTAGAAATTTTCAGTAGATATGGTTTTTAGTTAGTTTTATGGATTGACATGAGGAATTTTGGGTCACATCATATAGCGATTCGATAGTTTTACTTCAATTTTTAGTTAAGTGATAATGACAAGCGACAAATAAATGAGGAAAGAAGTCGTTAATAGCAAGTGTAAACTAATAATGTGTAGATTGTTCTATTTGATTTAGCTTTTATACTTTATTTTATCTCTGACGTCAGATGGCTAGCCATTGACTAACCATACGTAAGATAGTCAAATGATGATTAAGCTAGCTAAGCTGACCTTGACAAACCATGATTCATACTCTATCCCTAACAATACAACTAGTATTTGGTGCGGGATTAAGTTTCGTGCCTTTTTTCCAAGAGGTTTTCAGTTCCATCATTTCTTTGAGTTTTTTCTAATAGAGCGTCTTGTCAACTAATTATAGCAAAGAAAGGAAGATTTCATTCGATTTAGATTTCAAAATATCCACCTTCAATGACTATTTCCGACTTTAAAAATAAGGTTTTGCGGGGATTATTCTTACAGTCTTTTTTCGCGAAACTTATTCTCGCACCTAATAATTCACTCGTTTCACGAGTGATCTTTGGTTGACATGCTCTAGCTTCTAACAACTGGTTGTAAGTCAATAAACATATCAACATGAAACCTTCACCAAGAAGCTTAAAATCAAATGATCTTGAAACAAAGTGATTGAATCCATCGAGGTCACAGAAAAAAGTCCATGGTGTGCCGTGAAGGGCAAGCAGAAGGTAAAAACGTCAATTTTCGTGCTACCAACCCGCAAATCAAAATCACACGAATTTAAATGTATTTGGACGATTAAATTTCCGATTCATTGATTCTCATGTAAAATCCTCTTTGATTTCCTCAACTTTTTACCTTCATTAGCATCTTTCAACCATTGAATCTAGTTTTTCATTTTTCACTCCTTCCGGCTAACATGCTGTAGCCAATCAATCAATCGCAATTGAAATCATTATTAAAACAAATACCGAGAGCTGCAAATATTAGGATAAAAACAGCAAACCGTACAACTAACAATTGAAGCGCAAACTAAGCAAGGAGTAAAATTGTGAAAAGTAAATTACAATTTAAACAATCAATTTACCATGTAATAATTGAATGCGTTAAAGAGTAAATTAGTTTTGATTCCATTAAAATTAATACATTGAACGAGTAAAAACAATTGATTATCAATTTTACTTCACAATTCATTTAACATTTAATCATTTCTTTTTACCGAGTAACCAGTAATTTCAACTATTTTGAATTCAATTTTGATTCTTCGTTTGAATGAAGTGGAAAAGGAACAAAAATAAATGAACAAAATTTTTGGTGAGAAAAATGGTTTTCTCTTCTCTCTCCCTCCCTCTTCGACTCAATTTTCATCTCGAGTTTGTTCAATTTTGAGTAAACTTTTCACTATTACAATCAAATGTTCAATTTAAGAACCACAATCAAGTTAATGGTTTTCTCTTCTTTTTTTCTGTTCTCTTTGGTCTTCTTCATTTTCCTTCATCTTCTAAGATTGAATGTTTCTTTTCATGACAAATGTTATTTTGTTCACTCAACTAATTTACTCATTTGTAGACGATGAACAACAAAAGGAGAGAGAAGACGAAATTTCAATTGAATTATCACAGATTACGTTTAAATGAAAGTGATGATATTCACAATTGTTAATTTAATCAAATGTAATTTTCAAGATTGAATTTGAAATTGAAAAGGATTGAAATGAACAGGAAAATGAACACATTTGGTTGCCTCATTCAATGCCATTCACCGACTAAAACTGTTATAATCTCAAGTTGAACAGTTCAAGTTTGTTTGCATCATTGTTAAACAATCCAGTGAGAAGAAGACGAAAAGTAGAAAAAATAAAGAACAGAAATAAAGCCATGATTCAGGGTAAACTCATCTTACTGATGATATTAGCTCATAAAAGAAACAAAACTTTTTTCTTCTTCTTTTTCGCCTTTATTCCCTGCTCGATGAAAGTTGTAAGAAATGAAACAAAACAACAAAAAAAGTTGAGAAGGAAAAAAGTATGAACAAGAAAAGTTGGAAACAAAGAAATGGTTTAGTTTTGCTTTTTTTGATGATCTTTTTACAGCCAGTGTAATAGTCTATCTGCCTTTAGACGAGTATTTAGTTGAAGCTTCCCTGCTTCTAAGTGCTACTATTAGTTATTGTCATAACAATGGTTGACAGTAATAATAAGAATAATGCTGGATAACAGGGAGTGAACAAATTTTTCATTGTTGTAAGGTTAATAGATAAAAATGTGTAAACAATGAGCTCTTGACAGTTGATCATTGAAGGTAAACAAATTTGCTTCTTTCTGTTCCTAGATTTTCTCGGATAAATCAAACAAATGTTGAGGTGTGAATTAATCATGTCATCATCAGGTCTGATCAACATGAAATTAGTGTCAGTTTCTGATTAGTTTACCATTTTTGTTTGACGAGTTTTTCGACGCAAAGATACGAAATTTTCAAAATTCATGATTTTCGCAATCTTCATAAGACCGTTGTGAGACAGGTCAGCTTTGCCCTACTGAAGACTTTCGTTGAAAAAGAAATCCAGCTCAATACGAGAAAAACTGTAGGTCGGATAAATAGTACATGTATAAATTATCCGCAGATACACCGAATTCGAAAAGTCCTAAACTCGAAATCTCCAAAACTCGAGATTTCCTAAATTCAAAAGACAGAAAATTTCAAATCATGTCAGGAATTTAAGCTAATTTTTTGTCTCTTACACTGTCCAAGACTCTTAATCTTAGCTTTTTGAAATTCGTAAATGCATTTTTTCAGTTTTTTATTCTCACGCATCGAAAATGTCTGATCTTTGCATGTTTCAGTGACTTTCTGATGTTTGACGTTTCGATGATAATGGTTCGTTCATTTCACTTTTCAGGTTATTTTCGTTTTTCAAGTGACAAACTTTGATTTACAACTATAAGTCTACTTGTAACTGTCATACGATTACTGTTTCAACCGACCGTTTATCACTAAATTATATCCCTTCAGTTTGATTAACGAGTCACAATTTGAACCACTCAACTAGTAAGGGGTTGAACTTGTCAAGAGTTAACTTTACTCAACTTTCAATACAATCACAGTTGATTACAGTTATCTATTGACCAATTGTCACGTAAAGTTACATACACACAAATGAATTCACCTTCTATAGACACGTTTCAATTTTTCAGTTCAACTCAATCAAGATGTTGATGGAACTGGTAATCAAGTTACGATTCTTTTAATCTTAAATTAACTTACCAGGAAACTAAATTAAACAAATACCCGAACCAGTATTATAAGAAAATCCAAGAAAAACGAACAAATGGAAAAAGAAAATAAAAGGTAATTCGATTGCTACACATTGTAACAATTTCCAGCACTGCTCACTTCGAGCGTAAACGACTTGCAATTCCACTTTTGATGTCGAAATTTCCTATCGATTTTTTAACTGTTTCAAAATTTCAAGTGTTAGTCAAGAGTTGATATTTTTGTGCACATTATTTGAATAACGTCCATGAGTTCATTATTCATCATCTTTTAACCCAAACTCAATGACTCTCTAATCTTGCACAGAAACTAAAACTTAATCCTATTTGATGATAAACCTTTGAATTGTCTTCGAGTTCTCTTGACTTTATTCATTTCAAGTTTGATGCTTTCATTAACTCCAACTATTATCATTATTATTATAATATATATTTACTTTTCTTATTATCTCTTCTTTACGATTCATTATTGTATTACTTTATCACTCCCAGAGTCAATGAAACATTTGCACAAACATTTCTTTTTTACCCTCAGCTTAACTCTTACGTTTCACTTTGATCCTTAAAAAAACTCGAAGAACAATTCCATTGTTATTCAGCATCAACAGAGAAACACCAAGAAGAACGAAAAAAACACAATTCACCAAATTCGTAGCATTGCACCGAGTTAAATATTGACTCATCATGTTGTCATGGAAATTTTTTTAACTCTAAAATAACTGACAGAAAAAAGAGCGAAAATGGACAAAAATTCTTTCCGTCATTCAAGTCTCGCCTGAACGAGTGAAGTTCTGAGAATTTGTTCAAAAAGAATTTAAATTTTCTTTTATTGTGTCACGAAAATGGAGCGGAAAAGTTTCAGAAATCAACTAATGAAGATGCTGAAACTGATTGGTTTCAGTGAAACGGTTTGTAATGACAAGTTATCATCTCTTGAATCCTTTTATTGGATTGGTAATTTATTTCCATTCATTTGATATTCAGATATAATTACAAGTATCGAGATTCTCGACAATCAAGAGTTAATCAGAGTTCATAGGAAAATGTTGAATATCACAGAAAATAATGGCAATAATAATGACATTTGATATTATGAAAATGAGCATTGATTTTGTTTTATAACAACCTTATTGCATCAATAATCATTTTCCCACTTTTCCTGGACTTGTTAATATCCAAAGTTACCTCAACATTTTCCTATTCATTTTGAGCCATTTTTCTGGTTTGACTTTTCTTCTTCTCCTTCCATCTTTGCTTCAGATTCATTCAGCTTTTTCTCATCATCCTTTTCTCATCTTAATAATAAATATTATTTTGATTCCATGGAGCAACGTATTCTTGAACAGACAGTGGCAAACAAGATTAGAAATGAGAAAAGAGGAAAAAACTTGTGAGCTTCTCAGGAAAATGTAACTTTACTCTTGAATGATTTTTATCATGATTCTTGTTTCCAGTTTAATGGTTATTTGAGATGACAATCACTCATCTGATCTGAATCTTGTCCATTTCATGATGGAAAGTTTATCCAGATTTTTGTCCAACTTTTTTTCCTTCAGTCTTCTTATTAAAAAAAGCATGGAAACGTCGAAATGAATAGAAGCCTTTGAACAAAAAAGTGTTCAAAAGTCAAAGATCAGAGAAATTCTTTATTCCTTCCTTTTTGTCTTCGCCAGCTTATCATCTGCCGTTACTTGGACAGTTACTTGAAGACTTTAGCTAAACTCAGATTATAATCTATTCTGATCCAAATAACCAAACGAATTACAATTGAATCTTTTTCTACTGAAAGTCAAATTCCGTTTGAACTCTGCCCTTTGTCTGAACCAAATAGACTTAAGATTATCTGATTGAATATTATTCTCATGTAAATATTGGAAATATTCTGAAAGTTAATGAAACTTGAAAAGCGAAACAAAAAACTGATTATTCTTCATTAAATTTGCGAGTTTTATGCAAATAAAGTTAATCAATTTTTTGATTAATGAACTTTTTCTTTAACAAATCGAGGTTGGGATAAAAAAATAGCGAATTATGCAAATTCGAGGCTTAAAGGCCATGGAATGAAATTTTACTTTTTATGAAAAACTTATTCTTTTCGAATCTTGACCTTTTTACTCAAAAAATGACAGACAGAGACTGAGTTTTTCGTTGAAACATAGATAAACTGATCGATACTGGATAATGAGAGCTTGCTGATTAGGAAGTTTAAGGTGCTTTTCATCGAGTATTGACAGGTTGAGTGCAGTTTTAAAGGTGAATCTTAAGCAACAATTGATCAATATTCCCAATTATACTTCGCTTTGACATGCAAGTAAAAATGAGAAAATTATTTCTCAACATTAATCATTAAACGATTCATTCATCGGCTGGCTTTCAATGCTAAACTCTTGTCAGAGAAACCAAGTTGAACCCTTTTCAATTAATCATGAAAGTGATTATTAATTGTCTGAGTGGAGAATGAAAATAAAGCGAAGAAAAAAAAAGAAAAGGAGAATGAAGCGAGATTCGATAATTGTTGATGAAACAAGACAATTTATTGTCAGCCAATATGAAAAGTAAACATTTTGTGTTCATCAAGATAGATTGCTATTGATTGTAAAAGGAAAAGAAAATTTTGTTCAGTTCACATTATTCTGTCAAGAATAATCTTTATCATCTTGAAATCATCATTTCTGTTGTTTCAACCAATCAATTAATTGGATTAATAAGTTCGATATAAAAGAGGCAACAAAATGTTCAACAAAATGGTAATGCAACTGAATCATGACAATTGAATGTTGAATCGCAATGCTTGAAAGTCGATTGTCTAGAGCAAAGATCGATGCGAACTCAACTTTTCATTCGAGTAACTCTTGGCATTCCATTTCCTGGAGTTTCATCTTTCATTTCATTCAATGCTATTTCGTGTTACATTGTGATGGAGACGAAGCAGAATTTGAAATGACCAAAAGATGAATTCATTTCGTGCTTGTTTTAAATCAAAATGTATTCATTCAACATCATTTATCTTTGCAATTGAATTTTTGTTTTCGTTGAGACATTTTTTTCACCTTCTGTCAGTCTTTTTTCATGAACACGATGACATTAGATGAACATTCCCACTGAGAGTTATTAACAATGGACGATAAATGTTTTTGCAATCAACTGTTGCCTTCTACTTGGCCACTCGACTCATGTTTTTGTCCTCGACTCGAGTTTAACAGCTATTTTCGTTGGACTTTTCATCATTCTTTGGAAATGTATGAAAAGATGAAAATGTCAAGTCAAAGTTGTTGTCAGTGATGGAACCACAAAATTTTGGAATTTTCTTCTCTCTTCAATTCAATTGAATCGATTATACAAAATTTTCATTTGAACATTCAACAAAATGAATTATTTGACGTAAATAAAGTTGAGTTTTGGAAAGATAAATGAACGATAAATGGGAAAATGATTGAAGCTGTTAAAAGTGACGAAATTCGTGTTCCAAAAAATCGAAAATCCCGTTTCGAATTCTTGTTGCTTTTCGTTCGTTATGATGACAGAATGTAGATGAACTCTTGAACCAAGTTTGATTGAAGAATCAATTTTGACTGAAGTTTTGAAGTTATCGAGTTTGCAATGAATCTTGTTGAATCTTAATTCCAATGTTAAAAAACAAGTTCATTCATCTCATTTGCTTTGTTGGGGATTAAATTGAATTTTCAATTTGAATGCGAAGTTGCAATTTAGACTTTGAAAGAAGATTTTCAATTTCGATTCATTTTCTGATAAACTTTTCTGGAAATGCTTTTAATATTAAAATACAAATTGATCTTATTCATGAGAATTATGGAATATTGAAAGAACAAAAGAAGCTTTAGTTGAATGGAAGGAATGTTGGAGTTAACGTCAAAAGTGAAGCGTCCCCATCAATCATAATCAATTCAGTTTACTTGATTTCGATTTGATTCCAATGGAATTATAAGAATAATATGAAAAGATGAAATTGAAAAGAATTATCTGTTTCCCCATTTCACAGCGCAAAGTAAATATAATGTTATTATCACTTTCGATTATTCTCTCTTCTCTCTTTCAAGTTATCTTTACTCGACATTGATGTTTCCTTTTTCTCATGATATTTCCTTTTACCATCTTTTCCTAATCATCTTCGCCTTTTCATCTTCATCTTCATTCTCCGCTTCTCCATCTTATCCTCTTGATTAATCAAATCAAGATTGATTGCACTCGATAGTGACAGACTTGAGCTTGGATCCAGTTTACTCGGATAATTTCATGATAAAACAACTTCTCAATTAAAATGTTGCAACATTCCATCGAGTCAAGGGTTGAAACTGAGAAATCATTCAATAGAAATTGACTTTTCAACAGACTTTCTAGTTTCAAACATCTTGCAAAAGTTGAATGAAAATTTTTTTCCCAAAATTTCTAAAAGGTTCAAGCTTTGAATGTTTAAAAACATAAACAATCGAACTTGACTTTCTCGAAATTGAGACTCCATTAGTGTCTCAAGAACTTTCAACTCTTTGAAGGTAAATAAATCTCTGAAATGGATTCATTACGATTCAATAAAATTGACTTTACTGTTTTCCTGTAAAAAAGCATTCTTAATGCAAACTTGAATCAATTATGATTGATCAAAAGCTTGAAACATTTTGCTTTGCTCTGTAACTTTAAATCTGTATCATTATTTATTTAATGACTTTTTGTTCCGGCTTCCATGCGTTTACTTGCAGCAAAACATTTGATCACATTTCAAAAGATTTACTCGAAAAGCTATTGCAACCAATTTTCAAATGCTACTTTACCCTGCATTCCCAGCCATGTTATTATGTTCAACTAAGCTCGAGCTAAGCTCAGACTTTTCATTGTTGAACGGATGCTGAAACAAGATTTTCATCTGACCTTGATAAAGTTGCAAAGCAACGAGTTTATTGTCAACATTCATTTCACATATCAAGAATAATGTTCACTCATTACATGACAACACTGAGAATTAACAATTTTTTTTCAGAATCTCTTTTCAAACCTTTGCCTTTCAAGAGTAAAAACTAATGGCCTTTAAAGGTGCTCTAATCAGGATTGACAGTCGACAGATGAAAAGCAAGTTTGTCCATCGTATTTTTAGAACTCGAAAAAAGAGAAAAGAAAATTTTGGAAAAAACTTTCTTCTCTTTTGTCAACTGAAGATCAACTCATTGTTGCAACAAATTGCTATATCATTATATTTACAAAAATAGTTTTTCTTCATGTTTTCAACTTTGAACGAAAAAACAAGACTTTTCAACATGATGAAGACCTTTCAAGATGAACATTGAAAAGTTGAAAAGTGATCAACTTTGCCTGACCATTGACTATGTGGTCAACTAAAATTACCCTTTCAATCGTCGAATGTCATTCCATTGATTGATCCACTAAAATGAAAGGTAATCAAGATAAAGATTTATCATTACATTCAATTCCACAGTTGCCCATAAAAGAAGGACTTTTATCATTCGAACTATAAATTGTACAGTTTATCTCGAAGGGAGAAAAGAAAAGATAAACAAAATAAAAATCGAAAAAACATTTTTCTTTTCGAATGAAAACTTTACTAAAAGACTGGCAATTGTGGTTTCAATAGAAGCAAAAGTTACAACTATTTTTAGATCTATTTTGCATGATGAGATGTTCAAAATGGAAAAGTGGTTCATTGGAAAAACGAACAAAAAATTGACTTTTAAAGTCAACTTCGAAGTTGATTTGGTTGGGAAATAAAAGGCTGTTTGGAAAAAGGATTAACTTTTGGAAGGAGAAAAAAAAGTTCTGCAACTGTAAAGTGATCAAATGTTATTACGATTGAAGCTTTGTGACAACTTGAAATGCTGACCATTTCAAAGGTAATGTAAAGTGGACACAACAAGGTCATCCTAGCATCAGTTAAAAGCTACCTTTTGCATCATTTTTCTTGTTCATTTCGCTTTTTTTCTTCTCTTCCTTTTCTCTCCTTTTTTTACTTCTCTCTTTCCTTCTTCACTGTTCACGTTTATCACCATCAACCATGATCATTTTGCATCAAATTTTCAAGCCTTCACACTTTTTAGATTGACAAGGGAATTACACTGAAAATTGAGTTGAGCTGAAAAGGCAACCTTTTGTCTGTGTCAGCTTTCCATTATTAAACATGATATTGTTAATGTTCACATTTATATGTTTCATTATCATGGTCGCAATGAGCAACACTTGATGAAACATGAATGAAAGTCGAAAATTTGTCGAAAGTTTTTCCTCATTTTTCGCCTTCACCTTGATTAAGACTGATTCCTGTTGCTCGACCAGGCAAGAAGAAAGTCTTTACATTATTAATCTTTCAACATTTTCCTTGGCTATTCAATTCCTATCTGATTAACCGTCAGTTTGGGCAACTTTCTCAAATGCAAAAACAATGTCGAAACGAAAACTCAATTTTTTCGAATTTCAAAATTTTCTAATTTACTTGATAAAGTTTCAATTAAAAAGTTTTCTTTGCATTGAACTTGGATTGTCCAGTTTTTGCGAGTTCATCGAATGCGAAATTGATTATTTAATAAGAGAATTTAATTTTTTCGACTTTCAAAATTTTCTTATTTACTCGACAGAATTTTCAATTTGAAAAAGTTTCTTCAACTTGAAATTTCGAATTTACATTTGGAAAAATGTTTTTTCTCAAAAATCGAATCGAGTTGGAATGCGAGTTTCCTAAGTTGACATTTTGTTTTTGTTTGTTGACTGAAAGCATTGAGAAGCTGAAATGTGAACAAAGCAAAGGAAATTGAAAGTTTACTAAAGCCATTTCAGGGTAAACATGAGAATGATAATGACGATGGAAATGGGAATGAAGCTGATGGAATGAAACAAATGGAGTAAACATGGAAAAAGTTGATGTGTTCATATGATTATCCAATAAGAATTGTGATATAAAAAGGAGAAATTTTCAAGAGTAAAATGTAGAGAGAAAAAAAGACGAAAATTTTTGTTCTAAAAAAACAACACCTCAAGGTAAATTGATATTATCTGTTGACATTTTTTCTTTACCTTTGTTCAAACTTTTCCAACTTGCATTCATCTTTTGTTTATCCTGTTTTGTTTTCAATTTATGTATCCATTTAGTCAGCTCTTTATGCTTCTTTGCTTTTTCTGTCGACATTTTTCATGACATTTGTTTTCATTCATATCTTGCTCTTGGCTTTATTCAAATTATTACAATTAATGAATCTGGCCAGACTTTTGTTGTTCAATGTTGATGACTTTTTTTCATTCCCTGATAAACTCGAGTTGAACAATTAATTAAACTCGAGTTTTGTACCTGCTAAAGAAGAGATTTTGTTCTTATGCTGTTGAGATGGAGACACGAATTTTTCTGATAATCGATTAATGATTAAAATAGAAAAATGGTAAAATTGAAAAAACATCGATTTTCGATCAATGTCGGGTAAACTTCGATAAACTTTGGGTTTCAATACCTTGAGTTAAAGCAATGTTTAGTTTTAGATCTCTTGAAGTTGACTTCAACAGCCC
Organism: Tetranychus urticae; assembly: GCF_039701765.1. Taxonomy (NCBI): domain Eukaryota; kingdom Metazoa; phylum Arthropoda; class Arachnida; order Trombidiformes; family Tetranychidae; genus Tetranychus; species Tetranychus urticae. The sequence continues at coordinate 2,631,496 of NC_142959.1, forward strand.
TCTTTGAAGGTTCATCAGGTTGATTCCGATGCTCTTTGTAGTCTGAACTGACTTTATCTGCGGTTCGATTGTTGAATTTCTCGTTATTTATCAACTTGGAAATAATAGGAAAAACCGAGTCAATATTGCGTGAGTTTTAATCAACTAAAAAACAATAACACATAAAGGTGTCTGACTATTAACCTGAGAGATAAACTTTAATCGAGTAAAGATAACCTACTTTACTGAAACCAAAACTGATCCAAATATTTTTTGAGAGCTTCGAGGTCAATATTTTATATCAATCATTTCTTGCAATCAACATTTCGTCAAAAAAGAACGAATGTCTTTTGGAGAAATCTTACAATTGGACATTGACAGACTGTATTGTAATTCGTAATGTGTGTTCACTTGACTCAAATCTTCGATGTTTCCCGCTATATATCAAAACTCTGAAATCCTTTTCTCAATCAAACCAATCGAGAAAGACTGGACGAAATATTGATCAATTTTTGTTTTTCTGGTTTTGTTGATGAAAATTGATGCAGCAATTTTGGTGAAGCAATACTCGATTTTTACCAATGAAAAATGATGGGAATAAAATGAAAGTTGAAAAGTGAAGGAATGGTGAAAATTAAAAGCTGATGAAAGAGTAATGCGATTAAAGGACTTTTCAACGATCAATTGTGAAGAAATGAGCAAACTTTTGATTCACTGTTTCAAAAGTAAACATGAACGAGACTCGAGTTTAAGCGAAAATAAAAAATGGTCTATTCAATAACGAATGGAAGAGAAGCAGAAGAAAGAAAAAGTATTGAGGAGAGAAGACGTTAAACCATCAATTCTGCTCTGCCAAGGATTTACTTTGATCACCAAAGGGATTCCAAGAGTTTTTTTTCTTTTCTTTATCAACAGTAAAAGTATCAACTTTACACTTTTGACTTTCTTTTTTCTTCTTTCTGGTCTTTTCACCTTTCTCATCATTTCCATTGCTACCATCATGCAGTAAAATTATCATGATAACAGTTGGAAGAAAGAAGGAAAGTCGAGAAAAAATCCAGAGTAAAGCTTACGACTAGTTGAATCAGCAGCATATCTGAAGACGATCAAAGAATCAAAGTCATCATCAAAGGTAACATTTAGATTTTTTTACTTTTTGTTTCATTCCAAAGCTTTTGTTCTTCTCACCATTATTCAGTTCATCTTCTTTATCATCATTAGTATCACCAGCATCGACTGTTTCATCATCTTTTTCTCTCATTGTTTTCTTCATCAATTTTCCAGCCTTTTTCATTGACTCTAAATAAAGACTTTACTCAGTTTGCAACACACACCAAGAGAGAGAGAGAGAAGAAAAAAATTTATCCATTTCACTGTAAATCTCTCGAGATATTTACCTTTTTGGATGTTCATCTTTCAGGTCGATTGATGCTATTAATTGACATTTCCTTTTCATTCTCTGACTTTTACTTGACTTTCTATTCACCTTAACAATTGTATTAAAGAGCTTCAATTCAATTTGTACAAACATTGTATTACTTTCCCTAATGATATAACATTGATATCATATGCATCTATTTGTATCATTATCATTATCACAGAATATCAAGTGATTTTTGCAACTTTTTTTTCTCTTCTTTCTCTTGTTCTTCTTTTTTCTCAGCTCAAAAACATTATCAAAGTCAATCATCAAATGTGATTATCCATTACGTTAAATGATGGTTTGCAAATGAAACGAATTGGTAAATGATTGTTACTTGAACCTGTCCTTTCAAGTCAAAAGGCCAAGTCTTTGGGTTGAAAATTTCATTGCAATACTTTTACACAAGTCAATATCAGTTACAAATTATAGCTTGTTCGAGAAACTAATTTCCAATCAATCTCATGTTGCCGCATCAACGACCAGATGAAAATATTCACCAAAATTTTTGAAAAGGCATTGAAAGTTATTCGGCTGATATTTTTAATGTTGATCGAGAGTAAGTTAACAGCCAGAGGGAACGTTGTGATTCGAGCATTTGCGGGGAAGATCAGTCAAAGTTCCTCTGGTATTTGGCTTCTTTTCTGATATTGCATTCGGATGACTTTTCTTGAGTCAATGGCATCCACTAATGGCATACACAAATATTGAGTACATATTGAGTACACAATCATAAACAAGGATTCAGCTCAATTTCAGAAAATGACAGAATGCTTATCAGTGGTCAAATCAAAAATTGTTTAAAATTGCTAATCGTAAACAAACTGTTGGCAACTGTTGAAACTAAACAAAATAAATTCTCTGTTGAACTACTCTGAATATTTCATGGATTTCAGCTTATCTACTTTGGTGAAAGCCGTTGATCTCATTACATGTTTGGCTAATTAATTGGTACAACAATATGTTGGGCAAACATGAGCAAGAAATGTAAGATTAAATGAGATTTTCAATTTTATTATTTATGTTCGTCTTTCTAGCTGTTTAATTCATGCATGGCATGAGGAAGCACAATTTGGGACTGAATGAAACTTGCAAGATTATTCAGGTAATCAATAATAAAATGAACATAAAGACTGACCAGAATAGGTAAAGAGGAAGAAAGAGAAAAGAAAGGAAAAAAAGCTGGATAAACCGAAATGGAATGTAAATAATGGCAAAAGGATATTCAATAGAATTGTGTATTTCCATGAAGTTTATCTTTTCCTTTTCACCAAAGCATCGCCGTTAACATCATCTTTTATTAAACAATCTTATTCATGTTTACCTTTCAAAGAGTTTACCAATTGACAGAACTGAAAGAAATTGAAAAAAAACTAAAATAATTTTATCACTTTTTCTTATTTTCCCAACAAAAAATGTGGATTCACATATCATAAGGATGCTCATCATGATGCGGTTAAGAATTGAAAGTTTATGAATAACAAGAGATGAAAAAATGATGGATAAAGTTGAAATTGAGTTACAAGAATAGTTAATAAAAATGTTTCCACAAAATTTTTCATCCTTTTCCATCTTTTTTGGGTCACTTTTTGTCAAGTGAAAAAAGTATTGCAAAGTAAATTGAAAAGGAAGTAAAGAGTTTGTTTTTTTGCGAATTTCTTTCGAGTTTCAGAAATTTCAGTTTTCCATGATAATGCAATATTTCCATTTCACCTTTCAAATTATTCAATCTTCATTGTCACTTTGCATCGGTCAATGGATGAACCTTTTCACAATAGAAGAACAAAATTCAACAAACTCGACGAAAGATTTGCTTCGATTACAAAAGTTTCGAATTTTGGATTAAAGATTCTTTGATCTTTTCTGAGTTCTTTGGATGCAAGTGAATGAAGTTTGAATCAGTTTTATGGAGTTTTGTGTGAAAAGGAAAAGTTCATTACTGAATGTATTGAAACCAATTACATGGTCGATAACAATTAAATCGATGTTTTTCGAAAAAATAGAAAGCTTAATTTCGATTGTAGGCTTTATTCAAGAAAATGTTGTTTTGCTTTTTGACATTGCGATGAAAGAGTTTGAATGAATTTCGAGTTTTCGTTTCAATCCAAATTAATTACAAAGCTGACACGAACAGCATTCAAATGTATTGCTTGGAGTTGCTGAATAGTCGTGATTGATTTTTGCATTGGTTTTCATTGAAATGCTCAGTAATCGACATAAATCTTGTCCAAATTGATCACGAAATGAAAGTAAAGTTGAAAAAAAGAGAAAACTCTTTTTTTCCAATTCCCAGAGTTGAAGTGATTTGTTGTGCAGAAACGTTGATTACTGGACAAAAAATTTAAATATCGCCATTCTGCTGCTCATGCAATATTTATCAACACGAAATGAAGGCAAGAGAAAAAAGTCTTTCATTCGAATGTTAAATTGTTTGATTTAGTTTTCCCATCATTTAGTTGTTTAATTCAACTGCACTTCTTTCATCAATTCAGGTTGACCATTTGTCATGAATAACCAAGGGATAAATCAATTGAATTGTTGGTCAACTTGTGGTTTTTACTCAGGGATATAATTTGAAATAATTGCTGGTCACTAACTTGTTGCTCATTTGTCAGTCTTGAATGGCCAATATTTGGTCGATTCGTTTCATGGATTAATATCAAATTTACATTCTTATAAACATTAACATGTCAATAACTCTGGACTTTTTTATTGAGAAACTCAATTTTTTCTCGTTTATTCATATATTCATTGATTAATAAAAATGTATAATATCAATCAAGAGAAATGCAGAAGATAATTGCTATTATTTCAGCGATAATTTATGATGCCAATTTGGGTTGTCATCATGAACAGGTATTGCCAGAAGAAAACTTATTTAGCCAATTTCCAGATTATTCATTGAAAGATGGATTCATGGGTGATGCACTTGGAAAGGTGAAAGAACCACTTTTTACCCAATTTACAATCACGAGTAAACATTGACAAACTTTTAATACTCTGTTGTTGAACTGAACAAGAAAAGTTTTTAATGTAAATAAAAATTGGTGAAGTTCAATCAAATGCCATTTTTGGATGCGAATCCAAGAGATTTCTTATTAAATATCAATAAAGCGAAGGACAACATCTTCGCATTGCAACAGTTTCGACGAACATTTGGACGTAAATGCTTGAATAAAGAGGAATTCGCAGCTGAAGAATTTTTTAATCTATAAGTATAATCGGGCATTTCGTTGAGCATCGGCATTCGGCTACTTTAAATATTTGAGTTTTGCTGGTTTATACATCTTACAACATTATTTACTTGGGTTTTTAGTTTATTTTTGGTTTCGATTTTGGTTTTGTTTGTTGTTTCAACCAAGGAACATAATTGCTTGAGCAATGAAAACAACGACGAAACGACGTCTGGCTTCAACTGTTGGTTGTTATGATACAACTGTAAATCTTTTCGAGTTCAAAACCCCCGATTTTTTAAGCTTTGGAGTTTCTACTCATTTAGCAAATCAACATTGTTGAGAGTTTCGGAAATGAACGGAATTCTTGTTTTCTTTCATTTTCAAACTCATCTTGAAACTCTTTTCCTTATTGCGAAAACTGTTGACATTCTCATTGAAACTCATAGTTTCTGTTCATCTCATGTCAACCCAAGAAAATGTAATATCTCAATATTTTGACATTTTGTTTCCACCAAAGAAAATATTGCGAAAAAAGTTGAGAAATTCTGATATATACATATTCATAAAGTATACAAACATTTAAAACAACAAACAAAAGATTCTCATCTCATCTCATCTTTTGTCTCATCTTGTTTCCTCATTTCACTTTGTTATTATCAAATGTACATTTGTGCAAACAAAATACAAACGAAATAAAAAAAACTGATGAATTGAAAAAGCAAAACTAAAGTAATCCAAAAAATGGGCAAAAATAACATTTTGTCGCATTTGAAACAAAACAAGAAACTTTGATGGACAAGTAAACTATATTGAATACTTTTTCATCATTCTTATTATGGCTCTGTTTTGATCACACTTTGCCTTGATATTGTTATCATTTTATTAGTTGCCCATTCAAGATTGAAAAATGATATATTCACAAGATGAACATGGAATAGTTTGATGGGAAAATTGAATTTTGTTTTGCCACTTTCATGTAAGGAAGGGAAAACGAGAGAAAAATGAAGAAGAAATTCAATGTCGAAATTGCATCAACAATTGAAGTGAACAAAATATTTTTGCTCAATTGGTAAATCTTTCCTTCCAAGTGATAAAATTTTACTCTCAACATTTAAAACTATTTGAAAAGCAAATTATTGGTGTAAATGTAAATCACTGTTTAGTTAAGTGTAAATTTTACCCTCTTTTTTAACCCGATTCCATGTTTCTTTCCCATATTATTGAATTAAATACTTTATTTGGTGCAAATTATATGCACAATTAAATTGATTTCAATCTATTTTCAACTTCTTACCATTTTGTTTTTACATTAGTTAAGGGATGGAATGAAGAACAGCAAGAGTTACGATTCATGTTCAACCAATTCACTTGTAACATTTTCAATTAGTTTTTGGTTTCATCAGATTGAAATAGTCCATAAACTCACGATTTTCAAAGAAACTTAAAAAGCTTTCTCTCAACTCTTTGGCACAAAAGGAAACTCGACTTTATCTAGGTTGCGATTTGATTGACCTCAGAAGTTTACTTTCACTGATGAAATCATTTGTTGTGCAGTTAAAATTGTTGTTTGAGTTGGAAAGTTGTTTTAGGGAAAAGGAATAAATGAGTGAATTCAATCAAAGTCAACCTGAGGTAACTTTTAGAGTGGACAATGCTATGAGATTTTTTAAGTTTGAAACTACTAATATTAATGATTGAAATATTCGAATCGTTTATTTCTTATAATTGATCTGGAAACTTTTGAGCAAAGAGTTGAATAATAATTCGCATCAAAAGAAGCATTGACCGCTATGAGATTGTGTTTTATTTATCTTTTCTTGTCTTCATCTTGAATGAAAATATCAGTATAATAATGATCGAAGGGTTGGTATTTTTGGTTCCTGTTGAGCTCATGAATATCTGACCGATAAATTGCGTTTAATACCAAAGGCAAATAAAGTAATAGAAACAATTGAAACTACATTTACATAATACAATTATAAACATTATCATGAGGAAGAAACTTCGTCGTCAATTATTCTAGCAAAATGATTCCAGTTAATTGGAAAATTATCCATCGAGAAAATAGATTCGCTTTTGCGCCCAATAGGAACTTCACATGAAAACGCTGTACCAAAGAAGTTCAAAGATGTCTGTCGAATCTGTCCTTTTGAAAAACAATGCTTTCCAAAACCATTCAAAGATTATGTTTGTCTAAACTTCGAAAAGGGGAAACCCAAAAAGACTGAGCTAATTATGACTGTCCATTTAGGTCGATGGGTTGATTGTACTTGACTTTTGTCATCTAATTTTGTAAGCCAATGAAAAAGATAATTCTGTTCTTTTTTAGGCTTCTTTTCATGTTAATCACTTTTGCCCTCGATTCAGGTTACAATGAAGCTCATTTGCGCAAAACTGACGAGTCAAACTTTGTTGACAGAAGATGGAAATTTTGCTGGATGGACAAAAATTTGCAAATCTAAAGTGAAAATGAAAACTCGACAAAACTAGAAAAGATTAACGTATAAAAAGTCTAACCACTTTGAGCAGTAATTACAAGGTACAAACATGTTTAAAGGAATTGCAAATTTTAATGAAAAATTATTACAATTACAATGAGTAGAAGTAAAATTGATTAAATTATTTCATCATCAAAATGAATTCAAACTAATAAAAAGAGTTTATTTGCATAATTGAATTACTGCAGTTTATCGTTAAACTTTGATGAAATCATTTCAATCTCATTTCATGACGAAACTAATTATTGACAGAAAATTTCATTGAAAGAAATCAGTGTTTTCAGTTGGTTTATCGTCCACCTTCAACACACAGTCCAGTCAGACATCACCAGAATCATTCATCAGAATCGATAAAAATAGCAAACTCAAGAAACAATTGTAAATATTGAATTGATAATAGCGATGGTTAAAAATAAATTTGTCCTTTTGTCGAAAAATAAACAAATTTCCAAAACCTTCTTCTCTCGAAACAATGAGTTTCGATCGAGTCGATTGCAATCAATTGGATTCCTACAGAACCAAGAAAAGGTTTCATTCGGAATCCAAAGAAAATCTTGAATCATTATAATAACAATGAGAAGGGGAAAGACGGTCAAATATGGATAAATAAAATGTAAAAGCAAATATTATTATTGTAATAGTTTTTGTTTGGAGTAAAAAAATCCAGGTCAATGGGATGGAAGGGAAGGAAAGTTGATGAGGAAAACTCAGGAAATGCAGACAGGGAATCAGAATCTTGAGAATTTTATCCGGTCAAGACATGGAAATGGTAAATAGTTTCTATTCCTCAGGAAATGGGAAATAACAGGGAATGATGAAGATGATTACAAGATAAGGTAAAGTTTACCAATGATAATGTTGTCATGGAATATTGATTATAAACTTGTTTTTTCTGCTCATTTCTGGAAATCTTATTCATACTTGAAGTTCAAGTTTTTTTTCGCCACAAAATTTCATTTTCCATGATATTCTGTTAACCATCGAATTGAAATTTTCTCATTTCCCTCATTTTCTCATCAAGTTTATTGAATGGTTCAAAAGGTATTTTCAAATGAAAATGTTGTCCTACTTTTGCTGTCATTTCATGTTGATTTTGATATTTAATTCGGTGAAACTTCAGTTTGAAATTTTCATGACAAGTTGTTTTGAGAAGAAAAAAGTTTCTGAAAAAAAGATATTTTTTCTAAATGAAGTTGCATGATGAAGGAACTAACGGAAACACTTTTAGATTGAGTTTGTTTTTCACCATTTGGTTAGTGTAGACTCGATGATTTGCCAATTCAATTGAAAGTTTAATCATATAAGTAAATGATTGAACGAAGTTGAAAATCGAAAAGTCAGGCTTTTTTGCTGCTTCTCGAGAGAAGAAAAGGAAAAGTCGAATAAGTTATTCTGGTAATATTTTGTAATAGCTCGGTAATAATGGTGGAATTACATTTTGTCTCATTCATCATTCTCTTAATCTGAAACAATCGTTTCAATGAACAAGATAAACTTTCAAGTGAATTGTTTTGCTTTTTCCTTTATTCTGCTTTTCCGTTTTCTTGTTCACTTCAAGATGCAATTTTGGACCAGAAACACTTGGAGTGTATTACAGGTAAAGAATGAGTAAGAAAGAGTCGCCAAAACCGATAAGAAAAAAATTCGAAGTCGAAGTGTTGAAGCTTTTCGAAACATTTACTCTGAAAAGCCAAAAGACAAGATTTAAAGTCGAGTTATGTTTTTTCTTTTTCCCTCGAAAAGCTGTAATAGAATGTCGAATAAAATTGAAAACTATCGTGTGCTATGATCGAGATTCACTTCGAAAATCAGATTTCGATTTCGATTTCGATTTCGATAATCTTTAGGATGAAAAAAACTTTACTTATATGTTTGACCTGAAGTTATTTTTAAAAACTATAAATAGCAAAAGCACAATTAATAAATCAATATTGAAAGACCAAAGTTGAACAGTTTTTAACCACAACATTTTGGTTGACCAAAAGTTGAGCAGCTTAGTTGATCCGATTTAATTAATCTGTAAAAAATGTCTTTTCTGGTCAATTTTACTTTTCCAAGTTTCTTTTGCTCTTTTCAATCAATTTTGTATAAAATGAATTGCAAAGTTAAATACTTTAGACACTTTTTCTGGTTACTGAATAACTATAATAAATATTTATTCATAATGCAGCGACATATTGAATGGTTTTTCATCATTTTAAATGGTCAAACTGAAAAAAAGACTTGAAATGTATTCAGATAAATTTGAGCATTTTCCATCCTTTCATTTTCCCTGAATTATTTGATATAAATAAATAACGACATTTCAACATTTCCATTGCCATAACTATTAGGTTAATCATTATTATCATTGTTATTTTTCGTTGGTAAATATTAAAGCTAAAAATGGTTCATTGTAATGATAATGATGAATGATGAACCCAGCAAAGCTACTAACTTTTGGTCAAGTGATTTTTGAAATGTCAATTCGCTCGAGAATAACCAGAAATACCATTGAGAATTTAATGTCCAACCAACGAAAAATAACATTACATAAGTTATCATTTTATTTGTTGGGAGAAAAGTTGAGAGAAGAAGAGAAAAGCAAAGAAAAAATGTTTCATGGTTTATTGAGAAGCTAAACAAGACCAAAGTGTAACTGGAAAGTTCAACTTTTTTTCACTTTTCCAACATTGAACGAAAATGAAAAGATGGAAAAGTTGAAAGGCAGAGAAATGATGAATTGCAATTGAATATTCTGAATCAAAGTTTGCACAATTTAAACCTTTTTCAATAAACATTAAGAGGTGACAATGAAGGAGGAAAATTCTGGTAATCCCAAAATGAAAATGGAATAATATTGAAAATTGTTGATGAAAACTTGGCTTGCGGCTCATCTTGACCATTACCTTGTTGGTCTATTTACTTTGATTCAAAGTTGCAATCATTATTATCATTTCCATTTACTTTGATCCACAACTTTACCCATTACCAGAGGTAAAATGGTTCAATCGTCAAAATTCACAGTTTTCCTTCTTTTCGATAAACACTGAACAATCTAATGATTTTACTTTTTCTTTTGAAAACATGAAAGTTTTTGCTTTCCATTAATAATCATTATTGAAGTTATTACTGAACAGGCAAAGAATCGCAGAAAGCTGGGAGTGAAAAAACTCCCTGTAATACAATAAGCTTTTGTAAGATGGAAATGAGTAAAAATGGAGAAAATTATTTTTACAACTTTTCGTCGTTCGTTATTGATGTTTCAACACTTGCTGTTGAATAGTCAAAAATGTTATCGATCATAAAAATGATTGACTTTCCAGAAAATCAAAGAGAAATTTTTCTTTTCATTTTTTCCCTCCAAACAATACAAGCAACAATGGGCTTGGAAAAGGTCAAAAGTCTTTGCATTTAAATGTTTCAAGCTTGTTCCAGATTAATATAGATGTAAATGTTTTTTAATAATCATGAAAATTCTTTGTAACCAAAAGCTAAATTAAGTAACGAACCTAATCCAAGTCTCGTTTCTTTTTCTCTCTTCATGTTGATTGAATAATTTTTCATCTTGAATGAAGAAGTTGCTTTTTCTATAAATATACTTGTTCCTTTTGTTGAGCCGCTATCAATGAATCGCTGAACTTTTATTCACTGATTTTGTTTTTCTCTTCTTTTCCTTTTATCTTTTTCTTCTGCTTACACTCAATTCATATTTCAATTTAATATATTCATGGTAACGATGAATATCAACCATTTCTTTCACTCAATAATGATGAGAAGAGGAAGAAGAATGAAAAATATCACATTGACGAATATTATTAACCTTTTCTTGTTATCTATTCTCAGTTGAGTTTTATTATTATTATAGTAATTATTGTGAGCATTGTTATTTTTATTATTATTGTCATGATTGTTATCAGGCCATGATTATGAATCTCTTTGCATTCAAACGAATTTCAAGAGAAAAATTCATCATTCTCATCAGACCTTAAGATGGAGCAACTTTTTTTTTCTTCTCTCTTCACATGGGAAATCACTTTTTTCAATTAGCAGCTCTTCTCTGTTAATCAATGGTATTAGATCAAAGGCTAACATGGTACTGTTAACCAATTCATGGGAACAGTCATTTGTTAGGTTAACTACTTTAACTCACAGTCAATCCCAATGAAATGGTTCAATGTTCATTGCTAAAAGACTTGGCTACTCGTTAAGTGTGCATCACCGTGAGATTGAATCAGCCATTGTTATACTCAGCATTGATTCATCATCTCAATCATCATTTATAGATTAACAAAAGTCGCATTTTACCATGATATTAATTTACTAATACGACCGAAAATACAAGGTTTTCGCTGATTTTCGGCTTTCGATTAAAATCATAAAAGGTTAATAAAAATCTTTAATCGAAGCGAAGTCAGATATCGTGTGCGAAATTCGGTTCACTTTGCGGTTGAACTTCTAATAGAATCTCAATGAATTTTGAAAAGCTAATCCATCAGATTAGCTTAACCCGATAGACTGATCCAGGTTAATCTTTTCTTTCAAGGGAAAAGGATTTTGTTAAAATTGAATTTGAATAGTTTGGCAGAAAACTGAAATTTTTTTTCTCTTCTAAAAAAATATAAAATTTGGATTTTGAAAATTTCTCGACATTTCTCGCCTTGAAACGATAATGAAAATTGACATAAGACATTAAACCTAAGAATTTTTCATTAATTTTCGAAATATCAGACTTTGTTCTAGTTGCACGATCATGAGTTTTAATGATCAAGTTTTGTTGAACAAAGTTTTTGATGAAACCATTTTGCCATAAAACCTTGTCCTAGTTGTCGAGTTTACTATTATTTTATATGGCTTTTTAAGTAATCTATAGCTAAATGATGATTCGGCAAACAATTTGTTTCACAAACTGTACCTTTCTCGACTACATAACAACCTAATTCCTAATCTTTTTGCATCAACATTTAATTAGCAATCTAATGCAACCATTACTTGCTCTCAATCCATTTTTTGGTTAAAGACATTTTTAATGCATCTTCTTCAAACAGTTCAAATATCGAAATGGAATAGGTAAAGAAGCATTAATACATGATAATTCATTTAAAATAAGTTTCAAACTGATGCTGTATGATGGAAATAGCGGATTTTGGTGTTTCGATGAATCGGCTTTCAGTAAGTTTTCATGAGCGGAATTTGTTTTTGAAAACTGAATGAGAAATTGAAGATTTTTCAAAGACACTCCTTTTAAGCTGATTATTCAGATAAAGTTGGGAATTTATCTTTTCTTCTCAATTCCATGGTGGAAAATTTTGAATGCTCAACTTTTTAATGGTTCATTATGAATGAATAATAAATGTTTCGCCATAAAGGTAAAGTTGCTTTTGATGCGATGTTAAAGTGCAGTATACTTGGTTTGTTTCACTCAAACCTGAATGTTTACCTGAGATACACTTGTGCTCAGATAATAAATGGTTAAAATTTTTCAACCATTTTCCTTGTCATCATAGGACATTAAATTGATGAAACAGGAGCCATTTAGCGTTTATTGCTTGCCTACTCTTGACTTTGACAATTTCAACCATAACTCTGTTCAGGATGAAATATTCAAGTATAACATGAAGATCATTATTTTTCACTCTTGATTGGAATGAAAAAAGAGTGAATAAGACGAGTTTGTCACCTAGAATATAAAATCAATTTGTGTTTCTCCATCAAATGCACATTAAAAATTGAAAATTCACCGAAAATCCAGAAAACAGAATTTTTTTATCAAACATCAATATTCAAAGCTTCTTCAAAATCTCGATCCTTCAACTAATATCCAAGAGTGAGCAACCACAAATTTTCTGACCAGCACATAAAGCATTTTTTCAATGATTTCGTTGAGTTTTCCATCGGCATTTGGCTAACCGGGCATAAATTGATCATCATGAAATTGTGTTTAACCGTTCAACAGATTGACACAAAAAAGCAAACATTACAAGTTGAATGCCACTTCACTGGTAAACTGTGATTCAAGTAGTCAACTATTGTTATTATTGAAGCAAAGAAAAAAAAAGTCTTTTGGTTGCTCTTCAAACATTATCCAGCCTATCTTAATCAACCTAATTCATTTACCTTTCCCTTTTGCAATACAATGCTCCAAGCATTGTTACTGCTCATCATCATCATCATGAAAATCTCTCATTTAATATATTCTTTTTATTTCTTTTTCTCTCTTTTTTGCACCATTTTCCCTTTTCACCTTTCCTCCACTTATTATCAAGTATATTACTCTACACAACAAACCATGTTAATTAATGCAATACCATTAATGATAATGATAATAGGTAATACAATTATAACAGGCAAACTTACATTTTTCGCCTTCTTTTTCTTCTTTTTTCTCCTTTTCTTCCTTTTCTTCTTCTTTGGCTTCTGGTGTTGACAGTCAAGTGAATCATGATGAAGAATGAACTTTTTGTTTTCCTTCGCATTTCTTTTCCTTTCAATTTCCAAACCAATTTCTACCTTGTTGCTTCATCCATACCTAATAGCTTGTCATTATCATTGATAATTTATTTGATTCATTATTTTTAATTCTTACAACGAAACATTATTATTCCTGAAAGAATGTCCAAATTGCATTTTCATTTGTTCAAAACTTGCAACTTTTCAAAAACAACTGATCATTCTTCATGATCGTCCAACTGCCAACAATTTATCATGAAAAAGTCAAAAGCTGACACAAGTAGAGTTCAATTTATTATCATTATTATAATTACATTTCATCAATATCATGAAGAAATATAAAAAGGTAAAATAGTCTTGGAATCAAAGTTAATCTGTAAGCTCAATTGGCTAAAGTAAGGTTATAAATCCGAAGTAAAGACAGGGAAGAAAGAAAAGGTAAGGGAAAAGCGTTTAACAAGAGGTTACCTAAAAGTGTACACAAATTGGCTCAAAGGCTTAATGAGATTGAAGTGAAAAAAGGATAACTGAATATCACCTTTTCCATTGCCTTTTATCCTGACTCTTGCTCACATCTTAACCTTAATTTAGTTTATTCTTGTTACCTTTTTTCACTGTTTGTTAATACACTTTTTGCCACCTTTACCTCTCGACTCGAGAAGACGAAAACCATTTCTTGACATTCACTGGGATTTCAACGAGATTCCCTGTTATTAGTCAAGTTTGGTTATTACTTTTGAGAAATTTACTTGAAAAGGTAATGAAAGGAATGAAAATTGATGAACAAAGATTAACTTTAATGCAAGTAAATGTTTGCTAAAACTTGTTATTATTGTTATTATTTAGAATGCATTTTATTCCATAACTTTTTCACTCCCAGCATTCCGAGGATCCAATTTTTCAAACCTTCTTCTTCTCCTTCTTGCCTTTTGTTTGAGTTGCTTTACCAGTGAAAATGTTTAATCTTGTAATGATTAATGTAAAGGTAAAAGGTACCTTCAAATGCATTGTAAGCTACTTGAGTGTTATCTGGAATGTTGTGCAATGGAAGCAAATATTTTCTTTTTTTTCGAAAACTTGCACCAAGTTTTCGCTTTTCTTTTTTTCGTCAATTCGAAGTTTTTCCTTCTTTTGTCACTATCCATTATTAATATGTTTCAATTGATGACCTTTGAGGGACACACATTTTTGACACTTTTGACAATTGTCAGAATGATGTTCTGAAAGAACCATCAAAGAATCACGGTCAATGGAAAAGAAAAACGAAAAGAAAGTTTTAAATGTACAAACTCGAAGGTTCAGTCATGAATAATTTCCTTTCAACGTTCATCCTCTTGGTTCGATTCATACAGAGTTCATTTTTGCGTTTCGATGTTATATCACGATATGCTAAGAACCATCTTTGATTAGAGTTGGTTGAGGGCATTGGATTTGCCAATATTTCAATTTTTAAAAATTTTGTTTTCTCGAAAAAATAATTTTCTAAAATAATTATTTTCTTCTCATTATTAGATGTTTCAATAAAGTTAATTAAATGTTCTTTATCAATTGAACCTTTTCATTTCGATATTCAATAGTCAGTTGCTTTGGTGTTTCACAACTGGCTTCAGGCTTTTGTTGGATAAGAGCAGCTTTGATTGAGTTAATCATTTTCACAGACAAACAAACAGTTTAACTAAAAGTTGCCTTTTTGTCATTGACTTTTTACCCAAACTCCGTTGGCAGTTTTCGAGTTTTAATAGCATTTCTCAGACAAAAGCAACTCTTGAAAGGTTCACCGAAAAATCCTAGTTTAATGTAAGGCAAAAATTTTGGGTTCCATTGAGTTTGTTGCCATTAAAGATGGAAATTTAGGAAACTCGAAATGATTGAGAAAACTCTTAATGTGCCCAAATCGAGTGAACCATAAGTTGATTAAAACGATAAAGTAAATGATTTACCATAAAATTACAATTTGAATGGAAATGTAAGAAGAAGAGAAGGAAAAAAAGAATAAAAAATGGAAAAGTTGATCATTGATGGAATTCATTTTTCAGCTCATTTATAATGGAAATAACATGGAAACTGATATAAAGTAGACAATGGAATATCATTTTTCTTTTTCTACCCTGACTATTTGTCAGGCAACAAAGTGACCCGGAAATGCGTTATTGTTTCCATGAAAGCAAGACCAAGACAAGGTTGTTACTTCTCTCGGAGAATCATTTATTTCAGAACTTTTATTCAAAAAAAACAACAACATAACACAACAGAACATTTGACAGTCTGAAAGGGAATGATGAAACTGATAAACAATGAGAATGACAATAATCCAGGAGGAAACAAGAGGTGAACAAGAGACGAAAAGGATGAGCAAAAATTTTGACGAAAAGAAAAGAAAAGAAGAAATTCGTAAAGAACATGGATAATGATGAAAGGGTGAAGAAGAAGAAGAAGAAATGTGAAGAGAAAAGCGAAGAAAAAAAACATGAAAAGTAAATCAAATTGAAGATGATAATGAAGGTTAGTGAGAGGCAAAAGGCCTGAATGTTTCGAGTTTTCCTCTTCTGTTTGTTTTCGTTCTGTTTCATGTTGATTCACTGTTCATCATTAAAGCATAAAACTGAAACACTCAATGAATAAACATTATTACATCTTTAACAACAAGATAACATTTTAAAATGTAAAGGATAACAAAAATGTTTACACAAATTTTCAGTCGACTAATAATGCTTTATCAGAGCGACAATAATTTGAAACATTTTCTTCTTTTTCGCCATTTTCCACTTAAAATTAATGGAATTATCTCGAGATTCATTTCAATTAATGAAAAATGATTTGAATATTTTCTCATCTTGCAATTGCTAAAAGAGATAAATGTGTTTTTGCAAGGTAAATGAAGAAATGAAATGATATTGAAATTGACAGAATGTAATATAATTAATAAACATTGATGAATTATGATGAATTATGTTGCTATCATTTTCCATGATCAATATTGATATCCAATGAATATCAATAATGAATATTGAAGAGTGATAAGAGAATGGTGAATGGGAAAACATGGGAAAAGGCAATCAATATGAATAAAATGCATTCATGTAATGGTAAATGATAATGGAAATGGAATCAATTGATTCAACTGGCAACTTTTTGCTTTTCAATTTCGACTTTTTTTCTCCTTCTTTATTCATGGACAATTGTTGATAAGGTTCGAGTTATTCTTAGTTCTGTCGATTGTATTGATGGCTTAATGGGAAAAGTTGCAGTTAATTATGTTTTGGTGTAAAAAATCTTAAAGGTCATGGGATGACCAGAATTCAAAAAGACTGAATTTTTCTTTTTCTTTCGTTGAAAGAATTTTATTTAGATTCTGACGGAATTTTGTTGGATATTCATTTTCACTTCAAATACTCTTTAGACTTGTTCTTGTAAATTTAGGCGAAAATTGTTCTGTTTTCATGAAACATTATCTCGAGATTAATTGTGAAAGGTTCAGATAGGAAACGTTTTGTGTTTTCTTATCGATTTTTGATTATCGTTCCAAAGTGATCGATTTATTGGAAGCACAGAATATTCAATATGATTGGTTGGTTTACCAGGAAAATGAATATATTTAAAATTTTTGGGTTTCATCGTTTTTCTCGATAATTAATGATGCGTTTCTAAGCAAAGACAATCAATGATCTGAAGAAGCCTGAATTGAGCGTTAGATTGTGATAATTTACAATCGAAAAGTCGATTAGTATAAAGTACTGATTTGGCACGCTTGTTAGTGAAATAGTTTCTGTGAAGGCTTTTCACAAGGAAAAGTATTGAATAATATTTTGAATTGTCGATTACGAAAAAAGATTCTTCAGATTTGAAACAAATTTATCCAGTTTTTATATTGAAGACGTGAAAAGGAGGGCAAATTGTGTGCTGAACAGCTCATGCAATGTCTTATAATAAAAGCATAAACAGAACAGGCAAAAGGACTGAAAAAGAAAATGAAATTTGAAGATAACAACAATTTTATGGCTTCTCGTAACAGTAAAATTCATATCAGCAAATTGCTTTATTAGCCTTTGTGAATTTGAACCTCGTTTAAGCCTATTTCACTTCGATTCCTTTCAAAATTTTCAGTCAAATGTTCGAAAATTTCTTGCCTTTTTTGATAGAAGATAAACTTTTTTCCAGTCGAAAAAAATATTACAATATTCTATCGATCCTGAGACTCATACAGAGGAACATTACTTTTGACTTCGATCGGATCGAGTTTCGTGTTAAATGTTAAGTTTCGAACAACTTTTCCCTTCAACTTTTCTATTTTTCGTTTTACAAACTTAAGTGGTTTGATCACTTTATCGAACGTTTTGATGAACTTTATTGTCAGAAAGGGAAACATTGAAAAGGTTTTTCGCAGGTAATTATGAATAAGATTGAATTTTTTTACATGAAAGGTGAATGTTTAAAGTGAACCAGAATTATATCTTACTTTAATTATTCAGTGTCGAATGTAAAAGTTGCAAGATGAAAGTTGATTGAATAAACAGTTGAAGAGCAACAATCTTTCTTGTCATCAATTACTTTTCAATGTAAATTTTATCCAACCTTTCATCATTACGGTTTCCATTATTACTATATTATTCAGAGTCAACTTGTTGTCAACTTTGATGATAATAAAGCAAAGAAGTTTGAATTTTGTTGAACAGCTATCGGAATAATCTGATGGTATTATTAGTATCATTATTATCATGGGTTTATGTTGTCGATGTAAACACAGGTTCATTGAGTTTTCTCCAAGTAAATCATATCAAGCTCAACAATGCTCTTTCGAGTAAAAATAGTGAAATAAACAGCAACATGAGAAAGAATTAAATTGTATTTCTTTTCTTTTTTCCGTTATTCTCATTGTTATCCAGCCAAAATTGAATCAACCTTCACTCAATCGGAACCATATTTTTACTCGAAAAATATCATATTATAATATAATCGAACATGCAAAGACTCAATTGAGACAAGAACAGAAATGAAAATGGAAAAAGGTCAACAAAATGAAAAGTCGATGTTGAACAGCTGAAACAATTTTTCGACTAAATTTCTTTCTTTTCAATTTGCTTCGAAAATCGTAAATGTTCATTAACGATTTCTTCCTTTTAGGACAAATTTGCGAAAGTCGATGAAATAGAAAGACCTTTTTCTTTTGAAAACGGTTCATTACTGGCTCAGTTTATGATTGGATGCGAGAATTATTTTGATGAATAACAACATCAAAAGTAGACTTTAATATAAACGAATGATGAGTGGAAGCAAATGTTTTGAATTCATATTCAAATTTAAACAAATTAAACTCATAAAGGGTATTTCATTAAACTCATCACCAGTCATGATTTACACAATAAAAGCAACGATAATTGTTTTCGTTCACATAAATGTAGATAATGTGAAATAACTCAAAGTGAAGTTTTCAATGAGAGATTCACAAAAAATGTTTTTTATGATGAATTCAATTTCACTGAATTCCTTCCCAGCAAGATTAGCTCAAGTCATTGCGCTAATGCAAAATACATGTAATCTCGAACTTTAAGTCAAGTTCAAAGCATGCAAAAAACTCATGATAAGTGTTAGAGGAATAGATAATCTAGAAGGAAAAACATGAAACTATCAATCAAGCCTTAAACCAATAGCTATATCAAGCTCAAAATCATTGGTCATTTAGGTAACACCATTGAGACAAGAGTACAAAAAGCAAAGACAAAAATCCATTTATCGTCCTCATGATGTGTCTTATAATTCGAGTGAAATGTCCAGCCGGGAACTTCGAAAACTAAAGATTAATCTTTTAATTTGTTTCTTCTGATTGTCCGCTAATTGAATTGTCATTATTATCGATACTTGAGTCATTAATACAAAGCAATGATTTCAATCGATCGGTTGCAGTTGAGAAACTATGCGCAAAAAGAATGAACAAATTTCGTTGTAATCAGGTTATATTCATATTTTAGTTTACTTTATTCACTTGAATTATTGAATTACTCAGTTTCGCAAGATGTTTACATGAAAATTTGCGCTTCAATTTTTAATGAATTCACTTTGCAAGGTGAACAAAAAGAATGTTTAATTTTGCAAAAATGCAAAACAGGGCAAGTTGAGTGTGCAAATACTCTGTACAATGGTTTGGAAAGGTCAATAAAATTCCCATGATAATGATGATAAAAAAGTAATTGCCTGATAACAAAATCATAATGATAATTGACGGTTGAATGTTTAATGATGAAGTTGAAGGAAAAACGAATGTTTGCCGAATTTGGAAAATCAAAGTGAAAACAAAACAATTATAGTTTACATGATCAGTAGACTCGTCCCGTATCAATTGATGAAAACTTCACACCATGAAATTTTTCAATGAAAAGAATTTGAAAAAAAGAAGAAAAATTTCAAAACATTTCTTTGCATGTATCACAAGTCAGTAAAGATAAACTCCTGGTGAGATCAATTGATTTTACTGAGCAGTTCATTTTGTATTCAGTTTATTATTAATAATGGAGTGAGGGAAAGAAACTAGAAGAAGGTAAAAAAGAGAAAAAAAGAAAACCAAAAGAAATGTTGAAGATGATGATGATGAAGACGCAGAAGAAAAATTGGTTCAGAGCCATGAAGAATGGATAAAGTCAAAATGTTGAGGCAAGTAAAGTTTGTGAAAAAGCTGAATATGGTAAAGAAAAATAGTGAAACGGAAAAATCAATATTCAGAGGAGACTATTCATCATCATGTTGTGAACATGATTTGACAATATTTCGTATTATTATCGCGAATTGAAAGATTTTATTATCACGCTGGTTTTCAAAGGATCTCTTTATCTTCCCTTTTCATCATCACCCTCATTATCTTCTTGTTTTCACCAGAAAAAAAAGATCATTTTAGAAGGAATAAGCCATTAATTTAATTATTGTTTTCAGTTCGTATGATTAGACGAAAAGAAGACACTCTTTTTTCTGTATCATTTCATATATCATGAATCATGGACAATTTTCTCGTCTCTTGACAAGTGATGAGAAAATGTTTCACTTTTAATAAAAACAACCAAATCAATTAAAAAGCAATGTTTTTCGTTTCATCACAAACATGACGATCATTAATTTGGAAACAGGAACAATTATCGATCCGAATTGGCCAAAAGAATCTTTTTGAATCGCTTATCGAAAAAACCTTTGAAAAGCACCATGAAAATCCCGATTTTTGAAGATTTTTCATTTTCTTCAAGATGTAAAGACTTTATGCTGTATGCAGGCTTTAGTCAGGGTGATCTGGATGGGCGACTGAATTACGGAAGTTAACTTGTTAATGGATCGCTCTGATATCATAATTAAGGTGATAAAGACTTCGAGTTTATCTCTTAAGTGAACCAAGAATCTGAAAAGCTTGGAAAGCATCGTTACAATAGATGAACCAAAATGGATGCAATCTTTATTTTGAAGGTTTACTGATCTGCTAATTGATCAGATTAGTAAAGTAATTAGAACTAAGTTTATCATTTTGCTCAGGTTCACCTTACTTGATCTTTTGAATGAGAAACTTAAAGATGAGCAGAAAACTCTAAGCATTCTGAGTAAATGGTTCTAGTCGAAAATGCAACAGAATTTTTGTCGGTTTTTCATTTCGATCGATGCTTTTCGGTATTTTGCTTTTCAACTTTGATTCTTGAACAATTTTGGCAAATTTTATTTGACAATGAGTCAGTGATTCAAGATGAAAGTGCATCATTATCGATGATAATATTGACATTTTCAAAATTATCACAAATCGATCAATTGATCGATAAGAGTGGAAAAACGAAAAGTAAATTAGAGAAAAGTAGAAAATTTTGTTTTCTTTTCTGCTGCAAAACGCAAAGTAAAATGTTGAAGTTGAATGAACAAACAAAAAAAGGTAAAACCAATTTACATTGAAATTTACTCTGAAAGCCTATTCAGATAATCCGTTGGTAAAGTTTGGAATACAAATTATCATTCCATTAATCATTACCGTTCAGGACACTTAGTAACCTGCTCTTCATTTTCACCAGACAAGGTTAATTGACAATCTCTTTCAAGTGTTTTAAACCTGTTTATTGACATTTATACTTGAAAGGACAAAGTAAAAGATTGAAAAGACGAGCAAAGCTGACATGGAGCAAAAACACTGAGAAAAGCAGAAAAAAAAATTTGACTGACATTTAAATTTACAAATCAATAATGGATAACATTAAGTTAATCATAGGTAAAGAGACGAAAAGACTCATCAACATGCATCCTCATGATCCACTTCATCTTTACCCTTTCAACTCTAATTTGTACTTTTTTCTCTTTTCTCTATTCTTCTCCATTCCATGGCTGATTTAGACAAATTTAAATCGGCTCAAGCTGATGGCAAAACGATTAAATTAAATGAATAATGGAATGAGTGGAAATGGAAATTCAGAAGAAAAAGAAAAAAACTGAAAACAAAAAAACAAAACAAAACTGTTCATGAAACTAAATGAGCAAATGATTGTTGAAGGCGAACCAGGAAAAAAAAGTACAAAAGCTCGAGATTACAGAATGGTAATAATTAAGTTCACTTTAAATTGATTTGCAATCTAATTTAATAAAACGACTTTTACCAAAACTTTTTTTTCTTCTCGTCTCAAAGTTACGGCCAATCGAGACAATGGATTCTCGACTTGTTTCCAATTCTTTATCAACAAACACAATTGGTACAACTTTTACAATCGACAATCCAATTAATGCATTCAACTTTACATGAATCTTTTGCATCGTTCAATTGATTCAACCATTTACTTTAACCAATTTAGTCTTGAAATTGAATAAATTTCTTTTACTGTCAAATCTCATTTGAAGAGCAAACCCTGAAAATCGGAAATGAAATTTCTTCTTACTTTTTCTTCTTCTTCTTGTTCAACATTTTTCTTTGGCTTTTGTAAAGAGTGAAAAACTCAGAATAGGAAAAGGTAACATGAAGAAAAGTAGATTATGTGTAATGATTGAAAAATGAAATAATGAACCATTAGTTTAGAAGAAGATGAAAATTTTCTGTCATCCAAATGATTACGATTTTCTTTCTTTCGCCTTGCTCAACTTTTCATGCAAAAGTATATTAACTTGGAATTTTGGGTTCTGATAAAAACTAACATATCGTTTGATGATTCAATCATGTCATGTTATACTTTCTTCTCTTTCTTTCTTCTTGTTCCATCTTTTTTCCATCTTTTCCATTCACTCATTCTTCTTGGTTTTTGATTCGTAACTTCCTTTTTTGATACTCCTTTTCAACATTTGATCAATTCAGTTGAAATCATGATGATACCAGAATGGCTCATGTAACCTCACCTCGAATGAAAGAGAGAGAAAAGAGAAGCAAAAATGTTTCTCTTTACCTTTTCTTGTTCCATCTTATTCACAATAACCATTAGATAAACGTTATTTTGGGTGAAAATGTTAAGTCTCAACTTTTTTCTTCTCATTCGTCAACTTGGAATTTTGACGAATAGAGAAAAAAAAGAGGAAAATGGAAAAAATTGCAATGGAAAAGCAAAATTTCCACCATTTTCCCGTTTACTTTTCCAATGCTTCATGAGAGTAGAAATACAACAAAAAGTTGTCGCAATTAATATCGAGCAATGCTGGGAGGGAAAAAAAGTTATCAATTTCCAAGTTTTTTCTTCTTCTTTCTGGGTTTTCTGTTTCGCTAGCATTTCATGTTACTTTACCTTTTTTTCTCATTAATTATTAAATTTCATTTCAAAAGTTGAAGAAAAAAAACTAACATTGAAATCAACTCTCGATTATTATGATTGAATAGATGGAGAAAAAAATGTTGAAAAAGTTGAATTTCCACTGAGCTCGAGGGTAAATTGAAAAGTACAACCAGAAAAGGCAAAAACAAGAAGCTCTTTTCACTAATAATCTGATAATAAATTGAATCTTTCAATTGATACTCAGTTGAAGGTGCCTTTTGCTTCAGAGGAAAATGTCCTTTTCTTTAAATGCAAATGAAAAGATTCCAGATTATTCGATATTCGGTGAAAAACTCGACTTTCTGTTTTAACAACAATAGTTATGGATTACAAGAATTACTAAAAGGTATTACACGAGTTTTGCTGTTGAATCAATAAACTTATTTCTTTCTTTTTTTACTTCTTTTTTCGTCCTTTTTTTGCTGTTCGCTTCTTTCTTCAGCTTATCACTTTTAATGGTTGAGAAAACTTTTTATCCTCAGGTGATAATATTGAGAATGCAAACCTGAGAAAAGAGAAATTTCAACCTTTTTTTTGCTTTTCTCTTGTTTGCTTCGTTGGTAACGTTCATGTTCACAGAATAATAAAAATATGATTACAATTGTGATTGCAACTCATTTCTTGGTCGCCAATTTTTCCTCTTCTTGTCGTCAGCATTTGTTATTATCATTATTTGCATGAAATCATCCAACCAGTTTTAAAGGTTAGATGTTGAAAGGCTCTTGTTTACAGGGAGTTAAAAATTAAATTAAATTTCTTGTTCACTCTTTTTTATTCAACACTTTTACTGTCATTTTCATGCAAACTTTCAAGTAAAAACGGAAAATGAAATAAAGTTTCATTTTAATTCCATTACAAGATTGTCAAGGTAAACGAAAATTTAATGAATTCATCGACTTCACTGGATATGAATTTAGTTGAAGCAGAATTTTGCATGTCATGACAGGATCTGGAGTGAGAGTGGGTATTTTGGCACCTTGAGGTTCTTTCTGGGTGTAGTGATTCCAATAAGAGCTTAAGAGAAGGTAAGTTTAGTGTTGGTTCGCTAGAAGTGATCTTGACTCACAAAGGGTTAAAGAAATACTATTAGTCTCTTGATTGCACAGAAAAGTCAATGTTGTCTGATTTCCCATTAACAAAAAAAGTGCGGCCACGATCGAGTTTTTTACCCTATGAAGACCAAATCAGACCTAGTACATATTGTTCAGCCCCTTGACTCTACCATTAATGTTCAAAAATAATTTTCTAAATGTGCGGTTTTAGATTTTCCCTCCATATCGCAATATTTTACTAAATATTTTATGTAACTGAATATGCAAAGCCGTGGTTGGTTCAAAGTGTTGAGTTAATATGATTAGTCTTTTGTTTGTCCAGAAAGTCGATGTCATCTCATTTTGCCCTTTAACAAACAAATTATGGTCACGATCGAGTTGTGGAGAGGAGATGATGAAAGCCAGAGGAATTGAGGATTAGTATAAAACCATAAAATATGTTACAAGTAATGTTGAATAAATGGTGGTTCAATGATCCATTATTTTAAATTTTGAATTGAAATTTAGTGCATTCCGTTCAAAAGTCTTTTAGATCGATTGAAATCGGTTTCAACGAAAACTGTATTTTCCTCAAACACAACACATCAAGTAATGTTGCAGCACAGTAGCTTTTAAGTAGTTGCATGAGTTTCAGTCTTAAAGCATGGAATTGATTTTCAGTGTAAAATTGAGAAACAAAAATGAATAGTTGGAAGAACAAAATCAATTTTTTCAACCGAAATTCTGAATTTTGATCTTGATATCGAACTTTAAATTTTTGTTAAAACTCAAACAGTGAAAGTTGAAATTTTGATTGATGATCCAAGATGAACTGAAAAAATTGAATTTCAAACTATTGTCATTAAATTGCATTCTTTTTCGGTCGTAAATGATAAAATTGAGGCAAATTTTTGCAGAAAATTTATTACTTTTTAATGTCCATGTCAAAATAAACACTGAAAATATGTTTTGTTAAATCAAGTGTAAAGTGAAAATAGCGAGTTTTGAAAATGACAAACTCTAATACTTTTTTTTCATCCAACATCTTTTTTTACCAGTAAACTAATTGATGCAACTTGGAGTGATAACCAAATTGATGATAAAATTCAATGTTTCCATTTGGAGATTAGCAGGGAATGAAACAAAAAATTGAATTCATTTCAAAGTAAATGATGAATAATGAAAGATTATTACATCAATTATGTTTAAAAACGAATCACATCTGTAATTTGAATCATTTGATGAAAGTTGATGTTTAAATTTTTCTCCATTTTCCATGTTATCAAATTTCCCTTTTCCAACTCTTGCCATTCATTTTCCCTGCTCGTCTCCCATCATGTAAATAACAATGAACATTTTTCGAAGTATCACAGAGAAGAAGAAATAAAGGAAAGAAAAAAATTGCCAAAAAATTTGCTTCCAACATGAGATAATTTGATAATCTTTTGTGTGTCAAAAGAAGCCGTTTCAAGCGCAACATTTTTTTCCAACAAAATCTTCATTTTCTTTTCTCTCACATCAACCATTATCTGAATCAGAAAATCTATTAACTCACAGAATTTTCTCTCATCATGTTATCTTTTGTTCATTCTGTCAAGTTGTTTGCCGTCGAGTTTTCGTTCAAATGTTTTTTTTCTCGAAAAACAAAAAAAATCGAAAAATGTTTCAAAATTTGGTCAATTTTTCCAAACCAAACTTTGTAACCATTTTTTGCTTCTTCTGTAAACTTGATGATGTTTGAACATGAACTTTTAAAACATGAAGAAGCTCAGTTATTAGAAGCTAATAGTTTTTCAAAGATTTTCAGTGATGAACAAGGAAAACAAAACTGATCAAACAACGAATCTTCTTGATTCAGGTTTGAATCATTTTCCTCTTTATTTTAACCAATCTCGAGTGGTTACTTGTTCACGATTGTTCAATTGGAAATATCTCATATCCTGGTGAAATTGAATCCATCTTTCAACCTGGATTCTGATTCATTGAGATTCTCGTTTTTTCTTCTTCTTTCTTCTTCATCTTCTTCTTTTCACATGTCTAAACACTTTTGCGCCTTCATCAAAGTCCCTTGTGAGAATCAATATTAAACAAGGAAAGGTGAAGCGAAGAGAAAAAAAATTTGGCTTCACTTTTGCCTTCTTCTTCTTTTGCCATGTTGAAAACTGCCAGTTGAAATGAGATTAAGATGAATTAAGATGAAAATGAATATAAAGAAAGGAGAAAAGATGAAATGTGAAAAGATGAGTTGAAATAGGAAATGAAACGAAAGGCAACAATGAACCGGAAAAGGTTGGCAAAAAGAGAAACTTTTTTTTTCTTCTTCTCTTTTCTTTTCACATCAACTGTTCATCTGTTCAGCTATCAGATTATTAGTTTAATAAGCTTGGTGAATTATCATTTCAAGTTGAAAAGTCGAAAGAGGATAGAAACTAGTTTAATTAGTTGAAACATTTGATTGGGTGAACCAGGCAACAGAAAAGTATCAAATCTCTTTCAATGATCCAATTTCAAGTTATTAATTAAAACAGTAAACTTGATCAATATCGAGAGTTACAAGATTGTTCAACATTTTTCACCAAATATTTCTCAAATTTCAACAATTCAAAACATTCTAATCAATTATTCAAATGTTCAGTTGAAAAGTCATTTGTCAGTCCAATTGAAAATGACTGATGGAACCAAAAAAGTAATTGATGACTAAATAGCCGATATTTACAAAAATCGACTTAAACTCAGCTTATCTCAAACAAACTAAAATTGTTTTTCCTTTTGTACAACAATATGATCTAGAAATGATAATCAGCATAGTTAGCATCTTATTGTAAGAACTAAGTGTTTTGAAGGCAAGTAAAGATGGACCGGTGGGAATCCACTAATCGATAGAGGTTACTTCACTCCAATCAATGTAATAACAGAAATTAAAATTTGATTAAAAAAAGTTGATCAAAATGAAGAGCTTACCAAGCTTTGTATGGCAATAGAGGGTATGAATAAGCTACTCAGCTATTCCCTGGCATTTCTTGCTGTGATGCTTTGAGAATTAATAAATGTAATTCAGCAATAAATTAGTTTTGCATAACAATATGGTTCAGAGATCATAAGTTATCAGAAGCAGAGTCAGGATTATTATAAACAATGAATTTATTTCAACTCTTGTAACCAAAAAAGCTACAATAAGTTGCTAAAAACAATGAAGGTTGAAATGGCTGATAACCATCGGTATAATCGATCTCTTAACATAACGAATATTAAGCACTAATTGCTGCTCTTGCGAATGAATCTTTATAACAGTTTATCTGTCAAGTCAATGAACACCAAAAGTGTCATTCAAGCTGTCAAGAAATGACTTTTTCTCGCTTCTAAAAAAAGATGCTCGAATGAATGATGAAAATGATGTTTAAAATTTTGTCCCCATCAATGGAGCAACATTCAATACATGATGTAATTGAAAGCTCAACTCTATTGACCATTTGGTTTCTTTCAAAGTTTATCAATAGCTTTCAACTGTACTATAAATGCATTTGAAAGTATAATGTGAAAGGGTTGTTTGATGGTCTCATTGATGGACAATTTGATTATTGGAAATGGCATTCACATAAAGTGATTCAAGTTGAGATTATAGTGAAAAGACAAAGCAAGAATGGCTTTAATTGATTAGGAAATGTGATAATTTAATGCATTCATTTCTGTAATATCGAGACACAAAAATGGTCAAAATACTTCTCACAGCTAAATCTGTTTGCACCTTTTATTGGTTGGTAAACATTGACTAGCATTTATAATGGCACATTATCATCCATTGAATATAATATTTTTTTTCCTTCTTCTTCTTCTTCTTCTTCTTCTTGTATAAATGATGAAAGATTAATATAATTTCTTGGTACCTTGTCTGGTTGAGTTATTACCTGGTTTACAAAACTGGTAAAAGAAGCAAAGAAACCCTGCAAAAACTATTATTATTATTGAATCGTTTAATATTATCATTATCATGAGAGTGAAAGATGTTGAGCGAAAAGTGAAAAAAAAACTCCAATTCATAACATTTAATGAGTGGACATTTGATCGCCAATGGACAGTGAGAAGAAAAATGTTGAAGGAAAAATAGTTTTGGACAAGAGTCGATTAGATGATAATAAGATGAGGATAATGAGAGTGGATGGTTTTCATGATGGCCAATCGTTGGGATAAAAATGAAAAGGTAAACAGAAAAGTGAAATAAGTAAGAATCCTGAGAATCGGGTCATGAGCTGTGAATAAGTTGATAAACAGTATTATTAACTTTAACCGGATAACCTTCCCTGTCTGTCCCTGTCTTGTTTCTCTCTACATTATTATGATAAAAACATTCCCTGTTATTTTATTTCTTTTTTTTTCTTCCTTCTTTGCTTCTTCTTCTTCTGTTCAACATTCACTTGCGATTGTTCAGAGTTGATTCAAAATCTACTACAATTGTACCAGATAACAACTAGTAGAGTAAATGTAATCTTTAAATGTTATCTTCTCCACCATCGAACCTTGCCTCAGCTTTATTCACCTCTTATTTTTACTCATGACTTAATCTTCATCAACATTTTGCTTCTCTTGATTGCTATCAAATTCACTCCAAGACATTCCAATCAATTGATTAAACCCAAATTTAAACAAAACTGCCAAACTTCATTTCTCAAGTTGTTGTCATTCGTCTTGTTTTGTTCAGTTTTTTTCTTCTTATTTCTTCTTCTTCCCTGCTTTCAATGTTGATTTGTCTTCTGTGTCTTCTCGCTCCTTCTCTTTATCTCTTTTTATCATGTTATTCAGTTTACTTTGTTTTCTGAGGTTATCTGACTTTTCTGCTCTCTTCAACCATTAACTTGATCGATTCACAATTAGCATAGTTTATTATTTTGGTTGAAACTTTTAGGGCAGAAAAAAAAGTCTCTTTCAATCATTAATTGCTTTGCGTTGGAAACATTTTATTGTTACTTCATTGATCCAAACTTTCTTGAAACATTTAAAACTTTATATTCAATCGTACTTTTCGTTGATGAATTTTCAGCAATTTTTTTCTTCGTTTTGAGCGAGAGATGAAAAGACATGAGAAAATTTTTGCCATTGTTTTGTGTGAGTCGACTTTGATTATGAAATTTGTATGAAAATGGCCACAAACTTTTCAAGTGTCATTATCTTTCTCTTCAAGTTATTTCAATCTGTACATTGGTTTAAAGTTGAGTGTCAAGTGATTCAGTTGATGGATAATGAAAGATGGTTCAAGGTGAAAATGTTTCAAATGGTTGATCGTCGAGTGGTTGCCATACGTCAATTCAAGATGTCTTAATTTAGTAACAACAGTTTCACAAGTTAGATCGGATTAGATTAAGTTATGAATAAAGATTGAATGATCTGAAAGAAAGTTACGATTAAATCAATCAAATTAATCTGATTGAGTCATTAAGTTGTCCTTTTTGGCCAACATTTGGAGATAAAAAAGAAATGTCAATAATTAAATTAAAAGACAACATTCAAGTTGATCGTTAATGTTCAACGAAAAACCTAATCGATACAATTTATATCCAAACTTATTTACAGAACTTTTATTCCATTCGTAACTTTCTTTCAATCTTAAACAACAAATTTCTAGAAATGATCAGAACAATGAAACAACTAATCTTCAAGATCAACCAAAAACGAAACCTCATCAAAGAATCGAAAAAATTCAAAGCCGACTTTTTTCGTATAATTTTGAAATTTTATTCTCATCAAAGATTTCGAATACTTGAAATTTTCTCGAAACTCGAAATGAACTTTTATGTGAAATTCATGTTCGATGGTCAACTGCGAACTGTGCAAACTCAAGTCCAAGTGTAAATTGATTCGTATGAATATTGATGTACATCAACCATAATCAAATGGGTTCAAAGCATTGTTGACCTTAATCAATCATCGCGTAATACTGATTGATAATATAAGTAAACTTGATAAACATACTAATGACCTTTCACATATAAATGATCAACATTTTCATTGGTAACATTTGATTATCCATAAACAGAGAATATCATTTTCTTCAATATTAATGTTCAACTTTTCATGAAGAGTATTAATAATCGGATTAAAATTTCCATGTCAAGAATTTTTTGTCTTTTCATTTTCACTGTTCCAGATTACAAAGTGAATACAAAATTGAAAGTGAACCAAACTTTGGCCAACTCATTACTATCATGAGATAATTATCATGACTTTTCCAATGTCACCGAGAGAAGGTTGAAAAAAGACAGAGAAAAGTTGCCTTTTATTCTCCAGTCAATATTCCATCATGAATTTATTCATGATCATCTTTATCCAAGAGTTGCATTTCATTGATTAAATATTGATGTCATTTTTTTGCGGTCAATTTTTATCATTCAAATTGAACCTCATCATGAGAAGCTCGGTAAAAGTCAATTTATCTGTTCAATCATTCGTTGAATGAAAAAGAGAACGAAAATGAAAAGAAAGTTTCCCATGAAAAAAAAACAATTGATATTCAACATTTTCTTTGGACGAAAAGGTCACAAATTTTACCTCATTTTTTGTTCAATGTTGATGGTGAAATTATCAGAGCGTATCAATGAAAGTATAAAAAAAGTGGAGGAAAAATTATGAACCAGAATTGATACATTCCTATCATGATTGGGAGGGAAAAGTAGAAAGTAACTGAGCAAATGTGATATTCCTTTGAAGATCAACTCTCATCATTTTCAACAATTAAATGGTTCACCAAGTTGAAATGATTTCAGTAATTTTAGAATCTCATGAAATAGGAGAAGAAAAAAATTTTTCCTTCTCTTCTCATCAATTTCATTTTGTGAAATTCATTGAAACAAAAAATTTTTTTTCTTAATTTCTCCGAGTTTCTCATTTCCTAAGTTTCCAATGATTCGATGCTTTAATTGAACTTTTCATTGAAAAGAGAAGAAAAAATGTTTAAAAATTTTTCGCTGAAATTTTCCATCAATTTCCATTATTGAAGGAGCAATATTTTTTGTCTCATTTTCCATGTTTCCTTCTCGTTGGAGTTTCTTCACTCCCTGAACATGGTAATGCTATTTTATTTGCTCATTTCTTGCTCTTGTTGTTGTTGCCGGTGTTTTTGTTTGAATGATCAAAATGATAAATAAGTTTTTTCTTCATAAGTCAATAATATGCAAGCCTGATTTTTACTAATATTGATTTTTGCTTTTCTTTTTCACTCCCAGCCAATCCCTGTTTTTGGTACGAAATGACAGAAAAATATTTTTACTCAATTCTGCCTCAATCACATTCTTAGTTTTGCCTATTTTGCGCTTCTCGTTTCATCTCCTGTCTTAGTCACTTTATCACTATCAATCACTGAATCAGCGAAAATGTTATTAAACAAGATTTACTTTGAACCAACAGTTTCTAATAAAACATATTAAATAAGACGATAATGATAGTGATTATGTTGATGGTTATGATTACGGTTCAATAAAACTTTCGTAATGGAATTCGGAAAAAAGCAAATTTCTCTTTTCATCTTTAGACACTTTATCGATAAATATTGAACAGTAAGTTTCGCCTTACCTCAGTGTCTTTGGGCACAATGTCGAGTGTATAACCTGAGAGAATGCTTGGATCGGCATTGATATGTTTAAGGGCAAGGTTCACTGCTGGCATCACACCTCGGCCTATTGATCCTTCTGGTATTTTATAGTTAAGTGGAAAAAATCCGGCCGTGTAAAGGGTTTGCGGGGTTCGAACATTTTTACTCAAACAGTGGAACACAAAAAAACTTAAAAAGATAATCCATTTAATCAGGTTACTGGTCAAGCAAGTCATCTTTGGTCTTCAATAACACAGTCAACTTATTGCCTTTTCCTTGTTTTCACTTATTTCTTGACTTATTCAGAACAAAATCAATAAGTATAATGAGAAGAATGATAAAGATGAGCTTGATGAGATTGATGAGTTTGATGAAGTTGATGAAGATAATGGAAATGGTGAAAGTGATAAAGATGATAAAGGTGATGAAGCTGATGATGTTGTTGATGGTGAATTTGGTGATTTGGGTAATGTTGATGTTGCTGATAGTTCCATGGTTATTGATAGGCACTGTGAATTATTGGAAACTTATTTAAACAAATTAATATTGAACCAAGTAACAGTATTGACAGTATTGTTACCAAATACTGAACTGAAAACTTGAACTCTGTGAATGTACACTTGAATAACCATGTTTCTGGCAGATTTGCGCAAATCACCTCAAATCTTATATTTTTGTATGTTACATTACAATTTGCTTTAGCATTGGTAATGTTTTGGCTCCATCTGATGGTTTAACAGCAATCAATTTAATGACCTTTATTCAAGCTGATTTGAATAATGATATCAATCCTTTCTGGTAAAGTATTTAAATTTTATCAAAACTGTTTCATTTACAAGTTTAAATTATGAAAACGCAAAATTATTTGAATGCCACGCCTGACAATTAGTTCTTGACTTTTCAAATCATTTTTCCTGATTGATAAATTATTAATAATCAAAGAAAGAAAAACTTTGCTCGGAGTTCGAAGATTTCGCGCGTAGTCTTGTGAATTTTTGAACGTTTAAAACGGGATAAATGGATGATAAAGTTTTTTAGAAATATTTCTTATTTCTTATTATCCGAAAATCGATCTTAAGGGTGAGGACTGCAAGAATAGGGCAAAATGCTTGGAAATAGATTTTTTTTGAAACTGAATTTTTTAAATGTAAAATAGCATTACAAACATAGTGTAAACCCTTTTTTGATATTCAAAGCCGTTCTCGAGATAATAACTTAAATTTTTACGTAAAACAAAGCATGCAATCCAACACGCTGATCATGAATTGGTTTTTTGTTGCGGCAGATAGTTGCTGAAATAACTTGATAAAGTAATGAAAAATAAAGAAAACAGCTATTTTGCTTTACCGAATTTACAATTTATTAATGAAACACTGATTCTGAATTACAAAAAAAAGTCTAAGTATACAAAAGATCCTTATCAGATCCATACTCGTCTATTTCGGTAAACTTTACACGAAATCGATTAGATGTTTTGCTGTTTTGAAGTGTTTTGTTGCTATCCAAGCTTAGCATAATACAAAACTGCGATGATGAATACACTGCTGCTCATAGTTCGCCTGGCTTGTTTCACAACACATCTGACCTTGCATACTTTTTGCATACGTTAGCAGCTACTGTGGTAATTTTAGCACGCCCGGGGTACCTTGTGGCATAAAAGGTTTAAAAGCTTGCTGTATCAGAAACGAAAAGCAGCCCCTGAAGCCACGATCTAGAATGAAAAAGTGTCCATCTTCAAAAAGTGCTCACCCCACTGCTGAACTTATCACTCTTTTCATTAATCTCGCATCATTGTCTCTGGCTGAAAATTGGTCACTATGTCGAATGGTTTGAAAAGTGGCCTTTTTTGTGCTCAGTATATGAATTTCTCTGAGCTTCGGTTTTCATTTATTTATTGTTTTATTTATTGAATGAAGATCCTAATGAGCTTAGCATTAGGTACATTCAAGAGATGTTTTGAATAACAATTTTGTGTGCTAAACACAATGTTACGGATTAGCGACTTGCTATGTTTCATTGGATAATTTTTGCAATTTTGGATAATGAAAATTGATCCATTTTAATTTTGGCGTTGAATGATTCCAATTTCATTTGGATTTTCGACTGATTCAGAAATCGAGAAATACTAATGTCGATGGACTATATGCACTGATTTCTTTTAATCTCTTTTCAATTTGTTGCTCGCGAACGATTTGTAATCGATAATTCAGTGTTTCCTAAAAAACTGGTAATTCAAAATTTTGATCATTCTTCAGAAATGAGTAAAACTATGCGGCTCTATCCGAGCAAGCTGTAAATCTTCTCATGGAGTTGTTAATATTATGTATAAATTATAAGTCAATAGACATCAGTATTCCAGAATCTCATGCAACGAAGAGTCAGAAGGCAAATTGGTTCACTTCTCAGTCTTTACAATTCAGTGGCTGACAGAAAAAATCAACTCTAAAAAAATGAATCCAATCACATTTTTGTTTGTTTCGCCGTCGCCATTAGATGGAGCCAAAAGTTAACCAAATTCAAGGCTTAAAACATGTTGTGCTGTAAGTTGAAAAAAATGAGATGTCAGTTCACTTGTGCTAAGCTTTCTCAAAACATGAGTTGGTTGAGTTTTTAAGTTAACCATTTTTTACCGTTAATACCTTCAATTGATTTATATTTAATAATGTGAGAGTATTTAAATATTAACCAAATATTTGAATGTAAAGTCGATTAAAAATTGTTTCTAATTTATTTGCTCTTTGGATTACAATTGTGTTTCAATCGTTCAACACTCATATTTCTGTGTCGATCTTTTGCTGTTCAGTGCTTTGTGATTTCTGTTTGAGATCTTTTTACTTGATAATTTTACTTTTGTGTAACAACAATGATTACGCTAATCCACATCAATGGTCCATCATCAAACAATACTTCAAGTTCACCAACAATAGAGTCAGAAGATGAAGGTTTTTCTGAAAATAATTTGTTAACCGGTGTAACAATTAAAGGACCTTCCGGGAGTGTTAGAGGAATTAAACATTGTGTCCGTCAAAGTATCCAAAGTTACTACGAGATTATCACTAATTTGGTGAGTTTTATCAATAGAACGGCCAATGTCAAGTTTCGATTCCAGAAAAGTCAGATTAAGTTTGAAACTCGTTCAATTTTGATCGAACTCAGTTTACTTTGAAAAGTCTGACAGTCTATCGTCTAGAAACTTGAACCTTGTCACAGCTTTTGTCAAAGTTTTTTCAGCCAATTTTCTTATGGCTTTTGATCTTTTGTGTCCCAGATTTGTTTCGATTTCAATATTTCCATTTTTCTTTGACACAGGAAACGAAAACTCGAAACTACCAAAAAGAGGAGAAAAACAAATGCGTCCTTTACTCAACGACATTGGGAATTGTTCGGTCAACCTTTGAAAATTGTCGAGTTATGCGCAACATTTTGTACCAAAATTTAATCATGTACGAAGAACGTGATGTTTATATAAACGGAGACTTTAGAGATGAACTTATCGAAAGACTGGGCCAACTTAGGATACCTTCACTATTTGTTGAAGGTAAATATTTAGGGGTAAGTTGGTTGTCACTTAATCTCATTCAAGATTTTACTTTTTGAAATTCGTCGAGTTTTGAAACAAAATGACTTCAGAAACAATTGAAAAAGCGTTTGTTTTTCTTGCAATTCAATAATCAATATTTTTGGATAATGATGAGCAGCTTTTACACTGACTCTGTGAAAGTCTTGACATTCAAGACTCGTTGAGATGTGCATTACAATCAGGATGAAACCATCGAACAAGAAAAGCATGAAAAAAATTAATGGAAACCTGAAGATAGCCTCAAGAAATGAACAAATTATATTTTGTAATAAATTGCAAATGAAACACTCCTTTATCAATACAACACATAATAAAGTGTTGAGGGTTTAACAAAAAGGTTAAAGAGTTAAATTTAAGTTTTCTGTCAGTTTTCGATTCGATTCCAAGTTTTCGGTTAAATCATCATGTAAATTTGGGAAACAAAAAGTTTACCCGTAATTAGAGTATCAATTTATGCATTTAATAATAGCGATTGTCGATGTTTAAAAAATTGGGTCAACATTTGGTTGTAAATGAAGTAAAATTGAAGTGAAGGAGGACCTGCAAAATCTCCTGTTCTCGATTTTTTTTGAAATGTTGATTATCAGACACAAAATTTAATGCTAATTTCAAAAATCAAATCTATTTTTTTATAGCATGCATAATTTCTGAGATATCGGCCAAAATATTTAGATATCACATAGTATTAGTGACCTTTTAAACATAATGAAGATGTCGTCTAAACCAGCTAAATCTTGACATAATCAATGTAAGCAAGCATACTGAATAATATAGTGAAGGTTTGGTTCCTGAAAAAATAGCCAAACAGGGTTAAAATTGTAAAAAACTGAATTTGAATAAGCGTCTTTTTGAAAATAATGAAGAGGCCGTCTAAACCAGCTAAATTTTGACAAAATCAGTGTAATTGAGTATGCTGAATAATCTAGTGGTGGTTGCAGCTTTGAAAAAATAGCCAAACAGATTGAAAATTGCAGAAAACTGGATTTCGTTAAATTTTACTAAATGTCAATGCAGCACCCTGTTTGGCTATTTTTTCAGGGACTTAACTAACACCATATTATTTGCTATGCTCAATTACATTTATTTTGCCAAGAATCAGCTGGTTTAGACGGCCTCTTCTATTTTCAAAAAGACGCTTATTAATGCCTGTTCAAATTCAGTTTTTTACAATTTTAACCCTGTTTGGCTATTTTTTCAGGAACCAAACCTTCACTATATTATTCAGCATGCTTGCTTACATTGATTATGTCAAGATTTAGCTGGTTTAGACGGCATCTTCATTATGTTTAAAAGGTTACTAATAAACCGATAATTTAATATGTTTTTTGCAATTTTGACCGTGTTGGGCGATTTTTTCAGTGGTCAAACCTTCACTATATTATTCAGCATCCTTGATAACATAGATCACGAATAGAATCGACTGGCTTAGCGACCTCTTTTAACGTGCTAAAAATGCAACCTTTGAATCATAATATCAACTTTCCTTTCGAATGCGTTGTTGGAGCAAAAAAAGAAATAAATATTCGGAATCAGCATAAAAAATTACATTCAAAAAAGTTCATTTGATAAAAATATCCTAAGAGGTGATTTTCCCTATTCATTTGCAGGTCCTCCTTTTTATTGATTGAAAAGGAAGACATTAATTCATTTTTTTCTGTATTCATTCGAATCGTCTTTCAATGGCATCGAAAATTGAATTCAATTATTGATGGCGATCAAGTTGGTCTGAGACTCAAAAGATGACCACTTTAACTCAATATTGAACTTGTCGAAACAAAAAATAAAAGTTGCCATTGTTTAATTGTATGGTTAATGGTTGAAAAAAGTTGATAAATATTAATACAAAAATTGTTTCCCTTTTTACTTGTTCACTTGCTTACAGTCCAGTGAAAATGTATTTTTACCGTTACCGTTATAGCGACACAACAATGATGAGGAAGTGTAAAATTAATTGTAAAATCAGTGCTTTACTTGGATGAGAGTGGAATAGGAAAAGGTCAAAATTTTGACAAAACAAAATTGAACAAAACAATGAATTGAATTGTATTGTGGCCGAAAAATCAAGGGCCAAAAAGGTAACAAACTAACGGCGGAAATTACAACTTTACTGTAAACGCTTTTTACCTCAGCAAAGTGATGTTTTTCAATAAAAAAATACTTTTTGTTGTGTTGCTCTTTTAGCGCACTTGACATTCAAAATCAGTTATTGGGTTATTTAGATGAAAAACATTGCTGTTTAAACAATAATCTTAAACACTTTAGACGGAAATGCAACTTGCAGTTAGAACTCGAGATTTTTGTGATTCGCTTGATACTTTTGAAAATCATTTCCTTAACTTGAAGTGAGATTTTCATGTTGATCAAAGTTTCGATTTTTAAGATTATTGGTTGAAAATAGCGGCATTTTCATCGAAACTTGTTTGATTATCAAATAGCGCCATTTGATGGAAATGATGTTCTTTTGATCATTTTTGATCGATCAATCAACAAGCGAGAAAATTTGATGATTTAATGATAGTTTGCGATGATTGATTCTCACTCTTCGCTTTCAAAAATGTTCAGAAATTTTATTCGACTATTGAATATCAAATTGCTTTTGTTGTCAAATTGTAATATCGATGGATTTTAAGCATTTCGCGATTCCGCCATTTTCTGTTCAGTTAATCTTGAAACTTTTTCTTTCAGTTTTGCAGTGAAATTTATTCGTCTGAGTTTTGAGCAGTTTTTTTCACTTAATTTGGCAGAATTAAGTGTCTTTAAATAGTTTCGGGTTAAAACTGAAACACTTCACAGTGTTGAACACTTGACCCTGACTGTAATCATGCATGCATAAAACTATGAAAAAGCAGCTCATTTCGTTGACACACAAATAGTCAAATTGATGACACATTTCTCATTAGCACGAAAGAATTTCCATTGAAAATAAACAGTTTTGAGTACCTTTCGACCCTTGAAATTTTTACCAAACTTTGTCAATAATATTTACAGTAAAATGAACAAATTAACCATCTGATGTGAAACGAAAGTTCAGGCATTAAAGAGTAGCCGTTCTCAATGAATATTAAATTAACTCTAAATTTTGCTACTTTTCACTTTAAAGAAGCAGTTTGTCTGATCAAAAATTAAGACTATCGATTCACTGACCTAAAAGTGACCGTCAACTGGGTAGTGCTTCAATAATTGATTTCATTTCATTCCTTTTCGATCTTTTTCGGTCAAAAATTGTTCATTTTTCGCTTGTAAATCAATGCAATTTTTATGCTTCTAAAGCATACAATTCAACATTTGAAATGTTTTAGTTTGAAGAAATGAATTAAACTTGCAATTTTAAGCTTCAATGATAATCTTGAGCATCATATCGTTGGCATCATTTGTGTATCAAATAGTTTTATCAATGTTGACTTGATCTTATTTGCTTTGATCATAATGTTCATATTTGAATAATTGCTCTTGTAATTGCATCTGATTCACAGCCTTTCACTGAAATGAAACTCCTAATCGTTCGTTTGTCCAGATTGATAATGAAAGTTGATTACATTTGGGCAATTCTTTTGTTTCCCATTTAAAGGAGAGAAACGGTTTAACCCTTTTCCATTTATTACAACCTTTTTGTTTCTTTACCTCATAATTAGTCTAATAATTTTAATTTAACTTTATTCGCATCTTTCCACTTTCCAACTTTATTCTCAGGTAATATTTATGGAATATAACAATAAAGTAAATTAAGGTGATGATAAGGTTGATGAGGATACGTAAGACGATAATGAGTATTTTAAGGTATCAAAGTGAGAAGTTGATTGTGTGCCCTTGATGCCGTTACAGTTAATTGAGGTCACACAGGTAACAAATGTTAACTTCATGTTGATGATTATATCAATTTTTTTGTTGTTGTTGTTGATGAGATGTTGATGTTGATGATGAAGTTGATTACTTTGTACATAATGGACTGCAAAGGCTAACAAATTGATGATATATATGACTTGAAATTGACTCATCAATAAACTGACCTGAAAGATTGATTAGAACTGACAGCTTGTATTAGAGTCCAAAAAAAGCACCATTGATTACAATTTTTTCATCCTTTTATCTTGAGCTTTATCATTTTTTGCTCTTTTTATTTTGTTGCACTCATGTTCATCTAATCCACTTTTCATCACCAAGTAAATCTCAGGCCAAGCAAGTTCAATCCTCCAACCTAAACAAGTGACTCTGGCTGCATCAACTTTACCATATAATCAGCCTTTTCGCAAGTAACATTTAGCTTCTTGCTCTTCACCTTCATCTTCATTTTCATAATTTAAATTTTCATAATTTTCGAAGTCAGTCGAATCTTGTTAGGCAGAGCAACTTCAATCCTTCAACCTAAACAAGTGACTCGGGCCGGATCAAGTTTACCATGCAATGCGACCCTTTTCACGTAAAATTTTTCACATTTTTTCACTTCTTTCTCATCTTTTCATTATTAAAATTGTCATGATTTCAAAGTCAGCAAATTTTGTTAGGCCAAAGACTCCAACTTTTAAACCTAAGCAAGTCACTTTTCCCATCAAATGTTACACACAATGGAGCCTATTTTTAGTGCATTTTCATCTTCAATTGATCATCATAATAATCAACATTTTTTCTGCCTTTTCATTTATTTTTTTTGTTGTCTTTCAACTCTTTCATCTCTAATCACCTGTAAATCAATTAAGTGTTGAACAATTTTGCTCAAGTAAACCCATTCAATGTAATCACCTAACCTCTATTAACACAATTTCATGAAAGAGTATAAACAAGTTTTTGGCCAGAAATTTTCTAGTGAACAAGATGAAATCTTGGAAAACATTGAAAATCAATATCACAATCAAGTTTACCTTAATCTTAATTGCTACATTAGATGAAAAATAAAGATTTTCATTTTAAATTGAAGTCCAAGTTGAACCAATTCACCTTAAAATTGTTTCACTTTAACCATCTTTAGTCCTACCAAGTTGACCATTTAAAAAATGTTAATAAACTTAATTTCCATTTCACCCAAAAATTTAAATTCATATTTTTATTAACATTGATTAACACTGATTAGCCAAAAATCAAAGATTAAATCAATTGAGCCAAACGGACGTTTAGCCTGAACGTTGTCTTGATGTAAAGCAAAGTGACCTAAAAATGGGCAACTTTTGCTTCTTTTTTTAAAAACCTTAATAATATTATTATTGCTTATTATTATACAAATATAATGACTTAAAATAAACTGGAAATGAGTTGAAAAAAAGTTTGCACAAATACAGTTATAATAATAAATTGTGAGGCTAAAAACTTGAAAAACTGTGCTTTATTTTGGCTCACAACTCTTGATCAAATCAACTGATTACTTAATGACTAAACTTGATTAATATCGAACTCTATCAACGTTAAATTAACTTTAAATAATAAGCCGAGTCCTGTTTTAATTGATGTATCAGTGAAACAACATTTTACCGGCAATAAATTGTGAGCATAACATTAAGATCCTGTTTCAATTGGAATCAGTTAACAAAGTAATGATTTTCGTTGATGGGTCAAGACTAACAATTAATGATTTACAAATGTTTCATTTACATTTTCATTGCTTTTTAATTGTTGATTGTTGCTTTTATTAATTTGTTTCCATTGATTGTCTTGCAGGGCGTTGAACTGGTTGAGAAGCTCAACGAATCTGGTAAATTGTTGGAAATTTTGGAAAGCTACAAGATTCCGGCCTCGGCTTCGGCTCGATACTTTCAAGTTTGCCCTTGTTGTGGCAATGCTCGCTTCATCCCGTGCAACACCTGTAATGGATCCAAGAAATCGTTGATTCATCATTTCACTTCGGATTCGATTACATTGCGCTGTTCTCAATGTAATGCCACTGGTTTGGTTAAGTGTCCAAAATGCGATCCAAAAGGCACATAACATTGAACCAATTCTAATCACTAATCATAATTCATTGTCATCTTCATTTGATTAAAATTCACACTTTTCGCTGTTCCTTTACAATTCAATTTCCTATTCAAAATGGTTTACTCGACAAATTGACACTTATATCGATGGATTGGACCACATTTTTGCCGTAAAAGTAAACCAAAGAAGCCTTCATCTTGTACATTCAATAATTTGATATCAATTAGAAATATGATTTATAAATTGCTATTATTATTAAATCTGTTTTGTTTGTCTGTTAATTATAATATTGATTTTTCATGTAAAAACGCGGTTTCAAATTGTTACATTTAGTGTGTTGAGGGAAACCAAAAGCGAACCAAACACAGCTCATCTCGACTTGTAGGCACTGATTATGATGTTTAACAGCTTTTTTGGTTTGCTTTTTATTTCAATAAAAGATCGCTTCTGGAACGTGATTTAAACCAATTTGTTGGTTCCACTTGAGTTAAAAATAAACCAATAATGTGATTAAATAATGATAATTAGAGAGTTGATTTTTGAAAGCAAATTGTTAGGAAGCAACATTTTTTTACGCTTTTCCGGATAAAAAATTGTCTTAATCTTTAATCTTGGATCAGTAATGTTTAGCTAAGGTTAACCTTGAAATTTAAAGGCTTAATCGTTTTTGGCTGGATAAATGATTATAAACCATCACAATATATAATAATAATAGTAATGACAATAATTTACGGTAATAATGATTGAGGCGAAAAAAAAACGCCAGCTTCTGAAGTTTATTGAACTGTTGATGAAAAGCGTTTGTTTTTTGCGCTTCTTTTACCTCGGCGCTTCTTAATGGCTAATGGTGAATCCATCTGGTTGTTAAGGTTACTCAAAATTTAAGCAAAAAATCGGTTTTTTGTATCGACCTTTTGAACATCATTATTATTCGTTGGAATCGACTTCATTAATTTCATTATTTTAATTTGGATGCTTTCATTTGCTCTCTCATCTCACCTTGGTTTGCCTTCGTGCAAGGTTATCATGGGGTCAACCCCCAAAAAAAGCAAAATCTTGCTTCATTTTTTTCTGTTTTGCTGTTTACCTTTTTTTCAGTGCTTCTACTTTTTTTTCATTTGCTATATTTTACCTGTTCAACAATACAGGTTATCAATTTGAGTTATGCATCGGTGTTTTTTGGGTGATTTTCAAGGTTGTCAGGTTCATCATCTTTATCGCATCTATCCTGTTGATATTATGGTTGTGTGCATCTGTTGAGACAGTTTATACAACCTTTCTTGTCTTTTGGTTGGCGTTTTTTTTTGTTTGTCTTCTTCTTTTGGTGTCTCTTTTTATTTGTGTATTTGCATTTCGCTCATTGCTTTGCCTAACAAGTGCCAATAAGAGTATTTGTGTGTCTGCCATTTATGAATGAGTTTTGTGTGCTTTGTTGGTAATTAACTTGATGGTTAAATGCTTTTTTGGTGACTTGGCTTTGCTAAGCTCAAGTACTTGGCGTAACCTTGTTGATAGGTTAAACCAATTCTTCCTTAATTTAACATTCAATTGTTATTATTCAAATTTTGACTCTAAAAATGATTATCAGTCAAGAGTGAGGATCAATAATTAGTAAATTTTTCCATTTCCTTGCAGGTTTTCGAGGTACTATGGTTTAATACACAGAATTTCAATGCTTCAACTTGCTGGTGACTCTTAAAGGACCTTTTTCATTTTGCTCTCACTTCATTGCCAATGATTAGGTTCATTTGTTGTTTATTACATTATTGTGATGAACAGTTAAAATTGAATCAACGCTTTTTTATTGTTTATGGGGAGGAAGAAGACAATGACAATTAACATCATCCTTTATTACAGTTGAAGTCTCAAAGAATTGAAGGTGATTTGATTTTAAAACAATTGATTCGCAATACAAGTTAAGATAAAGGATAAAGGCCAAAAAAGATGAGAAATTGGAAAATATCAAAATTTATTGTTGTAAATTGATTGATTATAATTTAATGGCTGGTTCCAACAAAAAGCAGTGTTAACACAGATTGTTGATTAAAAAGACCATCAAATTTAGTGAAAATTTTAAGCAATTTTTGGCTAGTTAAGGTGCTTTTGATAAAGGTGAAAAAAGCTGAAAAGCTGAAAAGTAAAAGTCAAATGCGCTATTCGATGCAATGTTGCACCGTTAATAATATTGTAATACAACAATCAAATAGATGACAATCATTATCATCCAATGGAACCAAACAGTTACATCCTTTGACATTATAGTCTTGCAAGACTGTTGATTGTTTAAAATTGTAAAAGTAAACAAAATTATAATCATGAAATAAGTGAATCTAAACTGTAATAATAACTATAATAATGATAATCAAAGACTTAATAATGGTAATAGTGTTAACATTTGAAAAGGTTTGTACGATTATTTATGCTAACTAAAACTTGTAGACTTAAGTCTGTAATACAGTTGCGTATAAATGGTTGAGTTAATTTCATTTCAACAAACATTGACTATCATTAACTATTAATTGAACAATTTAAAAGACATTATTTAACACTTTGCAAGAATATAATTATTAATAAACTATAAGGTAGATGAGAAAGCAAAGAGCGATTTCACTTTTCAAATACTTTGTGTCAATTGATTCAGTAAATCAATCTGAATCTGAGTAAACTTTT
The DNA here is from genome assembly GCF_039701765.1 of Tetranychus urticae. Lineage (NCBI taxonomy): Eukaryota > Metazoa > Arthropoda > Arachnida > Trombidiformes > Tetranychidae > Tetranychus > Tetranychus urticae. Next base: position 2,675,496 of record NC_142959.1, read on the forward strand.
TTTGATTACAATTTGAATAAAGTCGATAAGGGCTCATTTTGGACTGATTGAACGATTATCTAGCGAGGAAAAATTTTAAAGTTGAATAATCTATTCTGATTCTGATTGAGCGGTTAGATATTATTGTTATATCTCAAGTAATCCTTGGTTTAAACAGATACTATTAAAATTTAAATTTAAATGATGATTATGATGGTAAGCTAATGACTCTAATCATAATTGAGAGTAGATTGATTTTGTGGTGAAAGACGAAAAATGATCTTGGCTTGTGTTTAGATTATTGTCAGTTGTGAGACTGTCATGTTGGGATACCTTAATCATTAGTAATGATTGGAAACATTTGATAATTATATTTGATTGAGCGATCATCAATAAATTGCCAGTGATGATGGTGTGATGATGGAGAAAATTGTTAAAGTTGATCGTAAATTGATTGTTCAAACATTGTTCACTACTGAAAATTGAAAAGTAAATGAGAAATTAATCACTTGTTTCATTTTCTTATCGATAAATAATGTTATTAAAATAGATTAATAATAATGATACAGAGAGGAAAAGAAAAGTAAAAAATGTTTGATTGTCAAATAATGTTACTTTCTCATTTATCCTATGAAAACAATTGAAATGATGGTTGATTAACTCTAATAATTGTGATATTCATAGGGTCGTTTGTATTCCTCGTAATAACTGGGTTTAGATGAGTAAGATGAATATGGCTTGTATCCATAGCTTGGAGCATAAGAAGGTGTCAGATATGCTGGTGCGGCATAAACTGGTGCTGGTGAGGGCGAACTTGTTGCTGGTGGTTCCTTTGAGTACATTTTAACATCAGCAGGATCTGAGTTGGCTGTTCCTGGTTCATTTGTGGTTACGGTTGCTCTAAACCCATAATCATCGGCAATATAATCTACTTTACGGTAAACTCCATAAGCATCAGTGTAACCGTAGGAGCCTCGCTTATTACCATGTTCATCACCTGAAACAGAAAGCAAAAATCATTTAGGAATCAACCAAGAAAATAATATATTTTTTCAACTCTTACCTTCTTCCATACGGTGATTGTTGTTTCCATAACCATCATCAATATCATAGCCGAAACTGTAAGGGTAACCATTGTTTTCCTGGTTTTAAGTGTAACATAAGTGAAACAAAAAGTTTAGACAAAAGAGATTACATTAAGTTCATAGTTGTTGAATTAGTGAGAAACAAGGAAAGAAAGACAATTGTCATCACAATCATTAATCATGGATGATTTAACACTAACAACAGGTTATTATTACTCGTTAACATAAGCTTTCACATTGTCAAAAAATGAATATCATGGGTAAAAGAACTGGGTTAAATGGTTTTAACAAAGAAACGGTTTTACGAGGTTAATATCCCTTTCTTCATTTGAAAACAAAGAGACTAAACCTTTCTTATCTAATTAATCCTTTTTTCTTCGTAAGATGGCGATGCTGGACAAACAATCAATTAAACATGTTTATTATAAAACAAAAATACTCAATGTAAGTAAAATTGTGATTTATTCATTTAGTTAACTGATTTGTTTCTCTTTTTACTCACATAGGTTGGCTCGGAATAAGATTGCTTATGATGAGTGTATGATGGAGTAGGGATAGCATAGGAATCCTTTGGAGTTGGTGAATACTTAGGTGCAGGAGTATAGCCATAGTAAGCTGGTGAAGCTGTTACTATAGTTATCAAGGTAATTCCGATGAGTTCCTGTTGGAATTAAAAGGAAAAGAATAAAATATCAAATTAATCCAAGATGTCTTTGGTGGTAGAAGCTGCGATGTTAAAGGACAAATTGAAGAAACCAAAAACTAATCACTGTAAGTCATCAAGAAGTCGTTGAAACTTATGGTCATTATTTTCAATATTACCTTGAGCATGATGGTGATAGTTTGATAAACAGTGATTAATGGGACACAAAACAGGAAAATGGACTAATTTGGTGGATCACAATGGTGTTAACGTAAACTAGGAATACTCGTTGGTTGCTGTCTTGATGGTCAATGAAATTCAGTGGTGATGATGGTTGTTAAAACAGCAAAATGGTAACGGAAGGAAGAAGGAAGTAATACTTCGTACTACGTGAAAAAAACGAAACTGATCGACAACTGTCCAGTTAGAGAGTTGAATGTGGTGCTTATATAGTGATGGACATTGCATGATGAAGGAAACCTCCTTACCTGGTGAGGACTCCTCCAGAGTCATGATGATGAAAAAAAACAACACAGTAGAGGGGAAAGTTTTTGGATGAAAGTTGAATTGCGATTATAAGAAAGCATTTTAAGCCTGGCAAAGGAGGAGACTCGAGATATGCTGAATATTTTGATTATGATGAAGAAACAGATGAAGAAAGTGAAAAGGTCAGAATGAGGTCATGTGTGAGTGAAAGTATTAGATTATCTTGATTTTCCAATGAAATTCGGTTAATTTCATTTTAACACTTTCCATTCAAATGAAGGGCAACTTCAATTTCAATCAATATTTTGACATTTAAACAACTTTTACTTTTTTTCTCTTTTCTTTTCATCAATTTCTAGATTTAATTGGAAAACTTCACAATTTATCGACTATTGATGGTTATTATTTTGGGGGTGATTAATTGATAATGGTTGGTTGACCTGTGTCCAATTTGGTTCTTTACGTTGCCTTCCAATCCAAAACAATTACCAATCAATTTGGATAATATTTGATTTACTGGTTCCATTATTTTAAACACTCAAGCCTATGTTGTTGTTGATGTTGGACAATTGAAAGTTAATTGTTGACAATAGTAGGCACAGCAGGAATAAGCTGAATTAAGTGAATCAATTCGTGGTCAAGTACAGGTGAGAATTGATAAAAAAGCTTTAAAAATGACAATACATTTAATTTTCATTTCTTTCATTTCTAATATTGAATTTTTCTCTTTTACAGACTTTAATTGTTACCAGGACAATATGAATTATCAAATTCAAGTTTAATTCAATATTTTCAGTTGACTGTCTTTTAACAGTTTCATTCAAGTTTCATTTAATCCAATCAATTTTGCTGTTTGCCTGTAAAGCCACAGATAAGCGTAATTGTGCGAAAATGAAACGATTTGAATGTTTAAACGAGTTAACTGTATTATAAGTGTTGATTCATTGAACAATTGTTTAATTGTATCACAAGCTGATAATGAATTGATTGAATGTTTAATTTACTTGTTTTAGGTAACAGACAATGAAGTTGAAGAGTAAAGCAAAATTTGATTAACTCTTTACATCTTAACCAGACTTCCTTAATAGCGTTAATCATACTACTAATATAATGTCATTAATGCTAATAATTATGTTGGAAATTGAATAGGAAATGATGATAATAGTTAATTAAATGACTACTAATATGAAAAAATATGATGACAATGAAGCATAAAATTGTCTCAATCAAATTATCTTTCAATTTACGACTCTTCCAACAAATATCAATTTATTTGTTACAACTGTTGATATTTAATTTTTGATCAATTTTCACTATTGATGCAAAATTACAAATTATTGTAATGAATTCAGATTAGATGAAATGAAATTTTCATTAGAAAAAAATATCTTTTCATGTTTTCTAATTAAATTTTTAATCAACCATAAAGTTGAATTAATAGAGTTTAAAGAGCAACAATTGTTATTGAGTTATAAATTGAAATGATTAACTTTTCAATTGACCTTATAATCAACAGTTTGGACAAATAACTGATCAATGATTTGAACCATTTTGTGTATTGATTGGTTTATCATAAATCACTTAACATATAGAATTTGAAGAAAATTTAATTTTCAATTAAAGGTGAGTTGAATTTGGTCCAATCAACAGTTGAATTGTAATCGATATTTAAAAGTAATTTCAAATTTTCTTCTTATTTTCATCTAAACAGATTAATCAAAGTTCAGAGTCAATCATTGATATCAATATTAACCATTTGCAGATTCATCTATGATAATGATATAATAATCAATGATTTCCTGGATGGTAAAGAAATCGCAATCAAAAGGAAAAAATGGAAGTAAATTCAAGTGAAAACATTAAGTAAACTGTTACAATTGAAATTAAGGAATAACATTTGATTGGAAAATTTGACGCATCACTATCAACACCATCCTGATGATCGTTATAATCATCATCATCAGGCAAACTGTTTCACCCTTACCAATCTCAACATGAGTTTAATCGATTCAATCGTCATTTCTTGGTGAAAAAAAACACCATAACCATTTCATCGGTTTACATTTTTTCCTTGCTCTTGCTGCTTCTTCCTAAACCAGTTTAAATCATAATGAGATGCTTAACCTGTTGATCGGTTCGCAGTTATGGAACGAGCAAAGTAAATGTACCAATGCAATTCAATTCACACCTACCCAATCAAGCAATCAACAGGCAATGTTAACCAGTGAAACAAATTGATCAACTGTAATCATCACTTTATATCCATTACTTTTGGTTTATACATATTGGAGCAACATTATAAATCTCACTTCAAGTTATCCACTAATTGTATGGCAATCATCGACAAACATCATTACCAATGTTTGCAAAACTGGCCTCACTAATTTACCTCAAAAGTTAATCAAAACAGAGAGCAATCATTGACAGGATCAAGAGTGGCTTTGATGGTTAATGGTCAATAATTATGCTTATTGTTTAATCATATGCTTTATCCTCTAATTGTAATCTCAAGCTCATTTTCAACAGATTGCAGTGTCTTCCAAGTCTCAGGTTTGACAAAATGTGTTTACTTTGTCAAATGGTTAATGATTTGGTTAACTAAACTGTTGGTTTTTAATTTTATTGGTGTTAGCATTTGTTGCTGTTGTCTCATCATTAACTCGAAAATTAACTCATAATTATTTAATATGGTAGCCTCTCAAATTCAACTGTATTTCAACCTCTTTTTACACTTTTTTGTTTCATCTCATTGTGTTACACTTGTTTTACTCGGCCTTACAAGACTTGTTTAATAAATGTATTTATATTTGTTTTTCATTTCGTTTTTTTGATTGTTTTATAATGTTTTGTGCGTAATTAGATGCATTTTAATTGTCAACTTAATTGTAGGCTCTAAGTTACCCTTAAGATCATCCGGTTATCATAAGAAGGAAGAAAAAGTAACAGCAAAATGTCAGGCAAACTCTTGACAAACAACATCTTTTAATCACCATAAGAGTTGGAACTGCCTTTTACAATTGATTTGGGTCCATCTTAATGTCTCAATGTTGATTAGATTGATTGTTATTCATTGTTGTTCCATTTAGTCTCAAGGTAACTTCATTAAACAATAACAATACAGTATTGTAATCAACGTTTTGCGAGTTACAAATTTTTAATTCCTTTTATTGATTTCTAATTGTTAGAAGTCATACTTACAATAATATTATGATTATGTTAATCCATTGTTTTTCATTGATTCACTAACCTGAGTCAACTTTAGTTTCACTGTGATTACTGGTTTGTCTGATCATTGTTATCTTTTAAATCACAATTAGTTTCTTAAGATTCAAGATTAATTAACGCTACTGTTCATTTAAGTGGTGGATTAATGGCAACATGGAAACATTGGTAAACTGATTGGTAATGTGTAGGTTGATTAAGATTTAAAAGGTAGACTTACAGATAGAATACATTTTCAATATTTCATGCAAATCTATTGTTGACTTTCAATGTGTTCAATAATTAATCATTTGTAAACGGATTAACTCGGTAAATTCAGGTTATTAAGATTAATCTTTTTACTCAGACTCTAACACTCATTTGACTTATTAGACTCATGATGGTTTTATATCTCGAATTGTCATTGAATTTCGTATTTCTTTCTCGATTCATTGTAACAATAAAAAATATTAGCTGATTTAATGGCAAACAAATCACTCTGCTTTATTGTAGTTAAGTTCATGTGTTGTTTTTTCATCAGAAATTACATAAATCTAATTTTGTTTTTTGAGCATATTTTAATTTTAACTCTTTGATTATTTAGGTTTGTTTTAGTAAAATAAGCTCAACAAATCATTTGTTTTTTGGTTTACAGTCAATTGCAAATTAAACTCAATTCAAAAATTGGGTTTTTCTTTGTCTATTAATTGCAGGGAAATGAGGATGACTTATATCTGTGACCAAAAGGATTCAAAATGGGACAACGGGATTGATTGGAATGATAATTAAGGAATTGGTAACAAAAAAAATGTTTAACAGTTGAATATAATGCATTTAGTTTCTCTCACAATGAATCAACCCATTGAAACAATTGATTGCAGTTTGATATATTAGACTTGCACTTTTTTACACATGAGAATATATTTATAAATGAATATTTTGTGTTCCTCTTTTTTTTTGTCTAATTGATTTAAACTAAGTGTTCTAGTCGGCAATGATTCAATGGGTTACATTCGTTGTTAACAATTGATTATGAATAAACATTATTACACTTTGAACAATACACAGATTATTTTCATTAAGCTAGTCAATAACGATAATATTCTGGTATTAATAATATCAGTAATAACTATATTGTGCAGTTGCTTTCATTGATCCATTCATCAACAATTGGTTAAATTGTTTTTTTGGTGCCATTTACACCTTGTGTGCCTTGAAAATTTCATCAGGAAATCATTTTGGAAAATTAAATTTTCAAATAAGAATGTATCACTAATACGTTAATTTGTTGATTATGATTAATTTGTTTCTTCTTTTCGTTAATTCCTTCAACAGGGAGTAAGAAGAGTCATGGGATCTCTTGAATTGGGTAAACCTTGAGAGTCTAGTTCACGGGAATAGGCAAATCTTTCTGGAGCTCGGAAAAATTCAAGCTGCATTTCTGAATCAGATCCTTCGAGTGACATTGCCTTCCGAATTGGGAACCAAGTCCAATCATTTTTCTCCATCAACTTATAAACATAGGTTTCAGGTCCAGTAAATTCAGTCTTAGGCTTTGTTCGTAAGAGTATCATAAAATACAGATAATGCCACATATGATGTTCTCGAGCAATGTGACTTTCAAACGAGACACCGGCTCGGTTGTCAAAATCAGCTCGAGGAAGGCCACAAATGAAACAAGTGTTTCTCAAAATGTCTTCCTTCTTTTGCTTCTCTTGTCTGAGATCTGCAAAAGTGTCAATGATAATACCAAAGAACAGGTTAAGAACGATAACATTGATAAAGAAATAGAAGAATAATTCATAGATGACTCTTCCATAATATAGGCTCTCTTCTGAAGAAGCCGATCGTAAAACATCTCCAATTCCACCACCTGAACGTAAACCATAGTTGATTGTGGTGATGAGACATTGGAATAGAGTTTTACATGAGTATTCAGTTGCTGAAGTGTCTTCAACCGTATCTTGAGGAACATATTCCCGACGAAAGTCAAGATTGAAGTAAAGATAACCAAAAACGGCTGCAATGTGTATCAAGATGAGAGCTAAAAGACAGGTGAGAAGAAGTGACTTTGAATTTCGTGTTACAGAACGGATAACATTGCGAAGTGTCTCCTCTTGGTAAATGACATGAAGTAAGAGAGCAGAATAAAAGAGTGGATGAAATAAGCCAAGAGTACAAAATGCAAGGTAAACACAATGATAAATCATTTCATAGTCCATTAATATCATACGCCAACCTCGTCTATAACCACGATTGATGATGAAACTGAATAGATAGACAACAGTGATAATAATGTCTAATATGCCACAAATGTAAATCACAGATTGAGGTCCAGTGGTATGAATTAAAAGCCATGTAGTGAGGACAACAGTTAACCGAAATGTTCCGTCAAATACTAAATCAAGGGATCTTTTATGAGTACCAAAAAGATACAACCAAAGACCGACAACCAGACAAGCTAAATAGGAACGATAATCAAGTTCAATTGGAGTTTCACCAAAAGGATAGTAACAGATAACTATTATGTTTAATAAAACGGCCAATTGGAATGAAAGAGAGCCCCATTTGGACATGTATCGTGATATAGCATGAGAAAGACGTTTTGTAGACTGTAAGTCACGTTGCCATTCCATTTCTGCTTGAAGATTATCAACTTGGCGGAAAAAGTCGGGGACTTTTGAACGTGCCTTTTCGTCCATTTCTGTGCGATGAAGAACCTTTTTCTTTGTTTCTTCAGTTAGGAAATGACATTGTTCCGGGACTGCGAAAACAATGAATTCAACACGCTGTTCTGGACTATCACGACGAACAACTTCAACTTGAGCAGTTTTCTTTTGAAAGAAAGCAATAGCATCGCGACAATCCTCCTGTTGCTGTTCATGATTGATTTGCTCATTCAACTCAACCGAATATCTTTGGCATTGGTGGCATAAAATGTAAATATTGTGGCCAACTTCAATTTCCTTGACCTCTTCAGATTCCTCGCCGTCTTTGAGAGCTGATGGGTTACCACGATGTGCTTCCGTCTCCATATATTTTTTATACTTTTGATAGATCTCACAAGAGTGATGGATGAGATTAGCACTTACAATTTTGGCCACAATCTCGGCAAAATCAATATCTGATCTGGATTCGATAATAGCAAGGAGCAATTTCGATGCGTTAATCTTGAGTGAGCGAACATCTTCCATGTATTTGCTATCAAGTTCAGCTCGATTTTTTATCAACTCAATGATAAATTCAATTCCATTGCTTTCACATTTAGCTATGCAGTTTTGATTCTCATGACATGGACCTTGACAGTATTCAATTAGTGTTTTGACCGTTTGATTGAATAATCCAACATTTTCTTCATTCAGATAATTACCATCAATTGTTTTAGTCTTATGAGAGCCACATAGTTTGATTAGGAACTTAAATGTTTCTGCAACCAGATTTTGATCCTTCTTTTTATCATTTCGAAGTAAATCTTGCATTTCTCTATAATGATTTTCACATAAAAGCCTAAGAAATTCAAGAATTTCTTCCATGATGGTTACTTCGGGTGGAAGCTTAGACTTTTTACAAGGAGCCAATTGGTGGCTTATCATAGCTGCAAATGTATTTGGAGTAATACTTCCACTTCCATGAGACTCAGTTCGCAAGTTAAGAAAGTCTTCATCTTGAAAACTGGGTTCCACGAAAGTTCCTAAAGGTTTGTTGGATAAAACTTTATATCCTGATTCTGTAGCAGCAATTGCGCTATTTAACTGATTCTCTTTGTCCTCTGTGACTTTGCCAGAATTCAAAATGTTTGCAACAGCTCGAGGGGAAGGTGAAACAGAAGGAAGAGGAGGTGGCATAGGAAATTCCGTCACAGGAGTAGCGTCGCGTTCAAGTAATGTTTTGCTCGGTGTTGAAGGGCTTTTGGCAAAAAGTTGACTTTTGAAGCCAGTTTTGTATGCCTTTTGAGCTATGACCATGCGATCGTAAAAATTTTTTATGAACTTTTCAGATCCATTTTGTATTTCCTTGTAGAAACTCTTCTGAATATTTTCATTACCATCATTAAGAAGTGCTTTACCAAACTTAATGGCATATATAAAGATGTTTTCATTTGGATTTCTCATTATAATTTCAACAACAATTTTAGGAGCGCCCAGAGCATTCAATTCATTTTGTATAAAACGTAAGTCTTTAGAGCTTCGTGAATTTTGAGATGGTAATGATGATGATGATGTTGGATATGGTTTGTTATCTTGATTGCTATTTGTTGTTGAATTGTTGTTAGCCGGTCCAAAGTAGCGCTCTTTAAGTTGCAGTCTTAAACTTTCAGCCTAAAATCAGGTAAAAGAGAAAAGAGTAAATATTAAATAATGTTTTTGATACAAAGTATGATAAATGATAAACGAATTGTACTTATAAATAAATAAAAATATTTTGAGATAATAAAATGAACCATTAAAAGTCTTTATGTTTTTTCAAATTAAAGTTCAAGATGAAATAAGAAACAAAAGTAAATGAAAATTGAAGTTTATCATGCAATTTTTTCGTTAACGAGACAATTTTTTTTACAAAACTAATCAGTATTGTATTAACAAGATTTACCTTGGCTTCAAGGCTGAGCTCGTATTCAGTAGGCTCAGGAAGCTCCTTGAAAAAATTGGTCAGCATTATTAGTAAAAGTAGAAGGAAAATCAAGTGAAATGGTAAGTTGATTTAATTACTTGTCATTAGTGAGATATCAAGATAGTGTAGCAATTAAGGAATGATTTTAGAGATAGATTGAAAAGATGGAAGACAAATGAATGTGTAACAATATTTACCTGATTCGTTTTATCATCAATGACAAGCTCTGTTAAAATTTGTAATGTCTGTATGATGACTTTTTCATCAGTTTTAATTTGTTCTTTGGTTCCATACATAACAAGAGCTAAGATATGTTGAATAAGATGACTAATGAAAAGGCCTGAGAACAGTTTATGGTGCATTTGAGTATCAATAGGAAATAGAGCCGCAGGTTGATAGAAGACATCAATCAATACGGATAATTCAGCTTTAATTTTAGGCTCTAACTCGGTTCTTTGTTCATCTATTAAATTTTTCCAATTTGATTGAACAATGTCATCTTTCAGAGATGAAGATAAAGGTAGATTGAATTGATCACTTGTTTCCTGCTGTTGTTGATAATGTTGCTGGGACAATAATGGTAGATCATTTGATGAAGAAGATGTTGATTCAGTTCCATTTAATTGAAGACGAGGCGGTCGCTTTCGAGCTGGAGGTGTCGGTGGAGTTTTTGTTTCATCATTAGTTGATATCGATTGATTGTTTTTGTCATTAGGTGCTGAACTTATTTGAACCTTTGGAGGTTCTTTCGATAAATTAGCTCGCTGTTGATCAGACTCGGAATGAGATGTTTCTCGAGCTAAATAAGGAGACAAGAAAATGATTAATGTTTTGTCAAGTAAAATTGAAGTCTCAATCAAAAATGGTTATTAAGATCAAAGACTTGCCTAATTTTTTCTGCCAAGCAGATGCAAATTTAGCAACATCTACATTTAAAGATGCACTTCTATCGCCTAATTTAGATAATATTTCCATGGTTTCACGAATTTCTTTCTTCAACTTTTGCTCAATATTCTCCGGCACAACGAATCTTTGATTAACTAATTCTCCCAAGTTTTTGATGGTTTCTGCTGACTGTGAAAAAGTGTATAAAATAAAAAAGGAAATGGAAAGACATTATTTTTCATAAATGTAAGAAATTAATCTTAATAACATAAACTTTGCGTTAAATTGTGCAAATTAACTTACACTTGCAGCATTTGATGAAGTTATAAAAGCTCTAATCATGTAAAGAAATCCACGAGAAAAGTAAGAAGTCCATTCATGATCCAATGTTGATTTGGGTTCAGTTACTTCGGTCAATGTTTTCCTAATATCATCAATTAAATTACCAATCAATTTGGACATTTTAGATGAACGGCTTATCTCTTCTTGGTGAATTTCCGTCTCAATATACGAGTTGGTCAACAATCGACAATAAGCTTCTTTAACTCGCGGTGTACAATTGTTGTCCTCAATGATGTGAGCAATATAATCAAATGGACATAATCCAGCACAATCTTTCTCATTGTTTTTGTTTTTACCCTCTGTACAGGCAGCCAATAAGTCTATTAGTTTAATGTGAAACCATAATTCACCTTCTTTATCCGCTTTCGTAGACATCATTGATCTCATTAATTCTCGTATTTTTTCACCTCCATCCCAGTCAAAAATGTCCTCCTTGTGAAATTTGAGTTCATTCAAAATTTTGGCTTGCACATTGGGCAAAGCTTTTCCTTCAGACTTAACAATGGTTAACAGGAAATCAAGGAAATATGTTTTTTTGCCTTGAGAAATAATAAAATTGACACATTTTCTAATTGCCTCTTCGTTAATTTCATTGCACAGTTTCTCATTGTTAACGAAAATGCTCATTAAAGTTTGCATCTCAAGTTTCTGTGGAGGTAAAAAACAATGTAAGAAAAAGGTTATTATTTTGTGAAAGCAACAGGAAAGAAAGGAAAAGGAGAGAAACAGGATTGAACAATTATATAAACATGATATGGTAAAGATTAAAGGAAACAAAATTTATTCTCATCAACGAGTTAATTTGATTACCTCTGGCTTGAGAAATCTTTCATAGTGTTCATAAAGCTCCTCTTGATTGGTTGGATTATTGAAACAAAAGTCTTGTAAGAGTTCATGTGTTCGTTCAAAGATTTTCTTTATGTGATGATCATTCTGTTTAAGGGTTGAGAGAGAAAAAGGAAGAAAAACAAAAAGTAAATTAGATTGAAAAATGGATAAAGTTAAGGGAAAGGAAAAGTTATGTCATCAAATATGTAATAATTAATACATATTATGATAATGGTGGTGTTGATAGTGGTGGAAAAATGATGATGGAATCAGAAAGAGAGAGAGAGAGAAAATTCTAGTAAATAGCTTTTTCTTTCCTCTCTTTTTCAGCTCTAATTACCTCGTCATAATTAATTGACAACAAATCGACTAGAATCTTTACCAATCCTCTTGATTGGAGTAGACTTTGCTCTAATTTCTTGGCTTTATTGGTTGATCTATCACGGCAACAGTAAGATAGAGTTCGCAGAATTATGTCAACCCGATTATACCTTTTTATCTGTTCGTCTTTAATATCGATTTGGAGAAGTGAATTTGATTTGCTTGAACCAATCAGTAAAGGATAATTGGGTATTCCGGAAGGAGGTGACGGTAAATCGCGATCTTCATCACGCAAACCAGACTTTATTTTATCTTCATCGTCTCTTTTTGATTTGGTGTAAACCCAAGTTTCCGATTCTTCAACGTATTCCTTTAAAATTTCCAAAGCTTTGCGAAAATATTCATAAATTTGAACATCCTCTTTTTTAATCAACAATTGCACTTGCCGCAAAGCATTGAGAAACTCTTTTCTTTGTTTAAATTCCCTTATCAACAATTTCATTGCTCCAGACACTAATGAGTATGCCATGGAGTTAATGATGAAACTTAATAATATTTTCACTGATATGAAACCCATTGATCCATCAAGGTTAGTCTTTGAATCTTCAAATATAGCTTCAACATCTTCGGAGGATATTTTCAACGGTGTAGACAAGTTTTGGCTTTGATCCTTAAAATGGACCAAAATATATGTTATCCGATAGTCCAGTCTTATGTCATAAATAAAATTTAATATCTCTATGATGTTTAATCTTATGTCCATGGATGGTCCTAATCCTAATGATCCTAACGGTGGCTTTGATATGCTTTGTGCTTGTTTATGTTCTGCCATCTTTTTCTCGACAACTACTCTTAAACCTTTCGGGATACTTTCATTCTTTTCATCTGGTTCATCAAGTTTCTCTGATTTTTTCAAAATGTCCAATATTGTTTTGTTTAAATTGATCAACTTTTTGAAATTAAAAAATCCAAAAAGCATTAAATTTCGTACCAATTTCATTACTTCAAGGGTTAGATTGTTAATGTAATCTTTATTTCCTTGTCCAACCATTTTAAGATAATTTTCAACAAAATTAATAGTATTTGCCAATGCATTTTGAGTCTCTTTACGAGCACCATCAGCTCCAACCTTCAATTTAGCTTCAACAATATCGTAACTGTCAAACTCTTCGGGTGTCGGTATATCAGCCCAAACACGAGCATACTCGATTGGTTGTATCATTACATTGGGCTTACAATCAACGTGAAGATGAAGCATTAGACGGCAAAAAACTGCCCTCAACTCTATCGGTAAATCTTCGTCAACCATACATTGATGAATCAATTCAATACTTAGTTTCTCTGTATCTTTTAAATATCCAATGGCGTCATATTGTCTTTTGAAACACATGGCACAAAACAAATCCAATTGATTGCAATAGTATTTAAGCATTTGTTCAGCATTGGATTCTCCATGATTTGATCTTCTAGCATCGGAAACCAACTGTTTGAGAGATATTTTTGATTCAGGACGAGATGAATCTGGATACAGGTAGACTTCATTGTTCTCCATTTTAGTGTGAATCAAAGCATCTTGATTTTCAAAGAGCAGACATTTACAAAAACTTTCTTGGGTTTTGACAGATTCACCATCACATACACATAGGTTTTTCAGTAAATCTAATATATTTGATTTACTCTCTTTTTTGGTTTCTTTGGGTGTTTTAAGAAGTGATATAAATAATTTAATTTCATTTTCACCAACAAAACCTTCCATAAACTGAGTATTACCCTGGATCAACACTGTTATGGTTTCCAAAGCTGATTCTTCTGTCTGTTTATGCTCCACTTGACCAATTATGAAACTAAATTTTTTACTTATTTCCACCTGATTTTTACGATAGTCTTTTTGACTTAATTGAAGAATCCGGTATGCATAGCGAAGTATTTCAACTAAATATCGATTGTACTCCGGGTCGTCAGGGATTGAATCTTTTTTAACAAACGGAGCAGCTAAAAGCTCAAAAATAATCTGTAAAAGCTTTTGTTCTCGCACCAGCTTTTGTCTATCTCGGTCAGGTATAACCGATGAGGTGCTTGGTGGCTGTGGTTTTGACTCATCTTTGGGTTGGTTAATGATAAAAAACATTAAATCAAAAAGCAGTGATTTAAGAACTTTTCTTTCGGCAGCAGACAAGGAATGATCTTTCAATTTTTCTACAGCTGTTTTCAGGAAACGATGAGCATCGTTGACAAAATCAAGATCACGAACTTCTGAGAATGAAACTGGAATTATCTGGAAAACCTCTTTATTTCCATTTTTTTGCTTTGCAATTACTTTAGACATGTAGAGAACAACTTGCTCTTTCTCTTTCTTTTGATTTTCATCGAAGAAGTCATTTGTATGATGTAACCAAGTACGGGTTGGTTGATTATGGATTCTAACAAAAGACTTATGTGGAACACAATCACCAATATTCACTTCCCGAGTTGGATGAAGGCGAAATTCAATTTTATCATCATATGTTGATGATGGAACAAGATACCATTGATTTGAATCTGGTTCAGCGGTAGGATCAGGAGCTAGTCCAAGATATTTCCCAGTCGATAAATGTTTGAATCTGATTGTTGAGTCCCAATGAGCTAATCCACCTCGAGGCACTTCACCTTGACGGATTTCAACTTCCCACAGAGCTTTAGAGCTGGTTGCGGACGTTGCTTCCGTTCTTGCGGTATATCTAAGGAACACTTTTTGTGATACAACCTTTTTACCATTATTTCCTGTTTCTTCTAGATCGTCTAGGGTTAAATATCGAGCTGATTCAGAGTGAAACAGACGGAAAACATCACCGGCTTTCAGGTAGCCTTCTAAATTTTCTCTGTAATCTAAGTAGAGAAGGATTTTCCAACTTGTTAAGGCATTGTGAATGTTGACCTCAAAGCAACCCTTGTGATCGGTATGTTCTCTGTTGGAAGCATGAAGACGTTGACCTGCTGACACAGAAACGAGAAAAATTTCATCCCCATAAGTTACCTGTTCACCGTTACCTCGAAATTTGAGACAATCTGTAACACGGAAATGTGAATTGTCATTTCCATCACGATCCAGAGAAACTCTCCAAGCAGAAGGATCTAGTTGAGCAGGAATTTTTGTAAATGCAGTAACATATTTATTGTTTTTAATGTTTAACAATTGTATAACATCACCATAATGTAAAATTTCCCCTCTTTGAGCTCGATTTTCTGCCTCATTTAAACGTTTTTCCTCTGTTGCAAAGGCTTTCAATTTGTTTAGCTTATTTTCATTACTGGAATCACGTAGTCGAGCCTCTTGATAATCTTGTTGAGCCTCATGTTTACCAGCAATACAAATACGATAGAGATAATCCCTCATCTTGGATGGCGTCTCAGTTAGATTACCATCACAGGTAACAGCAGCTCTTTCATCCACTGAATCAAGAGTAGTTAAAAAACCTTGAAATTTACCTTGAGCCACAAAAAGAGCAATGGTATCACCGATACGCACAGGAGAGTCACCAATGGTGGTTTGAATTTGTGAAGAATTAGTTGATTGTGGTGAAGATGAATTTGGTGAGAAAGGATGATGGTGTTGAGTTTGATGAGAACTTTGTTGAACGTGAGAATAACCATGGTAGGAAACTTGTTGTTGGTAATGTTGCTGGTGGTATAATGATGATGGACTGGTTGGCTCCATTTCTCGTTTGTACACTAAGCAGATAATAATATAAGATTGCACAAGTAAAAACAGTTAACCTTTCCTATTTTTGCATAAATTAATTTGTGACCTTTCAGGTTGTATCCAGGTATTACTGTAGATTTGCAAAAAAATAGAGAGACGAAAAATACTTTCGAAGCAATGGAATAGTGATAGATATAAAAGAATACAAAAACAACAAGAACAATAATATAATATAACAAAAAAAAAACAAAATCAAAACAAACAAAAACAAAACGAAATGATGATAATTGTTGACCTTGATGTAGGACAATACTGGTAAACAGTAATAGATAACTTGATTCTAGACTACATTGGAAAAATAAATGTAGAAAATTGTTGCCACAAAATAAACAACAATCAAAAATTAAATCAATATCAAAAAGGAAAAAATTGGAATTAAGTTACTTTACTGAAGACAAAAAATTTAATGAAAACTCTCCTCTTCAGGATTCAGGATGAACCATGCTTAGACATGCCCAATTCAGAGAACTATCTGCAAACCGCCATCTTTGAAATGGAAATATCAGAACGAATAATTGATTCTTAATCGCACCTAATCACCGTGCTCGCTGCTAATTAAAAGCATATTCGTTGTGAGTTCGCAAGAGTTCAAACGATCCAATGTAAGTTTAGTAAGTCTGAGCGAAGTGAAGTCTACAAGGGAAATAATCGAATGAGACTATCGATCTATCGGTCTAGCTAGTATCACATGTTCATGATGCAATTCATTTACGTTCTATTTTGCTTTTGTGAACATAATCATCGGTGACAAAATTTTTTGTGGTTTCAATCGACAATCCTATTCATTTAATTGTTGATTTTATTTATTGTTTACTGATAGAATTTGCTGCTTATATTAAAGCTGTAGAGTTTGCTGTTATTTTTCATTCTTGCTGTCAATTTCGTAAGTAATTTGTGTTTATTTTTATTTCCTGATCTATCTTTCACCTCTTTACATCAAATTATCGCTTCACTCTTTTTTATTTATTTTTCCTCTGTTTGTTGATTTCAACTAAATGATCTTATAATTTTCAGATTTTGTGATTTATCTTGTCATCAATGGGCTCATTGGTTTAAATTTCAAATCAAAGTTTCACAGGTGTATAACTTCATTTTTAAATCGTTGAAAGAAACATTTAAATATGTCTTTGAACAAACTATCAAGATCATTAACATCGAAGTTCTTATCACCACACTTATATGGATTGAATAACAATTTCAAACGAGACGCAAGTGCTTCAAGTACCGATGGTAAGTTTAAAACATTGCTTCAAAGCTATTCAGTTGAAGAATTTTGTTGATTAAACATTTCATTTTTTATTTTTTTAGGATCATCCAAGAAAACTCCTCAGTTGAGACCTTTATATCTCGATGTTCAAGCAACATCACCTATTGATCCTCGAGTTCTAGATGCCATGTTACCATACATGACATCTTATTATGGAAATCCTCATTCTAGGACTCATGCCTATGGTTGGGAGAGTGAAAAAGCAGTTGAAGAGTCTCGAGCTCATATTGCTAACTTGATCGGTGCAGATCCCAAGGAAATAGTTTTCACATCAGGAGCAACTGAGTCAAATAATCTTGCAATTAAAGGAGTTGCAAATTTCTATAAAGATAAAAGGAATCACATTATAACCACTCAAATTGAACACAAATGCGTTTTGGATTCATGTCGTTATTTGGAAAATAATGGATTCAGTATTACTTATTTACCAGTTCAACAGTCTGGTATAATCGATTTAAAAGATTTGGAATCGGCCATAAATAAGGATACTCTTTTAGTCTCTATAATGACCGTTAACAATGAGATCGGTGTGATACAACCAATAAACGAAATTGGAGCAATTTGTCGTAAAAACAAAGTCTTTTTCCACACAGACGCAGCCCAAGCAGTTGGCAAAATTCCATTAAATGTTGAAAGTATGAATATTGACTTGATGTCAATAAGTGGCCATAAATTATATGGACCTAAAGGGATCGGAGCTCTTTTTGTTCGTCGTAGACCGAGAGTTCGAGTTGAGGCCTTGCAAAGTGGTGGTGGTCAAGAAAGAGGATTGCGCAGTGGAACAGTACCAACTTTATTAGCTGTTGGCCTAGGATCTGCTTGTAAAATTGCTGCCCAAGAACTTGAATATGATCATCAATACATCAGCAAGCTTTCAGAAAGACTGGTGAATAAGATAACGGAAAATATCCCAGAAGTCATTATAAATGGAGATCGTGAGCGTAGTTATCCCGGTTGTGTGAATATGTCCTTTTCTTGTGTTGAAGGAGAAAGTCTATTAGTAGCCTTAAAAGAAATTTCACTTTCTTCAGGCTCAGCTTGTACATCAGCATCATTAGAGCCTTCCTATGTTTTACGAGCCATCGGAGCAGAAGAAGATTTGGCTCATTCATCTATTCGCTTTGGTATCGGTCGATTTACTACTGAAGCCGAAATCGATTTCACTGTTGAAAGGTGTATTCAGCATGTTCAAAGATTACGAGATATGAGTCCTTTGTGGGAAATGTTGCAAGACGGAATCGACATAAAGTCTATTCAATGGACACAACATTAATCTTGCAGTACATACAATCTTTATTTGAACTTTAAAAAAATTCAAATCTATAGATTTCTTGTAAAGAAATACTAATTAAGTCCGAACTGTTGAACAAATTGGACAAATTGTAAACCATCGCCCCATTAGTATTGTCTCGTCATTTAAAGAAATTTAAATTCAATAAATGTAAATGAATTAAAGCATGTTACAGAAATTAAATAATAAACTCAGTCAATTTGAATCTATTTATTAAATGTTGCTCCATCAATATTTGACACCTTATGATGATACATTGATTTAACTACGAAACTGGTTCTAGGCTTAAATGTTAGCTCTTAAATATTAAATTGAAAACTTGAAATGATTTTTGAGCCTAACATAATCGGTTTCTATTCCGATTGCTAAGTCTAGTGACCTTTTTATCTTCCCTCAACTTTCTCTTGCCCATTTTTTCACCACCATTATCTAATGACCCATGAGTAATGATAATGGAATATTATTGGAACTTCAATTTTTTAGGCGACAAAGAAAATTGGCTTTGAATATGCAACTGAATCCTTCGATTATCAATGGAATCTTATTCTTATATTTACTCCTTAACAAAACGCTAAATGCCAAATTGAAAATATCAGTAAACTTATCAAGTCGACTTTTTTAATCAACAACAACAAAAGTTGAATTGCTTACAATTGACAAGTTGATTTGATTGACAAAATTGGCATTGATAAATATCGATTATACAATAGTTTGCCTCAGGAGGTCTTCATAATTTTAGATAATTATCACCGAATGAAAAAAAGATGAAAGTAAAATAAAAAACAAAGGGATATCATTTGATAATATTTCTGTAATCATGAGGAGAACCGAGAAAGCTCAAGAAAGTTCATTTGAAAGTTTGGGATGATTGAAAAGATAAATGGATTGAGAAGAAACAAAAAACAAATGAAACACTTGCAAGGAGCTTGAAGTAAGCTTGCAGCGATCAACAGGTTATAAAACTTTCTAATTTTGCTGTTCTTTTTCTGCTATTTCACGGTAAATGGCCTAAGGCCTGAGGCTATTTACTTCATTGGTTCATCCACTCATCATCATCATCATAATCATCATTAGACTCACCTTAAATTGAACAGAAATCACATGGGAATACATTTATTATGAGCTAAAGAAACTGAACTTCAGTTTGACAAACCTTAACCTCAACAACAACCACTACAACAGCTATTAATACATTTTTAATTATTGCTAGAGCAGAGCTATTATTGTGAATATCAGATAAACCAGTTAAACCTCTGACAGTAATTTTATTTAAACGAACAATTGATATGGTAAAATATGGTTTGATCAAATCACTTTTTTTGCAAATTTTAACAATCTTAAATTGTTGATTGTGAATGACAACAACCAATAATTGGAAGCAATTAACATCGATCGGCAGCTTGAAGTCCATATTACTACATGTAATAAAATCTAACAATTATTTAACTATTAAAATTGTAAGGCAAAGTTTTTCTCAATTCTGTTATTCTTTGCCTGATAATTTCATCAAAATATGCGTTTTGGTATCCAGTACTTATTGATAATTTAAAGCATTATTAAAGTAATAATATTATCAATAAGTAAAGTATCGATACTTTTACTCACTTTGCCAGAAAAAAATGTCAGCGAAACATCAACAACATTAACATTTTAAGTAAACTTTTTTATGAACTCATCTTGCACTTCTAGTCTTCTTGAATTTAATATTGTTTCATTTTTTATTTCATTACTTGTTTTTTTTTGTTTTTAAACATAATGTCAACTGATTCGTCTCAAGGTTTTTTTAAGTACTCTGGATCAGTCTAGAGCTAGCCAATCATAACTAACTTTGAAATTCATATTACCACAGTTATTGATTAAAAATTTCGGACGACTAAATCGCTTCAAGTAACGATGGCAAGTTTAAAAACATCATTCAATACAGTAGAAGAATTTTGTTTATTAACCATTTCATTTCTTATTTTTAGGATCTTTCAAGAAAACTTTTCAATCGAGGCTTTTAAATCTCGATGCTCAAGCAATGTCACCTATTGATCCTCGAGTTCTAGATTCCATGTTGAAACCATGTTAGGAACTGCATATAAAATTGCTGTTCAAGACCCTAATTATGATCATTCATGGTCGATTTGCTACTGAAGTCGAAATCGATTTTACTGTTGAAAGGTTACGAGATATGAGTACGTTTGTGGGAAATTTTGCAAAAAGACGATACAAATTGACATAAAGTAAATTCAGTGGCGCAACATTAGACTTTCATATCCCATGGTTAAAGTAAATTTAATTACAACTTCAAAAAGTTCAATAAAATTTCTGTAAATACAAATTAATAACTGAAAGTTAGCTTGCAGCGATCAACAGGTTATATAAATCAGTTACCCCTTTTCAGCTAAACCAAGCACACAAGGGATATTAATTTAGAAGGATGAAGCTTTCTTTTCGTGACTGTTAATCTGTGTGAATTACAAGATTATCATTGGCGACCATTGATCCCATCAAACTGTTTAATGATCATGGTTGGTTTGCTAAATTAAGAATAATAGAAAGTTAATGATTGTTGTAAAGGAGAAAGTTGTTTTGAAAATATCAAGCTAATATTATAGTTTGAGGTCATTGTTACCTTATGGTAAAATCAAGTTTTGCCTTCTTTAATAGCAACCTATTATCATTTAATTTTTCGGTATATTTTTAATAGTGCATGTAATGTATTCAGTTAGATACACAGCTTTTATAACTTGTTTCAATAACAATTTTACAGAGAAAACCGTTTACAATTTATAATCATAATCAGGTTTTCTTGGTATCAGATAGTGTTCAGTTTCAGGCTGAGTGAGAGTTGCTTTATAAACCTGATATAATACTTGTACTATCAACACCCTTTGATTGTTCAATACTGTCTATTTTATCAGTTAACCTTTTTGCATTTCATTTGATGGTTAACCATTCAAATTGTTATTTGACTGGAAAGAGTGAAAATTAAGTTACTCAGGTCATCGTACAAAATATTGACTATTATTATGTTAAAACAAGCCCTCTTTTTGAGCCAAAATAATTTTATATATTCAGATGTTTTTTAATCAAGATATTGTTTGAATGAATTGTTGCTGTTGCTATTGAAAATCAACAGTTTAGTGACCCTTAAGTAGATAATAATGATGATGAAAACTTGATTCGATCAACATGGCGCTGACTTTAAGAACCTTAACCTTTTACAATTGTTAATTGTAAATGTTGATCCATTATCATCTGGTTACATTTGATTTAATTTTCGATAACAGCATCACTTGATTGTTATATTTCTGTCCCTGTTGATTGTCAACAATACATTGTCCTTGTAGGTATACAATTAGTTTACATGGATTTCACATGTAAATAAAGATATCTCTTGTCCTGGTGTTCATCTTCAGCTGAATGTTTAATTGTCAATCGAGCTGGAATACGAGTTAAATCAAGTAACCAAAAATCCTTGAGTCTTTCAAATTAATTGCGAAGTAAAAAATAAATTGATGTTTGTCAGTTGATAATAGTTAAAATAAACTCTTCAACCAAATAAAGATGAGACCGCGGCTGTCAGTTATATTTTTGATTCAACGTTTAGAATGCTGGTTTCCAGTTGAACATTATGATGATTGAAATCTGATAATATCACGACAGAATTTGCATGATGGATTCAGGGATTAGAGATGAACAAAAATAACACTTTTGACACTCCTTTGGTAACTTAATCTAATGGCAAGAACGCCATACTGCTGTCTTGATCACACTTTAGGTAAAGGTTACAATTCTGGCAATTAAAGAGCTGCCCTGATAATTTACAATCAATCATTGATAGTAAACTTATCGGGATAAATCAAGATTAAAATTACAGTAACTCCAGGGTTATCCGGGGACATGATTATCGATGCCATCCAATACAATTTGAAAGTCATCTGACCACAACCTTGTAAACATGAATCAGGTGTCGAGTAATTTGTAAACCAATACTTGGACTTCCATTCGAAGTGAATTGAATATTAATTGTCTCGAGTTATACTTTTCCTTAACCAATAAAACAATGATCAGTGGACAATCTTTGAGACCAATAGGATTGTCGATTTAAAATGAAATCAATTGTTCCAGCCAAAGTTGGTTTCTCGTTATTGCAATATTTAATACCAATTCCGAATCATGACCAACAATGCCAACGCTTTCGTAAACACTCACCAAATAAATCGGCCTTCGAGTAGATGAAAAAAATCAAACAAATTATACCTGCTATTTATGCAAAATGTTTGACATAACAGCGATGATATTAATCACATCCAAGAACAATAAAAATCGAGAAAGGTTTGACCTCGAGTTTCTGAAATTAAAAATAGAAGTAAATGAGATATGATTGGATAAAGAAGAATGGTAAATAGTTAATCGTTAATTTATCTGGTCATTGAATTTCAATATCAAGGATAGAGGTTGAATGAAAAAGAATGATGATTGACCGGCAATCCAACTTTTTCTGGTAATTTATTTTCGCTCAACAAGTATATGGCTAATATGTTTAATTTGATTATTGACATTGATATTACCATTAGATTGCGAGTTAACCATCTTAAAAAAGGTAATCGCTTGACTTTCGACTGTAAATCATAATCAATCTAATATATTTGTGCTAAAAGTTAGCAAGGTTTGCTGGAAGCAATTCACAATAAATTTGATTACAGGCTTCATGTAAAAGATCAACTTGGCAGAAGTACAAATCGAAAAATTTAAGACTAATTGTTGTGCGAAAGGAAGAAGAATCAGAAGCTAAACAAATTGTACTTACATGAACTGCAAAATGGTTAGTACCATCAATAAGTAATAACAGGTCCAAATTATAATCTAAGATGATCATGATGCGATTAAAGGTCAACCAGTTTTTGATCCTTCGTTTTATTATTATAATCATTATTCGATTATTTGATTTCTCAATTTTGGCTTCTTTTTGATTCGCAAAATTTTACTTTTTAAGGGTCATTAGTAAACATTATTTGTCCACAATCAAGGCAATGTAATCCTCTTTTGATTCAGATCAAGATGAGCAATGATGCGAATTAATAATATGACCAATGATTTTATCGTATAACGTTTAAAAACAGATTATCCGTTGCATATAAGAATCCTTCTTCAATTGATTTCGACTTCAATTGGTACCAAGATTTAATGATAACAATCAATTAAAGGTTATCAGCTATTGGTTGAACATAAATAATAATCATTTGCATTTGCATCATCAATATTATCATCATCATTCTGAAAGAAATGATAATAATAAAACAGAAAAAAAAGAATGAGTAAATAACAAGTTATTGACGGAAAAGTTTTGACCTGGTCAGGTCAAAAAATTTTATATAATGAGAGTTAAAAAAACTTGCCTAAACTGGACTCCTCATTGTCCAAATGATTTGTTGATTGATAATAATATTCAGTTTGATTTTGTTAAAGTTGCCAGCGTAAATCAAATAACACTTAAGTTAAATTGTTAGTGTTTACCTTTTATTTAACCGCAAACGATGTTTACCTTTGATCCATACTGCTTCTTGAAGATTACTCAGTGCATCATTCAGATCGATAAATTAATATTTTAGTGGACAACCTAATTAAAGTTAATGTAAGGTATTAAAGCATCGTTTCTGTATAGAAAAGGATGAATCTTGGAAAATGGCTGCCAGTTCAACATCAATTCAGCACATAACTGGTGAATGATGCAAACGAAGAATTGTAAAAAGCTTAATTTTATGAGTAAAAGTTATCAAAAATATTATCTAAAAGTTTAACAATCCTCAAGTTAAGCTTGATCAACTTTTCTTGTTATATCAGATCGATCCAAGATAACTAAAGTCAAGCTACATCATTTAATGAAGATCACAAGTTCATTCTTCGACCAGCTTTTGTTTAAAGTGAAGCTTGAGATTAATGAAATATAGTGATGTTTTCATGATATTTAACAGGGACAGGAATAATCGAGCCAGCTTTGTTTCTTCATTGTTTCAGTATTTTTTCATTTTTGATGCTCATTATTAATCGTTATTCTTCTACTCATCGTTACCATCCTGGAAAATGTAAACAATTCAATCGTTAATTGTAAAATTCTCGATGGGTGAGAAGAGAGAGAGACTGGCATATGTGAAACATGGTAAGATTTGAGGAGAAATCCAATCACTCAAGGATGTTGATGGAGCAACGAAGAAGTAAACAGCCGACGGATGAAGATGATAAGATGGTAAAATGAAGAAACCAGAAAAACCAGTATATTCGGTTTCCAGAAAGTGAGAGTTTGAGTGAGAGTTACGTAGTAGACAAGGAAAAGGATAAATATATTGGCTCCTTAAGCTCCATTGGTTATTTTGAACAAGGTTGAATTGAGAGAAACATCAGAAAACACCAAAATAAACAACGAAAAGCTTTTTAAATCAGAGTAATCAGTTGATAAGAAATTAAGTAATCCGGATCATTTTGTAAAGCTGTGTCAAGTTCCAAATTTACAGTTGAAGTGAAAGTTGAAAATTATTCAGTGTTTAACATCTATCTCTTTGGTTTCCAACAATTTGCGAAGCAGCAAAAGAGAAGATTAAATTGTTTTCTTTTTTTGTCAATCCAACGTTCAAACTACAACTTTCTCTCCATTTTTAAACTGCTTAATATCATCCAAGTTTTTATATTTGCTTCTTTTGTTTCAAATCGACAATGAATTCGTCTCTTTTTTCCCTGTTTCTCATGGTTTTGGTAACTCTTCCGTTGATACAAAGTTATTGGGATGTCCATCGAGCTCAACGAACTGAACCAAAAAATCCTTTCCACAAGAAACCTTTAAGATATTTATACAAAAAATCTTATTATATTCCTTCAAATGACGGCATTGATTGGTCCGATCCAGAAATGATGCAACACCCTATGGATGACACACCTAGAAAGGTAAGCTTGAAATAATTAATCATTTGATTTACAGCAATTGACATTCTTGTTTACCTTGTTCAATCAATTGCAAGTGAAAACATGAATGTCTAGAGTGAAGCTTGTGATACAGTTCAATAAATTGAAATCAATATTAAGTATACCACATCATCATCATCATCATCATCACCATCAATTTAGTGGCCTACTTAGTAAATTAGCTACTGACCAAAAAGCTATTGTGTTGAATGGTAAGACAAAATGGCCAACTAATGACCAGACTATAGTTGAACGATATTTCCTTGTTGATGATTTATTAAATTGTAATCATAGTTAAAATAAATCCCGTTTCCGTGATATTGTTTAATGAAACTGAATGATGTTTTACTTTCATTCGTTTTCTTTTTCTTTGCTTCTTTTTAATCTCAATCGATTTCACTCGAATCCAACTGTTTCACTCAGCTTTCATATCAGAAGACTATAAATATATCCTTGTCATTTGGGTTAATTGAAGAAGAAGATGATGATGACGATGTTGGTGATGACAATTGATATCTTGTATGCTAATTATTTCTCCTTTTGATTATTTTTGTATCAGACTCACCGTGGATTGGGAGATATTTGTTCATACAGCAATGATTGTGAATCTGGGTGCTGCTTGTTAAACCGAGAAACAGGAATCCGAAGTTGCCAGAGTCGAGCCCAACGAGGTGAACGATGTACTCTTGCCCAAATTAAGGGCGATCTTTATGTTGATGCTTGTCCTTGTATTTCTGGAAATGGTTAGTATCATCTATAAATCAATGAATAACACACCTTGATTCACTTCCCACGATTATAAACTGAAGCCATCAGAAAAGATGAAAAAAATTGAGTCCTAAGATAGACAAAAGTGAAAAAAATTCAGGTTCACGTGATAATTGAGTGGTGACTAATTTAAATTTCAATTGAGTCACAAGAATTAATGCAACTTCGCAGCAAGTTCCAGTTAATATTTTCTCAGCCCGTAAACATCTATTTCCAGTCAGCAAAAGGTTTACATAAATGGATGCAGTGAGTTAATATGCATTAATTTAGAATTAGGAAATTAATGAAATCGATTTTCATCGGTTATATTATTGCACTTGTACATAAACTGTTAATTTAGGAATCGATCCAAATTAGCATTGGATAGCTAACTGACTATCTCAGACAGAAATACTCGTACTTTGAAATTGGGACAATATATTAGTTGATGAAAACTGTAAATTCAATGCTTCTAAACTCTTGGAAAATAGAGAAAAGATTATAATTGATTTACTCTCAATAACTTTAAACTTGGTTACCCATTCCATTGAAACAAGCAATTGGTAATTTGAGTGAGTTTGATCGAATGAAATCATTTAAATGAGAACAAGCCTTATAACGAGTACACAACGAGATTGCTGACCAAGATTTGTTTTCCATTATTGAGCTGGAAGAAAGAAATGTTGCTCTGAATTAGAATTATTAAAGCAGCTTATAGAATCAAATTTTTGATAACGTCTGGAGTTGATGAGACTACCGGTTAATTTGGTTATAAAATTGGAGCTTACATATAAATTAAATTTGGACATGAAGATTTCGTTATGTTTAAGCTCATTGTCCTCCTGTTAAAGATGAAAATGGTATAAACAAGGTTGAAACGTTTTGTGAAATCCTGCACGGCCATTGACAAAAAAATAGCTAATAGTGAAAATAAGAAAAGATAAGAAGGAAACGGACAAAATTAGAAGGCCATTAATGGTAAAATTAAAAGGAGAATTCAGAAAACTTACACTTGAAAAACAATCTTGTTGAAACGATTTGGTGTGATTGCCAGATTTTAACAAGATTCAATTGCTGTGGGTCTGTTGATTCTGTAGGTTGATGATATCATTGGTTAGAGCTGTATAATACTTATCGAAAGCCCACTCAATGTAAACAGTCTATTTCACCATGAAACAAAAAGTAAATTTGATTAAAAAATAATTATATTAACTGCCAGACAGAAAGATAACAAAATCAGAAGTAAAGGCTTTGTGTCAGAAGGTAAATTTATTTGCCGGTCATTTATAGTTGCTAAGTTACAGGAATATTAAACAAAATGCTGAAAATTGTGGGCCTCAATTTGTGGGAACAAGTGCAATCATCTGTTCAAGTATTTTAATCCATTGAAAATTAATTTAATTTGTCTTTTTTTCAGATTACTGTGAATATCCATCAAGCATTTGTCGTAAATAAGCTGGACTAAAGAGTAACAATCTAATTTTTTTGCTGTTAAATTTGTTATTATGAACATACGTAAACAAAAAATGGGTACCTCGGATGATGGGCAGTTAACAAGCTGACAATAACAATCTACAAAAATCTAAAGCAAAATCTCAAGCCTGGATGGATTCCTGAATCAAACAATTTTGTTCATCTTCTCCATTTCTTCTCTAATCAAAGACCACCAAAATTTATGCAACATTAAGTATTATTGATTGCAAATTATAAGCCAAGTCCCTAAATGGCTTATCCATCCCATCTACGATCTGTTTGAAAGGATTCCAAGCATCTATAATTTTTTTATGGGGCAGAAATGAAGCTAAATGTTTACTGAAGTACCCATCATCATCATCACCTTATCCATCATCACTACATCATTATATATTCGTTTTTTAACTATAAATATAAGAGAAAAGTATCTAATATAAATAACTGGAATGAAAGAAGTCACCTATCATCAACCATCTGATTCATTCCTTTTATCATTTTGTCCACCATCAGCCAAAATCTTCTCTTTTCTACTCACTTATTGGATGAGAATTTAGTTAATCATGTATTTACACTCTTTTTATAGTATATATCCTTTAACACCCTCATTCCACTCGTTTTACTCAATTTTTTCAAGTCTGCTGAGAGCTTCATCTTGCAATTGAGATATTCTGATTTCTTCTCGCATTTCTTGGTTCTTCTATCTTCGAGAGAAAAGTTTAAACCATCATTCAGCTCATTTCCTTGCTAAACCAGCCATGACCTGGATTATTCTGTTCAACGTCTCCGTTATCTCACCACAAACAGCGTGTTACATCACCAGCCAAATAATGACAACAAAAACAATATCAACTCTCCAACATCAACACAATTATCAATTGTTATGAAGACTAGAGAACGTTTTTTCCCTTTGTTTCATCATTAAAGCCTTAACTTAGCTTTTGTAGGATTCCACTTTACAGTCTCCTTCGATCCTTGCCTCTTCCACTCTTTGACATATTACATTTTTATTATTATCACCTCTTAAGAAACATTACTGTTAGCAGCAGCAACTATTGAGTACTTTTAAGAGTGATTGCTAAAATACTTAAATTTCAACCTGCTTGGTTAACAAATGAAGAAGAATGAGAAAAGATGAGAAATCTGATTCGTCTTGTAATACATCAAAACCTTTCTACGAAAGAAAAACAATTTTGTAAATAAAGTAATATTTTTTTGATTTATTTTATCATTCATTCATAGATAAATACATTGTATTATATTTATAAGAAATTCATTTTCACCTCGATTCCACAGTAAAAGAGTTTAAATTACGCCAGGTTATGAGTGATTTTACTAGCACTTGAATCTGGAATGATGCACAAGGATCAACTTTACGAGTTTTGTTTTAACCTTTTGATGAATTTTAAAATGATGTCGAGGCCATAAGATGAAAATCCAATGTGATCAAGGCTATCAAATCGGTACTGTAACTATGACACGTTATGAATTCCTGTTCCTTTATTGCTTTATCTGAACCGAACTGAAAGAGCTTCTAACTTCGTAAAGTCTTGCACTTTATTAGCGACCTCTAGAAAAAGGATCATCAAATATCTTAAGGCTGTTTTATTTGATTATTTTGAAGATTAAATAAACTTATAATATAATATTGAACATCCAACATAACAGTTAAACTGGATTAGATGATGAATTATTAGGAATTACATAATTTGTACTCAAAACAATGGAACGATAAAGATTTTGGAAATGCTGGGAAAATAAGGAATCTGGATAAAATTTAAAAATAATTTATTGATTTAAAAGTTACATAAATTAGAATAGAGTCTGATTTTAAATGCATTTGTCACAATCTGTACCAAATTTAACTGAATAAGACATACAAAATGTCAATAACTATGGACTAGACCATTTGTTGAAATGATTTTTTAGTCAAGATTTTTTGAAATTATTTTGATTGGTTGAGATTCTATCAGTTCTGTTTCTTTTACTTGATCATCTTTCTCATGATCTCCCCATGGTTGAGGATCGGTTGTAGCAAATAAATTAAAAAATATTAATGCAATGACTTGAAAACCAGCCATTAATTTGAATGAAAAAGTCCATTTGCTCACAGACTCAGGCTGCAAATAAAAAGATACACAACAAAATCTTAGATTAATGTCTTCACTTAACGAGACCAGTATTCATCTAGTACTCACTTCATCTCCAAGAATAACTCCAATAATTGCTGGTGCCATGAAGCCAGAAGCACAAGCTAAAGTATTAGCAAAACCAAATGTGGTTCCAATAAGATTGGGTGCCATTTCTGGTATTGTGGGTATATTGCCTCCAACACATAAACCAAAAGAAAACATTGAAAGTATCAAACAGATGACAATGAGATTGGGTTGATCACCTAAATAACTGATTGCCAATAAGCTAAGACCGATCCCAGTAAGGCCTGAAAATGGCAACAAAGTAAAGTGTAGTTAGCTGTTTAAAATTTCAATAATTCAACAAGTTACTCTTCGTGAAAATTAAATTCAGACTTACCAGCGGATTCAAAAAGTTTTCTTGTTATCGTCCTGGATAACCAACCTTTTGTAATTATTAATTTAGCTAATGGTCCACTCGTTAATTCGGATGATATAACAGCAAGATAAAAGCTCGCATTAATCAGTCCATTGCTTTCAAGCTTAAAATGGAGAACTGATTCGAGGTAAACTGGAATTTTAGTGTTGATAGCGTTATAAACCAAATTATTGATACCTTTGCTTATAACAACTGACCAAAGTGGTAATGAGGTTAATATTTTCAACCAAGGTGTTGATTTCTGCCATTAGATGATAATCAAGTTATAAGATATGAATTTGTTTTGAGTATCTTTTCATTGTTCATACCTTTACTCTTGTTGGCTCTAGTTTATTGACCACAATCACGGCAAGTTGCTTTTTTTCAAAATCAGAAACAAATCGGTTAGATTGGGGTTCACGAGTAACAGAGATTATCCAAACCAGTGTAAACATCAAATTGAGGATTCCAATTATATAAAAAGCTGCAGGCCAACCGCCCCATAGGTTACGTTTACTTATCCAAGCAGTGAAAGACATTGATAGACCTGTACCAAAGTCACATCCAGTTTCAAGTAAACCTTGAGCCCACGAGAGTTCAGTTGTTGAAAACCATCGATCAACCAGACTGTACAAGGTTGGAAAAGTAGTTCCATGAACCAATCCAAGAACCATTCGGACGATAACCAAACACGTTAGACTGGTTTTAGCTGCCAATGGAGTGATAAAGGTACACAAACTGGCAAGAAATTGGGAAAGGGCCAAAAGACGAACATTGTTGAATTTATCAGTCATTGAACCAGCAATAATTTGAACAGCAGCATAAGTATAATAATAAGCACCAAGAGCCATTCCTTGATCATTCTGGTCCCAATTGAAATTAATCTGAGGAAACAATAACAAACCCAAAACCAGAAATTACTAAATGTAAACCAGAATGTAAAACGCTAACAGACTTGATCTATTGAATATTTACAAACACCGCTTTATAATTATCTATCATTGTATTGATATTCAATCAATAAAATGGGTTCATCAATTATAATCATTATTTTGATTCAAGTGGTTATATTAATAAACCTTGTATTACTATGTACATTGTAATGTAGCTGGCTATTGTGAAAGCCACTTGAGACTAAACTTTTTATAATGTATTAGAACGATGTAAATTATCCGAAATTATCTTGATTGTTCTGAATTATTGTTGAGCTAAATCTTCAAGGCTGCTTCAGCATATTAATAGCGTCATAATTGTTCATTTTATTTGCTTTGAAAATATCAAAAACACACAAATCGGTCAAGTTGGAAGCTGTAAGAAATGAAACTGTGAATGGTTGCTGATTAACTTACCCTGGTTGACTGCGGGTCTAAATAATTAGTGAGATTATTATTTGCCTCCTCTCTAGTGCCTACCATAGCAAGTATGGCAACATTAAGTACACAACGCGAACTAAATTCAATGGCCGTAGCCATGAAAACAAGAAACATCACAAAATATCTGAAAGGAAATAAAGGTTCCTTTAGTTTTCCGTGGTAATCTGGACAGATTTGGTTCATATGATTTGCCATATTTTAGTGATTGATTGAAATTTAATAAAAAGCTTTTCTAACAAAAAAGTTGAACAATATAAAATTAAACTGAAGAGTTAGAATAATGAAATTAATAGTAGAATTGTGAAGTGATAAAAATGTCAATAATTAAGGGAAAAAAGGATAACTTTCATAGTAAACACTGAAAACAACAATAAAGAATTTAATCATTTGTCTAGTTGAAGTGATTAAAAAGTGTCTACTTGAATGAATAACGAGTGAAACTTGATACGAAATAATTGATTATACTAATTGATAGTAATAATAACATTGATAAACCAGCATAAGAAACATCATGTTCATCAAATGGATGTCATGTGAAAAGGTAATAGGATAATAGAGTTGTCGAGTAATACATGTAAAGGGTCTTAAAAATGTATCACTCATTTGATCGACCCAAGATTGTTATTCAATATGATATAATCTAGCAAATTAAATTATAAATAGGTGCTTTGTAAGGGCTTTTACTTTGACATCAGTTGGTTATTTAATAATCATTGGATAACCGTTTATTAAATAGACATAAGTTAATCATTATACAATATACTCAATCATGTTGAAAACTTTGGACATCTAAACAATCTAATTAAGTGTATAAAAGTGTTGCCTTATAAGGCGCTAACATAACTATAAGCTTGTTTTGGAAACCGTTTCATTATCACAGTAGAACAGAATTCAATTTAGGAATAGAAATTAAATTAAATTTTTATGATCAGATAGTAGTCTCGCCTGTTTCGTCTAACTCGTCGACTTGACGATCCCAGGAAAAATCTCGTTTTTTGTTCAAATAAATAAACGACTTTACTTGGCCAACAATTAATGGTGAGACCAAACCGAGCACGAGTCCAGCAAATGCAAAGAAAAACGCTAAACTTGCGATTTTGACACCACTGCTATTGTGTTTTCGCAAACTTGTATGAGACTCGCCATTAATTGATTGTTCAGATATCAATTTATAATTTCGACAGTTACTGGAATTGGTGGTTTGAACATTTTCATCATGAACAGTGTATGCTGATAAAAAGCATGAAGAGGCTGACGACTTTGATTTAGGACAAAAATTGAACGATTTACATCTTTCGTTGCCATTATTTTCCCATCCTGAGCATAATGATGCACACTGATCAATGTTCAAGTCTAGTTCAATGTGATTTGTATTCATTATTACAGTTGGTCCACTAATTTGATAATTGTTTATTTTTTTCGCTGTTGAAAAAGAAAATAAATTTTCGAATTAGGTTAAACGAAAAACTCTATGAATCACAACTTACGAATATAAATGTCACATTCGTTTGAGCTTTCAGTCAATTGTTGCGAGTAATAACTCGAAAAATAACACAATCCTTGGGTCTCACAGAATTGGTAAGAATAGCATTCCAATCCATTTTCAATGCAAGATTTAGCACAATCATCATTTTTGGTCAAAGAAATCGGATGACTTTTGATATTTTTGAATCTTTTTGACTTGATTTGATGATATTTGGTCTCATATTTGGCATAATACGTATTACAGGATGCTTCTGAGTCAAATTTAGCGTCTTTGTAACCTTCACTGGATAAAATACATTTTACTTGATTAGCAGTTTGGCAATATGAAAATGAAGAGCATTGTGAATTGTATTCCGAAGTACAGGATCGATAGCAATCTCCAAAATTTTTAACATTTCTAGCCAACAATGCATTATCACTATCAATTGATAATATCCTATTCAAATATGGACCTTTAAACTGCTTCTCGCTTTTATAAGAAGTTTTCAATGAGGATGAAGAATCCACAATATCATTAACTTTGTAGTGTGCATATTTTTCATGGTAACAGTTTTCACAGGGAATTGTTAGAATTGAACCAACTGTCGAATGTAATAAATAATCGTGGATTGAATCTAAACTTATTTGTTGTCCTAATTGACGCAATTTTCCCATTTGCGACTCTATTGTGAGACACAAAGCTCCAGATTGGTGGTCATCAATTAAATGGTGGGCATCCGAATAACTTTCACAAATAATATCCTTTTTGTGGTCACAATAGACAACCGTTCTGTAAATGATGGTTAATTTAAATAAATGAGAAGTGAGATTTGAATATTGGTAATTTAACTACCTGATATTTTCGTTTAGCAGTGATTGAATTTGTACACATTTTTCTAAAGTTGCGACTGTAACAGCTGTAGCGGTAATTTTACTGATATCCAATCGTCTAATGTTGACTTCAAAAATATCTGTGAAATGTAATTATCACTCAAAATTAATAAAAGTGCAATAAATTAGCGGATTTTAGTGTTATGAGTAAACTACTCTACCGTCAACTTTAGGTGCTTCGGAAAATGTAACCGTTACCAAAATCTGATCCAACTTAGCCTCCAAATCAACATTTTCAATACGAAGGGGTGATATATTGCCATTCTTCGTAATTTCATCCAACAAATGGTCTTTGATCTTCTCAACATAATCTTCCACGTGCTGAAATCCCTTGACATCTAACCAAAACAAAATTAAACGGAATTATGGGGTATATTCAATATAAGTTCATGTAATTATTATATGCATACCAATACTAATAAGCTGAAAAGTTAGATCCAATGTTTCCGCCGAATAACATTCCTTCAATTGTAAAATCTGACGAGCATCAGCTTCCACGAAATCATTTTGATAAATGTGAATTTCCCGGTTAATGTTAGTTTCTAAATTGAATAGATTCTGCGAAAAATTCAAAATTAGATCCAGATTAAATGCGTTAAATCAGTCCAGTTTAAGTTAATGATGCTAAGTTGACGTTACTGCGTACCTTTGAATCTTTCAGATATCCTTTTACTGACACTGATAATGGTATAAAATTTTGATCATCAAGCACAAATCCTGTAAAATCAAACTATTAAATATGAAAAAGAAACAATTAATCATAAACAATATTATTCTTTGAGTAATTTTCGCACTAACCGATTTTCCCATGTAAATTGTCACTACCAGTTTATCGTACTGTTTGTTTCGGTACGTAATATTATATTCAACTGATTCCCATGCACTAGCTAAACGTCCTGATTGCAGGTTCTGTTAAAAATTAGATACAAAACCATGAGTTCAGATTTGCCTTAATAAGGATTGTTATACTTTACTAACATAGTCCAGTTCTCCAAGATATCGAACTGGTTTGTTCATATCGAAAATTTGAAGTAGATCAAGTTGATTTTTATTGTCCAATCCAGGAGCATGCAAATCAATCTCTTTCAATTGACAGGTTTTATTGTCGGTTGAACTGTATGATACACCAATATTGTAATCATAGAGAAGTGTTATATAGTTTTGACCGTCATATTTAGTCATTCGAACAATCTTTGCCAAGTCATCAACGTAAATCTGCTTTAAACATGAATGAATTAAATTTCAGCTCATTTTTAGAAAATTGAATCTTGCCTCTGAATTTGTCATTGTTGAATTAGTTGACTCTGTTACTCTTTCATTGATTATCATGTGCATCCGATGTGTATCCAATTTGGGGAAAGCCTTATTTATCTCCATGTAAAATGGACATCCAATACCCGGAGTTACCTAAAATCAAAAGGTGATAATAAATGCAATAAAAGTAATGTTTAAAAGCCGTGAAGATGATTAATGATATGAGAATATTGAAATACCTGAGTTTTTATATGATGGTTATCATCTGAAATGGTTTGTAAGAGTATATCTAAATGCAGGTTGTAATCATTGAATTCAATCCGGCTAGGCTCGAGTAAGCCTTCTTCAGATTCTTGATTCACTGTTATTATCGAGATGGAAAATAATTTACATTATATTGTTATATAATATTATATAATATTACAAATAGTCACGTTAATTTTCTTACATTTATGATAGATTGTGATTTTTAATTTAGGTGAAATTTCCCTTGAAAGGCTTTCCATATCAACTCCCCTGATTTTCATTGTTGGGCCTTTTATCTGTAAAATGAAGGTTTTAGCAAAATTCTTTGCAATCTCATGGAATCTTGACTCACGTAGCTATGAACATCACTTTGAAGTCGATACACAATTGAAGGTCCAAGGAGCAAAATCATGTTTGTCAAAGAGCTGGTAACTCCAGGTAACATTTTATCCCAATGTTCATAACCATCATATGTGTACTCTTCACATTCGTTGTCTAGAAAGCAAAGAAAATATCGTTTCAATGCCGGACTTTGTATTGAAAAACTGGAACTCCAAGTAAACTTGAAATACTGAGTCAAAAATTTTGTATTTCTTTTTTCTCTCTGAATTAATAACGAACTAAACTCACCATAAATAACTAATCTCTTATTGTCATGTTTCTTGTTGTAAAAAATGGTGTAAGAGTAATCATCGGAATTGATTTCGATCTTTCCATGTATTGAGTAGGCAGCTGATAAATACTCTTTTATGAACCATGATTTACTGGATACCTACAAAAATCAGGCAGAATTGATGACATTTTCAAACTAAATTCGAATCAATAATTTTGTAAACATGGCTTACCTTATCAACCAGAGTTGCATGAAGAATCACATTTTCATCTGAGACTCGTAAAGGCAGATTGATAAGCGAAGCTGGAGAAGGAATATAAAAATAAAGTTAGAGTTAGTCGAAACTAGTACATTGAACCAAGTTACCTGTACAGTTTAATTTATTAAAAGATGAACACAATATCAAAAATAACACTAAAATTTTCATTTTAAGATCACTTGCGGTTTTTTTGTCTAACAAGTAAGTATTTGAAAGCTATCAAAGTAACAATATTAATTCAAGTTAAAAATATTAAAATAAGTTTACACGAAATTGAACATTATTTGTGGAGAAATAAATACAAAATACAATTCAAATAGACACAAATGAGCATCTAAATCTGGAAATTAAATGAAAAATTTTATACACGCCTCAGAATAATAAAACAGTAGTTAATTTACCGTTTGTGTTAGTAGCATATCTTGATTTGGTGTAACTAAAGAGCGGTTTGAGGACAAGCTGATATCAATAATTTCAATTTTTTACCATTTTTATTGAAATTATGATCATGTCAGCTCATTTGATAGACAAATATTACATTGAGAATAATGATAATAAAGTTCGCTTACCTGAGTCACTATAACAGTTCTTTAAATCATATGAAACATTTTGTAGTCAGAAAATTTTCCTGAAATTGACATGAAATTATTTCTCGCACCGATTCCTTATGGAAGTCATATTTGTTATAGAAATCAATTTCAACTGGAATTTTGAATCTTAAAATTTCCTTGCTATTAATATTTTAAAGAAAATTATGTTCTAACTGGTCAGTATGGATTAATTGCTTGAATTCCAGTCCAATTGGCAGCTTAAAAATATCTTGTGTTCCACATTTGGTCAAAATGCGCCAATTTTTGTAACTTACCGGCTTAGGCTAGAATGTTCATGAGATGACAAAAATTAGAAATAAGAATGAGTTATTAATAATTTCAATTTGTATGTTAAAAGATTTATATCTAAAGTTGTGAGTTGACTCACCTTTTAGATTAAGCTTATCATAGATATAAGATAAAAAGCTGGTTGAAAGATAATCAGGGGCAGAAAATCAGAGCTTATATCCATTGTTCGATGAATAAGCTAAGATTAGGAAGATTGCAGTTGAAAACTACATTGCAAGTGATACGAAAAGTTAGATAAACGATTTAGATACCTGTATGGTATCTAATCTTAACGAGTCCTGATCCAGGAATAAGTTATGAATGAATACTTTCTCATAATGGTAAGAGCGCACAAAGTGTACAGACAAATAAATCTACGGATTACATGTTTCTGGATTTAATGGACTATTTTAAATTTGTATCTTGATTGTGTTTATAAATCAATCATGAGCGAAGTTTCTTATGATTTAGTTAATTCGGGTAGCCTGATGAAGGTATGTTTACTTGGCTATTTTATTCCCATAAATGGTTATTACTTTTTTCTTTGTGTGTTTATTATTTAACATTTGTATTTTGACTTTACCGTCAATTGACAATAGTAATTTTGTCTTTTACACAATGAAATAATTATCATTCATGAATTTTTTTTAAAATTTTTCTTTCATTTTTATGTAGGAAATTCAAGCATTGATTGCTCCACCAACATCAGAAGAGGAGAAGAAGAGCAAAAAACCAAGGAAAAATGGGAAAAAACACGATCTAAAAAATGGTTCTGGTAAAAGTAACAATAATGAATATTGTAATTATTGTAAAGAAGGTGGTGATCTCCTTTGTTGTGATAAATGTCCAGCAGCATTTCATCTGACCTGCAAGTAAATAATTTACTTTTCAAGTTTACCTTCAAAGCTCAAGCTGGTGAAGGAGAAAGTCAAGTCTTTTTATTACTGTTAAATTTTCATATGAAGCCTAAAAGATTTAATATCAAAGCAATCTTTTTATTATAAATTTGTTCAGTTTTACAATTTTACCATGTTTAGTTAATAAAAAGCCTAAATTATTATTTTCTATATTAGTTGAATAACGAAAGATTAAATTATGTGAGTCCATGCTTATTCTAATTCTTTTGTTTAGACTTGACTTCTTTTTCCACAAGAGCTCCTTGACTTACATCTTTCTTACTTTTCGATTTTTCTTTTTTGTTTTAGTGATCCACCCCTAGATGAAGATGATATTCCTCCCGGTGATTGGCTTTGTAAACGGTGTCGTATCCTGGAAGGGAAATCAGTCGGTCAAGTCGTGAACGGATCTCCTAATAATACATATGTTAATGGTTTCTCTGATATTAGTGCCTCTTTAACTATGGATACCATAAAAGAGCAGCCTGCTGTTGGAAAGAACAAGACTGTACCTTCAATCACAAATCCAGACAGTCTTGATGAAGAAATTGATAGCTCTGATAAGCAGGCTTGCCATGATGAAAAAGTGAAAAGTCAATCGGTAAAACAACAAACAAGTTCAAGCTCTCAACAGTGTAAAACAGTGAACAAAATAACGAATTCGTCTAGTATCCAGAATGATGTCATTGATGATGTATCGACTGTACGTTCACCGAAAAATCTTCTTTCATTGTTAATCAAAGCTGCCAAACTAGTTAATCCTATTCAATTTCAACTACCGACAGAGTATAATCCATGTATATCATTCCCTGGGTCGAGTAAAAAATCTCAGCCAAATACAAATAGTGGCAACTCAAGATCCAAAAAACAGCCTCATGAATTGGACAACGGTTTGGTTCCTCTCCCGGTTAAAGTGTGCTTTAAGTGTGTTCGAAGCTGTCGTAAAGCACCATTGATCCAATGTGACTATTGTCCTCTCCTGTATCATGCTGACTGTCTAGATCCACCTTTAACAACTCTTCCAACTACCAGATGGATGTGTCCTAATCATGTAGAGCATATCTTAGAAGATAAATTATTAGTTTCTTCAAGCCTGTCAGATAGAATAAAACTATGGGAAAAATGCCGTACACGGGTCGCAGATAAAGTGGTTAAATTAGATTTTCTCAGAAAAATTCATAGGACTGATCCATATTACCGGTGTAACCTCAAAGAAGGACCAAAGAACTGTGTTAAAGTTCCCAAAGCTATCAAAGAAATGTATGAAAATCCTATAGCCATTCATCCTAAAAAAAGTCCATCTTTCATAAATCCATACGAAAATTTCAAAGAATGTATGGCCGACCTTGCCAATTATGAGAAGAAAATATCTCAAATGTGTCAAAAAGAGCAAGAAGCTTTAGTGAGTATGATTGCTCTCCATTCCTCAGGGCCAAATTCTTCTCAACTGCCAGTTAATATTCAACCAGAGAGTAGAGATTATATTAGTGAAATTCATAAGCCAATGGTCAACGGTGATAAAGTTACAATTAATGCTGATAAAGGAGAGAAAACAAATGATAATAAATCAGCAGAAACTAGAGATACTCAAATAAACGGTAACCATCACGAGGGGGACATGGAAAACAAAGGTAAAGATAAAAGTAAAGCATCTAATGACGTTGAATATGATAATTACGATAAAAGCCAATCGAAAACAGATCAAACTCATCAAAAATCAACCCTTCCAATCAATGGATTTACTACCGAACTGGACAAAATAAACTTCGAAAATTTAACTTATGAAGAACTGAACAAGCTGGATGATAAATTGATAAAATATTTGGCTTTTCAAAAACTTCAAGAGATTTCGTCTGTTAAATCGGTCAAAAATAAGCATCAACTGGAAAAAACATTAGGAAATTATAGCTACAACAACATTAATAGTAATGTTACCAGCATAATAAACAACAGTGATAATCCTGCCAACGTTTTACATACAAGTAATGGTGGCTCTAAAACTCCAGAAGTTCCTAGTGATAATGAACAAACAAGAAACATAAATGGAAATAAACTAACTAATGGGTCTGACTCTAGTAAAAAAATGTCTCTTGAGTTACGAGCTCGAGCAGTGTTATGTCCTATTTATATCAAACCAAAAAATGGTTTCTCCGATAGGCAGCTTCCTAATCGATCCATCGTTCCAATGCCATATCGAACTTTGACAATTGGTACTGGAGCCAATAATGATGTTTCTCTAACTAAATATGGCCATTGTAATTATGTTTCACCAAACCATGCTTGTATATTTTACGATGAGGTAAAGAAATTCATACTTTCTCTTGTTCCTTTGCAACCTTGAATTTTACCGGTTTTAACATTTTATTTACTTTTCTGTTTCTTTTCTCTCTTTCTTTTTTCTTTGTTTCTCGCATTCTTCATCTTCATCCAGGATTCAAAGAAATACGAGTTACTAAATTATAGTGAGCACGGTACAACGGTGGACAGTGTTTTGTATTGCTGTGATTTTTCGGAAAAACAAATTCCCAAACAACAGTCAACCGATCAAAGTAAAGACTCGCCCACGGTGGCTTCGGTTAAGCAAATTTTGAAGAAAGCTCGCAAGAGAAAGGCCGAGGCCAACACTGATCATACAAAACCTGTCCATGATGATGAAGAAAACTCACATTCCCAGTGTTCGTCCCCCAGCCGTGCAAAGCATTGTTTTAAAGACGATTCAACGTCCGACAATAATTATTTAAATGAAACCAATAGCATCAACAATACCACAAATAACAAACCATCATCATCCCTATCATCCTCTGTCGATGGACTTGCTCACCTACAATTTATGGCATCCAAAGATAAATTAACTTGGGAGTCGTGTTCTTGTCGATCAAGCTGTTCGTCCCTATTGTCATCCAATGGTGCTGGTTGGGAGGGACCTGCTATTCTTCATCATGGTTCCTTGAT
This sequence comes from Tetranychus urticae, assembly GCF_039701765.1. Taxonomy (NCBI): domain Eukaryota; kingdom Metazoa; phylum Arthropoda; class Arachnida; order Trombidiformes; family Tetranychidae; genus Tetranychus; species Tetranychus urticae. Next base: position 2,716,712 of record NC_142959.1, read on the forward strand.
TAAATTCGGTTGCATACAATTTGTTTTTAGTGTTACCAATTGTGGATTACCGAGAAAACCTTTAAATACCAACCTGGGACCCTCTCTTTCGGTTAATAACAACAAGAACAACAATAACCCAACCGTTACAATTAATTCTTCCTCATCAATATCTACAATTAGTAAAGATTCTTATTCAAATGATCAAATGGTCACTGCGAAGACATGAAAACACTTTTGCAAAAGAAAATTTTTTCTTCTGTAAAGCTAAGCTTCTAAATTGTACAAAGAATTTTTCTCCTTCTTTTTTTTCAGGCAAATCAATTGCCTTAAATGAGTGAAAAAATCTCATGATGAAAATAATTTTGAATCTGAATATTGAAATAATAATACTCACAATTTCGTTTTAATGGCTACTCGAAAATTAAAATTTTGTTGTCCAGATGAGAGAAACATTTTTTTTCTTTGTAAATCAACAACAATCTTTTTATTCATACTAAATCAACTCAATATTCAACAAATTTATAAATATCCAAAATTTTTGAAAATCCATTGTAAATTATCCGTTACTAACCAATAAGGTTAATCATCCACAACAATGTAATAAATTACCTACAATATTGTAAAAAACAAATGGTAATACAAATATGTTAAGTGTAAATTAGTTTAAATAGATTCAATTATTTATATAAATTTACTCACCCTCCATGGTAATACAAGTAATAATAAATCATTTGTCGATAAGCTCTGTTAGCAGCACGAACTGCACCACCAAGAGTCCTCTCGCGTGAAGGAACGTCATATCCAAAAGCTTCATTGAATGGTAGCAACTCTTTTTTAGCGTATTTCTGCCCAACAGCGATTCCAACTCCAACACACAGAACAATCAATCCAATTAGTAAATTAAACTTCATGTTGAACGTTTACTCAATGATCATTGATCAGTAAATGATTGTATTTTCAGAGAAGATAATCTTTGTAAATGATTACTTGAACCAGCATAAATTTCTGGTTTGTACTTTTGAATTAACCCAAATTGAATAGACTTATGTTTTATTCAATACTCTGGTCAAATGCTGGTTCTTAATGGTTAATTACCCATTAAATTCAATGTATTAATATAAATGCGTTAAATCATGAAAATTTCATCTTCTGTAACGTTCATTTTGATTAATCTGCATTTGTTTACATCTTCATAGCCAGCTTTGTTTGATTTTTTAAGCCCATTGAATATGGCTTTTCTTAATTGTGCTACTCTTTGTGATTATTTGCCAATGATGATTAGCCAATGGTTAGTTGATAGTCTACAGTTGTATTTGATGATTATCCAATTAGGTTGAGCATAAAGGTTGGCTAAGAACTGGTTGAATCTTTAAACGGTTAATGACAATTGAAAGGTTTAAGTTGATTATGAAAATAAACTATTTGTATGGTCAGTATTAAAAGAAAGGATTTAAATAAAAAAGGAGAAACAAAAAAAGACATTATCATCTTAAGTTGAAGATAAAGTTGGTGATAATGATGATGATTTATCTTGTTTCCTTGCCTTTATGCATAATGCTGATGGACACTTTACACCAGGCTAACCTAAATCTGGATTTTGGTTGGTTGTTGACGAGGAAACGTTTTGTTAGATTGAAGAGCCAAAACAGGTCAACAATTTAGTTTAACATTGGACTCAATAAAAAATTGAAAGATGATATTTGCTTAAATAATATTAAGGAAGAGAGAAAGTTATTCAAACAATCAATTTTACCTGAATAATATATCTTGTGTGTATCACATTTGTATTATACTTCTTGGTAATGCATCTTAATCTTATTTACTATAGTTTAATTTTAATATACTATGACAAATAACCAGTTAACCTGCGAAAAGACCGAAATCTAAAATTGTCAGATCAACTACACTAAATTAAACTTTAAGCTAAACATGTTTAAGGTATAAATGAAGGCATCTCGAGATGTGTGAAGAGTTGTTGTTGAAGGTGCAAACACACATGATAAACAAAATTGAACGAGAGGTAAAATTGAGGTCATCATCGGAGGTTAAAGGTGATCAAATCAACATCAATCACTAATGCCTAAAGATACAAAATGAGGAACCAAAATGTTAGAAAATTTTCCAGATGATAACCTCAATAACTACAAAGTAATTGCAAAGATATCCATGAGTTTTATGCAAAGATGAGCAGACACACACCAATGGAGGGCTGGACAAGAAAAGCTGAGCTTTACTGCGAATCGTTATCACACTATTTCAATATTGAACTGTAATGAAAGGATGAAAAAAATGATTTAATATGATAGAGAGAAGAGGGAAGAAGAGGGAGAATGAGGAGAACAGAATAAAATAAAACTCATTTCCGGATGAAATTAATAAGTAAAGGAATTGATTGGTTTGTGATGAGAAGACGAAGAAATGGGATGAGAGTTACTCTTTTTGAAAGCTGATTCCGGTTCAATTGAAAAGTCAATTAAGTGTTATTTTTAAAAAAAACGAGAAACACGCACCAAAAAATAAAAAATGTTAGCGCCCAACTCAACACGTACAAGAACAAAGGCTCAGTTTCTCACAAACAGATGAGGCCAACTTGAAATAGATTTTAACTATTCTTGAGATCGGTAAGTTGCCTGAGAAATCAACTTTTAACCAAGCTTTTCTCAAGCCAACTTAAAAATCCTAAGTTTTATCAGCAATTAACATGAAACATCTGTGAATTAACTTTCACTTTTCAGCAAATTATCGATGATAATATCGATGATAACATCGATGCCTAATTATCGAGCAAAATCATTGCTCCAAGCGTAAACAATGAGCCAACCTGCAATGTGTTTTTGTTTTGGTAAAATTTTCAGTGAATTGTTGATTAACTCAAACACGGGCAATTTTAAGGATTATCTCATCTCGAAAATGAATGCGTTCTAATCTGGCAGTGTCATTAAGTGCCTGGTATCCTCGAACTTGTTATTTTCTCTTTCTTTTCAGTCACCACTTTCTCTTCCTTAAATAATTCCTCCATGCACCTCAATTTTGGTTTATCAATTTACTCTTCCTTCTCTTGCCAACCTCTCTTGCTACTTTCATCATCTCTTTCTCCTTCTTTCTTTCTTCCCATTATACACACTCTCCTCTTTCTCTTTCTCCACCTTCTTTTCAGTGAAAATTACTGTCTGTTTCGATACACTACACTTCTCATCATCATCATCAGTTGTCATCCAACTTCGAAAGATTTACTGTGATTACCAGTTTTGCTTGGTAAACAACATCAACATCAACCATCTTATACAATTGAATTTCATTCTCAAGGAGAGAGAATAAGAAATTCAGTCAAAATAGATAACTTTTAAGACAATACTTGAATAGCTTATTTTGATTAAACCAATTGTTTGCTGGTTTAATCTGTTTCCCTGTTTTCATTGCCCTTTGTGTTTATAAATTGCTTTTTTTTAATATCATTTTGTACTTTTCCCTTTAGCTTTCTACCTCATCTTTGTCCATTTTGTTGATCGTAATGATGTTATCTTCCAACGGTGCAAATGCTTCTGATTTATCCAAAGTCACAAGTAAAACAAAGTTATTTTTGTTGATCCTGATTGGAATTCAGTTTACTTTGAGTCTAATTGAATTTGTCTTAGCCATTGTCAATGGATATGTTGAAGCCATCCTGATCACTGTGATAAGTGTCTGCATTGATGGAACCCTTTTGAGTGCAATCTTCATGCAATGGAAATCCGTATTACGAGTTTTCCGTACAATAATCATTGTTATTGTAATAATTTGTATCATTGCCTCACTGGCAGGAATCCTTGTCCTTGTTGGCGGTGAAAAATTGGAGAAACATCAAGTTGCCGAAGATCTGATTACCGTCATAATTGGTTCACTAATTTATTCACTTTTAGCTTACCTGTTGGGCAAATATCTCGATCAAATCTCCGTCAGCGAGCAGTTCAGCTACAGTACATAATCATTTGTATCTTAATCTCTATCATCACCCCACCATCATCATCAATTTTAAATATTCAATTCATTATCACCATTTTTCACACCAACATCATCGAGTACGTTTCTCATACCATTACTCAAGGCTTATGGACTAACTCATTTTTTGGCAATTGTCGCTTTTTGGCCCTTTTCGGATCATTTGAGTATTCAGATGATCTGTTTATCGATCGATCTTGTCTGAGCTTAAACATAATTGGAAGATGCCTTGAATAACTTATCCAGCGGACCAGAATCAAGGAAAAAACATATCGATTCAAGGCAACCCCAGCTATTCTCAATGAGCCTGATTCAACATAGTTACAATTGTTTGTATATTTTCAAAACAATTGTATCTATAGAGACTTTTCATGTTTCACCTTTTTTTCATTTTTATACACTTTTTCCTTCCATCCATTTTATACTTAAACATGCAAACATTTTTTTACCCAATTTTTAATCGTTCACTTTGATCATTAATTTCGATCATTCGTAATCTTTAAATCATCTTGCAAATACTCATCAATCAATTGTAATACACTTTGATGCAAAAACAATAAATTTTTTGTAATTTTCCAATCATTTTCAATTGTATCTCAGCTTTCCTGTAATTGATTGATTGTAAACAAGTTGCCTTTTGACAATTATCAAATCTTTTTTTGCCAACAGACAAAAAATAAACAGCAAAACAAAATAATTGAAAAATTCAGTGAATTAAATGAAAATATTGAATCAAGTCCAGTCTTGATCATAACTAGCTTATGCATTATGTTATTCAAGCTTTATTTAAATAACAAAAAAGCGTCTTTCGACAAATTGATTGGCAATTTAAATCAGTTTGTTTGTTTTTTGATTTTTGCTTATACAAATGTATGTTAATATATTAAAGTTGAAAGTATTTAAAAATAAGGCAAATTGCTGATGATTAATAAATTACAGGTTAGTGTAACTTGATGGTAATGATGATGGTATGAATGATTCCAATAACGATAATGGATAATGATTGGAGATTGATGACTATTTTCATTGAAATGAAAGTGATTTAAAAGGTAAGGTTAAATTAAAACTGATTCGCCGTGAAATTAATGGATCCAGTTTGTCAATAAGCTCATTGGTATTTCAACAATAAGGTGAATCAACGCATAAAAAATAGCCTAATCATTTGAGACTTTTTTCTGAATGTTTTTTTCTTTGCTCTTCAGTAAATTGTATTATGTTATCGTTAAATGTTAATCAGCCAAGAAAATGATGATCATTTGCAATTAGTATAATGATGGTGTTGATGATGATGATGATGATGAGTTCAATGATGCTATATGTATGTTAACATTAAGCACAATAGTAAATATAAACCTAAATTTTCAAACAATCGAGTGAGAAGATGAACAACAATGAATGATGATGATGAGACTCCGTGAAGCCCAAATTTAGGGTTCATTTTGGCAAAAAGCCTTAATTCTGGAAAGACAATTAGAAACAGCAGGATTTTATGTCAATTGGCCCAAATTGAAATCAGATTGTTTTCAAAATCAGTTGAACCTTCAAAGTAACTTTCCAGTTTAAGTGCCTCTCCAGTGATACATATCATTAATAAATGTAGCCCTTACATTTATAAATAATAACAAACTGTACAATAAAGTCCGTAAATTGTTGATCATCAAAATGAAAGTAAATTAGTCGGGAAAGTTGGGTTACAATCAACCTCCAGAAACTGCAGTTTGGGTGTAAGCTGAATCAACATAGGCCTTAGAGTAAACATTAAAAGCTGTTGCGGTAAACTCACATTGTAAAACAACTGACAGCTTGGGTGATAAGAAGATCAAATAAACTGGACAATTTTACTGTGAATATTTGATGGAAGGACGATTAGAAAAAGATAAAAGACTATTTTGCGGTAAAATTCTGCGTAAATAGCATGAGTGACTGTATTTAGATAATTGAATGAAGTTTTCAATTTGATTGAAATCTTTAAAAATGTTGAAAGACTTTCAATTTTTAGGAGATCAGTTCTTCAGGAAAATCCATCTTCTAGATAAAATTGATTCACTGATTTCACTTTCGTCTCGACTAAATTTTTGACTATTTGGATTAAAACGATTAAAAAATTACATCGAAATGACTCTAAACTGCTTTTAACAATAGGTAATGCTAACAATAAACTATCAAATTAAAATGTAACCCTATTGTATTATGTATCTTGGACAGCCAGTATTGTCCAGAAGTAGAGTTATATTACGTTGGTTAAAAGTCATAACAATTCAGATAAAGCTTAGTTTTTTTCGTCTTCAAAATTGAGCATAAAAATGTTACACAGAGGATCCTCCATAATATTAATAATATTATAATAATATAATAACAAAAAATCCATCACACTAGATCCTTGGCCAATCCATTGCTCGCTGTGTATGAATATCTTTGAAGTTTATTCAGTTAGTTTTGTCTAGACTATTCACATTCCATTTACTAGTTCTATTTTTAAGTTACGTCATAAGGAATATAAAATTATTACTTACAATATTGTATTGTAATAGTGCAGCTAAATCTAAAAATCGAAATTTTTTGTTTATTTCCAGTGCCGATTTCAGTATCAACCGATTAGTGAGAGGACTTTTTTATCTGAGACAATTTAATCATCATTTCATCACGCCATTTTCGTCTTTCATTCAAGGTTTCCATAGGCACTTTCTTATTCATCGCCTCGATGATTTTTTCAGCTGTTGGTCCTTCCGTCTTCTTGACTGGCTTGAATGTAGATTGAACATCAAAAATTCCTTGAGCGTACTTTTCAAAATACTCAGTCATTCCATTGGCATTCAAATGAGCAGTTTCCCATGGACCTGTGAAAGCATATCTCATTCCGAGTCCTTCAGACATAACAGCATCTAAATCTTCGACACTAACCACATCATCTTCAATTAATCGATAAGCCTCAGCAAAAATGGCATCTTGAATACGATTAATAATGAAGCCAGGAACCTCTTTCTTAACGACAATCGGCTTTTGACCAACTTCAGTTAAAATAGCCTTTGCTCTAGTGACTATTTCTGGTTTAGTCCATGGTGAGGGAACCAATTCAGTCAATGGAGCGAAATAAGGTGGATTGACAGGGTGATTAACGAGAGCAGATGATCGATGTCTAATGTGTCCCATAAATTGAGATGGAGGTATGAAACTGGTTGAGCTGCACAGGATGGGGTCACATTTGAGCATACTATCGATATGTTTGAACACTTTCTGTTTCAGAGCAACATCTTCAAAAACACATTCCTGTAAAATAAAATGAAAAAGACATCATTTAAATAAACCTATCATAAAATAACATCTGAAAGTAAAACATTAGACAAACAGTTAATTTTAATGTTGAGATTATTTTGTTTTCTCAGTAACTATATTTCCACAACACATTGTCGCCATTTCAATTTCAAGTTTGATTTCAACTCTCAATCAGAGCTATTCAAACTGAATCAATAGGTTGTAACATTCAAATCTATTCGTAAAGGTCAAATTTGTTACTTACTTGAACCCAAAAAACATCTTGCAAGACCTCAGACATTGTTGTTGCTCCACTGATCAATGCAGCTTGTTCTGAGCCTGATAAGTTACCACGAAGAAGTTTCTTTGATTCCAAATTATTAAGTTGATCAACGATTGATTTGATGGCAGTAATGACTTTCTCCGGTTGATTATCATACATTTGAACACGATAGCCAGCAGAGACAAAAATCATTGCCCAGCTTTGTCCAATCAGACCACTGAATATTGAATAAGAATAAAGTTTTTTTGTTATTAGCGGCGAAGATAAACAATAGAACTGTTTACTTACCTTCCAATAATTGCAACCTTTTCCTTAGAAGCCATTTTCAGATTTTCAATTTATTTCAACACCGAATGGTCATTTTAACTATATCTGCTGCATTTTGTGCTTAATAACCCTTTTGCTCTTTCTATTTAACGTATTCTACGGATAATTGCTAGAAACAAATTCAGAGAATTGGTGTAGTAACAGTGATAATTGAAAAAAGGGTGAAACTCCATCAACCAGATATCAATTCGTTGCTAACTTCCACAAACGCTACGTTTTTAAGGTTATTTTATCTTTGAAATTGTCATAAACATCTTTTATTGTGATTAACTTGATTATGTAAAAGCCCAGAATCTAGATCAGTAGTCCTCAATTCACATTGCAAGTTTACATTACATGTCATTGCAAGAGTAATTGCCACTTTATTGCCTGGAAACGCCTAAATTTGAGAGAGTTGACTGTAAATCATTTTGACCAGTTTGCTTAAATTAAGTTTGATTAAGTATAAAACCAGAAACCAGAAAGGCTTGAAAGTCCCTAATTTTTTATCAAAAATTGGTTGGAAATTATGTTTCCAAGTTTTGCGCCTTAAAAATTACGCGGAAGATTTCAAAAATTGGACTGTATTAGTATATGAACACATAATAGATGAAATATAATTTAAAACAATTTACAATTGTTAGCTAACAACAGAAAATTAGAGATCTCAATCGATGCATTTATCAAGTTTTCTTATTTATCATTAGATGGCGGTGAGCTCTCTTTAGTAACCAAGCAGGATTATTTGTTTAGTATAACCATGGAGGTGGAATTTGGTGGTTACTGGTTTTACTAACCATCTAAACATTAACCATCTCATCTCTAATTGTAAATATCAAAATGACCTACAGTAAACGCAATTGTATCATCAGTGGCCTTATCGGAGGTGGATTAATTCTCTCACTAAGTGCCATTCTTACTTACCTTCTATCTCCATATCTTATAAAGTACATCGTATCACAGGTATTTATCAAAATCTTTGCCATTTTCCATTGCAGTGTAAGTCAGAGTTAAAAAGTTAACAAAAGTAAGTAAACAAAAAAAGAGTCAGACTTGGATTGTTATTCAGTGTCCCCATTGTCGGTTTTGTTAACTTAACTCTGACTAATACTCTATCTATACCACTTTTTTATAGAGAAGCTCTTGTTTGAGGGGCTCTTTGTATTTTTTTAATAACCCTTTTTGTTTTTCCAATGCATTAATACTCGTATCATTGTGTTGGGCCTTGTTTTGAACTATTAGAAGTTTCTTAAGTAATTTAAGAGAGAGTATTTATTATTAGATTAGGTCCGAAAGGGACAAAGATGCTAAAACATGAATACTTCATCTTCAGTATCTTAACCTACATTTCTACTCTCTCTTGTTTGTTGTTTAACTATCACTTCTTGAAGTCTGTCAGTTCTTTTAAACAACCAAATTTCCTGGTCATTCAACCTTTTAATGTAATCTCATTTAATTTCAGAGGCTGATTCTTTCTTCTCCAAGCTCCGATGTGTATTCTGGTTGGAAATTAGCACCAATTCCGATCTATGTTAAATTTTATTTTTTTAATGTGACTAATCCTTCAGCGATTGTTGCTGGAACCAGTGAACCAATCCTTCAAGAATTGGGTAAGAAATTTTCCTTTTGCTTAGTAAAGGGACCAATTATGGAGTTAAATTGTTTAAAAATTGAAGACATTTTGATACCAATTAACAATATCAAATCAAATCCCATTTTTACTTGAGATAAAATAATATCTATCGATTCTTCAATAACCAGAAAATACAATTGTTACAAAAACCTTCCATAAGTGTTATTTTATCAATAAGATACATAATATACAATCTAGTGTGACAATTAATTACGCAATTTGATATTTGCTAGCGCTTCCAACAGTATTGTCACTTCAATGTTAATACCAATCGTTTCGATAAGTAGTTAGCTTTGTCATTATCATTTGATACAAAAGAGACAGTTTCTTCTTTTTTAATATTTACTTGATTTTTCCTTCACTTCTCATTTGCTTAATAATCAAATTATCTTTAACTTATCAATAATATCAGAAATTGTTCACAATTTATTAATCTTTTTCTAAACATATTAGAAAAATTTATCATCATTAACTATTGTCAATTGTCAAGCTTTAACTACTACTTAAATTGACACTTTCAAGGTTGCTACAAGTTTTTGCGAGGTTAGAACTTCTTTCCTCAATCACAACTTGAATTTATTTTGATTAAAATTCAAGTTGATTCTCAATAATCAGTTATAATAGACTATGGCATTCAAATTCTCAGTATTTATTTATCTAAGAATTGCAGTTTTTTAACCCTCTAAGAGGGTAAGCGGTTTATTCAATTTGATTAAATTATACATAAAGACTTAAAATTTGCAATTTGAATTTAATAGTCTTGATTAGACTTTTTGCGAGGCTTAAAAGCATCATATCAATCATGTTAAGGATAACAAGGATAATATGGTTAAAAGTTGTTGAGAATTATCTATAATTTGTATGCTTTCACTTTATATCAACTTAATATTCAAACAATCATTAATTTTTCTTTTTTTCTCATCTCAATTTAGGTCCATACACTTTTTTAGAGGTTCGTGAAAAAATCAATGTAACATGGAATCATGAAGATGGTTTAGTTTCATATCAACAACTTGCTCGATATTATCCGATTCCGGAAATGAGCGTTGGAAGCCTTAATGATAGTATATTTCATTTGAATGTACCATTAGCTGTAAGTTCATGATAATTGAGCATTTATATTGATTTATATCATCATGCAATTTTGTTTTTCTTTATTTCTCCTCTTTAGAGTATGTTAAGTCGAGCCAAAAGGAAAGATGATGATCTAGTTTACGGTTTTATTGAACAAGTTGCCGTTGGAAATGGCGATGATTTGTTTCTTAAGCACACTGTTGGCGAAATACTTTTCAATGGATATCACGATGATCTTCTGGATTTTATTGAAGGCGCTGGCCTTTCTCCTGTGAGTGTTAGTCCGTTCAGCTTTTTTGGAAATCGCAATAACACCAATACGGATGGACATTTCACCATTTACTCAGGGGAAAAGGGTACTCTTGATAAATTTGGCCTTATTCATTCTTGGAATAATGAGAGAAAATTGGACATTTGGAATGATCCCAAATGTAATTCCCTTGAATCAACTTGGCCTGGTGATCTCAGGCCTCCTTATGCATCCAATGATCTGGAAGAAATTAAACTCTTTGCACCTGATCTTTGCAGGTAAATAAACCTGTTGTTTTCCTGGAAATTCAACTTGAGATGATGATTGTTATCTAGGTGCAAAAATCTTCTCATTGCAGAAAGCTGTTATTAAATAGTTTCCCTAAATTGTCGAGATACTCTAAGCATCAGTAATTAGTGACTATAACCTTGGAAAACCTTTCATTCTATCGTCATCATGTAAATATTTAATAGATAATGATGATTAGTTTCAGTTTCATTTCATCACATTTTTCATGCAGTTCAAATTGTTTGTTTGTTTGTTTTTTCATAAAGTTAACTTGCGATTAGATGCTTGTAATTTGGTTAATCTTAGGAGATCTTCTGGCAGGCATTAATTAGCAATATAATCTTTTATATCTTTCATTAGCCTTAAGTTATTGCTGAATTGATAAAATTTAATTATATTTTTGCGTTTAGTTTATCAGATTTATTATCATTTGTTCACCATAAGATAGTTTTTGAAAAATCAATCTTTGGTTAAATTGTTGCAGAAAAATTTACTTTGTAACAACGGAATAGGATGTGATGATTGAAAAACAATCAAACTAAATCTTGTCTCTAAGCTAAGCATCATCATCATCAATTGAGTCTTGATTGAAATTTTGTATTTGTTCATGAAACCTTGAGAATTGTGAATAAATTGAATAAAAACAGCCATTAAGTAAATATTAGGAGTCTTGAAATGACTAGTTTCTCACCTCATAAGGAAGACAAAATTAGAAATTCACTCACCATTTCATCTCAATCAGTAATTAACAATTAGTTTGATCATATTTTTCTTGTTCATACATTGTTGATCACAATTGAATCGCAAATTTATCTCAAGTAAACACTTGAAGCTAATCAAATTTTTTTTTCTCTTTCCATTTAGGTCATTAAGCCTTAGCTACCTCACTCGAAAATCAACCAAAGGAGTCGAAACAATTAGATATTGGGCAAGTCCGAGTCTCTTCGACTATTCATTGCAAAAAAATAAATGCTATTGCCTTGACTCGAGGTAATTATTAAAAAGTTTCCCTAATCGACCCTTTATACCAGCACAAAAACAATAACAAAAATAATGATAATTATCTCTGAAATTGGCATAAATGTTATTTCAATGAAATTATTCAAAATTGCCAGTCAAATGTAGTCAAATCAGAAACCTTGTGAATTGATTTCGTTAAAATCAGGAATCACTTGTCATAAAAATGGTTTCAATATGATTTTGGAAAAAACGATTTCTGCTAATCTTTCTTTTTATTTTACCGATCCAATTTATCTAACCATCTGAACCAGTTCAATTAGTGTTTCTTTTTTCTAATTTTTTCTTTATTTCATTCCATTTAATCAGTTGCCCACCCAATGGTATTTTCAATACATCAATTTGTACTCATGGTTCACCTGCATCAATCTCGTTTCCCCATTACCTGTTTGCTGATCCAGTTTACACCGATAATATTCAAGGTCTTCACCCGGATCCAGAGAAGCACATATTTTACATGGACCTCGAACCTGTATGTTATTTTCATCGAAAGCAAATTATTTCAATGAATCTCCATTATTTATAGACATTAATTTGGTTATTTTTTTCTCTATTCTTAGAATCTTGGAATACCTGTTGAGACAAAGGCACGAATTCAAGTTAATATGATGCTCGAAAAAGATGACAAAGTTGACTTCACTGAAAATCTCACAGCTTCTGTTAACTTACCCATTTTTTGGAGGGAAACTGTAAGATTCCATATGCTTACCATGTGCTCATTAATTGATGTTAATTTTTTTCTCTTTTCTAGTCAGCTACAATTGGTGATGATCTTCTCAGCCAATTAATTTTACTCCAAAAACATGTTCCTAATATAATTATTATTGCAACGTTTGCTCAAGTTGCTATTGCAGTTGCCTTACTCGTGGCCACATTAATTTGTATCATCAAAATGAATACTGTAAGTGTTTCCAATATTTATATACTTTACTCATTTATCTTGTTTGTGTTATTTATCTTATTGCTTATTCTTCTTTTTTTGTTGATTTAGATAAATGAACTCGTTTCAAGGAGTTCAAGACCATCCAAGCCATTCCGACATACTCGACCCTCTAAAAAAGAGTACAAAACTGTTATGACAACGAGTTTTCAAAATTGATGTTGACTATGCAAGGAAATTTGTCATTTTCCGGACCTTTTTATCGTGATTGTTCAAAATGCTCTTAAACTCTATTTTCTGCTCTTTTCCTACAAACATATCGCCATAATTTAATTACTCACTTTGCATTTCTCAATCTCTTGCCTTAGTAACCTCATCTTGACCATCAATTTTTCAATATCAACAATGAAAATTCAGACACACAAAAAAATCAAAGCTGCTAATTTTCATGTTCATCTCACTATCCTTGGAAACCTCTATCGCATGGATGCCTTTACTCATTTTTAAGTGAAAAACAACTCAAAATGTTTCATGTGATGCAATTTTTTTCCGTCAAATCAAACTAGAATCATTTTTATAGCCAATTTCAAAGGACAGATTTTTTTATTGCATTGAGCATCATTTGTTTTTTGGATAAGTCTTCATTAGATATAATTGTTCACTCACAAAATTGATCAAAAAACTGGTTAAATCTTTTTGATGTGTACATTGAAAGAAAGAACGAAAGGGTTTACAAATTTTCCTATCATTATTACTGCTCAATTTTTCTAACCAAATTGGATTGTAAATAGTAATTTTAATAAAGACTTAACTATCAAGAGTTGTGTCTATTAATTGTGAATGGAATCGACTAAACCTTTCAAAAATCACTCAGTTTTAGAAGCTATTTATGTGACGCTTCACAAAAAATTGAATCGGTCTAGCAATTTAGATGTTAGGGTTTAACTCACTCATGTATGCAAGTCATATGATGATAATTAATAATGAATAATAAATAATTTATTGAATAACTGTCAGAGGTGAAACAAAAAAATAAGGGTTTGTATCAACGATTGAAAAATCAATTTCTAACCCAAGCTTTTCCTTTCTCGATCGATTTAATTAATCATTGGGTTTGACTTTATCATCTAGACTATTTGATTATTTCATTGTTTGATAAATTTTGCCAGTAAATCGATTGGTAATGGAAATATGATTGATGCGTTTTTTTCTGCCGAAATTGTGTTCAATGTTTGAAGATAACGTAATTGAATTGCGGCTGGGGATTGAGAGATTACTTCAGCAGCTTCCTTCAAGGCTCGAGAGGCTTTCTGTTCCCCTTCAGCAGCAATTACCTGTTAAAATAGCAATTCATTAATAAATCAATTTGTAAAGTAAACACTTGCGAGGTCACATTTTCAATTTGAAAGGTCGACCAAGAACAAAACTCACTTTTGCTCGAGCTTCTCGGGCTGCTTCTGCCTCGGCTGCCATTGCTCGTTGTAATTGAACAGGCAAACGTACATCCGTACTATTAATGATACAGCAATTAGATTAATCTTAAGACAAACAATTTACTTACATTTCAGTTCGCTCAACTTTGATTCCCCATCGTTCAGTAGCCTCGTCTAAAACAGTCTGAAATTGAGAAAAATATTTTAGCAAATGAATTTGGTTTCCTCAAAATCCGAAAATAAAAAATTGATTCAACCTGCGTCTATTAATATCTAATAATAAAATAATTTGAATCTTTGATAAAGTCAAATATACAAATTAAACATTTAACTAGAAAATTAGACTAAATTATGAAAAGACATGCAATAACAATGTTATTGGGAATCCTAATATTTCATCTTCTATTCCCATTTTAAGGTAAATACACTTCTTTTGGTTTGCTTACCTGCATTGAAGTTGAAATTGATTCGCGACTTATGAGAACCTCTTGAAGGTTGAAAGTGCCAAGGATGTTACGAAGTGTTGTTTGAGCCAGAAGTCGAGTTGAATGATGGGCATTTTCAACATTGGATATTGATACTGTTGCATTGAAAACTCGATAATAAACAACAGCATCAACCGAAACTGTAACCGAATCTTTGGTCAGTACTTCTTGTGGCGGAACATCAAAGGTTAAGGTTCTCAGGTCAACTTTGGTATAATTTTCAATGCAAGGTAAAATGATGAATATACCTGAATCAAAAGAAAGGAAAAAGATCGATAAATATCTTGATAAAGTAGCTCGAGGAAGACTCGGCCTCTATGGAAATTTAATGTTGTCATTTTACAATCGAAACATGATAATTAGAAATGATATTAAAAGCAAATATATTTGCTAAAATAAGGTTACATTAAACATTGATTTGATCATCACTCATTAATGAGTTTCAGCTAGAAAAGCTGAAGGTTAGTTGAGTTTAGTTGATTCAAAAAAGGCTCTTCAAAACTCTTTCTTCAATAAAAAAAATTAAATCAATTTAAAGCAATGATCGCGTTAATTGTCAGTTTAAAACTCATTTATAATTGAAGAAATTTCGAGAAATAAAATCAATAATTGTCTAAAAATAATGTTAATTTACAAGAAAGTGCAAAATTTTTGAAAATCAAACGCAGGAATGGTTAACGATTCGATATATTGATTTTTGAGTTAGATACTATTGATCTTGTTTAAGACAAGTTTCGTGTAATACAGATTTTTAATGCTAGCAAAGTCAAATGAAATAAACATCAATAAATCTTATTTTTTTCATTTAAAATCCTCTTTTTTTCGAAGTTCAAGGTAAACCTGAAATTAACCGATCCAGACAATATAGTCTGAGAGACTTGGATTATACGTGAACCAAGGCAGCTAGGAAGCTTAGCTTGAAGAGGAACAAGAAAATATTATGAAATTGGATTGTCGACGGCATTTCGGGACCAGTAATTTACCCAATAACGCTTACATCTTACTGCCATCTTACACTGGAAAACATTCCTATCTCTATACACACTAATCATTGAGCATTTATGTTAAGGGAATTCATTCTCAAGATTCTCGTGGTTCTTTCTCGTGCAAAGTATTTTTTTGTGTTGAGTGAAAACTGAAAATTCAAGATTCACTGGTCAATCTTTTTTGCTTTTAAACCAGAACATTAAAAGCAAAATTATATGCAACATATCCAGTAAACATCGGTTCAAGTGAAGTTAAAATCATCTTAATTTCTAGCCTCATTAAAGCTACTTTGAAAATGTTTAAATCACAACCAAATTTTTGATCTGGTAGCAGTTAGCGATAATAACAATAATATCATTTGATAGCTAAATAAATTTTACATAAAATACAATAATTCAAAGCGAGAATGATCAATGATCATCAGTAATCAATGTCAAATCCAATGTCTAATCCTATCCTAACAATGGTCTAACATTGATGCCTAAATATTACCAATAGTTCTTACCTGGTCCTTTAGCTCCACCGTCCAGTAAACGTCCCAATCTGAAAATAACGGCTCTTTCATATTCTTGGACCACTTTAACACAGAAAAATAATGATAAAGGCAAGGTGAGGACAGCAAATATGACTGAAACAATTGTCAATAGGTTGGCACATAGATCATGAGCTTCTTCGCCTTCATTACCTATTGAGCCTGAAGCAAAAAATTGTTCATCAACAGTTAATAAATTAGAGTTACACCTTCATTTTACTTACCAGTTTCTTGAATTTCAAATCTTTGCAAAGCCATTTACAGTGGTCAGTTGATTATTGATGTAATAACATTTTAAACCCCACTCTGGACATTACTTTGTTCAACTTTTTTTCTTCTCGTTAATGTTCCAATCATTTTTTTCTTGATTCTCACTCAATTGATGGTTACCATAACGGCGATTCTTTCAATAACAACAGGTATTATTGATCACTATATTGGAAATGAATAAATTCAATTTATTACTTTTTAACTTTAAACTCAATGACAATTAGACATTTCCCTTCTGTTTCCTAAAGGTCCGCAAACAACCATTCATAAGACTGGGATCAATGAAAGTTAATCATAATTCATAATTCATCTTTTGACAGGTTTCATTGATTTTTTAATCGTTCAAATCTTTTAATTATTCAATAAATATTTAAACATTGAAGATCAAAGAAGTACAATCAATGATAAATGGTTTCCAGCCACAAAGAAACTCTTTCCCTTGAACGCAAAGATGAAACACTTTTAACCAGATTTTTGCAGAATCCAATTTTGGGTTTACTTTTAACAAGTTTGGGTTAAGTTGTTAAAACACTTCATTTTCACTTAATTGCGAGTCTGTCAGGTTGGCCTCAGATCAAGTGACTTAACAAGATTGTATTATCATATTAAACCAAGTGTTAGTGAAGTTAATTAGGAAAATGTTTCCATTTAGAAGTGAGCTCGAGATTGGATACTACAAGAATCTGGTTTAAGAGCTTGTTGGTTGGTTTGGATAGGGTTACAATTTTCTTAGAAGCTTCTTTTTGTCATTGAATGTTCTGTAAATCATTAAAGATTATTTATTCCAGCAACCCAAAGTTTCCAACTTGTAATCTGTCTAAGATCGAAGGATAGTTTCTAGAGCAAGTATTAGTTTTTAAGATACTGACCAAGATATTAATCAATATTACCTGTTGACAGTTATCCATGATTGATTGAAAGTATTTTTGTGACTCTTGTTATGGTTACCATTTTAAAATGGACACAACTGCGATCAGACTAACATATTGTAAGATATTTCTTGTAAATCAAATTGAAGGTTAACTATGTATTTTAATGAAAAGGAATTGAAAAACAATCAATTTAAACAGGAAAAATAAAGGGCGACCTGTTAGTAAAGTCCTCTTGAGGATTCGGCAATTTCAGCAAGTTAGGGATGTCGTACCCAGACAAATAATACAGCATTTTAATCACAAATCTATGCTCTTTAATTTAATATATAATTCATTGTAATTAAATACGACGTTTTTTCTTAAATGGGCTTTAAATGAGCTCTTTTTAAAAATAGTTTGCCAAACCCATGTTAAAAACACATAGAGAAAATGAGTAACGACAAAAAGCTGAAACTCTCGCAACCTATTTCACCGATAGCAGGGTCAATTAAAAGTTTTGGACTGATTAGGACACAACATAAGAATCAGCATTAAAAAATACACAATTAAGCAGAAATTTGGATTCTTTAGAAGAATTTTTGCAGAATTTATTCAATAAATTCGAAAAAAACATTTGCGCAAAAGTTTTTTTCCGGACTCAAACAAGAACTCAGATTATTCAGTAGAAAAAGAATATTTTCATGCACCGAATGAAAAATTCTAATTTTTAGACTTGTATCTATTCAATTTTTTTAAAAAAATTAGATTAAATAATTCTATCATATTGCAATTAAGCTTCAAAAATGCGGACTCTATTAACAGGTCGCCCTTTAGCTTTTCATTCTTCTCAATTGATCACAAATGGGCAAAAACTGGTAGAAATTAATTTCTTTCAAATTTAGACTCTGTTGGTTTGTTGGGAAATAATGAATAATAAATAAATACATGAAATAAAACTTTGTGTTTCTGTAAAACAGATCAGTTCGATTTGCAGTTAAACCCACCGTATTCTTTGACCGTAAGATTTAGCAAGCTGAAAGTTACTATCCGTCCATAAACATGGTTTATACACATCATGGGTCAAATACTTTTTTCAATTTATCGATGATTCTCTTGATTTTGGCCATTGGCCTTAAAACTTTGAGCCTCAATATTTCGAGTATGGTTGCACCTAAAATCATCATTCTTTCACTAATTTAATGTTGCATTTAGTAATTTTCGTAACAAAATTATTTTCTAGTTTGTCTTTTATTCGAATTAGTTGCCGATTTCTTGGTTTGAATAATCCGGTTGTTTGGGTTGAAAAGCAAACTTCGTCTTCGAATCATTGATTGGGTTGGTGATATGTAACGGATTGGATGTTCAGCTGGTTTGAAAAGCTTTTTTCCTGGTGAAGTTGGAAACATTGATAATGAATGAGAAGCTGAGTTAATTATCGATTTCCTTTCGGGTAACACTTGATCGGACGGTTCACAACAAGTTACACAAAAATGTAATTTATGAACCAGAAATCTAGATATTTTTGGAATATGAATCAAAATGGAGAAACCAAACCATGTTGCGAGACAAGAGCCAATTTGAACCAAACAATCTAACCAAGTCATTTTCGGCTCATAAACAACACTAATGATTGGCTCTACTATTGAATCCAAGACAAAAGTACCAAAGTCACCAAAAATAGCAACAGGTGCTCTTCCTTGAATAAAATAAGCAGTACGTGAACAATCAGGCTGTGAATTGAGTCTGAAACATTCATCGACAATGGAATTGATTAGTTTTCGATAAGTAATGTTATTATAATTTCGTTCATAACACTCAGCAGCAAAAGGTAAATCCCAGTGAGAGGATTGAAGGGATAATGGATGTGGACAGCCAGTGATTTGGACTGTTTTTCGAGTCAAACACTCATCCAAAACACCATCTCTTGAAGTATAATTATTATCTGTTTTGATTCGAGCATAATTGCGACAGTTTGTCAAATATGGAGGAGGGAGAAGATTCAATTGAACTGTTTTAAGGTGATAGCGGAAAGCGCGTGGATAGTCTGTCATTGTTTGTACATCCATCTTACAAGAAGGACTGACTGGAAGGGTTGTGGGTAAAGTTGCTCCGATAAAAACATAATCAACAGAACGAAAGAATGACTGACGAAATTCGAGGAGAAACAATTCTGGTGGAACTGGATCTTTGTAAAAGTCGTTGGTTGTAGTAATAATTGGCCCATCAAGGGAACACACAAACACAAAGCACACCATGAATGCACGATAAAAGAGTCTAAAGTCACATAAATCAGTTATCTTCTTGTTTAAAGCATGACGTATATTGAGGCCACCAAAAAGCTCATCAGTGGTGTATAAACATTCAGTTACTTGACGAAGGGAAAGGTACTGCGTAATTGCAATGGATACATTTCTCACAGAAGATCGAGTTAATAATTGATCTTTTATTGACTGTTGTGGCGTTGAAAGAGGCACACGAGACAAACCAAAGGCCGTAAGCAATTGTGGATATCTTTGGAAGAGGAGAGTAAAGTTGAGGAATGATATGAAATCACTGCAAAAGAAGAAGTCAGGAAGCTTGGTTTCATCTGGAACATTAAATATGGTAAAAGTCAGATACTCAAAGGCTGCATAGCGAAACAAAACGTAGGAAAGTTGTATCATGAAACCAAGAACACATAAACATTTGAAAACATCATTCAGTATGTTGGTCACTCGATCAACACAATGATCCCTTGATTTTGTTTCAACAAGTTCTTCCATTGGAAACGGAGAGACAATTTACATGGAAACTCATCTCAGTGATCATTCAAATAAATGAACAAAATACTGGATTACACTTACCTGATAAGTTATTGAAACAAATAACATGTAAATCGCCTAGCTTGTATTGTTTTTCCCATGTGAACCAAACATTTGCTTGTGAGACGCGAATTGGTAGTTAATAGTTAGTGGAAGAAAATAAGAAATTGTAAAAGTTAATTGTGGGTTTATTCGCGAATAGAAATCAATTTCATATTATTGAACTGAAAATACAATATAAAGATTGTGAATTTATGAAGACAATTCATGAGTGTATCTGTAACAAGTGTATCTATTAAACGTCGCCCTTCCAATTTATCTTGTAGTCGTGTTTTACCAAGTGATGATCGACTCTATTCACCACAATCAGTTGATTGACACGTTATTCTGTGACCATAAGGTTTAACAAGCTGAAAGTTAGTATCCTTCCATGAAAATTGTTTATACACATCATGGGTCAAATACTTTTTTCAATTTATCGGCAGTTCTCTTGATTTTGGCCATTGGCCTCAAAACTTTGAGCCTCAATATTTCGAGTATGGTTTTACCTACAATCATCATTCTTTCACTGATTTCATGCTTTATTAATTAGTAATTCAATACAATTCAATAAATTTCCATTCGCGTATTTGGTTCATGATTTTTGGGTTGTAATTGTGCGAGAAACAAGCTTATTCAACAAACAAAACTCATCTCAACCCATTTCTTGGTTTTTAAACCATTTTACTGGTTAAGCTTACAAATGAAATGCAAAGAATACTGCCAAAGGCTCGAACGTTTGAGTTAAGAGTTGAGACTTGATGGAGTTTGTAGGGAAGTAGAAACTAAGTCTTTTGGTGCTATTTAATAATTCATCCGATGGACTATCTCGGAGAAAATCGAGATCAAAGTTGAAACTTCGATTGGTCTTTTTTCAGCTATGGAGTCAGATTTTTTGATGAAACTCTTGTTTACTGATGTTAATTTTTATAATAAACCAGAAAATGCACTTAAAACATGAAATAAAACTTTGTGTTTCTGTAAAATAGATCACTTCGATTTGCAGTTAAACCGACCGTATTCTTTGACTTTAAGAGTTAGAAAGCTGAAACTAACTATTTGTTGCTAAAAGTTGTTTGCTCACATCTTGGATTGAATACTTTTTTTAATTTATCAACAGTTCTCCGGATTTTGGCCATTCGACTGAAAAATTTGAGTCTAGATATTTCGGCAATGGTAGCACCTAAAATGATTATTCTTTCTCCAAACATTATGTTTCATTGTGGGCCTTAATGCAATGTCACAATAAATTATTCAAGACTCTACAAAATAAGTTATAGCGCTTTATTACTTATGTTGTCAAGTTAGAGACTAGATTTCTAAAGTTGAATGGTTACTAAACTCAAACCCCATTAATTAGAAGAATATTCATTATTAATTGAATTGATTTATATTATATTATAGCCCATAACAAAACCCAATGTTTATCTAAAAATGATTATTGTGGCTGCTACCGTTTTCGAAATATTGAGATCAAAACTTTTTAGGCTTAAGGCCAAAATCAGGAGAACTATCAATAAATGGAAAAAAGTATTTGATGCATGATGTATACAAACAATTAACATGGACGAATGATAAGTTTGAGCTTGCTTAACCTCACGGTCACAGAATGCAGTCGGTTTAACTTTAAATCGAACTTGATCTGTTTTACAGAAAAAGAAAATGGTATTTCTCTGTATAAGACCATTTTCTGATTCATCATCTAAAGATAGTTCGCTAAAATGAGTTATTTGGGAAAATCTTGCTCCATAGCTGAAAAAAGACCAATCGAAGTTTCAACTTTGATCTCGATTTTCTCCGAAATAGTCCATCGGATGAATTATTAAATAGCACCAAAAGACTCAGTTTCTACTTCCCTACAAACTTCAGTAAGTCACAACTCTTAACACAAACGTTCGAGCCTTTGGCAGCATTCTTTGCATTTCATTTGTAAGCTTAACCAGAAAAATGGTTTAAAAACCAAGAAATGGGTTGAGATGAGTTTTGTTTGCTGAAAAAGCTTGTTGCTCGCACAATTACAACCCAAAAATCATGAACCAAATACGCGAATGGAAATTTATTGAATTGTATTGAATTACTAATTAATAAAGCATGAAATCAGTGAAAGAATGATGATTGTAGGTAAAACCATACTCGAAATATTGAGGCTCAAAGTTTTGAGGCCAATGGCCAAAATGAAGAGAACTATCGATAAATTGAAAAAAGTATTCGACCCATGATGTGTATAAACAATTTTCATGGAAGGATACTAACTTTCAGCTTGCTAAACCTTATGGTCACAGAATACCGTCGGTTTAACTTCAAACCGAAGTGATCTGTTTTACAGAAGCGCAAAGTTTTATTTCGTGTATTCAAGTGCATTTTCTGGTTTATCATAAAAAGTAACATCAGTAATATGAGTTTCATAAAAAAATCTGCTTCCATAATTGTACAAACAGAGATGCACGTTTCAACTTCGAACTTGATTTTCTCGAAATCTGTCCACCGGAGATATTTTTCAATAGCACTACTGAATTCAGTTTACATTTCCCTACAATGCTACAGAGTCTAAATTTGCTATAAATTAATTTTTACCCGTTTTTGCCCATTTTTCTTTCACTATGCGTGTCTGTTTGTGCATAAATGTTACAATTGTGTTTATTGTGTCTTTGTAGCAACAAGCCTTTATTATTCTTATGATTTCATCTGATTTTTAACTTAATTTTTATCATCCTTGATTCTATAACGGAGAGTATTGAATACGTTTCTTTAAAGCTTAACTAAATTAATGTTTAACTTGACAAAACCCATTTATGGCTCAAATTTGACTATTAATACAATTTTGTAACCAAAGACTATCGTTTAATGTTTTATTCACTGGCAATTAGATAATTTTTTATTCATGGTAATAATTTATGAGTTTATCTGTTTTTTACTTTGCCATTCCATATTCATGAGTATTGTAAATACTTTAGAAACATCAGATGATTTATTTAACGATTTGGATGATAACATGGTACCAGAAGAACTGTTGCAACAGCCTAACAATCTGGATGCCCAAGTAAGCATTTGGTTCAATCAGATTGATGTTTATACCTCAAATATAACCGGTCAAGTACATAGAGTATCAGCTTCTAATATAAATAACTACATTGGACTTTATTTTATCATCGAGCAACCTAAAAATGGCTCAGCAGGAATCAACCTTCTTCAACATCATGTTCGTATTCTCAACAGTTACTTGAGCAAAATTGGATTTCTTTCCTTCATTATTGGAGTCGCCCATGTTCCATCTTTACCATCAAATCTGACAAAGGTTAACGGGGAAAACTTGGTAAAAGGGACTCATGATAAATTAAGCGATCTTTTAAAGGATCAGCATTTTGATGCCATCATAGTGGTTTTTGTGTTTTTTCAGAAGCTATCGACATTTTCAGAGTCCAAACTTGATCTGTGTACAACTACACAGATACCTACACTGTATTGGCGTTACAACCATAAACATAAAAATTTAAATAGAGATGATGATCTATGGATTGGGATTGTGCGACTTCTTGGTGGCTGTAATAATTATTGTATAAAACCTGGAAACGAAGACCCTTGTTATATCTTCGAGGAAACTCCTGCTAAATCCGTTTCTGGTGAACTGAACAAATGTTTAATCAAGCAAATTCGCGCAAAGAACCATACTTGCGCCAAATTAGCTCCAGAATATGTTTTGATTCCAGTTTGTGGCAATGGGATTGTTGAAGATGCTGAAGGTTGTGATTGTCTGGTTCTAGCAGAATGCGGTTCTCAATGTGATACTAAATGTACTCCAAAAATTGGCTCTGAAAATTCTGCTTATCACTACTTTTTTCTAATCATCGCAGCTTTATTCATTTTATTCGTTATCGTAATGTCAAGTTTTTACATCTTTGTGTACTTTAAAAAATTGAGTGCTTATGAAGCTCGAAGCTCAGTCATGTCGATTATACCTGGAGAATCTAAATTGGAATTGAGTGGCCGCAAGTCCAAAGTAAATTCAAACTTGGAAGCAATTCAAATAAATGAGGCAAAATTGAAATCAGTAAAGAAACCTTCGAAAACGCAACTTCAAAGTGAACTGTCAAGCTCGAAAACTGATTCCAACTCATCCAAGACATTTGATACAAAAAAATCGCACCACTCGTCTGTCAAATCAATTAGCAAATCAAGATTATCGAGTAAAAATGCAACATCAAATGTAACAACATCAAGTGCAACAACATCGCATGCAACAACAGCAAGTCAAACGTCCGAAAGTAAATCACAGAAATGAATTGGACAGACAAGTTGACTGTTGAGTCTTGTTTCTGATTTTGATCTGGACAAAACTGGCCAATCATTTGGCTACTGTCCTCTGTAGGCATACCGCCTTCTGAATTAATTTTTACCTAAAATTCTTATTAAATTTAAAGACAAACAAATCAATGTAACCTTATTTCATCAATTATTTTTTTGCTTTTAATATCATGTCTAATAAGTAATTACTCAATGACTTAACATTGAATCTCCATAGAGGTTTAGTCTTTCTCGAGATTCTGGTTTTATTGATCTAAAATCTCGTCTTAATTTTCATTTAAGGCATATTTATCATCTAAGAATTTTATGAATTTAGACGACATTTATTTATCTTAAAGGGCGTTCAAGAAGGCTCACTAATTGATTGAGTAAAGATTTTAAATTAAGGTTGATGTCTTGAGTTATCAAGTCTCAGCTTAAGCTTTTTACTGACAAGCCGCAGGAATATGAAAAGTCTGCTTTCTGCAGATTTTTTAACAGTATTGTGATTAAATTGGGCAAAGATTAAGATTTAACAAAGCTTTATTTAAAATCTCATTACAGGCAAGTAAACTATTCGACTTTATAACAGTTTTAGTTATAAGGCACTAGTGGCTGTGATTTAGTTACATCAGGGATATAAAATTATTACATGATAGTCGAACTTAATCCAAGAATCTAAATTTTTCATGATTTCAGTGCCGATTTTAGTATAAATTGATTATTGAGAGGACTTTTTTATTTGAGACAGTTTAATCATCATTTCATCACGCCATTTTCGTCTTTCATTCAAGGTTTCCATAGGCACTTTCTTATTCATCGCCTCGATGATTTTTTCAGCTGTTGGTCCTTCCATCTTCTTGACTGGCTTGAATGTAGATTGAACATCAAAAATTCCTTGAGCATATTTTTCAAAATACTCAGTCATTCCATTGGCATTCAAATGAGCAGTTTCCCATGGACCTGTGAAAGCATATCTCATTCCGAGTCCTTCAGACATAACAGCATCTAAATCTTCGACACTAACCACATCATCTTCAATTAATCGATAAGCCTCAGCAAAAATGGCATCTTGAATACGATTAATAATAAAGCCAGGAACCTCTTTCTTAACCACAATCGGCTTTTGACCAACTTCAGTTAAAATAGCCTTGGCTCTAGTGACTATTTCTGGTTTAGTCCATGGTGAGGGAACCAATTCAGTCAATGGAGCGAAATAAGGTGGATTGACAGGGTGATTAACGAGAGCAGATGATCGATGTCTAATGTGTCCCATAAATTGAGATGGAGGTATGAAACTGGTTGAGCTGCACAGGATGGGGTCACATTTGAGCATGCTATCGATATGTTTGAACACTTTCTGTTTCAGAGCAACATCTTCAAAAACACATTCCTGTAAAATAAAATGAAAAAGACACCATTTGAATAAACCTATCATAAAATAACATCTGAAAGTAAAACATTAGACAAACAGTTAATTTTAATGTTGAGATTATTTTGTTTTCTCTGTAACTATATTTCCACAACATATTGTGGCCATTTCAATTTCAAGTTTGATTTCAACTCTTAATCAGAGCTTTCCAAGCTGAATCAATAAGTTTTAACATTCAGATCTATTCAGATAAAAGTCAAATTTTATACTCACTTGAACCCAAAAAACATCTTGCAAGA
Organism: Tetranychus urticae; assembly: GCF_039701765.1. NCBI lineage: Eukaryota > Metazoa > Arthropoda > Arachnida > Trombidiformes > Tetranychidae > Tetranychus > Tetranychus urticae. The sequence continues at coordinate 2,743,005 of NC_142959.1, forward strand.
CCTCAGACATTGTTGTTGCTCCACTGATCAATGCAGCTTGTTCTGAGGCTGACAAATTACCACGAAGAAGTTTCTTTGATTCCAAATTATTTAATTGATCAACGATTGATTTGATGGCAGTAATGACTTTCTCCGGTTGGTTATCATACATTTGAACCCGATAGCCAGCAGAAACGAAAATCATTGCCCAGCTTTGTCCAATCAGACCACTGAATAAGAATAAGAATAAAGTTTATTTGTTATTAACGGTGAAGATAAACAAATTTTAATGTGACAATAGAACTGTTTACTTACCTTCCAATAATTGCAACCTTTTCCTTAGAAGCCATTTTCAGATTTTCAATTTATTTCAACACCGAAGGGTTTCAATCAAAGAGATCAAGAAAATCTTCAAAGTCAAAATCGTAAATGTAAGCTAAAATGAGGTAAGGAATCATAAGTAAACTTGTACAATAGGATGAAATTTATAACTAGGAAGGAACGACAACTGAACGGATGATTTGTACTCTTCTCTGATCATATTAACTATCTTATTATCACTATCTTAAAATTAATCTCTCTCTATCTCTCTTTCGCTCCCTCTCTTTTCAAATCAATTCACAAACCTATCTTGTTATCATTTCATGTCTTCATATCTGTTGCATTTTGTTTTCAAATAACCTGTTTACTCTTTCTATTTAACCTATCCTAGGGAAAATTGCATGAAACTAGTTCAGAGAAATGATGGTTATCGAATTCGTGTAGTAACAGTGATAATTGAAAAAAGTGGTGAAACCCCACCAACCGTATATCAATGCGTTGCTAACGACTCATACGATACGTTTTTAAGGTTGTTTTATCTTTGAAATCGTAATAAACATTTTTATTGATTATGTAAAAGCATCTAAATGAGTAATCCTCAATTCACTGCTGACTCTAAGCTCTCTCACTCTAATCAAATGTCAAATTTAATTAGGCTTGCAGCTTTGTTGACTAATGACGTTAATTCCTAACAAGTTGATTTGATATCCAAACTCTTGTTCCATTGATTCCCATGTATTCAGTCTTGAATTATCAGCTTCATATTCTTTTGCTACATGTTAAACCAATTTTAATACCAATGGCTTCTAATTAACCCTAACTGTTAATTATCCACATTCAAACTGTGCGCCTTAATCGATCCACCTATTTGGCGTTAAACAGCTGTTTTTTCCAACTGTTAATCAAGTTGTTGCTACTGGATTGGTTCTTGTTTTTTTATTTAATCAGTGATTCTGTCTTTGTGACAATTTGACTCATGATTGCTCAGTTTTTATGACTTATTAAAGAGTGAGTATTTATTATCTTCTTGGTCTAATTTGTTTACTCTCAGGTAGCTTAAGAAGTTTGGCTCAATCTATTCACAGATTTTTTTCTATCTCCTTTATTGGTTTTACTTTTTGCGTTTGATATTATGCTAAAGGGTGCATTATTGGGTCCAGATAAAAAACCCAACAACAAATAGAAACCATTTTAGATAAAAAATAGCCTCAACACCATCTTTAGAAATTGAAATCAAACATTTAAAAATTCAAATATCAAATTTTTAATTTCTTACAAAATCTTTTCATTTTTCAAATGTTTAATTGATTTTAATTTCTAAAGATGGTGTTGAGGCTATTTTTTATCTAAAATGGTTTCCATTTGTTGTTGGGTTTTTTATCTGGACCCAATAAGGCTCATTCAAGTTTTGGTGCTCAAGACACTTTAAAACAGACACCCTTTAATTGTTTTTATTTCTTACAGTGAATGAATCTAAAGGAAAGGAGAATCCAAAGAAGGAGATAAATTTAGCTAAAGAAGAGAAACTAAGAAAAGAACTGATTCGACGAGCCGCTCGAGAAGAAGCTAGGAGAAAGGTTGAAAAGATTAAAGAAGGAAAACGTAAAATTGTTTCAATTGTAGAGGAAATTGTTGATAAAAAGATTGATGAAGCAAGTTTAATTGAACATTGCAAATTCTTGTGTAAACAAGACTATGAAGATGTAAATGTGGAGAGAAGCTTGGTCAATATTTGTGGCTATCCACTTTGTTTCGCAAATCTACCTAAACCATGTAAACAACGCTACCATATCTCACTAGCTGAACACAAAGTATATGATCTATCTGAAAGGAAGTTATTCTGTTCCAATTTATGTTACAAGGCATCATGTTTCTTGAAAGAACAATTAGACGAGGAACCATTTTGGATGAGAAGTAATACTTCCGTAACTCCAGTGAGCGTTAAAATTTATCACGACACCAAAGGAGCTCGAGGAGCAGAGGTTCTCATGGTTCCTCGTGTAGAAACTGACAATGACCATGAAAATAATAAAGAGAACGACCATGAAACGTTTGCAGGAACTGGAGAAGACGATTTGTCAGAAAATTTACCAAAAAAGAAACAAGAAACTCGATTAAAAAGCACATTCGTCGCATCTCCATACATTAAAGAAAAAGATCTTACCAAATTTGCAGAATCAATGAAGAAACTAACGATCAAGGAAAGGGAATAAATTCGTGAAATACATCTGATTGTTATAATTAAAAATTTTAAAAATTAAAAATATTTGCTGTAAAAATCGATTGTCAAAAGAAATTAATCAACTGACAAGTGAGATCAAATACTTCATTTCAAGGCTAGAGAGATTATTGGAAGAAGCTTTAATTTCATTATAATATATCCTAGATTTTTAACAATTTATTTTTTATCAATACAACGTCAATCTCAATGTCTCTTATTATAATTGAAATTTATTATGTGTAATTTACATTTCAAATTGACTTTACTTGATTTACAGGCAATTTCTTCCCATTAGATTATGTCTAGGATTTTTGATATTTCAAAATTAATTTCATGTCTTTGAAATATTTTTTTACAGAAAAGTTGAATTGAATTGAAGATACCTCGAATTAAACTCATTAAATTTAATTTTTCTTTTATTTTCTAGGTTTAATTATCACAAAAAGAAGTCTTTGTGGGGTTGTGGAGTGTTGTATGGTAGGGTTGAGGTGCATTATGTGGTTGTGGTGCATTATGTGGTTGTGGTGCATTATGCGGTTGAGGTGCAGAATGAGGTGGAGGAGGATTGTGGGGTTGTGGAGTGTTGTAGGGTTGTGGTGCATTGTAGGGTTGAGGTGCATTGTAGGGTTGAGGTGCATTATGTGGTTGTGGTGGATTATGCGGTTGAGGTGCAGAATGAGGTGGAGGAGGATTGTGGGGTTGTGGAGTGTTGTATGGTTGTGGTGCATTGTAGGGTTGAGGTGCAGAATGAGGTGGAGGAGGATTGTGGGGCTGTGGAGTGTTGTATGGTTGTGGTGCATTGTAGGGTTGAGGTGCATTATGTGGTTGTGGTGCATTATGCGGTTGTGGTGCAGAATGAGGTGGAGGAGGATTGTGGGGTTGTGGAGTGTTATATGGTTGTGGTGCATTGTAGGGTTGAGGTGCAGAATGAGGTGGAGGAGGATTGTGGGGTTGTGGAGTGTTGTATGGTTGTGGTGCATTGTAGGGTTGAGGCGCATTATATGGTTGTGGTGGATTATGCGGTTGAGGTGCAGAATGAGGTGGAGGAGGATTGTGAGGTTGCGGAGGGATGTGTGGCTGCTGAGCCTCTGGTTGAGCCGTCATTGCAGTCTGAGAATGGGGAGGCTGTTGAATAGGTGTTGTAGGTGGTGGTGGAGGTGGTTGTGGTGGGAAAAATGGTGCTTGTTTTGGCTGACTAATAGGTGGCTCTTCAGTTACTGATGTATTTCCTTGTTGCGCCAAAAGCATTGACTGTGCCTTATGTCTAGCGTGATATTCAGCTGCTTTTAACTGTTCCAAGTGGAATTGTTGACGTTCTTGTATTAATTGTTGTCTTTGGTACTCCAACTAATGGGAAAAAATAAACCATAATAACACATCAGAATTGAAAAAATAATAGAAGAGTGATCTTTTGAAAGCAATAGAAAAATAAAATCTAAATTCAGGCAAACCTCTCAAAGTTAGGCGTTTCTAGACAGTAGTCCAAACAACTTGCCCAGTACCGAAGCTAATATCAGGCAAAGCAAATGTTTTAAACCTCTGATCTCAAATATATTTCAAAAGACCAATTCATATGTTAAAATTATCTAATTGTTAATAATTAAATATTGGTAATGGTTAGAATTTTCCAATTTTAACCAGAGATTGTATGAATTTCTAGCTCTCGAATGGAGGTAATTTTTTTCGATTCAAATCAACAGTTAAATTTGATTGTTTAAAGTGTCAAGAAAATGATTAAATTAAACCAAAATTCAAGTAACTTAAGTAATATCTTTCATTATGAAATTAGGTGCCAATTAGATATATATAATAACTTTTACCATAATAATTGATATTTTGAAATATGATTACGGTCAGAGGTTTAAAACTTTCTGGTTTACCCAATAGATTATCTGCAATACGCGTACTTGACAGCAGAGTAAACTATTAGCTATTCTCCCGAAGTCTAATTTGAGAGGGTTGGTTGTAAAAAGAAAAGGAACTTACATTTTCACGCTCTCGGTCCATAATGGTTTCCAATTCTTCAAAATGCCTTAATTTAATTTCTAACTTTTTCATTTGAGTTTCTACTAAGAGAGCCACCAATGATTTAATTTTTCTTTCTTCAACTGCGGCTAGATGCTTGGCTTTAACAGCGGCAGCACTTAGAGCAGCGGCTGCTGCGGTTGATAGTTGAACTTCTTTGACAACTTTTTCTTTCATAATTTCTTGATTATCTTCATTTTTGGTTTTAGTCCTCTCTAAGCTCTTATCTTTTGTTGAACTTTTATTTTCAATAGATGAGATTTTTTCATTTGATTTATCATCAGTACCTTCTTCCATTGCTTCAGTCGTTGGTTTATCTTTGTCTTTATTTTCGGAAGCCGTTTGATCATCTCTGGCAGAACTTTCTTCGACAGGAGATTCCTTGTCTGTGCTGGTAATGTCACTTTTAGTTGCATCTTTATCCTCAGGTTCTTCAATGTTGCTCTTTTCGCTCGACTTTTCTTTAGCCGAATCACTTGAGGAGGCATTTTCACTCGGTTCACTTGGTTCACTCGATTCCTTTGTTTCTTCTTCTTTACTAACTTCTTTCATTTCGACATCTTTACCGCTATCTTGGGTTGATTCCTTTTCTTCAGTGGTTAGATCTTTAGATTTTTCTTCGATTTCTTTTCCTTGTTCAGTACTGGGATGACTGACACCGTTAACTTTTTCAGTTTTAAGATCTACGCCGGATTTATTTCCATCTTTTGAATCACTTCTAGATCTTTTTGCTGCATCAGAACGCGATTTTTCTTCATCTGTTACATTACTGGCAGGATTCTCTTTTTCGTCTGTACCTGCAATGCCGCTCATAGATAAGTCAAATAAGTCTAAATCTGGAAGAAGGCCTTTTGAAGCGTTATTTTCAACATTCTTGATATGAGCGTTAAGCAAAGCAGAAGGCACTTCATCCTTGAGCTTTTCAAACTCCTCCATAGCAGCTTTGGCAGCCGCTGCGGCAACACGAGGATCTACCATTGATGCCAAAAAGGCAACAGTTGACATAACTGGGTTACCTGATTTAGAGAATGGAATGGGTTGGTAAGCTAAGGGTCCTAACACTCCGTCAGATTCATCTAAGTATGGATCTTCGATGGGTAAACGCAAGAATTTAAGGATGCATTCTTCTTGAGTTCGACTGCTAACGTGTTCACAGACTTTGTTCCAATCATCTTTGTACATTTCAATTGCCTCTAAAAGTAAAAGTATTTCTTGATCTTCCCATTCTCTGGTTATCTTTGTTGCACCCTTGTTCTTGAAGTATGCATTCTTCTTTTCATACTGATCAGTCCTCAAACCGAAATTGCCATTCAATTCTGGTTTGGAGCTATGCTCTTCGTTCTCTTTGTTTTCTTTGTTTTCTTGAGAACTTGCAGATTGTGACGAGGAATTACTGACCGGAGTATCTTGGCGAGCCCGTAAAGGATTAGAAGGTTGTAGATTTGAAGGTGTATCGAAACAAACATTGAAATGACTCGTTGAAGGAGGACCCATAGGAGTCGGTCGTAATTCAGCATCAACTTGGTAATTGATTAGCCCCCATTGTTCAAGAAAAGCATGAACTCTCATAATCGCACATACATCTCCTGCCAAATTACGCCGACAAGCAGTAACAGTTAAATATTCAGTTGGGTTAAGACGATAGGTGTCAAGCATAAAATTACGGTAGGCAAGGTAAACTTCTGGAGTCTTGGATTCATTGGCTCCATTGAAGAATTCAGGAAGAGCCTTTCGTTCGACGGCGTGGATTGAATTATAGTCGAACCATGCAGAATAACTTGGAACAATAATATAATTAGTTTGATCGGTAACATTGTCATCATCTTCTTCTTTAACAACTTTGTCACAATTATTGTTAGGAGAAATGGTACCAACTTTTGCTTTATCGGTACTTGTATTATTCACTTTATTTTCACTAGGAGTAACACTTTTCTCTTCCCGATCAGCAATGTCAACGTCTGCTAACAAGCTTGCCTCTGTGGAGTTTGAGGCGTTGTTGGCCAGTGAATTTCTTGAATTTGCTGATTTAGAGGCTGGAGTTTCTTGACCCGCTTGTTCGGGAGACCAGGCATCAGTGTCCTCAAATGATTCATCTGAATCGCCTTCTCCTCCTCTGAGAGGCTTCTTTTTAGCACTAGAATGAGATGACGGTGTTGAACTTCTAGTCTTTGTTTGCCTTGCACGGTTACGTTTTTTGTCTACAAGTGGCGAAGGTGATCTTTTTCTTTTACTATTGCGACTTCCTGCAATGCCTTTATCTTTCTTTGATTCCTAGGAGGGAAAAAAAGATAATAATACAAATATAAAACATAGGGTAAATGTACTAAGTTCTCATTCCTATATGATGGCATCATATAGGAATGAGACATACATCATATAATCTCCAACTCTTCCAATAGAAAGAGAAAGAAAGAGAAAGACAGAAAGAGAGGGAGAAAGGAACAGAAAGAGAGTTGAAAACCGGTCTTTAAGAACATTTAAATAACACCATTGACAATTAAATCGAATTGTACATACCTTTCGACCACTCATTAACCGAATGTCAACTTCATCATTTGATTTCATCTTCTTAGTTTGAAGTGTATCTCCTTTAGCCTTAGCGTTTCCAGGTCCTTTGGAGATTTCTTTGTTCTCCTCCATCAGGGGTTCACAAACTTGATTTAGAGAATGGCCGTTATTGTCACTATTACAATTGACCACAATTGATCCACCACGATCTGAGCTAAGTGTTTAATAGTTAAAACCAATCAATCACATAAATTGAAATCAGATATTTAAACAATTGTTTAAAAAAAAGATATTACTTGAATTTCAAATAAGTAAATCTAAGAACAAAATGGTTTCCTAAAAATGACTGTGCGCATTGTGCTGTGTGACTTTACATCTTACACCCAAAAAGAAGTGTAAGGCAGTTAGTTTTGAAAAAAGCAGATGGCGCTAAACATGTTTATCCAACAATAAACACAATTAGAGAAATTGAATTAAAATCATTTGTTTCAAATCAATTTCTTAGTTATTTGTTCAGCAGACCAACTAATGAATTCACTCGACAAATTTAACTTACCAGTTAACTTGAATTGCCTAATTTTTAATTGTTCCAAGCAAAGATAATCTCGTTGTTGGCTTGAAGGAGTACAAACGTGTTTTTACAAGTTTAATGATCAAACCGATGAAACAAACATCTTGCTTTTTATGGTGAAATAGATGATAAAGTGACACGACTTAGAGTGATTAGAAATGTGAAGTGGAAATAAGAACGAAAAGGTGGGCAACTTATAATTGTTTTACTTTTAATCAGTCAATTTAATAATCACTCTGAATGTTGTGTATGGCTCTCTGATGAATTTGTTGGTGGTGAATTGTTTGTTTAGCGTTTTGCAAATTGTTAAAATCGATAAAAGGAAAATTTTCTCGCAATTTTGGAGGATCCTTTTTTGTTTGGCGTTAACATACATTATTCATCGTCTTAACAACTTGAATAAATTTTGGTTAACTATAGAATATTAATAGATACATTTTGCTTACAATATTTCTTTATCATTCTTGACGATTTTTGATTCTTCCAGGAGTCAACAATATTGGATCATTTTGTTTGATTAGCATGGAACTTTCAATATACAAGCTTAATATAAAATCTTGAAGAATGATGAATTTGAGCTCTCGATCGCAGCATTTGATATTTATATATGTACTTGAGTTTGTGAAAATCGTGGGATCGAACAATGAGCTTTGATAACTCGAAGAGTTTTAGGATGAATGAAGGGAATGGAAAGGAGAGGAAAAATAATGAATGAAAAGGGCAATGGATAAAGATAGAGATAAAGAGATAATTGAAGGCTGCTTGTGCTTGGTGTTATTAATTGATGAGAATCAGAAATTATCATATCCAATCGAATTTCTTTTCCTCTGCTTTCCCCATTATCTGCTTATTCTTCAAAATTAACTTTATAAACTCTCACGTGTTGAAATAATTACGGTTGGCAAGCTGGAAATTGCAAATTATTTAACAAATGTAGCAAATATAGCCCACATAGTCTCATTAGAGTTTGATTTCATTGATTCACTTTCCATATCCAGGTCTAAGAGTTCCCGAACCCTTCTCATAGCAATTTCATAATCATCATCAGATAAAGAAACAAAAGCATTCTCTAAAACGTCGGATGCATGCGCCAATATGATAAGGGCTAAAAGTCTTTTATCCATTCTGTGAGGATCGTTTACCCATTTACTCAGGACGGCATCTTGAACTTTTTTTATTAACTTGGATTTCGTTCCGGAATCAACCAATGGATGAGTGGTCATATCGAATAACAGGAAATTTTGTTTTTCGGTAGTTAAAACTCCCTTTTCAACTAAGTTTTTTGCTATACGTTCTCTAACATTTTTTAATTGATATTTTAACCTTAACGGATTCCAGGTTTCACCTAGTTGGGAGAAAAAAATAGAACAATCAGTAAACAATAATTGATCGGATCAAAGTGTAAAATGAGAAGCAGCATTTTAGGGAACAATTGTAGCCATGCATAATTCAGTGAGTGAATTGATGAATCACAGCTGATAGATGAAAGTTTGGAAGTGAACTGGTCAACTAAAGGTTAAACTTGATAATTTTATTAATTGTTTTATATTTCTCATGAATATTCAATATAATTTATAAATCAAGTAGATAGAAATATTATTTTACTGATAGAAAAAACTAAAAGAACTTCTACAGAATCAGCATTTCACTATTGATTCACGGAATGTATACAATATGGATTAACGAAATAGTCAACTTACCACTTAAATAGTCAATCCAGCTCTGTAACGTTTCTGGCTGTGTATCTTTGATGTGTTTCAAAGCCTCGTCTAACAATACATCACCCGTTGCATTTGGATTTTTAACAATTAATTTTCTTGAAAGCAACCCTCGTCGTCTCATTCCAGCCTTTTCGAGTTCGATTCGACCTCTGAGAGCTAATTCAACAAGAATACATCCTCTCAAACCAGTTGATATACAATCGTTCCAAAATGACGTATAACCCTGAAATTGGATGATTGAATCAAGATGAGAAAAGAATGGAAAATCAAATCAAAGCCATGGTGCATTAAACAAGTGACATTGTAAACGTGTAAAATACCAGGCAAGAAAATAGCAAAACACAATGCAGCAAAGATAATATTGAGATGGGAAATTGATGCAAAGCATCAGTGGAACTAGTATTACTCAATATTAAGGATATAGAACAAGAGATAGACCGCAATCATGTGAGATAATCTATAGCATTTACATTGATGTATGGGTGAATCTTGATTCAGTTTTCAGATGAACACAAATTCTCACCTCCTTATCTTTCAATCCAAGAAGTAATACTTCCTCCATCAAAGTTAACCTAGTATCCTTTGAATCAACATCATTGTCATCTTCACATTTAGACTGTTTCCCGACATCACCATCGTTACCATCCTTTAATTCATTAATAGCCTTATTTGTGTTTGAATTACACCCTTGGGTAACTCTTCTCTGTACAAGACCTTCGTTTCTTTTCATAATCAACTGGTTTACAGGTTAACTTGATGTTAAGGTTTTAGAGGTGATCAACTGTTAACACTTCTACACTAAATCATGAGAACACACATTAATAATCAATAAATGATGATAAATTAAGAACATAGATTTTTGTTGACAAGTATTGTCATTTTAATTGGACACTTTAAAGAAGAGTTGGCTACAGATCCGAATATTCATTCAAGGCTCATTCAGATCCGAATCTAAACAGATTGCAATAAAATCTTATGAGATTTAATGTTCGTACAGTAAAATAAATCAATTTCATTGATTTTCAAATTGACAATGAAGCTAATACATTTACTAAAGTACTAAAATTACTTAAAGTCGTTGATTAGTTTAACAAGAAATGTGATTAATTTAACAATTTAAATTGAAATCACTTGGGATCCAAAATCCGGATAAGTAACTGTTTCTATCCGACCAAATTAATATTGGATTCCTTCACTTCAATTTTCGTTTGATATTCAATTACGTTGTATATCGATATATCGATACAGTTCCGTCATGTAGTGTCATCTATCAGAGGAATCACAAATCAACACCGGTGTTATTATTTTTGCCAACACGATTTTGTTTATTGTGTTTTAATTATAAATTAAATAAATTATCAGTATTTTCTTAATTAATATTCGATACTTGGGTCAACTATATTTCTGTTCTACTCCCAATTAATTTATCAAGATGGTAAGATTTTATGATTTCTACCTATCAACTTCCCATGTGCCTCCATATGGTTTGATTATTTAAACCCTTCACTTGCCTTGATTTTTTTCTCAAATTTGTGTTGTTTTTAATATTAATTTTTCAGAAACCTTTAGCGTTACAAGGTCATGAAAGAGCTATTACTCAAATCAAGTATAACCACGACGGGGATTTGCTTTTCAGTTGTGCTAAAGATGCTAATCCCAATGTATGGTATTCTGTCAATGGTGAACGACTTGGTACATTAGATGGACATGCTGGTTTGTATTTGATCACAGAGCTCAGCTATCATTGTTTTATTCATATTTGGTTAACTCTTTTTATTATTTTCATTCCATTTTACAGGTGTGGTCTGGACAATTGATTGTAATTGGGACTCAACTAAAGTTGTCACTGGTAGTGGAGACAACAGTTTAAACCTTTGGGATTTAGAATATGGAAAAGTTTTAAATAAATTTGCTTCTAAAAACGGTATTCGAGTTGTTGGTTTCTCTAACTCAGGAAAGCAGATTTTTTTCACGACTGACAAAACCATGAACCTTCCTTCACAATTGCGAATTATTGACATTAATGATCCAGACCAATTCAAAGGTAATTCATACGTTTTCTCCATCGCTGATATGGGTGTCTCAAAGCCTACTGCAGCTTTATGGGGCCCACTAGATGAAAGTATCATTACCGGTCATGAAAATGGTACCTTAATTAAATGGGATCTGAGAACAACTAAATCATCACTTCAAGAAATCCCAGAAGCTCATCGTGGACAAATCAATGATATGCAATACAATAACGATGAAACTATGCTTATTACTGCAAGTAAAGATACCACGGCTAAAGTAAGTTCATTTCACACATCAAATCACGATAATTACTAAATAGAACTATTTCTTAATTCCAACATCTATTCTACATTATTTAGATCTTTGATACTGAGACCTTAGAACACTTAAAAACTTACCGAACTGAGCGACCAGTCAATTCAGCCGCCATTTCCCCTATTCGAGACCATGTTGTAGTAGGTGGTGGTCAAGAAGCTATGGAAGTCACAACAACTGCTGCTCGATCTGGTAAATTTGAGGCTAGATTCTTCCATTTAATATTCGAAGAAGAGTTTGCTCGTGTTAAAGGTCATTTCGGTCCTATCAATTCCTTAGCGTTCCATCCTGATGGAAAAAGTTACGCCAGTGGCGGAGAAGATGGTTACGTTCGAGTCCAAAACTTTGATCAATCTTATTTTGAATTCCAAATGGATGTTTGATTATGCTCATTTTTGTTATTCATTTGCGATTAAAGTGTTCTAAAGAACAAAAAATGCCCATTTTACAAAGCTCTCAAATTTTCAATTATTTTAGAACTTGTTATTTTCAAAAAGTCCTTAATTTTGAAAACAGTCTGAACATTTAACCATTGTAACTTTCGCATGTCCAGTATTGAACACAATAAGTGACAGTCAATTTACATCAGACTTTTCAACTCTTCATTATAACCAATTTCTGTTGGACAAAGTTATTTCAAAACTATTGTATTGACTCAAGGTTCAAAGAGTTTCAATGATAATCAACAAGATCAACTGACTTAATATGAATTTCTTTGGATGTTGACAAGCAAAAAAAGAGATGAAAAGATATTAAAATAGTGAAAGATATCAAGATAACCCCTCAGAGAGTGATCTTGAAGATGAAGATGATGCATGTCTGATTTTGGGTCAGACAGATCTCGATCACAATTGATACTAATAGGAAAGGCCGTTGTCTCATCAAATTGACTAAACATTTAACCATTGAAAGTTATCACAATTTATACGCTTACCTGGAGAGATTTAGCCTTCATTTATTGAGTGTTTATGAAGAAAAGAGAAGAAAAATGTTTGAAAACAAAACAAAGAAAATTAAATGACCTGTCTATTGATTTGATGTGGAAAGATGACAAAGAGATAACATGAAGAGAATTAATTTTAAGTCTAAAAAATCCAAAGTGAAAGCCTTTACTTTTTTATTCAGTGTTAACATCATCTTGTCAAATAGATTGGAACCCTCACTGAGTCCATCGGCACGATGACAGTTGACTCCTGCTGGCTTTTCATTCAAACAAAATACATTTAACTTACCTGTTCACTTTTTTATTATACATACCTTTTTACTGATGAGTTTACTCTTTCTTTTTTTATTGTTGCTACTTCTAGCTCTGTAAAAGGTTTCATGTACTTGTATGTGTTTTTCAATAAATGACAATCTTGTCATCACACTGAAAAATATACACTTTTACCTTCATCAACTCATCCAGAGGACATGGATAGATGAAGTTTATTAATACACCAATGCAATTCCCTGACCAAGCCTTGACACTTAGCTATGTTGAACCTTACTCATAATTGTTGTTAAAATAGGGCGAACTTTCTTTGAAATATATTGACAATTAGACGATCTTTCAACAAGTTGATATTACAGACACAAGGAATCAGCTTATCGATTGAAAATTTAACCTTTCCGATGAATATAATCTTTTTAATTCTTTTCCCATTTTAAGCTTTCAACTTTTCGTTCAGCTTATTAAAATGAATTTCATTAGGAAGCCATTAACACTTCACATACAATTATGAGGTAAATTCAATTTCCAGTGACATTTAAACCTAATAGATTTAATAATAAAGGAATAAGCAACTCAATATAATAACATTTATCTGAATTAATTCTATTAAATGGTGTATATATCATTGTTGTAAATCCTTTTCCTCCAAGTATTTATAAAAGCATTGAATAAGAGCTGGTCAATATCTGTGAACAACAGGAAGGCAAGGTCAAAGTGTTAATTTATTACCGAATAAGCGATAAATTTAGAGAAGCCCAAAGGGTAAAGTAAAAGGCCATTGAGGGTATAAAGGCCTAAATTGTCAACAACAGTAAGCGGAGAGCAAAAAAAAACTGCACTAAATATCCAAAAGCATAGACAATGATCCTGTTACCATTATTATCATCATAGCGGGTTTGGTCTTTTCTCTCTTTCTTTTTTTTTGATCTTCCTTCTTTAGAACCATCAACAGGTAACCTTTAGGATGACATATGCCGTAATATGAAATGTCTTGGACGGAAGTTGGCCTGAAATGTTGTCCAATCTTAGATGAAAAGAAAGGTAAGCAAAAAATGAGAGAAAGGAAAAACGCTGCAATGAAAAGCATGGCCGAGAATAGTCAACCCACTTTTTTATGTGTATCAAAATGAAAGTGAACTTACATTTCTTATTTAGTTGGTACCTTTCATCATTTAACCTCCCAAATCTCCGTTAGGATAACCTTCTCTGTCTTCTTGGCCTCCTCTTCATCATCTTTAGTGAAAAGGGAATCCTCCTCGTTTCTTTTCATCCTTCACCTTCGTCTTGAAAAGGCCTCACCCAGAGAGACACAGTTAAATCTTATTGCTTAGACAATTCCGTTCAAGTACAGTTGCCTATTTATGTATTTAAAACTGTATTCACCTTCTTAGAGGAGTTTTTTTTATATCTAACTTTGAAAGTTGTCTTGAAAAATATTGTACAAGAGTGATATAAAAAAACATAACATTAAGCATAAGAAGTGAATGAAGTAAAATAAAGATTCATAAAGATTTTTAGGTGAGGCCTTTTCTTACATAGCGTCATTATCATTGAATCATTGGATGTGTTAAATTTGATAAACCATTTCCTTTGATCATCACAGCATCAACAGCATAATTTTAAATACGTTACATGTAGAAGTACCCGCCATCTCCAAAGACTTCTAAACCAATTAGATGCAAAACGGTATATTCATTGTCACCTTCTTCCTGGTCCATACCTTGAAAGTTGTCTCCATAGAAAGCATCTTCTCCATCATTCAAGTGATCACTGACACATAAAAAATATACAGAGCTTCCGTGAATCGAACCAATCAAAACCAAAGTATCAACCAACAATCAGTCAACATAAATGAATCCGATCAACTATAAAATGAGAAGCATTGAGGTGGGGCTGGGCGATATTATCGATATCGATCACTATAATCCAGCGCTTTTTATCAACTTTTAGCTCGTCCATTGAAACAAACCTTAATTTACGATAAAATTATCTTTATATTGACCTGATCTCAATATATTTATCGAAAAATGAATATCATTCATCAGCTATTTGAGCGAAGATTTATATTCATGCATAATTTACTAACAATGTAAGAGTTGTTACTAAAAAGACACAAATTGAAACAAATGGACAAAACCGGGTGAAAATTAATTTCTTGCAAATTCAGACTCTGTTGACTTGTAGTGACATGAGAACTGAGTCCATTTTTGCGATTTAAGAATTTCTCTGATCAATAGTTTTCGAGAAAATCGAGTCCAAAGTTGAAACTTCGATTGCCTTTTGTACAATTACGGAAGCAGATTTTTTGACGAAACTCATTTTCTTAATGCAACTTTTGATGATCAACCATAAAATGGACTTTAATACATGATATAAAACTTTTTGTTTCTGTAAAATAGATAAGTTCGATTTACGCTCAAACCGACCGCATTCTGTCACCGTAAGGTTTAGCAAGCTTAAACTTATAGTTCAGCAATATAAATTGTTTGTACACATCATGGGTCAAATACTTTTTTCAATTTATCGATAGTTCTCTTGATTTTGGCCATTGGTCTTAAAACTTTTAGCCTCAATATTTCGAGAATGGTAGCTCCTACAATCATCATTCTTTCGTCAATTTAATTCTTTACTGATTAATAATTCAATACAACTTGATAACTTTCCATTAGCCCATTTGGTTCATGAAATTTGGGTTTTAAATGCAAGAGCAACAACTTATTCAACAAACAAAACTCATATAAACCCATTTCTTGATAAATAAAGCAATTTTCTGGTTAAACTTGCAAATGAAATGCAAAAACTGCTGCCAAAGACTCAAAATTTTTAGTTATAAGCTGAAACTTGTTGGGGCTTGTTGGGACATAAAAACTACGTTCTGTGGTATTATTAAATAATTCATCCGATGTATAGTTTTTGAGAAAATCGAGGTCGAAGTTGAAACTTCGATCGCATTTTGTGCAGCTATGGAAGCAGAATTTTTCATAAAACTTATGCTATAGATTAATCTTTTGCTGACCAACCAGAAAATGATCTTATTTTATGAAATAACATTTTCTGTTTCTGTAAAACAGATCAAGTTCAATTTTCCCTTGAACCGATCGCTATCTGTGCCCGTAAGAGTTAGCAAGCTGAAACTTGTTATTAGTCCATAAAAACTGTTGGTACATATCATAGATCAACTACTTTTTTCAATTAACCAACAGTTATTTTGATTTTGGCCATTGGCCTAACAACTTTGAGTCTCGATATTTCAAGAACGGTACCATCTAAAAGCACCATTCTTGACCAAACATTAGTTTTCATTCCGGGCTATAATATATTGAAATATTGATTCTTTAAATCTTGAAAAAAGTTATAGCATTGTATCACTTATGTTGCCAGGTTTGAGAATTGATTTATAAAGTTAAATGATTACCAAACACAAATATTCTTAATTACTATCAATTTACATTGGAAAAGTCGAGATTGATAATGAAAGAAACCTTCACATCGAGAATGGGGAAATTAAGATTTCAATTTGAACAGAATTCATTTTATTTTGTTATTCAACAGATTGAAAATATAATATAATTAGTTGGATTGTATTTTAACTATAATTTTTGGGGAAATCAAATGCCAGTAAATTTAATAGTTGAAAAGACTATGGACACTTGAAGATGATGAGTTCAAACATTGTAACAATGGGATCAAACGTTAAATGACAATCAAGAAAAAAGTCCAACTGATCGAAACAAGCGCCTTTTAATTATTTCAAAGGCAGAAAATAGTTGATCAATGTTTTAATCCTGAACAGACATAAGAAATCTCACAAAATCTTTCTTTTTATTTTAATTCTCAACTGAGATCATTTCATTTGACCGCTTTAAGTCTGATTGTAACGCTAAGATTTGTTGAAATCCCTGACTAGTTTTCTAACGCGAAATGCGATTAATATAAATGTAATAAAATTTTTGATTAACAATATAAATCGTGAGAAATATTTTCGCGTAAAAAAAGGTGAAAAGTAAAAGTAAAAAATATTTGTAATGAACAAGAGTAATCAATAGTGTGAAGGAATGAGATAGTTGACGCAAAAATGACAAAAAATGTACAAATACATAACTATTGAATATGACAACAATGAAAATTATAATCTGCCGATCACAATTGAGAGCAGAAAAGTGAATCTTTACAATTTATCGATTCTCCCACGCCACAAGAAATGCACTCAAACAAGGTAAACTATCGATAACGTTAACAGGAGACAAAACACGCAGATGAATGCCTTTAAAAATATATAACATCCATAAATAAACACACAGATATTCAGGGTAGAGGGTCAACAGTGAGAAAGACGGGGATAAAGATGAAGGTGAAGATGGGAATGAAGATGATGATAAAGATGAAGAGGGAGTTTGGTTTGAGGGGCGTTTTGTGGGGCAGCATTTTGTTAAGAAAAGTTTTCTCTCGTCTTTCCTTTCCTTTTCAAGAAAAGCGCACAAAAGATTTATTTTGTGATATTACTTTCACTTTTTTTTCCTTCACTTTTTCAGCTTTGTTCATCCTCACCTTTCCACCTCCTCTTATCTGGGAATGATATTACCTTTGAAGAGTGAAAGTGAAGGGAAGTTGAAAACAATAGTGATTTACATTGTCTAACAACGAGTCGGTGGGTTCATCGAGAGAAGGTGGTTTATGGTTTTCACTTTTATTTTTAACCTTTTTTCTCCGCCGTCAATTGTTCACCGTTTTTTGTGTACTTTTTTCACATTTTGATTGTCCTTTTAGTTCACCTTACTGGTTGCACCATGAGTGAGTATTCACCACTGATCCTGTTAACCTCACCTAGATTGATAGACAATGGCAAACCTTAACTGTTCAACAGGTCACCATCAAAAAGGTCACCACAGTCAGGTCACCTTCATTTTTAATCATCGTTACCGTTTAATTTCAATGTAGGTTAAATATTTCTCTCGCCTTCAGATGTAAGATGTTTTCTCTTGTGGGCCATTTTCGTCTTCCTTTCGTTCTGTGTGTACCTTTGTCCAACTTGGTAAAGAAATGTTTTTTATTTCAATTTTCTCTCTTTTTGATACTTCTTTTTTAAATCCAAGACAATTTTCTTGAACCTCTCTTTTCGCCCCCCGATCCTTTTCTTAACATTATGCCGTAATCTTAGGTGGGTTAGTCGGTCACAAACGGTAAAATTTTAGGTTTGCCGTTAATCAACTGATGTCACAAAAGATGTACACACCTTATTTTGATTCAGCTATTTGTCAACTTTGCATTTATTCATCTAGCTTTTAATGTTTTCAGAGACTGATGCGATCATGACCGATAGCAAATTTCTTTCAACTGAGTCAGATAAATTCAATGTGCATTTTAAGACTCAAACTCTTTTTGTAAACCCATCGTCAATGAGAAAAGCTAGAAAATAAAATCTGCAACTGAACAAAAGCGAAGTTTAGCCCCGAAAGCGATTTTATCACCTTTGATCAGAGTAGGTACACAAATGGTTCAGTTTTATGTCCATAAAAGTTAATAAGTTTTTGTACAGTTGAGGCACCAGATTTTTGCCATCAAGCTCTTCACGCAATAGACAGTATTACATACACTTTTAATCCAACAATAAACTTAATAACCAAAAAAGTTTTACGCCAAACACAATGCTACAAAATACTTTCAATAATAGTGCATTTCCTACTCTCTGCTCGAACTTGATTTCTCAGTAAATTGCATTTCGATTAAGCTGTGATTATTCTTCAGACATTCAGTTCAATCATAGCTTTCAGATTGTGCGAAAATTTCTGGGTGAATCCTGTCAATTTAGCCGCAATTTTAAACAAAATTTGATTTATTGATTTTGTATAAAATGAAATTATCGGCAAATGTATCAACTTATATTGCGTTAAGCTGTATACTTTGTTAATTGGTTTGTATAACTGAACGATCATTTTTGCTTAAAATGCTCCAACTTTGGTTAAATGAGTTAAATAATAGTAAAATTTTAGATGCTAGATATTGATCATTGATGATTTTAGTCTTAATTTATGATGACTAATTTTTGATCTTCTTTTCTTTTTATTGCCATTACATTTGTATTCATTACCTTTAAATTGTGTATTCAGTTTTAATTGTTCGACCCAATTCTGAGTTGTGGTTTATTGTTGAATAATAGCAAAATACGTAATAATGCTTTTGATTCAATTTGAACACTGAATTTAGCGAATTTTTGTGCAACTTTTACCTCAACGTTTTTGCGATGAAATCATCTTTCGATTCCGTTTCTTTTTGTTCATAGCAAGCAAAAGCTTTATTTGTAGACCTCAACGATCTATTCAAGAATCGAAGGGTTATTTCATCCTGGATTTAAGTCTTCACAAGATTCTTTGGATGACTTTTAAACTTTGCAAAGAAACTGCTTCAATGGATTTGCAAAATGAATTGCATTGAGAATGCGATTGGAATAAAAGTTACCAGAATTTTTGTAAACAATCAATCAAATGGGCGAATGAAATATTCCAAGAACATTCAAGAGATTTTCTTATCCATTGGAATGATACGAAAAAAGGAAACACGTAAGTTCATAATTCTTGTTGATTGGAGGTAAATATGCATTTCATGGCTGCTTCGATAATTCTGTTATTTCTTTTAAAAAACATTCAAAAGCTTCTCTTATCAAAAATCTAGCATTCTGACCAATAATGGAGTTGATTCTGTGTTAGTAGAGTCAAGTTTCCGTCAATTGTTAGATCTGATGCTGTAACGATAGTGGAACGGTAAATATTATAATAATGATGAAAGGAAAGAGAAGATAAGAAGGAGAAGATAAAGGGAGGGAGGGAGAGGGTGATGTGAAATTTGAATAGTCTTAAGATGGATGATAATGTTCCGTTAACAAGTAAACAGTAGCATATTCACCTTGCACGATACTGAGGTGAGCACAAAGAAGGGCCTGGTTCAGGTAAAGAGACCTGAGCCCAACCCAAGTATATGAAAGGAAATAACATAAGATGTGAAGAGTGAGAGTGAAGATGAAAGAGTCTTTTTGTGTCTTATTTTTGTTCCCAAAGAAGAAGAAGAAGAAGAGAAATAAGAAAAAACGAAACTCACTATTTTTACTCTTAAATGGTGCAACGGCCAAAAAAAGGTGTGATTTACATTTATCTTCAACAATAAGAAGAGAAAAGTTTATTTCTTTCTTCTTCTTCTTCATCTTCTCCAACAATTCACCCTCTTCCCTCCCTCTCCCCACTCATTCATCTTCACCCCCCAAAAGTGTCCCTCTAATAACGATGATCATCTTAAGGACACACCTTATACAAATGTCTCTACCGACCTGTTACTGTAAGCCATTCAGAGTCAACCTTTAATGCTACAACTCACATCTTCCAGGTCAAGTTAATGTCTTAGGTTGGCTTTATCTTTGACTTTACAGTGAAATTTGTTTTCTTGTTGTTGTTGGTGTCGCTTTAACCGTTAAGTTGCCAAGTCTTTGGTGTGTCACCCAGGCTTTGTTGGTGCATTTGTTGCAAAGGTATTTTATTCGGAAATCTTTTTGGTCCAACAGGGACGCACCTTGAATCGATGAAAATACAATGATATTATGCGCTTCCATTTTAATAGACTTTAAGAGTAACCTGAATTTTTTTGAGTCTTGAAGTAATATGTTAATGGCTATCAATTGTATCCAAATGAGGAAAACAAGGTTAGGTCATTGTTTGTCATCTTTTAGGTTTGCCGGTTAAAAGGTAACCAAGGTCATTGTGTTAACGGTAATAGGTTAGTCATTCCACTGTAAATTGTCCATTTAAACATTGCAGGTCAATTGGGTACAATCAAATGGGTTCACAGGTCACAAATAATTGCTTTTCTTTGTATGACAATAAATTTTCATTCTTGTCCAACTTTCAGTAAAATATGGAAATGGTTTATTACAATTAAATCAATTTAAATCATCAAAGGAGTCAATTTAAACTTTGATATTTTTGTTGCTCTTTCATGTTAATAATAATACAAAAATAACCAATTAAATCCCAAAACTCATTCCTAAATAAACCATAAAGTTTACTTGGATCGTTCAAAATGACCCTTTTGTCGTAACATTGGGCCAATGAAATGTTCATCAAAGAGTGAAGAGTGTAATCAAAATATCGAATAACAATCGAAGAGCAAACCGTTAAACCAACAAGATCACTTTAACTACAATCGTTTGTCACAATAATAATGCAAATGATCATTTAATTCACATTCAACATTTAACAGCCAATTAAAAAAGCAAATCCGAAACTATTATAACTTTAAACGCCAGAATTGCGAGTTTTTCCCTTTACATTAAAACGAAATGAACTAGAAACTAGACTAAACTGTCAATGACTTTCAATCAACAGATCAATTGAACAATTGAAGATGAAATTTCGATCGAAAATTGAATTAGTAAAACAAAGCGATTTGTGATGAACTCCGATTTTCATAAGCTAATAACAAATGATACAGTAACCTAAACAACCCGATAGCCACATCGATTTAACAGCTTTGTAAACATTGAGAAACGAGAGTAAATTGGACAACAGATCGGTCTTTAAATCTTAAGGAAACATTAATTTTAAAATGAAACAATTGTAATCAATTTTGATTTATTTGGTTATTAAATCAACCGATTATCTTAACCGGAAAATGAATAAATAAACAACGAGAAACAAAACACGATTAAACAATAAGAAAACAAATCAGATTTTAAACTGTTTTTTGTGGGAAAATTGCGTCAAGACGATGATTATGAGGATGAGTACCACCTTCATCATGTGAACATCAAAGATGAAGAGGGAGGATGATGATCGTGACCCAATGAAACTAACCTCTGACCGGATACAATAATGATTGGCAATAGTTAAGAACAAAGGAAAAGGCATTAAAATTGAAAAGATGAACAAAGTAATTTGACTGTTAATCATCTTCACGATCAGGTAAATCACCAAACCATTAACCAATATGCACACCTTTTCATCAATTAAACACCGGAAAGTGAACATTAACCAATGTAATAATTAAATGAATTATCGACAAAATGAGACGTTCCTTTATCGAAATGAGAAATGAACATTTTACAAAAAAAATAAAGTTTCATCAAATGATTCATTGACATTTCAATTGTTTTCATCTTGTTACGCCAATAATTATTTGACATGAAAAATGTTAAAGTTGAATCTGAATGTTTCAATCAACATGTTTACCTGTTTTCCTGAAATTAAACAGCATCAACATTGTATGGTTAAACAGCAAATTAAATGTTTAATGTCTCCTGATTTACACGCCAACGTAACTTTGGTAAAGGTTACCAGGAACCTTAAGATTTTCAAAATGAAATTGATAAACATGTGAACATCATGTAGAGTCTGAACAAAAGTCTCGATTTTAATCGCAATTTAATATGTTTACCTCGATATTAATTATTGTGATTGGGAAAACAAATCAACAGTTTAAAGGTTATTTTCCCTGATTTTGCCCATTCTAATTGGATTCACTTCTTTTCTTCTTTTTTTCCTTTTCTTTATCTTTTGGCTCGACTTTATCCAGGGAATTGAAAACTCACTCTCAGGGAATCTGTTCTTATCATAATTCTGGACTGGGAATTATTCAATGGTAAAGAGATGATATAATGAAAGGTAATTTCAAGTCATCATTCCCTGTTGAAAATGCATGTAAAAAGGTAACTTTGACCTTTCCATTGTTTAACATTGTTCAACATTTGGCGATGATTTATAAAAATGTTAACTTGCCCTGGAAATTTATCTGTTGATAATAATATTCACAATTCCTGAGTGGTTCATTGTCAATCCATTAAGAGAATTGGTTAAAAGAGATTTTCATGATTGGAAAAATTTGCAAATTCTTTTCTTTTTTTTGCCCTGGAAAAATAATTTTCAATAGTTTTAGTTTGATTCCAATTAAAATTGAACTTTGTGCTTTCATTTCCAGGTTTCAGGGTTTATTGATTCATTGAGACTGAGATTGAAGATGAACTTGATTTGTTAATGTCCTTGTCCAAGGTTCTTTTGCCTTGGTTTTCATCGTTTACGTCTTCATCCTTTTTTCACTCCCTCAACAGTAAAATGTATATAAATAATAGAAGATGAAGTGAAGATGGAAAAGGAAAAGATTGAATATTGTTCATTGGAAATTTACTGTTTATCGATCAATACTGAAAGGGAGTCTGAACTGGTTGAAGATGACAGATATCTTGGTGAATGTTGAGGTATCTCAGCCCAGAACTCTTGTTGATATAAAAAGGTGAAAGATGAGAGGAGAAGGAAAAGAGAAAGAGAAATGTTTCAAGAAGCAAAATCATCTGGGAGTGAGATAAGCCTTGCGCCGTGTTATCAGTTCTCACTCCCTGTTAGTGTCTGTTGTTGTGCATCCTTGACAGTGAACTTTGCAGGGTAAAGAGAGAAAGAGAAGGATGAACATGAGAGAGAAGCAAAGTAGCTCCTGGGGATTCCTGAATCTCAAGGATGTTTCAAGGCCCAATTACAATAGCAACCAGAAAAGAATTTGCGTCATCAGTTATTTTCTTCATCACCATGGTAATCCTCATCCATGGAACCTACTCCCATCTCAACTGAACAACAAGGATGATGATAAAAGATGATGAACATGGTAAAGGGTGAGAACAATTTTTGAGTCTTGAGAAGGTTAAAGCTGAAGCAAAAAACTTAAATTGAAAGAAGAAGAAGAAAAAATCTGTAAACTCTTTTGTTCTTTTGCTTCGAGTTTCTTCTTTGCACGCTCAGGTTTCCATCAATACTGAATGATAATCAAATGAGCAATCTTCAATTCTGATGGAAGAATCTCAATTTTTATCCTTTTTGTTTCTCTTTTCGCCTCTTCTCGAGCTCATCATCTGCGGTAAACAACTTGGACAAGAACGAAACAGTTTGCAGGAAAAATGTTCTGTTGACGACATCAACTCATTTGGCCATCATTATTATTACAGAACTTTATCATTCTTCAAGTTCAAGGTCGAGAGACGGCCTTGAATCTCACTCTAACTCTCTCTCTCTCTCTCTCTGTGATAATCTCCTCCCACTCCTCCCTCACTCTTGGGAGGTAAAGTTATTCAACCAAAGTTAACATTAGAGCAACTCTAATATAAGCTCAAACTGTTTACCAACTACGATATTATTTATCAAACCTTTTTCACTCCATCAACTAAACTTGTTTTTCTCGACTTTCCTTTTCCTCGTCAATTGTTTACTTCAATGTGCCAATGTTATCCAATTTAAACGTTTCAATATTTTTTTCAATTATTCTTGGTTCGCCGGTGGAAAAGGAAAAGTTGAACATTGAACAATTTTTTAATTTTGTTTCAATTTCGCTTCAATTTTGCTGTTAATGTTACTTTCGTTATTACTCTCATCATCTTTACCTTTGAAGCCAATGTTATCCAAGCCTATGGAGGATGAAGAGTTGAGTAAGTTAAGGATTCGAAATGACCATTTTAAACATTTAACAAGTAATCAAGTTAATCATCTCGAAAGGTGAGTAATATTTGATTCAATTTAAATTTTGAGTTGAAATTGCAAAAGTTGATTTTGTTTTGTTTTAAAGAATCTGTTTTTACGTTTTTATTTTTGTGTTTGAACGCAATCTACGATTTTCAGATGAACCATTGAAGTGCTTGAAAGTGGATAAGTATTTGATTTAAAAATAGTCAATCAATTTGCAATTAAAATTTAGTTCTAATTAGCTAAGACTTGTGTCGATCAATATACAGTTTAAAAATAGCAAATTGAAAGTGTTGTAAAATGAAAAGATAAATGATCAAAGAAAGATTCATTTTGTTCGAAATTTTTATCGATTTTTTTCAACGATTGGTTTAGAAAAAGTTCAATATTCGTGGAAACACGCATTTCGTGTATCTAATTTAGCTGTGGTCATTACTCATTCTCAATGGTTTTGAATAGAATGCAATTTATTAGCAAATCAAAGGGACCTTTATACCCAAATAACCTTTTCACAAATCAACTGAAGCTTCTTTTCGTTAACATTGCCATTGAACTCAAGTTGCACCAAAACTTGATCCTTTGCAAAGTCATATCAAATTCATTCGCAATTGAATCATCTAAAGACAATAAGCTCAAGATTATTGCTAATTAAGATTCTCAACTCAACTAAAAATGCAACTATTTTTAAAGGCAACGAAGTGCGAAGTCTGACATCGCTATTAGTGAGATTATTGTTCTCGGACAGTTAAAAATGGAGGAAAATGAAAGCCAAGTTTCTCAGTGATTGAACCTAAATTATACAATTGACAGTTGTATTCGTTAGCATTCGGTGAAGCATGAAAGTCTAACAAATAACGATTCCGATTATTTTGATTTAAAGGAAATTTGTGATTAGTAAATTGCAGAAACTAATTTTCACTTCTTAAAAACCTTTTCTCTCAGAGTGATCCTTCCAAATTTAATTAAATCTCAAGAAATTTCGACTCTAATTCAGAGCAAATCTTCTTATACCTAAAGCTATTTGCAGAAGAAAACAGTTAATTTCGATATTTTATCAGCCTCACTTTATAACCCCGAGTCTCGATGAGTTTCAAATGATCACTTAATCAGACTAGATTTTAAATTGTCTCTGAATTTCAAGTTTCTCTCATCATGTGAATTTAATTTTAATTTATCCAAATTTTACTTCACCTTCCATCAAGCACGTATACCTGTGAACAATGGTTAGCTCAACATTTCCGTTGATGGCTTTGTTTCACTTGCACCTTTACCTAGATGACTCGTCCCTCTCCACCCAACCCTCTTCCTATGAAGGCAGGTAACGTTCACTAACAGTACAGTTGCAAGGTGAGACTGGGAAACGTACCAAGTAAACCGAAAGATGGCGTTTAGAAGCAACTTTTCTTCCCTCATCTTCATCTTCATCATCTTAAAGTTGTTCAAGAGAGTCAAGTAAGAAGCTAGTGAGTGAGTGGAGGGAGAGTGAGAGTGGGATAGGTTAAGGTGTAGGATAAAAATACGAGTTAAAATTTGTAGTTTACCTCAATCTTGCATCGACTTTGCGTTCAATCGGGTTTCTCATTTTACTTTTTTTTGTATTTATTTTTTGCTTTCATTTTACATTCAAACATAATTTCAAGTGTAACTTTTTGTTTCTTTTTTTTGGTTATTTCTCGTTTCTTCGTCTTACGAGCAACAAGATTTTATTTTGTCAACCTTTACTTGATCATCATCTTGATTATCATCGTTCTTTCAATCTTCTTTAATTAATTGTTCGAAATTTCTCTTTTTTCTTCTTCTAACTTGTTCATCTTGTTTCTGTGATGATACCCAACATACTTAGCATTACTCCAATCCCTTTCCATCATCATCATCACCATCATCACCATCATACCTCACCGATACACCATCACACCAATGTCCATCATCATTCACTTACTGACCATCATAGAAACTTCTCTGACCTGGGATTACCTTTGGTTAAATTTTACCAGTTCATCTCGGAATCACCAATGAAATTGTCACCGGTTGCATCAACACCTCAAGATTTTCCCCTTGATTTGTCCATTCGATCCTCGCTTACCTCATCTTCCCTGTCAACCAATTCAACCTCATCTTCACCGACAACAACACCAACCGCTCTAGTTGCACCTCTTCAGTTGATAGTGAAATCAAGTAAATCACCGCCAACCTCAACCTCAACCAGCACAAACTCCAGTCCAACCACAGCTTCACCAACAACACTACTCTCAATATCAACCTCACTACCAAGTTCACTATCAAACTCAAGCTCAACTCCAACCAACCTACCAACTTCATTAGCAACTTCATTAACCTCACCATCAACTACACCATCATCTTCCCTGTCAACAGCAACCTCATCATCCTCATCAACTGCAACAACAATAACAACTCTAACATCAACTGGAACCTCAAAATATGCTCATCTGCACAAAGCTAAAAGTGTTCATCGTTCCCGATTGAACATTGAATTGGAAGCCAACAATAACAAGAGTAAAAGTAATAATCTAATTAATAGTAATAAAAGCATCACAACAACCAACAACAACACTGTTTATAACACATCAAGTCACAAGAGTGTAACCGTTAATGGTCAAGCAGTTTACATTTGTCCAATTTGTAAGCAAACCTTTGCCCTTCACGACAGACTAGCCAAACACATTGCCTGTAAACATCGTTCATTACACTATCAAACAGTCACTTCTCGTCGAGACAAGTTAACCTCATCTGGTTCAACCGATACAACAACCTCAACCTCATCCTCATCGTCAACCTCAAACAATGCTTCAACAACCTCCAACCTAACAAGTACCACAACCACCGGCACCAATAATAACAATAACAATACAACCAAAAATTATGTTTGCGGTGTTTGTAAGCAACCCTTTGCTCGAAGTGATATGTTGACTCGTCACATGAGGCGACACACTGGCCTTAAACCCTACAAATGTCGAACCTGTGGCCAAGTATTTAGCCGCTCGGATCACCTATCAACCCATCAAAGGACCCATACCGGTGAAAAGCCCTACAAGTGTCCCCACTGTCCGTATGCTGCTTGTCGCCGTGACATGATCACCAGGCATCTCAGGACTCATTCAAGAGGCTATGAACTTCCTGATAGTTCATCTTCCTATGAAGAGCATGCAGCTAAAGTATCATCCCTACTAACTGGAGTCACCGGCCCATCAACTGGATCATCTTCATCTTCATCTTCCTCGTCAACATCTTCAATACTCACTGGAGGAGCAAATCAAGGGTGAACACAATTGAACACCTCAAAGACAACAAATTTTTCTCTTCTTCACCTTTCAATTCCAATCTTTTTTTTCCTCAAAATTCTAGTTAATCTTCCATTTTCCACCTTCATCATCCTCATCATCATCTCCTACCTCTTCTCAATCGCCTTATAAAATGTCATTTCACGATTCCTCATTTGCCAAATTTTCACTTTCCATCTTAAATAATGATATTTATTTATATATAAATAATGTATTATAGTTAATTGTTAATTTTAATTTATTAATATTGAATAACGTAAAAAATCTGGACTTTTAATTGGACCAAAATTTATTCCCATGAAAACAATTTTCGACATTTTTATTTATTTTCAATTTCTCCTCATTCCCTTTCTCCTCATTCCCTTTCTCCTCATTGTGATATCAAATCAACATATTTATTTGAACCACCAATCACCTGTAAATAACATTTCATGGTCTCACACTTGTGACCATAAACCTAGTAACTCAATGTTGACCAATCCACAAATTAACCCATCAACCCTTTTCCCACCAAAAGTTAAATTATTAAAGAAACAAACAAAAATCCAAAACAAATTTGCCTTATTGATATTGTTAATATTGACGAGAGACCAGAAAAAAAACATAAAAAAAGTGTTAACTCCAACATTCCCAATCGGCCTTAATCCCAACTTATGATAATTAACATTCCAAATCGGCCAAATTTACAATCAACTCGTCACAATGGTTAGACAACAAACTCTTAAACTTTTCTTTTGCAACAATTAAAGTTGCAAAAGTTGATTAAACACAATATGTGATCTCAAGTGATTAAGGTTACTTCGTAGGTGTCTATGTAATGTTCAATGTAATAATGTGATGTTCAAGGGCAACAAATGATCAACTTGTGTGAGCGTAAAGCCCACTTGGTTAGGTTGATTCAATCCCAACGAGTTGACTGTCTTGCACCACAACAATGACAACCAGAGCCTAAGATTTGCTTAGACTTGGATCAACTCAAATCATTTGAAACAAATGTGCCAATGATGAATCCATTTAAGCCTCAATCCCTTAATTGTAATTAACCACTTTTGTCACTTTTAATTGACTAATGTAAATTAACAATGTAACAGCTTTCAATTGAGCAAAACCTAAATATTTTTCTCTCTTCTGTTGTTCAGCCAAATTTACTTGTAAAATTGTATCAAAAACCAACAATCAAGAATCATTATTGATCAACAATTTTGCCTCATGTATATCAATCACACAATGTAACAATTGTAATTGCACTTGATTAAACACTCGTTGTATTGTATTGTGTTGAGCTAAAAGAGAAACAAAATTTACTCAAAAATCTTGCGACTACAAAATTGATTATTGATTTGATTTTAATTGTGAATCGATGATTTGATAATGATATAGAAGAAGCCGTCAACAATAAAAACTGGAAACAATCTTGTTTACAATGGGAATGACAGTAGCAACAATGAGAGGAACAAGCGCCAAAAAGTAAACTCAGGTAAACAATAAGTAACAAGTGTAACTTTCACAAACAAGTTAAACATTTCAAACAACAAAAGAAGAAGAAGAAGAAGAGAAAAAAATAAACGGATCTTCCTTAAATCATGTACCTTAACCTCCTCCTCATGA
The DNA here is from genome assembly GCF_039701765.1 of Tetranychus urticae. NCBI lineage: Eukaryota > Metazoa > Arthropoda > Arachnida > Trombidiformes > Tetranychidae > Tetranychus > Tetranychus urticae. The sequence continues at coordinate 2,772,282 of NC_142959.1, forward strand.
GACTCCCAAAGAGCCTATAAAATATCATCATCATCTTCATGGTCATCTTGCAACGTTTTCATTCCCAACTTGAAACTTTTACCAACTTTAGGCAGCCTTTTATAACCTGTCAAACAATTTAACTCTAAAAGGTAACTTTAAAATTCCCTGAAAATTATTCACAAATTATTCTCTCAAACAAACATTGAAAATATTAATCAACTTTAATCATTTGCTAATTATACACATTTGCTGATTCGTTTGAAGTTTGGACGAACGCAAAACTTTCACATTTGTCCATCAAAAGATCGTTTTGTGCATCAAATTTTCCCACTTTGATCTTGATTGAGAAAATTTTTGCTTCAATTTCAAGTTTTTTTTTCTTGAAAATTTTTGCAAACTTTTTTCTTCCACTTTTGAAACTTTGCAAAACTTTTACAAATTCAATTAATGCTGAAAAGGTTTAACGCTTTCGCCACATTTAACCATTAAATTGGTTCCCGTTGTGAGCGTGGTTATTGATTAAATTTATATTACAGTAGTGGTCAGGGTTCACCATGATATAACCAATTCTTTACGATTCTTTTGAAGAAAAGAAAATCTTTTTTTTTTCGTTTCCATTTTGTTATTCAATGTTGAGCACATTTTTGCATTTACTTTTGCACTATTAACTTCACTTTACGATGTCCTTTAACCATGTAAACCCGTTAACATGTCAACTAGACTTTACCATTTGACCATTTTCACAATGACCTTTAAGTGATTTCAAGTTGAACAACATTTTTAGATGCAACTTTTCAATTGAAATGTTCAATAGACTTTACAATGGAAATATATTCAAGTGTAATTATTTCAATCAAAAGTATGATTGAATGATCAGAAAATGAATAGGAATTTGGTAAAACCTTTTTATTGTACTTCTTAACAGGTTAACTAAAAACTTTATTTCACTTCGAATCTTAATTGACTTTAAATTGATAATCAACTTTTGGCCTAACTGGACAGTTTTTTTCTTCTTCGTCTTTTCTGTACTCATTGACCGTTTGTAAGAAGCTGCAAAACAACTGTTTATCTGTTAAAAGGTAAAAGGTTAGAGGTAAAAATTGAAGCAAGAACAAGAAAAGGATTTCTTTTTATTACCTTTGTGAGTGAAATAGTAGACAGTAAATCAGATGGAACGATGAGAAATGATTAAGGAAGCAAAGAAAAGGTAAAAAAGCAAGGTTACATTGCTGACCATTTACCTTATATTAGTTGACCAATAATTGTGACCAGTAAGTGGTAACTAAAAAAAGGCAAAGCAAAGTGAACAGTTGACCATTTACTTTGGAAGCTCGTTTATGTCCAGTGATACCTTTACATGGAAGGTAGCTTAATTAACAGAGTGAATAGGTAAGATGTAAGGGGTGAGGGCAAGTCAAGGTAAAAGGTTAACTGAATTAACTAAATAACAAAAAAAAGAGATTCATTGTAAGTTAACTTTTTTAACATTTTTAAGAGAAAGAAGGGAAAAAAGTTCATCTTTTATCGCTTTGTCAGGCCAAAATGGTTTAACATTGATCATCATTATGATAACTGTGGTTAGTAGCTGCATTGTGTTTGTTTATTAACCTTCATGTGCTGACGAGTTGCATTAACAAGGAAACATTCAACTGGTAATTCAATCGTAGGATGAAACAAAAAGGCTTCCAACGTCAACATGAAATGACCATCGTTTTCATCATTCACCTGATGAAAAAGGGTTGGCAAATGAGTTTTGTAATAAATCCTTTTCAATGTTGCCAAGATATTTATTGGTATTAAATCAATTTTTATTATTAAAATTGTTTTCATTTTGTTTCATCGATTGTAACCTTTGCAATACAACCAGTGACTTAGAGTCAGTCGGCTAGGTTAGGTTATGTTAGGTTAGGATTTTGCTTAGCAATAGCCTTAGTAGTGAAGGTTTGTGATCGACCTTTGATTCAAACTTTGAGTCAATTATGAAAATGAAATGTTGATCAACTTCATCCATAGTTGCTATTGTAAACTTATACAATCGATTTAATTTCTGTTATGATAATGTCTGCTTGTCTGATGCCAAGTTGTAGCTTGTTAATCGTTGAGCCAACATCTTTCAACAGTAACACTTTGCATTCAATTTTAAGATCAAATCAAGTTTAACTTGTTGACTTCAATCCAAACCATGGATTGTCCTGTTATCAAGTAGATATCGTTGTAAACACTAAAATGTAATCATGATGAAAAGTTAAGTTATGTTATAATAATAATGCAAAATAAGCCAAAAATGCACATAAATTAGACCAGTTTGCTTTGGTCAACTCCAGGAGATTGGAATGTTTAAGATTCGTCTTCACGAGTTGTAAGGCTGTCATGGTGAAAACAAGTCATAAATTGACGGCAATTTATCTGTGCTTCTTCCACCTCCTCCACCCTCACCACCGCCTCCATATTATTTATTAACATTAATGCATTTTACAACTTGAAAGGCAACTTTTTCTCATCTTTAAGCTTTGGTTTTACCTTTAAATCTAGTTTGCCGTTTATTACATTGATTTGCTGATGTAATGATCATGGAAATGGCAAAGAAGCAAAAAAAAGACAGAATTTTGATTGAATTTGCTAACAAGCAAAACTAGTTTCTTACCTTGAAAGAGGCATTTATCCTTACCTGAAGGAAGCATGAAATGATGGTTAAATTGAGAAACAAGAAGAGAGACAAAACTTGACTAAGTTATCAACTAATTGTGAGAAATGAAATAAGGTAAATTAAGACGATTCAATGATCAATTAAAAATTTTATGCAAAATTTTTGTCTCTACTGGACAATAAAAGACACTGAAAATGCATTGATTTACAGCGAAAGCAAAAAGTGAGAAAAATTGAAAAATGAAATGTTTCCATTTACCTTTGAAAATGTTTTTGCTATTTTATTACATTGACATTGCAATTGGATTAATTGTTGTAAATTGTTGAGTTGCCAATGTATTACAATGTAGCTGTTATTGTGTTTCAAATTGGCAAGTTTAGCTTTTCTGGTTCAGCTTTTTTAAAGCTTAAAACTGTTGATGAATCCAATTTTTTTGCTGTTGGTTAAAATCACAATTTAATAAGCAAAAGACGCTGATACATGATCATCTTTGCCATGTGAATCTGTTGAACACTGAAACTGAAAAAGATGGTTCCATTGCGTGTGAAAGGCAACTTTTCAATGTTGACTGTTTGTTGACAATTTACTATTTACCTTTGGATATCAATAAAGATTAAAATGGAAAGGGTCAAGAAGATTAAGGTGATTGTTAAGGGAATGATAAATGGACATTGTTATGTGGTCCACGGGTTAAATTGATTAACAACAAGAGAAGATGAGAACAGGAAGATTGTTGAAGGTTTCAATTTCATTTGATGATCAACTGTTTAAATCCTATTAACCAATCTAAATTGTTGCGTTACATTAACAGGTAAAAAGGAATAGAAAATAAAGAATAATCGAATCTTGATTCTCATTATAATCATTATTCCCATCATCTTCGTATATCTTTACTCATCTAAACCATTGCAGTTCAATCGGCTGTAAAACAAGTTTACCCACAAAAAATGTTGCCTTACATTGGGTTTGACAAAACAACGAGGAAAACACACGAAATTGTAAAGGTTTGTCCAAGTAAAATGTCCAGATTACCATTGCATGATCTCATTGATGTTGTGTTTTTTATGCATTATAAGGTGAAAGGTAACAAGTTTGTGAAGTGAAAGGAAAACAGAAAAGTTTAACCTTAAAAGCATTAAGAAAGATGAAAACGATGAATTATGAGAAAAGCAAAAATGATGATCGCTTTCAATGTCTCCTACTGATCTTGGATTTGGTTAAAGATTAGGTCATTTGCAGGTCAATCCTTTTAACATTTGACCAAAGATTTACAGAGAGTCAACATGTTATGGGAAACGACAAGTTGGTTGAGGAAAAGAAAATTTTGGGGGAAATTTTTTTCTCTTTAATTTATTTCGATGTTTGAATCTAAATTGCCATGAAATTGACCTTTTGAGATTATTTTTTCTTCTTCGATGAAATTTCTTTGCACTTTGCATTGGTTTCAATCATTTTCATCTTTAATTGTCTTTTTTCTTGTTTTTTTATCTCTTGCAGCTTCTTCTTTTTCGCTACTTTTTTTGCTCCATTCTTTTGGTTGCTTGTAACCAGGTAGTTCTGAGGCCATGCTTTACCTGCCTCCTCCTCTCACCTCCCTCTCTGTCTTCCAGTTTCTTTCCTCTTCTTTCTCCCTCAATCCGTGGTCATCATCATCATCAATTTCTTCTCAATCACGAAGCCGGATTTACGCCGAGATTCAAGGTGTCTTCATAATCTTTTCTTATTTTTGCTTCCAACTTACAGTCATCATGTTTCTTTTCATTTTTACAATTATAATGAAAAGAAGGAGGAAGATGAGGAGAAAGAAAGACAAGGTAAGATGATGATGGAGGGTGGTAAGTGGTTGATAGCAGCGAGATGATATATACTTCATGTTATTACATGGAAGCTATCTGACTCTATCTATCGATAAACTTCTTCTTGCTTTTGGTTAACACGAATTATGGTTTTCATCTTATTTTTACCTGAATAACCAAGCAACCACCAACTGACATTTACACGAAAAGAAGAACAAGAAAGATAAAAAGAGAAGAACAGAGAAGAGAAGAGAAAGAAGAAGAAGAAGAAGAAGAAGATGATAAAGATGATGATAATGATGATGAGAAGCAAAAGATTACTTTAAAATAATCAAGTCAATCTTGGAGAGAAAATGAAACATGAAAGAAAAGTTGAAGAAGAAGAAAAAGAAAAGGCAAAAATCAAGAGTAAAAGACCGACAAGTGACCTGAAGTAAAAGCCGAAATTGACTAGATGACCTTTTTTACTCCCTCACTCTTGGGGCTCTTGGTTTATCTTCATCTTGTCTTACCTGAGCGAAAACAAAGAGAGAGAAAGAAAGAAAAGGGGAAAAGAGGAAAAATAAATTTACGAAGGCGTCGGCCTTAAGAAATAAACCTTAGTCTTGGTGAGTTTAGTTATTTCTGATAATATTTCATGTCTGCTGTTACCTTCAAAATGATGAGGATGATGAGGATGGAAGAAGAGAGAAGAGACAAGTAAAAAGGCCTCAAGGCAAAGTGGAGGAGGATTGAGAGGTGCAAAAACTTTCTCTGAGCTGTTGACCAGCTTTAGAATGACCAAGCTTGAAGCTTCATTCAGACTGATAATCCTTTCACAGTTTAACCCAAACTTAATTGGTAAAAGTTGGCAAGAGGAAAACTGGCGAGAGAGAAACTTGTCTGAACGAAAAGTAAAGGTAAAAATGGTTTGATGCGGCAACTTGAAATGCAAGATGAAGGTAACACTGAAAATGTGTCTCGATTCATCTTCTCCTCCGCCTCCCTCAATCAATCCTAATCAAAGGCTAAACTTGCACCTTGAATCTAATGTGCAAGGCGGAGGTTAAGCCTGAATCCTCCTACATCAACGCAAGTTGTCAGGTTATGTGAATGAAGGCGAAAGCAAAAAACAAATGCAAACCTTCAAGGTTAACCCATCTTTTTGGACCCTTTACATTTACATTTGGTTGCACATTCCTAGGTAACAAAAGGTAAAGAATTGGTTCAAGTTATTTTTGCCTCTTCACCTTTCATCTTTACCTTGGACTTGGTTCATCTTGCAAACAAGTTAAACATGTTAAAGGGATCAAAATGTGCTTTTATTTTCATGGTAAAAAAAAAGGTAAGAAAATGGTTTATTTTTAAGTTAAACTGTCCACAATTGGATCATTTTTTTTTCTTGAAGATTGGTTACGTTTGCTTCAGCTATTTGTTTCATGTTTGGATTCTTGTCGCTCCTGCAGTTGAATTTAAATGCTATTCCAGCTATAAAGATACTTATTTATTTATTTGCCTTTAAGATATAACATGTTTTTTACGCCCTCTTAAGGGTCCAGGGATTTAATATTAGCCCAGGGAATTAATGGCCTTGCTTTGGTAACGTCATTCAATGTAAGGCCTCCTACTACATCATCAGCGTCTTTAAGGTTTTATCTTTTTTTTTGTGTTTCGTTTTGTTTTCGCTTTTGCTGAAGCAAAATGTTTGAGAACAAAATCTTCCACCTTCTTAACAATTAATTACATTGCCTTTCATACCTTTTCTTACCTTCATTGTAATGGACTTGCTATCAATAGGATTGAATGATAATGATGAATGCCTTTTGCAAAAGAAGGTAACAATTTTTTATATTCAATGTTGAAATGTTTATTAGCATCAAATCAACTTTAGGTATTAAAGCAATTATCAGTTCAATTGAAGAGTCAACATTTTGTTATTGAACAGAGATGACATTGGAGGAATCGTCATTAGACAAGATTGACCAGACGATCATTTTAAATCTAATTGGACTCTGCATATTAGTGGTTAGAGGTGCCTTTTTGGACACTTTTTGATGGGCAAAGTGATATCAAGCTGATTGATTGGAATATCATTTAAAGAGAAATGAAAAGTCAAAAGTTGAACAAAATTTTTCATTTTGTTAAATTGATGAAATGACTACGATTTTGCATTTTTATAAATCTTGATTCTCGTCTAAATCAATGTACAAAAAGGATCGACTATTTTTGGTCATTTCGAGCTAATGAATTCAACAATTTTGTTCATCAATTGTTTTTTTATTTCTTGAAATTGAAATTGAAACTTGAGTAAACAATAATCAATTGCAAATAGTCGATGGCAATTCATTATTACAGTTAAACTTTGCACGAAATGAAGCTTCAAGTTAGATTGACTTGTCTAAATTTGTATTAACTTTTTAATGAGAAAATGTTGAACGAAATCAACTTGAATGATGAAACTGGTTGAATATGCGAGTTTCAATGTCACTGCAATGGTGCAATGAATAAAGGAAACATTTGAAAAGAAATGCAATGAAATTGTAAACCACAGAAGCATTCTGTATCATTGTCAGATTGGAGCAGAACTTTTTGATTAAAGGTTAATCAACTTTTTTCTTGGTATTCCTTGTTATTCTGTAAACTGATATTGAGTTGGAAGGGAACACAATTTATGTTTAATTCATCATTCATCATCCAACATAAGATCTCAAGATACATTATTAAGAAACTGAAACAACATTGAAATGTTAAAGAAAAATTGATTCCAATCAATTTCAATAACAGTAAATTACTAATGTCCGTGAGTCAGAGAATCCAATTTTGATGAAACAATTGATTTGCGATTTAAAACTCTTTTTAGGTGAGACTATTTGTCAAGGGTTAAAAGGTGTACAAGCGATGAAAGGGCAAACATTTCCCAGGCCAAACCAAGACGCTTGTGCCTTCAGGTTATCAAAAGCAAATCATTAAGAAATGCCGATCTTTTTTTGTTCATTTCAGTTTCCATTATCATTTGCAATAACGATTAACTGTTGTTTAACTCTGCAATTAAGGGATGATGAAAAGAATAACATTTCAATGGCAAGATTCCGATGAGCAATTTAAATTGTATTAATTAAAGCAAATGATGATGATGATTGAGGTGGAAAAGGATGGCTAAAGTTATTAACTTTCATCATTAAATGGTTTGGTTAAATCAAAGCAAAATCAAGTTTACTTTTGTTTTCCTTTTTTTTCTGGTTCAATGTACAGTTTGTTTGTTGAGGTGATTCAGTGAATGAATAACAATTGGTTGTGATTTACAAATTGTTTGCTCATCATGATAAATTGGTGGAAATGGCGATGATTCAGATTTGGTTTCAATGGATTAAGGGATGAATAAGTGTGCGTGTCGAAGATGGCGAGATGAAGATGAAGAAATTGTTTTGAAATTTGTTGTTGGCAATCATTTAAATTAAATTGTCACTTGGCCAAGAAAAGATGATGATTGTGGTTGTGATGAGGATGATGATGAGAATCTGATTATACACATTAGACGTTGTTTCGTCGTGAATAAGAGAGGAAAGTTGATGATGATGATTATTATAATAACAGTAGACTTGGTAAGACAAAAGCTTTTTTAAAGCCTTGCTTAGGTGAACTGCTTTTGTTTGCAAACAGTTTTTGTCTCAGATCAACATTGAGAACTTTAAAGCATTCCAAGAATATTTTTACTCGTTCTTTTGCAAGCAAAGGAAAGGTTTGTGTTTATGTTAATTGTTAATGATGATGAGCTTTCCATGATTGTGTCTACGACAGAGACAAATGATTAAGGAGGTGGAGGAGGAGGAGTAGGTTTTAGGTTAGATTAGGTTAGATTAGCTTTTCGCATCCTTTTCTTTTCCTGGTAAAAAGGATAAGGAAATCTTGGTAAGATTAAGATTAATTTGTTTCAATTTGGATCACATTTTGAATTGTGAAACTTTCCATGGCGGCCAAAAATTGTATCAAGACGGATTACCTTTTTGGTTTAAACCTTTTCTCATTCTTGTTAATCTTTTCTGTTCCATTTTTTGTTTGATAATAATAGATGAAACAATGTAATTTAGCTGCAAGTATTTTTATGCCTAACTGTGCAAATGTTTGTCTTCTTGGCAAAAACAACGGCAAAAGTGGATTCACTTGGAAATACCATTGTGTATCAAGGTCCATCTCAACTGTTGCTAAAAAAGTGAAACTTTATTAGTCAATTAAAATGGTTTACCTTCATTTTTCATTACAATAGTAATGCAAAATAACCCAATGGTGTTGCATCGGTAAAACCGTTGATCGTTGAACAAATTTGTATCAATATCAATGTGAATAATTGTAATTCTAGAGCTAATACATGAACAAGTGTTCCAAGCTCAGCTTGATCTAACGATCGCATTTATTAGTACAAGACCAATGATTCTTATTCACCTAGAACCCTGTTTAGTGATTTAGATCACTGTACAAGTTCAACCCATTTCTTGTCACAATTTAATGCAAAATAACTCAATGATGTATTTGAACATTTATTCATCCAAAACGATTGAATATCGAGTCAGAGTTGATTGTTTGACAAGTGATAATCAAAATCAACTTTAGTCACTGGAATCGACTCGAACAGTTCAAGACTTCGACCAGACTCGAGCAGTTCAATTGGTTTCTTGTAATGCAAAATTAACCGATAATGCAACAACCGATTAGTCGGGATAAACTGGCTTTTAATCCAAGATTATTAGCCTAGAGAAATGGATATCAAGATTTAATGTTAATTTCATGGATAATATGGAAGCCATGATCAACTGATTAAATTTAATTTGCATAATTTGTGGACACAAAATGAAATTGTTTACCTTTTTTTTGTCTCATTTGTTTTAAGCCTGGAAATCAGGTTTTAATTTTTTACTCCTGCAAAAAAAAGTTTTCATTGGGAATCAAATCAAGGTATTATTGCGTTCGTTTATTCATCACCATCATCATTATCATCACGGGTATCATCTTCTCCTTCATTCAGTCTGTCGTTCAACCAGTTTTATCACTCTCTTTTGACTCCCTCTTCTCCTTTTTTCTTCTTCTTCCTCATCATCTTCTTACATTCCATTCTTTTTCTTCCTTATTGAATGCTACCTGTGAGATTGACTTGTGTTTGTGTTGATAGATAAATATATTTTTTTTGATTATTTGATGGTAGCCAAAGAAAAGGTTCACCTTGAATTTCAGGTTGCAATTTTGGTTATTCATGAATCATGATATCAAGTGAACTGTTGTCATGATGGTTGATGAATCAACAATTTGAATGTTTATAATAATAGTAATGATAATAATCAAAAATGATAAGAACAGGTAGAAATGGCTTTGCATCATTTTTTGATTCTTTGTTTTGTTTTTTTTGGCTCTCTTCTTAACTTCATATTTACCTTTGTTGTTTATCATGATTGCTATTAAGACTGAGTTAAAGTTGGACAAGATGAAAAGATCTGAAAGGAAAAGCTGAATTTACTACTGAAAAAGAAGAAGAAGAAGAGGAAAATGATGATGATGATGATGAGAAGGATAAAAATGATGAAGGTTGACCCTAGAGGGTGGTTGGAATCTCACGGCTTTCCCTTAAGCTTTTAAGGTACAGAAACTGATAACCAATGAATCTTAGGCCAACGGTTCAAACAAACATGGCTTTCTAAACACAGTCACATCATCATCACTGGCTCAAGCAGAAAGATCGTGAAAGATGAAGACGAAGATGATGTTGCTATTGATGATGATGAGGGAGAGGGAGAAGGCAGTAGGGATGCAGAGAGTGAGGTGGCTACAGGCTATTTTGTTAAGATATTTCGGTAGCAAAGCCTAAGAAATACATGACTGGAATCAAGGTAAAGGTTGAAAGAGGAAGGTTAAGATAAAGATGATGATAACGATGACGATGGTGATGATGAAGAGAAAGATGATAAAGATGATGGTGGATACGATGGTGAGTACGCTGATGAAGACGATGGTGATAGTGAAGAAGGAACAAGTTACTCTCTTCTCCTTTTCTTTCCTTCCAATTTTTTCTCTTCTTTTTTCTTCTTCTTCATCGCATTTTACTCTTACTTTACTTACCTCAGTTAATTGTTGCCTCAACCCTCAGGCCATATTTTTTATTGACGACGCTTTTCGCTCCTTCTTCTCTTTCTTCTTCTTCTTCTTCTTCTTCTTTCTCTATCTTCACAATTCTTCGTCATCATCTTTTTATTTTCACCTTCTTCTGTGAATTCATCTCTTGGCTATTAAAATAACACGAAACGTTGGCGTAACCAAACCATTGTCCAAGTGCAGCTTGCAAATGATCAAGTAGCTCCAATTGTTTAACAGGTACAATTAACAAATTGTTACACTAGTCTTTCATTAAACACGGACAATTATTGAATTGAAAAAAAAGTCAAGTCATTAGGTTAAAGGCTAACAAGGTGAACATCACAAGTTTATCAAGAAATGAAATGAAAATGTATCGCAAATTAATCTTGGTTTAAATATGCTAATCAATTCGGGTAAATTTGGAGTTGATGATAGTTTATTAACTCAAAATTAACTTGATAATTGGTTTTTATTATAATTAAAATACAGATGAATGCATCTGGGCATAAATGCACCCAGAAAGCATAACATATGACGAGCATAAAAAGCTTAAAAAGCATTGAGTTTCGAGTAAAAACCGCATTTGGAAAAAGCGTTACAATAGCAATTACATATCCAAATTTATAAGCATTTTTATATAATTTCTTATTTATTTTGATCCAGTTTAATTGAATTTGGTTTTGTTCTTAAATGTAAATGTAATTAGTTTGAAGAATAAGCTTTGTTTATTTAGGAACTCTTGGATCAACAGGTAAGTCTGATTCAATAAATTCAATTGTTTCATTCTATTCACTCTTTGCCAATATCCTTTGCAGTTGGAGATTCCCATTTTGCCTCTGTTATATGGTTTACTTTCGGTGATTTACAAATGTTCAACTATTAAAAGCGGATAAATTACGAAGATGGATCTCAAATGATTAATATACAAGAAATTGAGTGGGAAACGATTTTACAAAGTATATCAATGGAGTGACAAGGGTGCAAGTCGACTCATTTGGAGGCAGCCTTGCTTGTGATTTTTGGACAACGCACATTGAGATGTTTTGATTATGTTTGTACAGAGTAAAGCGAAGGAAGACACAATTTGATTAAAGGAGCGAGATGGAAGGTGGTAATAGAGGAGGTAAAAAGGAGGAAGAGAAGGAGGAAGGTGAAAGGTCATATGGTAATGCATGTCAATGTATAAGCTGATCTTGCCTAAGTGAAATTAATTCTTGGACTCTCTTACAACACTGTTGAAGCTTCAAACCTCTGTTGACATTCACTTTAACGGTCACCGTCGTCAAAGGTCATGAAGATGATCATTACTACTGGTAACATCGACATTATATCATCTTATATCCGGTGCCACCTGTCAACGCAATTTATACCAATGGAATGAGAGGAAATGCTGAAAGTCTAATGTAAAGTTGAATAATAATGCAATGACCATTGATTTTAAGCTTTTTTTGTCCTCCAAGTAAAAGGTTTTTTTTGCTTTAAATACAATTGAACTGTCAACGCATTATTACTATTTATAATACTGACAAAATGTATTGACCTTTTACCTAACATTGTGACCACCAATGGTCACTTGGATCCATTAAAGTCCATTTAAAGGAGTTGAAAGGACATTGTCATCATTATTATACAACGTTAAAGTAACTAACTTCCTTAAAAATTTAACCAAACGAGAGACTCTTTGGACAATCTAAAGGTTGGAAAATTGTAAACTCCTAAAAATAAATAATCATGGAAACAGAATCGATAAATTTTTACCTCCTCCTGATTAACTATTGAGGATGAGTTTATTTTTTGTATATATTTTAAGATTTGTGTGTATATTATTAGCATATATTATGTAAAAAGATTTGATTCTGAGCGACAAAAAAAAGATCTTTTGTTTTCTTCCATCTGAATTTCGATTCTTGTTGGCGATTTTTCTCTTGGTCTTCATCTCTTCTTTATCTTTCGCTTTTCTTCTTTGCTTTATCCATTTGTTTCTTTTCTTCTGTTTCCCTTAAATATTTCATTCACAACATTTAACATCTTGATCGTTTGAGGGTGAATTAAAAGGCTTGTTTACGAATTGAATAATAATGATTTTTGATAGACTCGAGTTTTTGACTTTTGATTTTTGTTCCTTCTTTGCTTTCTCTTGAACACAAGACGGTAAAAGACGAAAATGTAAAAAAAAGTGTTTTAAAGTTTGGTATCTTGAAGTTCATTTGATCCTGATTGGGTTCGCATACGGTCCACTGGCGAGTCGTGCTTGGTATGCGGAGATTCAACTGATGAAGAGGAAGAAGGTGGATGAGATGATGATGTAACGGTTACTCCTTGTCCATTTGATTTAACAGTCCCGTTTCCGGGGCTATCAGAATTCCCATCTTCCAAGGCTTGATTCGAGTAAGTGTAAAGGCATGCAATAAAGGCAAAGATAATCATATCACAGATCATTAAACCCGCAAAGAAGAAAAACTCGATCGACTAAAGAGAAAAGAAAAGATGAAAAAAAATGAAATTAATTTGGTTCATCATATTGATTGTCCAACACACAAAGGCACACCTTTAAAAATAATAATAAACTTATTAATTATAATAAGTTTACATTACTCTGGTTAACCACATCAAGCCACCAACTCCTCCTTAACTCCCCCCTTAATATTTTTAATTATTTTTGGCCTCTTTTTTGTTGAGCCAAGTTGTTAACATTATTGTTCTTATTCGCCATCATTTTCATGATTACAATGGAATTTAGCAATTTATGCTTAATCGCTATAGATCTATTTTCCATCTCCTCCTAACTATCGTTTACTTCATCAACAACAACATCACTATCATCATTTTCATCCTTGCTTCCTCCTCCTTTCTTCATGCTTTTCTCCCTCATCATATTTTCAAATCCATCACGAGACGAAGTGAGTTACAAAATGAAATTCAAAAGAAGGAGAGAGAGAAAAGAAAAGATAACCTGCATGAATTTTCTGATGTTGATGCTGCTGCTGACGGCCGACTTGCAACGGCAAAGGAGCAACCAGCAGCAACAAACTACCAACGACAACATCATGTACTAATAAAATTATACCTTTCAGGGTTGTAAGGTTGTTGTGGAGGTTGTTGAAGAAAGAAGATGATTCTTGTAACAACAATTTTCATTAAAAAAAACATAATCAAACCTATACTTAAAATCCATGTTAACATTTTTTTTCTCTCCTTTTTGCTCTTCTCAATCCTCTTCATCTTCAACTCTCCCTCTCTCTCTACCTTCAACGATAAATATCTTATAACGTCTTTAAGCAAAGGGCATGAAAGTAATCAGAAGCATCAGCCCAAACTGAACAACTACAAATTTTGCTAACTCTCTAACTCACATATACATTTTATAAATACTATGATATTATACATTAATATTATGATTGTAACAACAGTAATAATGGCAACAACATGAAAACTTTAAAATAACAATAATTCCCTTCTGAACATTCTTACTCCTCCTCCTCCTTCTTGTAGCTTCCTCCTTGATAATAGATCCTTTTCAGTCTCTCTCATGTCTCTCTCACTTAACATTTATCATTATTATCGTTTGCAAGACGATAAATATTTTAATACCCAAAATGACGATTTTTGTTTTTACCTGTTTATTAAATTTGATGTATTTGGTAATGATGGCAACAAGCAGGTTACCAAATGAAACTGTTAGTAGCCAAGCTGCTGAGACAACACTTTTCATACTTGTTGGAGCCTGTAATGAAATAAAGTCAATTGCAATTAATCGTAATATTAATTTTGGGAAATGAGATGAGCAAAGATAACTTGGAAACAACTTGTTGGACTTTCAAATTGTTGTTGAAACATTTCTTTTTGTTGCCAACCTGCATTGGTAACAAACAATTTGCAATCGACTAGGGCGGATGTTGGTTCCTCTCCCATAATGATAATTATATGAATGTAAACCATAGGTTTTGTTTTTACCTTTCATTTACAACGTTGACCCACTCCACCCTCATCTCTTGGTCATCTAAATACAGTGACCTCTCCTACACAAGGAAAAAGGCAAAATGCCTTTTCTTGACCTTCAATCTTCATCTCTTCCTTAAACGATTACAAAGTTAGAGTTTAGATGATGAGAGGGGAAAATATCATCTTAACATGCATTTTATTAGCTTCTATGTTATTATTTACCAATTATCTATTAGACTTTTTGCTTAACCCAATATAATAGCAATGAGCACCAATCTTGTTTTTTGTTAACAAAACTGTATTTTTCTGTACATATTTTCAGTTCCTCCATCACATTATCATTATAATCTTGTTCTTGGTCTTGTTTTTTCTACTTGTATCCTTAATCGCTAGTACAAATTGTATCCTCATCAATACCTGTTATTAACTGTATACAATAGTTTTAGTTAGCAATTAAAGTAATTCCTTGATCAATGGTTACCTTGTAACTTTTTCAAAGATATGAGATGATTATTTTTTATTTTGTTTTTGCTTTTTTTTCGTTGATGATAAAGATGATGATTATAACTCTTTCCTAGTCTACAGAAGGTAAACGAGGTAAACAGATTAACATAATCACACGATGGACACAATTGACCTTTTGTTTCGCACAGAAACACATTTCAAATTGTTAATTGTCCAAAGAGAATCATCGTCCGAACTAATATTTCATCAAGTTTCATTTCTTCATTTCAACAGCAATTTAATCTCTTTATGCATGTTATACCGATTAAAATTATGCTATTAATTATCCATAATAAAAAACTGTATTTCTTGTCAGTTGAGTTCGTGATTCCAGTAAGCTCATAAAAAGGAATCAACATTAAGGATTCAGAATAATAAAAAGTACATTTGAAGGAAAAATCTGTCAATGAGAAAATGTTCATTGGGAAGTTATGAGATCAGAAACAGAAAACAAAATTGGTTAAAAAAGTCTTTCAAATATTTCCAAAAATACAATGAAAATGGTCAACAATTTGTCGCTCCTAATCTTTAAAGTTATGAGTCTTTGTGCTTTAACAAAGAAATGAAACAATGAAATGAACAAAAGTTTCACTGATTGATATTAAAGTAGCTACAGGTAATAGTAGTAGTTGTAGTAGCAGTTAGTAGCAATTGATATGAAACTATGAGCAGTAGTTGGTTTAGCTTCTGATAATGGTTAATTGGAAATACAGAACATTTTGTTTGTTTCATCTCTTCTTCATCATCATAATCTCTTTTTTTTCACCATTATTTTTCATCTTCTTTAAGGTGTGATCAGCACTCCTTAGTTTCGTAAATGCCCTTAAGAAATAAATGTAAAGAAAGAGAGAAGGAGGAAAGGTGAAGAAGGAGGAGAGAGAGAGAGATGAATAGAGAGCAAAACGAATAAAAATGGATAAAAAGAGTGAATGATGAAGATGAAATATGAAAGTAATATTGAAATAATGAAAAGAGCAAAAATTTATTAACAACTGATGAGATATAAATTGTTTCTCAGATGCAGAATATTTCAGGGCTAAGGAGAGGTTAACAGCTAATCAGGTAGAAAGAAAGAAGGAGGATGATAGTAACACTGATGCTTCTGATGAACATCATCTGATGATGGCAATCAAGGTAAAACATAATGTATTAGGAATGGTGTAACAATTGTTATCATATACAGATGATAAAAAGAGAGTGTATCATTTACCAACCCAATCTAATTGTTACTTGTATTTTAGCTACTTAAGTCCAATCACCATTTTAGGTATAATAATCAAAAGAATACCTTCTATAGATTTCGGTGCGAAGGTGGTGGCCTAAGGGTGCGGAGGTGCCGTGCCATTCCCTTGCCAGTAAACATATTATCATTTATACCCTCCTCACTGAACATTCATCCACCTCCTCTGAGTCTCAACTCCTTCGAACTTCTCCTTATTTTTCCTTTTGTTTCATCTTTCCATCAATTTTACAGATTTACCAGAAACAATAAACTCGTAATTAAAGATGTTAAGATCAATCAAATTGTGTTAGCAAATCAATCAAGAAAATGAGCAAAATTCAACAAAATTTAAAACATAAGATACATTCAAAATTTACAGCAATAATCATTGGTGAAAATTTTGATATTGAAATCTGTCTGTCGTTGGATTATTTATCATTAGATGATTATAGTTGCGATTGATTCTGAAATTGATTTGCAGATTAATTTGGCAATTGATTGAGACAGTTTCGTAGGCGTTAGTAGAAGCAAAAATTGTTGACAACATTGATTTCCAATCAATATTCCTGATTTGAGTAAATATCCATATTAATGGAAAAATGAACACAAAGTAATGGAAACCTGGAGGAGTGTTTAACTTTGATAATCAATTGACACTCCTTTGCTCTTTCTATAGCAAATATAATCATAACTATAATTATAATCTTTATCTTCATCATCATCATTATCATCAATAGCATCCTCCTCCACATAAATGCAAAAACAATAAGTAAAGAAACAAAGATGAAGACTAACAGAATAACATTAACACTCCCAAAAACAGATAATCTAGTTTATTAGCATTACCAATCAATATTGAAAGGTATTTTTTTTACCTTCTAAGGTTTGGTGTTTTTTGGTTCGGATTCTCATAACAATTTACAGAAGAGAGAGTAAATTATCAGAAGCATTAATTGTAATAATTAATACCTAGAGGCGTAGGAGTTTTCCTTATCATGAGAAGCAAATCTGTGAATGTAATTCTGGGCTCAATCATCTTCAATTGGGTGTGAGGTTTAAGTCCACAATTCATGATAATAAGCCACATCTTGAAAACAATCAAACGATAAAAATCAATGAAACAGATTAAAACAAATAATAACAGAGGTTAATGTAAGATGAGGTTGATGATAATTGTCTGTCTGTCTATCATTTTTCATTTGATAATTTCTTGATTTGTAACTTTTCAGTTAATTGTGATTATTGTTATTACTGATCATTGCCTAAAGCTATTACATTGATTCGCTGAACATCTCATTTAATTATATACAATTGACTATACATTTTTACCTTGGTTTTACCTTTACATTTTTTAAACTTTTGGATTATCAAATGCTCAATGAACACTCCCTTCACCTCTTCATAACAAATCTCGGACCAAAGTGACGCTTGTTGATATGTGGCCAGGCAATTTATCATCATCCTCTTGAAAACTTCACTGATATGACAATTATTTCATCAGAATGTTATTTTTCACTTTCATATTATTAACTCATCAAAGTATAACAGATTTCATCTTTTTTTACTTCTGTCAATTACGTTTATTTTTTGCTGCTTGATGATAGAAACTTGAAAGTAAATAACTTTTTCAATTGTTTCATCTTTCAACAATATTGGATTTTGATTGCAATTATTGTTCATTGAAAGGATATTTAAAATTAAAGGTAAGAATCGATCTAACAATTTACAGGTTTATCGAATTGAGAAAATGAAATTAACTTGATCAATTGGTTTTGAGGTTTAATCAGATTAAGTGACAGTTTGAAGCTTAAACTGATTAATTAATAGACAAGTTTGAAAAGTGAAAAAACAAAAAGCTGAATCTGGAAATGAAAGTTAAGAGCTTTTTTGAAAGGAATCTTGTTTGTAACCTTTAACACGGTTGTGATAAATAAGATGAAATAATTTTCCTGATTTCAATGGAAAAAGTAAATTTATCATGATTGGTGATAGAGAATTAACACAATCAACAGACTAAATCACAGTGAGAATCATCAGTAAATATGCAATAATAATCGAAGGTAAGAGGAGGAGAAGAGGGAGAGAAGAGAAAGAAATGGAGAATGTAGAAAGGGAAGATAAATTCGGAAAAGATGAAAAATAAGGATAAGACAAATTCTGGCGAGGGTCTAATTTGGAAAAGGTAAAAATGTGAAACAAGCCACGTTTACCGCAGCGGGAGAAGCAAGGTTATTGAGCATAAAATGTGCTAGGAAAACGTACGTTAATCCAAAAAGCTTACAAACACCGCTAAACCTTACTTGTTCAGGCTACTGCTTACCATCATCATCATCATTAGCATTATCATGATATTGATATTTTTTCCTGGTCTTCTCTAGATTAGTCTCCCCTTATCCTTACCTTTCTACCTTTCAACCTCCCTCTCTCCCTCTGCTTCCATTTCTATTAATTCATTTATCTCATTCTCTCTTTGAATTCTTGGAATGATAGATTGAATGTTGACGTACTGTGATGGATGAAAGATGACTTAAAAGATGGTTAGATATGATACCTTGAGAAGTAGGAAAAAGAAGATAAAAAGATGAGGAGCAAAGAAAGAGGCGAACAACAAGAAGACCCGGGAATGGATACAAGACTAGATTAGTTAGAAAGAGAAATGACAGTTCGTTAGTTACCTGAAAAATAAGGTAACTTTTGGATAACTTATTCTTCACTTAATTTCTTGTTAATGTTCATCTTTCTTCTCATTCTTACTTTTTTAATTCTTGATTCCAACTGAGTTTTACCTGTACAATAATTTTCGGCCAAAAGAGAATGATGATCATCAAGGTGATGAACAAGTGAAAATTATTGAAAAGCTTTCACACAACTTATCTGTTCAATTCTGACACTTTCATTTGCTAAATGTTTCCTCTTCCGGGAAATTTTGCAAATCTTGCATTTTCACTCATAATTTATCAACAATTTGAATTTGATAATTTCTCAATGTTGTTTCGTCAATGGATAGTGGCATCCAACAGTATAATTTACAAGTTTCATTTTATGTTATCTTTGCTTTTCATGGGTCGATGGTGAAGCTTCGAATGAAATTTTCTGACTTACTTGAGAATATGAAAATTCAAGACCTGTTATCGAAAACATGATTTCACCGCAGGTGATTACAAAATATTGAGGAATTTGCCAGAGCATGCTAACATGATTCTCATTGACCACTTTATTGAGCTTGTAGTTAACCTGGAAATTGAAAAATATTGAAATTAGTAAATTATTTTTGTTGTTTGAAAAAATAAAAGTGTCATTACTTGACCAGAAATAGGATCTTGATTGACAACAAGAATGTAAGAAGCTCCGTTTCGGACTTTGATTGAGTAATCTGCTTCGGCAATGTTTTTCAATAAAACATTATATTTTTCAATGCCAGAGAAGGTTTCAATCTTAAGATAATCAGTGAGACCAGTTGAATAATTAAAGCTAAATTTTGGATCATTGCTGGCTTCATTGAGTGACTTGGACAAATAAATTGATTGACTAGTGTTTTCTCCATCTTTCATTGAAACGGGTAAACTGTAAGCGAGTTGGACTGCTGCATCACCTTTGTCGGGTTTAACCAATGAATGAGGATATATTTTAACAGATAACGAATAATTTGGACTTATAGTTGATGCGGACTTTTTTGGAATTAAATGAATAGCATTTATTTCTTGATCATCAATTTTAATATTAAAAGGCGCCAGTTCAATTGAGGTATCATTACCAAGATAACAGGTTCCTTGTGATTGCACGGTGATAGGGTAAAGACCAACAGGTAAATCATTGGGTGCTCGAATGGCCGAGCCAGGATCCAAAGAAAAGGTCTTTGGAAATGCTGAATTGGCTGATAATAAAGTGATTGCACATGGTAAACTGTTGATTAAAGTAATGGCGCCATATCCTGGGGATGGACCTTTTGGTACTTCAGATTCTAGGCTTATTTGAAGAAAAGCTGCTACTATAAATGAAGCTCCAGCCAACAAACCACCGATGGTCATTCTTTGAAGAGGCGTTTTAAAGATTCCAATTTTATTTGTGATCGGGTAAACGATGTATGAAAAAACTGGGATCATGCCTACAATCAAAACTGGATTGATCACTTGAAGCTGATCAGGTTTTAATGCTGTTTCACCGAACACAATACCATCCATTTTGAGAGCTTGTAATGTCCATCGTGAACCTTGTTGATCAAACAAAGCCCAGAATAGTGGAAGGGGGAGATAGAGGAAAAGTACCCGATTGACCGTTTTAACATCTTGAATCAGTTTAGGCTGTAAAGAGTAAAGATAGAGAAAATAATGAAAATCAATTTCGAGATGAACAAAAATGCTGACGATTGATACTTACACTGAATTTATCTTCAGCATAATCTAACCAATGATCTCGTTTTTCCAATCCTTTTTTAGAGGTGTAAAGTGATTGCAACTTAACACCAATTGCATACTAATCAAGAAAAGAGAAAAAGAAACAATTAGTAATCATAAATTACTGCAGATTATCTAATAGAGTATCTTAAATCAGAGATCCCATGGAATGAGCTCAAAGGAGTTATGATTGCACAATGAAGTGATATGAAGTGTTTGACTTCAGTGATACTTGTTATTACACATTAAACACTGGAAATGTTATTTAGAGTGGTTTCATTAAAGATAAAGGATTTAAGATGTGTTTTTAAGATGATATTGAGGTGTTGATGCTCGTGTTTAGATGATGTTCATTATGATGACATTACTTACCGCATTGCATTGGAAAAATTTAAATATAACATTTCCTTTAGCAACTGCAACGATTCGATAAAAAGGTTTACCAGCAATAAACAGCAATAGCGCAACGGTCATTAAAATAGCAGGAACTCCAAAGGCAAGTGGGAAACAATCACCTCTCGAGGAACAAGAAACATCACTGCGAAGTATTGGAGTGATAAAGGTTGAAACCAAACTTCCCAAATTAATGGACATGTAAAAAATGGCAAAAAATTTGTTCAACTGGTCCTCTTGTCCGGCAACAAACTGATCACCTCCAAAAGCACTTACACAAGGTTTAATCCCACCAGTTCCAAATGCAATTAATCCCAATGAAAATATAGACAGCAAACTAGAAAAGAAAAAAATGATTAACTAATTGTCAATGATTTTTTGGATAATCATTATCAACTTACCTATGCTCAAAGTACGACGCGGCTGATAATGCTATATTACCCACTGCATAAAGTATACTTAAGTACAAAATGGTTCTGAATAAAAGAGTAAAAATTAGTTGATTTTATCGACATTTTTAATTTTAAATCTTACTTGAATTTTCCTAAATAAGAGTCGGCTAAAATAGCACCGATTAACGGTGTAAAATAACAGAGCAAAACAAATTCATGATATGATTCAGTGGCTTCATCATCGGTTAGTCTTAAAACTTTGGTGAAATATAAAACCAGAACGGCTGTTGATTGGATTCGTTGAAATTAACCAATGATTTTAATCGTTCCAAGTGATGGTTCCAATAGATAAAGGGTAAGAAAAGAGTTTAACAATTAATGAGAATTGTAAAAAATGTTATATTTACATTGGCATTTATTCAGGGTTTGATTGTTAAGTTAATTGTGAAATGAAGGTTCATTTACTTTATTCCCAGTCTGAGTCTCACTCTTATTAAATCTTATAATTTAGATGCTTCCATCAACATCAATCATTAATCATCATTCATTTGTACAATTGATTGTACAATCAATGAGAGGTTAACATTTGTTTTGTACACTGCAACATTTAGAAACTGAATCAAATCAAAACGACTCTTTGATGATGATCATCATCAATATTATTTTGTATGTTGCTTCTATTCATTTCATTTTTTAAATGTTAACCTTTTTTTGTGGCTTGAATCAATTCAAATAATGGGTTCAACTCGATGAAAAGAATAGAAATAAAAAGTATTAATACAATTTAAATTAAACCCTGTTGATTCTGAAATCTATTTAAATTTGGAATGCACAATTAAAGTAGTTATCCATTGATCTTTTTTAATATTAATAGTCTATTAAAAATATGATAATCCTAACATTAATAGTCATCATTCATTTGCTATTCAAGTTTTGTGTTCAATAAAAGATGTGGCGTTAAGGATGAAGAGAGAGAGATTCACCAGAAATCATCAATTAATTGACATTAAATTGAGAAAAAAGTTTCAAATTTCTGTTAATTCAAATCACGTTTGCAATTTTTTGACTCTAAAAAGTTGACTTTTAAAATTGAAATTAGCAAAACTGATGAAAATTGAAGACTTGTTTGTGATCTGATTAGTTGGAATTGATCAGATGAAAAGGTTGAATTACATGTCAAGGTTTACCATTAATTGGTTTCATGCGTTTCAACTCAAATAAAAGTTAACTTTCAATTTGAATCTGATTATTTGGTAAAAGTGCAAAATTTTCTCACAAAGCCAAAAGTATATCAACAAGTGAAAAACGATGATTTTGATAAAAAAATGAAGAAATGATCTAAATTAGTGTCAATCCATTTTGCATATTTAAAGCACTCGACGAGCTGAACAAGTTGATAAAGTTTTGCTTACGAATTCATGATTTTTGCAAAACTGTTAAAACCTAAGGACTGATAATATCAAACATAATTGTAAGGTTCATTTTATCGACAATTAACAAGTTGTCAATATTAATGATGACAATAGTAAATTAGCATTAATGATTTAATATTGCTTATGAACTTATTGAAGTTGAAGTGAAGTGTTCACTTGTTTTCCAGATAAATTGATTAATGCATCAAAATTGCCTGAAACTGTTTCTTCTTCCCCTTAATTAATTAATAGTTATGATGTTAATGATGATACAAAATCGATGGATTTGTAATGAAATATGTAAAAAAGGCTGAGACTTGATGATGGGAAGATGAAGGAAGAAAAGGGAATGTAAAGTGGGAGGGTTATTGGACCAAGGGTCAAAGGATTTTTACCTTTGCCTGGTTAAGATTAGTGATTAAACATTTTATTGGGTAAAAGTATTTTGTTAATAACATGCTTGTCACACCGTCCTAACAGGTAAACCTGTTTATGTGTGAGTCTGTTTAAGCATAACCATAAAATTGAAAGTAAAATGGTAACCAAGTTTTTAATTTTTATTTTTTACCTTCAATTTTTAACCATTCATTTGGGTGGTTACATTTGGATTGTTAATGATGATTAGAAGGAATAATTTCAATGTTAATCAGTGTTGACAACGTCAACTGTTAAATGATTAACCTGACTACTGGTGAAGATTAATTTTTGAGCTACACACATTAATAGCTTTTAATGTATAATAACGTTTGATATATTGATCAAGAATTATCAAGGCTTGTGTTCAACATCTATTCCTGTAACCTGAATGTAATCACTGATTTTAACTATAATCAAAGTGATAAATTAAACTATTAGTTAATCACAGGTTATGATAATCAAATGACAAACAGTGTGAGCAACAATAAAGGTAATGATTAGAGAAGGTTGAAAATAGAAGCTTCAGAAAGTAAAAGGTAACCAAAGCCATTTCCCGTTTGCTCGTCTTACAAGATTCAAATGAGCTTCTTGTTAATCTAATTATTTAATACTATAATTATTGTAATTAAAGTTACCTGAGCTTACAAACGTTATATTAATCAATATTGAATTTGAAGACAACGAAACTTGAATCACTTGGAGTAATTAAAACTCGTATTGATTTGAAAGTTGATTTTTTCAAATATGGTGTTGAAAGTGAAAAAACAAGAATTGAAATTGATTAATTATTTAAAAGCAGATTGAAAATCATTGCCAAATAGAGTAAAATCAAATTCAACTGATCACCGTTAAGTTGAACCAATTTGTGATTTTGATCATTAACAATATTTGCGACTGGTAATTGAAATTGCGATTGGAGCCAAATCAAAGTTAATTAAGTTTTCAAGCTGACAAAATTGATTACAAGAGCAAAAAAGCCACAAGAGATTGAATTGAAAGACAAAAAAGTTTCAAAGTTGAACCAAACATGGATTCGTAAGGTGAGAATGAAAAGAATGCAATTAACGTTTAATGATGTTTTTTGTGTTATCTCAAGTGCACATTGCAAAAGGTACAAATGTCCATAAGAAATTGGACAATTTCAAATGGAACAAGGTTAAAGGTTAGAAAAGGTGAATCTTCAGAACAGACAGACAATGGTTGCATGGTTTTGCCTCATAATATATTTTGCCTAATATAACCGCAAGACATGATTTTAAACACGGTCAGAGGTAACATGTTGTTGTTGTTTTGCTATGGACAAACAATGGGTGGGCATCATGCATTTTTGGGCACTTTTTTGGTACCAAAGAGCGAGGACAAAAAAGTGGGCAAAAAAATGGTTAAACAAGAAAAAAACATAATCTATTGAATTCATATTTTTTATATTATCAATAGAGTGCGTGAGAGAGGGACGCGCGACTTCAACTCTTACAGTTTTTACCTACTAATACCTGAGGCCAAAAATCAATCAACAGAAAGAAATTCAAGTTAGCCCAGGTAAGGCGAATCATTGCTACTCAGTTGAATGTAAGAAAATATTTTTTTCTTCAAATAACCTTTGGTTTACCTGTTTATTTTTGTTTACGAGATTGTCCTTTGTTTTGCATGTAAGACGAGCAAGGAATGTGTCTTGAGAAGATGTGATTTTAATCATGATTAAAATGCTATTCAGTCAACCTTTCACCAGTTTTACCTTTCAAATATTATGCTTGACAATAATCATAATAGTAATAATAAAATAGATTGCAAGTAATAGAAGATGAAGAAGAGAAGAAAAGAAGAAATCAAAGGGCAAATCTTTCTTTGCATTTCTATTGAAAGGGCAAAGTGAAAAAAAGGTAAAAAAATGTCATAGACTTTGTGTTGTTAGAAAACTCTTTTTTTAGGAACAACCTTTTTTTAGGTGAAAAAGCAGTAAAAAAATAGTTTACTTCAACTACTAATGCAATATTAATACAATACTATTTTGATGTTAGTTGCACTTTATTATGCCTATTATTATGATTATGGACTGTAAAAATATGAGGGCTTAAAATACATATATGTGTATTATAAATAATTATATTTATTTAGCTTGAAATATCTATAGGAACGTGTTAAGGTGCGATACTATCAATGCCCGTAGTTTTATGTGAACATTGAAAAGGTTTGGTTTTTTTTCTTCAGGTAGCGACGCACCCTGAATGTTTGAACTACTATTTGGTAACAATAGTAATGATAGCTTCTATTGGTAATGATGGTGGTGGTGATGATGATGGTGATGGAGGTTGATGGGTCAAGTGATTCAAATAGTGATATTGTCATTGGGATTTGTCTGAAACATTTTGATGAATAATGTTAATCATTGGAAAAATTGCAATGACAATGAGTTCGAGAGTCCTATTTACCAGTCGATAATGGATCAATTTTTTTACATAATGATTTTTGCTTTTTTGCTTTCTCTTGTAGCTGACAATCAATTGTTTGCCTTTCTAAGTTTTTTGTCATTTAGTTGATACTTGAACTGGAAACAATTAAAACGTTTAATCAGTAAATCATGATTGTTTATGTTGGAAATGCTATTAAGACTAATTGCATGATTTATGATAAGTTTTGAAACTACAAAAATGTTTAAATGCTATTTACTGGTTACTGGTTTGTCTTTGATTGCAACAATACGATAATGATAGATGAAAGTGTAAAGTAAAGTAATGCAGAGAGGAAATACAGATATTTGTTCATTTAATTCATTGATTTTAATTCATTTGTCTTGGTTGAAAAGGATTTGATAAAAGACATTAATAACTATCGATGAAAAAGATACCTCTGTAAATTGCTGGTTCAACTTGAAACAATAACCACAAATAACATAAAGACTTGGCTGATCAATTAGCACAACGCTTAAAATAAACAACGACGGAAGTAGATTGAATAAAAGTTAAGAAATAAGGCTTTTAATATTGGCATTTAGCCAATAAGCAATGCAGACAAAAAATGTAATCTTAAATAAAAAGTGGATAACCTATTTAATAAGCATGATTGTGGGTGGCAAGAAGTAAAAAATGAGTATGGGTTACTGAATGGTCGATTATAAGATCATGGTGGACTCAGACACGTGTTGAAACAATTGAATGGGAAAAAAATGAGAGGGAAAATTAGGAAAAAGATGATTTACCTTTCATGCCATAATAGCAGAAGCGTTCACAAAATTCATTTCCAATGATAAAACACACTGATCGAGGATACTTAAGATCTTTAGTATTAGTTGATTCCAGATCGAGCTTTTTTGGTTTATCCAAATTATTGGTATTATCCATGATTGAGCTGTCACAATAATAAATTCACAAAAAGATGATTAAAGATGGAAGACAAAATAGATGAGAGGAGAAAAAAAATTGAGTCCTTTTTGTCTTACTGTAAACCTTCACATTAAATGTATTCTATTAAACTACCATTTATATTTATTAATCAATCATTAATTGGATGAGATTTGGTGGCAAAAAAACAAATGACAAAAAGCTGACGATAAAATTAATTAATGTAGATGGTGGTTATCAAATATCTACAATCAAGTGAAGGTTTACCGTAAATGACTTTATGAGATTCACGTGAGAATTTAGAACAAATCTTGAAAGATAAATTTCTCTATCTCCAGAATTAACTGGTGAATATCAAAGGTTGCATAAAATTGTACCCAAAAGGGGAAAAGGTAATAAATTGAGATTTTATAATTGGATGAGTATCAGTTAAGAGAAGAGTTGAAGGTTAGGTAAATGTCATAATTTGATCCAATGGTGAGGGTAACAATTTATCAAATGAGTAAACAATCAATCAGTGGTTTTTGTTTTATGTACACTGAAAAAAAAACAAGAAGTAAAATGTGTCATTCCCGGTGAATAGGCATTCACATCAATTTTCGTGAAAATAGACTTAAGTACAGTTCATATCTGATATCTTTTAATTATCTTTATCTGATCTTCATTGTTTTCATTTCACATTTCAAGCCTTTATTTATTTGTTTAATTCCCTTCTTTTGAAATTATTATTTACATAGCTGGCTTCGTCTCCATCTAACCCAGACTGCTAATTGGAAATTTTTCTTAATTGATTCAGTGGCCTTCTCTCAGTTTTAATCAACCCGGATGGAATCAAGATTTGTATCCATATTGTTCAACCATTTTTGTGCGGTAAAATGTGGAAACAGTGTCATCTGGTGTCGAGTATTGTAGTTTACAATTATTTCAATGGAAACAAGAAATTGTGATTATTGTGATTTCGATGAATTAATTGTGGATTAAATTGTAAGTATTTTTGGATTAGTAAGTTTATCACATTGATGATATTTATGTTTCTTCTTGCATCATTTTTTTTGTAATTTCAGGTCTCAAGTGATGAAAAATTGTCTGGTTTCAATGGTTTACGCTAATCGAGACTTGTTTATCTGATATTTGTTTCTCTTTATTTGATGACATAATTCATGGTATTTGTTAAAATACTTGAAGATTTATGAATCTGGTCAATCTGTATCAAGTACAATTATGAATTCAAATCTTGTAAAGACAACATTAGGATTAAAAGAGTAATATCTGGGAACATTGAGACAATTGAGACAAATTTGGGACAATGGAACATGATGGAATTATTCTTCACAATCATGGTGAGATTTAAATGACAGTCGTAAAACTCAAGGATTTTAATGGTAAAAGAAACTTTCCAAAGCTGAATAAAAATTCAGGGGAAATTACATAAATTTACGTTGGAAAAGATGCAGATAACTGGTACTTTACAATCTGTTTAAATTCAAGTAAAACTGAACCTGAGCTTTATTTTGTTTTATTAATTCAGTTAAGTGAAAATAGACCTTATCTCAAACTCAAACATAGTCTTTAAGCCGATTTATCTAATACCTTGAGATATTTGGTGTTTTTTTCTTGTCAACAGTAGCAGTTACAATGTTGGTACAATCAGATAATTTAATGTATTACATTTGTTATCACTCTAATTGTGTGAAAGTGAATGTTGATATTTGTTTAAATGCACTCATCAATTCAAATTAATCCATTTTTAGCTTTCAACTGATAATTTGTTGGATTCATCAGACTAGACACTTTGCACAAATCACACAACGATACAATGAATCTAAGTTGAACTATTAACTGACATTATAAGTTATAATACACATGGAACTCTTTATAAAAATATGAAACTGAAACAGATTATTTCAACAACAAAATTGGCGACAAAATAATTTCTAAAAGCCATTACGAAGCAATTTCTCAATGGTTTAAGCTAACGTACACTCTAGTTATTCACCCTTTCCAGCTGTATTTTGTTTGAAAATTTATAATCTCTTTCAGGGCTCAAGCACTTTAAGACTTCTGTCTACATCAGTATTAGTGGTGAAAGAAGTTCTGGATTAACTATCCAGACAATTTCACTTCTAACCTCAAGAGATTTCAGCTTTCAATCTTTTTTCTTCTACCAAAACTACCTGTTCTTTTACAGTATCATAGATGGCGATATCACAACTATAATCTTTTTTCTGTTTTTTTTCTGTTTTTCTCTTTCAATCTCTTTCGCTCTCTTTCTTTACCTACTCTGTTCCAGATTCGTGTCCACCTCAATTTACTTGTTTAACTTGTCCAGATTTATCGTGGGGAGGTTCTTGGATGCTCAATAAGTTGGTTAAAAATGTTGTACACAGTGTTTCAACCATCTCCAGAAAAACTCAGTAATCTTCAGTTGATAAACAACCAACACCAAACTACATCATTCGACATATGAGATAACGAGTGATTGTACACGTTAGTATAGTTTCGAATTGTGCTTCAATTTCTTTATTTGTGTTACTCCAACTCTATGTTCCATTGATAAATTGTGATTTACAACTCGATTTCGTCTTCGTTATTAACTGACTATCAAAATGTGTGGTAAGTAATCTTACTTTGGCCATTTCTTATTCGTTTGTTTATATTAATTCATCTTCATTTCGTTAAATCTCTTTATCAGGTATTTTTGCTTACATAAATTACTTAGAACCCAAAACGCGAAAAGAGATTTTACAATTTCTCATTAGCGGCTTACAGCGTCTTGAATATCGAGGATATGACTCTGCAGGTAAGAAAACAATTCGATTCATTCTTTCTGTTGTGATTATTACATTTGACAGAGATTTAACGGTTCTCAATTTTTGATCTCTTTCAGGAATTGCTTTTGACAATGCTGAAGGAAAAACGGAAATTATTCGTCAAAGTGGAAAAGTCAAGGTTTTAGAAAATGAAATATGGTCCCGTGATGATTTAAGTGTTGATCAGTCTCTTGATATTCATGTTGCAATCGCTCATACCCGATGGGCAACTCATGGTGCTCCAAGTCCTATTAACAGTCATCCTCAAAGATCAGACGAGAAACAAGAGTTTGTTGTCATTCATAATGGCATTGTCACTAACTATAAAGATATCAAACAGTTCTTGGTAAGGAATAATAAAATGATCCTACAGAAATACTAATGAAAGACTATCTATTGCTTTATGACAATCATAAATATACACGTATTATGTCATCACTGTAGATTTCATAATTCTTTGAAAGGATATCAAACAATTATCTTAATCATCAATTGTATTACATTTCAATTCTAATTTTCTTTTTTTCTACATCCAGACTAAGAAAGGACTCACTTTTGAATCTGAGACGGATACGGAGATAATTGCTAAGCTAATCAAGCACATTCATGATAACCATCCCGATTTAACATTCCGAGAGTTAGTCGAACAAGTGGCCTTACAATTGGTATGTTTTCTAGCTCTCTAGTTCTGCTAGCTTCAATGATAAATTATCTTCCCGTTCTTCCCGCGTTCTCTCAATCTAATATAATCATCAGTTCACTTTCATCAAACCAATTATTTATTTTTCTCTTTAAACAATTTGAGAAGTCATATTTCTCTATTCAATTCAAAAATTTCTTTATATCATCTTTCTACCTCCTACCTTGTCTGATCAATTTGTTGTTCCATTTTATCTACTTTTACTTTGAAGGAAGGAGCATTTGCCCTAGTTTTCAAAAGCATCTTATATCCCGGACAGTGTGTGGCTACTCGACGAGGAAGCCCGTTGTTGGTTGGAATCAAGACCAAATCTTCTCTTTCTTCAGATCATATTCCGGTTTTATTCAGCTCCAAAGGTGGGTAGACATGACACACATTTTTATATCGTTAACCTCACAATACAAATTTATCAATTTCACTAATATTCCAACTAAAAATGGCTTACAGAATGAGAATCAAATCAACTTTTCCGGGTCCACCACCCTCTTTCCATGTTGATATGTATTCATTTGAAACTTTTTCAGCTTCATAAAAAATTTCTATTTGAATTATTCAACCTTTCTCGTTCTGCAATCTTGAATCAATTTCATTCTTCCCATTTGTTCAATTTAGCTTCGACTATCCTTTACTTTTAGTTTGCACCAAAAACCGGTCAATAGCATCAATTAATGTGCTAATCAATTTCTAAGTTGAATTGTTATTAAATAAGAAGTAGAATACAAAAATAATGAATGATCGGACATTAACACTAAAATTAAGGCTTGGTTTATTACGTTATTAAATTTAATTTTTTGCCGAGTGAATAATTTGTAAGCAAAGTGTTGTAATCATATTTCAGATAAATGAAACAAAATCTTCTTCATTATCAATCATGTTTTAGCGATGGTAAAAAGAGCGTGTTACAGAATTGGCAAGAAGTATCAATTTTTATCGTCTTTAAGTATCTCAGTTGCATCTCTCATAAAAATATTGGCCATTATTTAATCAGTATCTTCATTTGGTGGTTAATTTGTTGATAATTTTCAATAACAGTTTAATTATGATAGCAATGTACAATAATGGTACAATATATAATTAGATAAAAATTTAAGGCTATAAGACTAAATATTTGATAATATTTATTCTAACTGTCTGGTATTTAACACCCTTTCTTAATCAACTACATTTACTACTCTCGCAACTTATTGTCCACGTTTTATTGTTACCATTTTAATCCTAAATCAAATTAATTAACATTTTTTAACCTTTCCCATTGCATGTTTCGTTATTGTGTTTTTCCACCTTTACCCAATCAATACCAAACCATATCACAGACATTTTGGTGCGCTTACGAAGCTCTAGCGGTTTACGTGAAATGGATCTTCAGACAGGTATAGACACTTAAATAAAATTTCATTGCAATTAAGTTACTTGGTTACCGTTCTGTTTACTACCGTTTATTTTAGCTTATAAATGGTGAAATATTTGTAAATATCAAAAGTTCAAACTGTCGCTAATTACTAGCCAAAGAAATTTGATTATAGAGTTGCTAGATAAAAAAATAGGAATCAAAACCAAGTGATTTAAGTGAACATTGTTATTTCCGCGTCATTTCATCTTTATTGTTTCATTTCACTCATGGTCATAAACGTCAATATCATCTGTAATTCATTTTTTGATTGATTGATTAACAATAACAATCTCATTGGCATTATTTTTTTTCTTCCATTTCTTAGATTTGAAGCGGCAAAAAGATATTACACCAACTGGCTTGATCGGGACTAAAATAAAAAGATCTGATTCAACGACAGAATTCACGCCATTAAGTGATCACGCTGAAGTTGAATATTTTTATGCTTCTGATGCAAGTGCCTTTATTGAACATACAAATCGGGTTATTTTTCTCGAAGATGATGACGTTGCTGCTATTGAAGATGGCCGTAATTATTATTTAAATATAAATTTATTAATCTGAGAAGACTAAACATATAAATGCTCAGCGTTCATGTTCCATTTTATGCGATTGTCCATGAGTTTTCTTGAATTTAATCTTTATTCTTGTTTCTTCTGCCTTTTCTGGTTCTAGGTCTTACAATTCACAGAGTTCGTCGAGATTTTGATGATAAATCACCGTTAACCCGAGAGATCATTACTCTCAAATTAGAAATTCAAGCGATTATGAAAGGAAATTTCAGTTCATTTATGCAAAAAGAAATATTTGAACAGCCGGAATCTGTTTTCAATACAATGAGAGGACGAGTTAATTTTGAGAATGAAACTGTTATCCTTGGAGGAATTAAAGATTACATTCCAGAAATAAAAAGATGCCGTAGGCTTATCTTGATTGGCTGTGGGACAAGTTATCACAGCGCTATTGCAGTAAGTTTACCTGTTTTCAATCAAAAGTTTAGAATGGTGGAACATTATTGCTAATTTATGCACGATTTAGTGTATTATCAAATCTTCCAAGTTTTAATACTAGTTAATCAAAGTATTGGTTGCTATTTCTTTACCAAAATGATTCTGGTTCTATTCAATTCACTTTTAAGATTCATTTCTAAACGTTAATTTTTTTCTCACTCTTTTTAGACACGAACTATTTTAGAGGAATTGACTGAATTACCTGTCATGGTCGAACTTGCTAGTGATTTCTTGGATAATGAAAGACCCATTTATCGTGATGATGTTTGTTTCTTCATATCTCAATCTGGTGAAACAGCAGATACTTTGATGGCCTTAAAATACTGCAAGCAACGCGGAGCACTGATTGTTGGAATCACCAATACAGTTGGAAGTAGTATTTGTAGAGAAAGTCATTGTGGTGTACATGTTAATGCAGGACCCGAAATCGGTGTCGCTTCAACTAAAGCATATACTTCACAATTCATCTCTCTTGTTATGTTTGCATTGGTTTTAAGTGAAGATAGAATCTCAATGAGACCACGTCGAACTGAGATCATTCAAGGATTGAAAATGCTACCAGATCAGATCAATTCTGTTTTAAAACTAGATGACCAAGTCAAAGCTATAGCTGAGGAATTATACACTAAAGGATCAATCATGATTATGGGTAGAGGTTATAATCATGCGACTTGTTTGGAGGGAGCTCTCGTAAGTCATCTTGTTTATTATCAGTATTTCATCTTTTCTCGTATGTTCTTTTTTTAAGTCTGGTTCAGCATAACGAGTGTTTGTTTATTCACTCTCTAGCTGTTAATGATGAACTAGTAACATAAAAAACAAGAAAATATCTTGCGTTTCCAATCTTTAGAGAAATGTGCTGAATTCTTCATTTAATGACAAGATTACAAAATGGTGATTTATTTATTCTTTTTTTTTCATTTCAGAAAATCAAAGAGTTAACATACATTCCATCAGAAGGTGTACTCGCTGGTGAGCTTAAACATGGACCGCTCGCATTAGTTGATGAAGCCATGCCAGTCATAATGATTGTCACACGTGATAAAGTGTACACCAAATGCATGAATGCAGTTCAACAGGTATTTTTCACTTTCTCCTTGCAATCATTTCAAAAATTGCGCTATTTACGTTTTTTGCTGCAAGTTTATCATTCAAAATGAGACAAATTCATTTTGAAAATTGTTGAAATCTGCTGTTTTCTTATCATAGTTTTATGTATTCATAAATTATCAGCCCTTATGCACAATAGTAATTTATTAACTTGAAATGATATTGATTTATGATTTGATTGAAAATGTCTTATGAATCAAAAATAAATATCTGATTGTTTCATCTTACTTATCTCAACAGGTTACCGCTCGAGGAGGTAGACCAATTGTTATATGCGAAGAAAACGATAATGAAACTCCTACCATGGCCTACAAACATCTTAAAATTCCTCACGTTGTTGATTGTTTACAAGGAATTCTAACCGTTATTCCATTGCAGCTCCTTTCATATCACATTGCTGTACTTCGTGGATGCAATGTTGATTGTCCAAGAAATCTCGCCAAATCTGTTACTACAGAGTAAAGTAATGAGACAAGAATGAATCTGTCTAAGTTATATTAGAAAGTACTTCAAGACCATAAAAAAACTCCATGGGATCAAGGTTCTTAGAGTGTCAATTGTGATTATTACCTTTCAAATTCACCTAAAATACAGGAAACTGAAGGGTTTAAATTTTCTTGTTTTTACTTCCCAAGTTAACTATTATCTATTAACCTTGCAATTTTAACACCTATTTTTAACGCATTACTATTTTTACTTTAAACCTTTTTTTTCTATCTTCTGCTGGCCAAATGATGACTTTATCGACGGTAGAAGATTAAAAATAATCCTTTTGAACAACAGTTCACCCTGCCAATCAAATTGTCTTTGTTGCACTAAGAAAAATAACTTATTTTTTGTATTCAAAAATTGGCGATTTAATTTTGTTAACCGTTCGATAATAAACAAAAACATAAAAAAGTATGATTGTTATTACAAAATTTTTACTTTTCTTTGATGATCCTGGTTGTCCATCTTGTTGAAGTGAATGCTGCAAGATTAACCATTGTGAAAATTATTGCAGTTTATGTAATCATTTCAGATAAGCTTCAATAATATTTGAGGTGAACCAATCATCAGTGAATTGCAAATGATCACCAGGTATAGTTAATTTAATTAGCTTTCCGGATTCATTAAGCTCTTTCAAGCCTAATCGATCATCCGTGTACAATAAACTGTCTTCTAATGGGACAATCTTTTTAATATTTCCAGTTTCATAATAGCCAAAAAGACTGCTCTCCCTGGGTATGACCATTGAATCATCTTCAAACATTATCATCACAAATTTGTTTAAATTAAGCAAGTTTTGACGATAAGTTTCATTTCTGGGACTTCTTTCATTATTGATGTCAGCTAGGAAAACACTTTTCTCCTTGTACTTTTGTTCTTTCAATGGATCATGCCAATATTCAGCTTGAACTGAAACATGAATTTAAAAAAAGGAAACAATTAGAAATCTATGATTAGATGGAAAAATGATAGTAGATATGGTTTAATCTAGCCATTCATGTAGTTGCGGTAGTTATTTAGTGAATCTACCACCATTAAAATCTCATAATCTTGATAGCATCACACTATCTTGATGAGAAAGTCACCCGTTTGTTACAAGAATTTTGAGAAGCATTGATAAATCAACTTACCCAATCTTTTTTGGACAAAACTGTTGTAAGCGCCTAAAGAAAGAAGTTTCCGTACAAAATCACAAACCGAATTATGGAGTAAATTATTAGTAACAGCCTCACACCGAGGTAATCCGAAAACACCCTGATGTTGAGCTCCTAAGGTAATTAAATTACGGACTGGAAGAGAACACCGTTGGACCAAAGCTCGAGTAAACTGACCTCCTTGAGAGAAACCAATCAAATTGAAACCGTTTTTCAGTTTCTCGTCTGATCGTATCAACTGACAAGCGAATGATATCTGATCATTAACATTCATGAAGTATCCATTGCTAAAATCTTTTTCTTCATTATCACCGATTCGAAGCGATCTCACATAAATAGAGGGAACTTGTTGTTCGATTAAATCAACGATAGCTCCAAGAGATCCGCGGTTACAGCAAGTATCACCCATGCCATGCCAAAGAACAACTGGAAGAGGTTCATCTGCTGATGAAATGTTTGCATTATTAGATGAACAGGTCACCACTTGAAAGAGGAAAACAAACGCAACAATGGCCAACATCTTCAAACAACGAATTTAAATTCACCAAACTGAGTAATGAAAAAAGATCAAAACCTTAGCTTAACACTAGTATCTATACATAGACTGGGAAAAGATATGACTTGAGCTTAGCTTGAACTGTTTAGTCAAAATTATCTTTTTCCCTCTCACAGTTTTCCTTTGTTTTCAATAAGCTATTATCTCTCTATTATTAACATTATACCAATGTGCCAATACTCTATGGTAACAGATTAAAACGCCATTTTCTGTTAATTGATACCAGATAAAGCCAAATCGATGGATGATCATTCTGATTATGTAAAAAATATTAGTTACATAACATGTGAAAAACATAATATCCTGCTTTGTTATGAAGCATATCTGTTTTTAACCAGTGATAACTTTATTCCATGACCATTTCTTTTACTCAGCTGAACCCTGATTTTCGAAATTTTCTCAACTTTAATTAATTGCTTGTGATCTTCTCTGGAACCAATTTAAATTCTGAAATCAAGATATATATTACACATCATGTAAGTAAACAAAATTATAATCTTCATTGCAAGATAAAATTCAAGATGTTGCCACTTTGTATCAACCTTTAAAGGCTCTTTGTTTGCTATTATTTTTTGACTAGAAATGGCAGTTGATTCAACCTCAGTGAACCCTTCTCATGTGAAGATATTTTGAAGATGATGAAGAGGCAAAGAATGGGAAAAAAATATCACAAAAAACGAAGATCTTAATTGCTTACAATATGATTATGTTGCGAGTAGATTTGTGGGTCTATGGCATAGTCATGGAGCAAGAGGGTGACTTTGTGCAACTTGATCCTTTACCATTCAGTTTTTGGAGATAAATAAAAAAACGATGATAGAGATGACAATATTACGTTAAAATTTCTAATTCATAAGTGGCATGGTTGACCGACAGTGCATATTACTTTCTTCTCAATGGATTCACTCTTCACTGCTCTTTGGGAACCATTTTTCTTAACTTAATTTCTGGGCGCAAATGAGTACAAAAAATTACTCAAGATAACCGCCATATCACACGTCACCATCTAAATTTTTTTTATAAATCAAAGATTCATCTCAAAATTTTATCCCAGTAATGCCAGTATTCAACGCTTCAGGCATAAATATCATTTTACACCTTGATTATCATAATTTGAATCACAAGATAATGGGAAAACTATTGATAATCATAAAATTGGATCATTCCTGCCATAACTCAATATCCATAGGGAACCAGATATTACCCAGGCTTACCCAGGCTTAATAACCAATTAACCGTTCAACATTGATAATCAAACGAGTAACCTCTGATGTGGATAAGTGGAAAAAGAACCCGATTTTACATGGACAACAGCCTGAATGGTTCTTAATTGCTGTGATTGATTTCTTTTAGAAATTGAATTGAAAACGTTACCTGGTTCATGCATTATTATAACATTATGAGGATAAAAAGCTATCTGTAGGATTTTAGATTATTACTAAAACTCCTTTTGTAATGGATCGTTTTTATCCTTCTTTATAATTTATCCTGTTCTGCTAAATCATTCAAATTCCTTCTCAGGAAGCCAAATTTAACGTTTAAACAATCTTTAACTGGTTTTCATTCTAAAGAAGGTAACAAAATGATCTTACTGACCACTACTATTAAGAAGCTTTCTTATTCTTACATGTATCTTATTTTACTTTGTATTCTTTGTAGCCTCAGCATGAGATTGAATGGACAACCAATTCAAAATTCAAGTCAAAGTGGACTACAATAATGTTGGAACAAGTATCAAGATGCAGAAAGAAAAATTAAACCATATCATCAGTGCTAATGCTACTTCTCATGGTAAAGAGCTTTTGTCTTACACCAACATTCTCAGCATTCTGGTTCTAATATGGATCACTAATATCTTCTAATGAATATATCTTCTTCTCCATACTGAATAAATGTATCAAACCTTTTGAAAACTCATAAACCCTAGATCAAAATGAGTTTGATAAATGTTAGACTTGCATTGAACCCAAAAAAACTGGAAAACTTCATGAAGGTTAGTTAACTTGAACTTCAAAATCAATTTATCCTTTTCTTTCTCAATTAAAATGATTACTTTCTTCCACAGAAGAGCTCAAATTGAATTATCACCGCAGAGTCTAAATGAAAAAGTGAGACCTGTAATATATGGAACAAGTCAAATTGTTAAAAATTGATTTCAAGCAGAAAAGAGAATCCATTCACCGGGAAAAAGTGCAAGACCTGTTTTTTTTGGTCACTCAATTGACTCTGCCGTTTCATCTAATCCACCATAGCTTACCGTAATCATGATCAACATTAGTCAACTATTTGGCCTTTCAACCATTGCTGATACATCTGCAAACAAGAAGGTTCAATCTTGATTTTTCAATCTTAATAACAGGATAACCAGAAGTAGTAATTATATGCGAAACACACTCAATAACATATGTTTGCCGAGGTAATTATACACAAATTCAACCTTACCTGTACCAAAGGCTCAACATATTGGCCATATATTCATAATGTTTACTTTTTATACAGAAATTTACCCTCAACCTGGAAAAGTCAAAGGTCAGAGTCACCCTTAAATCCAAGCAGAAGGAGAAAAAGGAGAAATATTTTCTGAGGAAAAATTTTTCACACCAAGACATAAACAAAAACAAGAAATGAACGACAACGGATACACCAATGAAACCTTGTTATTCACATTCTTTTGCAACTTATTCTCATTTTTTTTTTATATTTTCCTTTTCTCTTGAAACATATTCTAAAAGTGCTCTACAAGAATCAATGATGCATTCCTAGTGATAAAGAAACTCCTTTTATTTTTCTCATCATCATCATCTTTTCCTTTTCACCTTTCGCTTTTTTACTCCATTTATTTTCTTTGTCATGCTTTGTAATATATTATTATGACTATGCTTTTTTTACCTTTCCTACTTAACTATAGTCTCATTCGTGTACAATTATTATTATTATTTCCATTATCACCGAATATATTATTGACAATTTAATCCTTAAAAAATATTGATGTTCTGATGTTTCTGTAACAAGAAAATATGTAACATTGCATGTAAAGCCAGTCAAGATTTGTTTTGCCGTTTAAATAGGTAACTATTTCATCAGTAGAGTTATTTAGCATCGCGTGTTCATTTGCTAATATTAGGTAATTTACAGTGGTCACTTAATTTAACTGTTACATCGGAAACTTCGTAAATACTATTGTTATAACAAAAAAAAACTAACCTTATATCCAGTTGGAAATTATGTTTCAACAAAAATCAAAACAACTCTCAAATACAGTCAAGACAATCTGACGATTAAATGGTTAATTTGTTGTACACTTAATTGAACACATTTCCGAAAGTATTTCCGTCCAATAAATGGTTATCTTTTGGTATTTAACACGAGTTAAAATTTAATAATTTACCAAAGAAACCTTCACAATTTGAATCCACTTTAAAAGCTACTCAAGAGTTACAATTTGATTAAGGTTTTAAGTCAACACAAGA
The DNA here is from genome assembly GCF_039701765.1 of Tetranychus urticae. NCBI lineage: Eukaryota > Metazoa > Arthropoda > Arachnida > Trombidiformes > Tetranychidae > Tetranychus > Tetranychus urticae. The sequence goes on from NC_142959.1 coordinate 2,811,509, forward strand.
TGGCGCGTTAAAAAGTGACTAAACTTCAACTCAACTTGCCGAGCGAAAAGTGACTTTTACCTTTGAATTCATTTACTTGATTGTTGTTCTGAGAGTAACCTTATCTTAATGTTAATAACTGCTGTTTATTAGTTTAAATTTGAACAATTAGTTTTATTTATTTAATCTGATTGATCAGATTAACCGTTTTTTGAAACATTTTTCTTTTCCTTTCTTCAATAAGTATTTGTCCAATACTAATCTTGTGAACATTTTCTCACCTTTTTAAATCTCATTTTTCTTCATTATTCTCATTCCAATTATCTTTAGTTTGGTTTATTATTGTGATAACTTTTTGTTGATTTGTGTTCCCTTCTCATCCAAGTGTTCATTATGATTACCAAAATGGATTTATTAATACTTTGCTGTCCAAGATAAATACATGTCCATGTCTTCACGATTACTTGCATTTACCGTAACAACCGTTTTGTTTTAACATTACATCAACATAAACGAGCTTCAAGTGTTTTCTCTGCCTATTTTTAATTGTTGTTTTACAATCAACCACGGACTTTAATTGACACACTCACATATCTCCATGTCCACCATGAATCTAAAGGTATGTCCATTGCATGAATAGATTTATCAGGAAATGTAAACCGTCTTCTCATTCTTTCATCAATTTTCACTTCATCTGTTACTTGTTTATTTGGTTCAAAATTTTAGGCTATTTACAAGCTGAGCAACTCAGTAATTTAAAGGTTATTTTGTATTTTGTAAATTGCTCAACTGCACAATGTTTTAAGTGGAAAACCATATTACAAAGTTAATAGCTTTACCAACCCATAATCATGTATCCAATTTAATCTTTCAATAATTTTCAAGCTCCACCATTAATCTAAATCTTCAAGCTTCTAGTTAGTACCAGTATTAACCCAAAGTTTAGCCTTGCAAATTGATTGCTAACTCATTTACTCAACATACTAATCTAACCCAAACGTTACCAAAACATTGTTACATGTCCAGGTTTTTCAGGTTTCTGCAGTGGTCAAAGATTCTGATAATTGTATAGTTTAACAATGCATAACAATAGTGATAATTGATTGACAATGAATTCAGCAAATCAAATTGATGAAATAAAATGTGTGAAAAGTAAATCAAATGTTACAGATGAAATGGAAAATTGAAAGATTACAATTTGAAGCTCAATTTTACCAGTCAATCCGTTTATTGAATAAATTTAAATTCAATCATTCGATCAATGATAGTGCTAATGATAATCACGCAAATAATAAAATGCTCAATGAAAGATATTAAAAGAAAGATTCATGCAGAGGTTGGCCTGATTGCAAGGTTAGATGCTTTTTGATAAACCTTTTTTTTCAAAGCCTTATAAAATACTTTATTGAGATAATCAACAAAAAACTGTTACTTTTCCAATTGAATAAAATTTTTGATGATCGATGCCAAATGATTTGACGCTCATTTAATCCTAATCGTTAATCTTACAACAAGCCATTAGTGTAATCCTTTACAATCAAATTTTGCTCATTACCATTTTGATTTCAATGATATTTCAATGTAAATCTCTTGAATCGTTCATGAGTCTCATTGAGTCGCCATTTGAATACAATATATCCTGTTGAGGTTTACCTGGAGAAACATCTTAATGTTACCATTAAAAAGGACTTTTGTTGTTTACAAACCAACCAAAGTATCAACTGCTTTTGCAAAGATAAACATGAAAAGACAAAAATAATTGAACCCAAAATGTTGCTTGTTATTTTTACAGTTTGCAGTTATTAGATGCTTAGAAATGGTTGATAAACAAAACACAAAATGTTTGCATTAAAAAGGGGTTCATGAAAAAGTATCAGTTGAACAACAACTTGGGCTTAACCCTTAAAGGTCAGACCATATTAGTAACAGTATTTTCACGCATCTCATTCAATCAATCAAGAAATGAAAAAAAGGAAAACATTTTGTGTTTTGTTTTGCCACATTTATGAACAGGAGAAGCAAGAAAAAACGCCAATCTTGAGTTGAAAAACGCAAAATTTATTAACCAGTTGAGAGACGGTAAAATAGGCCTTAACCGATTTGCTTGGGATAAAACAATGGTTGTGTTTGCCCGTTACTTTGATTGTTAATCTTATAAGCTTTTAACCACTTTTTGTCTGACAATTGTAATCAACTTGAAACTTCCTTATTTATTCACAGTTTTATCTCCATTATTTCATTCACTATTCACTTGATACTTGTATTGATGTCTACCAATAACAATACAGATTGAGGAGTGAATTCAATCTGAATATTTGCTTTTCTGTAAACAACACAAAATGAACTTGATGTTACAATATTGATATACTTTTCATGTCATGCTTTTTGTTTTCATTTTGTTCAACACTTGGCAAATCTTTATACTTTTCATGATAATTCTGGATCAACGGGTTCAGCTAACAATGTCGATTAAAACTTGATGATTGTTTCACTTTTTACTTCATTTTTCATCTTCTTCATTATCAACCAAATCAACCGAAAAACCTATCAACATTAATCTTTATTATTGTCCTTCAATGTTACTTAACTTTACCTGATGTTGACCTATTAACATGTGTATTGTTATTTTGAGCAACAAGATGAGGATAAAGATGAAAGATGATCAAATCTTGTTATATTTCAGTGAATTATAATGGCCTTGCTATCGCTACTTCGGTGAATCGTGATGAAATGAATATGAATTTTTAAGTGATAAAAAGTAAAAAAGGTGAAAACTTGTTTCTTTTCATTCTGAACATTAACTATCATTGAACATTATCAACATTCAGAGAATCTTATTCATCATTATCATGAAAGGTGTTCAAGTGCACGTTCAGTTGAAATACCGCTCAATATCCTTTCCATTTCAAATGGAAACCTACAAATTAAATAATCATGGATATTATCATTATTTATGATTCCATCAATTGAAATATATTTTTAACTTTAATCAACTGTCTAATAGTTGATAATGCAAACTGAAGCCTTTGAATCAAAACCTAGTTTCTTAATTGGTTAAAATGTAAATTGTCCAATGAATCAATAAAGGTCAATTTGCATAGTCATTTGATTATAATTACAAAATTGTTCAACACTTGTGTCAACTATTTTTACATTTTTACCTTTAATTGTTATCCCGTTGAGATGTTGATTGTTAAATGTGTGTAACAACGAAAACATTTGGTTCAAGTTAAACAGCAACAATCAACTATTCACAGTATGAGAATTATTGACAGCTCGTAATTGTTGTTAACCATTAGAAGTTGATTAACTTGCTATCGAACATTTACCGTTTTTTTGCCAATCTTAACCTTTGTCATCTCTAAAGTTAGTTAACATCTAATATTAGTAATCAGTTTCCGATTCAACCTTTTTTTGTTTGTTTGTATGAACTCATTTGGTTTTGCTTACTTTATGACCTTAACATGATGATGAGAATCATGATTAAGCTTTATAGTTGTTCCTTATTACAATTTTAAACCCAAATTCAGGTCAATATTGTTTATTTGATTGAACTTGATTCCTCTTTGATTCAGTAAACTCTTGTCTGGTTGTCAGGAAGACTTTAATAGTCATTTAGTCGCATTTTTCATTACATTTAACTATTAAACTATTGATGAGTGAAAATTACAATATCAATAAAGCGCACAACTTTCAAGATTTATTAAGAATTGATCGAAATGATTTGCTCAATGATTGCAATTGAAGAGTAAACTTGAAAATTACGATTTTTGATTTACGAGTTTAACTGTAATCTATTAAATTATTAATATGATGATTTGAGTTATCAAGTATTGAATCTTAATGTTTTGTTTGTGTTTCATTTCAGATTTTTGGACTTTAATTGAATCACATTTTGTTGGTTTTTTTTGTTTGGTTTTTTGTTGGATCGTTCAAATAGTTAATTATGGATAAATTGATTGCTCGTCAAGTTAATAAGAATGGCGGTCAAAGTGTAACTGGTCAACAATATTCAATCCCACCTCCACATGCTCATAGTTTAATCAGTAAACGGGAAACCTCGCCAATGGTGGTTAACACTGAGATTAAGGTTTCAGAGGTTTCAACCAATTCCCAACTACATCAAACATCAACACTTCAATCTCATCAATCACTCTCACAACAGCAACATCAACTTTCACAATCAAACCAGCAAACGTTATTATCAGGTCACAATGGATCCCCCATGTCAACCTATTCCTCTGATGGTCCACCCTCAAATGGTAATAAAATAGTTTCCTCTGAAACAGGGAATCTCGTTGTTTCAGGTGAACACGAGATTAAATTCACCAAAACTGAAGGATGTACACCATCAACTTGTATATGTGTATTTATTGCCATACTTCTTATATCCATTGGAGCCTCATCAGGAATCTTTTATGGACGTGAGTATCATTTCATTGTAAACATTTATTCCAATCATGATTACCTCAATCACTTCCAATATTCAACCTTACAGCTTTCAAAACGCATTTCAAGCTTAGAGATGACCAAACGTTCAGTTCAAACTTGAGTCTCAACTCAATCATCATTTTCATTGAGTGACATAAGACTTAGACATTTATAAACAGTTTTTGGTCATTACTTTGATGGTCTTTGAAATCAATTTCATTGACAAATCATTTCAAAATATTTCTAACTTTGATTATTTATTCAGCTTTTTGATGAGTTTACAAACATTTCATAACCTGGAGTTACACTTACAAGTTGACTGTTAGCAATAAGTTGTTGAAATTGTCACTTAGACTGTTAATTAAAATGATGGTTATTTGGTCATCTTAAAGATGTAATTGTTTCTGTTAACGATGTTAGTTGGTGAAATTTCAAGCCATTGGGTCAACCATTGTCTTGGCAACAAACGTTAATAATTAACTGTTTTTCAATTGTTTAATGATGAGTTTACGTTAACCTTTGTTGACTTGTGCTCTTTGGTTAATCAAACACAAAAAATTAGTGAAAAGATGAAATGTTAACCCTAAACTCATGAACAAGATGATTACATGACAAAAGTTAACTTCCGTCAACAATGTCAGACAAAAGCAATAGTTTAAATAGCGTAATTTGATGATTCCGTTGCAACTAATATTACATTTAATATGCAAAATTATGTTAATTCATTGAAAATTAGATGATAATGACGAAACTAAATGTATTCAAAAAATTGCACTTTATTATAGTTTTAACATCTTTTATTGCTTCTCCTTTTAACTTAATTATTACCTTAAATTATTGCTAATTTTTATGCTCCTGATTTGCAGGTTAAGCTGACCCATAATTAGTTAACAACTGTTATTGATTTTCAATTAATTAATCTAATAACCTAACCTAATCTTAAACAATTAAACCAACTACTAATTTTTGTTGTTATTTTGTTTCAATCTTGCAGTTCGTTCATATGAAGATGCTTTACTTAAAGGTAAGTTTGACCTTTTTGTTGATTTAATCAAAAAATTGAGTTTAAATAACTTGAAATTAAACCCAAAAATGAACCCAATTTTTACATTGTTTTCACATTTTACAATTTACGCTCAAAGAAACATTAAAACTCATTGTTAAACCTATTTGTTATCATATTGAGCCGATGAAAGTTGATGAAATGATCACAATTTACAATAATTGTTGGAAAAACAAACAAAATTAACGCGTGGCTGGTCCACTTGATTAGCTTGTTGGTGTTGATTCATTGGATCATTGTATTATCTGTTTGTTTTGGTGATGTTTTTGGTGTTGCTTGTTATTGTATATTGTTATTGATTGAGTTAAGGTGCAAGTGTTTGAGGAAACAAACAGTAGGTTGGTTTTCATGTTAAAGGAGAAGGAAGAAAAAGTAGGAAGATCATTGGAAGATTGAAGGTAAAATGATCAAATGGTAAAACAACAATTAAAAGATCAACATAAATTGTTAGGAAACAAATGCTCATTGATGTTCAATTGTAAGGGTGCGAATTACATGCCTTCAAGGATCTTGAGGTTATCCATTATCATACTGAATGATGATCAGTTCATGAACTTTAATGGTTCTCTTTGATATTATTGCCATTATTGTGCATTTGTATGTGTTTTGCTTAACTGTTAACCAACAATAATTTAAATCAACAGTAAAATCATATCGAGTTAGGAAATGAATTGAAATAAACAGAAACTATTCAGCAATTATAATCAACAACAAAACAACATTATAGTTGTAACAATGATTACCAAAGTGTTAAGAACAGTGTTTACAGTTAATTGTTATCAATGTTGAACATTTTCATCACTTTGGACTTTATTTGGTCAAGAAGCTGCTCTAAATAGAGTCTCCAGGTTTAGGAGTGAATGTCTTGCAATTAAATCAATAGATTGTGTTAACTTTCGCATTTAAACTGAACCACTTATTCTGGCCTCTCTATTATTATCTCGTGAAATGGTTAATTGTTAATAAATCAGGTCATGTACAGTTGATTTTATTTCTATTAATAAACACTTAACAATTGAGTAATTCAATGTTAATGGTATTGTCTCAATTGTTTAGTTTACTTTCACTGTTTAACGGTCAAGACAGACAAAGATTTACCTTTTTTGTCAGTTAAGTCGCCAATTAGGAATGAATAATCATTAATTTTAATTGCATCCAGTATTTAAATTGTGAGCAACTCATAAGCTAAACAATAACCATCTTAATTTAAACCAAATCAAGCAACAATTAGACCTCGTTCAATATCAGCAACTATTCATCTTCATCTCAATTTTCATCATCTCTTTTTTTTATTTCGTGACTTAAATCCTGTTTTATAGCTGTAAATGTTGATAGCAATTAACAAAACATTAACATGGTCAGTTTATCCAACCATTCAATGGTACAAATTAAACACCTTAAATGAATGCTAAATGATGGATTACAATGAAGCTTACAAAAAGTTTCAATTTAAAAGTATCAACCATTTGTTGAATTGCTAAAAATGGGGAAAAAATGTAAATCCAAATCAATCACAGAAACCGTTGGACTTTTTTGACCTTCATTTGTCCCAATTTGTTGATTGTTTTTTGCCAACTTGAATCTTGTTCTCACTGTCCATTAACATCTAAACAAGCTTACTTTCAGGTCAATCGATCAATGACCGTCAATGGTATTTAAACCTAACCTAAACTAGACAATCCTCTTTTGTGGCTCTCAGTCCATTATTGATGTTATTAACTTTAACCTCAAATTTTGGTTTCTCTTCAAAACATAAATATCTCAACAAGTTTATGAGCAACTTGAAATGGGCATAGAAAAGGTCAGATCCAAAGGAAACTTCAAAACCTGGAAACTCATACAAGACAAGATATTGACCCGAGCCATGTATCTAGTGATACATACATGTATCAGTTTACTGCTTCATCATCATGATTGTGACTTCTCATGATTATAACTGGATTAAAATCAACATTTAACATTTTCTTGTCATTACCAATTGTAAAGAAGATGGTGAAACAGCTGAAAATACAATATCAAATATCGTTTATTAGATTCAGGATTATTCACACAATAATCAGTTTATTTTTAACTTAATCATTACAACTACAAGATATTTGATACAGTTTAACCAATATCCGCATTTCTTTGCATGATAATACAAAAATATACAAAATTCATCAATACCAGTCAATTGTATTTGGATGTGATCAATATGATGAGAAGCTAAAGGATACAAGAGCATTTTGATCATCATCTTGATAATCATCTTTTGGAATGAGAACAAAAAGCTTCTCATCCTTAATTTGATTCACCAAAAATGATTAACTGACCAGGTCAACATCATTTGCTCATCTCTTTTCATTGTTAACACTTTTACTCAACTACTCAATGTTGATTTAAATTGTTATTTTGTTTTACCAATTTAACTTTATTGCTTCATTTTTATTGCTTGATTAACAACCCTTCCAACCCTTACCATCTATCAATAAACACATAATTTATTTCAATCATTATTACCATTTATAAAGTGATTAAAAGTCAATAGGTGAACATTTTAAAAGAGGAAAAAGGATTCATTTTTGATTTTAATTATCAGCTGAAATTGACTTAATTATTGCTCTTAATGGTTAAGCTTTTGCTAACATTTATAATTTTCATCTTCAAATTGACTCACATTTTATTTATATAAATCTAAAATTAAACTGCTCGCATTATTACCTTTGTTATTAATGTGAATGATCAACAATTAATGTGTTGACCCTTTGTTTTTCAACTCTTTACTGTTTACTTTGGTAGTCATTTTTACTTGATTGTGTGTGTGTTAATTCAAAAAAAGTGAATTAACCTGAAAAACTGTTGTTGACATTTTTCAATTGTATTATAAAGCACACTATTTAATGATCTTATAACTCATTAACTGTTGTCCGTTTTGTTTTCATCATTTCTATTGTTCAATTTTGAGTCATTTTAAGAAATTAATGCTACAATTATTAAAAATAATAGACAAACGAAATATAAAATCCCAAGAAAACAATGAAAATATATTTAAAATGAAGACAAAATCAAGCTTTAATTGTAATTTTATGTTTGTTTTTCCTAATCATAAATTGCGCCATTTGTTTGACCTATCACATCAACTTGCTCTTATGCGTAATCATTGCTTTATGCTTTGTAAAGGGTTACATCTAATGGTTAATGTTTAATATTTTGTTTGTTTTTTTGTCTCTTCATTTAATTAGATCAAGTTTTCAAAGGTCAATTTACTGTAACTCGTGGTGACTCTTATAGTCCAGAATTTGAGAAACGATCATCCGATGAATTCAAGGATACGGCTAAAAAGTATAAAACCAGGTTGGATAAATTATTTTCTGATAGTGGTTTAACTAAAGCTTTCCGTCGATCCGAGATTTTGGCTCTTGAAAAGACGCCCAAGGTTCGCTCAGATGATCTAATTGTCCATTACAATTTAGTCTTTTCACCGTTACTTCGGCCCCGCCTGAGTCCAGCCGATGTTTATACTATTCTTATTGAAGAGGTTCGAGCTGATAGGAAAAAATCTTTTAAAAATATAACCATTGATCCAAATTCAATTGACATCACGGAAAGGAAATCGGAAGGAGGTCGTCGAGGCCTTTTTTATACTTCATCGCCTTCTTTTCCAGCTTCAGCTCAGTTTCTTGAGAACCCATCACCATGGGAAGCTAAACCTGGCTTTCCAGGTTTACTTGAAGGTTTAACCACCGAACCAACTCCCCCACCTAGACGTTGTGTTCCCATTGAGTTGCCCTTCTGTTCAAACCTATTGGAATATAATTACACCTCTTATCCCAATATTGGAGGCCACTGGAATTTAACATCACTGGAAGCCGACCTTATTCCTTATCGACAAATTGTGGATGCTGAATGTTATCCCCTGGCTAGAGAGTTTATCTGTCAAATTGTTCAACCACAATGTTGGGAGGATGAAATAATTCCACCCTGTCGAGAATATTGTGAAGATTTCATGTCCTCCTGTAAAGATTGGCTTGTCAAATCAATCACTGATAAATTGAAATGTAAACAATTTCCATCTTCAGATGAAGGTAGCTCAGGAACCACAACATCATCCTCATTAACAACAACAAACTCATATAATGGAAGCTCAATTTTGTACTCAAGTCGAGATATCAGGTATATACAAATGATCTACTCAAAATCCGCCATTACACAATTTGATACAATCATGGATTGGTTAACCAACTTGATACTTTTGAAATCAATATACATGATTATCTTACATTAATCCTAGGGTTGAAATGGTCACCGAATTGGCTGTGACTTTGTTAGTTGAGTCAAGTGTTAACAAAATCAAACTAATCAATCATTCATTTCGTTTTAAGTTGTTTCAGTTTATTTTTATCTTCAAGATTTAGCTCGAGTTTAAATTGAAACACTTGTTGCATTTCCTTTGTTTTAGGATGTCCGGTTTGAAATGCTTTGATCCATATTGCTTTTAGTCTTATTTTTACAGTAATCATACAGTTTTAAATTATCATCATTATACGCAGAGTTGGAACATCATTTTCAGGCATATTTATTTTCCGTTACACTGATCAAAATACAATGGCTTATTTTTTGACTGGTTTCTTAGGTTAATCATTTCTTGGCCCAATTTTGTATCTAAACTTGCAACAATTTGACCTTTATTTTCATTTTCAACATTACAAAAAAAATTACTCAAAGTTACCTTTCTCCTGGAAAGAAGAAGAAGAAGAAAGAAGAATGCAAGAAGAGTAAAGCTTTTCATCCAAAGTTATTCATTGAGAATATGTATGAATGTATGTGTGTTAAGAAAATTGGCTGATTAAGATACAAGAATAATCTTTCAGTTCTGTGAACCGTGATTATGCTTTTTTACTCCTGGTGACCAGCCTTGACCATCAAAGGAGGGTGAAAGAGAGAAAGAAGAAAAGAGAGTTTTGATGTTAAAAAAAACTCAATTCAAAGTTACCCTAAAATAATGGGTATAATGAAAGAGGAAGGTTAGTGTGGGTGAATTGATGGCAGGAAGGAAGAGAGTAAAGGTAACGAAAAGAAAGAGAAACAATTGAAAGAAAGTAAGAAAAGTAAGAAGACCAAAAACTAGATCACTTTTGGCACGTTTGACCTACGCCCGTTTATTTAGAGGATTTAACGTTCAATAATAGTGATTCCTGTTAAATGCATAAGATTTCCTTGAGTAACTTGAGACGGTAAAGCTTTTAATGGTAATGACGATAATTGTGGTGATTATGATGAAAATGATGAACCAACTTGGACTAGAGCGGGTCAACCTGACAAATTTTGTCAACAATTGAACGGTAATTTGTACCAAAATGTAGATGAACAAAAATGAATTAGCATTTGCATTGTAAATATCAATCTTGTTTACTGTCTACTTGTTTTACATTAATCTTGTTTTCAATCATGCAAAGTCATTTGATTGTATCATTAGTTGGTTAATTTTGTATCATATTATGCACTGATGATCATTAATCTCTCCAACAGTAAGTCAATATGTATTATTGACAGAATTGTTAAGAGTTGAACTTCAGATTTACCTTTTTTTTCTCTACAAATTTTCATTTGATATTTTTTTTGATTTTTTAAGACATGATTCTAATGATATTTTTGTTTTGTTGATTCTTATTTTCAGCTCTCATGAGAAACTTGCATCCAGATTGATTGGGAGAAATGATGAGAAGCGCCTTCAATATAAATGTCGTGTTAAACCGGGTGTAACTACTCAACGATCATCTGAATCCATTAGGAATATCCAAACAACTACAATATCAGACTGTAATTAGCCATAATTTAGTTTAACACACACACAAAATTTGCTAATCTTATTTTTTTCCACCCTCAATTTTTTACAGAAATCACAATCAATAGGAACTTTGAAGTAAACATTTGAAGGAAATGGAATCGACTTTAAATTATCTTCCAGCAATCATCATCATTTCTCTGTTTGGAGTCATTTTTACATACAATCCCGTTTGTCCAACTGTACAAGTCATTAGTGGAGGAGTAAAGTTAATAGACTTTTGAAACTTGCTCATCGATTTTGGCCAAACACAGAAAAATTGCTATCAAAAATTACATTGAAGACGAAATGGTTCAATTTTTGGAACAATCTTGAACTTGGAAGCAATTTTACTATTTTTTAAACTGTAAAATTCAACTTTGATGAGTCCTGAAGATCTTAAGCATTGAATTTGACCCGATTTTTGGACTTTCGTATGTTTTACCAAGGAAATGTTGGATCATCATTGATTTATTGTAATTTGAAATCCTGGTCTTCATCAAATCATCTTTCCATCTCTTTCTATTTTCATAAATCATCTTGCTGATCTTTATATTTCTTACACATCATCTATAAATATAAATATATAAATATATTGAGAGAAAATGTAGAATCAAATCAATTTGAGCTTGATTAAAAAATAAACTTAAATTGTAATCTTTCTCACTTGAAATGGTTGTACAAAAAATTAAGTAAAAATACCTGAAAGATATTTTGGAAATTGTTTGTTTCAGTTCCGATGAGAATTGTTAGTCGATAATTTTCAAAAAATTTTCAAATCATCATCTCCATTAAATTAAAGGATTAAAACGACATGCAATAATACAAATAAATCCAACCTTATTGTAGTAACAATCAATATCCAACATTTATTATTCTAGTTGTTCGGTTACGGAATAACTTAACTATAGCAATCTTTTAATCTCTTGTTTTGAACCATTGTAGGTCTAGTTAATCAAATTCAATATAAGAGTTACAAGTTAATTAACTGAAAATCAATTTAAGTTCATTATGGTTTTGCTTATAAACAAATTTGTTTGCACTGAATGACTGCTTACGGAAATATTAAAATTTCAAATGAATAACCAATAACAATCAGATAAGCATGATGATTCAACTAATTGGTATTTATAAGCATAAAGAAGCCAGGTAAACACGCAAAACATATTTTAACAATTGCAAGTACAATAGTAAATATGAAGCACCTGAAAAGTCTAATCAAATCAACAGATTTCGACCTTTGAATAACAGTTAAACGTTTATTTATTATCTAAATAAGCAAATCTAATTTAAATAAAAAAACAATAGAAAAATAATTATCAAACAATTAGAAATTTTAAATTAATTTTTACATTTAATAACAAACACAAATGAGACAGTAAATGCGTATATTTACTAGGTAATTTCATAAGTTGCTGATGTTTTAATATTAATCATTCGTTGAGTGAATCTTGAAAATTATAAACCAATCACACTTTATAAAATCAATCCATTGTTGAATCGATTTTTATTTTTTCATCTTTTCTTTAGAATAGCTCAGATTTTTTTATTCAATTTAATGCGAAAGCTCAGGCCATTGAACTTAAAAATTCATGTAATGTTCAAAACGATTTGATTGACCTCTAATTTTCGACGTAAAAATGTTTGTCTAAAGTATTATATATTTAAAGTTGAAAACGAGAAATCGCATGAGATTTGTTTTATTTTATTTCAATAACGATGTTTATATTGGACTAACTAGATACTGCGTTTCTGCTTTCTACAAAGACCTAACACCTAATTAGAGATGACAGGATCTGTGATTTTCAAGCTCAATCTTCGAATCGAGAAAAATGAAAAAATCAAACACAAGATCGACTGGGGATGAGAATATCGATCTTTCAATGTTTTGATTTTCATACCAACTGTTGACTCAAATGATTGAGTGATGAAACACAAAATTATTAAAACATCTTGGTTTACTTTTATACTTTTGGGTCTGTCGATCTTTAATGAGTAGAGAATCTTTAAAAGGTCAATCGGAAGCTCAATATCTCGATTTCAGCTCGGTTCGAAGCTCTCAAAGATCGATCGATCGAGTACCCGATCTATTTCTGCCATCTCTGCACCTAATACAAGATGTAATAGCGAATATCAAGAGGTTTCTTCCAACAAAAATGAATGATGAGATCGATGATCAAGTGTACTATCAGTATTAATATACTGGAATAGAAACAGAGCAAAAAACTTGCACTGGCCGGGAATCGAACCCGGGCCGCCCGCGTGGCAGGCGAGCATTCTACCACTGAACCACCAGTGCGCTTATGATATAATCTCTCCAATTTTTTGCATATATCGAATCACATGTTTTAATCCATTTTTAGATTACTTTTTACCGATCAATTTTTCCCTTTGACATAGCGTCCTTACTATCAGGAGAGTCCCCGTACTCTTATCTATTCAAATATCACAAAATAATAAATGATTAACTAACCATGATTAAATTAAATCTAAATTTAGATTCGAAACTTAGTTAACACGAAGCGTTGGTTTTATTGTAAAGGATTTGCGTTTGTATCAGCAGAGCGTTTCGCGAGTTTATCGCATTTACTCAACTCAGAGAGTTGTTCTGCTGTTGTTTGCATTACAGTTTACATTACAATTATTAAATACTTCATTTCTCATAATCATTGATTGAAAATTAATGTAAGGGAAAAGGAAAAATGTTAGTTGGGAAAATAATAATAATACAAAATGTAGGTGGTTCAGTGGTAGAATGCTCGCCTGCCACGCGGGCGGCCCGGGTTCGATTCCCGGTCAACGCATATCTTTTTATTTTTTATCGATTTTCTCGATTAAATTCATCTGTTGATTGCAATTGTCTGCAAACTAAATATTACAACCTATTATTTTCCAGTTCAAAATAAAGCTAAAAATCGACCTGAGTGCGCCATCTATTAGAGAAAAAACAAATGACTCGCTCCAAGGTTTTCTTTTATTTAACCAGAGTCTCTCTTCAAAAATCCCTCTTTTTCAAGTCTCCCTTTACAAGCCTGTTTAACTAACTGGATTCACTTTTTGCTTCTCACTTTCTTCTTTCTCTCTCCCTTTTGTGCTTTTATTGTGCTTCTACCCGGTGTTGTGAGCAACAATATTGCTTTTTTTTTATTTTATTTAGTTAATCATCTCTTGGATTGGTTAACTATTAGCAGTTATTTAACACTGCTAGTAATTTACAATCCACTATGTCAAGTAAAGATCTTCTCTCGGCAGCTCTTGATGAATGTGGTCTTGATCTTGATACTGTTCAGGTAATCTAAAATTTAATATATTTTATTTGTTGTGTGTCTTTCTTTCCTCTCTCTCCTACTATCCTTTCCTTGTGTATTCTCATGTTGTCTTAATCATCGACTAGTTCTTTGTTATTTCCACTTAATCTTGGGATGATTCATTAGTTTTTTTATCCTTTATTATATTTATTCACAGACTACATCGAGCCAAGACAATCTCAATGTTTTACATCAAACAAATGAGCAATCCAGCACTATTAAGGTATCGTGTTTTTACTTTATTTACTCTCCTCTCTTTCTTTTCTCTTTCATCATACCATGTGGTTTCACTGGCTATCCACATTATACCATTACCATTACTCTTTTTTGGCTTTTTGATGATTAATTTTTGCTTTTATTTTTTTTTATTTCTATTTCTAGGGTCCACTTACTCTTTCCAATGGCGCAACTATAAAAACTGGAAATTACATAGTGTATAACAGGCTTACTAATAGTTTAGTTCAAGTGAAAGATGGTAAAACCGTCGGAGTCATACCAAACACATTAATCCAAAAAAATGGATCAGTGAATGCAAGTTTGCTTGTTAAACCAAAGACTAACATCGAATTTCGAAAAGTTACTCCTGTCAGCAGTTTCGAATTAAAGAAAAGCGTAAATGGAAATACCTTCGAAATTCGCAAGATCACTCCCGGTAATAGTTTATTAAATAATGTTGTTCGGATCCAAGCTCCTCAAGCCCAGCAAGTTCAACAAGTCCAGCAAATTCAGCAAATTCAACAAACTGTACAGTCTCTGCAAAGCAATCATGTAATTAGACCTCAGTCACAGCCCATAGTCAACTCAAAGCCTGTTATTACTGTCAAACCAATTCAAACAAAGCAAGTGTTTAATCCTAGACCACAAACCTCTGTCAGCACACCGGTTACTCGCTTACAACAGCCACCTCAACTTCTAGACATTCCAGAAGAAGAAGCTGAGGAAGAAATATTTCAAGCTGACACCTATGCTGATTATATGCCCTCAAAGTGTACGTAGTGAACACTATTTATTTTTACGCGAAACTAATTTTCATTTTTCTTTTCCCTTCAGTGAAAGTTGGGCTTAAGCACCCTGATTCTGTGGTAGAAACAAGCTCTCTATCTAGTGTTCGTCCTCCTGATGTTTACTATAGACTCGCAATCCCTGAAGATGTGGTTGATGAGGGGAAACTTTCTGCTCTTCAATTAGAAGCGATAGTATATGCATGCCAACAACATGAAGTAACTTTACCTGACGGCAGCAGAGCAGGATTTCTCATTGGTGATGGTGCTGGTGTTGGTAAAGGTAGAACTGTTGCTGGTATTATTTATGAAAATTATCTTTTAGGAAGAAAAAAAGCAATTTGGTTAAGCGTTTCAAATGACTTGAAATATGACGCTGAGAGAGATCTCAGAGATATTGGAGCCAAAAAAATCCAGGTTCATCCACTAAATAAGGTATTAATTTATATTTATTGTTTTATAATTCTGTAAAATTATTTCTTAGCTAATATCAATAAGTAATCACACTGTTTTTCTCCTTTTATTTTCTTTCACAGTTTAAATATGGTAAGATTACCTCTAAAGAAAATGGAGGAATCAAAAAAGGAGTTATTTTTGCTACATACTCATCTTTAATAAGTGAAAGTCATACTTCAAATCAAAAATATAGAACCAGGCTGAAGCAACTTCTCCATTGGTGTGGAGATGATTTCGACGGAGTTGTAAGTAAAAATTTTGCTTTACAGTAGCCATGCTTTAAGTTCACTTTATAATTGATTTTTTTTCCTTTTTCTAGATAATTTTCGATGAATGTCATAAGGCCAAAAACTTATGTCCATCAGCAGGCACATCCAAAGCCACTAAAACAGGTCTAACGGTTTTAGAACTGCAACGTAGATTACCAAAAGCTAGAATTGTTTATGCCAGTGCAACTGGAGCTACTGAACCTAGAGACATGGCTTATATGACAAGACTTGGTCTTTGGGGTACTGGAACTTCCTTTCCTGAATTCAATGATTTTATTACTACGGTTGAGAAACGGGGTGTTGGTGCAATGGAACTGGTTGCTATTGATATGAAGCTTAGAGGAATGTACATAGCTAGGCAATTAAGTTTCGCTGGCGTTCATTTCAGAATTGAAGAGATACCTTTATCCAAAAAATTTATCAGGTTATACAATCAATGCGTCGATCTTTGGGTTGATGCGAGATTAAAATTCGAAAAAGCTTTAGAATTGATGGAAGGTGAATCAAATATTAAAAAAGCTGTCTGGGCTCAATTTTGGGCATCGCATCAGCGATTTTTCAAATACTTATGTATCGCCTCTAAAGTCAAATACGCTGTTAATCTAAGTCGAGAAGCTCTTAAAGATGAAAAAAGTGTTGTTATTGGCTTACAGTCAACAGGAGAGGCTAAAACTCTTGAACAGCTTGAAGAGAATGGGGGTGAACTAAACGATTTTGTCTCAACAGCAAAGTAAGTAATCTTTGTTTTTTCATCCCATCAAAAGTTTGGTTGTTTAATTAGTTTTTATTTTTCTTTGAAGAGCTGTTTTCCAATCTCTCATTGATAAGCATTTTCCAGCTCCTAATCGAAAGAAGACACTACGCTTATTAGGTTTGGACTCGTCTTCCTTTTTAGAAGATTTGGGAATTAAAATCCAACAGAAAGGTGATAGACAAGTCCTGATTAGTGAACCGGTTAAACCTATGAAAAACAATAAAAAACCGAAAGGCAATCGAGCTAAACGTAAAAAGAAGATGGATCTTGGAGGTTTTGGACTTAGCGATTGTGACACCTCTGATAGTGATAATGAAGATACTAGTGATAGTGATGATGACGATTTCTTACAAGTAAAATCAGATGATGACAGTGATGACTTCTCTGATGTAGAACCATGGGATTTATATCAGCAAAATAAACTTAAAGAAGGTGGTTTAAAGCGCAAAAAAGAAAAGACAAATAATGATAAAAAACCTAAGAAAAAACTTAAAATCTCTAATAAATTTGAAGAGCTAAAGGCCGAATTCATGTCTGAACAAGCTGGCCAAGTATGTGAAGAAATGAGAGACGAATTATTAAATAATTTAGAGATTCTTGGTGAAATGTTGCCGCCAAACACTCTTGATCAACTTATTGAGGATCTTGGCGGATGTGATAATGTTGCTGAAATGACTGGCCGCAAAGGTCGTGTTATTTCAAGTGAAGATGGTTCTGTTCAATATGAATCTCGAACGGAACATGATGTACCTCTTGAAATACTGAATTTAACTGAAAAACAAAGGTTTATGGACGGCGAGAAACGTATTGCGATCATTTCTGAAGCGGCATCTTCTGGTATATCATTACATTCCGATCGTCGAGCCAAAAACAGAGCCAGAAGAGTCCACATCACTATCGAGCTTCCTTGGAGTGCTGATAGAGCTATTCAACAATTTGGTAGAACTCACCGTTCAAATCAAGTCAATGCTCCAGAATATGTTTTCTTAATCTCAGATCTTGCTGGTGAACAGCGATTTGCTTCCATTGTTGCCAAGCGGTTGGAAAGCTTAGTGAGTAAATTTACCCTCAGATTAAATTTATTAATAGCTAATAAAAGAATCAATGAAGGCTTACTATAAACTTAAATATCAAACTATTTGGCTCATGAATTTATAAATTTCCATTTCCTTATAGGGTGCATTAACTCATGGGGATAGAAGAGCAACCGAGTCTCGTGATTTAAGCAAATACAATATTGATAATAAATACGGCCGTCAAGCATTAGAACAAACTATGAAATCGGTTGTTGGTCTAGCAACTCCTCTTGTTCCACCACCGGCGAGCTATTCATCACCAGATTTCTTTGCAGGTAAATTGTTTGTTTTGCAGCGTCATTTCGTCATGATCTCAAACTTTACTTCTTAATTTTTTCTCAGATTGTAGGAAAGGTTTAATTGGAGTCGGTATGGTAGTCTATGATTCAGCTACTCGAGTCTACTCTCTTGATAAAGGTAAGTCTATGCCACAAATTTGGATAGGAAACGTATGTGAATAAACATTTAATATTTTCTCACGCTTCGTTTGCAGATTATCAAGTCATTGCGAAATTCCTTAACCGCATCCTAGGCTTACCTGTTGAGCTACAGAATGCACTCTTCCAGTACTTTAGCGATACACTCGATGCTGTTGTCAAACAAGCTAAAAGACTTGGTCGTTATGATCTTGGAATCATGGGTTAGTATCTGGACTATTCAATTTAATCATCATTCCATTAATTTTGAAATAAATTTGATTAATTTCGCTTTTTCTTTTTCTCCTCTAGATTTAACATCAGAGATTGGTAAAGTTGACCGAATTGAACATAGAACTTTCATACGTAAACATTCAACTGGTGTAGCTAAAATTGAGTTACATGTAGTTAAAGTTGAAAGAGGAATGTCTTGGGAAGAAGCTCACTCATTGGTTAGGCATTGCAAGACTCCCGAAGAAGGTTTCTATTTAACGCATTCGGTAAGTAATTTGAAGCTCATGATAAATAAACTGTATGAGCCTTTACGTAATGTAAACTTTGTACTCTATCATTTTAATCTTTGTATCTAAATAACTTTAATTTATGTTTGTTATAACTTCCTATTTGTTCAATTATATTATAGGAGCACATGGTTCGCAAAGGAATCTTATTAGCTGTTAGTGATACTAGTACTCGTATGTTCAGCAAGCAGATTTTCCGTATTTATAAGCCCAATATTGGTTTACAAACCAAAACAGAGACACTCAGCAGTCTCAAAGAGCGTGGATCTAAGATAACTATTGAAGAAGCTGAAAAATTGTGGACAGATATTTTTGAATCAGCAGAAAAAACTTGTGGTCATGCACTTTGGTATGGAAATTGCAGAAGAATCTCAGCGAAACTCACCTGTGATGTTGGTCTTCGTCAAAGAATGTATCATATTCTTAGTGGTTCGGTACTCACTATCTGGTCAACAATTGAAAAAGCAGTGCCTCATGTTCAATCGAGACTTCAAATTATTCGTTTAAAAACTAAAGATGGATTGAGAGTTATCGGTATGAATTTAAGACTTACTTTTAAATTATTTGATTTTTTAATAAACTGATTTTCAATTATTTTTTATCCCACAGGTACTCTCATACCTCCAACTCATGTTGATGCTTTGCTTGATGTCCTTTCTCCAGATGAATAGGTTGTGTTAAAGACGTTAATTTTGTTGTTCACCTTAAATCAATTTCCACATGTCTACCTATTCTTTTCTCTTTCTCATTTGATCTGTGATCATCATTAATCTGCACCAACCCTATTAGAATGACTCAACACTGAAACTGGTAAATACAATTGCATAGTTTGCAAGCGAAGGTTAACCTCGGTTTACATGTTTTTTTTTGTTAAATAAACTTTGTAATTGCGTTTTTGCTTAGAAATTAAAATTAGTTGTGTAAATATGTTTCGTATTACTATCTTAATTGATGCAGTATTAAAGATTTTAATAAATTCACTTTCACTTCGATAAAAATCATTGAATCTAGTACCTAAAATAAATAATTTAGATGAATCGCATCTACTTGAAGATGGCTGAACAATGGGTCAATGTGTACAATCCCAGAAATGTCAATTGCAATTATTAAAGTTCCATTCTTATTTTTTGGATCTCCTTGAGGATAACAGCGTCTGACCTCAGAGCAATTACTTCAGTCCATGCTCCTGGAGAATCACAAGAAAGAGAAAGATTGATTTTAAATCCAAGCTATTAATATGGATAGATAATAAGAGATGTGGCATCTTACTCAATGTTACACAAAACAATGCGCTTTTTAAGGAATTTATCCAACTTTTCGAGGTAAAGTCGGAGACTCCGATTCATCTTAAAGATGCTCTACTCGAGAAAAGAAGAGGTAAAAAAGAGGTTGCTCACAATTTGTGAAAAAGAGAATATATCTTATACCGAGGATGGCCTGAAAGCTCTCATATTTACCGCTCAAGGAGATTTACGGCAAGCGATCAACAATCTTCAATCTTGCTACGATGGATTCGAAAAGGTTACCGGTGAAAATGTTTTCAAAGTGTGCGATGAGCCCCATCCAGTTCAAATAAAAGAAATGATTGGTCATTGCTTAGAGAGAAATTTTGACAAAGCATATACCATATTGGCACATCTTTGGGAACTTGGCTATTCTCCAGAAGACATTATTGTTAACATGTTTCGAGTCACTAAAAATAATGAAATGGGTGAATATCTTAAGTTAGAATTTGTCAAAGAAATTGGAGTAACCCATGCCGAAGAAATGAAAAGAGTTATCAGTAGATTGCTTTTAAAAATGTTGGATTAGTGGAACAAAAAATCGACATCAGAATGGCATTATTTTTTTCTAGCAAATTAGACTTTTGATTACAATTCAGACAAGCTTTATCCAACCAAATGCTGTCAGCAATAATCATCGTTGATTTAGTCTTATTGTTTGACAATTTGTAATGAATCAGGAGTGGAAAGACTAAGGAGAAAACTTTTGTTTAATTGGAAAGTAGAGATTGAAGAAAATATTTAAGATGTTAGGGAAAAACTCATTAAGATGATAACATATTTAGTATATAAAAGACTTAAACAGTAGCTTGCCAAAATTAAAATTAGACCTGAACTATGATGATCTTAATCTAAACCAGAAAAGAATGGAAGACAAGAAAGAAGGACGAGAGAGATTGGGAGATGAGAAATAAGACGATGTGACGAGTGAATCTGGTGTTTCTAATTTCTGGTTACTTCTCCTTGGGACTCACATTGTTTCAACTCTATTGTTTATTGCTAACCATCAATTTGTGTGATTAAGCTAAAGACCAGATAAATTAAGTGAAAATGACCACAGAAAAGAAGAAGAAATCCAAAGAAGATGGAGAGTCCGGTGGATCAACCAAGAAGAAGGCTCAACGATCAGGTTCTAATGTTTTTGCCATGTTTACCCAAAACCAAGTGCAAACCTTTAAAGAAGTAAGATTGCCTTTTAACCTTAATCCATGATAATCTAACAACTATTTAATTTACAATCTGTTAATTCATGTTAGGCTTTCCAAATGATTGATCAAGACAAAGATGGTTTCATTTCCAAAAATGATATCCGACAAACCTTTGATTCTTTAGGTAAGTTTTTTCATCTTCCTTCGTTTCTCGATATTATATTGATTATTGTTATCGTGTAAATATAATAATTCATGAAAAGTGAATAATAACCGTTCTTGTATCTTCATGTTTTTAAGGTCGTATGTGTAATGATGCTGAGTTGGAGTCAATGGTTAGTGAAGCTCCTGGTCCTATTAATTTCACCACTTTCCTTACAATTTTCGGAGATCGAGTCTCAGGTAAGTTGTTATTTTAAAATTAACGTAATTGTTGAGCATTAATTAATGATCTAATTATCTAATAGGAACCGATGAAGAGTCTGTAATTTTGAATGCTTTTGCTCAATATGATGAAGGTGAAGGTAAATGCAATGAAGAAACGTAAGTTAAACTCATTAATAAAAGTAAATATTTTCCTATTTTTTAAATTAAATATTCTTGCGAAAACAAATTTTTACCCAACAATCGAAAATTCCGTCTAAATTTGATTACTATTGATTAAATTTAATATTTAGTTTAATTTCGCACGTTTTTCTCTAAATATTCCTCTATCAATTGACCTACATGTTAATTGTTTACCTTTATCATACTATCGAAGGACAATTCGTTCGAAGTTTAAAGGTCATTTAAGGTCATTCGTTTATTTGACCTTCAAACGAGTTCTGAAGGTTATTTTCGAAGAGATCAGATTTTTTCACATTGAAAAATGTAAGTTACTAAAAGATAACATTTTTTGCAGAGAAGCTACATAAGTTTCTTTAAAAACTTGTCTTTGCTCAAAATTGTTCGAGGACGATTTCTTCATGCTAGTAAACGGTGTTGATACCCAACGATAAACTAAAAATAATGAAAGTGTGTGCTACTCCCTTCAACACCCAATTTAATTTAAAAAATATTTTATATTTTCATAAATAATTAAGAATTGTTATTTCTCATTTTTTCATTTCAAAGATTGAGACACGCTATAACAACATGGGGAGAAAAATTCACCGCGGATGAGGTTAGTATTTGCTGTTACTCATGCACAATGTGAATTGATTAGCTTTGTTAACTCAAGCGAAATTTAGTCTCATAAACTGATTTTGTTTTATCGTTTTTCCTTACAGTGGCAAACAGCCACCGCTGAAGCACCAATTGATGGAAGTGGAAAAATTGACATCAAAAAGTGGGCTCGAATGATCACTGGAGCCGCTGAGGAGGAAGAACAAGCTTAGATTAATTACAATTCATGATCCGAACCCGAATATCTTACCTGGTCAACCCAATCTTGGAATCAAATAGCCTATCAATCAATCAGATGATCAAGCTTGAAGAATATCTTTTGACTTTACCTTTCAAACAATTTTTTCAATGTTCACCTGTTTTTTGTTGCTCTTTCACCAAATCCATACTTTGAAATATTATTTACAGTAAGATGAATTTTTGGTTGCTGCCAATGACAATTTTTGATTAAATTGAGAATCTGTTTCCAGTTAAGATATAATATGATAAAAGGAGAAATAAAATGAATTGCAATATCCATCAATGAAATAAAAGTTTTGATCTTACCATGTAATTATCTGATTATTTGGTATTCATTCATGTGTCTAAATGTCTGTCAGCTTTTTGAACAAACTGAAATATTTAAATCAGAGAAACATGAAAGAGCCAATTTTGATCATTCACGCATATTTTAATCATTGAATCAATTGACTTAAGGCTCTTTACTGTTAGAATGCGTTTATCATCATTACGACGCAAAATTTACCACTATGTCTGCATAAATAATAGCCTCACCTGATTCCTGTAAACATTGTAAGCTTCGAAGTCATATTTATATGATTCGAGGAAAAATCCGAATCGCCGATGACCGTACGGTTAATTAAAGTACGACCCAAATGGAGAATAAAAAAAGTGAAAATAAATGTCTATCAATAACAGATGCAAACAATCAGTTGAGTTGGTTTTAATAAATTCAATTCCACTTCGAAACAAATCGACCAAATTTATATCATAGTCGCCATCTACATCATATTATATCTGTATTATTCTCATGAGTTATCTGCAAGGTCGAGCCTTTTTCTCATATTCATTTCTCTAAAACAATAAATACCAGTTGCGCTAACTGAAATCTCAATCTGGTGAGTTAAATGCTACCAGTGTCCCTAAAAAATAACAACATGCCTTCAACTTTGAAATTTTGAGCAGTTAAAAAGTTCAGAGTTTTGTCAGTAGTTTATAAATTTCTGTTACACAGAAGAAAATCTTTGATGAATAATTCTTACATTTCCATGGTTTTTGTCACATAGGTGCTTCTGTCAATCTTTTTTGGATAAAACTGCATAATAAATCAGCAAAAACTTGACATCAATAATTGTATTATAAAGTGTAACTTTATTTATCCATATTTAATACCTTTAAATTTAGTACCTAAAATAAATAATTCAGATGAATCGCATCTACTTGAAGGTGGCTTAACAATATTGACATTTTCGAATAGATTTTCCATTAACATACAAAGTTCTTTGGTCCGATTACCCTCCCAAAGCTTACCAAGGAAGTTTCCTGTCTCTGGTTTCAAGACTTGAATTGAAAACTGGAGAGCAGAAAGAAAAAGTTTGATTATTCCAGGTTGATCAAGTTCAGCTTGTCCTGATGCTTTAGGTGCCATATCACTGCAAACTGTATCAACTTTTCGATCTCGTAAAAGTGTAATGATCTTAGCTTGATTAAGTGGATTCGTAAAATCAGTATTAGGTATCACTGCAGCGCCTTCAATAGGTGCAATTCCAGAAATATCGATAGCAATTATTAAAGTTCCATTCTTATTTTTTGGATCTCCTTGAGGATAACAGCGTTTGACCATTACTTGAGTCCATGCTCCTGGAGAAGCCCCACAGTCAATCATAGTTCCACCAGGTTTTAAAATTTTGTATTTATCGTCAATTTCGATTAATTTAAAGGCACTTCGAGCACGGTAATTTTCGTAGCGAGCTTTTTTGACATAAGGATCGTTCAGCTGTCTCTTGAGCCATTCAAATGATGATCCACTCTTGGCATTTTTCGGTATGATTCTATCGGCAAAACACCTTTGACTAGTATGAAGGCAGCGGTAATTGTACAAAATTTCTAGTCCATTATTAAAGATGGGAAAACGATGAAGAGATTTAAAAAAACATGAGTGTTGTAATGGAATAAATCGGTGAAATAACTTTGAGTTCATCAGAGAAATCGTACAGGCGAACTGGTAATTAACTAATAAGCAAATTAAAATAAAATTTTAAAGCATTTACGCAACAATTGAGAGCAAATTTAATAAAGATTAAAGCCTTAATCTTTGAAATCCAAGTTACACATGATTTTAATAAACAAGTAAAATAAAAACATTGAAGACACTAAGAAAGATCAGTAGATGGCGGTAATGTTATCTCTTTCTTTTTCTTTTCCAGTGTGATGAAGAAAGAGAAAGATTGATTTGAAATCAAGTTATTAATATGGATAGATAATAAGAGATGCCACCACCATGTTACACAAAACAATGCGCTTTTTAAGGAAATTTATCCAATTTTTCGCGGGTAAAGTCTATTAAATGTTATTGTGAATTTTCATAATTTTGTCATTTTATTACTTTGATCTACTTAAGTCATGGATTCAAAAAGGTCTTTACAAATGCCATGGTAAGTTTGCATTATCCTATTTGTTTTGGAATTCTGTGAAAATTTCTGCCTTAAAACATGTGTTGAGTACCACTTTTAACACTCTTTTTTTGTTGTCTTCTTAGGGTTGAAAAGTATCGTCCAGTTGAATTCGAAGATATTGTTGGTAACCAAGATGTTGTTGAACGACTGAAAGCTCTGGTTGAGAAAGGAAGCTTTCCAAATCTGCTACTCTCTGGACCTCCAGGTATTGGTAAAACAACAACCATTCTTTGTCTCTGCCGGAAAATGTTGAATGGTCACCTTAAAGATGCCGTACTCGAATTAAATGCTTCTAATGATAGAGGGATTGATGTCGTCAGAAACAAGATCAAGATGTTTGCTCAGACAAAAGTTACCTTAGGTCCAGGCAAAGTTAAAGTGATAATTCTGGATGAAGCAGATAGTATGACTGAAAGTGCTCAACAAGCTTTGAGACGAACTATGGAAATCTATTCGAAAACCACCAGGTTTGCTTTGGCTTGTAATACTTCAGAGCGTATCATAGAACCAATCCAATCACGATGTGCTGTTATTAGGTTCAATAGACTGAATGATGAGGATATAAAAAAGAGGTTGCTCACAATTTGTGAAAAAGAAAATATATCTTATACCGAGGATGGCTTGAAAGCTCTCATATTTACCGCTCAAGGAGATTTACGGCAAGCGATCAACAATCTACAATCTTGTTTTGATGGATTCGAAAAGGTTACCGGTGAAAATGTTTTTAAAGTTTGCGATGAGCCTCATCCAGTTCAAATAAAAGAAATGATTGGTCATTGCTTAGAGAGAAATTTTGACAAAGCATATACCATATTGGCACATCTTTGGGAACTTGGCTATTCTCCAGAAGACATTATTGTTAACATGTTTCGAGTCACTAAAAATAATGAAATGGGTGAATATCTTAAGTTAGAATTTGTCAAAGAAATTGGAGTAACACATATGAGAATTGTTAAAGGTGTTAACTCATTACTACAATTATCTGCGTTGTTAGCTTCTTTATGTAAAAAATCTATCTCAGGTGGAAAGTGATCTCCTCCCAAACATCGAACTGTAAACCATCCAGATAACTATGTTTTGATTAAATTTTTTACAAAATTTTTAAACCAGCGTGAAAACATGATGTTGCAAAACTTAGCTGATCAATGAAACTGAATAGATTGCAAAGAGACTTGGAAAGAGGCAATAAAATGCTAATTTGAATTGCAGCTTTTCAATCTCATGGCAGACTGAAGCTCAAGTATTTACTCTTTACTTGAAAACTTAGTTAAAAAATATACAAATCTCACCAGATCAGAATGAAAATAATCTGATGTCACCATGTTTTTGTTGCCAACCATGAAACCAAAAACATACATGTTATTTATTAATTTGCAAATTTTTTTCCCAAGAATCTAAGATGAGTTGAATTTTTAACTTTTGAAGATTTTTAATATTATTAATGTTTTTTATGGACTTGACAAGATTCTGAAAAATTCATTAATGAGTTCTCATAGAATATCTTTGATAATATTAACAAATGATTGAGCAATTTGATACCATGAAATCTTCTGCATCTATTTATATTTCCTCATCTATTGATCCATGAACTAAAATAATGAAGCAATCAGTTTGCTGTCTAGTCAAATGTGTATCAATCTGATCATTTATACATCTAGAATTACAGATTATTCAATATTTGCCAACTTACATGTGTAAACCCAAGGAAATGAAAAAGAGTTATCAGTAGATTGCTTTTAAAAATGTTGGTTTAATGGAATAAAAAATTGAAAAACATAGGAGATGGCAATATTTTTTTCTTGCAGCTTAGACTTTTGATACAAATTCAGACGAGCTTTATCCAATCAAATGCTGTCAGCAATAATCATCGTTGATTTAGTCTTATTGTTTGACAATTTGAAATGAATCAGGAATGGAAAGACTAAGGAGAAAACTTTTGTTTAATTGGAAAGTTGAGATTGAAGAAAATATTTAAGATGTTAGGGAAAAACTCATTAAGATGATAACATATTTAGTATATAAAAGACTTAAACAGTAGCTTGCCAAAATTAAAATTAGACCTGAACTATGATGATCTTAATCTAAACCAGAAAAGAATGGAAGACAAGAAAGAAGGACGAGAGAGATTGGGAGATGAGAAATAAGACGATGTGACGAGTGAATCTGGTGTTTCTAATTTCTGGTTACTTCTCCTTGGGACTCACATTGTTTCAACTCTATTGTTTATTGTTAACCATCAATTTGTGTGAATTAATTAAAGACCAGATAAATTAAGTGAAAATGACCACAGAAAAGAAGAAGAAATCCAAAGAAGATGGAGAGTCCGGTGGATCAACCAAGAAGAAGGCTCAACGATCAGGTTCTAATGTTTTCGCCATGTTTACCCAAAACCAAGTGCAAACCTTTAAAGAAGTAAGATTGCCTTTTAACCTTAATCCATGATAATCTAACTACAATTCAATATACAATCTGTTAATTTATATAAGGCTTTCCAAATGATTGATCAAGACAAAGATGGTTTCATTTCCAAAAATGATATCCGACAAACCTTTGATTCTTTAGGTAAGTTTTACTCTTTTTTCACCTTTCTTCGTTTGATTTCTCAGTATTATATTGATCATTGCTATCGTATAAATAATTTATGAGAAGTAAATCATGATTACTTTGAAACAATTTAAAAAGATTGTAGAATCATAACCGTTCTTATCTTTCATGTTTTAAGGTCGTATGTGTAATGATGCTGAGTTGGAGTCAATGGTTAGTGAAGCTCCTGGTCCTATTAATTTCACCACTTTCCTTACAATTTTCGGAGATCGAGTCTCAGGTAAGTTGTTATTTTAAAATTAACGTAATTTTTGAGCATTAATTAATGATCTAATTATCTAATAGGAACCGATGAAGAGTCTGTAATTTTGAATGCTTTTGCTCAATACGATGAAGGTGAAGGTAAATGCAACGAAGAAACGTAAGTTAAACTCATTAATAAAAGTAAATATTTTCCTATTTTTTAAATTAAATATTCTTGCGAAAACAAAATTTTTACCCAACAAATGACAATTCCGTCTAAATTTGATTACTATTGATTAAATTTAATATTTAGTTTAATTTCGGACGTTTTTCACTAAATATTCCATTATCGATTGACCTAAATGTTAATTGTTTACCTTTAGTATACAATATCAACAGCAACATCAACAACCAATTTAATTTGAAAAATATTTCATATTTTCATAAATAATTAAGAATTGTTATTTTTTCCTTTTATCATTTCAAAGATTAAAGCACGCTATAACAACCTGGGGAGAAAAATTCACCGCTGATGAGGTTAGTATATTTACTCGTAAAGTAACCAGGTTGAGTCTATTAACAACCTTGTTACATGATAGTGTCAAATTTGTCAACTCCATTGACTGTATTTGCTGTTACTCATGCACAATGTGAATTGATTAGCTTTGTTAACTCAAGCGACATTTTGTCTCATAAACTGATTTTGTTTTATCGTTTTTCCTTACAGTGGCAAACAGCCACCGCTGAAGCACCAATTGATGGAAGTGGAAAAATCGACATCAAAAAGTGGGCTCGAATGATCACTGGAGCCGCTGAGGAGGAAGAACAAGCTTAGATTAATTACAATTCATGATCCGAACCCGAATATCTTAACCCAATCTTGGAATCAAATAGCCTAACAATCAGATGATCAAGCTTGAAGAATATCTTTTGACTTTACCTTTGAAACAATTTTTCAATATTCACCTGTTTTTTTGTTGCTCTTTCACCAAATCCATACTTTGAAATATTATTTACAATAATATGAATTTTTGGTTGCTGCCATTGACAATGTTTTGCTTAAATTGAGAATCTGTTTCCAGTTAAGATATGATAAAAGGAGAAATAAAATGAATTGCAATATCCATCAATGAAATAAAAGTTGAAAATTGATCTTACCATGTAATTATCTGATTATTTGGTATTCATTCAAGTGTCTAAATATCTTTCAGCTTTTTGAACAAACAATCGAAATGTAGTTTTAAAATCAGAAGAGCCAATTTTGATCATTCATACATATTTCAATTGTTGAATCAATTGACTTAAGGCTCTCTGCTGTAGAATGCGTTTATCATCATTACGACGCAAAATTAACCACTATGTCTGCATAAATAATAGTCTCACCTGATTCCTGTAAATATTGTTATAAGCTTCGAAGTCATATTTAACTACGCAACAACGGAAGCTTATTGATGATAGTTGATATGATTTGAGGAAAAACCCGAATCGCCGATGACCATACGGTTAATTAAAGTACGACCCAAATGGAGAATAAAAAAAGTGAAAATAAATGTCTATCAATAACAGAGGCAAACAATCAGTTGAGATAAGTGTTTTAACAAATCAACAATATTTTCTGAAAATAGCAGATTGGAAAAAAAGTCAATAAGTAATAATGGAAATTATGATTCCAACAATATTCACCTTAATTATAGCCATTTACATAACAGTTCCAGTTTTAGGTCATGTTGATATACCTGAAGCTTGTGTTGTGCATCCTTTCAGTAAAAAATCAATGGATGAATGTGATGTTGCCGGTGAATTTTGGTCCTTAATGGTTTACAATTCCAGAGAAGTTTTCATTTGTTGTAAAAATGAACGAGACGCTTCAATAGTCGCTGGTAAATTAAACTTCAACCCCTTTTCTGTTGGGATTCACTTTCCTTTGTCTATTTACTTACCCAAAATAACTCTTCGTTTTTTATTCCCTGTTTATTAATTGTATTTGGCCATTTTTTTAGCCCCAAGTGAACGTAGTCGTGGACTATATTATGGTGATGCTTATAAACTTTGTGAAACAATTTACGTGGACCAAGAAACTTGTCGATCTCGAGAGAGTCGTGATTGCAATTACCATACAGCCACCTATAAAAATCAATACATTGGCTGCTTCTTTTGTCGAGGTAAGTATTGTTGCTTTTAAAAATTATGGTTAAATATGGATAAGATTTGAATGACCTTCACTACTGTTATTATTGACCAGCCAACCACATCAAGAGGTGAAAACTTGTCCAACTAGGTACAGCAATATCTCAAAGAAATTATTGGTTAAAAAAGTGAAAAACAGTGTTAGAGTTTCTGGGAAGAAGTCACCTTTTTTTCATGCTGTACAAAGCACCTTTCTCATGCCTTTTCAGGCCTAAAGCTATTTCTTTTTTTTTGCTATTGTTATTTATTCAATTGATTATTTCAGTTATTAATTCTTGTTTTATTTCTTTTATTATCTTCCCTTCTCTTTGACAATTGCTATAGCGAGATGTGAAAATGATTACCAATGTGGAGACCTAGGAAGAGTTTGCTCAATCTGTAGGCCTGAGCAACCAGCAACTGCCTGTACAGAGCCTGTCTTTGCTGACCACGAACCTTTAAAGTTATATCATGGACAGCCAACTCAATCAGGATATATTGATAATAATTTAAAGGAATTGGACGACCAATTGATTAACAGTGAAAATAAAAGCCAAAAGGCCAGTGATAACAATAACAGTAATAGGAATGGAACGGCATCCGGTTGACCTTTAATGTTGATCATTAATTGTTACAGAGACAAACGTGTGCCACTTTTTATATTGCCTCTTAATATTTGATTCTGGCGAGTGGATGCTGATGCTGATGATGATAATGTTGGTGATTAAGGTGATGACAGTGGTGATGAATACAAGACACTCCAAAAGAAATGATTCAATTGAGTGATTCAATTAATAATTTCCCGTTTGTCTAGATATTTACAATTTAAGGCCACCTTTCGTTTATTCCTTGCAATTGTGTCACGCGTCTTCATCTTTTTCCTGTTACACTATTAAATTGCCTCTTAACGGTTTTCATCTCGTTCCTCTTGACTTTCATCCTCATCTCCATTATACGGCTGGCTAATTTGGTCATCGTCATCAAATTATTTAACAGCTAATTATTTGTACTTTCCAGTTTTTTGTCCAGTTAACTTGAATCAAAAATATTTAAACAGGTCCATATGGTTGACGTATATTTGCAACTGTAGACTTGAAACCAACTTTTCATCCTTCATCTTCATCCTTCGCTCTTCCTGATTCATTGTTGAATCATTTAATTTTAATATTTAAAATTGAATTATTTTACCTTTCCTAACTTGTTGTGATTTAATAAATTTATTACCTTGAAACATTATTGATTAAATTAAAAGAGACAATTATTGACAATAAATTGACACATTTATTTGTCTAAATGACATTTTTGGACGGATTTGATAAGGGTCAGTAAGTACACTAGACTTTCCATTGGTTTATGATTAGAATTAAGTTTTTCAGAATTTTCATGATGATATTTGACTCATTCTATGTGCAAAGTATTATTATTAAGTAAGAAGAATGAAGAAAGAAAAAATTCAATTGAATAATTAGAGGACAATAATGAATGATGAGAGTCTGAAAATTGAATAATTAAGTTAAGTTATGTACACTAAATAAAAACAAAAAGGGTGAAATTGATTTAAAGAGCATGAAAGGTAATAGGAAGAGGAAGTATGATTTGTATGAATTTAATTTAAGAAGGTTAAAATGAATTAGCAATTGAATTGCTTCTCGATATTATCATGTTAATATCAAGAGTTGGTTTTATCTAATATCTTTTGCAGGTGATTCTGAAGTCAGCTAAAGCCTATGAGAAAATGTAATTTTTTTGCTTTTACGTTAACTCCATTTTGTTCATCATTTGGACTCTTTCCTGATATCCTTTCATTCCTGATTATCAAATGATTATCAAGATAGTTAAACAGTAACTTTCCTGTTAACTAAGGCCAATACAAATAGCTGCCAAGGTAAGAACAGTTGACGATCAATAGACCATAATATTATTAAAACGGGATTTGATCAAAGTGGACGATGAAAAATGCTGATGACAATTGTTTTGATGATTATAATGATGAGGATAATGAGGATGGCAATGATGAATATGATTGGGTTGACCAGTGAAAAAAGTGTAAACGTAATGACAATTAACAATTTACATTTGCTGCTATGGTTCAACTAATCTTACGTTAGTCTTTCATCCTCCATCTGTATCCTGACAATCTAAAAATTTGGAAATTTCAAGATGATTTAAAATGATTTGATAAAGGATACTCAAGATTTGATCATGCTAAGTAATTCCGGTTGATTTTGATCATTAAACCAATATCACTTTTGAGGTATATTTTCATGATGACAATTCATCCTTTTCTGCAAACTGATTATTGATAAACGTCGTTAATTTGAGTTTATAAAATGTCATGTTTTTGATCAAATTGTTGATTGAACGACACGCGTTTCCCTCTCTTGTTTAGTGCTAACCAGTCGAGCTTAACGTCATCATCTTCTTGGTTAGTGTGTCCTGAGTTATCAATCATTTCTCACTTTTGCTTGGTAGTAATGGTTGGAAGGTTATCCTTGGACTGATGTTGATCAAAGGTTAGGATTAATTAAAACAGGACAGCTTAATGATTGTGACCAGTAGCATTAATGGCACCGGGTGGGATCAATCAAGGAAAGAGGAAAAAAAGTTAAATGATAAACAGTGAGTGACTAAATTTTTGGTCAATTTTCACTGTGTTTAGCGATTATTGATGATGAGAAACAATTTGTGTCCAGTTTTGAAATTAACTTTAGCCATTTGGATTTAGAGATTGGGTTAAAAATCAGAACATTGATCGAGACCAGTAAATTGATCAAGATCAAATGCAACTGAATCAATTGTTGATTTACATTCTATCCAGGGTTGAATGATTATATGATGATGACCCTCGAAAGGTTGATGAGACGATAGACTGGAATGTTTATCATTGATATTGGTTGAATTATTTAGCTCACTATTTATTAAACCATTGATTAAACTATTTTCATCCATATTGTTACCAGATGATGTTTGAATATCTATACAGTTCTGTGATAGACCTTCACCAAGGTGACCTCCATTGGACAATATGGCTGATGATGGTGACCCAATGAAACCTGATCTATTGGCTAAAACAATGGATGAACTCAGCAAGTTGGCATGTCCAGTCGATCCATCGATTGGATTCAAAGAGATAAGATCAGTTGGACTAGATTCATTGGTTAAATGATTGTTAACCTCATTTGAAGCTGTCGTTGAAACAACGGTAATCCCATTATTACCTGTGCCCATCGGGAAACATGACCAAGGACTCCATTCATTGATGGACAATTGATGACTTGTGGCTGGATTGACACATGTTACAACGTTATTGGTGGCTGAGATGATATCAGAAACAGGAAGAGTGGTGAGACTGTCTTCAGAGGTGTGTGGCGATAGTTTTGAATGCATTTGATCAGAGTAAACATCAGACTCGGATAGACCCGAGATTTTATTGTGATTTAGATGATTGTCTTTATCATTGATTAACCTATCATTCCTGTGTTCCCTTTGACTTTCATTGATCATATTGGAGTGATGATGATGTTGCTGTTGATGATGGTGATTATTGCCATTGTTAACATTAGTAATGGGTGAGTTAACGGAATTGACTATTGTTAAAGTGTGAGGCTCAACTGCTGTTAATTGAGTTGTTGTATTATTTGAGGCTGATCCAAGTACATTATCAGTTACCGGAGTATGAACCACTTGACCAGCATAATTAGTTGGATCAACCAATTCCAGGTCAACATCAGTGAGCAAAGCATTCCAGCAAATATCATGATTCTCATTGGTCAACAAATGATTTCCATCATTGACTTGATTTGAAAAATTATTGTTGCTCTCTTCATTGTTTCCATTTCCATCATTATTATTATTACCATTAATATTGTCTCTCCTTGATGGATCTGTCCCATTACTGCTACTATTGGAATGAGAGGAATTAACAGATTCTATGGTTGAATTGAGGTTGACAATTGGTATGATTGTTGGGATTATCGTTGTTGTACCCTCATTACCACCTAAACTATTGGCACTACCCGATCGACTTGGATCATCATTGATTAATATTGTCTGGTCAGGTTCAAAAGCAGATTCATTAAGGTGAATCGAGTAATGAGTAAATGATCCATTTTCAATGCTTTTAATTGCGCTAACCAATTCACCAGTTTCTTTGACATTCTGGTAACAAAAAGACATCAAAAGATCAGTTAAAAATAAGTTATGATTGATACAATTTAAGTGACAATTGTTTCATAAATAAAGGTGAAGTCAAAAAGAAATGAAAGAACACAAAATAATGGGAAAATATGAATAATAATAATGTTGATGATGATGATGATTGTTTACCAACCTTTTTCTTATAGGATGAAGTTGACTTTGGATTGGCTCTTTGAGATGGTCTGCGTTTCTTGAAGACACCATCAATCAAGGTTTCAGCAAAAACTGGATCTAAACGCCAAAATCCTCCTTTTCCAGGTTCATCTTTGGTTCTTGGTATTTTGATGAAGCATTTGTTCAACGATAAATTATGTCGAATTGAATTCTGGAGAAACAGGGAAAGAAAGAGAGGAAAAAAGAAAGGTAGAAATAAAAATATTGATTTAAAGGTAACAAAAAAATCAACTCTAGGAC
This sequence comes from Tetranychus urticae, assembly GCF_039701765.1. Taxonomy (NCBI): domain Eukaryota; kingdom Metazoa; phylum Arthropoda; class Arachnida; order Trombidiformes; family Tetranychidae; genus Tetranychus; species Tetranychus urticae. The sequence continues at coordinate 2,846,420 of NC_142959.1, forward strand.
AATGATCATGCGATTAGCAGTTTTTATGCGCATCACAAGTCATCCGTTAAAATGGCCCAACCTACGACTCTCATCACCGGTTTAGCTTCACTGAATTGATAATCAACTCATGATGATGATGATGAGAAATTCTGAATAAATATCATTTTATGTTTTTATTTTTATTTTTTTCTTCATCATCATCATCTCAATCTGAAGCAGAGAAGAGGCTTTGCAGGAGATTTAAGGATAACTCATATTAACCATAATAATAGTCATTATTATTAACATAATGTTTAATAATTTAGTCTACTCTTGATCATTTTTCAAGATTTATTTAAATTAACCTCTTTTATTCATGCAATCCATTATTCATCCAGAGTCTATCAGACTATCAGAATCATTTTTTATACTTCATCATTCACTATAACTTATACTGATTCAAATTTAATTTTTAATTCATTGCGGGTTAATCAAGCAACCTTTTTTGTCAAATATCAACTATTTGTTTTAGATTGATCAAGTCTAAATGATCGCTAATATTATTAAAGTTAATCTTGATTCTCGGTCTTCTCAATGATAATTAGTTTGAAATGATAACGAGTTTTAACAGGGAAAAGCTAATTAAATGGTCAGGATAATTAATAACAAATGTATAACATTATTATAAAAATTTTGGACATTGATGGACTTAATGGTAATGGGTCATTCACCAGATCAATTTAAATTGTAAGTCATTACCAATAGTCTTATTTGGTCAACATTTGGTTTCATTAATTTTGTTCCTTTGAATACAAAACAATTACTAGTGCTTTAATTGTAAGACAACAATCATTATTGAAAGATTCAGTTGTCTTAATATATGATGACCTTAATTATTGTGATAATTATTGATGGAAACAAATGCTATTGATGGAAATGTTTGGTGATATTTTGAGGAAAAGGCATGAATAGGTTGGGGAAGAAATGGTTACTGATGAATTTTGTACAGAGTTGAATTGGAAAAGAAACTAATCAATAAAATGAAGTTTCACATTGATAATGAAATGGTGAATATTGCAAAAGTAAAGGTAAACAGAGTGGGCCATTTTAACCTGAATCATGAGAAACATTTGGAAATAGGTTGAGATTACTGAGCATTGAGATTGACTTACTTGCCAACTAGGATCAGCGTTACGATAGTACAGGAAATTTTCCCTGATCCATCGGTAAATGGCACTTAATGTCATCTTATTCTTGTTGACTTTCATTGCCATACAGATGAGTGTAGCATATGAATATGGTGGTTTAACTGAACCATTTGTTTTGTAGTTTGCAATATCCTCTAATGAATAGGTTTGAGCTTTTTTGGACGTATTCGTGTTGGAAGATGAAGATCGACATCGACCTGATCCTGGAGCTGAGTTGGAAAGAGAAAGTTGATTAGTTAAATTGGGGCTTTTAGGGTTGATTTGTTTAACTGATTGTGTATTGAAAGTGTTGCTGTGTGTATTACCATTAGATGAACCATTGGTTAAAGGAATAGATGAGGATGATATATTGACGGAAGAGGCATCACTATTGGCTGTTGATTGGTTTTGTGATGAAGATGAGGAGGGCGATGAGGATGAGGATGAAGAGAGGGAAGAGGAGGAAGAGGAGGAGGAAGAAGATGATGATGACGTACAGTTGGAAGGTTGGTAGCGTTGATGGTGATTGTGATGGCGAGATGTTGGAGAATTGGTAAAGTTTAAAGATGAATTGGTGGACAAAGATTTACATGAACTTGTGTTGAAGGTTGATGTCCAAACTGGACTGGCTGGTGGGGTTGGTGGTGTTGGTGCACCTAAACGAGTCATGCACATGTTTAAATTTTGAAGCCAGGTTAGGCTTGTTAGGCCATCGTCCACATTGGGTGAAGATTCATTAAAGGCTGAATGACGATGATGGTGATGAAGGTGTTGATGATGATGATGATGGTGATTGTGATGGTTAAGATGAGATGCATTTTGATGGTGAGATTGTTGTTGTTGGTGGTTTGGGTGGTTTTGATGGTGTTGAGGGTGATAGAGATGTTGATGTTGATGGTATTGTGTTGTCTGGTTTGTTGGAAGGATTGGTAAAGTTGTTGCTGTTATTGACATACTGGTTAATGTTGATCGAGACGGAGATGGACATGATGAAGGTGGTGGTGGTGGAGGAGGAAGCAATACTGTTGCACTGTTGGCTGTTGTTTCTGGTGAGGTTGGAAGTAGATTGCTTGGTGGTGAGTTTGATGAGTTTGGAGACGTTTCATTGTAATCATTAAGTTGGTCTCTTGGTTGGACAATAAGTGGTGATCTTGACTCCATGTTGACTTTAGATGATTCACAAGTTGCATGACTTTCTTCACGATTCTCATCATTATCATCATCACTGTTACCGCTAACTACATTAACCGTTACCGCATCATTAATAGGTGAATTGTTTAAACAATTTGGTATCATTGTTGATGATCTTAACATTGAATGTAATCCAGATCACTTTAACTTTATATGGCTAATAAGACTAGTTGGGTCAAGTGAAGAGATCAGGAAATGTTGATGATTAGATGATTGGTGAAATGATGAACAAATATGAGCAAATTGGAGGTAGAATTGGTCAGTTTTATGATTTAGACAATTCATTTAGACAATTTATAAGATAAATTAATTTGAGCACTTTTTAAGTTCAAATATCACTTTAATTTTTGACGTTATCCTGTTGTTATTTAAATGATTTACAATGATTCAAGTTGATTCCTTTTGAATTGAACACTTTTTGTTTCCATTTGTTGATGACCAAAAAAGGATGCAATGTTAACAAATGAAGAATCAAATTAATTGTTTATAATTGTGATTTTGATTAAACTGTATTCATACAAAGAGTAGAAAGATCAATAACAATAATCAAAAATGGTGGATCAATAAATTAAAATAAAGAGGTAACTGAATGAAAATAAGGTTGGATTATTGATTGTTGAATGTAAAGAGGTTGATTGGTCGAAACAGGTTTAATGTTGATTAGATGAAGCTTAGTCGATTTAAGTCAATTTTTAATCCATTTGGACTGTTAACGATTAAACTGTTATAGAAGGTACAATAAAGGTAAAATAGACAGAGGATAAAAGGTGAGAAATAATTTACTGTTTTTTTGCTGGTGAGTGCGTAGTTACCTTTATGAAAATGGGTTTCACAGAAAGAGTCTTTCAAGAGTAAGACAAAAGAAAGATGGAGGAGAGAAGGGATTTAGACAGAGAAGGCGAAAGTCGCTGGTAGCACCAAAGGTAAAGGTAATGGCCATAATGATGATTGAAACTCTTGATGGGAACCAATAAAATAGTGGGAGGAACTAGTACAAAGAAACCAGGGAAAGAAGAAGAAGAAGAAGATGATGAACTGAAGGGGAAGAAGGAAAGATTTCAGTGAGTAATAATAAGTTACCTTTTTTCAACCTTTCAGGTTACAGTTATTGAAGGGGGTTAGGGTGGGAAATTTAGGTGGGAGTGAAAAGGTAGAGAGAGTGAGAGTGAATTGGAGTGGGAGATTGGATTCATTTACTTGGATAATAAAATAAAAAGCTAAAAAATACATATCTTTTAATGGCAGCTGCTTTATTCTCGGCTATTTGTCTCTTGCCATCGTCCTCATCATCATTATCACTATTATTATTTTACCTTTTTTTTCATCATTATTATGATTGCTATTTTTTTGCTGTTTTTATTATGATTGCCATCAAATTGAGCTTAGACACACTCCTGATGATGATGATGATGATGGCTAAATCCGTTTTTACAATCAATAGAGGCTAATGTTGAACTTTTCAGCTTTTGATTCATCCTTTTTAGCATCTTCATCTTTTTTTGCTCCTCCTTTCCTCTCCTATACAAAGGTAACTGGATTCCTCTTTTTACCTTGTTTTTTGATCCATTTATAGGATGGCAACTTTTGGTCCATAATCAATAAGAGCAAAATGGTGATGTTGATGACCAGGATGATGTAAGGAAATCAATGTAAATTCAAGTTATAGGTACATGAGGTTGTTTTTTTTGGTTTAATGATCATTTGTTCACAAGATGTTTACATTGGTTTAGTTTGCTTGAGCTGTTTAACATCTAATATTTAACCATTACAGGTAATGCTGAATTTTCGGCATCCGTTATATCAATAATAATGATTGCAGGTTTGAATAAATTTCCCATTTCATGTTAATTGATTCTTTTCTTTGGCTGTTGATGTCCTTTCCTTTTCAATTCATCATTAAAATGGAAATTCTGTTTATAATGATGATAATGATGATGATGATGATGGTGGTGGTGGTTGCTCCATGAATTTAAGATGAAGAAATGCTCTGAAGGAAGTCACCTATAAATGGAAGATGGGTGATGCAGGGGAAGATGAAAGGAATGAAATAGTTTCCATTGGAATGGGAGTGATTTTTGAAAAAAGGATGATCCCATGAATTTTCTTATTCTTACAGTACATGGTTAACTCCTCCTATTTCATTGAAGATGTTTTATTCTGCACCAGGTAAATGATGAAAAGTGTAATGAAAATGGAAGCAAAATTTGAACAATCAATGTTACCTTCAATTGTAGTTTATTTATGAGCTGTAAATAAATCACTTAGTTTCAATTGAATTGCTTCTCGTCCCTTTTGTTTCTCTCTCTCTCTCGTTCCTTCGAGTCATTAAATGTTCAAGTAATAAAATGTTTCAAATGATTGAATGCTGGTGACAAAGGTAGAGATTGGTGTTGAGCCATTGACCAGAAAAGGTGATAGGAAAATTCAAGGGAAGAGGAAGGTAGAGAAAAGTTGATGATATTCACAGCTTATTTCCCTTTTGGATGGTCATTCATCTTTTCCAATTATTATCAGGTATCCAGTGTCCATTTATTATAAGCCAAGGTATCCAGTTACACCTTTAATTTTGAAACCATTTCGTAATTATTCTTCTCTCTGTGATTGCTTTTCCATGTAATGGGTGGACTTCAGTTTGGAGCACAATCAAACTGATGAAACTTTATTCACTCCTGTGTAGTCAATAATGTTGTGACGTCTATCTCAATTAAATGAATGTATTCATACCAGAATGATATCGAGAAAGAAAAGTTCACAAAAAATAAACATTTTTCTGTTGTTTATTGGTTAGCTATTTGCATTCATTTTCAAAGTAAACAAGTTCAGTGTAAGTTTGAGTTTGATTAGATCACATAGAATCACAGAATGCTTTCTGGTTAAGATGAGTTTAAATCCAAAACTTTTCATGCAGTTATGTCTCAATGTCTATTGATGCACAAATTGACACAAAAGGGTAAAAATCAATTTCTTTCAAATTTAGATTCTGTTAGTTAATGTTGGTGCTATTAAATAATCTCTCCGATCGACAGTTTGCGAGAAAATCGAGTTCAAAGTTAAAATTTGGATCGCCTTATGTTCAACTATGGAGGCAGATTTTTTCATCAAACTCATTTAACTGATGTGACTTTTGATAAATCAAGTCTCAGACAACATAACTTATACAGTTATACAGTTAATTTATACAGTGACCTAACTTTTTTTTCAGAATCTTGAATAGTTTAATACTTCAATATATCATAGCCCACAATGAAACCTAATGTTTGGCCAAGACTGTTGATTGTAGATGATACCGTTCACGAAATATTGAGGCTCAAAGTTTTAAGACCAATGGCCAAAATCAAGAGAACTGTTGTTAAATTGAAAAAAGTATTCAATCAATGATTTGAAGGAACAATTTTTATGGGCAAATAATAAGTTTCAGCTCGATAACTTTATGGTCACAGAAAGCGATTGGTTTAACTAAAAATTGAACTTGATCTGTTTTACAGAAAAAGAAAAAGTTATTTCTTGAAATAGGACCATTTTCTGGTTGTTCATCAAAAGTTACATCAGTTGAATGAGTTTCATGAAAAAATCTGCTTCCGTGATTGTACAAAAAGCGATGCAAGTTTCAAATTCGAACTCGATTTTCTCGTAAACTGTCGATCAGAGAGATTATTTAATAGCACTAACATTAACTAACAGAATCTAAATTTTAAAGAAATTAATTTTTTACCCATTTTTGTCCATTTGTCCAGTATTTGTGTCTATTTGGGCATAAATGTGACAAGCGTTTGAATTGTGTCTTTTAGCACCAACCTTTTTCAATTCCGTTGTACATTTATAATAGACATTGAAACATAACTGAATGAAATGTTTTGGATTTTATAAACTCGTCTTAATCAGATCGTGCGATACATTTGGTGATCACCTTTCTCGACTTTTTCACCTATTTCTTGGTGTTAAGGTGGGAAAATATTTTATTCTTGGTGTTTTGTGTGTTTAAGAAATTTTGATTGAAGTTGGACCTTTTTTAATTTCATCCATTCAAAGAGCATTGTCTTGTTTTGAAACAATAGTCACTGAAGATTGAGTCTGGATTGATAAAAGGGTCTTTGGGTTTGATAATAAGCTTATGTGGTTTGTAATTATTTGTCATTTGCTTGTTCATGGTTGGTTGTAATTTGTTGGCCAGTTTGTCAGCTATTTTGTTCAAATCGCTGTTTTTTGTGGTACCAGTGCTGTCGCCTTTGGCCTTAGTCGATCATAAAATTACAGTTTATTTAAGTCAACCGTAAATTATCGTGAATTTATGGTAAGTAACGCCATCTAGTTTGTTTTAGTATAACTGTGTCTCTCTTCGCGTGAGAAACAGTTGGTTACCGAGTTACCGGTAATGTTAATGGTCTTGGTTTTTTAACTATCATCTAAATCAGTTTATGTTTATTTTATTTCAATTAAATTCAAGTGGAGTGTCTACAACGAAATCAAGATTCCTCTTGATCACCATAGTTCTAATCATCTTCATCTTCATCCCCTCTCCATACAAGTCCGACCAATGGATCATCATCAGTTGGAGCCTAAATCCAAACCTGGATCTGCTCGTAAATTGGTTATCAAAAATTTTTCCAAACCTTTATTACCCGTTAACTATCTCGAGGACACATGGTCTAAACTTAAATTTGCAGTAATTGCTATTCAAACATCCAAAGCCATCGCAATGCCTTTAGAAGAATTGTATAAAGCGGTTGAAAATATTTGCTCTCATAAGATGGCCTCTCAATTATATTCTAATCTGGAGCAGCTTTGTGAGGCACATGTTAAACAAAATATTAGCCAGTTTATTGATTGTTCTATGGATTCGTTGACTTTCCTTAAAACGATGGATACCTGTTGGCAGGATCATTGTCGTCAAATGGTACTAACCGAGTTATTCCATTTCTTATTTGAGTTGACTTACAGCTGTTGACAAAATTTTTTTCAATAGCTCACCTTAAAAAGCATTATTAACAGGACTTGGTTAGCACATCTTTACTCATTATTTTTTTCCTTTTTTCTTTACAGATAATGATAAGAAGCATATTTCTTTTCCTCGATAGAACTTATATTCTACAAAATGCAGCCATAACATCAATCTGGTAATTGTTTTAAATAGTATTCTTTGCAATTAGACTCTAGCCCAACTTTTCATCTCCCTTTTACGGACTCATCCCATTCAAAAGTTTCTCTTTCTTTCATTGACCCTTCATCTTTTTTAATATATTTTTTTTCAATTCTTTAACAGGGATATGGGCTTAGAAATGTTTAGAGTTAATATTATCAGTAATTGGCAAGTTCAGAGTAGAACTGTCGATGGGTTACTGCAACTAATACACCAAGAACGCCAAGGAGAAACTGTTGATCGTTCATTGCTGAAAAGCTTGTTGCGTATGCTTTGTGATCTCCAAATATACCAAGAAGTGTTTGAAGGTAAATTTTTAAAGGCCACAGAAGAACTGTATGCAGAAGAAGGCCAAAGGTTGATGCAAGAATTGGAGGTAGCAGCATACTTAGCGCATGTTGACAAACGAGTTAATGAAGAAACTGAGAGACTTCTACACTATTTGGACCATTCTACTCGGAAACCATTAATCACCTGTGTTGAAAAGCAGTTAATTAGTGAACATTTATCGAGTATACTTCAAAAAGGTCTAGATCAGCTCTTGGATGAGAACCGACTGGACGATTTAACACTCATGTATAATTTACTATCCCGAGTGAAAGAAGGATTAGTTGAATTGTGTACACATTTTAATCAATATATTAAGAAACGTGGTAAAGTGATCGTGACCAATCCTGAAAAAGATAAAACTATGGTTCAAGAATTACTCGATTTTAAGGATCAAATGGATCTCATTGTGAATCAATGTTTCAATAAGAATGAAAAATTTGTTAACTCGTTGAAAGAAGCCTTTGAACATTTTATAAATCAAAGACCTAACAAACCAGCTGAATTAATAGCAAAATTCGTCGACTCTAAACTCAGGGCAGGTAACAAAGAATCCACCGAAGAGGAATTGGAGAGGCTTTTAGACAAGATTATGGTGCTCTTCCGTTTTATTCATGGTAAAGATGTTTTCGAAGCCTTTTATAAGAAAGATTTAGCTAAAAGACTTTTAGTCGGCAAGTCAGCATCTGTGGATGCAGAAAAGTCAATGCTATCCAAATTGAAACAAGAATGTGGAGCCGGTTTCACAAGCAAACTAGAAGGAATGTTTAAAGACATGGAACTATCGAGAGAACTCAATCTTGCCTTCAAACAATACCGTTCAAATGCCAAGTCAAAAGCTGTTTCCAGTATCGACATGACAGTTAATATTCTCACAATGGGCTATTGGCCAACTTACCCGGTGATGGAGGTTCATATGCCTTCCGAAATGGTTCAATACCAAGAAATGTTTAAAAAATTTTATTTAGGTAAACACAGTGGACGTAAATTACAGTGGCAACCAAATCTCGGTCATTGTGTCTTGAAAGCTCAATTTCCTTCGGTAAGATATTTGCATTAGTTATGACTTAAGTTTTTTTCATTTCTGAATCATAATCATTTCTCAATTTCTTATTTTTACAGGCATTAAAAGAATTGAGTGTGTCTTTATTTCAAGCTTTAGTACTTATCCTGTTCAACGACAGAGATAGACTGTCTCTTGAAGAAATTAAACAATTAACTACAATAGAAGATGGTGAATTACGTAGAACGTTACAGTCTTTGGCTTGTGGTAAAGCTCGAGTTCTTCGTAAACAGCCTTCAGGTCGTGATGTTGAGGATGGAGATAGATTTATTTATAATGCTGAATTTAAGCATAATTTGATCAGAATCAGAATAAACCAAATTCAATTAAAAGAGACTGTAAGTATTATTTCTTGAAAAATTATGTTTGATTTATTTGTATTTGTAACTGAATTAAATTTTCACCTTTTTTTTGTTAACAGCAAGAGGAGCAAACAAACACTCAGGAAAGAGTTTTCCAAGATAGACAATATCAAATTGATGCTGCTGTTGTACGGATTATGAAAACTAGAAAATCATTGACTCATACTAATCTTATTTCCGAACTTTATGATCAACTGAGATTTCCGGTCAAGGTAATTATTCTCATCATCAAAATACTCACTCAAAAGAGTATTACCGAACAAAGCATCATGGTCTGAATTGAGTTTCGAGTCATTGAAATTTTGATCTGATTTAAGGTATTTTATTGAAGAAGTTGATTTAAACAGAAAGAAATCAGAAGAATTCCACAATTAATGAATAACGTGATAAACACATCTGAAAATCTGTCTGAATTCACTTAATTTTGTGAGAGTAAAATTAAGAAATCGATTTAAAAATCTTTAGATGTTGCAATTTTATGAAGCTCAATTCAGCTTTGGGCTATCAAATTAGTGAAGGGCGATATCCATTTCTCCGATAACGATATCAAGTTTAGACCAAAATAATCACCGATATTTATCGATATTTTTATTAAAATTTAATATTGGTTTCAATCGTTGAAATTCAATGGACGAACTGCAATATCGTTAAATATCGACAATTGCTATCGATATGAATATTATCGCCCATCTCTACATGAAACCCTAACATGTCATGATCATTTACAATTCTAACATTTACCTTTATTTTTATTTTTCTTTCTCTTCGCAGCCTCTTGATTTAAAGAAAAGAATAGAGAGTTTAATAGAAAGAGACTACCTGGAAAGAGATAAGGAAAATCCTAATTTGTACCATTACCTTGCTTGAAATCAAAGCTAAATTCATCGTGATTTCATTGTGATACCAGCTTCTATTGAGTTTTTTCATCCCTTATTAAATATGGGATTAATTGCTCTAAATTAGTAAACAAAACATAATAAGTGTTCACCTCATTAAAAAGTGAAAAAGAATATTTGTTGTAAACAAATCGATTAATGTTTACTTTTATTCCGTAAATTGGTGCCTGTACAGTTTAATAAAAGTAAATCGTTTAAAATACCAAATGCAAAAGGGAAAAAAAATTAATTTAATTGACCCAGACGTGATTTGAACACGCAACCTTCTGATCTGGAGTCAGACGCGCTACCGTTGCGCCACTGAGTCGATTTTAAAGATATTTGTCATAAGTTATTGAATAACAACACCTTGTGAAATTTTGATCAATTCCGATTCATTGTTCCTCCGAAAATGTAAACAATTGAAATGAAAATACATTAACTATTGTGCTGTGCTGTTTGTGGAACCTAGAACATCTGCCTATTCAGATGCATGGAGAGCTTATCAAAATTGAAATAATTGGATCGTTGTATTGTCGATTTGTGCAGTAAGTCCGCGCAATTTTCACCTCTATTTTCGCTGTTAGTGAACTCGCTGTAAGATATGGTGAACAAAGTGTTCTATATTCTGCAGCTACGAGAACAATTGGCTGAGCAAATCAAGCGTAAAAAGTTACATCAATAGATTATAAATAAAAGATGCAAAAATAAGCAATTAAAGTTAAGGTTGTGCGAAAGTCCGCAAGCTCACTTTTTTTCATGTTAAGCTGCAGCTTGTTTAGCTTAAGAAGAAACTCAAATAGCTGAGGATTAAAATGTAAAGCGGCATCTATGGGATAATCAAGTTCTTAGTAGTTCTTAACTTGCTTTACATTGGTAATCCAAAAAATCTGTTTATTTAAGCTAGATTATTCCTTATTAGAATTACGTTCAAGCTTTTCAAATTTTAATGATTTAAAGAAACTTGAAAATTCAAACTAGAATTGTTATTAGAGGAAACCTAGATTTGTATAAAAATGTAATTAACAAGACAATTATTTTCTCCATCTTTTGCTCGACCTTTATGTTATATTATGTAATATTTACAATTATTTGGTTTCCCTTTTTCAAATCTACCATGGAAATTTGACCATGGCTTTTAACTCATTAAAGTTGTAGGTTTATCTTTACTAATTGTAACAATTGCATCAACGAAATTCATCTATTTAAATATTAAATTCTCCGTTTGTATTAGAACCTGGTTTAGTCAATTTCTCATTGCGTCTCAATCTGAATTTTGTTATTGCGAGCGATGCTGAAGCACATCTTATCTCTTTTCGATTGCCATTTGATATTGATTTTGAATAAAACATAAAGTCCAAACCACCTTTTGCTAACGGTCAAAATTACTAAATTGTTGAGACCATTTTAAACATTTTTTATGATTGAATTGCGGTTGTTGTCAATAGAATCTGGATTAATGCTCTTGAGAAATTTTCATCTAAACTTGATCATTTTTCGTGCTTTTGTTAACCAAAATATCAAATTGTTTCAATCCTCTCATTGATGACACAACAAGTTGGCTTAAGATTTCAAATGAGAATCAATTGATCATTTAAACAAATTTCCACTGTTTCATCGATTGGTTCACCTGCAAAAGGCAATAAAAAGCATTTGAATCAGTTTGGTCCTATTTTTTCGTCATCAATTAGAGGAACAATTTGATATTTGCATAGCAAAAGCACAAAAAGTGGTCAAGTTTATATGAAAATTTGTCGAGAGCATTTATCCAGATTCAATGGTGACCATTCTAACGAATCAATTCTTTCAATTCGATTGCATTCTCTTAAAGATTAGACTCTGATTCTGAGATAATTGGTAATGATGATTCATCCATTTGCTCTAATGATTTATTGATCGACTTTACCGAACGAAGCCCTTTTCATCAAAATCGGGTTCTGGTATTAATCCTCTGAAAAGCAGACAATCGGCAGATACAAATTAAAACTTACAAATCAACAAGTAATGATAAAACTATGAAAAGCTCACAAAACTAGTCAGAAAAACCTTCATAGCGAAATGTAAATCTGGTAAACTGGAGTCCAGCTTTTATGTTAGACTTTAATAGGTAAGTGCGTTGGTTCTAGACCAGAAATTTTTGTTCATTTGGGAAGAACATCGATAAAAATTCATCAAAAATAGACTCATTTCACAATAATAGATGGCGTTTGAAGAGCATCGATCAGTTTAATGTTTATCTTCATCAAACATCATTGCATTGATCATTTAAGTTTCACGACCAAAGCTAACCTCTTCACATTAGATGATGTTTCAAAATGAAGCTGAATTAAAGTGTATCGATAATTATAAAAGTTTAAAATTTTAGTTATTTATTTATAATTGAGTGTGTTGCCCTCTACCAAAATGCTTGCTAAACTTGGGCTGTTTTCAAGTAACTAACTGTCTACTTTTTTCTCCTTCTCTCTCTTTTCATCTTTCTGTAAATTCCTTTTCATCTGCCAGTCCTGAAATGAATCCGAGTTCTTGTGTTATTGTTATGAGTTACCAGTTTCGATAATTTTATTTTCCTACCAATTCTCAGTTAAAGCATCAACTTTAATCAACACCACTGTGACCCTCTGGTTTTCTGTGTTTCCATCAACAACATGGCCGATAAAAGAAAACTTCAAGGTACGCTTTTCACCTCTTGTCCCTTTCATCCTCTTTCTTTATGTCTCTTTTGATGTTTCTTTTTCTCATCACTCTTGATCTCAATCTTTTCACTCTTTAAGAATGTACATAAATGTATTTCTTTTATAGCCCTCTGTCTGTCTGCCTGTCTTTCTTTTTTTAAAACCATCTTATTCTCCTCTTGACCGTCTATTGATGACATACCATCCATTCACTAGAATAGACGCTGGTTAGTCTTCCATTAGTACATTTGCATAGCTTAAGCTGAGTCCAAAAATGCTATGGAGAAAAGATTTCCCAAGAAACCTGTGACACAATAATTTAAACTGCTTCAATCACCAGCCAACTGGTTTGCCTCTCATTTAAGGATCATTTAAATTCTCAAGATTACTTTTTCATTTGTTGCCTTGTCTAGTTTTTTTTCTCTCCGTTCTTCTTGTGCTAGCTTTTATTGAGACTCAAGTTAGATATTTCACTTCTAGTCAAGCATGAATATAACGAAGAAATACAAATCTAAATATTATTTTAACAGACTCATGTACATCTTGAGTATCCTTTCCAACTTCATCATTCAAGTCCATTTCATGAACATTTCTCATCCTTCTTATTACTGTTTACCCCTTCAATTAACTTCTTAACATTAACATTTCTGGTTTCAATTGCTTGTTATTGTTATAAGCTTATTGAGAATCTGATTCGATCGTTAACTCAGTCAAAATTCCATGCTCATGAACTGTCATGTTTACTTCTAACAAGACTGCTTCTCTTTCTTTTCCCATCTCCATTTTACCTTTAATCACTGTAATTTTTTCGCCATAACCTTTTCATATTCATAACCAAGAAGAGCTGTTTTGATTGAAAAAATTAGCTCCACTTACTATCTTTATTAGAAATACTTTTCGCAGAAATTCGCGTTTTTTGTTGAAGTTTTTTTTTGTGTAATCGTCTTTAAGGTTAATTAAAAAAGGAAAAAAAATCATGTATGATTGGCATTATAAGAAGAAAAAAAATGAAAATTGAAAACCTTGATTTGCTGTACAGTTGCTGAATAACTTTTTTGGGACAGATACAATCAATTTGTGACTCTATTTAGCTAAAGACTACTTAACTAACAATCTTGAACTTTTACCATGTTTGTGATCATCAATAATATTAACATTTATCAATAAAACAAATTTCAATTGATTTGTTAGTAAACAGCTTTTAATATTTTTGCCATTCTTTACATTTACAATTGAATTATTATGAATCTTGACATGACAATGACCAGACTACTAACTGTTAGATGAATTATCATTTCAATGTTTCTAGTAATTAATCTCTTCTTACTTGTTTAACTTGTATTTTAATTACCTTTGACCTAATTTTAATTCGCCTTGTGTTGTCAAAATCATCATCATATCAATAAACTAATGGAAAGTTTCCCTATTCACTTTTTTTGCTATGAAACTCTCACCGTACTTTGAGAGACTTTAGTTTTCAGCTGAAAATTTAAGCTTAATCTATTTCACACTTTCCTTGTGAATCAATTCAATGCATTCATGAACTTATTTACCATCTGATTAATTTAAAACTAATGAACATGAGTTCAACGTTTTCTAATTTAAGTTTAGACGACTTTTCAATATTTGACTGACATTTTTCAAACAATAATTAACTTAGACAAACTGAACCATAATTTGCAGCCTCAAAGTATGCAAATCAATGATCACTTTGTGTGAACATATGATTAATTAATCAATGTCTTTATTTTCTGCCAGGCTGAACAACAGGTTCATATTAAATTAAATTGTGTATTAAGTGACTCAAATTGATTAGCTTAGGGTAGGTCAAGTTTTGGTGTGAATCAATTGATTTCCAGGCTCAAACTAAATTCTGGCTAAAAACCAATTTGTAAATTTCCAGCTTCTCGGAAACTCAATTGCTCCTCTAAAATTGAGCCTCAAGAACTAACCAAATTCAACAATTGAATCAGTCTATGCATCAGTTTGCTGCAGTTAAGGTTGAAATAATTTGGCTCAATTGATAGACAACCCCTTTTGAGTTTGTAAGTCCATTTGACGCCAAGAGGAATTGCAGATGATGGCGATTTTCTTGCAACATTTGAACTCTTTGTCTCATCCTCTTTACTTTGACTTCTATGGGCTAACATCTTGCCTAAATATTGTCAATTATTTCAAAAACGTGATGATCAAAGTGTCTCAAGTTTATTACTTGCAAGCGACTCAGAAAACCTTCTTGATCCTTTCATCCTTCCCACACCAGTAATTCATATGTGTGAGCGTTTTTAATACACGCTGAACTTCATCCATCATTCAATGAACAATTTTGCTTTCTAAGTTTACTTGTTGATTGAGTCTTTGTTTTTGTGTGTGTCTTTCCTTTCCTCACCCTTACGCTTGATGCAATTTTATTATTTGTTAGACAACAAAAAGTTTAAATCATCTGTTGATTGACATTCTTATTTTGTTTCTTTTATTCTTCTGGTTACAGGAAGCATCATCTTAACTGTGCTCGATGGTCCATACACATAACGGTGGCTTGAGGTATTATCCGGAGTTCTTTGGCTCTCCCCATTCATTAAAGGTGATCATCAACTTCATTTTTTATCTCCTTTTCTGGCTACCTTGAACTCCTTTCCTGTATTGTCATTTGGTTGACTGATTTCCTCCAAAAACTTTTTTTTAAAAAAATTTTTCTTTCTCTTTCTCTCTCACTTTCTTCTCTTGCTCAACTTGGAAACTTATTTCTTCTTTGTTTTTCTTTTCAGCACTTCATCAATTTATCTGTGTTTTAAGATAGCAAATTTGATCGACCTCAGGAAATACCAAGCAAGTTCACAGAAAACAGTTAATGAAAGGTTGAAAAGGAAGGCTGCAAAAATTGTACTCTTATCAACATCTATCTCTTCTGGTATCTACCGGTTCACTTTTGGTCCAGGAAAAGTTGAATTAAAGCAAATCAACCATCAATAAGTGTCAAACAAAACAATCATTATCATCACCAAGACCATTCCTTTTAGTTTTTAATCAAACATTCTCAAAAATCATTCAACAAAGGATTATCATTTCTTTCCAATTATTGGTTGACATTATCAAAAAATTGTCATTATTATTTGATATACATTTGTCCATTTCCATTTTAGTGTTGATTTTTTCTTTTAATCAACAATCATTCCTGATAATCAATTTTAACTCTTCCAAATGCATTACTCTACATCATTCAACTGCAAGAATGGTCCATCATTTCCTCACCGGACCCATGAAGAGGATATTTATGAAGATTTGTGCTACGTTACACTAAGGATTGGTAAAGATGTTTTGGAAGAAGATGAGACTTCTATCATTGATTCGACCCCGTTGGAAAATAGAGACTACTGTATTCGAGAATTGGTGGAAACCGAGAAAAATTATGTTGAAGCTTTGAATATGATTATACGACATTTCGTGCGACCATTGAAGAAAATTTTGGACGCAAAGGATAAAAAGATAATTTTCAATCACATTAAAGAGCTTGCTGACATACATTCGGGATTCCATCGTGATCTGTGCAAAGCAGCCTCAACTTCATCCAATGGGTTTAGAATAAGCAATTGTTTTCTCAGTTGGAAAGATCAGTTTGTTCTGTATGGTGATTATTGTGCCAACTTGCCTCGTGCTCAGGGTTTAATTGATGAACTCTGTTCTAAACATAATGTTATCCATGAAGCTGTCTCTCGCCACGAAATGGAAGCCAATGATGGTAAATTTAAATTACGAGATTTACTGTCACTTCCCATGCAAAGAATACTCAAATACCATTTGTTTCTCAAGGAGTTGATTAAAAATACCCATGAATCTCATGACGACTATTATGGTTTACAACAAGCGTACGAAGCAATGATTGACATAGGAGATTACATTAATGAAGTTAAACGTGATAGTGAGACATTGCAAATTATTGCTGGTATTCAAGTTAATATTGTTGATCTCGATATGCCTGAAAACACGGAACTTAAAGATTATGGGAGATTGTTACGAGATGGTGAGGTTAAAATTAAATTTAACGATGAAAAATGTTTAAAAAGTCGTTATGTTTTTGTATTTGACAAAGTTATGTTAATGTGTAAATCCTTGAAAGGTGAACAATTCAGTTACAAAGAAGCTCTCATTTTGAGTGACTTTTCGGTCGATGATTGTTCACCTTCCTCCACTGGAACAATCAAACATTTTAAAGACAAATGGAGTCATCATTGGTCCTTAGTTCACAATCAAGCTCGTTTCACTTACACCTTTTACGTTAAAAGTGATGATTTGAAAAGAAAATGGATTGAAGCTATTGATAAAGGTTTGGATAATGTGAATCCAGTTGCTTGTCAAACTGGATCAACGGATCATGTTTTCATATTTTACACATTTCCAAAGCCTCAGAATTGCGGTCATTGTGATAAATTGTTACCTGGTCTCTTCTTTCAAGGTTACAAATGTACAATATGTGAGATATCTGTTCACAAATCGTGTATTCCGTTAGTTAAATCTTGCGGTGAATTAACTCTTCCTCCAAGACCACCTTTACCTTCCAGTAGTCCATCTGTTATATCGGCTTACTCTGGTGAAGATGAAGCTTTCCTCCAACAACATTCACCGGTTGATTTCATCGCTAAATATGGTCAACACCATGGACTAACAAATGGCACTTTATTGTGGCCTCATGAAACCAAAGTAAAAGCCATTACATCTTTCGATGGTGAACCCAATCGAAGTGAACTTTCCTTTCAAATCGGAGATGTTTTACTTATCACCAATCCTAAACCTGATGTCAGTAACAATGACGGAAAATGGCTCGAAGGGGAACTTCTTAGGACTGGTGTAGAGGGATTATTTCCCGCTGACAAAGTCCAGCCAATTCTTTGTAACCACTCTAGATCATCTTCATCTTTTGATGATTCAACATCTACCACAACAACAACTCTTACCACAACCAACTCTAATATAAACAACAACAATAATAACAATTTTACCAACCTTCAACACCATCATAGTAATAATAATAGTTTTAATAATAGTGATGATGGGAACTCCAATAACGATAATATCAATAACAACATTAATAATGGAAACAGTAATAACAAAAATGGTAATCTGTTATGTCCAAACTATGTCAATTTAAATTTGGAGGAACATCTCTGGTTTGCTGGAACAATGGACAGAAACACAGCTCAAACGGTTTTGGAAAAAATGCCCAATTCAACATTTCTACTTCGGATTAGTCCCAATCAACGAGGAAACTATGCTATCAGTTTAAACTGTAATGGTATTGTTAAACACATGAGAATATGTAAAACCTTGGAAGGACAATATTACCTGTCAGAGTCCAAATTTTTTGACACAATGGAAGAGCTGGTCAATTGGTATGAGGAGCGAACATTGGCTGAAAGTTTTTCTGGACTTAATTTGAAATTAGGTATTCCATATAAATCAGTATTGACGCCGGTTCCTCCAATTGGTTATGCAATTGCACTATACAGTTTCACCGGTAACTCGGCAAACTTGTTATCGCTTCGAAGAGGTGATTATATAGCTATTCTCAGTAAAACTGGAGCTGAAAAAGGCTGGTGGAAAGGACAAATTGGACAAAGGATCGGCTATTTTCCTTTTGCTTATGTTAGTGAAATCAAAGATTGAGGACAAACTATTATAATTGTTTAGTAGATTATGAGAAAAGCCAAAAGATTTTCGGGAAACAAGATATTCAAGAATTTAAAGTCAACCTGACAACACGACTATGTTTGTTGTTATTGTTGTTGTGAATGATCCTGTTGTCCATATTTAATTGTGATTTTCAAATGAAGATATCAAACTCGATGATGATGGCTCTTGAAAGAAACAGTCTTTTCGCTCATTATTCCCATAAAAGAATGTAGGATGTTGATTGTGAATGATAATGATGCTGGTGGTGGTAAATAGACTATTTTATTTGTATTATAAAGAAAAAGTTATAATGATAGATGGAGGAGGAGGAAAAAAGTGGAAGAAGTTAATAGAAAATCAGGATGAAAGATAAACAGCTTAAGTTTATTGTACCTTATAGTCATTTAAAACCACCTCCAGATTTACCTTGCCAACGACAGTTGATCATTATGCCCATCATATTTTTTTATGAATTATTTATATTTAATTAGAGGCCATTCAAAGTTGGCCATTCATATATTTGTTTCATTCAATCATCAACATCTCTCATCTCTCATCTTTATCAAATCTATCTTTGAAATTGAAAATTTTATTCTATACCTCAAGTCAATTTAAATTTGAACGCAACAAAATCCAATGTTAACTGCTATCATATTGCTATTTTTATCAATCCAAATGAATGTATCATTATTGCTTGATCATTACATTGTCTCTCCTCAGTAATCAAATAATTATCCAAAAGTTTATAGAATGGTAATCAATTTTTCATATATACGAAAATATCTTGATTCCTTCGAGAAACAACCAAATGTTGACTACGATTGTTCAAGATTTTAATTGCACAAATTTTACTTATCAAGTTTTCCATTTTTCTTCATCAATTGTTAATATTATATAATTTGTTCTTCTGCTACAAATATCTTCCACTGAATCAATGGACAGAGAAGATGATTCAGCCGTTGAAAAAACGCACAAATCGATTCCAGAATTATCAATCAAACTTGAATTAAAAAATTCACATTTCATCATTTTTGCCATCATCATTTTTCATGATTATCATTATATTCAAAGTAAATTTAATCATAACTCGTTGTTTAATCAAACACATGAGTTGCTGTTTTTTTTGTCTGAAAAAAATTTAAATCATTGGAGAGAAAAATAATGTCAAGAAATTAATGAAAAAATTTATTAAAAAGATCAAATATTCAATGTCTATTTCTTTCGTCTTAAACCTTAATCAAAAAAGGGAGAAATTTTCAAACTAAGAGACAAAATGGACAGGTAGACGTCGAAGTGATTAAGTTAATTTTCTTCATTCAAATAATTTACCAGCAACCTCTTCCAATGGATTAGATGGTCTAGTAACGTCTCGAACTGTATATTCAGCAGCTGTAATATAAAGAGCCACCAATAAACCTATGATTGAAGCGATGTAAATGTTTTTCTGGAAAATTATGCAAGTCGCAATGCATAGTCCTAAATAGGTAATATATCTTGATTTTTCTAGATGAACTTCACGATCGCGAATTTTGGTATCAACACAAATTCCTTCTTTCATGACAAAATCTACGGCGCACTTTGTACAGCTATCTGGTCCATCACCGTGGCATCCATCACAAGCTTTATCACATTCTAAATGGATAGAGAAATTTTGATTAAAATTTTGTATAATGGTCTATAGAAGCGCAAATAATGCTTACCAAAACATTGAAAGGAGCCTTCAACGTTGACGCAAAATGTATTATGTTGACACGGATTTTTGGGTGATTCAATACATTCATCAATATCAAGACAACCATAATCTGTGTCCCAAATGTAGCCCTCTTTACAAGCATGGCAACCTTTAGGTCCAGAGCCTAGGCATTGACCAAGACATGATTTATCGCATTTTTCACATTCTTCGATGCCATCTTTTTCGGAAATCTTGAAATATCCAGTAGCACATTTTTCACATAATTCACCTTTGTACATCACATAACAAACACATTTTCCATTCCCTTTGCGTGTTCCGTTACCTTTACAGCTTCCATGGCCATTACAAATTGCTTCTGGAAAGCCTGAACACAGAAGGATAAAATGATAATGTAATTCGATTGGACAGAATACTAAATGTAGAAATACTGACCTGGGCAAAATGAACAATTAGGTCCAAACATTCCATCAGGGCAACAGACTTTTCCCTTATCTATGCAAAGATAATCATGAAGACCTATTCCTTGTTTACGTTCATCAGACCACCAGTGGTCAATTTCTTGTTCATGTTTGCTCGAAAATTCTTTACACTGAAAATTGTAAAGCAATCAGTAAATAAATATGAACATAGTTTTATATTAAATAGAGTACAAACCTGTTCTTCAAAATTTTTCGCATCAGAGCATAGTTTCTCTTTTATTTGTATAAGTCTTTGGCTGGAGTCTTTGAAATCGGTCGATTTGGCAACTTCATGGTCAACATTGGAGTAATCAGTGTTCTTGAAACCCTGTAATACAAAGAAATGGTAAAAATATTAAAGAAATGATGAAAGATATTGATGAAAGTGAAAAGATAAATGGTAGATAACATAGAAAAGGCAACTTACTCTATGAAATGATCTAACAACCTCACGACATAACTGACAAGGTCCAAGTACACGCACTTTGGCATTAATTTTTACATTACTTGAATCAGGATTGACACTAGGTGAAGGTTGTCCAGGAGTTGAAGTAATTATAAAGTTGATTTGTAAAAAAATTAGTAGAAAAAATGAAAAATAATTTATAACCAAAGATCTAAGCAATGATGAACATTCGATTTTCATCCTATCAGATGTTTAAAGAAGAATGAAACAAATGATAACTACGATAATTTACACCTCACTGATTGTCGTAGATTGTTTCTTATTTACAAATTGGCATTCCTTTTTAAATAAACTGAGCATTCATGATAAAGTTCTTTCTTTCTTCGATATAAGGCAAATAATATGGCTTCACGTAAACATAGTAAAAAATATCAGTTAGCAATGCATTACATCGAGACATCTCTGTAATGTTATGCTCACTAGCAGTGTCCAAAAAATCTATACAAATATTTCTGTAAAACAAACAAAAGATACTGATGAGTAAGATGAATGAAATTTTATCCATGAAAATGTGTATTAAGCAAATATTTTGGAAACTGCTCATTGGAAGCGATTAAGTTTTGAATCGAAAGGATCTTATTAATTACACTCTGTTACCAGCAAAATTTGCATTTCGATCGATAACCGCCAAAATCTTTTGTCTCAAGATTCATAAAATTTCAATAGATTGTTCTAAATTTTTAATGACGATCTAAATTTCTTAGCTCACAAGCTTACTATTTGATCTCACAAAGTATTGGTTGGGATAAAAAGTCAATCTAATTTGATATAATTATAATCTTAATTCGTATTACATCTTGAGTTAGAACAAAGAAGATGTTATTGGAATTTTGAATTTCGACTCAGCCACGAAAAACGAGTAACACAGATAAAATTGAACTAAGTATCGAATCTTATCAGCGGTTACCGAGTTAACAATTTTTAATTAACAATTAAAATAACCAAAAATTTTATTTAATTCAAAAAATCAATGACCCAAGTCAGGTTTCCAATAGATGGCAGCACGAGGCCTTTTCCTCCTTTTTCAAAAGGAAATGGATCAGTATAAATAGTCATCTTGGGCTATTTTCACGAAAATTTGATTGTTTTGTGTTTTAATCGATTTTCTAGAGACCATTTCAATTTTTTTGCAACTAATATGTGTGAAAAAAGTCTCATGAAAGTTTCTGATTTTTATTCCAAGAATCATGAGTATTTGATTGATCATTATCGAACTGAATTGTGCCTGTCTTAGTATCGAATGGCAGAAGTGAAAATAACTCATTCGCTTAAGCAGCTCAACATCTCATTTAAGAGTTTTGAGATTTTCTGATTTTGTTGTGATCCATTTTTTTCTTCGTGTTTATTATTGTCTCTTTAATTTGTCTTTCAAGCGTTATTTAAGGTTTGGATAAATTTTTGAACATGATTTCACGATCTTTAAGAGCTGATACCCGAAGCCGGGCCAAGGATGACATGAAAAGAGCGATGCTTGTCAAGGATAAGGTTAGAAAATGGTAAATACATTACGCTTTATGACATTAAATCTTATTTACATATTCAAAATTGTGTGCACTTTATCTCGATATTTGTGTATTTTCATCCGTCTATTTTGAGCTATTCCTAATGTCTTCTTATCGTATATTCTTCCAGGGAAAAGAAATGGGTGACTATTGGAGATACTTCTATGAAAATTTTCAAATGGGTACCAGTTACTAATTATGACACTGTATGTCCAATTTTTGTTATCGATTATTATTATTCAATGTCCTTTTTTACGAATATTTACTAATGTTTTTGTTTCTCTGTTTCTACTGAACTTTTAGGTTACTCAAAATAAAAACTTGAAAGGAAAATCAATAACTACTCATAACAAGGAGAATATTGAAGATAAAGGCAAAAGTCACAGTTTGAGTCGTAACGATGCAACCACTAACTCATCATTCTCATCAGTGTCAAATGTTTTGGTTAACAATGATCAATCTGTCACCGGATTCTCTGAAACAAGTCAAGATGATTCAACTAATCATGAAGAAAAAACTCACGTCACCACATCAACATTGTTGGGTGAAAATAGCAGTGATGCACAGTTTCCAGATAATGTTACATCGGATAGAGGATGAGCAATCTCGGATCGATACTTTTTTCGGCCATCATTTCAATCTAATTAAAACTCAACTCATTTGGAATTCAGTATCGTGAATTAACGAGAGCTTGGACAATTTGCATCTCAAACCATTGCGGAAGAAAAAAAACAGTAACAATGTACAATTGCTGATAAATGTCATTCTGTGTTTATATCTTAATTTTCAAATGTTAATTTCTTTTCATCTAAATTAATTTCTTATAAAAATCATTTTTGAAATAATGAAAAATAATCCAAATTAAAAGAAAACTTATGATTCAATTTGTATCTTATTATATTAGTTACATAATAGGAAAATCTTGTATCTTGACTAGAAAGATAGATATAAAATTGGCGATTCATGGCCTTTTTGATTATATGTAATAATTAAATTGTAAAAAGCTGCAAACGTGGTTAATAAATTTCATTTTGATTAAATCAAATTTTTCTACAAAAATTAAAAAAAAGTTAATCTAACGAATCCAGTTAAGCTAACATTACTGCAAGTCCATTATTGGAAAGACTCACAGTGAAATAATCGTAATATGATGAAGGTCCCTCACAACCTACACTCTTTCTTTCTTTCTCTCTTATTTCTTTTGTAAGAAAAAATGAATTAATGTTGTATGTTTTTTGTTTTCCAGTTTATTTTACAATTGTTTAATCGCCTTTTTCAATTATTAGTCCAAATCTCAAGTTTAATCAACACCATTGTGATCCTCTCATTCAAATGTTAGCAACAACATGGCCGATAGAAGAAAACTTCAAGGTACGGTTTTCATCTCTTGTCTCTTTCATCCTCTTTCTTTTTGTCTCTTTTGCTGTTACTTTTTTCTATCATTATTTACTCTTGATCTGTATCTTTTCACTGTATATGTGTATATAAAATCTCTTTTTCCTTCACTCTTTTGAGCCATCTAATTTTCTATTACCTTAGCTCCATTCATAAATGCTATTTATTCATCGAGATTGCCACTAGCTACTTCATTAATAATGCATTTACTTGAGCTAGGCTGTATCCACAATCCCTGTGATTTCTCCATGTAAAAACCTGTGACACACAACACAATAGGGTATCTGACTGCTTCAATCATCAGTCAACTGGTTTGGCTCACATTTTAGGTTCATTTAAATCTTTTTTATAAGTTTAGTTTCAATTGCTGTGATCAGTCTATTTATCCGTTCTCATTATTCTTGTTCTAGATTCTTTAATTGACACATAGTCATACTGTTTCACTTGTCAATGCTTGCAAAAGATCTCGATACTCAATGCTTCTGGAGATCGGTCAGGCAAGCTCACGTAACAATGTTAACCTGCTTATTTTTCAACATAAAGGATAGCGTCCATTTCATTCACTCTTTCCATCTCTCTTTTTTTGCTATTTCCCCCTTTCAATTAGATACTTGGTTTACCTTCATTGTTCAATTAGCTTGCTTTCGTATTTATATAGTATTTCCGTTTTATACCTTTTCAACAAAATACACTACTTCGATAGGTAACTCAGTTGCCAAACCATGCTCATGAACTGTCATTTTTCTTCTCCTATTGCTTCATTTTCTGCATATGTATCTAATCTTTAACTATTATCTTCGTTTCTTTTTCATATCTTTTACATGTACAGGTGAGATCGAGCGATGCCATAAGAAAGTTCAAGAAGGAGTGGAAACCTTTGAGGATTTGTGGCACAAAGCTCACAATGCCCCTAACTCTAATCAAAAAGAAAAATATGAAGCTGATCTCAAGAAAGAAATTAAAAAGCTTCAGGTTGGCATCAAATTTGAATACTTCCGAGACTGGCTATCTCCAAGAAAACATCCAATATTTTTAATTGCTTTTATGGTCTTCGTCAATGATGAAATCTACAAAAAAATTTCTTTAGACTGGCTTGTGCACCGTTCTGTTAGCAGTATTAAATTGTGCAGTGATATCTAGCTGTATTAGTGATGTTTACTGTAGTATAGTGCAGTATTTGCCTCTAGAAAACTCTTGCATAATTAAGTTATCTTCTGTCATTTTCATGCCATGTGTATACTTCAAAATTAAGTGATAAAAGCACAGTGAAGCAAGTGACGGACCATAAAGCAGTTATAAATTGGAACTTATATAATATTATATGAATTTTTACTAATTTTAACATTCTATTATTCCCTTTCATTACAGAGACTCCGAGACCAGATTAAATCATGGATTGCCTCTAGTGAGATTAAGGATAAAAGATTACTCTTGGACGATAGGAAACTCATAGAGACTCAAATGGAAAGGTTTAAAGTTTTAGAGAGGGAGACCAAAACTAAGGCTTATTCTAAAGAAGGCCTGGGAGCAGCGCAAAAATTAGATCCAGCACAAAGAGAAAAGGATGAAATTACAAATTGGATGTCCGATTCAATAGCTGCACTCAAGATCCAAATAGATCAATTCGAATGTGAGATTGAAGCCATCATGGCTGCTTTAAAAAAGAAAAAGAATGATAAAGAAAAACAGGATCGTAATGAGGAATTAAAGAATTGGTTAGAAAAACATCGGTACCATATTAATCAGTTAGAAACTCTTATGAGAATGTTGGATAATAGTACAGTGGACGTGGATCAGATTAAAAAGATTAAAGATGACATTGAATATTATATTGAATCTTCACAAGATCCTGATTTTGAGGAGAATGAATATATTTATGAAGACTTAGAATTGGATGACATGCAAGAATACCTGGCCAAGAGTAGAGCAGCCCTTGCGAATCATACATCTTCATTCGATAGTGGAACAACTAAAACAACAAATTCTTCTAATGCCACTGGTGATGAAGAAGGAAACAATTCAGTTCATTCTTATACACCAACATCAACTTCAAGTTCACCTGCTCCCAGTCCAGGATTGACCAATCATTCCAAGGGAGTAGCTGATTTGAATCCAGGCACTAATATCAATGCTAGTTGTACATCTGTGAATAACTCCACAAGCAACTCTAATACCAATAACACCAATAATAATGGTTGTTTAGTAACTTCATCCTCCTCATCTACGGGAACCTCTAATGTTAAACCTCAGCCTGTTTGGTCTCACTCTACATCTGTTAGTAGCTCAATTCCTTCAGTTTCATCGAGTAATTCATCGAGCAAAGTATCTACATCCCAAACCACAACAACAGGGACAAATTCAACAAATACCGTAACCTCAACTACATCAGCAACAACATCAATAACTACTACCACAAACACACCAACTTCTTTAGTAACAACAACGTTGAACACTTCAACAACGATGACATCGACAACGTCGTCTTTATATTCAGGTAAGAAATTGTCATCACAGTGCATAGTAAAAGTGAAAACCAACACAACTGTGAATCTTCTGCTCGCAATTATATTGCTCACAGTTCATCGTCTCATCAGTTTTATTCCAAGTGTCTTCAATTGTGACTCAATAATTTAAGATTTGTATTTGAAGATTTGATTATTACTCGTTAATCACAGTGCTAAGAAATTTTGCTCATTCAACCTCTATTCCAATATTATTAATATTTTGTGTCCGTCTTTGTGCCTTAACATTATTGTTTGTGCTTAGTAATTTATTGTTCTTGTTTCTCTGACCACCATCACTATTTACTGTGCTATTTAATTCTGTGCTCATCACTTGTTTTTCAAAAAATGATCTAGATTGCTTTTTCTTGTCCCTTGCATGGCTCCTAATCCTAGATCAAAAGCTTTTCCAAATATCATCAAATTTCGTCTATTTCACGTTAAATCAAAATTTCCATTTTCTTTTATCTTTTCTTGCAGAACTAAATCAGAAAAGTTCTTCCTCTCGAATGAATTCGAGAACCAGCAGTTGCAGCAGTAATATCAGTAACAGTAGTAACAGCAGCAGTAGCAGTCCACCTTCTGTTAATTCAATCAATGGTAAGACTGATTATTTGGAAAAGCAAAACCAGATAATTATTATCTTGATCTATAAAAAAACGAAGAAAAAAAAATAGTTTGCAAACCAGTAAAATCATGGTTTAAATTTATTGCTACACAATTGTCTTCTGTGAGAAAGAAGAACAATTTAAGCATTGTTTTTTTGACATTGCTTTAAATTATAAAGTGAAGTTTTCCTTTATTTTAGATTAAGTTAATAATTTAATTATTTATTTAATTAATTCAATTAAATTTTCATCTTTAATTTAAAGCAAGCGGTTCCATTTCTTTTGTTTTAAACAACAAACTCAGTGAATCCTCTTTGATCTTTTCTTTTTACCAGGTATCACAACTACAACCATATCTGCAGCATCTTACAGCATGGCTGCAGCGGTTACCTCAGCACTAACATCCACAACAGTCACCTTATCCTCACTTACTTCAAGCCCATGGAGTCAATCGATTGGTTCTTCTAGGAATCAGAGTAATTCATCTAGTTCTCAGACAAGCCAACTAAACACTACCAGCACCGCCACCTCCAATACCAGCAGCAACAACAGTAGTAGTAACACAATCACCACCAACAATAACAATAACAATAATAATAATAACCCTTTGATAATGAATGGACCATCCGTACCTGGGGGCCTTGGTGTTAAAGTACCTTCCCAGTTACAACAATCACAATCTCAACAACAGTCAAGCAACACAGGACCTGGGCAAGGTTTAGGAACAACTTCTGCGCCCGTGAACCAATTAACATCCATGTCCTCACTTAAATCAATAGCCCAACAAGCTGTTGCTAGTGCAGGTTTGGAGAATTCTACGAACGATGCTACTTCTTTATCTACTTCAAATCTTTTTGAGACAAGCACATCCATGTCAGGAGCTGCCACAAACTCAATGAACAGTAATGCCTCAGTTACATCAACAACATCAACAGTGATAGGTTTATTAAGTGGTAATAGTAAGTCCCTGGTTATGCCTTCGTGTGTTTCCTCAACAGTATCAAATTTCACCTCCTCTGCGGCAACGTCAGCCGTTAGTCCTGCCAGTTCAATCGGGATGCATCAGTCAGAAGCCCATATTCCACCGTTGTTAGGTGTTGCTCCATTAGGACCTGTACAGCTACCTAAACAATGTCTATATCAGCTTCATATGCTTGAGGCTGCTTGTAGACATACCATTTATCCAGTAGATTCTCAGAGGCTAAGGTAAGTTAAATGATTAGTCATTACTGTTCTATCGTTTATTATCTATATGATCATCATATCATAGGCTTAATGCATCTTTTTATATTGGCGCTTTTTTCAATAGAAACATGTGTTTACTCACTTCTTTACTAATTTTCTTTCATTTTCTCTTTATCTATCCTTTTGATTGTTTTTAATCATATCTTCTATATTAGACCATATCTGCCTCCGAATCCATGTCCGACGCCGTCATATTATCCGCAACAAGCCTTGCAACACAGCGATTCTGTTGAGTTCTTCCATCGACTCTCAACTGAGACATTATTCTTCATTTTTTATTTTATGGAGGTAACAGTATTGTTATCACAGCCTTCATTATTGCCTATTGCATCTAAAATAATCCTACAATTTTATCTTGTATTTTGTTTAATTAGGGTACAAAGGCGCAGTACCTGGCAGCTAAAGCTTTGAAAAAGCAGTCATGGCGTTTCCATACAAAGTATATGATGTGGTTCCAACGTCACGAGGAACCAAAAACAATTACAGACGAATATGAGCAGGTAAATAAAAATAAACTCATCTCACTTTACGTTATATTCTATCTATCTATAAATACTAAACATGATTCTATTTTTCACTAGGGCACTTATGTATACTTTGATTATGAAAAGTGGGGCCAACGGAAGAAAGAGCATTTCACGTTCGAGTACCGGTACTTAGAGGATCGTGAATTGAATTAACGGATAATACCAAAAAAAACTACCTTCAAAACACAAAAAAACTTCTAAAATTGTAATTGAAACAAAAAACTCCTGAGAGCGCAATGAAAAATGGCGAGAGATAGAGTAAAAAGCCTTTTAACACTCATATAAAAATTGTTTCTCATCTTATTCATTTTCTTTCTCTTTTCTCCTTTTGCATGTTCTCATGTGACCACACTTTCCTCTAAATTTTCATCTTCTGAAAACAACTGGATAAAAATCGACAATCTTTTGGTAATAGTCTAAAGAAGAAAAAACTAACAAAAAGCTTAGTAAAAAGACAATCAGAGAAAAGGTCTAATTGGGTTAATTTGGCAAATTGGTCTTTGGTTATTTTGCTCAACATATTTGTGTTATAAAGTTAAACCTGAAATCTCAGCTCAAATTACGTTGATCTCAAAGACACAAAGGCAAACAAATGAGAGTTACTCTTTATCATGAGCGGGAAATCACGAAACAAAAAAACACTTGCAGAAACATCAAAGATTGAAAGATTCAAAATTATCCAGACGATAACCTCAACTGTTTAATTGGCTCTTTTTCTTTATCTTCCAACTCTCTTTCTCTTTCCTCTCTCTTTATTTTGTCTCCAACCAGTGTTATGGTTACCAAGCAGAAGCAATATTGCGTATTGTGCTGCCATCAATTTGATTTAACATGGTGACTAATGGTGACATGTTGACCTCTAATTAACGGTTTTTTTTCAATTTATATCTTACCTAAGTAACCATTTAGTTGATCGTTAAAAATTAACATCTACATTTGGATTCAAGTAATCTGTAAAGTTTAACTTATAAAAATATCTTAGCAACTGTTTAGTTCCAGTTGAATCAGCTGTACCTTTGTTGGGCTAAATTTACTTCTTGACCTTAGGTAACGGGGATGTGGCGCAATGGATAACGCGCCTGACTACGGATCAGGAGATTCTAGGTTCGAATCCTAGCATCCTCGAAATTTTTGCCTCTTTCCCTCATTTTTACCGAAACTCAGGCTACTTTTGGACCAATGAGTTAGGTCACTATCAGGTTACCACCGACTTTGGTTGCAATTTCGCGGTTGCTTAAAATCTCTTATTTTTGAATTGTCTTCAAGACTCGATATTGTTAGTTTTAAATTAGCTTCAAATTACATTTTAAAATCAGTTGACTCTTTGATTAATGGCTTATTCTTGGCTAACTCAGTGTTACTCAGTCAATTTCATTTCATTTACTTAATATACACTTGTATATTAAACAAATAATTCCTTGTTGTGATTACCTGCTGATTTGCATTTAATTTGTACGCTTAGTTAATTTATCGTGTACATTGTTTTAAATTTACATTTGAAATCTCGCTTTTGTTTACTCAATCTTTAAACTTTGATTTTAGAGCTTATTGTCAGTGGAGTTAATTAACACTTGTTTTTATTCAATGTGCGTCTTCTATTTGTTCATACAATTAGATAATGAATGCTGAAGCATTTGATTTGTTGTTAACATTTAGACTCACAGTTTCTCATAGTTTTTTAAAAATGTTCAAATCAATTGAAGTGATTTTTACAAGACAAACAATCTGTCTTTTTATTCGTTATTTAATTTTATGACATTTTAGAATAATTTCGTTACTTTGATAGAAAGGCTTTGACATTTAGATAATTGCTTTGATTGATTTAATAATTTGAAAAATACATGGACAATATTGTGAGACTTTTCTTAAAGCACAGTTTTAATATTTGATTATGTTAATCATCAGTCAATCACGGGATAGTAACAGCAAAATGTGAAAGTCAACTGAGAAAAAAAGGCAAAATGTGGACTTGAAACTGTAGTTGATTTAAATCTGTTTGTGAATCCACATAAATTGTTGACGACGACAATAGCGATGATAATGATGATGATAATTATTGGTGAGTTTTTGGTTTTTGTTTTTTTGGTGTATGTTTTTCGTGATTCTGGAGTTTTGCGACAATGAACAGTTTTGTGTTTAAGTAAAAAGCGAATGGTGAATGAAAATTCAAATTGAAAAAGGCAAAGTGAATGGAATTGGTTTTTGCCACAAAAACAAACAGTAAATAATGCATATAATAATTATGTGTAAAAAACAAAAGCAAACGATTAGTAAAACTAATTTGAAAAACAATTAAAACAATTAGATGGTTTTGAAGATTGGTTAAAGCTATTTGAAGTGATAGAGCGCGACATTGTGCCACCATTTGATTCTTGATTACGGCTAACCAGGATTTCAGCAATTTCACGAAATAACTTTTCCACATTTTCAGCCTCTAATGCTGATGTTTCCATGAATAAATCGAAATTGTTGTTGTGTGCAAATTGTTCAGCAATGTGTAAAGGAACTTCACGGTCTTTATCACATTTGTTACCAACAAGAACCTTAAGAACATTACGGCCGTTACCTGTAAATTGAATTCATAAAGAAAATACATCAGATTAGAATGATAAACTCTAAATATATAGAAGAAAAACAATAAATTTTATAAATCAAAAATTGCTGAATAGAAAAAAAGACCTAAAGAAATAAGCAGCGTTCGTTGCCAACAAAAAGACTTAATTTCGTTAAAATGCATAATTGTTACGGAATTGAAAACAGAATTTAATTAATTAGATGCTAGTTGGCAAGTTTGAATGAATATAAAGATTCCTGGAAGAAATAAGCTAATCACGCAATTTGATTAGTATTATAAAATGAAACATGAATATGGCAAATCTTCAACTACATCAGAAAACTGGAAAGTCTAACACACCTTGTTATCTCATGGTTAATGGATAGTTAAGAAATTTTGACAATAAATTGTAAATACTAATTAACTCAAGGTTATTATGGTTATACACATCCATTTTGTTCATGAATGTTGATGATTGAAATGGAGAAAAAAAACGTAGGAAGAAGGAAAACTTTCAGAATGATAAATTCATGAAAACAGTATAGTTTCACTCAATATCACTCTTCAATAATGTAGAACCATGAGAAAATATTTACCAGCGATGGCTGCACCAGCATATTGATCAATATCTCGACACCATTGTGGTAACGAATCAAAAGAGCATTGTGAAAAAACATCATAAACCAATATTAAACAATGTGCACTTCTATAATAGCTTTGTGTTATCGATCGGAATCGTTCCTGGCCAGCGGTGTCCCAAATTTGAAGTTTAACTTTGACATCTTGACAGAAAGAAAAAATGATCAGATTGATTGCAAAAGTAAAAAAATATAAAATAATGATTAAGAAAGATGAAAAAGATGGAGGCCAGTGAGAAAAGAGACTTAAATGTTAAAGGACGATAAGTTTTGAGAGCTGAATGAGTTAATTGAATGTAGTCTAAAATGAGATGTAGTCAGGTTGTACGGTTGTGTGAATGGGAAAAGTGTAGCTTACTGAATTCAACCAGTCAACAAATTCAATAACAGTACGCAAAATGAGTGCTAAAAGAACTGTACGCTCATCAGCAAAATGGCTGACTTTAAAATCTAGTTCAAAGTTGAACGAGCGAAGGACGGTAAAAGTAAAGTTAAAGATTACGATAAAAATAAAGAGTGAAAAAGAGTGGTTCATTGAACAGATAATAAAGAAAGTAATGAAATTGCAAACAATGCAATTTTGATCATAATTTAATTGCATAAAAATTTGCTTTCACTCTATTGTGTCTACTATTCTTATGACGTTACAGATTATGACTATTTAGATGACTCATTCCAGAAAAACTAGAAATGATTCAAACTGACTTTGACCAGCTTTTAATTACATCTGATTAGCTTTGTTATTATGAGCCAAGGTCATCAAGCGAAACAAACGAATCTCTATAAACTTTGACCTGGTCCATTGAACTTGTTGTTATGGTTGGCTGATAGTTACAGCAACTACAAATTGAATGATGTGCTTTTCCTGGTCAGCAGACAACCAAAAAAGAAAGAAGACAAAAGAAAGAAAAAAAAGGTTGCAACTTAATTCTCAACATGTCAATTCAACAATAGATCTGCAACGGCTAAAACCATCATTTTCATAATCATTTCTTTATATTCATTTTCTTACCGTTAACCATTAAAGACTTAATCATGAAATCAACTCCAATGGTAGCACCCTGAACATTAGGAAATACACCCTGGAGAATATAAAGATTTAAAAGGTAATGAAAAAAGAAGAAAAGCAAAATTAATGTAGGAATAATACAGAATTTCTTTTATAAGATAATAAACAGATCCGGGATAAACAAGCGATGACACAACAGATTAGTGATCTGATTAGTTGCATCTAAAAACTCTCTGTAGGTAATGAAGCTCCTAAATCCCTTTATCATGTTACTATCATGGTAATTACCTGAGCAAATCGACGAACAAGGCATGTTTTTCCAACCCCAGCGTTTCCTATGAGAACGATTTTGAATAAATACTTGTAATCTTCCATAAAATATGCTATTTGGAACCAAAATATCCAATTTGATTGAACTCGTGATGAGTCAGAGAGATATTAAAAAGTAAGACTGATGAAGGTAATCGTAATGATGATGATGATGATGATGAGCACTGTTGTTGAATTGTTGAATAATAAGGGGAAAAATCCTAAAATAAGAACACAAAAACAATAACAATAACAATTTATTAGATGATTTGGACAGAAGAAGAGAAGAGATGAACACTTACATATAAAATTTACCCAAGTGTCAGATGAACAGAAAGAAGAATCAATTAGTTTAAAGATTCAATCAATAAAGATAATTAAAATAATAAATAATTAACACAAAATGAATGAGCAACAATCTTTAATAGAGAAATTTGAGAATTGTGTTGCATCAATACCAATAATTTAGTAAGTGGATGAGGTTTTACAATACGAACTAACAATTACTTGTGGCTTGTATCAGTATCGATATTTGTCTCTCTCATTAAAGCTCACATTAAATTGAGTATCCCAATACGAATATCGGTACTTTTAAAGATTTTAATATCGATACTTAAAAACCGAATATTGATGCAGCATTGATTGATTTGAAATCAGAATCAACAGTTATGAAGACAAGTAAACCGACAACAGCGTAAAAGGACAATTTTATAAATTACAAAATTAAGATTGTTATTAATCTTACAATCTCTCTAATAAACCCTCTTAACCAGGTAAACTGGTTACCTTAACTGGTTACTTTTTCTGGTTTAAAGTAACCGATGACTTGTTGGTCATACGAAGAGCGTAATTCAAACAATAAAGAAAGGTTTCATTTTGTTTAATTTAACAAAGTAAGTTGGAAAATTTTGTAACCAAAAAGTGTCCAATTGAACCAGATTTATTTACTCATCTTCATGTCTTCATCTTAACTCAAATTTATCTCTAATCAAGTATCATTTAATCCAATTTGCAAATTCGTGTGACAATCAATGGATATTTTTTAATGTTCATCTTTTATCTCCTAAGGAGTCTTCAACCCCTGATCCACTTAGGGAGTAACAATAGCTTTTTGTTTAATTTAAAACAGGTAAAATCGTATAAGTATTAACTCTTACCTTTTGATTAACTGTATATTAATAATAATCAGCATCAAAAAGGAAAATTTTAACTTACAATTATCATTACCAAAATTTATCGACATCCTCTTTAATGAAATTACGGTAAACCATGCATTTTATGCCTTATTTTATAGCTTAACCAACTTGTAGTCTGATTATAAAATTAGTCTGAAATAAAATCATCAATTGATTCCTGATATTTTTAGCCATTTGAGGAAACTTCTCAATCTGATGTTGTTTTTGGGTTAAATACAGAAAAAAAACACCGATAGATGGCTCTCACCTTTCACCCAAATCCTTATTATTGTATAATGTTACAAATCGATGATGATGAGAACCGTTTTTTCAATGTTTGATTTGATTACTGAATAAATTTAATGTAAGGTTATGTCTGGTTAGTTAATTTTATTTCTGTTGTATTTTATCCAGAAAAGTTGGTGTTTTGCATCTATTACTAACACTTGACCAAGTGTAAAATGATGAAATTGAACAGCCCGTTCAATGATGAATTATAATACAATATAATATGATTGTTTATTAGTTGTTTAAATTGTTTGATTTAATAAAATCATACCTTGAGAATGTGACATCTGAGCTTGTATTGAGTTGCATTTGTTTGATGTTGGATCGATAATTTGAAGGATTGATGGCAGTAGAAGCAGTTCAAAGAAGCATCAATGGACGGTGTTTTTATTGATCTTTGGTTATGCAAAAAGTTGTTGTTTAAGGTGGCCTTTATGCTTTTTAATTTGACTCAAATTAATCTTCAACTAAATCTGTAGATCTAATCATGTAAGAATGCAAAAGTAAGTCATTACAGCCTAAGCTATCAACATTCGCAACATAACTATAAAAAGGTGATGAAAAACAATGTGACTTTGTGAAAACTGATGATCAGTAAAAGACGAGAAGCAACTAATGATTGAAAAAACTATAAAACAATAAAAATCTATGGTTTTATAACAATCGCTTTTATAAGAATCCTGAAGACATTTGAATTACAAAAAGAAGAAATATCAAAGTTCCAAGTATAAAAAGGTCATTATCAAACTAGAGTTAGTATTCAATTATCAATCACTGAAAAACCTTCAAGAAACAGCAATGCGCCTCTCAAAAAATTTCAACCTGAATTCATGAAAAACTATACAGAAACTGACACAAGACTATTACCCATGAACTATCCATTTTTCATTCATTAAGTTACCAGTGAGAATCCTTCCTAGTCACATGAAATTATCTAAAAATGAAACAGATTATCTAAAGGTCTAAAGGCTTTACTGGAAGGTAGCAACAGTTAACCTCTTTAAGTTTACGAAAAGTCGATTCAAAAACTGTAATGATAAATTGCTATCAAATTGATTAAAAAATGAGGTGAATCAGTATTCAAGCTTCAAGAAAATAAACAAATTTATATCAATAGAATGGTTCCGATTCTACAAACACAAATCAATCAATTGTTTCTCGAGAAATGAATGCTCAAATTGGCTAACCTGAAACTCGAGCAAATGGACCAAAAGCAAAAAGACCGAGCAACAAATTCCGTTAATTAAGCAGAGTTGAGCAAAATTGTTTGGTGAGAGTGTAGTTTAACGGACCAACAGAGATATCTATCATTTTTAGCTCAGGATTAAGCTTAAAGTTTGATTATCTGGATCTGGATCGAGACTCTGTTGGTTGCATTTCAATCAATTTCTTAAATCTTTAGTCTTCAGTTGTATTTCTTGGTTCGTGTAACAACACTCTTGCCAAAGAGTTACTAAGAGTACAAAATGTCCGAGCTATTGTCAATGTTCAAACCTACAACTATGAAACCTAATTTTCAAATGATGAGTATTCAATTTTCAGTAAGGTTTCAGTATTAGGCGAACCCAAAAAACATTGGACAGAAAACAAAAGAGACTGAAAAGATGATCCAAAAATGATTATAAACTCGATGATCAAAGGTTCAGCTTACAAAGCTTGATGAACTGCTTAGCCAATTTTTGTAGAGTAACGTGTTCGTCCTTTTTAAGCTTTATGATTAAGCCAACGTGATGTAAAATGTCTAGTTTTATGACAATCAAAGCATCACCAACACGACCATCGCCATTTGCAATCCCTTTGAAACTGAAACCAGAGGAATCATTGAATTTGTTCAATGTAAACCATAAAAATTCAACTAAAAAATAAATACTCAAAACCCAAAATCACATCATACTTCTGTATCTAAATTACAGCCAATTCATATTGTCAAGACAAATTGATTGAATTCAAAATGAAAAAGCATTTTAATTTTTGGTCAAATCAATCAGCTTAGAGTACATTTTTATTCTTAGTGATTAATTACCAAGGAATTGAAATTTGACCTGAAATTTACCAAGAAATGTTGGTTTGAAAATTGAAACATTAATCAAGCTATTCTAATTAGTTATTGTTTTACTCGTTCTAAGTCTTTTTTCATTGTGAATTCAAGTCTCTTCAAATGAGATCGGCATCTTTAAATTGCTATTAAAGTCTCACCACACTGATAGGATTAATTCAAGTCCTAAATTTAATAAGCGAAACCTAATTGAATTTTTAATCATTCAATGAACTTGTTTAGATTATCATTTATAAACTGAATTGATGAAAATTTTGAGCTAAATTATTCTGTGAATGAAGTGAAAATGTCTTAAATTGTGTATATTAAGATTAAAAATGAGTTTTTTTGTTACCTTTTAGGAGAATCTTTGACTTCCAGTTTGGTTACAAGTGAAACAAAGGTGATAACTTTCAATGTAACGAACATTTGGCTCGTTTATCCGTCAAAAACTCGAGCATTGGGAATAACTTTGAAAACTTGCTCTTCTAACAGGTCAATATTTTTCTGGAGCATTTGATTTCGCTTCAATAAATCAGCAGTTTTAAGAGTAACTTCAATAAGATCACTTTTATTAAGGAAATCCCAAGTTTCCTTATACCGAGCACGACGCTGTTCAGCTGAATGACCAGAAACGGGATACATATTGATTGAACTGGTTGAGTTTGAATGAAGGTTTGGCTGAAAATTGGATCCAATAAAGTTCATCGTTGAATCTGTAGTTAACATTTGAGACTTGCTTCTTAAAGGTTTGTTGTCTTGTTTATATTAACAGGCATGGAAAGGTGAACACTTGATAGACTCCATGGAAGGATGGAGTGGATCACATGAAGGTAACCAACAGTTGAAGATGCGGTGGATACAACGTGACACCTTTCATTCCTACTGAGTAAAATTGTCACGTTACAGAAAATTTAACCCATGAAGATAGCCAATGCATTTATTACAATGCAAACATTAACTTGAACCACATTTAATTGAGGCACGAATAAACAACTGTACATAATAAATGTATTAGTTTTCTCTACCATTTATATCATTTAATCGGTAAATTATCATAAATCCAAGCTTAACCAAAATTCAAGCAAATCCACTGATTGTTATTGTAGTCTATTGATACAGATTTCATGTTTATTTTTTTAATAAATCACAGTTTATTTTGCTTTTTTATCAGTGATTTTCACATTGAAATGGGAAAGATATTCAGCATTTAATTTTGCTCTTCTAAAATTAAATTGCTAGCAAGAGCTGAATTAAATGATGAATGCTGTATACAGTATTGCGAGAAACTGCTTTCAAAAATGATCATTTACTGGGTCTAATGAGATTTAGGTAGAAAATTTGGCTATGAATTTAAAATTTTATTTCAATTGCTGGCTAAATTTATTGAAGGAACAATTGAATTGCTGAATTTAGATTTGCCTTTTTTACAGCAAAAGTTAGCAATCTTTGACAGAAGTCGCTGTAATCAGCTGATGATTCTCCCATCTTGAGAACAAAGCTTCAAACTAGTTTTTACTCACTTGCTGCAGCTATAGAATGAAGAGGGTTGTTTACAAATTAATTTAATTTTTTAACCTACAATTTTCAATTTTTTAAGTTAGATGCATAAGCTGTTATCCCTAATTTTTGTTTTGTTGGTAAATTGTTCTTCCACGGTTAATAATAATTTAAGAATCTGTATAGATAAGTAATAATTATGTTGTCTACCGAATCTCCATCTGCAATACGATGGTTACTCTCCTTTCTTATTC
This sequence comes from Tetranychus urticae, assembly GCF_039701765.1. Lineage (NCBI taxonomy): Eukaryota > Metazoa > Arthropoda > Arachnida > Trombidiformes > Tetranychidae > Tetranychus > Tetranychus urticae. Next base: position 2,885,019 of record NC_142959.1, read on the forward strand.
CTACCCTGGTTGTTATTCATGGTTATCGCAAAAAACATCTTAACTGGACTGGATCCATTTCTGGTAAGGTAATTATTGCTATAACTCTTAAATAATCAATACAATAATAGCTTACAATAATCATCTCCATTCATCTTGATCAATCTGAATTTTTTACTACTGTTAAATCTAATGTTTACTTTTATGCTGACCGGCTTTTCTTTTCTCTTTCCATGTTAAAGCATTCATTGTTGGCTTCATCCTTACAATTAGTAACTCCTGTTTTATGGCCTGTATGTTGACATTTTTCTTTACCTCATCTCGTGCAACTAAATATAAAAGTCATCTGAAACGTAAAATTGAATCAGATTATGAAAAATCAAGCTGTCGTAATTGGATTCAGGTTATTTGTAATGGTGGAGTGGCTTCTCTATTTGCCCTGGTCTTTATGTCTTATCAAGGAGTTGGCCAAGAAATTCCAATCAATTTAAATGACAATTTTTATTCTTCATGGTTTGCAATTGGAGTTATGGGAAGCATTGCTTGCTGTAACGGTGATACATGGGCTTCTGAATTAGGCCTAGCCTTAAGCTCTGACAATCCTAGATTAATAACAACATGGCGTAAAGTTCCTAAAGGTACAAATGGAGGTGTTACTCTGATTGGTCTGATACTTTCAGCTTCGGGAGGATTAGTCATTGGACTTGTTTACTATTTGGTTTTAATATGCTCTGTGGACCAAAATATTCTCGCAATTAATCCACCGCAGTGGCCAATTATTTTTTACGGACTCATTGCTGGCCTTTTAGGATCAGTTATTGACTCGTTATTGGGAGCAACATTGCAATTTTCTGGTTTGAATCGTGCCACTGAAACGATTGTCGAAGTACCCGGTCAAAATATTGAATGGATCAGTGGGGTTCCAAGACTAAATAATCACTCGGTCAACATTTTATCGTCTCTTTCTATGGCTTTGATTACGCCTTTGATCTCTCAATTTCTATGGCCATAAACATATACAAGCTTCAAAAACTGACTCAGCAGCTCAACAAATTTTTGTGTTATTCTATCTATTTTGAGAGCTTTTATTAATTCTGATACGAATCTTTTTACAAACTTATCACTACGAGATTATCATATTTTTCAAGTCTTCTTGTATGTAAAATTAATAAAGATAATATTTACTATAACATTTGCTGCCAATTTTCATTAATTCACACTATTCGAGATTTTTGCATCACTAAAGATTTATTTTATATTCTTGATAAAAATTCCAGGTTGAGTTTATTCATTAATCCTAAGTCTTACACCGAAAGCCTTGATACAGAGATAAAACCAAAATTTCGACCATTTCATTTGAATTTTCATGTTTATCTAAGATATTCAAATTATATAATATCCTGGTCTTTGCCATATAATCCCCAATAGATGTAATATTTATTTTAGTATCCATTGCATATTTCAACCTCCCATGGCTAACCTCCCATACAAATATTACCATTTAAATAAAATCAATTTGCAATAACTATTTATGCAACATTCAAGTTGATTGCAACTGTCAGTAGAGAACTAAATTATGCAACCAAAACAAAATTCAACCTTATATTTGGAATGATTTAGTCATTTCAAGTTAAGATTCAACTTTTAGGTTTGTAGGGATATAAAAAGTACACACAAATTTGTATGATTTAAAGATGCCTGAATGACAGTTTTCGAGAAAATCGAGTACGAAGTTGAAACGTAGATCGCTTTTTATACAATTATGAAAGAAGTTTTGTTGAAACTCATTTCACTAATGTGACTTTTGATTTGCAACCAGAAAATGCACTTATTTGAAGAAATAAAACTTTCTGCTTCCTTTAAAACAGATCAGTTGACAGATTTAAACGAAAGACGAAATGATCTGTTTTATTCTGAGAAGAAAAGTTTATTTCTCAAAATAAAAGCCAATTCTTGTTGGTCATCGAAAGTTACACTAGAAAAGTGAGTTTGAGGAAATAATCTGTATCCATAGCTGTATAAAAGGCATTCAAAGTTTCGAACTCAACCTCGATTTTCTTGCAAACTAGCGATCGGAAAAGGTTTCTAATAGCAGCAATAAACTTTTGTCCCTAAACTCTGCAGAATCCCAACTCTTAATTTGATTGTCACATCTTCTACACTTAGTACTTCGTTAAAACAATGAAGAATGTAACTAAAAAGACACAATAAACACAATTGTAACATTTTTGCACATTTATGCACAAATTGACACAAACACTGAAAGCAAAATGGGCAAAAACGGGTAAAAATTGAGTTCTCGACAAATTAAACTCTATGAGTTTGTAGGGAAATAAAAACTGAGTCCATCTGTATGATTTAAAGGTGTCTCTGATCGATAGTTTTCGAGATAATCGACGTTAAAGTTGAAACTTCGAACGCCTATTATAGCATTATGAAAGCAGATTTTTAGGTGAAACTCATTTTTCTGGTGTAACTTTCGATTCGCAACCAAAAAATGTATTTATTTTGAGAAATAAACTTTTCTTCTCAGAATAAAACGGATAAGTTCGATTTTCAATTAAACCGACCTCTTTCTGCGACCGTAAGAGTAATGGAACTGAAACTTATTATGAGCCCATAAAAATTGATTGCTCACAACCTGGCTTGAATAAATTCTTCAATTCATCGATAGTTCTTTTGTTTTTGGACATTGACCTAAAAACTTTGCGTCCCGATATCTCGAGAATGGTAACATCTAAAATCATCAATCATTGGCTAATCATTAGATTTCATTATGGGCAATAACATAACAAGGCTAATTAACGTAGAAATCTGAACTAATTCATTTGATGTGGAATATTCTTCAACACATCGTAAGTAACCGTCTAGCTTTGTTAAGGTAATATCAAATCTGACAACCTAATTAATATAATTTTATAACATTTTTTGTGGTTCCTTAAATTATCTGAAATTTCGGTATACCATAGCACATAATGAGATCGCATGATTGGTCAATGAATGATGATTGTACCTGCAACCATTCTCGAAATATTGAGTCTCGAAGTTTTTTAGGTTAATGGCCAAAATCAAGCGATCAATAGATACATTGAACAAAGTTCAAGATCGTTGATGTATACAATCAAAATTTATGAACTTCTAATAAATTTCAGCTCACTGACTCTTTTGGCCACAGAAATTTGTCGATTTAGTTGAAAATCGAAATGATCTGTTTTATTCTGAGAAGAAAAGTTTATTTCTCAAAATAAATGTATTTTCTGGTTGCGAATCGAAAGTTACACCAGAAAAATGAGTTTCACCTAAAAATCTGCTTTCATAATGCTATAATAGGCGTTCGAAGTTTCAACTTTAACGTCGATTATCTCGAAAACTATCGATCAGAGACACCTTTAAATCATACAGATGGACTCAGTTTTTATTTCCCTACAAACTCATAGAGTTTAATTTGTCGAGAACTCAATTTTTACCCGTTTTTGCCCATTTTGCTTTCAGTGTTTGTGTCAATTTGTGCATAAATGTGCAAAAATGTTACAATTGTGTTTATTGTGTCTTTTTAGTTACATTCTTCATTGTTTTAACGAAGTACTAAGTGTAGAAGATGTGACAATCAAATTAAGAGTTGGGACTTTGCAGAGTTTAGGGACAAAAGTTTATTGCTGCTATTAGAAACCTTTTCCGATCGCTAGTTTGCAAGAAAATCGAGGTTGAGTTCGAAACTTTGAATGCCTTTTATACAGCTATGGATACAGATTATTTCCTCAAACTCACTTTTCTAGTGTAACTTTCGATGGCCAACAAGAATTGGCTTTTATTTTGAGGAATAAACTTGTCTTCTCAGAATAAAACAGATCATTTCGATTTTCAGTTAAATCGATCAATTTCTGTGACAAAAAAAGTTAGAGAACTGAAATTTATTAGTAGTTCATAAATTTTGCTAGTACACATCAACGATCTAACAATTTCTTCAATTTATCTATTGATCGCTTGATTTTGGCTATCAACTTAAAATACTTCGAGATCCAATATGGTAGCAGCTACAGTCATCATTCATTGACTAATCATGCGATCTCAGCATGAGCTAGGATATGTTTAAATTTCAGATAATTCAAGGAACAACAAAAAAAGTTATAACATTATATTAGTTAGGCTGTCTTATTTGATACTGACTTAACAACGGTAGATAGTTACTTATGATGTATAGTAGAATATTCCATATCACATGAATTAGTTCAGATTTCTACATTAATTAGTCTTTTTATATTATTGTTCATAATGAAATCAAATGATTAGCCAATGAATTATGATTTTAGGTGCTATCATTCTCGAGATATCGAGTCTCAAAGTTTTTAGGTCAATGTCCAAAATCAAAAGAGTTATCGATGAATTGAAAAAAATATTCGAGGCAGGATGTGAGCAATCAATTATGGACTGAGAGTCCAACAAAATTTTCACTTCAACTTGAGATTTACACTTGAGATTTCAGTGGAGAAAATTTGAAACAAGAAATATCAAATGGAGTTAACTGCTTGCCTCAGATTAGTTGAAATACGATCTAAATCATTCCAAACTAGCTGTTATTTTGTTTTGCTATTTTATTCATCTAATTTCATCCAAATTCATTTCAAGTATCATTAAATATCTTTGAATTGAAGAGGCTTTTGTTGTCCATACATAGAATGTGATGTTTTGCAATTGAAGTACACAAAACACTCAAAAGCACTTCTTAGCAAACAATTAAGATCATTATGATGAAGATCAAACCAAAATGAAATCTGATGTTATTTTCAATCCATTAGCTTTGCAAGAGCTGGCATAAAATCAAATATACTCTGTGAATATGATTTTCATCAGTATTATACAATATTATCCAGAGTCACAAGAAACAATAAGTTCCTGTTCTTTTGATAATAAATATCAAGATATGAAGATTTCATTGTATGAAGTTTCAAATTTCTTTATAAAAATGACTGGTTAAAGGTTGAAGGATGATTTACCCTGGTATGAAATACTAATCATTTGAGCTTAGCGCATAAATTTGTTGATTTTCTGAATAGCTCTTGGAATTTTGGGTTCTTTTTCATATAAAATTTAAATAATGAAATGATTCAACAGTCAACATTTGATAAAAATAAATACACATTTTTGTTTTAAATTTTAATCGATATTTATTTCAGCATAATGTTTGTAACAATTTTCATCTTTTTATCATCGAGTTGTCATCTATTAATAACAATGGTATATCACAATGGCGTGATTATAGATCATTTTAGAGCTTTCGTTCGATAAATTTAGTAATCATTTCAAAAGCAGCTTTAGGTTGATCATGAGGAACCATATGACCAGCACCACGAACTACGACATAATGGAAATTCTTGAAAGAAGTTATAAAACCTTGTACCTCAACAGATTCACCATCGAGTCTCCAAATTTTCCTATCTGTTTTACTGTATCCAGCAGCACCTTTCCATCTCAAGGTGTTAATCAGGGTTTCAGTGCAAGTGGCACCAACAACAATGTCAAGTGAACCACTGTAAAGTAAAACTTCGTAGTCATTGTCCATCAAAGCCTCTAACCAAGGAGCAACTGATTGACAGAAATCATCTATTAAATGATTATACACTTGATCTCCAGGATCACCAGTCCGGTTTCCAACATGAATAGCTTCTCGGACAGCTTCTTGAGCCAAATATTTATCAGAGTATGTAGTATCAACTGGATTAACGGTTAACAATGAATTGAAATAATTAGTTATTCCTGTTACATTGGTAAAGAATGATGGAACTCGATCTCCGGCTAAAAGATGATCTTGTAAATAGAAGCAATCTCGCCACCTTTTCTCTCGTGCAGCTTTACGAATCTCCTTCTCAATCGCTCGTCCTTTTTGAGCTTGATGAGAATCAAATAAGCCTGTTTGATATAAAATGTCAGAGTACCTGAACATCAGACCACCATCAACTAGACCATTACCAATTGCAACTCCTTTCAAATTGATACCGGATGATTCACGTTCTTGGTGCAACTTGTAAGCAATAGCGGGAACATATTTACCAGCATATGATTCACCAGTGACGTAAAAATCATTTGGACGCCATTCTGGGAAAAGGGCATAAAACTGTAACAAAGCTTCATACAGGTCACGACCAACTTCTTCTTGGTTCTTGACATAACCAGCTTCATTTTCAGTGTAGGAGAATCCAGTACCAGCTGGCTGGTCAATGTAAAGATATGAGAAAATATCAGTCCAAGGATATTGTCTAAGGGTTAGAGTCAAATCAGATTCAACTTTGAAGGGTCCATTTTCATTGAACAGTGCATAAGTTGATGCAGCACCTGGTCCTCCTTGTAGCCAAAGTGCGACTGGAACTGAGCTATTCTGTAATAAACAAGGAAATTAAATTTCTTAAGAATAATTCAGCTGATAAATGAGTTAATAACCTTACCTTTGATGGGAAAAACCAAAAGAAAAGATTGCTTCCAGTTTCTTTATTGACAGTCAAGTATCCAGAGTAACTTTCAACTTGAGGAGCATTTGGCAAAACAACTCTAGCCGATGAACGAGCCTCGGCAATTCGGCCAGCCTTAATTAAAGGTGTCAATAAAAGTCCTTCCTTGCTGGACGAACACTGAACATTGCCATAAAAATTTATGGCAACGATAATTAAAAACAAGTTAACAAATCGATACATTATAATCACGTTGAGAGTGAAAAGTGAATTCACTTGAAAGCACAAAGGAAAGTCCTTTTGTTTAACAATCTCTTCTTTCTCATTGTCTCATTGTCTCCTTCTCTTCCTAAATCTCACTCTATCTTTTCATCTTCAATCTTGATGTTGCTTGTCTATTTTTGAATCCCGATTAACGCCTTATACATTAAATGCCACTTACCATGGCACATTGAATTCACGTTCAGTTTTTAGCAATTCAGCACGAATCTATATCATGCTTTAAAATTAGTGCTCAATGGCTACAAATGTTTTAATTTGAATACAGATGTGATTTCCAACTGTCATCAAGGACCAGGTCGATTGTACTAATAGTTTTAATTGTAACCATTGGTATAAGTTTGAATTTATCTGCTTTCAAATATCAATCGGAAAAATGATTTTTTGATTGTTCGTTTGAATTAATATTTAAGCAGGAAATTGATTTTAATTGAGTTGAAAAGCACTAGCTAGAGTTATCATTGATGGATTGTATTTTCACAATTGTATAACCAGAAATGATAAAAAGATAATAATTCAATACATTCCATATCAACAAACATGTTGTAGACCATTTTTGATGAGTAAAGGATTGAAGATTACATTGAATAAAAGTTACAATGAAAAATGAAGCAATTCATAAGAATAATGAAACTGATCTGACAAGGGAAGTACTTCACTTGGTGCGATTTTTCTCGATTTTTTGTGTTTAGGAGATGAAAATTGAAGACACACATATTCTGATCTTTTTACTAAACATGAAGAAAATTGAAATGAAAGTTCAAAGTTGAAAGATCCAGTCTAGTCTATTTGATAATTATTTAGCAATTAAATCAAAGGAAGATAACCTATTATTGGCAATATCAGTTTTTTTGTATCTGATTATATCAACAATAGCTTATTGATACGTCTGTATTGGTGTTACACTCATTGTCTAATGAAAACAATTGGTTTAATCTCTGGTTTTTAGCCCGATAACAATTAAACATTGGATGGTTAAACATTTTCAATTGGAAAGATTACATATGCAGCAATGTCAACCGTAAGTTAGATAAAAAACAAGAAATTCAAGTTTCATTGAAGATTAATCATTTTTATTTAAAGTTAAGCTGTACCACTTCATTTTCAACTCAAACTAAATCAGTTTGTCAACATCATGAGTGAATTGAAAGAGGTTTGGAACTTTAAATCCCATGAAGGATACCAGAAAGCTTATCAACATCACAGTCGATTTTTGAAGAATACTCATGAATTTTCTATTTATCTTCCTCCTAAAGCTGTGAAAGGTGAACGATGTCCTGTTGTCTACTGGCTTACTGGAGCTGCTTCAGATGACCGAGAATTCATGTTGAAATCGGGTTTCCAAAAGTATGCCTCTGAAAATGAAATTATTGTTGTCGCTCCAGAACCCAGACCTTTACCATTGAATGATATGGCAAAGGAAATATCGTCCAAATATTTTGTCCAATTTGGCTTCTATTTGGATGCAACTGAGCCACCTTATGATGAACAGTTTAAAATGTATTCCTATGTGATGGATGAGCTGATGCCTCTAGTTGAATTCAAGTTTCCCGTTTTACAAGACAAACGTGGCATTGCTGGTCACAGTATGGGTGGGATGGGAGCATTGAATTTGGGTCTACGACATCATGATTTGTTCCAGTCGATCTCGGTTTTCTCAGCTGTTTGTAATCCCAGTAAATGTACCATTGGCCAAGAATTGATGAAGTATTATTTTGGTGAAGGTGCTGAAGAAGCTACTAAATTATACGATCCTTGTGTTTTGGCTGCCAACTATACAGGACCACATAGACACATCCTTTTTGATCATGTGAGTAATTGATTGAATGACATTGATCGCAACCACAGTAAATTAAAACTACAAAATTGTAGTCATTAATGATGGAAGATGACAGACAATAAAGAGTTTACAATTTTGGATAATTGAACGAGAAAAGAGTACAACAGATGAACAGCACCTTTGGTCAATCAAACTAAACTGAAGTTAAAATTCAAAAATGATTTTCTTTTTGAAGCTCAGATCTATTAAACACTCATTGTTTATGATATTTATTAATATCTGTTGATGCAGTATTTTGATAAGCGCCGTCTACTATATTACCAATGGTATACTTAAGCCTCTTACGTATAGTAGACGGCGCTTATCAAAATTATACTTATGTTTGAAACTCTGTTGAATATTCACTGATACTTATTTAGTTTTGAGCTGAAGCCTCTGTCAAAATTATCATTCCTACACAAAATGTGTCATGGAACTGAAACTTGTTTATCAATTGGTTGCGTACAGAATAGTTACGAAATATTGCTTTAATTTTAGTTATTAATTTTGATATTTTTGTCTTCTTCCTATTCTAGGGCGGCAAAGATGAACTTGATTTCCTTGTTTTGGCTCCTAATTTTTTGAAAAGCGCCATGTATAAAAATTTATCTGTTACTTATCGTCTTAGGTCTGATTATACTCATGGAATCGAGATAATTTCATCCTACATTGAGGATCACATTATTCATCACAGGAAAGAGTTGAATTGGAATCCTTGATTATAACTTTGTTTAGACTCTGTTAACAACTCCTGAACTTATTATATTTTAAATACTTTCACAATCCTAGTTGATTATCAACTTTTTAAAGTAACTGATTAGACAAAATGATATAAATCACTTCAAAACAATCAAACATTATTAGCATCACGATTGACATAATTTATCTCTTCGATTCAATTTTCAACAAAATGATTAAGAAATCAGGAAATTTTTTTACTGTAAGACTTACAGTGTAAGCAACAGAGCATCGAGAAAATTCGGTGGGTTCATCAAGTGGGTGGAAGGTTGAAATAATGATTGAAACAGTTGGCGGACTCGTCAAATCATTGGTACATTGAAGTAACGGGAGATTGTATGAGGAGCTGTCAGTCGACTTATTTCAGACCAAGCGGAGACTGCTAACTCGGTTAACCTGAACTTGAACAAGCTCTCATATCTGATTGATCAAAATATCAAAATGATCAAAATGTATACCAGAATCTATACACTAATTACAATCTTAAAAATTCGCATAGACATTACATGTTAAGCATTTTGTAAAAGGTTTTTAAGTTTTTCAGTTTTTAATAAACAGCAAATAGAGCTCATCAAAACCGTTGACCAATTATTCACTTCATGTTCTTATTACATGACAAAAATGCCAAACTACGGCCAGAAGTTAAACGTGCATTATACTAAAGAAAATTGAAATGAAATTTGATGTAAAATTAATGCCTTCTTAAATAGTGACCGGTGAAGAAATGGACAATGGCAATGGCATTATGTTGATCTTTGTCCAACACCATTGATTAGGAACTGAAGAAACTAGACATTCTTTCATGTGAGTGTTTCACAAACTCAAAGCTGTTACGATAAAAAAAATACCTCCTAATATTCAGACAAATCTGAGTTAGTGGAAATGATTGGCTTAATTATTAATACAAATGTTCAGAGGCTTGGCCTCTCATCGTATAATGTAAAACGAATGAACCTCTTGTAGTTGCAATGGAAGCAAAAATATTCAAATAATGAAACTATGTTACAGAACGAAGTTGGATATTTTATTATTGAATCATAACTCATTATCAAAATGGTCAGAAATTTTGTTATTACACAAAAGCTAATGTTCAAAGTTAACAGCTCAAGTTTAATAATCAACGGAAAGTTACCTACAGTTATTAACGATATCGACTTTTGTGAATTTGATAGCAACAGGAACAATAGTTGATCTGTCTGGCATGATACTATCTTCTTTGTCTATTGGAAACAATTAGCTTAATCTCTCGTTGATGAGTGCCTGAAATTAAACCTTGAATAGTCAACCATTTTTAATGCGGAAAATTACATATTGAGCAAGACTAATCAATGAGTTGGCTGAATCTAAAGGGAGTCTATTTCGAAACTGAACAGAGACAGTTTTCAATGATTAATCATTTTTATTTCAAGTTATTTGAAATAATTTCATTTTAAACCCAAAACTTCAGTCAATATCATGAGTGAACTGAAAGAGGTTTGGGACTTAAAATCCCATGGAGGATACCAGAAAGCTTATCAACACCACAGTCAATTCTTGAAGAATGATCACGAATTTTCAATTTATCTTCCTCCTAAAGCTGTGAAAGGTGAACGATGTCCCGTTGTCTACTGGTTTGCTGGAGCTGCTACTGAAGACCGTGAGTTCGCGTTGAAAACGGGCTTCCAAAAGTTTGCCGCGGAAAATGAGATGATCTTTGTCGCTCCAGAACCTCGACCTGTACCAATGGGTGATATGGAAAAGAGAGTTTCATCAAAATATCTTGCTCAGTTCGGTTTCTATTTGGATGCAACTGAACCAGCTTATGAACAGTTCAAAATGTATTCCTATGTGATGAACGAACTGATGCCTCTAGTTGAATTCAAGTTTCCCGTTTTACAAGACAAACGTGGCATTGCTGGTCACAGTATGGGTGGTTGTGGCGCTTTGAATTATGCCCTTCGACATCATGATTTGTTTCAGTCGATCTCGGTTTTCTCGGCTATTTGTAGTCCTGGACAGAGTCCACTTTTGATGGAATGTATGAAGTTTTATTTTGGCGATGGTGCTGATGAAGCACTTAAACTGTGGGATCCTTGCGTTTTGGCGGCTAACTATACTGGACCACATCGACACATCCTTTTTGATCATGTAAGTAATTGCTTGTTCACGGAATCTTTTCTGGTTCATTGTTTAGTGGTTCAGTTATTTATGACACTTTTGCTTTTCTTTCTCATTCAGGGTGGAAAAGATGAACTCGACTCTTTTCTTTCGATTCCTGCGTTTTTAAGAACTGCCATGTTTAAAAATCTATCTGTTACTTACCGTCTCAAGTCTGGCTATGCTCATGGAATGGATATAGTTGCGGCTTGCATTGAAGATCACATTGTTCATCACAGGAAAGAGTTGAACTGGAATCCTTGATTAAGACTTATGAAACTCCTTGCAAATCTTTAACTTTTTGTATCATAATATTGATACACTTTTACAATCCTTGTTTTGATCATCGGGTCAAACTAATTAAAGTACAAACTGATTGAGCAAAAATAATACAAATCACTTCTGAAATTTAGACAAATAATGTTATAATAATTTACTGTCTTTCAATACTTCAACAAAATTAGTATGATGTAAAGTAATAGCGTAATAAGTTATTATTAAGATGAAGTTTACCGAAAACACATTTACACATTTCTTTAAGATATTCAGATATTGAGTTGGTGTTATTGCCATACCCGATGTTTTTGTAAATCAATGCTTAATGTACAATAAAAGTAGAATTATTTTGAGTAAACGTATCGAATAATTTTCTGGTATTCAGTCATATCACATTATAAACAATTGCAAAGTCCCATAATTAGTCAAAGAATGATGATTGTAGGTTATCGCAATATTGAGTCTCAAATTTTTTAGTCAAAGGGCCAAAATCGAGAGAACTGACCATTAATTGAAGAAAGTGTTCGATCGTCGATGTGTACCAACTAAATTTATGAACTATTAATAAATTTCAGCACACTGACTCTTTTGGTCACAGAAAGCAAGCGATTTAGGGGGAAATCGAACAGGTCTGTTTTATTCTGAGAAGAAAAGTTTATTCCTCAAAAAAATGCCCTTGTAGTTGGCCATCGAAAGTTACACTAGAAAAGTGAGTTCGAGGAAATAATCTGTATCCATAAATGTATAAAAGGCATTCAAAGTTTCGAACTTGACCTCGATTTTCTTGAAAACTAGCGATCGTAAAAACTTATTAACAGCGCCAATAAACTTATGTCCATAAACTCCGCAAAGTCGCAACTCTAAACTTGACTGTCACATCTTGTACACTTAGTAATTCGTTAAAAGAATGAAGAATGTAACTAAAAAGACACAATAAACACAATTGTAACATTTTTGCCCATTTATCCACAAATTGACACAAACACTGAAAGCAAAATGGGCAAAACCGGGTAAAAATTGGGTTCTCGACAAATTAGACTCTTTTAGTTTGTAGACAAATAAAAACTGAGTCAACTCTTACCATTGAAAGATTTCTAAGATCAATAGTTTTCGATATAATCGAGGTCAAAGTTGAAACTTCGAACGCCTTTTATAGCATTATGAAAGCAGATTTTTCGGTGCAACTCATTTTACTGATGTAATTATTATTTTGCAACCAGAAAATGCACTTATTTTTAAGAATAAAATTTTGTGTTCAGAATAAAACAGATCAGTTCGATTTTCAATTGAACCGACCTCTTTCTGCGACCGTAAGGCTAAAGGAGCTGAAACTTATTATGAGCCCATAAAAATTGATTGCTCACATCCTGGCTTGAATATATTCTTCAATTCATCGATAGTTCTTTTGTTTTTGGACATTGACCTACAAACTTTGCGTCCCGAATCTCCAGAATGGTAACATCTAAAATCATCAATCATTGGCTAATCATTAGATTTCATTATGGGCAATAACATAACAAGGCTAATTAACGTAGAAATCTGAACTAATTCATTTGATGTGAAATATTCTTCAACACATCTTAAGTAACCATCTAGCTTTGTTAAGGTAATATCAAATCTGACAACCTAGTTAATATAATGTTATAACATTTTTTGTGGTTCCTTGAATTATCTGAAATTTCGGTATACTATAGCACATAATGAGATCGCATGATTGGTCAATGAATGATGACTGTACCTGCAACCATTCTCGAAATATTGAGTCTTGAAGTTTTTTAGGTTAATGGCCAAAATCAAGGGTTCAATCGATAAATTGAACAAAGTTCAAGATCGTTGATGTGTACCATCAAAATTTATGAACTGGTAATAAATTTCAGCTCACTGACTCTTTTGGCCATAGAAATTTGTCGATTTAACTGAAAATCGAAATGATCTGTTTTATTCTGAGAAGAAAAGTTTATTTCTCAAAATAAATGTATTTTCTGGTTGCGAATCGAAAGTTACACCAGAAAAATGAGTTTCACCTAAAAATCTGCTTTCATAATGCTATAATAGGCGTTCGAAGTTTCAACTTTAACGTCGATTATCTCGAAAACTATCGATCAGAGACACCTTTAAATCATAAGATGGACTCAGTTTTTATTTCCCTACAAACTCACAGAGTTTAATTTGTCGAGAACTCAATTTTTACCCGTTTTTGCCCATTTTGCTTTCAGTGTTTGTGTCAATTTGTGCATAAATGTGCATAAATGCTACAATTGTGTTGATTGTGTCTTTTTAGTTACATTCTTCATTGTTTTAACGAAGTACTAAGTGTAGAAGGGTTCGAAAGTTACACCAGAAAAATGAGCTTGAAGAAATAATCTGTCTCCATAAATGTATAAAAGGCATTCAAAGTTTCAAATTCGATCTCAATTTTCTCGAAACCTGTGGATCGGAAAAACTTTTTAAGAGCCCCAATAAACTTATGTCCCTAAAGTCTACAAAGCCTCAACACTTGATTTGATTGTCTCACTTTTTAGACTCAATACTTCATTAAAACGATGAAGAATATTACTAAAAAGATGCAATAAACACAATTGAAACATTTATGCACATTTATGCACAAATTGACACAAACATTGAAAGAAAAATGGGTAAAAACGTGGAAAAATCAATTTCGTTCAGATTTAAACTCTGTAAGTTTGTAGGGTAATCAAAACTGAGTCCCATTATGCGATTTAAAGATTTCTTTGATTAATTGTTTTCGAGATAATAGACGTCAAAGTTGAAACTTCGAACGCCTTTTATAGCATTATGAAAGCAGATTTTTTGGTGGAACTCATTTTGCTGATGTAACTTTTGATTTTCAACAAGAAAATGCACTTATACTGAGAGATATAACTTTCTGTCCAGAACAAAACAGACCAGTTCGATTTTCAATTAAACCGACCTCTTTCTGCGAACTTAAGAGTTAAAGAGCTGAAACTCATTATGAGTCCATGAAACTTATTGGTACACTTCTTAGACTAAATAGTTTTTCCCCTCCATCGAAAGTTTTCTTGATATTGGCCCTTGGACTAAAAACTTTTAGCCTCAATATTTCGTGAATAGCCTCATCTACAATCATCATTTATCGGCCAAACATCAGACTTAAATATGGTCTATAATAAAATATGCCAGAATGCTTGATAAAATCTGAGTTAGTTAATTTAATAACTAATATATTTCTATTACATTCTACCGCTATTTGTGTTTGAGCCACACTTAACTTTATGAATCAAGTATTAATATCAAATCTGTCAGCACAAGTAACACAATGTAAGATCTTGAATAGTTTAACATTTCCTCTTATGATAAATCATAATAATATCTAGTGTTTGGTCGATGAATGAAGATTGTAGAACTAATTGTATTCTCGAAATATTGAGGCTCAAATTTTTTAGTCCAAGGGCCAAAATATAGATAACTATCGATAAAGTTGGAAAAGTATTCGATCCATAATGTTTACCAACAAGTTTTATGGACGAATAATGAGTTTCAGCTCTTTAACTCTTTAGGTCACAGAGATCGGTCGATTCAACTTAAAATCGAACTAATATGTTTACAGAAAACAGAAAATTTTATTGCTGAAAATAAATGCATTTTCTGGTTGATTATCAAATATTACATCAGAAAAATGAATTTTGTCAATGAACTTGCTCCTTTAATTGCACAAAAAGCGATCTAAGTTTCAACTTTAAACTCCATTTTCTTGAAAACTGTCGATCAGCGAAACTTTAAATCCCACAAATGGACTCAGTTTTAGTATCCTTACAAACCAATAGAATGTAATTCTGAAAGAAGTCCATTTTTGGCCTTTTTTGCCAGTTGTGTCTATTTGTGTATAAATGTGTTAACTATGTCTTTAGTAACAACCATAAATGACTCAATCTTCGCTAAGATCTGACATATTATATATTTTCACAATTAATAGACAAATTTCAAAATATTCAAGCTTCGCCGCAAACATGTTGATTAGTCCGTTATGCATCTTTATGTTCATTTGATCATTTAAAATTTTTATAAATCATGATCGACGGTTTTCAATGCATTCACGTTTTAGGTTCTTGTACCTTCGATACCATTGATAAAAAAACAATCTTCAAACGATTGTTTTTTTGTTCAGTTCTAACAGAATTTTCAGATTTTGATACAATTTTCAATGTCTAGTCATAAAATGTATTCAAGTCGGGAAACAAAACAGATCGCTCCGATTTTTGGTTAAACCTTCTTCAAATACTAAAGACAGCTAAAGATCTGAAACTTGTTTCGCTTCGACAGGAAGATAGTACAGCAAGAGTTTATAACCATAAATTTACAAAATGAAATCGAAGTTTAAGCTTAGAGCGACTTGAAATGGCATGAAAATTTTTTAATGTTAAAATCTTCATCTTCATCAAGACTTTATTTTTATTTCATTTCAAATTCATAAATCGTCAGCTCAAGTCAAAGTTTGTGCTGCAAATTACTGTTAGCTAAACGCCATCTTACGTTAGAATTGTTCACTTTCTGTTATTTTTCAGACACTCTCCCAACTGTTTTGCTTTGCCCTGTAAATTACTGTTGTAACATTAGATAATTAGATTAAGACAAGTCAAAATAAGGGTTTTCATTATAATTTAATCCTTTATTTTTCTTCACTTTAATTAACCATAATCATCTCTTAAATCATTCCTATTTTAATTTATTTGTGTAACTAGTCTATTTTTGTTTACATTATTCGCTGTGAAGTGATATTCCATAAGCAAAGAAAAGCGAAGACAGGAAGAAAATAATTTTACTTTTGGTAAGTTCAAATTTTAGTCTACAATCTTTTTCTACTTCTTTATTTGTTTCTTTTTCTTTCTTTCTTCGCTTCATTTATGATGTTTCTTTTTTACATCCTATTCTTGTTGCCCTCTTCCAACCGATCTCAATAACCCATTAACCGTTCAATTTGATTCAGGTCTAATTTTACTATTTGAGCTTATCATTTTCCATCATCAGTGAAATCTTTATCTCCCTATTACCTCTTTACTTCTTTTCCATCAACACCATTTTTCTAATATTTTTCTCTTGTGATGTGTAGGTACAATGAGTGACTATCTGCGGTCCGCATTCAGTAATTTTAGTTCAAATTGGGGCAACGCTGGAAACGATGATGGATCCCACAGAAATGATATTGGCAACGAATTTGTTGGTCAAACAATCAATCTCAAAGGACATAGATTAAAAGTTGAACGTGTTGTTGCTGAAGGTGAATTATGCTTTCCATAAATGACTGTTCTTTTATCGATTGTGCTAAGTGCTAACGAATCATCTTTACCTTTGACTATTATTTCCTTTTGATTAGGTGGATTTGGTTTTGTGTTCAGCGTCCGAGATCTTCAGAATCAAGAGCGTTATGCTCTGAAAAGATTGATAGCTTCCGGTAAAGAGGCCCAGAAAGAAATTGAAAATGAAATAGAAGTGTTAACCAGACTTCAACCTCATCCTCATATCATGAAATTCATCTCATGGGGTCTAATCAATCCCAATATTTATCTCATATTAAGGTAATCTAAACATTATTTATTCTAATACCTATCAACACCTTCATATTTTTCTATTTTGCGATTTGTTATATTGATTTCATTTTAGTGTCAGGTTAAATATAGGTGATTGTAGTGATATATGGATAAAATAATGTCGAGCTTGTTACGAATTATTACTCAATGACCTTGAACAATCATCTTTATCCTTTATAAGCTTAAGGTTTACTCGAATCTTATCAGCTATTTCGTGCTATTGTCATTTTTTTATTTTTTTATTATGATTGCTATACAGATTAACTCACTATAATTTTGTTTTAATGCGTTTTCATTAATGTTTACACGAGATTACGGAGATAATCTATTCGTATGAATATTCGTCTTCAATTTTTCAATACACAAATGTTATTTATTATGCGCAATCGCTTTTACAATAAGTCTTATTGTTTAGTTTTGATCTTACCAGCTGATACATTTTTTTATTTACTTTAATTTTAGAATCATTTACTAATCAATTTCATTCATTCCTATTTTAGCGAATACTGTGGACGCGGATGTCTCAAAGATATAACACTCCCATTAGATAATACTCCTCAACTGAATAAGATACTTTACCAGACAGCACTGGCTTTGGAGCAAATGCATCAGTTGAATATTACCCATCGAGATCTTAAAATTGAAAATATTCTGTTCGACAATTCTGGTTTTGTAAAATTGTGTGATTTTGGCTCAGCAACAACCAATTGCTACCAGCCAGATCATGATTGGACACCAATCCAACGATCTCTCCTTGAAGATGAGGTAATAAGCTCGACATTCATCAAAACTTTTAACTGCAAACCCATTTTATTCAATTATACCTTACCTTCTAACAAATAGAGTTTGTTCACAATAAAATTGCAATAGTTTCGTTCATTTAGATTTTGACCCACTAAAAATAGTTCCTTTTCAAGCTTATTTCAGGACTAATGCTTCAGTACACTTTATCATTTTACAATCAGTTTTAGTTTTTGATTGATAATTTTTAAGTTTTACTTAGTGTTCGCTATTTTTCTTGATCACAAGCGTGACAAAAAGAAGTAAATTAGTTAGATTATAATTTAACAAACCAGATTTATTGTTTCTGAGTTTCTTTTTTTGTCCTTTTCTTCTTTTTTTTCATTTTTTTGATATTTCAATTTACAGATGAGAAGCTTGAATGAATGATGAAAGATTGATTGATTGATTGAGTGAATTTCCATCTTGGTTCTTAATTTTTTTCTTAGATGACCAGGCATACAACACCCATGTATCGACCACCAGAAACTCTTGACACTTATCTTAATTATCCGATTAACACTGCGATGGATATATGGGCTTATGGCTGTTTAACTTATTGTATGAAATTTGGTCGCCATCCTTTTGAAGATTCTGCAAAACTCCGAATTATCAACTGTAAATACACGATTCCTCCAAACGTACCAGATTCTGAAATTCATCTTCAAATTATTAGGTAGGTTAGCTCACTTGAAATTTATCATTTTATTCAAACGGTAAAAAATACGACGTAACAGGCTTTTGTTATTTTCAGGTTTATTCAAAAAAAAACTCAGAGCTAATTTTCTTTGTTTTTCATTGTTTTCCCTCCCCTTCCCTTTCCTTATATTGTTTCCTCTCCCACTTACTCCATAAATTCATGAACTACTTTACTTTGATTAGTAACTGTTTGTCATTTTTGTTCGTCATCCTATCATTTGTTGTTACTAATTCTAATTCTAACTGATTGATTAATTATTTTGCTATCACTTCTTTTTCTCTCATTAGATCATGTTTGAAAGTTGATCCTCGAGAAAGAATCGCCATCGATGATATAATTAATCTGTTGGATAAAAATTTTGTTGACTTAGACTCGCCTTGCGTCCTCTCCAATCAATCTACTCCCATCAATCCAAATCAACCTTCACCATTACACCAACCATCGTTGCAACCACAACAACCTCCACCACCTCCTGGCTCAGCACAACCCACTTTTGGCTTATCAGGGTTCACTCGTTACCTGAAAGACACCTCATCCAAGGTCATGCAAACTGTTCAGCAGTAAGTTATCAATATAAATCATCTCTTTTTTTTAGTTAGGGTTAACGTATTTAATTTGATTTTGCATTCTATTTTTATTTACTTATTTTCTTATAGATCCATCGCAAATGGACAAATTAATAGAAGAGAAAATAACTCGGTTGGTGAACAACAGTTTAACAGAAGAGAAGCAAATGCTACTAGTTCTGATCAGTACCCCAAGAGAAACTCAAATCCTATGAATGATGGACAATTAAATAAAAGAGAACCTCATTCGATTGGTAATGGACAAAACAATAAAAGAGATTCAAATCCAGTAAATGATAGACTATTTAGTAAACCAAGACAGAAAGAGGATAATTCTAACGATAATGGAAATTATAATAAAAGAGAATCAAAGCTTGTTGATGATGGACAGCCAAGTGAAAAAGAAGCTAATCTTGTTAATGGTGTACAGTGTAATAGAAAAGAAACTAATACCGTTGGTGATCTATTAAATCTCAGTCTTGACGAAGGAGACCGAGTGCCAAGTAATGGCACCAATGCTACTGCTAATAACATTCATTCTACTGGCTATAACCAGCAGTCAAATGATCCCATTTTTAGTGGTGGATTTGATGGTGCAACAATATCTAACTCTAAACTTGATGGTGATCCTTCATCTTCTGGTGCATTTGATCTCTTGATTGATCCCTCATCATCATCGTCTGGTAGTAATGAAAATCAAGGGGCTGGTACAGCCAATTCCGCCTTCGATCTTCTCAATGATATATTTAATTCAACTGATAAAGTACCAACGTCACAAGTTAAATCAACTTCACCCACCCATCTTCCTAAACCTGATCTACTTTTCCCAAGTTCAACTGCTGCTACCACCTCCTCTTCCTCCTCTACTACCAATAACTCTGTTAACAATCCAAACTTGAATGTCTATCCAGGACTCCACAGGAACACTTCAACACCTAATTTAACTCAGCTTGACCCACTCAGTGAGCTTGGATCATTTGTCAGCAACCCTTCGGCAACATCTCAAAACCAAAAAATAAACCAACCAACTACACAAAGCATTCCTCGAGTTTCATCTTTCTCAACATTCCAACCTTTTCTCAGTTCAACGAATTCCGCTTCTTCCTCAGCAACTAACAATGGAGGCTCTGCGAATCTTCCAAAAGCAGATTACAATCGAGCATATTTTTCTGAATCGAGTCATGGCAATAATTCATCTGTTGGGCCCAGAGTAACTGGATTTGAATTTGAAGATCTGCTTTCAGATTTTCCCAAACAATCTAAAAATGAACCTCAAGTCAAATCTCTTGCTGCTATGAAAAAGCAAGAAATGGTAAGAATGAAATGAACAAATGTCATGAAAGGTTATTAATTTAAAAAGTTTCTTTTGGTTTTATATTGATCGTGATTTAATAGATACGAGAAGGTATCAGTCCGATTGAAATAAAAGTAAATGAATGGAAAGAGAACAAGAAAAAGAACATTCGAGCTCTTTTATCCTCCCTTCACACAATTGTTTGGGATGACTGTAACTGGCAACAAACTGGATTACAGCAATTAATGACTTACAACGATGTTAAAAAAATGTACAGGAAGGCTTGCTTAGCAGTTCATCCTGATAAAGTAAGTTTTATTCAGATTTAAATTTTACAAAATGTTGCAAACTTTATATTAGATCATTAAATTGATTGTATTTTTGATACTTTTTCAGCTTGTTGGAAGTGATTATGAAGAACTGGCTAAATTGATTTTCGTTGAGCTCAACAATGCATGGACCGAGTTTGAAAAGCAAGAACTTTTAAAACCATTGTAATAACAATTATTAAGTATATTTAAACAAATGATTATCACCAATCTCACCATCTGTTCAACACATCAAAATAACTCAACATCTCAACTAAACTGTTTTATTTTATTAGCTTGTTTGTTCGAGCTGCGTTCTCAAGCAAGTACAACTGACAACAGTAATAGTTACAAATAAGTTTTTTGTTTCTTGTGTGTATAGCTTGTGTCCATTAAAACAAAAGAGTAAAATATTAATTAAAACAAAAATTAAATATAATATAATTGAACAAAGTAAATAAAAAGCTTTGGGTTTTATCCCATTTTGGCCATCTTTTAAACTTTTCCAATCTTTAATTTTTATTTTTACAAAATTAATTTTATAAAACCTTAATAATTTCTTTACTCTATTTATAATAGAAACTGGGAATTAAATAGTGAATAGGAAGAAAAAATTATTCACATTAAGTAATTTGAAGTATTTTACTTTGAAAAAAATAGACAAAATGTACATTATCATTAGTATTATCAGTAGATAAACCACTAAGATGAACTACTCTTTACTAAGAATGAGTCGCTAAATTTTGACCTTTCCATCCTTCAACTGCATTAATTTGCCGACTGATATAAAGAATTCTGTCAATAAAAAAGATAACAAAATTGACATTAGTTAAAGAACAAGTTGATGGGTCGAAACAACAGAAGCAAATCAGCAAAATCGTCTTTTAAAATTAATTATGAGGTTTAATACAATTTTGTCTATTTTGACATTTGTTATTTTGAACCCAAACCAAAGAACTATTTTGAAGATCAAATGTGTTTGGATAATCGAAATGAAAATTTTACCTTTGTTCCTGTAAAGTTGCTTGAATTTCTGTTAATCTAACCAAAGATCGAGCCATTTTAAGCTCAGCTGAAACTCTTGTAGAGTTTAAACTTCCAATTTCATGCGCTTCCTCGGAAAGCTTTTTTATCTATTTTATCAAAAAACATAGAACCAGATTAGACCAAAAATTTGCATAAAATTTAGTTTACTGACCTCTTTCTCAATAATTTCGCCTGACCAGCCAGTAACATGACCAATAAGATTTTCATCAAAATAATTAACCAATGATGGTGTCAAACTAGGCACAGATGGTTTAAGAGACGTTGTACCAATACCTGTTGGTATACTAGAAACTGAAGATGGTCCTCTAGTAGGAGAATCTACGCTCACATCCGAACCGGGTGATTGGGCCCAATTACGGTTAGTGAGGAGATCGAGTTCATGTCTAATCCCATCAGCACTCTGATGATGGCTATACGATTGTGGTAAAGAAGATTGATGGGATTGCGAATGGTGATGCCTGGATTGACTAAGATGGGATTGCTGATACTGCCTTGAATGAGATTGAGATGCATTTCCAGATGATGATAATGCTGAAAAAATTCAAAAATAAATATAACAATTAAATTATGAGGTTAGTACAGTAGATAAATTTACAAAGATATGAATTCAATAAGTTTCCATAATAATGTGAAACTGCTAAGCAACTTGATGAAAAATTTGCTAGGGAAACTAATTTAACCGCCAATTTTGTGGAGAATAAGAATCGACTTTTACTTGGGAAAAATTGGTTAAAAAGTAAAGGATAATTACTCACAATGATGACGAGAATGTAGCGATGATGGAGATTCCCTTATATTACCTTGGTTATGCACAGGAGTATGATTCAAGGGTGAAGAGGAAAGTTTATTCACATTAGATAGATAATTAAGCCAGATTCCTTGAGAGTTTTGCATTTGTTGATTGGCAGACCTTTGTTTAACTTGTTTAGTTAACTGCAAAGCTTGTTGGATAGTTTTTAAAGCTTCTTGAGGTGAGAGGTCGGACAGATCGGGTAATCCATGGGAATTCGTTAATTGGTTAATTAATTTAGGAAGATTGGTTAAATTAACTTGGGAAGGAGATAAAAGATCTGCCGGTGGTACTGAAGTTGAGCAATTGGTATTCCCTGTGGAAGGTCCTCCTCCAGAAGGGACAGAGGTTGAAGTAGGGTTTCTATTTGTATTACATGAATTGACACTCCTATCGTTACAAGAACTAATCTCTTTGCATACAGTTGAACCTTTATGATCATTCATAAAACCAGGCGAAGTCATGTTATTGCTACCACAGGAGTTGTGATGATTACTTGAGCCACCATGTGTTTGTACATCAACAACAGCTCCATCACTGAGACGTCTTTCCGATTCAGAGTTGTGATTATCTTGTCTTGATGATCTCAACTGATGCCTAGGATCTCTTGGATCTGGTCTAGTCTCTTTGGATTCATTGAGTCGACTTTCATTAGATTTAACCAAATCCATGCGAGGCTCATTAATTTTGTCAACTCGTTTATCTAAATATCTTGGTTCATTTCTCACCAAATCCATCCGCTTTTCAAATCTAGGATCATTTTCACGATCTCTATCTCTTTCACGCTCCCGGTCTCTCTCTCGTTCTCTCAGAATTTCTCGATCACGATCTCTATCTCGATCTCGTTCCCTGTCTCTTTTACGCTCTCGTTCTCTCTCCCTTTCTCGTTCCCATTCTCTATCCCTATCCCTGTCTCTGTCGCGCTCTCTATCTCTATCTATTCTTACTCCATCTGTTCTTCTGTCAAACCAAGGATCATTTTCTCTTTCTCTATCATATTCTCGGTCTCGTTCCCGGTCTCGTTCTCTATCACGATCACGATCACGTTCCCGGTCACGATCGCGATCGCGTTCCCGGTCACGGTCTCGATCTCGTTCTCGGTCTCTCTCTCGATCTCTCCTTTCAATCTCTCTTTCTCTTTCTCTCTTGCGTTCCCTTTCTCGGTCTCGATCGCGAACTCGATCATGTTCACGATCTCTTTCTCTTTCCCTTTCTCTCTCTCGTTCTCTGTCTCTTTCTCTATCTCGGACACCAACAGGCAATTTTTCATCACTGTATCTATGATGATAACCAGCTTTGTGATGATCTTTACCGTCCAAAGTAGAAGTATTGGTATCATATCTATTGACAAATGGTTCTTCGTCAGCACTGATATCACTGGCTTCATCTAACGGAGTTGAATCAACATCATGTAGACGTCTTCTAGAGTCTTCACTATCACAGGTTTTCAAACTACCCGGCGTGGAGGATGTCTTTTCCTTCCTTGATACCGAAGAAGCAGCTGAAGTAAAATATTTATCCTTATTGGATACAACACCAACATCAGGTTGATTGTCATCATCATCTTCTAATGTCGGGTGAATAAAATCCTTTGGCTTTTCCCACTGTGATACACCGGTCACTGAATTATAATAATACTTTTTGCCAGAAGAGCTGATATATTCAGCCCAATCTCCGGAGGCATGACGTTTCATTGAGCTTCTGCTTCTGTCTCTTTCGCTGACCCTTTTGACACTACTACCACTATGATGGTTGACTTTGTCATTAGAGTATGCTGAAGGTAGACTTGAATAATTTTCAGATCGACAACCAGTCACTTCTCTTCGGCTGCTTGCTCCGCTGGAATTGTTATTAACGTATGTTTTATCCCTCACTCTATCTCTTGGTTTTTCTCTGTCTCTTTCTCTTTCCCTTTCTCTCTCCTTTTCTCTGATCCTGTGAGTACTTGGTACAGATCTCATGTAATCACTCATGGTACCTACATATTAAATGGAGTAAAAAATGCATATGGAAATTAGAAAGATTTGATCATCAATATGAAATTGGATCAGTAAATTTTGAGAAACACTAAAAGACAATGTAGAAAGATTAGAGTGATGAATATTGAATAGGATAAACTCAAAAATACATGAGCAGAGTAAAATTAAATAAATTTTCAATTGTCTAAAACTATTAAAAGAATAGAAACAAACAAAATAATCAAACAGGCAGAATTAAAATTGTGATAAACTAACTCACCACAGTATAAAGAAAATTATTTTTTCAGTCTTTCACTTTTTTCTTATGATAATTATTTCACAACAAGCATACCAGAATAGACTAGTTGAGTTGCACAAAAAACAACAAAAGATAGGAATGATTGAACAATTGATGAAAAATATGAATCAAAAAATTAAATTGGTGAAGGATTAAATTGAAATAAAACCTTCATTAAGTCTTGTTTCAATCTAATTAAAACAAAAATTGTCACTACCAGTTTGCAAACAACTGTATACAAGATTATTTCACAGATGAGAAGCTGAAGTAAATAGAAAGTAAAATCGACTAAAGATGGCGCTGGTAGAGATAAATTTTGATTTTTTATTTGCTATACATTTTGAATGCAAATGATCTAAGATTTAATCATAATAGTGTTGATAATAGCAATTTGATTAAGATTAACTTTTTACTGATTGGATCTTGGTTTATCATCAGCTCTAAACCGGTAACTCTAATTGAGCGAAAATGGGGAAAGAATACAAAAAGAAAGTTTGCTTATCCTTTCGTTGCATCAATTAAATCACTTTACTTAACCACACTGTTTATTTGGTTATTCATCTTCTGTTTTAAATCTTATTCTATATCTTGAACATTTTGCATCATCATCTTGTAATTGTATTACCCTTTTAATTATTTCTGTCAAATTGCCCTCAATTTTATCATTTTTAACAGTTTATTGTCTTCAATCAATTTGCTTCTTTTGACTGTTGACTTGAAGAATAAACTCAGCGGTCATTACTTATTCTCTTTTACTCATCTTTACATTTCTCTTAAGTGACAATTCTATTTAAGCAGACAGAAAGTTTCATTTGCTTATAATATTCTTTGCAAAATCTTCTAATTATTTTCTATTTCTTTCTGAGTTTGTTAACTTATGCCTTGTTTATTTATCGTAAATTGAGTTTGTAAATTAAAGCAAAATGTTCCTTTGTGCAAGGAAAAGATGTCGTAATCGGTGTTTACCGGGTGATGATGCATTCGATATCAAAGACTATCCTGATCACTTCAATATTCATTACATTCTATACTGTGGTCATACCTTGTGTGAACATTGTCTTTACATGACTGTTCAAAATGGCGAAAGGTCATATCAATGTGATCAATGCGGTGAATATACTAATTTGTCTGCTCGTGCCTTTGCCTCCATAAAGTCATCACATCTGAGTAGCTCTAAGCGCTTGAATCGTCTTAATGGGGATTGTGCTCAAGAGATTCCGCTTGACGCTTATTCGCTTGGATTAGCTTTCAATCAAGGTCGAATTACAGCTTCTCCTGTGGAGCCAACTGTTAATTTGGAAGGTGAGTAGTTCTTTTCTATTCAGTTCAATTTAACCTCTTAATGAGTTCGCTTTCTTTTCAAGTTCTTTTTTCCATACTAATTTTGTGTACTGTTGTGATTTTTCATTTTAGATTTGAATAGACCAGCAATGGAAGAAAATTTCAAATATTCAAAGGATCCGAGAGATGAGGAGAATGCTGTGTTAAAGTCAACGATCCCAAAAGCTAGGCGGAATATGATTATTCCTTTGATACATACAATGCACCACTCATTGTTCACTCACGCTGAATGTGGACACAGTTTAAAAGTTCTGGGCAACATGGAAAGAAAGTTATCGAAAGAATTTTATCTTGCCAAAATGCGTCTTCGTGAAAAATTTCATATTCTTCATTCTCTACTTCAGTTGGAGGAACTCAGAGGTATTACTTTGTTTGAAAGTAATTACAAAAAACGTAAGGAGGAATATGCTGATGTTGAGAAGAGTTTATGTGCTCTTCGACGCGAAATCAATGAAACATTCAAGCTTGAACATAATACCCTAGAAACTTTAACTAAAAAAAGAAATCTGTTGAAAGAGGCAATAGCTAAACCTAGTCGGATAAGCTGGAGACAGTATGAAGTCAACGATGATTTTAATTTTGAAATCGATGAGTATTTGGCAAATTCTATTAAAAATTGCCTCACCCTTGATACCACCGAACGTGATTCTTCGCTTACTCTTGTGCATGTTGATCCTGAGTCCAGTGGCAAATGTGATCCAGTACCTCTTTTCAGAACCACATCTATGTGCTCATCACTTGGAACGACGGATGAGGATACATCACCAGAGAAATCCAGCAACAATGAAGCTGCTTGTTCACGTGCAAATATTGCAAATAGCATTGTTGGTTTTGAAGAAGAGATTGTCAAATTATCAAAAGTTCTCAGCCCAGAGCTTTTTTATTGCACTCTTTGGAATAATCCAGAAAAAATTGCTGAAATGAATCGACATATAGAAGCTTGGTGCACAAATGTGTTTACGCATCCTCCGCCACCAGGAACACTTAAAGTTGGCGGCTACATTTTCATCTTCTCAGAAGATCGTCAGATTTGGTGCCGAGCTAAGCTGCTGTCGTTAAACAACAACTCTGAGCCTGCCAACTCTCGAAAAAATAAACTTGCTTCCAAAAATTTAGTCACCTCTGCTTATAACCTCTATACCTCCCGAAGTGTTAACGCTGAACTTTTAGATCTGGGAGGAGTTGAAAGAGTACCCTACACAAAGATTCGACTACCCTTTGATGAGGTATTTGATTTGGAAAAATATCCTCCTCTTGCTATCAAGTGCTGTATATTTGGGGTGAAACCTAGAGGTGATGAATGGACTGAATTAGCTATTACTGCTGTTCGTGAATTTTGTGGTGACCGAAAGTTGTTAATGATGATCAAGGCTATTGTCGGAGATCTTAAAAAAGTAGACATCTATCAACACGAACATGATAGACTTGCTTATAATAATGCTTCATTACGAGAAGTCCTTGTATTCTCGCGCCATGCTAGAGTACAGCTTAATGAAGCTGATATTATCAGGTATAACGTACCAACTGAGTTGGATTTCAGAAAACCTGAATTGATCTCAATTGCTAAAACTGAAAGTGTTCTTGTCACGGAAATTCAAAGTCCAGATCTTTTCTATGTCACTCTTTACTCTAATCAACAAGCGTTTCATGATCTACACGAGAAACTTAAAATTTACTTCGATCTACCAGAAGAGCCTTATATTCTTTACTGTCCTGAAAAAAATCAACCTTGTGTGGCATTAAACGATAGAACATTTTACCGAGCTTTGATCAAAAAAGTACTAGAGTGCGATAAAGTTGAAGTGGAGTTTGTTGATTTTGGTCACACTGCAGTTGTTGAAACTAAAAACCTTAGGATTATTCGAGAAGAGTTTTTGAAGAAGCCTATTTTTGCGATTGCTTGCAAATTGGGAGACGTTGCTCCGATTGGAGGGTTCAAGTGGAGTCCTGAAGTAAGTATCTGCTATTTTCTTAATCTATTATCAGCTATTATTAACCACTGTAATTTAGCTTATTAATTTCAACTTTTTTTTTAACTTAGTCCGTGGAAAATTTCAAAGATCTTATTTTTGGTGAACCGTCCGGAAACAGTCATATTTTCAATTTATCTGTCCTCAGTTACGAATCTAACGGAAAACATGTTATCAATTTGAGGCGATACACTGGAACTGAATATATTTCTATTAATTGTGCTTTAGTTTCTCTCAAGTGTGCTGTGAGTACTGGTCCCCTCACTGAAAATTCATCTGAAGAAATGGCGATCCCACAACTCCAAGTAACCAAATTACACGATAGAATATTCAAATATTTGAAAGATTTTGATGTTTGTGGATATAAAATTTTGCGAGAACTTGTTGCTCGCAATAGAGAGGCAAAATCCTCTAAGATTGACTCTTTTATAAAGATGCGAATATCTCATTGGATTAGTCCTGACAAATTTTACGTCCAACTTACTTCTCCAGAAGTAAGAAGTTATTTTGTATGTTATGAAAATAAGTTAGCTGATGATTACACGAGCCGCATCGACGAACAAGTCTCTCTCATACAAGATGAATTGGAAGTCAATGAGCCTGTTATTTTTGCTATTCGAGAAAAATGTTCCTGTACATGGAGGCGAGGTATCATTTTGAAAAGAAATCCTACCGACGATGATGAAAATGAACAGCACATGATAAAACAAGATAACCCCGAAACTATCTATACGGTTCACTCAAGAGACTTTGGTTTTGAATTGGAGGTACCTAGGAAATATATCTGGAAGTTACCCTTTGACTCACCATTTCTCAAAGATGGAGATTTTTGTCTTAAATGCCATTTACATGATCTAGTTGCAGCTGGTGGAGGCTCTTGGACTAAAAGTGCCATTGAAATATTTGGTGAATACATCGAAAAATATCAGGATCAATATTTGCATATACCAGAAAAATATCTTCCATCAGATCCTCCAGAATCTGTCGGGGTTGATGTTTATGGTAAAGAAATTTACATTGAAAATGCCCTGGCTCCAGTGAAAGTTAAACATCATTCATTTAGAAATCTCCTGGTAAATCGAGGAATTGCTGTCCCTACTAGGTAATTATCATAATCTTTTTACCTCAATCTTTGGAATTAATTATGAAATTTATTTATTCTCTTTAGAATGATGTCACTTAGTGATATTGAAGATAATCCTGACTCTGATGGTGGAAATGAAGAGCCACCTAATAGAAGTTTGATGCCAAGTCCAAAGAAAGATTCAGTTCTTAGCTATATTCGAAGTGAGCGTGCAAACGTTCGTAGACAGATGGGTCACGTCACCATTCAATTTTACAAAGACCCAGAAAGACCAACCACTGAAAGCTTTGTTGGCATACCTACAGATGTCCATAAAGGTATGAAAATATGGTTTCGTATTCAACGAATAGACGGCTTTCAACCTGTGAATATTATCAATCGAAGCATTGCCAGAGCTTTGAGGGATCAAGAAGAGTTACTACCCTTTTCTGGTGAACCACTGAATGGTCGGGCATGCACTGCGTTCTTTGAATACGATAAAACATGGAATAGAGCGGAAATCCTCTATGCTAAGGATAATGACAATTTTTTCGTTCGTTTTGTCGATTATGGAAACGAAACTTCCGTTTCAAGAGAACAAATGAGTAATCAAGTATTCCATCCTGAAATACCGAAGCTAGCTTTGTATGCAATTCTCGCTAATTGCAAACCAGCCATTAACGAGAAGGAAGATGATAGGCTTGTGAAAGCCATTGGTGCAAAAATTGTTGATTTGTCTTGTGTCTTCAATTGGGAGGTAAGTCTTTCAATATTGATTCTGTGTGAATTTAACCAGTAATTTATCTCTTTATAGAACTATCAATCGTTGAGAGATCTTAAAGTTTCCATATTAACAGAGAATGGAGAGGATTTGAAAACACTATTGCTAAATGAAAACCTAGTCATCGATGAGGCTTCAGCGTGTGAATTTGTCCCTCCAGTAATGAGAAATCTAATTGAAAGAATTTCTGTGTGTGGATTTAAATTGCCGAAAATGGATTTCAAAAAGAAAGTTTATTATCCTGTTAGAATAACTGGCAATTTCCGTCAAAACTGCACTCTATTCCAAGTCAAACCCATCGCTAATCCATGTGACGAAACAGATTCAGCAATTAATGCCAAGGTTAAAGATTACCTTGCTTCTCTGGAGGTTTTACGATCGGAGATTGAAACTTTCGATAGTCTTAAAGAATACAAAATTAATGATATTGTTGCCGCCAAATACTCGGATTATCAATGGTATCGAGGAATAGTTGTGGAAACTGTTTCAACAATCTTTGGTAAAGAATATCGAGTGCTATTTGTTGATATTGGTTTTTCAGCTGTAGTGGAAAGGGAAAAAATGAAGAGACTTCCTTATAAATTTATTCAAACTCCTGAGATATTCGCATTACCTGCTATAGTCGTTGACATTAAACCCAAAAATGGAGTATTTAATGCACTTTTATGCGACAAAATGGACAGACAAGTTAGTAAACACGAGAAAGCAACGCTCATACGTGTTGTTAATGATTCAATTCCGTACGAGATTGAAGTTTTCACTGCTGATCCTGAAAATAAAAGAAACCCAAAGGATAGTTTGTGGGAACCACTCTTCGAAACACAGGATTTTATCAAAATAGAACCTGCAAGCCCTGAAATTATCGAAGATATTAAGTGAAAAATATTTCCTATTTAATCACTTAGACAATTAATTTTTCCATTATTCATCAAATTCGTTTCTGAACCAACATTCATAATCTCAAAAAAAACTTAAAATTTATTAATTTCAATATTTTTATCTACGTTAACAGATTCAAAAAGTTAATCATGCATAAATAAAATTTCCAAATCTATTACACAGTGTGCTTCAAATTCACTATTACATTGTATTTTCATTTTATTACAATATTCAACCAAAGAAACAATAAAATTAAAAAATTCCCAAAATATTCCAAAAGTATTCAAATAATTGACTAAGACCCTTTTCGTCGAGAATACGATGGACTGAATCAACAATTAACTTTAATATGCATATTATAGTATATTCAGGCCATTTTAATCCGTCATGATTCCTGTTAAGATCGAGTCAAACTCTTGCTCTATAGTTGCTGGTATTATGAGCAATACACATTAACTTTGCTGATTAATTTTTTCATGTTTTGGCAAAAAAGGCCCACAAAGAGAATCGATATTTTTTCACTATTTTTCATCGAAACGCCACTGACAACATGAAAAGCTGAACTACTGATGATTTGCTGATGTATTCAGCCACGCAATGGAAGTCAATTTACATGTTTAGCCTGGCCGATAAAAAAATTAATGATCTTCTATAGAAACACCAAACTATCCAACATTAATCAATTAACTACTAATTAGGAAATGAAAGTCAAACATAATCATTGAGACCCAAAACCAATTCACAAATCAACAAACATTCAAACATTGAGCTGAATAATCAAAAGGTTGATTTAAATTTCTGTGTAAAATGGCTGGAAAAACCGATGAAAATTATTTCCATAGATGGTTGGCTCTTAAATCAACCAAAGAAAAAAGTGTCGATCTGCTGAATGCCTTTGAAATGTCTGGTTATCGCTGGTTCTCAACTATTCGTGGCTACAAACAGGTAAAACCAATAACAAGGAAACACTACATTATTGGATTGACAATTGACTTTTTAGGACTGATAACGGTTTTAAGAGGTTTCCTCATAATCTTGATTCCAAACTCAACAATTCGTATTCTGTTGGGTGATTTATTTGTTGGTTCACCCGCTGAAGAGATTCAAGTTTCGCTAATTACGATGCTGTTTACACTGTCAAGTGGTTTAAAGTACAACGGATTTTTAGTCGAACGAAAAGGACCTATCAGAGTATATCAAATTCTGTACCATGAAATTCGAGTCTCCAAATTTGATAGGAAACAATTCATGTTGACTCGAGAAGATGATTCCAGTCTTAGAAAGGGTTGGTACTTGTTTGGACGTTTTTATTTCATTGCAACTCCATTAACCTGTTTAGGTATCGCAGGTTGGCTGATATTTGCCTTCACAGTTAACCCAATCAATTACAGTAATCCAGTCAATTTGATTGCCACAAGCTTCTGGACCATTTTAACAAGTATCATTTTCACATTGGGTGCTTATTCAACAATCTGGCTTTATTGTCACAACACAATGTTTATTCCATTTGTAACCTTATCATTGAATTCAGTTCAAAAGTTGGGCAAGTCAATCATGGGGCATAAAAAAACTGCTCAAGGAGACATCTTGAAATACTTTGCTCAACAAAATCGCATCTACAATTTTATACATTTGTGTACAACCGACTTGGGTACAATAATTTCATATGGGGTTCTCATAGTCTCGGCTACAGCTGATTTCGCCATGTTTACCAGTATTTTCATCGGAACTGGGAGTGATCTTTTTGATTACATTATCCTTTCCGTCGGAATCATGTCTTTCGGTGCCATTGTGGGAATCAATGTATTTTCAGCCTTTACTACACACAGAGTAAGTAAACAAGTAACAGTCAGGTTTGGTTCATCTAAAAAATTGGTTTATTTTCTTGGTTAGATAGCGCTGTGTAACTCGGTTAATTATCAGTTAGCAAGACGATGTAAACTCGATTTACAATCAAGTATCAAAGTAAGTATTAAATATGAATTAACTCTCAACTTACATGTTTCTTCATCCTAAGCTTTTAGCTACTTGTGAACGTATTAACACAGCTCCAATCGGCTTCACTCTTAGTGGAATTGCTATCATGGATTCTGAACATTTGCTTCTGGTATGACATTGCTTTCAACGTTTTAAATACAATTTACAACACATTTTATACAATATCTTTTAGTAAAATTACTTTTTTTCATTGTTACTACAGTATCTCCTGGAAAATGCTGGATTAATGTTAATGTTTATAACAAACTTTAACAAAGCAACTGTAAACTGAATCTTAAGCATAAATTGGCTCAACATTTGAATTGACAATAGGTTATAAGATTGATAGCTATTGATTACCAATAGACATTATTAAATGGTCAAATCCTATGGAAAGCACATATCTATTGTATTTTTGCACCGATGATAAAATTATGCTCATTAGGTGACAATTTCAGTTTCACCAGTGAATCAATCATTTTAAATTTGCTTTTGAAATTGGTTAAAAATGGCTTCTGTTGGTTGCTTCTTGACAATTATTCATCAAATTCACTTCTGAATCAACATGCATATTTTCAAAGGCACACAAAATTTATCAATTTCACTATTTCAATCTGCACTATTCCATGATCCATTAATAAAATTTTCAAATCTATCACAAAATGTGCTTTTTATTTCATGTCTAACAAACGAAACATTCAAATGAATAAAGTCATCGACAAAATATTTTCAAAAGTATCCAACTAAGTTAATTGTGTTTCCATGAGTTTGCCAAAAAAAACACTTTAGCAACAAGTTTGATTCATGATTCAATTCGTTTCATCATTATACCTTTTAATATTTAACCGTCAATACTAAAAGAGTTTGATTGCAGTGGGAAAATGGTCTCTATTTATAGAGATTACGTGAATCAGCTGTAAATTTGTTTCATCTCTTTTTTTTTGTTCATAATATAAACCTAAAGTAGATATTTATTGTAACCATGGTTAATTGAACGATCAATTGTGATTATTCCATGATGGAAAAATTGCTGTTGCCAACTAATGACGCCAATCTTAAATTGTCTAAATGAACTGGGAGAGGGAAGGTAAGAGAAATGGAGAAATAGACAGAAAAACGAAAGGATATGTAATGTTCGTGAGAAGCTTGCGCCTAGTTAGGAGGCTTGGATAAGAAAGGTTCAGATGCTCTGTTATGTCAGGACGTATAGTTAGCAACAATAATAACCTTAATTGTGATCCTGTGTATAACATTTGTGGTTGACAATCGGTTAATTGGACTAAACATGGGTTCTAATTTAAAATTAAACGACAATGTTGATAATCTTAAGCCAAGAAGGTTGATTACAGTAAGACATGGTGAACGTATGGATCTGGCTTTTGGTGATTGGATTAAACTGTGTTTTGACAAACAAGGACGATACAAACCACAGGACTTGAATCATCCAAAAAAACTGATTGATCGTGAACCTTGGGCCTATTCAAATGATTCACCGTTAACACCAATAGGTAAGACAAATTAAAATTTACCCTTTTAGCAACCCTATCTCATTCAGTATCCTATGCATAAGATGACTTACCATTTTCTCGTATGACTTGTATTAGGACAGTTTCACCTGATTTTTCAATTTTCATTTAATTACTTCACTTATTAGACATTAGCCACCATCTATAGATTAGCCACCATTCTGTTCAAATATTTAATTGCAATATTTTTAAAATGATAAACCAATTAAACTCTAGCATGTATATGAGAAGATGGCATTAATCATCTGTTTGCTTTTTCTTCCTAGAGTTATTCCCAGTAATTTCCTGACAATGGGAACTTGATATGTTATACATGTAGATTTGAATTACGTTTTACTAATTGAATTGTTTCTCATTTCAGGTGAATTTCAAGGATTTCTGTTTGGACAAGCTCTTAGTGACCATGGCGTTGAAATTAACCATGTTTATTGTAGTCCAGCATTAAGATGCTTACAAACCTGCCATAACATTCTGAAAGGAGCTGGGATTCAGGATAACCTGGCTGTTAATATTGAACCTGGATTATTTGAATTTTTAGGTGATCATTTACACCGTTTGCCATCCTGGTTGACTCCTAAAGAGGCTGCTGCTGGAACTGGAATGAACATTAATCTGGATTACAAGCCACAGATAGAAGCTGTAGACATGTTGACCATCCGAACAGCTGAGAATCACAGTGATTTCTATGCAAGATGTCATAAAGTTGTTGAATCAATTATTTCTTCCACTGTCACAGGGAATATATTAATTGTTGCTCATGCTGCCTCTGTTGACTCTTGCACTCGCCTTCTCACTGGAAAAAAATTACCTGAATGGAATGATTTCTTTCAATTTGTTCATCGGATACCTTACCTAGCTCATTCACATTGTCAAATCAACAGAAATGGTGAATGGAAGATGGTTGAACCCTTGTTTCCTGGCATAACAATCAGCTCCAATAATCACTATGATTATTCATCACTTTGGTCAATGTTACCCAAATGAGCTCTCTCTAAACACAGATTATAAAGTGGTCAAGTTTCATTGTTCCTGTTGTGGCTCATTTTAACTGTTACTCCATTTTCCTGCAATTGTTGTGTTTCACTCGACCCTTCTAAATTATACGTATTTTTTGTTTTATTAGTTCAATTTTCGCTATTGAACTGGCTGTTATTAATGTAGATTTAACGTTTAATTTTATTTTTTTTATTTACTATGTATAGAGATAAATACTATCATATCCTTTGGTTAAACAAATTCAAGAAAAAGCGAGAGCGAAACAAAAATTATTCACTGGACTTTAGACTTGTTCAAAATGTACTATCAACTGTTAATACAACCAAATCCTGGTTGTTTTCAACATTACATCACAATTGTTTCGATCCTTAGTCAATCAAATTCAACATTATGCTCAAATCTACCCGTTTAACCGATTAATTCATTCACTTACTGAATCACACAAAAATTTCAACGTCGTTTTATGGTCAAATTAAGATAATTATCGACAGATTAAAATAAGTTATAATGAAGATCCATTTATTATTATTGAATGACTATTTTAAAATTATCTTGAGACTGGTTGAGTCTTTTTCATTTGATATTGATATTGATTATTCATATGCAGACATTGATTTTGAGTAAATCAATTCAATCATCATAATGATAAAGGGAATCAAATTTCTTTTTAAATTATCATGGTTATGCTTGTGATGAATAGAGCTAATGAAATTGATCAAATCGCTAAACCATTCCACTCAGACTTGGAAGACGTCCTAATTAGGCTCTCATGATCTAAGATTTTTTTGTAAGACCGATCAAAATGGAAGAAAGAGGAACTGAGGGAAGGCAGGGTGACGGCATAATGTTGGTATATGTTGCATGGAAAGATTCATGGGAAACTCGAGGCGATGTCAAGCAGCTGGTTAGGTGTCTTGGTGTCTCCAATGAACTGTTCCTTATTGCAATTCAATATTTTTTTTGTCGTCAAGTTTTCTCTGGTTAATTGCTTTTGCTAATTGTTGTTGAATCGTTAATATTGACAGTGAATTGATTGTTCGATGTAATTACATAATGATATAAATAGCAAGCTTATTATACTTATCAACCATCATTAGAAGCGAATCCAAATTGAAATAATCTCATATTGATTTCCTCTCAAGTGCATTTGTTTATTTTAAGATATGTTTTAACAGACAATCGATAGATCAATGTTTATAGATTATTTTTTTCAGTCGGATCAAGCATCAATTAATGGTTACCTTTAATACCAGATTAGAAGCTAACAATAATATAAATCCCTTGAATCCAAATCAACCTGTTAAAACATCTCTTGTTGACCACAAGAGTTTTGCACCATCTTATCCTGGCTAATGTTGCTTTGAGACCACCACAGATAACCGAATCCTAAATGGGTTTCAAGTTTTCCAAGACACTCGCTCGTCATTGGATAAGCTGTAGCTGCACAATCAGTCACTGAATTTAGTTTGAAACAATCATCAACAATGGAATTGATTGTTTTCGATAACTAATGTGATCATAATTGACCAAATACTGGACTAAACTTGCTATTACCTTTTAAGTTATCGAAACAATCAACATGTGAATAACTTATATTAAATATTTTATTTTTATCCATGTAAACCTCGCATTTGCAAGCTGCGCTGCGAATTGGTAGTTAATAGTTATTGAAAGAAAAATAAGCAATGGTAATTGTAAAAGTTAATTGTGGGTTTATTTAAGAATAGGAATCAATTTCGACTTATTGCCCTGAAAATACAAGAATAGAAAGCATGTAAATATTTTTTAAATATTGTATGAAATATAAATTCAATGAAAATGGATGGCGCTCAACGACCTGGACATTCACCATGCACATACCAACTAGGTATAACTGACTCTATTGGTACATCCATTTTTTGAACAATCACAGGCAGGAAAGGTGTACAATGAAATCTATAGACACCTTTTTCGACTTTACAAGTATTTGTAATGAAATCCAGAGTTTTATGAAGAAAGTTGAATAATGCTCCTCGATTATAACCTCTATGCAAAAGCGTATGAGTTGGAACAGACGTAATATTTGTGACCTTAAATTCGTCACTTTTTTCTCCAATGTAAACTCGACTTACACGATTGAGCATGTTTCTCGCCCACAACGAGATTTTACGAGATTCCCATGAGTTTTTTCCCGATCGAGTTCTTACATCGACAATATCCATGTCATCAATAGGGTCGGACACATCGTCTTTTCTATGTACAGCAGTACAACGGGCGCTGTAAAGAAGTTTATGCCTTCCAATGTTGGCAGTATTAACCGAATGAAAAGAGTCTCTCAACCCACCATCATGAAGTGTACTATTCTTGCCAGTGTGTTTCTTAGTCACCAACTGTTCAAAGCGATATCCAGCATAAGAAGACAAGTTTGAAAGCTGAGATTGGTCGTGAACACGTTTATTTCGTTGGTAAGTATCGATTTCATGCATGAAGATTTGACCGTCGAACCTGCCTACAAGAATTTCCCAATCATCCAGACTATTCGTAGGAGAAGCCATGATGGTGGTCAATGTCTTTGAATCCGTGATGATACTGGGTACATTATCGTTACTATCCATGAATCCTTTATTTTCCCAATACCATCGTACAATATCACGTTCGCAGGGTGTACGACACCAATGAGCAAATTGATTGTAATTGCTTGTCAAGTCTAATGTATTATCAATATTTTCTGGTGGATTATAATACCGAAGTTGCGATTTATCCGAAAAAAATACACCCTTTTTGGAACGAATTTTGATTGAAAAATAGCCGACTCTAGTTGGGCGAGACATTATTGATGATCCTTTTCTGTCGTATCGGTATAGATCAATAATTGGCAGGTGAGAAAAAGGTTTAAATAATTTACCGAGTAAATATTTTTGTCTCTCACTGATCTCTTTGAAATCCACATTTTTCAACATCTCCCCAAATTTAGTTGCATCGCTGGTTATTTGTATAAACAATGTAAGAATTGAGCCTCTCTCCCTTCCTCCCGGCATCAAATTCTTGGTTTCGTTGAGGTTCCAATAATCAGTAAGCCATGTTGGAAGACTTGCATATAGTGAAATGGAGTGATCCATAAGTACTCGGGAATGGTACACTTCAGTTGTAATACAATCCAATACAACAGGGTCAATGGCTACATCAACAGGAGGTTTGATACCACGTAGTTCAACTGGAATTTTTTTCACATTGGGCGTTGCACCACCATTTGCATCAGGTTTAAAGTTAGATCTTTTTTTCGCACTTGATCCTACAAAGATGTACGTAATGACGAAACTCATAGTAAATACACAAGATAGTTTTGTTGTTTAATTGGAGGTGACCAGTTGGGCAAATGAAGGGTGAATTTTAGCTAGAAATGAAAAGTTGTCCTTTAAAGCCATAAACTATCAAATGTTTTGCTTTTAAATAAAAGAAGTTGTTTAAATTTTAAAGAGACTAAAATTAAACACAAATCCAGAAAAACGGACTTTAGGATTATAATACATATTTCACTGTATTGTTATTCATACAAATTTAGACAGATTAAAGGTTTTGCTTTCAATATCCCTATTGGATACTAAGATGAGGACCAACAATGAAGAAGACGATCACATGAGGATTGATAGATGAGCGAAACAGGATGTTTATCACTGAATTAAACAAAATATTCACCAATAACTTTATTAAACGAATGCACGAGTGGCATTACATGCAAAATAACAAGTGAAACAATCCACATTAACTTCAACTTTTAAACGTTAGCAATACAATGTTTGTTACTATCAGTGATAAATATTAATTGAACGCACATTGAACTTTGGTCTGATAGTTACATGAGTGATCAATTTTCAATAACTGTTAATAGTTATTTTCTTGGAAATTAAATTTCTATCTCAAACTGCCTTTGCTTGCTCTGTCTGCTAATTATCAATAAACTTTGGTTATTCTGTAAGCAAGTTAATCTTGAGGTAAGAATTCAGGAGTGAGAAAGAACATTTTCTATCAAATCGAAGCCGCTTTCTTCCAAAAATAACTGACTCGAGACTAGTGAATTGAATAGATAGTACAAATGATTTACAAATGTAATGATCGTTATAGTAAATCCATACAGCAATCAGTCTACAGTTGGAAGAGAGGAAACAGGAGAAAAATTTATATCTGGTCAAAGAAATGAAAATTCATCAAGCTAGTTAATAAGTTAATAGTTATTAAGTTAACCTTAATCTCACTTCTGCTCTGAAATTTTTCGTAACAAAATTATTTTCGAATCAGATGCTGATTTCTTGTTTTGAATCATCCGGTTGTTTGGGTTGAAAAGCAAACTTCGTCTTCGAATCATTGATTGGGTTGGTGATATATAACGAATTGGATGTTCAGCTGGTTTGAAAAGTTTTTTTCCTGGTGAAGTTGGAAACATTGATGATGAATGTGAAGCTGAGTTAATTATTGCTTTCCTTTTGGTCAACCCTTGATCGGACGGTTCACAACAAGTTACACAAAAATGTAATTTATGAGCCAGAAATGTGAATGTGAATTGAGTCTGAAACATTCATCGACAATGGAATTGATAAGTTTTTGATAAGTAATGTTATTATAATTTCGTTCATAACACTCAGCAGCAAAAGGTAAATCCCAGTGAGAGGATTGAAGGGATAATGGATGTGGACAGCCAGTGATTTGGACTGTTTTTCGAGTTAAACACTCATCCAAAACACCATCCCTTGAAGTATAATTATTATCTGTTTTGGTTCGAGCATAATTTCGACAGTTTGTCAAATACGAAGGAGGGAGAAGATTCAATTGAACTGTTTTAAGGTGATAGCGGAAAGCGCGTGGATAGTCTGTCATTGTTTGTACATCTTACAAGAAGGACTGACTGGAAGGGTTGTGGGTAAAGTTGCTCCGATAAAAACATAATCAACAGAACGAAAGAATGACTGACGAAATTCGAGAAGAAACAATTCTGGTGGAACTGGATCTTTGTAAAAGTCGTTGGTTGTAGTAATGATTGGCCCATCAAGTGAACACACAAACACAAAGCACACCATGAATGCACGATAAAAGAGTCTCAGGTCACATAAATCAGTTATCTTTTTGTTTAAATTATGACGTATGTTGAGACCACCAAAAAGCTCATCAGTGGTGTATAAACATTCAGTTACTCGTTAAGATTCTTAAAAGATTAAACAATGGTCGAGCCGTACTAACGTAAGCCGTATTTAACATGAAGCACTGATTAGTTTAGAAGTCAATTATCTGAATAACAATTATTTTAATGAAACTTATTGATGAAATTAAAAGTTAAAATTTGTCTTCAAGGTGATTAATTTAAGCAATTTTGTGCCATCAAAACACCATAAAATTGTTTCAATTTAATGACTATCTGTAAGGCCAAAGTCATTATTCCTAGTGAATAAAGAAGTTTTGTAAATGGTAAACTTGAATAACCATGATGTTTAGAAACAATTAAGTTTCCCAAATCGTTTACAAAACAAAATTCAATTGAATGAGTCAACTGTGAGACAACAAAAAAATTTCCCGAAAGATCATTGACACATCATACCAACAAGGTCGACAATAAGAGAGGAAGCAACAACAGCACATAAAGGACCAGTCGTTAACAAAAAAAGGCCTGCTTATTACCATAGGTTTTTAAAGGTGTTTTAAGGTTGGTCAGATGATAGACCAGATGAAGATTGAAGAAAGAGGAAAGACAGGGAAACGGCTTAAGGTAGGTAAGTTGGAAGAAGCAAAGCGAGAGAGTGAGAGAGAATGAGAGAGATTTGTGAGCGACAGATGAAAAGAGGTAGAGAAATTTTTAAATTTTTACTCCCGGTTTTTAGCAACTGTTACTTTGCTTATTTCCAACCTTTTTTAAATCCTTAATCTTTTGTCTTCTTTATTTTAAAATTTTTAATTATAATTTTTAATTATTAATAATCCTTAAACTCACCAATTGTTCACCAGTTCATCTAACTAACTGTAACTGCCAGAATAATCAAGTTTGGCCAGCAACAGTTCAACATTTAAATGTTACCGGTTTTTCCCCAGTCTTCTGGTTTTACCTTCTGCAAGTGATTTTGTTACATTGTTTTTATTGACCAGTATCTTTAATATTGTGTTAATTCTTGGATTATTTTAATACCAGTGGATTAACCAGGTTGTCTGGTATGTTGTGTTACTTTGTTGATCACCTAAACCTGTGTCTTGTTTGTGTTTTCAGAGTTTATGCAAATTAGCATCTGTATTTGGTTATATTGCTTTCATATTTTCCACTGTAGCTGGTTGTGTGTGTGTTTTTTATTGTCGATCAGTAATTGAAGTTTCAATTAGAATCTAATTGTTTATCTCTTTTCTGATGATTGACTGCTCTCTCTACTAACTTGATTAACAGTTTTCAACACCTATTTATGATCAGTTATTAGTGTAATGTTTGCTAACAGTTAATTTATTCAAATCACAACTTTCAATTAAGTTTAATTAGTTGAACTCTCATCACCGAGACCAATTGTTTTATTCAGCTCAGTATCTAATTGTAATGATTTACTGGTTGATCACTTGAAAGAGAGTTGAGCTGATAATTCAATGATTGCTTATTTTTTTTGTCAACTTGTTTTTCTGTACGATTGACTGCTTAAGCTGTGCTCTTCTTATTAATAATAGCTCTGATCGGAGATGTTAACTCTTACTGACGGCATAATATTGTCATTATTATACTTTTACGTTATTAAATAATTCTTTCTGTCATTTTTCACTCAAAAAGTTCTACTATTGAAGATATTGCTCAAAAACAGTAAGCCTGAAGGGTTTATTTTGAAGGTTCTACTACAATTCACATCCAATCAGTTGGCAAAAAAGATGTTATTACAAAGAAATTATGACTACTCTCGTTTTATTATCGTCTCTTGTGTATCCACTTGAATACCCTTCAACAATTTACCCTTTGCCTGCCTCGCTAATTCATTTAGCAAACTGTCAAACTTGATCAGTTATGGTTTCAATGATTTTCCTCAGCAAAACCCCATTGTACTTAACCCAACAATCGTGAAACTATGAAAACAAACAAAATTTCACTTATTTCAGTTTCTCATCACTAATTTTTTTCTTCATCTTTTATCATTACAGGTTCCACATTTGATCCAGTTAATTGTGCGTTAACACAGCTGAGAATGAGATGGCTATTGATACTGTTGTGAATAATTCCGCGAAGATATAGTTGCTTGTGAATCCATCTTTTTACTGTTTACTTTGCTCATAACCTCATACTCCTTAAAGCCAATTGATTTTATTCATCATCTCAATAATTATTGCCACTTGCAGCCTTAAATATGCGTCAAGACTTGAATCCATTGGAAGTTGATATTGTTTTCAATTGTGAGTCGGTGTAACCTGCAAACCAAAACAAGTATAAAGGAAAGGATAAACTGTTTTGGATCAAAAAGAAATCAATTTCCCTCACTAACCCTTATTTAAAGATAATCACCATCTCACCTGTATCCATACATCAAAGCTATTTTGATTGAAGGATCTCATCATCAATTTAATGTGCTATAATCGTTTATCATTGTTATTTCATTATTAATTGTGATCAACACCATTCTAATTCTATTCGACTGTTACTTTTATATATTTACACTCACACAATAACATCATTAAAATAAGTATCTAAGCTATCACGACGACAACGACGACGACCACCATCACTACAAACACATCTACCACCAGCAGCAGCATAACAACCGCCACCACTAACAACAATAAAAATAATCATAACAGGATAACTCTGATGAGGGTGTTGATGAAATATTTAATGTTGGCTTGATCGTGTCCTTAAAAGAAGAAAAAAAATACAAGAAAAATATCTTGGTTTGATGGATTAAAGGCGTTGAAATTAAGTCAAGCAACGGTGTTAAAGGAAAAGAAGATTAATTTTTTCTTGTTTCATCATTAAAATTAGTAACCTTGCCACTTGGAGAATCAATATGATTAACTGTAGTTTTGTTTCATTCTGCTTCCCTCGGATTGATGTGATTGTCGCCTGAGCTTTGCTTTAAACAGTTGTTTATTGTTAAAGGAAAAAAGAACTCGATTATCTCTACTTTCTTAATCAAGACAATTTACCTTGAAAAAAATTTAAGAAAGATATTAATCTTTACCTACTTGAAATTTTCTCTTAACATTTCAATAAATCAACTCGTGATCTATTTCAATTATCGTCATCATTTCATTTTGGATTCTTCTTCTTCTAAAATTGCAATTTTTAGTGTTTTCTGGTTAGATGAATATCCCACTTGGTCAATCATGTTTTAAAAAAGATTACCAGGAGAACACTGTTACTGGTCATCTTCATTTTTCTAACCAGTTACCTGTTCAACCTCAAAGTGGTATACATCTTACCAAATTTGAATCTTTACCTAGAGGACTCAAAAGAGCTGAATTGAATAGTGCTAAGTGTCAATCAGTTGAAAATTTAACATATTCACCGCTTCCTCCCATGTACTCTACAATTACCTCAAGTACACCACCACCTGGAATCATTGAAAATCATCACCAAGGAGGCTTCATAAATGGCCAGTTGTCTTTGAGAAAAGGATTGCGTCGCCTTTTAGATAAAAATGGAACCTCCAATGGTAGCCTCAAATATTCTCATTCATCCCATGTTCTCAATCAATCATCAAACCCAACAAATGCAACTAAATGTGAATTTACCAATGGTTCTTCATCAACCTTATCATCCTCATCTAATGGTTCATCCTCTTTATCAACTGGAAATCTAATGTCTACTCGAAGTCATTCACTGGAAAATGGAAATGCAAAGTTGAAAGATTCTGTTCGTTCCAGTACCATG
Source organism: Tetranychus urticae (assembly GCF_039701765.1). Taxonomy (NCBI): domain Eukaryota; kingdom Metazoa; phylum Arthropoda; class Arachnida; order Trombidiformes; family Tetranychidae; genus Tetranychus; species Tetranychus urticae. The sequence continues at coordinate 2,929,381 of NC_142959.1, forward strand.
ATAAACAACACGGTTAACCAGACTAAACAAAGTTTTGTTAAAACACCTAGAAGTCGAAGTTCATCACCTCATCGTAGTCTACGATTTAAATCTTCCATTGCACGTTTCATAGATTCAAATGGTCGTCTGGTTGATTGCAATGGTCGCCACGGGTTACCTCGGAAACAATTAAAAGCACTTCTACCCATGGAAGATCCAAACATAAATTTAACCTACTACCGACAGTATTCACCTATTATCGAGAAAAATGGCCTTCTCACACAAGTCAATATTCGTACTATGGATTCACTGAAAGAAAACCTAGACATTTATGTCGTCTCCAATAATTCAAACCACAACAACAACAATAATAATGAAAGCCATAATATTATCAATAACAAAAGTGTATCTGTTAAACGTCGCCCTTCCAATTTATCCTGTAGTCGTGTTTTACCCAATGATGATCGACTCTATTCACCACAATCAGTTAAACCCTTTAGAAGTGTTTCCACCCTGGACTCTCGTAGACATTGTTATCAATCTTACTCTGGTCCTACAACCCCGGACCGTGAAATAGTCCATGGCCATGGTCGTGACTTACAGAGAAAGTTTAGTGATCCAAGATTAGTGTCTGATCACAGAGATCAATACAATTATTATCAACAACAACAAAGAATAACAAAAAATAATTACTTGACTTACCAACAGTATTTACAGCATCAAAACAAGTCAACAATGGAACTTATTCGCAATGGTGCTAGAATGCTCTGGTGTGAATTACCGCAGGTCCGTGAACTGGGTTTACTTCGTGAACTCTCACCAGCTCAGAGGCAGTTACAAGAGGCTCTTTTCGAAGTCATTACATCTGAAGCTTCTTACCTGAGAAGTCTAGACATTCTAGTCAACCATTTTGCAAATAATGCTATACTATCTAATCCGGCCTTTCTGGATCCTCGACGGAGAGCTGAATTATTTTCCAATATACATGTGATAAGAGACATTTCTCACAATCTGATGAACATTTTAGAGGTTCGCTGGAGACAGAATCTCGTTTTAACTGATGTTTGTGACATTTTAGTTGATTATGCTTACAACCATTTTGCTCCCTACTTAACCTATTGTCGTTTTAAACGTCGCCAAGAATCAACCCTTCGGGAACTTCAACTGTCATCAAAATTCAACACTTTAATCAGGCAACTAGAAATGGATCCGATTTGCCAAGGATTAACTCTCCATTCATTCTTATTATTACCTGTTCAACGGGTTACCCGGTATCCTCTGTTGGTTGAGGCAATACTTCGTCGTCTTCCACCCGATTCAGCTCAATATCGTTCCTGTAAACGAACCCTGTTTGCCACCGATAAGTTAGTTAAAGAGTGTAATACTGCTGCCAATCAATATGACAAATATCTTGATCTCACCTCTAAACTTAAATTTACCTCAAATAACATGAAAGGTTTATCAATAAATGAGCCCCGATGGTTAATTATGAATGTAGAAGTAACCCGATTAAAGCCGGAAACACAGTCAAACTTATTGATTGGCACCTTTCGTGCACCTCATTGGTCCAATTCAGTTAATGTTTTATCCATACTGAGTGACATGGTATTACTGAGCAAGAAAAAAGGGTGAGCCTTTTCATCTTTCTTCATGTTAATTCATTATTATTATTATTATTATTATTATGATATCCTCCATCAGCCAATTTATCCTTGTAATCCAATTACTTTACATTAATGCCTGATATTGTTTTCCTCTTCCTTTTTATCTAATAATTCAAAACATACTCAATCTTAATTCCATCAAATTATAATTATCTAGGTAACCAGACTTGAAAATTTAATGTAAACCATGTAAATTGGTTCAATCCAGTTAAAGATTGATCCAAGAAGAAACTAATTTAAACATGCAATGGCAACTGAATCGATACTTGAAATTGATTATTTTATAAACATTATTCATTTGTAATGTTTAATAATATTCAATGTTTAGTAAATATTTTTCACCAGATATTGTAGCACTTGGAAGACTAATAATAGCAATAGAATAATTTAATGTAACTTTGAATTTTCAATCATGAGTGTTTTGTTTAAAGTATTTAATGTATTTATGCCTAACCTTTAATGATGATGATAATAGTCATGATACCTGTTAATGAGTAAAAAGGAAGAAGGGATTCTGATGGATTATCTCACAATTGGATTATTTGGAAGTTGATTTTTGAAGTGAGTTGAAGTTTTTTAAAGGTTGGCGTCTAACGATATGTAAAGGAAAACCAAAAAATGTTAAAAATGAAGATCAAGTTCAACTTAATGATATAATAATAATAATAATTTTTATGGCGATGTTAATGATGCATTAAAAGAGTCATTTCATATTAATGATTTGATGTTTGATTTCTAATTTTTTTCTTACCTTCTGATTGTTTTTTTTCAATTTTACCTCAATTACAGAGATGAGTTAACTGTATACGACTATTGTTTCCGAGATCTTGTCCAAATGAGAAAAGTTGGCCTGGATACGAACGAACGAACTTTATTTAATTGTAAACTTCCAGAAACTTATAAGAATTTGGTTAAGATGACATTTCTTCATAATAATTGTGGTAAAAGGATTGAATATTGTCTCAACTTCAATTCAATGTACGTATTGCTTTAAGAGTATTGCAATTGTAATTTTAACTAAAATTAATTTAATTTTTTCTTCTGCTTTTTAATTTAGATCTGAACGAGATGAGTGTCTTTCCATTTTAGATCCAAAGACAAACTTTATAAGGACTGAACAATTCATGGAATCTTCATGTAAGATTTGGGAAGATTCAGTGAAACATCAGCAGCAACAGACAACCTGTTGTCCTAACCAACATAATGGCTGTCAAAATGGAGAGTACGGTCATGAGATTTATATATGAAGAGTAAATCAGAAAAATCTCACAACGATAATCGCCATTCTCATCAATTACAACATTATCTTCCCTCATCTAAATCCTTCCTCTTTGCAACTCACAGTTGTCAGTTGGTGGAACAAAAAAGATGAACAAGATTTTAAACACTTAGCTGAACGAACACGACATCATCTTCACCTTTTTCACCTTCTTCTCACTCCGTCTTCATTTGCATAACATTTTTTGTTCACTTCTTCTCCTACTTCAACTTCAACTTCAACTTTACTCAATCTTTTTTTGATTTTTTTCTGGTTCATGGTCAGAGTGAAGGATTTTTCACCCACATCCTCCTACCAAGTTGAAACGAGACATCTAATATCATTTCATCTTTTTTGATCGTCTTCATTTGGAACAACTTGTCCGTAAATGTTGCCGTAAATTTAATCAACATGACGAACAAACTGTCAAAGTTGAACATCTTTTTTCTTCATCGAAACTCAACAGATAAACAAGTCATGAATCAACTTAACAATCAACGAATCTCATCATCATTAAACATCACAACAAACCCTTCATCACTTTACTTCTCGCAACACATACAAACAAACTCACAACAAAATGTCATGTTTAAACCGATCTCATGCTCATTCACAAAATACACTCAACTTTTAGATACAATCACATTCCCAAGTGAACATCATTTTCACTATTCCGTCCAAGTGACTTTCATTTAGTGATATTTATCAATTTGGCTGCCATTTTTACAACCATCATTAATTATACAACTATTGTTACTATTAGTTTTGATGCCACTTTATTAACTCTGTCATCTTTCACCTACTATTTATAAATCCAACAAGTGTTAAGTTTGCGCCCTTAATGCTAAAAGGCATCTTTTTTTTGATATTTTGATTCCACATTCATTTACCTTTTTTTAAAATGAACCCAATATTTACATAATTTTGTTACCCAGTATTAATCATGTTGAATTTTCATCAATATTGATCAATAATCATGAAAAGTAATCTCATGTAAATTATGTTCAACGATTTATTCCAACGGACAGAGTTTGTAAAGTAAATCAAAAGAAAAATGATGTAAAATGTTAGATTAATGTTAGTTTTGTTTTGCTCATGTTAACTCTTTAACCTGTACATGGTTGAAGGACAACAATTAAGGCTACCTAATTAGTGATTCACATGACACATTAATTAATGATGGTGCACCTTGATTAATATTGTCATCTTCCTTAATCAAATCTAAATTTACTCTCTCTTTTCACAACCATTTTGATTACATTTTCTTGCAATTAATACAATAAAAATAGTTGCAGTGATTGTTACAATGTTATTTTCAAAGTATATTATTAACAATAATAAACTAAATAGGGTAAACACTGATTCAATTGTAAATTCACTTTAAAAAAGGACAAATTGTATAATATTGATTGTTCATTTGGCTCTTCCTTTTCCCTTTTGGCTTGGCCTTTATTGTAATATTATTATTATTAAAAAATATGTTTTCCCTTGCTTAATTGTTTACTGTTGTTTACTGTTATTATTCAATTTACTCACATTTTACACTCAATTACCAAATGCATAAACAATTATCTGAGCGTTAATTCAATTTCATACTAAATAACCTTTCAGCACTAATTGTCTTCAACCGCCACCAATAATTAATATATTAATACTAATTAGTGTAGCAAAATCAAGTCAAAATAATGAAATCTTGAAGTGAAAATTATTTGGTATAAAGGTTTCAATGAATGATATTGTTTAAGCTCTTTGTGTGTGTTCAATGTGACAATTAACAAACTGGGTTAACATGGATTATAACGGATAAATTAGAAATTATAATTGATTAGTTTGCTTTATTATAACCGTAAACCTAATCCTGTTTTGTACCATCATTATGTTTGCCATTTCATTTGCATAGGAAATAAAAATCTAATTGTTAACTTACAAATGATTGTAAGTCAATTTTTCCGGTTAATCTCAAGTGTTATTGTCTTTAAATTGACTGTCTGGATAAGGTGAATCAGAGTTAATCAAAGTTGATCAAAGGAATTGACTGAACTTCAATTCTGACTGAATGAACGACAAATTTTTTTGTAGACTAAAATTGGTTGAACTGTCAGATTGTATTAGGTATTTAATTGAACATACAACTGTGAGAACTTTTTTAACCTTTGATTTGATTTAATTTACGTTTATACGTGTAATAAAAGCCACACGAGATGATTTATTGCAACACTTTGCAAACTCACAAGTTGAATTCATCACCACATGATACAGAGTAAGAGTACATCACCACATGATTACCGGAATATCACACTGAGACTCGAGATTAAGGTGTATATTGAAGGGAGTAGAATGATTCAACTTTTATTTGGCAATCGTAATCAACGTCATTGTTTGACCAATTGATGATTGAATGCTCTTTTTGTTGGTGAATACGTTTTCGGATTACGTCAATATACAGGGTGTTAAGAAAGTTCGTGTGAGGGGCGAAATAGCAGCTTCCTAACCATAACATCAAAAAATGTTTAATGCGCAGGGAAATTATTTTTTCCCCTCACACGAACTTTCTTAACACCCCGTATTATCCATTGTGAGCTTGGTTCATTAACTTGTAATAAGAAATTTGTAGATTTATTGGCTATCATGGCAATTAAAAGATATTTTTCGGTTCCTACGACTTTAAACTGATATCTCTTAGTAAATGACTTAACATTTTTGGGTGTTTGACTGTAATTTGCTGTAGCAACAGACCTGATAGTTTGAGTTGAGTTGTAAGATATTTGATATTCATAATCTGCTATAACCTCAGGTGGAAATTCATAAGGAAATTGAACACTTGTTATCGCTATGGATCAGCTTAAAAATAATTAATCTTTCATGTAGATTTAAGTTCAATTTATAAATGAAAGTGGCGATGATGAGTGAAGATTCTAACCAAGTAATAAAACACTCGTGGCAAATTTAACGAAAAAACAGTAGAAACGTTTAAAGAAAAAAACGATTATTTATCTTTTTTTATAAATAAATTAATCATGAAAATGTTTACAGAAAATCTGATAGTTTGAGAGCCCCTGTTGGAGTTGGATTATAGTCACCATCTGAGTCTCGTCCACCCCGACCACCTCTTCCTCCTCTTCCTCTACCTTTTCCACGACCGCCGCGACCGCCACGGCCACCACGACCACCACGGCCACCGCCGCCACCACGACCTCCTCTACTTCCAGCTTCAGCATAAAAGCCACCATCACGATCATCACGATCATCCCGATCATCACGACCATCACGACCTCCACGACCTCCACGGCCTCCACGGCCACCTCGTCCTTCATTAAAATGACCTCTACCTCTACCTCTGTATTCACCTCGACCCTCAGTAAAATGATCATTATTAACAGGGAAACCTTCTTGATCACGACGATGATTTTCGTCTCCTCTATCTTGATCTTGATGGACTTGTCGATTACCAAGGACTTTACCTGGTTGCATTAGCTGTCCAGGTCTACCTCTAGCTTGTCTACCAGGTATACTAACAAGTCCTGAGGATATTTCAGGAGAACAGAAAACACATCCTGTACTTTCATTGGGATTGCGCTCTCTTTTGTACTCAACGTGAATTGTTTTACAAGAACAAGTTGCACATTTTTCACTTTTCACAGTTACTTTAACAGCTTCTTTCAGTCCAGACATAAAAGAATCACATTTATTACAATAAATTTTCCACTTCCCTCCGTGTCCAGAACCAGGATCCAGAGTCAAGGTTCCATCTAATGAGCACCAACGACAACCGCCGATACCCAAGTGTATCATTGATTGGAAGCATTCTTTATTGGGACACTGATTACAACCAGAAAGTTTATTCATGTCTTCGAATGGAGGATTGTTATAACATTGAGGACAGAGAACAAAACTTTTGGAATTTCCTCCAAATCCATTGAAATAGAGTAATTCATACTCATCAAGAGGACATTTTAATTCTTTGAATGTTCGGAAACTACCATTAAAAGGTAAAGAAAGGGTTTCTTGGCAGTTGGGACAGTATAAACGAACAGGTTTAGCAGAGATGAGTTTAAGGTATCGTCTACATTTACCACATCGAGATAGTGCTTTGCCAGACTCAGCTAATGATGAAAAGGATACTTCGAAAAGCTCATCCATAGCTTGAATGTTTTTCACAAAGTTGTCAAATTTTTCTCTGAACTCCCTTAATGTACTTTGCAGGACATGGTGGAAATCAGCGGTACCTGCAGCTATCTGATTGAGTCTTTTTTCAATTTCACCTCTTTTTGTCGGTAGAACAAGATCGTTATCAATTTTTTGATATCCATGGATCAGAACAATTCCCAACTTAGTAGGAATTAAACGTCGACCACTAGAAATTTTAACGTAATTACGAACACATATATTATTTATGTGAGTAGGAATAGATGCATCAGTCCCAATACCATGCTTTTCCATTAATGAAATTAAATCTGATTCACTGAGATAATCAGGCGGGCTGGTTAATCTCTCGTCAAGTCTAGTCTCTCCAATGAAAAATTCATCTCCAGTTTTAATAGTCGGAGGAAGTCGTTGATCAGCAGGCATAGCTAACCAAGGCATTATCTCAGTGAAACCAGGCTCCAAAACAATGGAACCAGTCTTAGAAAATTTTTCGTCTCCGATAGAAAGGTTAATGGTTGTTTGTTCATATTTACAATCACCTGCAAGACTACCGATGAAATGTCTTACTATGTAGTCATAAAGACGCCATGAGTCTCGATCAGAGAAAGTATTGTTAGATGCTGACTTCATTGGTGTAATCGGTGGATGATCCCCTGCATCACGTCCTGATTTAGGTCTAACAACACCTTTATCCAGAATTTGATTAACAACTGTTCCGTAATCTTCATGAGATCTGAAAGTTCTAAGCGAACCAACAAGATCAAAATTAGCAGGGTATTGATTAGTTTCCGTTCTAGGATAACTAATAAATCCTTGAGTATATAATCTTTCAGCGAGTGACATGGCTTGATGAGGTCCAATAGCTAGACCTGAACTAGCAACACGAAGCATTTCCACCGTATTCAAGGCTCCCACTCTAGGTTTGGTTTTATCTTTTTTTGAAATACTAGTGACAACAGCTTTCTTTTGTGCTTTTATTTTATTTAATACGGATTTCGCCAAATTCTGATTAAACTCTCTTCCTTTATCCCAGTCCAGTTGAAAGTTAGGACCACCAGGAACACCCACATTAACCAAAAGAACCCAGTAAGGTTCGGGCTGAAATGATTGAATCTTATCATGTCGATCAACGCAAAAACCCAATGTTGGGGTTTGGCATGGTCCAAAAGAAATAAGTGCGCTATCAAGATTACCATATTTCCCCTAAAATAAAAAATAATATTATAGTAAATGTTAGATTGCTATTAGTAAAGCCTTTCCGAAATTAAATCTAAATTGAACTTACATGAAAAAAATGAGTTTGAAATCGAGTGAAAGCACAGCCAATACGTAAATCAAGCTCTTGTCGAGCATCTACTGATATTGATTCCAATTCATTAGGAAAAATTAAATTCTTCATCGCATGTTTAATATCTTTTTCGGTGATAGCACTGAACTTGGCTCGGAAAACATTCTAAATAATATGAATAAAGCAAGTTGAATTTAAGAGAGATTATATGTGGAACAAGACAATATATTGGTGATAATTTGAATCATCTGACAACAATTGTCATGTCATAATTTTACTATGATAAAGTTTTACCTGAGGTGAGCCAAATGAGATTCTCATGACAGTTTCAACAGCTTGAATTACTTCGAAGCAAATATTTTCTCCCTCTTTGTCACAATCCAACCAAAGAACAAGATGAGTAGCATTCCGGGCCTTTGCACAAAATGAAGTTTGTTAATGAAAATTTAATCAAATCAATCATGTATCAAACTGAACAAACCTCGCTTTGAAGAAACTTTGGCATATGCAGCTGTGGATTAGCTTCTTTCTTAATGATGGGTGCATCAAACAACTCAACTGGCTCTACTTTATCCCAATTATTGTATTTACCGGGAAAATCGACTGACATAACATGACCACAAACAGAGGTAAATTTAAAGAATGCATCATTATAGCCAAGAAATGGTCCATGATATTCGTGAATCGAGCAAGCTCCATTACCACCTTTACGTGTCTTATAACGACCATTAGATAAAATTTTTGCCAATGATTCAGCCAAAGATGGTTTCTCTGCTACCATTAATACGATCACCTTGGAAAAGATAGAAAATGAAGAAAATAAAATCAATAGATTTTAAATAAAGATATGCACAGCATTTATCAACGATATACACCATTGAAATTTACTCTTTGATTATTGAATTGTTAAATTGACTGACAAATGCAACAAATCTCAAATCCAGAATTGCCAAATGATACTCACCATTTTTGAGGGAAATAAATTTTGTAAAATAATTCACGATATAAATTAGATCATTTCCAAAAGAAATTAAATGACACTTTTTAAGCAAGTTTTCATGTTTCACAAATCAATTATTTACTCATTATTTAGAGTGGATTTCACGAGATATTGTGAGCTCTTATCTCTTTTACTTTTTTTATTCACCAGCTTGTCAGATAAGAAACACATGTCCAATTAGAGAAATGGCGGTCTTTTAAAGATGAAAAATGTGAATATCATTAATAAATACAAAACAAATGATCTAAACTGATTAGCAGAGTGTAGCTCATGTTAAATTAAATTCTTGATATCAATGAGAGATAAATATTTTTCTTAATCAATTATTTTTGATTCAAATTATTTATCTTACCTTTACCCATTTTAAATTTCCCTCCGCAATAAAGAAAAAAACAGCCGGCTATAGTAACCAAGTTTTATTTCATTATTTTCCCACCTAACTCGTCGTAAACAATGTACAGTTTTAAATCAACAGCTCAGAATTTTATCCTTTAAATTGTTTACCTCTGGTAGTTGATTATCCTGTTGAACATCTTTTTACTCTTTGTTTACAGTCTTTTTTGGGACCCTGATGGAAGTAGAAGGTAAGTAAAGGTTAAATGTTTTTCATGGTTATTAATTTTTTCATTTCATTTCAATTTTCATCATTCACAGAATGTTCATCGTCCAAAGAAACTCAGACAAGCGCGGGTCCATTCGAAAGGTATTTGTCCACCATTTTTGATAACCAAAGTGAAAACTATTCTGGTTTAACCTTGTGTTCGATTTGCTCGGAGCCCTGGGTTCAGGATACGGATCATCGAATAGTCAGTTTAAAATGTGGTCATCTTTTCGGTGAGAGCTGCATCAACAAATGGTTTGGCAGCACAAAACAAGGCGGTCAAAAGTGTCCTGAGTGTCAAGCGCCAGTCCGCCGACCAGATATTAGGACACTATTTGCAAAGACAGTGGTTGCCGTTGACAAAAGTGAGGAATTAAAGTTGGAGAATATAGCGCGTAAAGAAGCTACTTTGTTGGCCATGGCCGAGATAGAGAAAAACAGTATCACCACAAACATCAAATTATTCCAAACGCAGCTCCAGGGCCTGAAAATTCAACGTCAAGAACTTCTGCTTAAACTTGAAAGATTAAAAGCACGGAGTGGAGTGAAACCTGTTGCGGGATTCGAAACCTCTGACCAACCGATGAGTGAGGCCTCAGAAGTGGAATCAAAGGGCTCAGTCTATTCACCTGTAATTGAAGCATCGGATCTCACTCCAGGTAATTTTGTAAAAGTGCACGATTTCGAATTGTTTTCACATGGCGACTGTCGACTCTTGGTATCCTCAAACACGTACAATATTTTAGCCTGCAGTCAAAAAAGTAACATTGATTTATTTGATGGTTATGGCATACGGACCGTCGGCTACAGCGATTTTAGACCCAAAATGTTCATCCCTCTGCACAAAGCACAAATCAAAGACATTGTATTCCACCCAAGTGAGCCTATTTTACTAACCGCATCAATAGACAAAACAGTGAAACAAACGCACACTCATCAAGGCTCAGTGATAACCACCTGTTCCGTCGAAGATGCGGCCTGGAGCTGTTGTTGGAATGAATCGAAACCGACAAACTTCTTCGTTGGTTTGAAAAATGGGCGAGTCTTAGAATTTGATGTGAGAGCACTTCATCATCCATTCAATGAACTAAAGACTTCTGAAAAGTTGCCGGTGGCTTCACTTTCATATGTCAAAAATAACGTCATGACAGGTGTTATCTGCACCAGATTACGTGGAAGCGAATTTTATGCCCACAAAACTGCAAATTTAAGTGAGAGGTATCCTATGCCTATCATGGGCAATTTCACTTCTGCATATTATGATAATCCATCATCTAATTTTTTAATTAGTAGTCGCCCGTTTAAGAGATCTGCAAATATTTCGCACTCTGTAAGTCGACAAACTTTTTTGTCTCAATGATGTTTGAAATTAATATTTTTTTTATTTGCATTCCTTAGGTTTACAATTTGCGGTTTGCATTCAGTGAATCGGAAGACAGCTACCTGTTTCAATGTTATCCCGTAGCTGAATATTTGGGAGGAATCAGAGCTGATCATGTTTTGAGAAGCAAAATTTATGCTCATCCAAACGGAAATGGCCACATTGTTTGCGTCGGCGATCAAGATGCAAACGGATTTATTGTTTTCGACTCAAATCTGATTACACCATTGTTAAAAATGAAAATTGGCAGTCCAGTTTTTGACACATCTCTGATAAAACCACCTAACACCGATCCTCATCTGTTTTGTCTTACAGATAATAAATTAATAGTGCACAAATGGTCTGCGTGATAATTATTTGATGTCATGAAAATCAATCATCATTCTCTTGACTCTTGTCATCCAATTTTATCGCAATTTATCTCTCAATACCTGTTCTTTCTCTGAAAAATTATTCAACTATCATGGAATCACAATTTTCAAAATGCAATCGAAATGCCCTTAAACCTGCCTAATCATCATCGTTGGACATCAATAAACTGAACTACTCGTAATTTTGTGTACAGTATAATTAATTTTGTTATAATTGACTGATTTTTCCTTGTGTTTATTGCATTCATAACTTGTGTAAATATTGATGTATTTATTAATCTTTTGTACCTTGAAAACAGAATGCTCAATACAGTTACCTTAACTCAATCCTGAATTTCCCTTTCATGCTTTCAATTATTGTAACTAATTATTAATCATCAATAGTTTTATATTGATTAATCAATGGTTCACTTTAACGACTTCCTAAATCAACCAAAATATCATTATTCAACATTGTACAAGATTTGAAACCAATGAAACTCTTTAGATTTGTGTTTATAAATTTCAATTGATTACACCGGAAAATAACAAAATATTTCTCTCATCATAATTTTTGTCTATAATAATTAGATGCTATTAATTAAACAAAATAAGGTAATCAGTTATCAAATAATGATCAATCAAAAATCAAATTAAAGCTACGTTAAACAAAGCAAAACAGCAAAAAGATAGCAATTTTACAACTTCAAACAATTAGAACACGTAAACACAGCCAGATGATAGCAATTAACTCATCCTCTGAAGGCCAACTAAATGAATTTACATGATAACAAGTAAATAAGAAAGTTCTAAATACAACATTATATTTTTAATGTAAAAACAAATTTCACTTAAAGATGTTGTGTTAGTAAAGCAATGACAACTTACAGGGAAATGTTAGTCATTCAGTTTAAATGGTTGACTATCAGTAATAAGTTGATTAGATGGTTTAATAAAATAGGGTAAGGTAAAATTGTTCATCACAGGTAAAGGTAACAGATTAATGAGCCAATTTCTGAGCATAAAATTGCACTTCCTTGTAATCTAGTTCCAGATGCTATTGTAAAGACGTGAGAAAGTAAAGCAACAGGCAATCTTCCCTCAAGTTTTTTGCTCATTCATTGGATAATGAGTTACTTTAACATCAAATTCTGGCACTTGACTGTTTCCCGAGCCAACAAATAACATGATATTTTCATTTGAGTGGAATGTAATATCTTTAATCTGTATGAAGAGAGGAGGATGATGAAAAGGAGAGAGAATGAGAGAGAAAAATTGGCAATTTGAAAGTTTACATTGAAAAATGAAAATGACCAACGGTTTAACAGTTATACCTTTTAACACTACTTACAGTAAAGATGATGTCCATAACTTGTGAATGGCTAAAGTCGAAAAGCATCCTTTGACATTGATCCATACATTTGAAAAAATCACCATGATTATCTCCATGAAACCCAAATAAGGCCACAATTAAAGATCCGGGGCGTAACTTGAATTTTTTTCCTCCATCCTTCTGTTTTTCATCCCTCTCGTACATCTACAGAATCATCTTCATTTCTTCCTTCTTCCTCACCATCATCATTATCATCAACAAAAACATCATCTTTCACTTCTCACTCTTTCCACAGACTTTAGCCACAGACTTGATGGTTGCCAGAAATATTTTTAGTCCTCTTCATACTCGATGAGCATACATTCAAACGTTACTTTAATAAAATGCATTGCTCAAGTTTTGTATGTTACAGTAGTTTCTGCATTATTTTTTAGTGCCATCTATTGATCATTAGTTATAAGGTGAGCCTTCGTTATAATTTTTGTTATCTTTCACTTCGTTACAATTTTCCAACTTTCATTTAGTATATTAATTATTATTATTTTTGATTGTTTTTCATCTTGATCAGTGTTTTCATTAAAGTTAACAGTTATCTTTAACATGGGACAAAAATTTCCTCTTCACCTTTAATGATCAGCTTGTTTGTGAAAACAAATTTATTCCTATAATTTTGCCCTCTATTTTTTTTCTCATCTCTCTCTCACTCTCTCTTTCCTCTTTACTTTTGTTTACAACTATTGTATAGTTATTTATGCTGTTTTCTCTATGCTTTCTTTTACCCTTATTCCATCCAACATATCATATCCAGATTTTTATGAACAGTTTCATTCAATGGATCGAGCTCAAAAGAAAGAGTTTCTTAAACATAAGATGGAACGACGGCCTGATCGTCAAATCTTAATCCAGCAACATATATTGGAGGATACGGTTAACACAGTGAGCCCAACCATCCATATTAAACAAAGGCAGTTGAAGAAGGCTCGATTAACGGATGATTTAAACGATAGGCTATCCCATAGACCTGGTCCCTTGGAACTTGTTAAAGGAAACATTTTACTTGCTGATAGTGAATTTGTTCAAGCAGTGAAAGAGGGGCAAATACAGTTTAAAGCTACTTCTGAAGGAAAGCCAATTAAACACCCACCTCCAAGGTTTATTATCAAGGAAGAAAGTAGCTCGGATGATGCAGCTTCGCCATCACGACCAAGTGACAAGCCGATTGATTTTAGTAATGATACGGATTTAGGTTCATCCTCATTCATTCCTACAACGACAACAGTAACAACGACCAATTTTGAAATAGCAACTTCTAGTTCTAATCCAACGGCTAATATAAATATTACCGATAATACCAAAGGCGTCAATAATTGTACTAACAATAATATCTTAAGTTTAACTCAAGGTATTAACTTAATTCAACCCTCAACCAATCCAGATAGCACTCAAACTCTTACTCTTGGTACTTTTAATTGCATTCCAATTGCCTCGACAGCCACGCCAACATTATCAACAGTCTTTCCGACTTTCACTTCTATTGCAACCAACAATGTTTTATCTAACAATCAATGTCAACAACATTCAATGGGAAATACTGCCATTGCTATTAATCCACCAACTTCAACCACCTTTTCCAATTTCACCTCATCACCAACAATTAAAGAAAGTGGACCGATTTTGACCAAAAATCGTAAAAAATCTAAATCAAAGTCTCAACCTAAGACTAAAACAATCAAATTCCATGAGTATAAGGTATGTGGAACCCCTTTTTCCTCTCAATAATAAGCAAATTAATTTAAAGCGTGAGCAAACACCGTAGGTGTCAATGGTTAAAAAAAGTTAATGTGACTCCACTTGTGATTAGCTTTACGTTATCCATGAAACATTGGACGAGAAAAATTGTTCTCAAGCCAACTAAAAATATCATGATTACTCAGAAGAAAAACAAGTTGAGCTTAAATTCTTCAGATGAATGTGAGTTTCAGAAAAAATCTCAATTTCTCACACTCCATTTAATAAATGGTCAAACTTTTTTTAAATATATCGGTGAATGAAATTAACTAAGGAGAAAAATATTGTTTCTAAATCTTGTTTAATTGAAATATTTATCCAAAAAGATGCCTCGTAGATATGATAAATAAAATTCTAGCTTTGCTCTTCATTTTCATCTAATTTCAAATTCATTATAGTTAGTATCAATTATTTTCAACTAATTCAACCCCGATGAAAACAGATACTTTTACGATAATCAATCTTATTGTTTAAACTGATATCAAGCAATTGGATAAATTGAAATTAAACTTTGTAAACACAATTGTTTTTTGGTTAATCATTGCAGTTTCGAAATGCTGATTTTTACATTTGATTGTTGCATTTTAACCTTTGATTTAATCTTTCTTTCATTTCATTTTGTTAGCGAAATCAATCCCAGTTTTTATCAATTTAATTTATATATTTTCACCATAATTTATCAAATTGAAACCAAAATGTTTGTTCTATTTTTGTTTAGATAAAAACAAAACTCAGAAACCTTCTAGATGATGAGATTGCGTTGATTCTCATTTAGCCAATGCAGAACCTAATTTTCACCAATTTATCCTCTCAATCTAAATTACATTTTCTTTAATCGATTCGATCAATTTTCAAGGCAATAATTAGAAAAATTACGGCTAATCACTGGTTAATTAATCTATTGAATCAACATTTTGTCCAAAATATCTGTTTAAGTAGTTAGGTGTTAACCTCATTTTTGCATAATCTTCCGTAATAACTAACAAGATTCACATAATCAATTTTTAATATCTCCACGTATCCGGATTATTATCATGTTAAATATAAATTTTAATCTAGGTACAGTTGTGATAAATTACTGAAAATAATATCACATGTTTTGAATAATCACTATCACTGTTAGCTGTTAGCTAATGCTACATAGGATTGAACTCAGGATTAATTGGAATGCTCTCAACTTGTTTACTCTATTATTGCTATTTGTCATTGTTTATTTACATCTTATTGACTGACAATTATTTTTTCTCTTTTTTCTTCTTTCCTCCTCATTTTCATCTCCATCTATTTTAGGGTCCACCAAGCGCTCAAAAGAACCAATCATCTTCAAATAGTAACACTGAAACGTCCTATGAACTGTTACTCAAGCAACAACAATTATTTCTCCAATTGCAACTGGAATGGCAAAATAAACAACATTACACACAAATTATTTTACCCTCATCTCAGGTAAATTTTCCAATCAGCTATCAACGATAAATAGGAGTTATTTTAGTTTGTTAGTCAAAGGCTGAAAATACCACAGAAAATATTAGTTTTTTATTGCACTTTTTTTCTTCAACTAATATTGAACTCGAAAATTAGCAATTCAAGATTACTCCGAACTATGGTTGACCTAGAATTGATCTAAATAATCTTCCATTGGACTTTAAACTTGCGAGTTCAATCTCTCCATCTTACTGCTCTCTTTCCCTTTCTTGATCTCTTCACATCAATTGATCTATTTTTGTTTTTTGTTCTTGTTTCAACTTCGTCGACTATAACTCAATAGAAACACTCAGTTGGAACAGTTTCCATAAAATAATGTACATTATATGATTATTTTTACTCACTGATAGTGAAGAGACTTGAGACTATTTCCGCCTTTTAAATAATATCCTTCGTTGACTTGCAACTCAATATCGTTTTCAAATTCTAATTTTTCTTTTTTTCTCTCTATTACAGAAAGCTAACATGGACCAAAGCTCTACTGCTACAAACTACACTATTGATAGTAATGGTGGTGGCAATTCAAATAGTACTACCAATAATGATTTAATGTCTTCCAATATGCCGTCCAAAAGTGCTAATTCTAATAACATTACTTCAAACTCTTCGAATGCAAATGTTATTAACAATTTGAACACTGGTAATATTATTGTAAACAATAGCAGTAATACCTTTGTTTCTGGTAATGTTGCGACCAACCAGACTAATTCAATTACGCCAATGATGATTACTACCTCAGCTCATCCGATATCAAATGTTGAACTCAACAATAATCAAAATCTTATCTCAGCTCAATCTGTTAATTCACCTTCAGTTAATAGTTTAAACATTGGGTCCAATAATGTTAACAATAGTGTTAATAATTTAGGTGGAATTGCAAAAATTATAATGAAATTGGAAGATATGAAGGTCAGTGATTTGAAAAGTGAGCTCAAAAAACGTAATCTTCCTGTTTCTGGATCTAAACCCCAATTAATTGAACGACTTAAACCTTACGTTGAATCTACAATCCCTAATGGAAGTTCATCAAATGATAACAGTTGTATCGATGATCCGATGTCACTTTCTACCAACAACAATAATAATAATAATAGCAATAATAACGACAATAACGATAACTATATTAACAATAATAATAATGTTAATAATGCAATAATAATTGGTGGTTCAGATAAGACCAAGATAAATATGAAAAATTCCCAACTATCAGTACCAATAAAATCAGAACCAGTTGTATACTTTAGTATATCTGAAGGGAGTTTGAATGATCATCAAATGAAGAGAATGCTTGATTTTCGAAAGAATTCAGTACATCACCATCACCAGCAGCAACAACAATTGATTCCCCAATCACAGCTTTCTCAACAACAACCAAATAGTCAAACTTCATTTCAACTGCAATTTCAGAACCAGTCTGTTTTTTCAAGTCCATCTGTCACCATACCATTGTCTGCCTTGGCTAATTCACAATTACAGATTGTAACAACTTCGCCAGCTCCTTTAAGTGAGCCATCGAGTGATTCAAAGTTGTTCCAGAAGCAATTTTTGTCAACTAATCAAGCAAAAGTGAATAACTCGTTACCTAATCAATCAGCCAATCTAGCTGCCATATCACCAAGTAATGCTTCGGCTTCTGTTAAAGCTAGTCTAGCTGTGTTTTTACAGCAACAAAAAACTCATCAACAGCACCTTCAATTTCAACAGCAGCAACAACAACAACAGCAACAACAGCAACAACAGCAACAGCAACAACAGCAACAGCAACAGCAACAACAACAGCAACAGCAACAACAACAACAACAGCAACAGCAACAGCAGCAACAACAGCAGCAACAACAACAACATCTATTTCAACCTCAACACCAAAATCACCGTCTCCAACAACAGCAACAGCAACAGCAACAGCAACAGCCACAATCGCAGTTGCAGCCACAGTCCCAGTCGCAACAGCAACAGCAGCAGACGCAGCCACAACCCCAGTCGCAACAACAGCAACAGCAAGATATAAATGGAACTATTGATTCATTGTTTAATGACCTGTTAGATTTTCAAAGTTCACCCATGAATGTTGATTATGCCTCTTGGTTGGCTGAAATGATGACTGATAATTGTCCATTCAAGTCATCGGTTAACTCTTCATCCTCTCATTCAACAAACGTCCTCAACAAACAGTCATCGTCCATGGATCATGATCCTGTACTAGCAAACAATTTTGCTGAAACTTGTCATTATGGTGACCCACTGATTGATTTATATTTTGGTAATGAGAATGAATGCCGTGAAACAAATGATCTTACAAGTCTAGGAATGTGGGATAAAATTGATTTTACTGCTTGATGATTTAATTTGTTTAATTATCGCCTTGATGACCGGAAAAACAACACAATTTAATTTCAATATGTACATGATGAAACGCAGGTGTGAATGCATAACAAATGATATAAAAGGGAAATAGTTAAGAGATTAATCTCTTTTACTTTGCTTTCCAAGAGTAATGCTTTTTTTTATTAAACTGTTGCAACTTTTTTGATGCATCAAATATTTGGCAATTGATTACCTTTGTTTTGTTTAATTTAATGTATAGAATATAATAAATTTATTAATTATGAAAATAATATCAATATGAAATTAATTGTTGAGTTTGTAAGGTTTTACGAAAAAGTTGTGTCAGCTTATGATTTCTCACGATGAGCTGAAGTTTGTTTAGCAGAACCGTTGATTATCCTTTTGTTAATGTTTCATGCCTAAGACCAGTCAATGTTGAATATTTCTCCTGTGTTAGGGATCGACTCATTCATCGAATTTTTTCCTTTTTAAACTTATTAACTTTTAATCTTAAGGATGAAGACCAAAAGAATAGGTAAGGCGCTAATGTTTGGATATTTCTGGATAGCTGCATATTTCTTTTGGAAATGATCTAATTTATATCGTGAATTATTTAAAAAAACAGAAAAAACTATTTCCCTAAAAAATGGTGAGTATCATTTGACAATCCTAGATTTGAAAAATCTTTTTTGTTGCATTTGTCAGTCAATATAACAATTCAATAATCAAACAGTAAATTTCAATGGTGTATATCGTTGATAAATGCTGTGCATATCTTTATTTAAAATCTATTGATTTTATTTTCTTCATTTTCTATCTTTTCCTAGGTGATCGTATTAATGGTAGCAGAGAAACCATCTTTGGCTGAATCATTGGCAAAAATTTTATCTAATGGTCGTTATAAGACACGTAAAGGTGGTAATGGAGCTTGCTCGATTCACGAATATCATGGACCATTTCTTGGCTATAATGATGCATTCTTTAAATTTACTTCTGTTTGTGGTCATGTTATGTCAGTCGATTTTCCCGGTAAATACAATAATTGGGATAAAGTAGAGCCAGTTGAGTTGTTTGATGCACCCATCATTAAGAAAGAAGCTAATTCACAGCTGCATATGCCAAAGTTTCTTCAAAGCGAGGTTTGTTCAGTTTGATACATGATTGACAAGGAAGAGAGTTCAGGTCTAGCTATTGAACCTCATCATGTTTTGTGCTGCCAAACCATTTGTTGATGCAGCTCTCCACCGAAAAGATGACCACATTTTAAACTGACTATTCGATGATCCGTATCCTGAACCCAGGGCTCCAAGCAAATCGAACACAAGGTTAAACCAGAATAGTTTTGACTTTGGTTGTCAAAAATGGTGGAAAAATAACTTTCGAATGGACCCGCGCTTGTCTGAGTTTCTTTAGACGATGAACATTCTGTGAATGATGAAAATTGAAATGGAATGAAAAAATTAATAACCATGAAAAACATTTAACCTTTACTTACCTTCTACTTCCATCAGGGTCCCAAAAAAAGACTGTAAACAAAGAGTAAAAAGATGTTCAACAGGATAATCAACTACCAGAGGTAAACAATTTAAAGGATAAAATTCTGAGCTGTTGATTTAAAACTGTACATTGTTTACGACGAGTTAGGTGGGAAAATAATGAAATAAGACTTGGTTACTATAGCCGGCTGTTTTTTTCTTTATTAGGGAGGGAAATTTAAAATGGGTAAAGGTAAGATAAATAATTTGAATCAAATCTAATTGATTAAGAAAAATATTTATCTCTCATTGATATCAAGAATTGAATTTAACATGAGCTACACTCTGCTAATCGATTGAGATCATTTGTCCTGGATTTATTAATGATATTCACATTTTTCATCTTTAAAAGACCGCCATTTCTCTAACTCTCAAACTATCAGATTTTCTGTAAACATTTGCGTGATTATTAATTTATTGAAAAGATGTATAATTGTTTTGCCGATCTCCAAATAAAAGAATAGTACTAGAGTACTTCGGAGAAATTCAGAAAGTTTAAAATTTCCATGTGATACACATAAGCTTCTATTCGGCGGTTATTTCGAAAAAAGTCTCTCGGTTATAGATTGTAACCTTGTACTGGGTGTCTAATAATAGGTGAAAATTTTGAAAACTATGATATAATTTCTTTTCAATTACTGATTTATTCTGAATTGAATTTGCGTGATAATCAGGTCAAGATTTGGTAGCAAAGCAGATTGACCAAATGGAAGATAAACGGTAGATAAAGATTTTTTTTGAAATGATACTCAATCCAGTTTTCTGCAATTTTCAATCTGTTTGGTTATTTTTTCAAAGCTGAAACTATAATACATTATTCAGCATACTCAATTAAATTTATTACGCTAAGATTTAGCTGGCTTAGACGGCATCTTCATTATTTTCAAAAAAAACACTTATTAATCATTTACTTATTCAAAATTTTGTGGACGAACTGGTTATTTGAGTTGAAATAACAGTCAAAGTCGCAACAACAGCTTCAACAAGATATCAATGGAACTATTGATTCATTGTTTAATGACCTTTTAGATTTTCAAAGTTCACCCATGAATGTTGATTATGCCTCTTGGTTGGCTGAAATGATGACTGATAATTGTCCATTCAAGTCATCGTCATCACCCACTGATTGATATACAGTGGTTTCGATTGCGCTGAACCAGTTTTCTGCATTTTGTATTGTGCATTATCTTTATTGTCTCTGTAACTTTCGTTACAGTTTCATGCCCGTTAAAGGTGAATAAGGTAGTGGAAATAACTGTTAAAGTTAAAAATTTAGACATGATTTCAAAATTAATTTGCGACAGAATGGATAGACTTACACTTGTTAGAGTTACCATTTTTTTAGATATCAAACTGGCAACTTAACTCAACCTACTCATGACATTTGAAGTCAATCGATCAAGTATTTTAATCAGACTTTTATTAATTGAACTCGCAAAATATAAAATATTTTGGAAATTTTTATAGCGGGCAGTTTGCCATTATAAATCATTTATTTGACCAAACTGTAAATCAAATTCTGTCTAGACCAACAGCACAAATCATCCTAAATCGTTTGTAAACACAAGGAACTTTTAATATAATTTAGTCAAAGGACTCGGTAAAAAGTCCACAAATTCAAAAGTGGCAAATAATAGCGGATTATTGAAAACAGCCTCAAAAAAGACGATAGTTATCCGAAATTAACTCTAAACTTGATCAAGATCGCCAGCATAGACTAAATTATGCAAAAAAACAATAATTTGAAAGGAGTATTTATAAAAACTCTGACTTTTGAGTTATGAGTAGGGACTTTGGGGATTTTTTGGGGCATAAAAGCTGAGTCCAATACTGTTATTAAAAAATTTCTCTGATCGACAGTTTTCGAGAAAATCGAGGTCAAAGTCGTAACTTCGATCTCCTTTTGAACAGTCAAAAAACAATTATTGTAAGTGCGATCATTATCGAAATATTCAGGCTCAAAGTTTTTAGGCCAACGGCCAAAATCAAGAGAACTATTGATAAATTGAAAAAAGTGTTCGATTCATGATATGTACCAGCAATTTTTATCACCAAATAATAAGTTTCATCTCTCTTACTATTACGGTCTTAGATCGCGGTCGATAAATCTTATTCCATAACTGTTCAAAGGGAGATCGAAGTTACGACTTTGACCTCGATTTTCTCGAAAACTGTCGATCAGAGAAATTTTTTAATAACAGTATTGGACTCAGCTTTTATGCCCCTAAAAATCCCCAAAGTCCCTACTCTTAACTCAAAAGTCAGAGTTTTTATAAATACTCCTTTACGAAAAAGATTCAATCACTTCTGAACCATAAAAACGCCAAAAAAGGCAAAAGTTAGAAAATTAAACAAGGAGTTAGCGAAAAATTACATTGAAAATGAAGTTAAATTTAAAAAATTGAAAGTTTGACAGATTATTTTCTTCGATTTTTTATGAGCTAGAATGTGAATAGGAAAAGGAGCTACTTGTGGTGTATTATGAGTATTCAATTAACAAAAATTCACAAAAATAAATTCTTTAAGTAATCTGGTTGCTGAATAATCAGCAAAACAATTTATGTCTAAATTGCTATTTCCACTAACTTATTTCTGAATCGCTCAAAAACGGATGAATATCTATCCGCTTTTGGTTTGCGTCAGCGCAGAAATCCTCAAAGAAGAACAAAAATGACCTTTTTGTACTGTTCGATAATTTTGAATTCAAAAAAAGATTCCGAATGAATAAAGAGACCTTTCACGTGCTTCTTGATCTCATCAAAGATATCACCACGAGAAAGAAAATTATCAAAACTTTAGGATGGACTGTTTAAAAATAAGGAAAGGTTCCCGCATCGAAATGTGTCACTTTTTCGACTTTGACAAGTTTTCATAACCTGTGTGGATAAATCATGGGACTTTTTGGTTTATTTCTTGTATCTCGTAATATAATGATTTAATTTTTCTGAAAATTCAACATATTAAGTTTGGATAGTGTAGCTTTGATATCTGAGAAATGCACAAAGAAAAGAAAACTCTTCCCAGGACTTTTGGAAACATCTCCATGTTACTTTGCGTTACCGCATTTGCTTGCGAAGAAGCAATTTCCCAATAAAGTATCGACGAATGGCTTAATTGTTGTTTAACTGTCCCTGCTTGCCCTTATCAGTTCTCCGTCCAGGTCATTTTAACATTAATCTGTCTGGACAGCGGAAATGATAAGGAGATGAAGGAACACATAATCCGTCAATGGATTATAATTAAGTCAGTTAACAATATACGATGAAAGGCCCTGAATTAGAGCAAAGCAATGAATTCCTTGGGAAGAAGAAGAAAAGAAAATGATAATTGAATAAAATTTAAAATGAGTATTTCAATGGCAAGATTGCATGACAAAGGAAAGACATTTATGGATTGTTAGGTGCAAATTGAATGAAAGGAGGAGGAAGAAGAACAAGAAAGTTTAACAATTTCAATGGACAGACAAACGCAAACATTGAGGTTAAATTGATTGTAACAAATGACAAAATGATTAAATAAATTGTGATCAAATGGAAAGCAAAGTCTAATTGTAAAGGATGTTTAGTAGGAAAAGGAAAAAAAATTGTCTTACTTTGACTGGATTAACAAAAAGATGGATAAAATGACGGTTTTTGGTGACATTTTGATGAAACAATTTTGCTTTTAAACTTCGAGTTTGGAGTGTTTTTTTGGCATTTGATTTGTTTTGTTACGGGTCAAATTGGCCTTGAAAATGTTAAGGGTTAATTGTGATTGGTTAAGGTAAGTAGAGTCAATGAATGTGTTGAAGGAGAAAAAAAAAGAAACAAATTGAATCGAAGGAAAAGAAGAAATAAAGAGGCGAGAAAGGAAAATGGCGGAAGGATGAAGATGAAGATAAGGATGAGGAGAATATTGATGATAATGTAGAAGCACAGAGAGACAGGGATTGCGTTTGGAGAAAGGGAAATGGAAAGGAGAAGAGGAATGAAAGAGGATGGTAAAGAGCAAGTGGATGAGAGCAAGATTTTTATAGGAGCAAAGTGATGAGGATGATGAAGATGATGAAGATGGAGAGAGGATGGGAAAAGAGGAGGAAAACAAAGTGAATATATAAATGTATATATGAAGAGGCAAGAAGCATACTCACAATGGTGATGTTGATGTTGACTGAGAAGAAAAGACAAATGGAAGATGGCGATGATTAACATTATTATCATGTTGGTTAATCATGGTGAGTTGAGATGATATCTGGATGAAAATGGTTCAGGTTCAGGGCAACATGATGGTAAAGTTGATTTTTGGTCAAGTTGCAAAAAGAAACGAAAAGTGTTGAGGAAAAAAGAGATTTTTCAGTCTTTTTTCCTCAAAAAAAACTCTTTTCATATTTGAATTTTCTGAGGTTTCGGTTTTTAGGTTTACAATTTCATTTGTAATTT
The DNA here is from genome assembly GCF_039701765.1 of Tetranychus urticae. NCBI lineage: Eukaryota > Metazoa > Arthropoda > Arachnida > Trombidiformes > Tetranychidae > Tetranychus > Tetranychus urticae. Next base: position 2,953,932 of record NC_142959.1, read on the forward strand.
GTGACTTGAGATTGATAAGGTAAAGTTGTAAATGGATAAAATGAAAGGAATGTTTCAAAGGATTTTGTGTGTTGGAGTTTGATTGGAACCCAAATTTGGACAATTTTTCAGTTGCTTTGGGTTGAAAGGTTGAGATTGGTAAATGTTTTTACAGTGAAAGGGAATTGAAAGTTGCAAAAAAAGTTGGAGCTGACTGTTTGAAGCTTACAGTCTGAGAGACTGAAAGTATCTGGAGCATTCCGAACAGAAGCATCAGATGAGAGTCCAAAAGGAGGATCAGAGAGATGAGAATGAGAAGGATGATGGAGAGGATGATAAAGAAGTAGAGTATTAACAGTGTAAATCTAATAGGGAAAGGGAGTGATAAAATAACATTGAGACGACTCTGATGATGCTTCTTTGTTGCACAAAATGCGATCGATGGAAACTTTCATCTTCATCCAACACTTTCTATCCTTTCTCCCTCTTCCTCCCTGTCTCATCATCATCATTATAATCATCATTTTCAACTCTCAATTCACTCTCACCAAAAACCGGCATCAATTCTCATCATCTTTAAGCCTGTATAGAAAGAGGAAGACAGAAAGAAAGAAGAGAAAATACTAACGCTGTTCTTCATACATTTCATCTTTCTCATCTTCATCATCTTCTTCCTCTACTTCTTCTGTATTACTCCTTCATTTAACTTGCATTTTCCCTTGAGCTGGTTTTGTATTCAACAATCTCATTCCCTTTCCTCTTCCTCCTCCTTCACCCACTTCATTCCTCCTCTCATTTTTATCCCTCTCTTCCTCATCCTCATTCTCATCCTCATCATCCCAGAGAGCGTGTTTAACAATGAAAGGGGAATCACAAAGAAACGTAAAAAGTAGCTGATGATGAGGAAGATGAAGAAGAAGAAGAGGATGAAAATGATGAACATTGAGAATGTTCAAGTAACAATTGAAAGTATTAAAAAAAGCATTTAGATTTTAACTGAAAAGTAAAAAGATGAAGATGAAATTTTCTCAGACTCTCTGTTTTTACCTCTCAAAAAATGAATAAAAGACAAAAGAAAGTTACCTTTTTACAAGAGAGGATGAAGATGATGAAAAATGAAGATGAAAAGTGCAAGAAAGAAAAGAATAGAGAATGAAAATTTAATTGCAAGAATGGTAGCAATAAGGTTGAAGATTAATCAAGATTCATGAAAAGGAATCCATTTGAAGAAAATTGTTGCAAATTTTTTCTTCTCTCAGCATCCAAAGACAATGATGAAAATGGTGTTTTCAGTTTCAAGGATTTTGCGGTTTTCCGGATAACAAGCAGTATCTTTAACTGAGAAATAAAATCAATCTGAATAAGCAAACAAATAGAGCATGAGAAAGAATAAGATGAAAAGGATGATGAAAAAAGATGAGGAAGAAGAAGACAAGTTTTTATCGATTTTACTTGGCAGCCATCAGCTCATCATCAGCATCCCTTGCAGTAACCAAAGGTCCTTTAATGCTCTCTAACAGTCTTAAAATTCACTCCAGGCTTTACATGTTCACCTTATCATCTTGATTCATCTTCCCCATCCTCCTCCTCATCCTCATCATCTCTTACAGTATTGGTCACGTTTGAAGCAATTCAATGACAAGAAAGAAAAAAAACTTTCAATATATTATTTCATTTAATATCATCATTTTGTTTCCTCTTCTGATTCCCATCTTCTTGATCAGTTAATTTAATTGATTAAAAACGATTGACAATGAAATGTACAATGAAATAAGTCAACAAGAAGAACAAGTAAAAAACATAAATAAATAAAAATCTTTACCATTATAATACTTATTATCCTCATTATCTTCATTATTATCATTGTTATCATAAAAAAAACTCCAAGATGTTAAAACAAACTCCCAGCAATGTTTTTCAATCTCGCGTTATAATTTTATTACAACTAATTTGCTGCCACTTTTTGCCTTTTCTGGTTAACTTTTTTTATCCATAAAATGACTGCAAATGTTTTATTCATTTAATTGTTTTTATCAATCTCAAATATTGTAATAAAATTATCCTGCACTGAACGTGATAACATTCCCTGGAATCAAAGTTGAAACTTGAAAATGTTAATGACAACAATAAAGGAACCAAATTTTCATCCAACAAAGTTGACCAACATTTATTAAATATTTAAACCTTAATTGCTTCAGATTACTTAACATTTTTTCCCATTCCATCAAGTTTATTCATCCAAAGGCTTGAGCTTTTGTCTGCACCCGAAAAAAAACTCAAAACTCTGGACATTTATAATGCATGATAACAGCAAGAAGTGCTTAGAACAACTTTCATCTCTGAATCATTATCCTTTTTTTTCATCTTCACTTGACTCATGTTGTTGCAGTAAAAACAAACTTCTCAACTGGTTGTACCATTAATATCATCATGGAAAAGGAATGGAAAATTATCTGAATAGCTGAGCCGGGAAGGCAGAAAAAACGGAAATTCATTGCAACTCTTTACATGCACAATTGTGAATAATCTTGGATTGGCTTTCCAATCAAATGTTTATATGTTAATATAATAGAAAAACTTGAATAAAGTTGATCGTTATTATCATCATCTTAATCATTAAAATAATCCGGAAACTCGTAGAGGAAGTTCATTGAGATTCATTGATGATCATCATCAACCAATGATTCAGTTCAATCAACCAAAAATACATTTTCCCTGATTAATACAGCAAGGTAGTTGATTCAAGAGCATCATCAGCCAATTCTGATAATGAAGGTGAAAATGTTTCATCTCGTTTTTTTGTTCGTTTATTGATTAAAATCTAATGCCATTATTGATATACCAAGGCATTGCTTTTGTCATTCCGTTCATCATCTTTCATTCTTAATATGATAACGTGAGATAATTCAAGATGATTGGATTGATTTCAAATTTCCTTTTCCTTCCAACTCGATACGAATATATATTAACCGTTTTAATGTTGAACAAAGTGTTGAAACTTAATGAAACCATTTTCATGAGCAACACCAGTTTTACCGTTAATATTGTCAATAGCATGTACAATTGGATTGGGAATGGAATGGAAGGAGAGAGAAAAATAATTTACTTTTTTCAAATGGAAATCATTGAAAGGTAAACAATTTACTCAGTTAACCATGAAATAAAAAAAAGAGTAAATAATTTGCTTCTGTTTAATAGCGACTGATATTTTGTTTAACTAGCAATTACATCAGTCAATTTGTATAAAAAAACCTTAACTAAATGATGAAAAAATATGGTTTTACGTTCAATGGACTGTTCAGTTTATTGGCTTTTATACATTTACCAACCTTTTATTAGGTAATGGCATTTGTTTGTAACACCCATTAATACAAATTGATTGTAATCAAGGTTTAAAACCGAAAAATTGCTAATTATATATCGAGATGTTTTCGCTAACATTGGAAATAAGTTCAAGAAAAATTACATCAATGAGCTAAGTATTGATGCAAATCAACTTTCAAGTTCAGTTCTAGACGAGAAGATGATCAAGAACCTTTCACTTGATTGAATGAAATGAAATTCTTGCTCATCAAAACTTGTGTCATGATATGGTTAAGTTATTAATATAACCAAACATGAATCCGGAAAATTGGTGCTGAAATTTAACTTTGGAAAGTTGAAAGCTTATTAAGAATTAATTTGCGAATTCAAAAGCTGTTACAATTTAATATCTTGATGATTTACAGACAATTGTCATTCGCTTACTGTTGACAGTTGTGACTCGATGGAGCTTAAGATTCAGAAAGCAAAATATCAGATGTTAGCGTATGAATGTTGAGCTGAAAAACACGAACTTAAATTTCAATTTACTTTCGACGGAAAATGAAGAAGACAGGGAAAAGAATAGCCAGGACACTGAATGAATGACCTGTTCGTGAACCAAGATTAGCCCATTGAGAATGGATGAAACGATGTTAAGAATGAAGAAGATGGTGAAAATTTTGAAGACACTTTTCAAGAAGAAAGTTATTCCTACATTCATCGGCTTGAGTTTTGACTTCCTATGATCAATGAAATGTTTTCAGATTACCTTTGATTTCGTAACTAATTGTTGATCATTTCGAGATTTCAAGAAATGATCTTTGAATCTTTAGTTTGGTAGAGGAAATTTTGCCAAAATGCTCTTCTTCTTGTAGGTTGCTATTGCATTGGTTAATATACTTTGAACCTTTTTCTTGTTGAAATGCTTTTCGGGTTAAATTGAGTTATTGAAATGAAGCTCACATTAATTTATATAATATCATTATCACTTTTATTCATTATAATGTTGCCTCAATATTCAATATGAAATATTGAAATGTTAATTGAAAAATTTGATCAAATTTCTGTTCAATTACCAGAGCATTTTAATTGAATTTACAAGTACAAAATTGACTTTTCTTGATGTATTGCAAGATTATGTTTAAGGTTAATTATAATAGAGTTCATTTTTGTTCATCTAACATTTCATCTTGAACAAGTTTTTTGATTGTAAATAAGTTTAAACCTTTTGTTTGAGTTTCAGACTTGGAAAGGTTTTTGCTTCAGAATTAAAATGGAAAATAATTCTTGAAAGGATTCAACTTTTTGTTCAGATTGAACATTGATAAATCACGGTAAAGAAACAGATTGTTGCAAGTTCACGATTAAAACTGGTGGGGATGGAAATGTTGGTGAATAAGAGGAAAAATTAAGATGAAGTGAACTGATTAGTTGAACAAGATCAATAAGTTTTACTGTAAACTGAACCAATTTACTTTTATGATCAGTTTCACCAACAATCAAGTACAAAAATTGACTCAACAGCAAATTGAAAAGCATTTTGAGAGGGAAATCAATTGATCGCAATTGTTTTTCAAGTGTTTAGCTACAATTTTACAGGAGAACAAGGGAAAAGCTAATTTCTCGAAGCAATTTTGATATTGAATGTCGAGCTAAATGCTAATTATGAGAGATATCAGACAATCTTTATTTGATCGAAGCTAATTAAGATGCTCAATTAAGAGAGCGATTTGATCAGGAGTTTGATACATTTTTCGGTGAATCAAGATGAACATTTGTCGAGTCAACTAATGAAAAGATCTGTCTGATGATGAGTATCAAGACGATGATGACGAGTAAAATGAGGATAAAGAGGAAGAGGTTAGCAACAGAGGGAAAGGTTAGATTGATATAAAAAAATGGTGAACAAATATAATGGAAGGCAAAAACTCATTGATCCATATTGTTGGAAGCATGAAAAATGTGAAGCTTGAAAAGACTAACAAGCTGAGTGGAAAGAAGGAGGAGAAATGATGAAGAGTAAGAAAAAAAAGAGATGAAGATGAGGATGAAAATGGGAAGAAGAGGAAAGTAAAATGAAGAAGAAGAAGAAGAAGAAAAAAGTTATTCCAAAAAAGCTATATCATTATTTTCATTCTTAGACCAACATTTTTCTATCACAATATTCATCTTATTTTGCAAGTGAAAAAAAGTTGATCATTTTTACTCATTCCTTTGTTGAATGGAGTTGGTAAAATGGGTGAAAAATGTTGAAAAATCTTAATCTTTTCACCGCAATTTTATCATAATTTAAACATTTGTTGGTCATACAATTTTAATCGAATGAGGAGAAAATTTAAATTATAAAAATTGCACTCAAAATGAAAAGTAGACTTTGGGTTTTGAACCAGATTTTTAAATTGAAAAGCTTTGGAAATGGCTTTTACCTAAAAGGAGAAAATCTGGTTTTGTGCAATTTAAACACAATTCATTAATTATCAAGTAACAATAATGACAATTTGGACAATTAATCAAGTGAATCAATGATAAACGGTACATCAGTAAATGGACAATATTGTTCCGGTCAACATGGAACCAGTTTTAGTAAACATTTTCAAACAATTTTATTGTCTTTTGTGTGTTACCTCTTTTCACCATTAATATACTTCCATCAACAGGATTGGGTTACACAAATTGTTGTTACAATAAACAATGGAATAATGAAATATTTTGAAAAAAGAGACGAGTTTTTGATTTATATTTTTGCCTAGTTTCAACAATTTATTTTCATTTTGTAACACTTTGATTTATAGCAAATGTTTGTTTCAAACTAAAGCATTTCCCACCTTTTACATGGATACTAATGAATGATAACATGGGAGGGAAAGGCGATTAAAAAGATCAACATTTAAAGTCAATGAGAAATCGCAAGTTTGATCAACAATTTGTGTGATTCAGTTGACTTTGACTCTTCAGTTTTACCTTGTTTGTCTGTTCAAGTTGACTATAAAATGTTTGCTTTTTCATCTTCCCTCAACTTAAACCAACAATTTTGAAGGGAAAAGATTGAAAAGAAAGTCGAAAAAATTGTTGAATAGCAGCAACTAAAGTTAACTTAATGTTTTCAGGAGAAGAAGAAAAATGAAGAAAATTTCTTTTCATGAGCGACAATAAGAGTGAAAAAAGCAAAACATGATAATAAATGATATGAAAAAAAGCCACATAAAGTGTCATAAGTTACAACAAAAGAATGAACAAAAATAACTTCTAATAATCAACTTGGAATGACTTTTCACTCCCTGTGACTCTATTCAAAGTAAATTCAATCTCATTGCTGATGATGATCACCATCTGTATCACAATGGTCACTTGATTGGCCAGTAGTGTTGAATGTTTGATGACGTCGCTTCAATTAGACTCATTAGTTCGAACCAAAGAAACGCACGAAAGCCATTTTTGCGTTTCTTTCGGGTTAAAAGTTTTCTGCCAAAAAGGATTTGCTTGATGGCATTTTACATCATTTCAATTTACAACAATTTTTGCTTCATCCATTGTTAATGTTTGTGATTTGGGAAAATATTGCAGGCAAACAAAATAATGTTCAGTTAAATGACTTGTAACATGAAATTTACACTTTGTTGTTGAACGCAAGAAACAAACCTGAAAGTAAATTACATTTGAAAATGTCAAGCCAACATACATCTTGTATTTACCTTTACAGTAATGTTTTATTTACACTTTGTTGCCCCTTTAAACTTCATCTTTTTGTTGCAATTTTAATTTAGTTACAACCGCATTTAAACATTTGCTTTCTGATGGCAACCAAAATGAAAATAATGTGATTGATATTGCAAATAAAAAAAGGGAAAAAATCAAAAGGAAAAGTAAAATGGATTGAAAGATACAATTTTGCCAATTCAATTTTGAGTTATTATATCGGGTGAAATGGGTAAACAAATGCGATTCAAGGGATGAATGACCATTGATACAGGGATGGGATGTGGGTTTATATGAAAAAAGAGAGATGAAATTGGGTTAAATTAATTTCCAACATAATTTAATTACAATTTGTTGGTAAGATGTAAACAAGATCCAAGTGAGTTAAACATTCAAGTAAAGTGAATTTAAAGGTTGAAAATGATGCCAACTAAAGATGAAGACTAAAGATGAAGACTGGCTTCTAGTGGCTATTATTTTCCCATCATCATCATCATCATTACAAAGTTACTAACTTGTAATTGTGAGGCTTGCTTTATGTTCATTTGTTATTTATTTACACACAAAACAACAGCAATTTGTGATGAAAGTACTTCAAGTTGTGTGTTCAAACAAAGAAGATACAACAGCTAAATGGTCCAGAATTAAGTTAAGAAGACGATGACATGATGATGAAGATGATGAGCATGATGAAATTAGAGAATAGAATTTGTTAATTTCATTCTTTTCTCTTTTCATCTTTTTTTCGTTGCTTCTCTTGTTGATCCTTTTGTTGCTCAAAAAGTGTATTAACATGATCAAGTTGAGATGATTTATATTAATGGAAAAGGTAAAAATGTTGAAAAAAAGACGAAGGTGAATAAAAACAAGAATTTTGACTTTGCATCATGATGATAATGATGATGATGGTAATGATAATGTTTGATGATGAGAAACATTCACTCTTCTTGTTCACCTTTACAACTTTTTATATCTTATAATATACTTTTATATCATTTCCTATTAAATAGCTTAAAGCACTTTTAACATTGTTTGATTGTTGGTCTCATGTAACATTCATCTTTATGATTATTATTACCTTAAGATTATTGCTTTTATCATTATTACATTTTCACTTTTGGCCTTCCTTCAATCCTTATTGTTACGAGTCAGTTGCAGCTCTTCTTTGGTCCTTCTTCCACTTTCTTGTTTCGTTGATATTATATTATTTGAAATGGGATTCATTAAGGAAAAAACATGTCTTATCAACGTGCAATCTGAAATCTGAATTTATTCAAGAGCAAAGGAATGAAAAAGATGAGGAAAAGATGAGCTTTTTCAGCATGTTTCCAATATGGCTAGGAATCAAGTTGATAACCCTGATTACTTGTGGGTAACAGTTGAACGTGTCTCTGTAAATGGATAAATAATTTACATTCATGTTCATCTTATTCATGATTTTTCTTTACTTTAGCTTTACCATTCTGCAAATTACTGTATTGATCAATATTCACTATTTGATCACTGAGAAAAAACTATAAGATTTTCATCGAAAGAAATCATAAAATCATCATAATTTGGTAATGATAGTGAATAGAAATCTCAAGTCACGACTTGAATCAACCTGCAAATGCATGCATATGTAATGTTTATTATGATCAAATCAGCCTTAGTCATTAAGCTTCTTCCAATGATTTGGTTAACTGTAACAGTAAACCCAATCGGTAATATTTTCATCTTTGAAAAGCTCTACACTTCGCACTTGATTGATACAGTTTGCACCAACTCTCAGTCGTAAATTCACGGTTCGAGCAATTGTTTGTGTCTATGGGTCTGACTAAACGGCGAAAACAAATTTTGAACAAACCTCTTCCCAGCAAATATCTCAACACACTATTTTCAGGTCTTAATGTGGACCAGTTTAAATGCAATCAAAATATTTGTCTGATCGATCAATGATGAAATAGTCTTGCGAGTTCGATCGCTTTTCACGCAGTTGTGGAACAGATTCTTTCATCAAACTAATTTTTCTGATAATGAACTGAATGTTTGATTCTTTTAATGAACAATAGAAAATTAATGTTTCGAGGAATAAAATTTTCTTGTGCTGTGAAACGGGTCATTTTGTCAGGATATTTGCTGTTAAGAGATTAACCTAAACCGTATCTATCATTGTACAATGTTGCAAACTAAATAGATGACCAGTTCGAGACAGAAAATACGATATTGATTGATCGATTTGCGATAAACTATTCAAGCATCAAACATACGAATCATCCGTTAGGAGCAATTTTAGTGAAATGATGATATTCTCATGGAATGAAAAATGAACTGAGGATGAATGTTGAACTTTGTTCTAATCAACTGTTCGAGTCCTTTATTCAGTAAATGATCATTTTGTTAGCTGATTTGAAATAATTTGTGGTAACATGATTCAAGTTTCATTTATGATGACCAGAATTTTTGATGGTTTCAAAAAACATTCATAAACAAATACAGAGAGAGAGAAATAAATTAATCAAAATTTGTTACCAGAAAAAAAGGTACAAAATATAAATCAAAATGATTCATTATAACTTTCAAAGCTCTTGTACACATTAATTAAAGGCCTAATGAAGATAAATGAATCTGGATTGGGAAAGAAAATATAAAAATCAAAAGATTTCATAAATAATAGATGAAAGTAAAGCAAAAAAGGTGTTTAAACAGGTTCAATGTTTGAATTACAGCAAAAATTCATCCATTCGCATCCAATGCTAAAAATTGTATCGAAAAATGATTCCGAGATAACAAAATCATGGTTCAATTTGATGAAAGGTGAAAATGCATTTCCAGTGAATGAAACAGAAAGATTATAAAAATGAAAATTGTGTGAACTGGAAAAAAAATATTCAACAACTGGGAGTGAAATCGGTATATAATCTAAAGGTTAACTGCAAGATATAAATGGTTCCTAATATCGTGTTAAAAGTCACGGCAGAATATATTTTTCTTATAAATAAAAGTGATTTCATTTTCCAACATTTTAATGTAAAATGTTATCAAAAGCTGGAAATGAAAGCTTCAAATTTTTCCTCCATTATTACCATTAGCCTTTTGTATGGCAACGGTTGAAATTGTGATCAAAATCAGTTGGCCGATTAGCATTTATTAATAAAATTTTTGGATATAAAAAGCAGCAAGTTTGACTATTTGATTTATAATTGTATTAACATTGGAAATCGATAAGATGCTCAAGAGAAAAGGTCAAACTTGAAACAGATTGTTCAACTTGTTATTAAATTTTGAACATGAAAAAAAGAGGAAACAACTGAAAGTTGAAATGACTCTGAAAGATTGTCACATAATACAAAAATACAAGAATTGAATGTTGAAAAAAGATGCTTTTCACTCATCAGTTCAAGACATAAGTATAAGTTAAATGCATTAATAGGAAGCTTTTACAGGGAATGATAAAGGTAAGATATCATCATTATCATCCTTAACCATCCTCTGGTGAATAGTTATTATCAGAAGGGCCAAATCTATTGAATAACATTGAAAATAAATAATGAGGAGAAGTTTGAAATGGAAGGGAAAAAAAGGTAAATTTTTCAATTATTTTCACCAACTATATTCACTGTAATCAAGATGATATTGAAAATTGCATTTGTTTACTTTTAATGTTTGGCTAAATGTTGCCTTTTCTTGGAGGAAACAATTGTTTAATGTCATTGTTCAGTGGTTTAATCACTCGGAATCTTGAAATATTAATGAATTTAAAATAATTTAAACTTTTTTTCATTTCTCAATCAACTTGAAAGTTTCATTTTTAGCCATTAGTTTACTCTAGTTTAGCCCAATAAATGCTCTGAATGGTTAATGATGATCGAAGTAAATTAGATGTATTATTATCTAGTGAAAATCAACCAAGCAATTTATGTGAGAAGAAAGATATTTATATTGGATAATAAGCTGTAAAGTTTGCAATAATGTTGATAATTGATTGATTTGTAAGTAGCAACGGATAACCTGAGAAGAAGAAGAAGAAAAGTGAATCCAATAATGATGAATATCTATATGTATTCATGGTAAAATGCATCAACAGGGAGTAAAACTGGGAGTCGACTGGGAATGAAAATGAAGATGAAACAAGGCGTGATAAGAAAGAGCTTCTTCATCTTTTTGTTGCTTGTCTCATCGTTTTTAGGGTTATTTTACTGTTGATGAAGGAGGATGAGAGAAGGATGAGAGAAGGCGAAAGAAACAAAAAGATGATGAAAAATGGTGAGCACTTTTTTGCTTGTGCTTATCGCACTGTTAACAGCCTGTTGTTGATGCTCAGTTATTGCAACTTATTGCTGATACAAATGCTAATAGTGATAATAATAGTGATAGTAATGATGATGATAATAATTCATAAACAGATAGGAAACATTTTTACACCATAATAATATTGCTTTATACCTGACAGTTCATTGTAAGACATAAATGGACACGAAACATTATGTCCAATTGTTAACAGCATTTGTTAATAATTGTTTTCCTGAAAACTTTCATCACATTCAATGTTTCACCATTATCAATGGTTAAATGGTGAAATTAATTTTCCATTTTCTTTTCCTTTTTTCCAGGCAAATGAGATAATTTTTCAGGACTTGAGTTTATTTGGTCAAACAATTTTACACTTTCATTTTGATTGAAGTTAATTAATGGATAAAAATGGTTCTTAATGTTTTTGTTTTTTTCTGGTTTCTCTTTTTGCCTCTTTACTGTATTGAATTACATTTGATGAATTAAAATGGGTGAAGAAAGGTTGACTAAATTAGCATTTCAATTGTAATAATTGTAACTGCTATCAAATGTCGGACAAGTTTCAATTCAGTTTGATTGATTTTCAGGAAAAGTTTCACATTACTTGTCACCAATCATCATAGTTTAGCTTATTTTTGCTGGTTTTTCGTTGCTGTTGTTGTTGTTGGTGATCATTATAAACCATTATCAGGTTGATCAGCTTGAAAGCATTTTTGTTTTGTCACAAACTACAGATTGGTTAATGGAGAAAAAGAAATGAAAATCAAGATGAAAATGATGGAAAATAAGGTGAACTTTGATTGAATTCTGGTTCGATAAGTAACTGAACATTTATCCTCAGGCTTATCCATCCTTAACTGAGCATTAGTTTTGCTGTGAAACATCAACAAAGATCAAGTTGAAAGACTATTGATAATGTAAGGTAAGAAAGGTGCGTTTATCATGAAGAAAAAAACTGAATCTTAGTTTTCCCTTCTTCTTGTTCACTCTTCTTGTTCAATATAAATTGTGTTATAATGTAGTAACAACACTTGTAAAGCCAATGCAATAACCAAACAAATAAACAATTTCATTGACAGAATCACCAAAATAATGGATCAACCAGAGAAGAGGAAAAACATTGATGAACATAAACAAGTTATCAAAATTGATTCAAGATATTGCTTTATATTAGACCTTTTTTTCATCCATTTTATGCATTTTATCCAGTTTATGAGTTACTTTTTGGGTTCATATTTTTTTAGGTTGTCAGTCTGATAATATCACAACTATCTGTTTATTTTCAACCATTTTAAATGATTCGAAATGCTGATAAATTTCATGGAATGAATGGAAAAAATTCAATTTAAAAACAAAAAACTTGATTAAAATGTTTTGTTAACTTGAAATGGGTTCACTTTCAAAGCCAAAGGTTCAATATTTACATTTAATTTTACAATTTGCTAAAATGGTTTAATCATTTGTTGATTAGCTATTAATTTCCCATTCATCATTAGTTTCAATTGATTATGATTAATTGTCGGTTTGAGGGAAAAATTAATTGCTAAATGAGAAGCAAAACGAGAAGCAACCAATGAACCAGAAAAGAACCAGAAATGAACCAGAAATTTAGTCGAAAGTCTTGAAGCTTAAAATTATCTAAAAAATTGATTTTTTAACCATTTTTTGCCAATGTTAATCATGATCTTTGATTGGCAATTTAAATGAGCAACAATTAAATGATATATCAACACTTGAAGGTTGATCAGTTTTAATTAAATTTCCTGCCTTCAATTAATGGTTGAAATGGTTTCCTGTTAAGGATTGTTAACAATTGAATGTAAATTTTGATTCCATTACCAATTGGAATGAAATGAAAATGATTGCAATTTTCAAGCTTAAACATGATCATGATCATGACAATAATCAATTTTGGTTTTTCAGCTTCACAACTTTACAATATGAAAAGCTAAACGTTATTAAACTGATAATCGCCTTTGAATTTCCTTTATTTAATATTTATATAAATAGATATAAATGTTTCACATCGGAAATGAGTTTGAAAATGATGATCATCACAGACAATAATCTAGATTAATAGATAAATATATGTTTATATTTATATGTTATTACCATCAACAGTTGACCTTATTTATGGGTTCATTGATAATATATATATTTTTGATAAATTTTGTCTCATCATCATCATTATAATCATCATTAGTGGCAACAACAATCCATTTTTGCCATAACCTAAGGCTAACAAATGCTAAATATCTAATAATAATGTTAACCTAATGATAAATGTTTAAAATCAGTTATAGATGGACCTAAATGATGATAATATCAGGTCTAAACATTGATCTTGCTTTTTGTCTCATCGTTTCACCGATGCTACAATTTTTCACCATTTTTCTTGGTTCGCTTCCAAGCTAAACAATTCAAATGGTTTACTCAAATTAGATTGAAACAATGGTTGAGGGTAAAAATGTTATGGATAAATTTACCATCAATAACATGACTGAGTGATCAAGTTGATGGGTGAAAACAGGTTAACTTTAGGTTTTCAATGTAAATGTGTATTGAAAGTATTTTCATGATGATGATTGTGTATTAGAAAGGATGATCAGGGTGATGAACGGCAAGGAATAATGTAATGCTAATACTATTGGGAAATAACCATTTCACCCTTGTAACCTGAATATGTATAGTTTTCATGGCAATCTTTCAATGTCAACTTTACCCAGTTTTACCGTCTTTGCCATCCTTTTAGTTTTTTATCGACATTTATCATCATCAGTTTTTTATATGTTCATTGAAAGCTCATCTTTTTTTTCACCCAAAGTTGATTAGCTAATTTGGGTTGAAACATGAATGAAGGGAAAAAAAGCCAACAACTAACCCTTAATCTCATTACTTTCTTAAGCTGATCCTTCATCATCTTCTAGCTTTACACCTCATCTTTGTTTTTCCTCATCTTTCTCTCTCTCTCTCTTTTATCTTCCTCTTTTTAACAAGATTGACAGTTCACTTGTTAAATGACTATTTGAGCATCAATTTAGATGCTATTTAGTAAACCAAGAAGCAAATAAAGCTAATTAGACTATCACTTCTTAACAATTGTAATAATAATGGGTGACATTGTCTTCAAATACAAAGCGTACATGTTTACCAATACAAATTACATGTAAAAGCTAATGGATAAAATTGATTTATCATTTCTATTTTGGTTGTACAATCTAATCAGTTTAAATCATCATTAAATCCAGTTATAATGAGGATTGATTCATTATTAATAATGCTTGTTTTATTGTTCACTTCTTTGCGCCTTTAAATGTAGATTTTTGTCTTGATTATTTGTTTCATCGTATTATAATTCAATTTTGGTAACTACAAAGTGGCATCTTAAGGTTTGCTTGGTTTGCTTTGGCTTTGGCTTTGTTTTTTCGGTGTTTTTTGGCCTTTATCCTTGTATTGAGTGTGTATTTTATATCCAATCTCATATTGTTGGGAAAATGAACTTGGTGTTGATTGGTAAATTGATTTTAGCATTATTATTGGCAAGGTTAAATCCCAAGGAAAGTGTAAGATGTGAGCTTAACTAAGAAATAATATAATGATGATGTAATGTAAGATGAATTACAACAATATAAAAGAGGAGAAGAGACGATGATGACGATGATGATGGTGATGATGGTGATGTGTATGATGGCAATGGTGATGGTGATAGTGATGAGGAAAGTGATTCTTAAACAGTATCAATAGTATACACATAAGCAGTTTAGACTTTAGTTTTTCCTTTTGTTACATTGAGTGTAATCATGAATTGTCACATTTCCTTTGAGCTTCAATAATCCTACAGATTTCTTAAAGGATTCTGGTTTTAGATGGATAAGGTATATATTCAAGTATTCAACCTTTTCCCTCTTTGTGTGACTAACATTGGAATCATGTTTGCTTTTTCTTCTTCCTTTCTCATGTTGTTGTTGCTCTTCACCAAAATTTCTTTTGAATTGATTGAGGAAAGAAACAAGAATAAGATGGTGAAAGAAGGAAACAAAAGACTAACATCGCACACAACATACATATATATAAGCATCATCAGTATTATCATCATTATCATCATTTCTGGACGATCATTTCTCATCGTGGACAAAAATCGATCCGAGTAAACAGACTTTTATTCCTTCTTTTGCTCTTCCTTTTCATCTCTCTATTTGTTTAATATAACTGGGACAGGCGATTCTCCAATGTGAAAGAGTAAGTGAATGATTGGATAAGTATGTGTATGTTGCTTGTGTGTGCAATGATGATAGTGTGAGAGAAATGAGGCAAAGAATGATTCCACTGATGATGATGATGTTTTTGTTGTTGTTGATGTTGATGATGATGATGATGTGAGGAATGATTGAAGAGAATGTTGATAGAAAAAAGTTGAGTGAAAAGAAAGGAGAAAAAAATTTGTCCAAAATCTCATTGAAAAATGAAGGATAAAATATTTTCCAGTTTTTCATCTCTTTTTGTGCCTTTTCATCTCGATCCTTTCTTTGATTTCAATCTTATTCAGTATATTACAAAAATCAATCCAAATTATTCTTTCTCTTGCATGAAGGGATAAACCTTTGCCATCTTTACAGAACATCATCCTTCATTTTGTGTCCTTGTCCTCTTTTAATCTGCTATCATTTCCTTTTCCTTCTCCTCCCTTTTTTTGAAATTATGATGCTTTAATAGTTTGTTCACCTTAACCATTCCCGTCAGCTTCGATTCCCTTTATCGTTTGTCACTTTAATTAAAGCTTTAACCACTGTTGAAATATGGTTTTACATGGATGCAAAGTGATTTTTTTTCCAGTCACCAAAGTGAACACACAAGTGGAAACTGTGTTAATAGTAGATGTAGCTGTTGTTGATGATGTTGCTGTTAATAGATTAAAAATATATATATTAGCATAAGGGTAAAGAGATTGGAGCAAAATTTGTCATGTTTAACCATACATACACAATTGTGTCCATTAGTTTTGTTCATTGTTTGTTTGTTGATTGATTACAATTAAAACCAGGGGAGACTTGAGTTGTGCATCAGCAATATAAATTACTTTCATGTAACCATTTTGTTAGCTTGTAATCTTTCATCACCATGAATCGGCACAAAAAAATGGATTTAACCCTTTTGCATCTCTTTACAGTAAACAGCAGTCATCATGTTTCTGTCTTGTTCCAACTTGTATTCTTATAACATGGATACTGACACATGCAATACCTGTCAACAAGCTTGTCTTTCAATATCTCGGTCTGTTGATTTTTCCAGTAAAATTTATCGAAATGCAATCTTGTTTGAACGAAAAAAAATGAAAATGTCAAAAGGTAAATGCAAAATAAGGTTAAGTTAATGAAATACACAAAATTTTCTGTTTCAAGCGCATTCAAATATTCGCTCTACTTGTTACAAAAATTTAACGCTGTACTTACACATGTTGCTGAATGTACTTTTGTCTTTGTTTTCCCAGAGTTTATTGCCATTTTTATTAACCTAATTGATGAATGATTATCATTAAAAATATAATTGAATAATAATTAGAAAACACTGATTTATGAAGGTTTAACAAATGCTACAAAGTAAACTCACCATGAGATGTTGAGCTAACTTTCAACCACAAATATTACTGTTTTCACTGGAATTAATGATGTTGATAAATCTATTTAATAATTTCATGATTAAATTCACATCGTTTCTTTACACACATACACAATGTTATTTATTTACCGAAGTAGAGTTTAGATGGAGATGTTTTTTTTGAAGTGAGAAGATGAAAGTGTTAATTGTAATTTGTGAGCAAGCAAATGTTGAGTTTCTTTAGCAAACATTGTCCAACTAAAATAAACAGAACACAAAAGGATCCAATTGATGAACAATTGCAGATTAACCAAGTGTAAAGTTGATTAAAGGATTACCTTAAATAGCTTGTGAATTAATACTCTTCAAGGGTTTGATAAAATTTCATCAGATTCATGGTAAATCACAAGTTTGTTTGATTTTCAATTACCACGAAGCCAATGGTAACACATTAACATGAAGAGATTCAATGAAAGCTTGTTGATTGAGTCAAGTGACATAATTTAAATATAATCTTCAATTGAAAGGTGTCGACTGTAAGCGTAAAATTAATAAAATTCAGGTCAACTAATATTTAAAACAATTATTACAAATTTAGATAGTTCATTACAGTTAACTTACAATGCAAAAGATATCAGAAGATGGGCGCTCAAAGCATTGTTTTGATTTTTGCTTTGATTGAGGGGTGATTGCCAAATTAAAACTTGCTTCCATTGCTTTATTTTTATTTTTATTTTCAAAATTGACTTGATTACTTAAATTGTGACCATCGAAATCATGTGTTAGATGAAATGTGTGCTCTAATAATTGGGGAAAATATTTACTCGATGATCATCAATGAAAATGATGATCCTCACTGTTTTTAATGGAAGGCATTTTTTATCTGGTTTATTATTGAATCGGGCTTTAACAATTTATCTGGAAGGAATCTGATATGAGGTATGTAATTTGACATTTCAGAGCAATTTGTTCATTAGATTTCTGTTAAAATGATAAATTGAAGAGCCAATATTAAACAACTTGGATCCTCCCGCGGGCTTACAAAATGTATAATGAACATTAATATGTCAGGTAAGAAAGATTGTATCTAAAATGTATTTCCAACGTTATTTGATATGAAGTGATTATCAATTCATTGAATGGATTAATTTCCAGATCAATCATTTTCTCATAATGATTTACCCCCACAACAAATACAATTATCAAGTCGCTTGTTGACTGACAGGGTAAGTGTTTTTGTGGCCACCAGCAGAGGTAAACAAATTGGAATAATTCACCGGTTTGATTAAAACATTCAATTCTCCATGATATTTACAGCAAGAATATTTTATATTTACAGAAGGAACATGATTCTCATTTCAAAGTTATTCCGCAAAGTAAAGTACATTTTAATTTATTGTATCAAATTAATGAGTAAAGTAAGGAAGGATAAAATATATTAATAACAGAGAAACACATTTATCGTGAATTTAGAATGAAAAAAATGAATAAAATACAAAAAGCAAGCTAAATAAGAGGAATAAATTTAGGTAAAATTGCTTGGTAAAACATTGAGGAAGAACAGGTTGCCATGAAAAAACAAATCTTGCCAATAATCAGACCTTTTTTTTGTTATGTGCCAAGCTAATTCTAACAATCGATTGGATTCACAACAGTTTGTCATCCTAAATTGAGAGTCTTTCTGCATTTATGTGTTCGTTGTTTAAAGGTCAATTAACATCCCAGGTAACTGAGCAATTGGAGGAAAGAAAAAGGTAAAAGATAAGAAGGAGAAAGCAGGAGTAGAGAAGATGAGAATAATGAAGGATGAAAATTAAGGAGATTCTGGAAAAGAGGAAAGTGATGTTAGAAGATTGAAAATGAAAATATAACAGGATAAGGTTGATGTTGATGGAGTCTGGAGGATTCCAAGATATATCAGGCACAGAAAGTTTCACAATCCTATCGATCGAGGTGAAAAAAATGCCATATATTTTTGGAAAGGCATGTGCATAGGAATTGCCTTTTGCTCATGTTGAATAAATTAGTTTGACTTGAACCATTTAACTGCGTGAGTTGAGGGAAACAAAAGGTGAAGAAAAAGCGAAGAGGAAGGGAAAGATGAGGATGAGGATGAGAGTGGTTGTGATGAGGAATGGATGATAATCCTATCATCACAACCACTCTCATCCGAACGAGAAGAATAACATTGTTTAACACATAAAACAAAGGAATAACTTGAATTGAGTTTTGGGATTTAACCTCTCTTAAGGTTAAAAACTCTGGTTATTCCAGCTTTTCCCAACAGTTATTTCAGCTTTGGTCATCATCATGGTTTGCCTTTAAACCAATCCATTTTTGGGTTCCTTTGTCTTCAACTACGTTTTTGCTGATTGTGATGGTACTGTTTACTTTATCTCCCCCATTGAAAAACCAGCAACCAGACTCATTTTGTTAGGCCTATTTGGATCAACCATTTGATTGTTGAAAGCACAGTAGCATGAAGTAAAATCATAAGAATCGCAAACAAGTAGAATATTTTGTAGCTTTGTTTACTTCTGTTCCTTTGGTCCTTTTTGTCCCTTGTTGCCTGATCCAAGTAATAATATCGCCATCCCAAGAGTCGGTATCTCTGAGCTGTCAAGCTTAACAAATGTCCGAATTTTCATTCCCTTTTTATTATTTGGGTAAGATGACTAAGATTCATTTTATTCATTATACTAGGGAGAGATATTAACACATAAATAAAATAGTTTATAGTATTACCGGTTTACATTGAATTGTTATAAGAAAAAAAAGATGAAAATTGAAAACAATATTACCTTATGGTAGAGTCTACACTGATATCAAAGCTTGCTGTAATAACCATTAACTTCAGAGCCAAGATTGTACTTATCCGTTGTAATCCAGTATATTGATTGAAAATCCAGTCTAGGAGTTAAAAACTTGAAAAAGTTAAAGACTAAATCAGATCAAAGTAAATGATTTAAAACTGAAATAAACTGTAAATTTTCGTTCTGCATACTTATTGTATTGTAACCAATCGAATAGCGTACCTTTATTGAATCAACATTCTAATATAAGCTAGTCTGCATCCTTGAATAAGAATTATAAAGAAATTTTGAAAATGAAAAAAGACGCAGTCAAGTGCTTTAATTTGTTAATCAAATCTCGATAACCATCACCATTGAACAGTCAATTTTATTGTTTGATTTAACCGTTATTGCCGAAGAGTAGTTACTTGATTATGCGCATTCTTGCATAATATCTCCATGGAAACGTATACAATGCAACACATGTTTTCCTTCAACATGGTTTGTTATTTGGTTTTTGTTATTTGATTGGTATTTATAAATTAATTTTGATTGTTTTGTTCAGATTTAAGAATATTTTTGTAAATGTCTATCTTTAACTGTGCTCGTTCTCATCTTAATCTACCTTCTGTAGTTAAATTCAATGTGACTTTATTGAAATCTCTTTATTCATCATCAGTATATGATCTCTCATCATTAAACTCTCCCGTTGTACCTAAAGAGTCAGACTCTTGTAAATTACCTCAACTAACTATTCATGAAGCTCTAAAATGTAAATTGAGTGAAAAACTGTCTTTAAAGGTAAGTGAAGATCTCAGAGAATCAATCGTGTATCGATATGAACGATTTCCACTAATTAGTTGTCATTCTGTCATCCCATCACAATTTAAGGGTTGGATTCGATCTCACAGGCGTCTTAAGGAACATCATTTTATGACATTAAATGACGGTTTGTCACCAAAAAATATTCAAATAGTTGTGCCTACTATACTTCTTGAAAGGTGAGCTGATTACTGTGATGTTGGCAATTCATTAATTTAACCGGTCTTTTTACATTTTCTAGAAAAGGGGTGAAACCACAGTTTGGCTCATCAATTTGTTGTAAAGGTTCATTGGTCGAAAGTCGAGGACCAGAACAACCTCTGGAGCTTTATTGTGAAGATATTGATATTATTGGTCAATGTAACGTCTTAGAATATCCTTTCAACCCTAACACATCCAAAAATAACAATTGGAATGGAATGCGTGAGCATATCCATCTTCGGCCCAGAGCTTCACGATATGCTTCGTTGATGAGATTACGTAGCGATCTAAACTACGAGATCCATAATTTGATGAAAGAGAGTGGTTATTTCAATGTGACTACTCCGATATTGACCAAAAATGAGTGTGAAGGAGGATCAAAACCATTTTCTGTTAAGGTGTTTGACTAATTTTATCCCAAATAACATTTCGGATTTGATTTATCTTTATTACCGCAAAAGAAACTAACAAACAATTTATTTGTGGTTTCAGCCTATCGATTATCCCGATGATGTCAGCTTTTTCAAAGGAAAAGCCAAATTAACTGTATCAGCTCAACTTCATCTTGAGACGGCTGCCTGGTAAATTTCTTGGCCATACTTGTTCAGAAACAGTGAATTAATTGTTTTTATTTGATTCCTTTTTCAAGTGCCCTTTCACGCGTTTATACCTTAGGACCAACATTTCGAGCTGAGGTCAATAAATCTCGTCGTCATCTCAGCGAGTTTACTATGTTCGAACTAGAGGAAGCATTTATCGATGATCTTGATGTACTGATGGACAAAGTAGAGTTTATTGTGAAATCACTAGCATCAAAGCTCATTGATGGCCAAAATGAAAATTATTTAGATGTTTTGAAATCAACTAAGTATGATTTAACCTACAGACTACTAGGACGGTATATTAGGTAACTAAATCTAAGCATTAATATCCGGCGCTTTGCTAAATTTATTGCACATTTAATTATTCCTTGATTAATAATTTGTTTATTTTATTGATTTTAGGTTAACTTACGATGACGCAATAGAGATAATTAACAAAAAACAGGATGTTCAACCTGCTGAATTTGGAAAAGACCTTTCTGCTTTCCATGAGACAGTTTTATTGGAATATTTTGAACATCAACCATTGTTTATAACCCATTTCCCTTCTAAAATCAGACCTTTTTACATGAAATCAGATGGAGACAGAGTAAGTTGAACTGCAAATACTCTAGAAATACAAATTCTTATGCTTGATCTGATTATAAATTTTTAAAGGCTTTATGTTTCGACCTGCTGGGTGCAGTTGGTGGAGAGATATGTGGAGGTAGTTTGAGGGAAGATAATTATGACAAATTAAAATCTCGAATGGACGAGGTCGAAGGATTGACTGAAGAATTAGACTGGTAATTATAAAAATCTTTTAGAATCTCCTTTTAATACTCATTCTTTTATGTCTAAATTGTTGATTTTTTAATAATTTTCTTCCAGGTACCTTGATCTTCGAAAATATGGTAATGTTCCACACGGAGGATGTGGTTTTGGATTCGACAGACTGATCCAAACAATAACAGGACTATCCAACATAAAAGATGTGGTTCCATATCCAAGATTTTTATACCATTGCCCATTATAAATGGCTATAATTATTAACAAATTAAATTTATCATTAGCACTCATTACATGAGTACATCATTGTTGCACTCAGCAATTCTTTGCGATATCAATCTTTCTCAATCTGTAAGGACTGTCAAACCTTCAAATCATGTTTCCCAGGAATTAATCTGACAAATATTAATTCAAATGACTGCTTGTGAATAATTTCTGAGACTCGCAAACTTGTTAAAAGATATTGTATAAGTCTTTCATTTTTGTGGTTGATGTTACAATCGCAGAGGGATGTCGCTATAGAAGTACAACTAATCTAGAGAAGTTCAGGTTGTTAATTAGATTGAAATGAAAGAATAACCAAAATCCTTTTTCATAAAAAGCTTAACCAAAGTCAAGCTTTTTTGTTTTATTCCCAATATTCTCATATTCCAGATTATCTTTTGCCCTGAGTAACATGATATCGACAGAGTGAAGACATTTTTTGTTTTTATCCTCTTCTTTCCAACACTAGCTATTAATCTTCTCCCTTTTGTGGTCAAGCCTCTGATTCTTATATCATTTAAGGACAAGTTACTTTCTGGATCAAAATAATTTTTTCTTCCTTGGCAACTGATACCAGTAATCTGATTACCAGTGTTTATTTTTCCTTTTCTCGAAGAGAAAGCAGAAAAACGATTAACAGTTAAATTCTGTATTGAAGCAGATCGATCTAATTAGTGTTAGAATTGAGTATTTTATCGTGGTCATCTTAATTCGATGCCTTACCAGTAGACTTTTTTACACCATTGATAAATATCATTTAGATCCTTGGCAATACATTCTTCTAACCCTAATGTACTCCAATATTTACCAAGACTGTACAGTTTTTTTCTCAGTTCATTCATATCATTAAATTTTGTCCTTAATTTTTCATTTATTATCATCATTCATCATGATAAATTATTATCACCCTATAATTATCTCACTACAAATCATTAGCTTTCATCATCATTCTTCCACTGAATCTCTTCGACTATAAATATGTAATTATTGTCTCATCATCAGCACCAATTGATTCTCCCATTTTACACCATCAGACCATTCTTCATCTTAGTGATCTTTTCTATTTGTCTTTTTACTGTCGACATTATTGTTTTCATCTTGTAGACGCAAAACAATAAGGTACTATTACCCATAATTCATTGTGTCAGTTTCAATGCATTTCTTAATCAGTCGACTGCATCAGTGTACTTTGATCAAAGATTGATACGAAAGGATTACAATTGAAGATCGACTATGGCTATTGTTATTACAATTTTGGTTCCAGTTTTTCTGGTTAATCCTTGTCATGTCCAAGTTCCAGTTTTTCCAGAATACACTTGATTATGTCTTGCTCGTAGAGCTTCCATCTTCATCTTGATTCTTCTGTCTCTTCATTTTTTTCACTACACAGTCTCATTTATCTTTTTATTTGTCTGATATCATTTATTCATTAAAAGTTTATTAGTAACTAGAAAAGCTCATTTAAATCTAGTGCAATTCATTTAATCATGAAGTTTAATCAACCAAATAACATAGAGCCAAACTAGAACTGATTCTCGACAGGATAGTCTAACCTGTGAACACTCTCAGCTTGCACCTTGCTTTCTCTCATATGTTTCAAGCTTCTGTTGCTACAAACAAAAACATCAAATATTTCTAGTCTGATTAATCTTGATGGTTTCATTATTTGTGAATAACCATTTGTTACAATTATCACTTTATTATAACCTTTTTTATAATTATGATCTCACATAGTGATATATGAAATTTAATTGTTTTTTTACTGTTTTTTTCATATCTACCTTCTTTATCTGCTCATCTTATATCAACACTTTTTGCTCATTGATTAACAACTCTCAACAAATCTTTGTCCTCCGTTGATACATTCAATCAAGTACCTAACACAATTAACACATTATTAATCCTTCATAAATATTTAAAACAACATGTAAGGTAAGTGATTAAATTTCTAAATCTACATATGTGACCAGTTCAGATTGTTTTTCTTACCATGTGTTGCTATCTTTCTCTTTCTCTTTTTTCTTCTCATGCTACATCGATCTTATCGTAGTTAAATTGTATTTATTCACAGTTGGAGAGCGAAATTAATCAGACCAATCATTCATTTCAATACCGTCCTGGTGATTACAAACTTTTGCCAACAATGAGACCTGATTATGTGAGAATATGGCGAACCATTTTTTTTGGCCAATTCCTATCTTTGCTGCTTTGTGGAACAGGAATAGCTAGTCAATTGCTTGATCGCAATTACAGCTTAAAAACTCCAACTGCTCAAAGTTTCCTCAACTATGTGATACTTTGCTTAATTTTCACCACCTGGCTGGCTTTTAAACCTGGTGACAGCAATTTGTTCACCGTGATGCGACTGAGAGGATGGAAATATTTTATTCTTGCTGCCATGGATGTTGAAGCAAATTTTCTCGTCGTCAAAGCTTATCAATATACAACACTTACCAGCATACAATTATTGGATTGTTTTACTATTCCAACGGTTTTGCTACTTTCTTGGCTTTGGATTAAAGTGCAGTACGGAATTGTTCACATTCTCGGAGTTTGTCTCTCTCTTATTGGTATCGGTTGTTTAATTTACTCTGATCTGGATGAAAGTACAAAAGGCCAAGAAGCTAAAAATCGCTTTCTTGGTGATATGCTGTGCATAATGGGTGCCACTCTCTATGGTATATCCAATGTTACTCAAGAATATGTAGTGAAAAGCTACAGTATAGTCGAATTTCTTGGAATGATTGGACTTTTTGGTAGCATCATTGGCGGTGTTCAGTTAGCCATCTTTGAACTGAAAGAAGTCAAAGCTTTGTTCCATTTAGATAAATATATTCAAATTTCTCTGATTCTAAGTTATGCTGCTTGTTTACTTCTCTTCTACATCACCATGCCTCTTGTCCTTCAAGTTAGCAATGCAACTTCAGTCAATATTTCCATGCTTTCGGCTGATTTCTACTCTCTCCTAATCGGACTCTACTTATTCGACTACAAGTTTAATTGGCTTTATTTCATTTCGTTTGCTCTCATCATAATGGGAGTCACAACTTTCAATTTAATCCCTGCTCCATCCAAAATTGACCCCGTTCCAAATTTAAACAACACTGAAGTCAACTCAAGAACAGCATTGTCTCCGGCAAAAGGCGGTGGTAGCAGTTCAAAATATGGAGATGACACCGTGGATGCATCTACAGATAAACCAATGGGCTTTCATCGACTCGATCCAACAAGCATCTCAATGACCAGCGGCCAAATTGATAATAGAACCGATGTTATATTACCTAACGTCCTAGAATTCGCCCAAAATCCTTCCCAATCAATTTACAGCGCATTTCCTCCCCACCATTTACCACATTCATCTTCAGCTTCTCATTTACACTATAATCAACAAGTTTTCCAAGCCGAAAGTGACCTTATCGCTTCAACTACTGAAAAACACGATCAATTTAGATTTGAAGGATCCGGCATAAGTTATGGGTATCATCAGCACCAGCAACAACTACAGCGACAGCAACAGCAACAGCAACAAGATCACAATAACTATCATGGGACACTTCCTCAACGCATATGGGAAGACCAATGTTAATATTTATCTCTATTAAGGAAAATTATTTGATATTATTTAAAAGAATCAAATAATCATTTTTTCAAGAAATTTACACAATCCCTTGATAAGAAATCAGACAATTCACCTAGTCAGAATATCTTCAAAATCATGTATTGTATTCATCTAAATTGTCCAGACCATTTCATTATCAACTTGCATAAGAATATTCTTGGCTAATTGAAAAATCTAGATTTCTTAATATCATGACCACTTACGTGTATAATGTTAATATAAGATGAAAATCTCGTGATTTAATGCCAAACACAAATACCTTTGCAGAAATGGTATTAATCTCGTTTAAAAAATATGTCTGTCAGTTTCATCTCACAATTAAGCTCATCGATCAAAGGTCGAGCTCTGTTTCTTTTGTACGTTAAAATTTTGTGAGATTTAAAGTTCACAATTTAATTTTGTTAAATTTTTTTCAAATGTTCACATTGTAATTTGCTCTTTTCAATTATTTAATTAAACAAGATACAACACAAGAAATAAAACATGTTGTAAGATTATCCAATATTTATACATCATATTATTTTGATTGTACTGATAAACCATGAGATTTTTCCAAAGAGTACAAATTGAAATTAAATTACCTAAATCAATCTACCTTACTCTTTGAATTGTTTTAAATTTGAGTTGTTATGGTGACAAAGTTGAATAAATTGTTGTTTAATTTTACTGATATCGAGACTTTAAGATCATTAAATTAGTGAGTGGATCCTTATTCAATTTAACAGTCTCTTAACATCAATTTTTGATTAAAGGACATTTTACTAAAAGTCTTCAATCAGTTTTCTCAATTTTTTACTGTTTAATTTATTGCCTTTGTGATCTTTTCCATACTTCTTCGCGAGTTAATTAATTTACATTGTCTATTTAATTAAATGTGTTAATCTTGGTCGATTTCATCAACAATTTGGATTTCCAACAATCAGTACAATTCATTGCCTTTTGAATTCTGTTTTTGAATTCCCCTCCTAAACTAGTCATGGGAAGTAACCAACCAGAGTAACTAAGACTGGTTACTTTTCCTTCTCTTGAAGCCAAGTAACCGGTTACCACCAAAAAATGCACCTTTTATAATTTACCGCTCAAGTTTTATTATTGTTTTGATTTTGACTTTGTTTTCTGTTGTTCTTTTTGTTTGCAGCATCTAAAAATGGTTTGTTTTCGTCAACATGACGATCGTCATGTTTCTCACAAAATTAAGTTAATGAGATGGAACACCCTGATGGATTTAATTGCCATTGGTATGAAAAATGGTGATGTATCAATCCATAGATTGGTTAACTGGCAGAAAATTTGGGTCCTGACATGGCCTAATGGTACATCGCCTTCAACTGAAAACAATGATAATAGTGGTAAGTCGAGTGAAGAAGGTAGTTCATCGAGACTCGATATTACCGCCATGGAGTGGAGACCTGACGGTAAGGTTTTAGCCGTCGCTTATAATCGAAATGTTAAAAAGTTGGAATCCAAAGAAGAAATGGACAGTGAAAAAGACTCATCAATTGCTTTGGTTGATATTGAAAATGGAGAAGTTATCACTACTATAACTTGCCCGAGTTGTTTGATCACCTGTATGAGCTGGCAATTTAAAAGTAACTTTTATCTCAACGACCGGTATAAGGTAACAGCTTTTACAGAATTTTTGGAAAAATTGTCACCTTTAACTAAATCTTATTCTAACAATTATTCACGAAAGTTGACTGAAGATGGAATCGATGATGTAATGAAAGTTTGCAGTCAACCGAATTTCAATATTCTGGCTATTGGTACATCTACGGGTTTTGTTTTTACTTACATTTTTGGAGTTTTACTTGTTGGTGTTTACGAATTGAAAGATAGACCTAGAGTAGAGCATGTTTCGTTTACATCAGATTTGTGTACAATGTCGGTGCTTACTGGGACTACTAATCCGGAATCTTCAACTAATAGTGATAACTTCCAATATCAATCATTTTTCTTACCAACTTTTGGAAGAAATTCTGAACAATATTTCATTGTTTCTCACATTTATGCCAAAACATTTTCTCTCTTATCCTATTTGGAGGATATTATTGGATCTATTCAAGAAACAATGGAAGATATATTATTAGAACTTGACTCTAAATTAACCAGCTATCTGCAACCTAAAGGACCAAAAAATAGCAATGGATCAGTTTTATTAGCAGACGAGTTATTAGAGCTTCTGGTTGTTGGAACTTTTTCAGACTCTTTAGAAAAGTTTCTTCACCAATTAACGGACAAAGGATTGCGAAAGTTGGGTCGATCAATAGAGACTACATATTTAACCATTCAAAGATATGTTGTTTGTAATGTCCAGCGCTGTTGTAAACATATATTTTCACATTTAAATGTCCTTAGAGCCATTTCTTTGTGGAAAAATGAATTCGACCAAATTGGTCTCAAAACACAAGATATCAATAGAGCGATTCACGGAGTAGCAACTTTCTACCTTAAATCTCTTGAGTTACAGCAAGTTATTGATTCATCCTGTCAAAATCTGGTATGTTTCTTTCGTTGGCTTCTCTCGGTCACTGTTAGATTTTACAATGACTCAATGCCTTCGTCCCAACAAGACTCTATCAAGATATCACCACAAGATCTCCAGTATGTTGCCGATTTCATAGAAGAAAACTTTGACTGTCAAGATAATCATCAAGATGATAGCATGTCAGATACTTCCGTAAATCGACCAACTGCAACCAATTTCACATTAGAAAGAGTCTGTCAATATCTTAAACCTGAACCTTTGGTGTATCGTACTTTTGCCATTAATGATCAATCACTCAATCCATGGTTTAAATATCTCAAGGAACGTCCAATGCTTGTAAATGAGGATAATGAAGGCGGTCTAATTTTGTACAAACATAATGTTGAAAGTTCTTTAATCACTGAACATCGGATGTTGGTTACAAAAGCACGCGATGCATTTAAAGCTCCGAAAGACGCTTTGTCCGATTTTTTTGAAAAGTCTTACGACTCAAACCTTAAATTTACTCTTAGTTTATATGCTAAAGAAACGCCTAAAGTTACTCATGCCTCAGATGAAATTTCTGGATTCTCATATATTGCAATTGCTGGAGACTTGGAAGTTGAAAGTGAAATCTGTATTCTCAAAATTCTCACCGCTAACCCTTCAATCGTTCATTTTGTTTTATTCACGGTAGTTGTTGTTGAAAATGGTGCTGAATTGGAAACCAATCCCATAGACATCCAATTTTACACAGAATCAATTCTATCTATGCTTTTAGTTACCAAAGATTCCCAATACTCGTATCTACTTCAACTACCTTTGGCCAGTATTGAAAACAATTTTTTACTTATCGCATCTGGAGCTAGTTTACAAAATTTGCGAGTCAATTTGCCCATTTTACGAGTGACCATCGATTCAACCAGTGAGATAGCAATTCGTCGCCTGGACAACTTTAAACCTTCCCAGTTTGCAGTAAGCGGTTCCCGAAAAGTCTGCTGCATTTCATCAAGAGCCAAACGGCGAGTTCGAGTTTTTGAAATGGATGGAAACGAAGAAGAAGCAGAAGAAGAAAGTGAAATATTTGAATAAAGTGTTGAATTTTTCCAATTTAAATATTTAAAGTAAATTTGTTTCATCCAATTCATGAAACAGTTTAGACAATTTGTGATTTTTTATGTTTTTTATATATTACATTGATGCATTCATTGTAAAACGAAGACTGTAATATTTTTGTAAAATCATACAAATGCGCTAACTAACCATCACTGATTGAATAAATCAAATTCAAATTGTTCATCTTCATCCATTATCTTCTAAAGTTCTCATCTCAAAAATAGACAATAAAATTGTTAACACATTAACATTGTTAAGCATTAACCTGTATTTTTCGATCAAAATTTGCCCTCAAGAAAACCGGATCACTAAGACCATCCTACTTTACCTTCACTGTTAAACCTAGTCTAAATTAACCTCTAAGAAGTACTTCTCAACTCAATTATTATTTCAACTTTTCTTTTCTTCAACTGCATTCTCTCTCTCACTTTCCCTTCACTCATCGTCTGGTCCTTTCTTTGCCGAAATTGACCGCGCCAATAGCATTACCTCTTAAAGTCTGTTCTTCAATATTTACTTCTACAAATGAATGATGACCTTTATCATTAGTTTTTACCTCTACTCTTTTGATCTTACATAAGTTCAAGTTTTCAATTCTGATTTGTTTTTAATCTGTCTTATTGAACTGACCATTATCCAGCCATTTGTGGACTATAGTTATAAGTGTTAAACTAAAATATTTACATGTCTTGTGATGTAATTTTTTTGAATACAATCAACTCTACCAATCATGAAGGGCCATTGTTTCCATTGGATTACTAAATTTTCGCTACTTTTCATCCAAATTAATTGTTTCCTTCTAGTCTGGACTAATTTAGTTGATTCTTACGGTCGTTTACCTATTTTAAATACTCCACCATTGTTTGATTTTCAGCGTGATTGGATTATTGTTGAAACTGAACGACCTGGAAACAGAGTGACAATTGTAAGAGTAAATGATAATGAAAATGACTCGATCACTTTTTCAATAAGTCCAGGATTATATCGAGATGGATCCAAACACTTTGCCATCAACCCAACAAGTGGAGAAGTTACTCTTAAAGAATCATTCATTGGTCTTGTAAGTAAATCAATAATTTCTTGGTTTTGTGAAGTTACCCATTTTATTACAATTAACATTTTTTAACATCTGTAATCCAACAATCCAACCATAATTAAGCAAGAGTAATCATAATTTTCGATCCAATGCATTTTGGCATTGATTACTGAGATAGTTTGTCATCGACAAATTTGGATTAACTATTTTCATACCTGAGCCCTAAGCAAGTGCGACTGTTTTGTTTGTTTGTTATTTTGCGCTCTGTTTATGCAATTTTTCAGTTATGATTTAAAATGTATCAAATGATACCCATTAATCATCATTAAAAGCTCTATTTCTGATCCACAGGTAGATTATGTCTATTGAAATGAAAACACTTTGACCCTCCAACTGTACGCGTCCAACAAAAATGGATTCACATTTCATTTCATTTTATTACAATTGTTAGATCTATTCATGTGACTCAACTGATTATGATCAATCATTATCGTTAACTTTGCCCACCAATTTCACAGAAGCAAACTCTTTAATCTCATCCTATTGAGATCACTTGCTCATCAGTCCTTGAGTCAAATTTAATTCAAGATGTTACTATAAACAGATTTCTAGCCTCTGGTTATGCACTGTGTCATTGAGCGCTATTGAGTGCAATTAGATTTGCTGATGAATTTTTTGAACCTATTCAATGATCGACTTTATACGGAACAACACTCATAATATATTATTTAACAATCATATTGATATGGTTATCATGGTGAAATGTTTATTATTTTTTCAGTTAATAATATCTATGATTTCATTGATAATGTGATAATTGGTAAATT
Organism: Tetranychus urticae; assembly: GCF_039701765.1. Taxonomy (NCBI): domain Eukaryota; kingdom Metazoa; phylum Arthropoda; class Arachnida; order Trombidiformes; family Tetranychidae; genus Tetranychus; species Tetranychus urticae. The sequence goes on from NC_142959.1 coordinate 2,985,288, forward strand.
ATGGGTCAAATTGAATGATTTTTATTCACACAGTTTATTGACAACTGGATTATGATTGCTATTGTGTAAAGAAGTTTACTTAAAGCGACAATCTAAATCTATTGTTGATGTTTTATCCCGAGCTCTGTTCATGATTCAAGCAACAATGAAGACAACAATTTAGAGAGTGTTTATATCATATTTTGATTCAACAACAAAAGATTTGTTGATGTTTGAGGTAATTTTTGACTGATTGATGTGATTAATTGGCATTTCTTTTTTTCTTCATTACAATAATAGTTGATTATGGTTATGTCAGCTTTTTCAATCTTTTTGACAATAAACATTTTTATCACTCATTAACTATTATTGATCATGGTCATGATGAAAAGCTGATGAATGATCAAGTTAAGCTCACTTTTTTACACCAAAAATGCACAGTTAACTATACTGTTTACCGAACCGTTTGCCATGTTAATCAACATTTTTTTCTGTTAATCTAATGAACAAAATAAATGGTTTCACGGTTGTGGTGCAAGTTTCTGGTGTGTGAGTTATTTATTCATTAATTGAGATGTCAAATATAAGCAAAGAGGTAATATAAAAAGTCCAAGGCGATATCACTTGTTATCAACTGGATTATTGTTGTTACCATGCATTGGATACAACAAGTCAAAGTCGTAACTGAGAAACGCTCGTTTACCTTAACAAAGCCAGACGATCAGCACTTGCAGCATTTACACTCTGGACCAGAGCAATCAATCAGATGAAATATTTGCCGATGATTTCTGGTGTTTTTGGGTTTCACAAAACACGTAAATACAATATAAATTTGCGTTTGAAACTGCAAGGACACTGTGTGACATAATTGACTGAAATTAGTTCACTCGATTTACTAACAAGATATTTGTACAATCACCCTCCAGATTCTGGAGTCCAGAAACTGTACCAATGTGGAAATAGCTTATTCTTACTATTCGTCGAGTTGCCTAGTTCCATGATTGTCAATCCTTTTTAATGGAACAAGTTCTCATTAGATTTTAATTTTTATAAATATTTCACGAACAAAACCTTATTAATCCGACTAAAAATTAACTGACATTAAATTTGATTAAACCGTATTTGTTATTAACTCCCTCTTAAAAGGGACCATTGAAAAAATTATGTAGATCTCTTTCTGGTAGATAACTCTATTGAGTTCAATTTACATCAGATGAAAATGAAAGTTTAAATTCGTCAATCTAGAAAATAAGACCAACGTGAGCAGGAAGATCACTTCATAACTGGTGCTATCTTTGAATCTTTTTATCGATTAATATATCTTGATACGCATTATATTCACTTATCAAACAATATTTTAATGAGATTTACAACTACTAATACATTGGATGTAATGCTGAAATGAAGAGTTCAATTCTAACAAATGAGTTTACAGTTGACGATTTTATGTGAAATAGAGTCATTGTACGAGCAGCATTATCTGGGAATAAGCAGAATCCATGTGTTCATTGAAACATTCACTTTAGTGACATTTTGCTTCAGGACAGCATTTGCAGCAATTACAGTTACCACCAGTTTTACATGCGGCTGTACTACAGCATTTACAGCAATCACAGCTACAAAAAGAGAGAAAAAATGAATTTATTATCTCAATAAAACAAAAAGTGTTTGTTTAGATAAATGGAGTGTAACAATTGTATGACGCATTATCTCATGATTAGGATAACAATTACATTATGATTTGATTTATGGAAGGAGGGAAGAAGACGAGAGTCATCTCTCTAATCACACAATCAGTCTAATGTTGTAATAATGAGAAAGTTGAATCAGTGATAAACTGAATTGAGCTTACCTTCCAGAGCCAGATTTAGCTGCTGAACAGCAGTTGCAGGGATCACATTTACAGTCTGGACTGCATCGTGAACCAGGACAATCAGCACAACAGGTACAATTATTACCACATCGGCAACCAGACGATTTTTCAGGTTGAGTTGAGGTTTTAGCACAGCAGCCACCAGTAGACATGTTTGATGTTGAAGAGTAACGTTGAGTTGAAACAAGTCAAAAAAAAGAGAAGAGTAAAAGGATTAGAGTTGTCAGGCCAATATCAGGTCACTTGAAATCGATGAAATGTTTGTTGATGGTTCCATATGCTTTTGGGTTTCATCTTAAATACAATTAAAAATTGCGTTTGACTGCAAAAATAAGATGACCGTGTGCAAAAAATCGTCTGCAAAAAAATCACTTGATATCAAGATGAAACAGGATGTGACAATAATTACATTGGTCCTTAGACCAAAGGGGAGTCCCATGATGGGGGGAAGTTTATAATCTTTACAGGTTTCCAGATTGTTCTGTTTCCCATAAATCCAATAAAATTATTATAAATCAAGATAAATTGAGCCATTAACAGTTTAACGCGCAATAACTCAAATTATTACGCTTTTTTTAAAGCATCTTATTGTCAAGCTACAGAAACTGAATTAAATATGGAGAAAATTAGAAAATTTTGGACTAAAGGTGATCGTAGTTTACCTTGTTCAACAAAACAACAAATTAATCTGTACGAAACTGAAACTGTTTGTTTCTTATTAGAGAAAGAAAGAGTTGAAAAATAAAAGATGATGTGTTCATTTTAACTCAAAAATGATAAGAAGGAAGATGATGACGACAAAGATAAAAACGTGGTTTGACCATAGAGAAAGACTTTTCGTCGTTTCTTTTCTCTTTCTTCGCATTCTTTGTCATCTTCATCTTCCTTCTTATCATTTTTGAGATAAAAGTAAGTTTAGCTAATAAAAATTGATAATGTTCAACTATTAAAAATGAAATCACTCGCAAAGTGATGAGTGTCAAGTTTAAATCTTGGTTAACTTGCAAAATAAACAGAATAGTGATTGCTTTTGCTTTTACAAAAAGACTGGTTAACCCGATTATTCATCTTACATCTTATGCTAGACTAGAAGAGGCACCATTTAGGCAAAGAAAACGGCTTTTTTTTGTTTTGTTTGATATCTTCCATCGGCAAATGATTTGATCGCAATGCGATCATCGCATTATCTCAACCAAATTTTATGACTAGCATCGTATGGCATAGGGCATTGCAGACGAAATTTGTTCCGTCGTACAGATGAGAACGGAAAGATTAAGATCTGAATGAAAAAGGTAAAAACTTAAGTCATATGTAACGCTCAGACTTCACTGTTATCAACAGTAGGCTAGTAATATGAAATTGAAACTCCTACGCTTATTTCTGGTAATCCTCATCAAAATTGGACAATTTCAAGTCTCAACCTGAATCGTTGTAAAGAAGAGAAGAGATGTGGAAACGAATGATGATAAAGAGGATGATAATGAAGATGATTATTATGATATGTGTACAAGAACGTTGAAACAAGGAGTAAAAGCAAATAATTTTAGTGTTACTTTTATATTTTCTTGCTCTTTAAATGGTTTCAACAAAGTGACAAAATGGATAAAAGGATATTGATATCAATTTAAGGAAGATGATCCCTTTTCAAATGATCATAATAGTGTGTCATAAATATCGATTGAAATTTACTGTTTCAAAAGATTCTCATGTTGTTACTATTTTACTTTCATCTCTTCCTTTCCATCTTCACAGAACAGAGTAAAATCAATCCAATTGATTACCAATGTGAGGTTTTCCTTTCTTCTTCTTCTTCTTCTTCTTCCCATCTACTCATCTCATTTCATCTCATTTTAGTTTACTTTTTTTCTTCTTTGTTTTCTTCTAATACAATTTAAAGAATTGAGTTTAAAAAGAAATTCATATAATAATTGAAATGAAACTAAGTTTTACCTCAATTGAATGGTATTAATTCAGAAGCTTTAACCATTTCCCATCTTCCATCTCTATCTATGCTTTCAGAACAGAACTTTGTCTTTGAAGTTTCCTAAACTCATTCTCTATCATAATTACAATCATCATCACCATCATAAATCCGACTCTCTATCAATATCACTTTCTACCTGTTTTGATATCTTCAAGAGCTTTCTAAGGATATCAACAAAACGTGATGTTAGTGTCTCGTGGCGATGGCTTTTTGGAAGCTAAGTCGTGCAAACAAGTAAACAGCTTACGAAGAAATTCAGTTCTCACCGAGCTTCTGATATTTAGCTTCTGTAGCCTCATGTGGTTATCATTTTTGCATTACGCATCTTTCTCTCTCTCTCTTTCCCTTACCTAGTCTATTTCTGTTTTCTTTGTCTATCTTAACTTACCTTTTGGCAGCTAAGCCTGGAGAGAAACTGGAATCCCAGTATTTTGATTGCTTTGAAACTGTTTGGAAAGGTATGAAGAGCGTGAAAGTGGAAACTATTTGCCCAACCTTCCTCCTAAACAGACCTCTAATTTACTTTCTAGATCCGGGTTCTAGTCAAACATCCAAAATGAAGCAGTGAAAACCAAAGATACGTAAGATGATGATTTCAATGAGCTCCTCCAAAGATGATTATGATGGAAAGGCCAAAATATTGATTTCGTTCGCTCTCTCTTTTTTCCTTTCTCGTCTTTTCGTCTTCCATCTCTTCACTCTTCTCTTTTTCCCTTCTTTCTCTCTCTCTCTCTTCTTCACTGTCTTCAAGCAGTATTGAAGACGATTTTCTTACTTTCTTCCCAACTTCATTATTGATTGTTTGTGTTGGGTTTGTTTGCAATTATCAATAAACATAATTGTATCTTGTTGAACTAGATATCTCGATGAAGGAAGAAAAGTAACTTTTATTCTCAGAATCAAATAGATTAATACGACTATTACTTATTAATTAACCTAAAGCTATTATTAAATTAATCGAAGAGGAATAAATTGTAGCTTTCATAAATCGGTTAGAGTTGGATTATTGATGATTAAAATTACAATATCTTCACTCACTTATATTGGCTTCAATCTTATAATAACTGAAACTCAAGTAAAGTTTTCTCTCAATTGAATTAATAATTTTTTCTTTTCTTTTTAGGCTGGTAAAGAGTTTTATTTAATGATAATTGCTGATGATGGACATCAAAAGGTAAATTGTGTTTTATTTTAATCAGTGTAATTGTTCAGCATTGAAAAAGTTAGAAGTTCAATGATTTTAACGCCAATAAAACACGCAACGAAACAGTTGTTTAGAGTAGTTAATATGGTTACGAATTGGCTAATCAAGAATCATCTGTTAAAAGACAATGGACTAACAGTCTGAATAAATTAACCTTAACTGATTAACTGCTGAGTATCACTGAAAACTCTATTGAATACAAGCATAATTGCATTAGATGAAGAGCTTAATTTGATTAAATTGAAGGGAACATGTTAAAGACTGTAGACATTTTGGTGATTTACAAGTTTAATTTAATAAACTGATGAATCCTCTTTTTACTTTAAATGCAAAACTCTTCATTTCTTACAAATAATCAAAAATTAGTTTGATTTTAGCTTATTTTGTTAGCCAGTTAAACTGTAAACTAATATCAAATCGCCGCTTTTTTCAAAAAATTGATGACCTTAGCTAGTTTTGAACGAAACTTTTATTAATTTAAATGAGTTTTATCTACAAATTATGATCTCTAATCTTAAATTTTTCATTGGTTACAGGCTAAAATAGAGGTTAGAGTTCGCATCGTCAATGAAGATTCATGGAGCGGTAAACAGGCCAAACCCTATCAAGGATCTAAAATTTCAATTAAGAACCAACAAGCTCAGCCTCACCCACTGGACAATAAACTGGAAAACAAGACCATTATTTTATCAACAATTGATGGTGAAACGTTAACCACTCCTAAATCATTTTATGGTAACATTTCAAACACCAGCGATCTGCCCAATAACAACAAGATCATCAATGCCCCAGACAAAAGTAGGAATGAGCAAACTATTGATGATAAAAATCACAAGACCGGTGACTCGAATGATGCTAATGGCAACAGTATTGAGCTGAATCTTGGCAGATTACCTGATGTCCATTCACAAATTCATCATTTACTTCGAGGTTCACCAATTTATCCCGGTTTACCTGAAACTTCATCAAATTTCATGAGATCATACCAGAGATCACCTTCTTTTCAAGATGATTCAATGTACCCAAAATTGACCACAAACTTGATTTGGCCTGTACTCGTTTTCCTGTCCTTTGGTCTAGCAATAGGGTTTGGATGTATCCTCTTATATCAAAGACATCGTCCACTTTTACCGTATGTAAACCAATCAATTAAAGGATCACTTCATGAAAACATTTCTCGTGAACCCAAAGTATCTGTCAATAAATCTGAATCGTCTGGAACAGGAATCAGTTCAATATCATTTTCAACTCGATCAACTGAATACGAACAAGATCACTTATTCATTGGTTGGCCTGAAGAGTATGAAAGACCTTTATCCTGTGGAGTTCATCATGATAATCAAATTTCTTTCAACAATACTGACATTGATAGACAGTTAGTCCAATCATCCAGAAACTCGAGACAAAAGGAGAATGTGATTAGCGAAAATGATGGAAGAATCAGATCGATTGATGATGATTTAGCTTCAGTTAAATTTGATTCATGGGAATATCCTCGTACAATGTTGAGGATGATTGATAGGCTGGGTGAAGGATGTTTCGGTCGTGTTTGGAAATGTGAAGCATATGATATAAAATTTCGTGAAGGAGCATCCATTGTGGCCGTTAAAGCACTCAAGGAAGGAGTCTCGTGCAAAGAGCGTCTTGATCTTGACAATGAACTGGAAATACTCAAAAAACTCAAAGCTCATCCAAATGTTGTCTCTCTACTTGGATGTTGCACTGAAAAAGAACCCAAATTTTTGATCCTTGAATATGTACCCTTTGGTACTTTACAAACTTATCTACGAAATCACAGAGGAGACTTTTTCAATAAAGTGCCTTCACTAGATGATTGCGGGACTGATGGCTCATCAGATGTTTTAGCCAAAGAGTTGCTTCTTTTTGCCTACCAAATAGTTAAAGGCATGGAACACATTGCTTCAGAAGGAGTAAGTAACAACTCTTTAATCAGACACAAGTTAACCTCACAAAAAGTACTTTAAATTAACTCGAAAAATTTATTACTATTTTTAAACACAGATAATTCATAGAGATTTAGCTGCTCGTAATATACTCATTGGAACCAATAAAACGTGTAAAATAACTGACTTTGGGTTCTCTCGTGAAATAAGCAGTGAATCAATTTACGAAAGCAAATCAGAGGTGAGAATTGCTTTTATCTTTATTTTTCTGACAATTTCGGCAAATGTGGATATCAATACAGTTCTTGGTATCTCGATGAGATAAAAAACACCGAAATGCCCGAAAACATTGTCTCCTATTTTGAAAACTGGTTAAACCCAAGTGTAATGATTGTAATTTTATTCTCGAATCATTTTAGGGTCGATTACCGATTCGCTGGATGGCTCCAGAAGCATTGAAAGATTACACCTTTTCAGTGAAAAGTGATGTTTGGTCATTTGGTGTTTTAATGTGGGAAATAGTGACCCTTGGATCAACTCCATATCCTGGTATGGATACGAAAGAGGTGATGAGAAAAGTTATTAATGGTTTTCGTCTTGAAAAACCTGACCACTGTCGACGGGAAATGTACAATATTATGTATTACTGTTGGGAAACGAGGCCCGCTTCAAGGCCTACATTTACCGAGCTTATTGATAAACTTGATAAATTAATTGCCAGTGAAACAGATTATATTCAACTTGATCGCTTTCCAGATCACTTATATTACAATATTATTGATACACCCTTGTCGGGTGAAAAATTGTAAATATCAATTCAAAAAAAAGTATGCTTTTGATTATATTTTGTAACAATAATATTTCCTATTTACCAAATAAAAGACTAATTTTCACCAATTTTTAGTCAAAATTTATTATCGGTCCGTGGCACCTTTCCTCCAGTTTAAAAATTGAGTTAACTTTGAGTTTTTGCTTTTCCGTTAGCCTGTCATCTAGGTGAACTACAGCCGAATAGAGTTGCTCGGTTTCAGTTTCGATAATCTAAATAATCGCCAATTTTTTCGGTATTATTCGATAGATAATTTTTCTCAATACCGACTCGGTAAGTCCCTCTGAACCAAAGATCAAAGGTTACTCTTTGGTAAACAATTTTAACAGAAGTTTTTAGTGCAAGTTTTTTATTTTTTGCTTTCAACCTTTTTTCCCATAGGTGGGTCATTAGAGCAGACTGATTGTAGTACATTGATTTTAAGCAACTTCATCACTTAATACAATGTCACAACAACGACAATCATCAAGTTTTTTTAGTAATTCAGTTTTAGAGATGCCTGAAATTTTTTTCAACTTGTTGCCTGATCAACTTGAAGACAGTTTGCTGGTGAGCGACATTTCGGAAGAAGGTAAATATTTTTTGGACCGATTCGCTTTTTCCTTCTCAACATTTAAGTTTATTTTTCAGACAATCAACTACCAATAGCAGCTGAACCACGAGGAATCCCCGATGAAGCAGCAAGAAGAAGCAAAAATCAGAGTTTTTACCAACACTCCTTTTTAATAGAATGGCTAGTGTCATCTATTGGCTAATATACAAGTTGTCTGGTATCGTCATTTCGTAGAAACTTTTGCGATGAAATAATTTCCTAAAATTCTGAAGGCTATTCTTTCCCGAAACAAGATATCTTTTAACTCAACACTAATGATTTTAATTGTCTTACTGAAAGGTTAACATTTCTAATAAGAATGTTTCTGATGCTGTGAATCTTCAATTAACTGGAGCAATATGTTTGAATCTAATTTCCACCATTTAAAAGGGAATCGTTAACGTCAATTTCATTAGCAAACAGTGAGTAAACAAAGGTTTACTCAATTATCTCAAGACTTATTTTTAAGGTAAATTAAGTTAATTTTTGTGTTTTTTTTTGTCTTATTTTCCCTTCTTTTCTGATCTTCAAATTGAGTCAAATTGGCTTTCTAGTTAATTTGTCTCAAATTGTAGCTGCAAAACTAAACCAGGAAACAACAAAAATCCCAAATTAATTTAACCTTCGAGTTGATAATTTGATTGAAATTGGCATTCTGAGTGGGGAAATCTCAGGAAAGTGAGAATCAAAATAGCAAAAGTCGTTTAAGCAAAGCTCATCCAAGACAGCTCTCATTTAAATCATCTCAAATTAAATTCCTTGTAATGATAATTTGAACAGATTAAATAGAGAAGTTCACAAAATTGAAAAATAAAATAAAATTGTGATTGCAGGTGATCACAGTCAGCATTCTGAATAACCAAAATATGCTCCGAAATACAGAATCTGCGTTTTAATTTAGAGTCTCTTTAGTTTCGCTCTTGAAAATATTGCTATTTAAATGTCACTGTTCCAGCCTTCTGAGTTTAAAGCTTGATTAGGAATTTAAAAATCAAAGCCTTAGGATGGATAAAAAGGGAACAAAAAAGGTCACATATTAAAACCTCTCAGCTTATTCACTGTCAATGTTTCATGATAATACAAAGATGATGATTTTATAATTTGTAATCCTGAAAATTAATGGCGACACATAATCATGTTGACAGATGAATGAATATAACCTGGTTTAGTGATAAAAACAAACATCCATTAACCAGATTAACCTGGTAAGAGTCAGAAAACAAAAGCCTTTGTATTATAAAATCTCATTTTGCAGTCTAAATTTCAAGGCATTCATTCATCAGCTTTTTCATTGAGGCAAAACAAAACAACTTTTCAACAATTTAATGTCTTCTAATTTACCAGTGAAATGAACAATAATTTAAAGTTGCCTGATTAAATTGAGGAAATCTATTCTGAAAATGCCACTAAACAAGATACAACAAGATACTTATGAAAAGGCAAGGAAATGTGACAACAAATATACTGAAAAAAAGGGTCGAGATTCCAGACAATGAAATGATAATGAAGAAGATGTAAAAAGATGATGAAAAGTTTTAAAGATATGAAAACGATGGATGAAGATGAGATGAAGATGAAAGTGATGGGAAAAGGGATAAAATGGTAAGAAAAGAAGGAAGGAAATTGTCATTATACAAGTGCTTATAAAGGGAAATGTTACTGTAAGAGTTTAACGTTGAAAGCTTAAATATCTTCAGTGACAAGTTTAAAGGCTGCATGATAAACTAGGTATTCATTGACATCATCATCATCATCATTTTCATCATTTTCATCATCTTCTTTGTCCTCTGTGAGTATATTATATTCAACTCAAATTTAGTTATCGATTGGCTTTGGTTGTCTTCATGCTGCCTTTCACTAACCAAGTCACCTTTTGTTTTTATCATTCCTCTTCATCTATCTTTTCAACCTTTTTTTCCCCTGTTTCCCTTTTCTCTTCATCATTACATTCCCCTGTAACTACACCATTCAATTCAAACCTTTTCATCTTCATCCTTTTTATATCATCTTCCTTTCATTATCATTCATGTTCCAAAGGAGTGATTCACTTTAATAGGTAAATAGCTTTTTGTGTGTTTCTTTGACTATGCTAAGGCCTAAGCCTATGCCTATGTGTTTATCCCTTATTCAATTGTTGTCTACAGTTTGACTATTTGTGTAGTTATTGATGTAGTGGATGATGATGATGATGAAGAGGATGAAAATTGTGAGCATGAAGATGCAGAATATGTGTAAGTTTCTGAAAAGATTTACCATGAAAAAAAGTTCCTATTAGGTTATTGTAATATTTTTACTTTCCTTTTGGGTTATGGTAATGAATCGCACAATGAAGCAACAATCTTTCCTTTAATAATACATCATGAAAATTTTAATTTTTAATTTTTGTTGTTTAAATTCTTGATTCAATTGATCTCATAGATTCCAAACATAATCTGTCCTGATAGTCAGTCACCTGACTTTTCACTCTGGATTTGACCCTGACTTAAAGTGGTATCAACCAGGAAAAGCACCAAACCATGGACAAAATCAGACCGATCTGGACGATTTCATGATGATTTTGTATATTAATAAAGAAAGATTTTGAATCTCGCTTGGAAATTTTTTCATGTTAAGGATCTAAAAGCTTGTTTCGCATTGATTATGGATGTAAAGGACTTGATAAAGTCGGTGTAATATGTTCAAGAGGCGACTTCATTGTCTTCCCATTCAAAAGTACAATTTTTGATTGAAGCTTTCTGATGAACTGATTAGATTATTCGGGTTGATTAATTTACACATTGTATCTATTTGCGACTCAATGCATCTTTAGTTCAACATTGGCTTTCCATCTTTTCCAACTCTTATTTGAACCTAATTTTCTTGATTCAATTTTTACTCTTTCGCCGATGGAAAGTCAACCAATTGTTGTTGTCAGACCTTAATCATTCTTGATTTGGTTGTAAAATTAAATTATCCAAGCTCACAAAGGACATCAATTTGGGCAATTAGATGAGCAAATCGTTTCATCAATTGTGTGTCTATTGCTATTAAAGAATAGGAAATGTAAATTATGATAACCATCATGATTACTATTAATAACAATGAAACATTTTGCTGCTCTTCTAATAACTATTTAGGTAATGAATGTATACGTTTCGTGATGATATTAAGTTTTAAGGGTAAGAATTGATCAATTCAAGTTTCCTCAGCATTCATTACCATTATAATAATGATTATTATCAATATGAAACACTGTAAGTGAAAAAAAACATCCAACAATCAATGATTAATCAATTTCCACAATTATACTTCGATATTTAACTCCAGAGTTGAAAGTTGAAGCAATCTTGATTTGATTGAAAATTGTACTTTAACCAAAGGCAATAAAAGTCCTTGCTATTGCAATTTCAGCTGAATGTTGAACTGAAAAATTGTAAATATAAATACAATTTCACTATTTAATAGTATTTGGTATTGAAATAATTGAATTAAATTATCTCCAGTTGATTATTTGACTGTTCAAATAAACTGTTTTGTTTGTATTTGCAATTGTTTTGTATTACTTCAAGAGATTCATTTACATCAAGTGTAAACCTTGACCCAAATGAACCAGTTTTCAGAGGCACTTTTTTTTCTGGTAAAAACAAAATCTGGTTCAATCTTAGTTTGCTTACCAGTTAATAAATGTTAGCTAGTGATTTAACTGATTAAACTTGTAATTGAACAACAGAAAAAGGATAAGCTTAAAAACATTGAAAGCTGTGAGTGCAAGTTGAATCATAAATGTAAAGCTTTCAAGTTTCAGTTGAACTGAGGTCAAGCTTTAATCAAGTTACACTTAGACTGTCCAGTTGAACCTGAAAGGCTAGTTAAAGTGATGGTTAAGAAGGAATGAAAATAATGAAATGTACTATTTGTTCAGTCACTGAATAATGTTTCAAATGTTACCAACTAAGCAAAGATGAGATGAAAAAACAGATGACTTGACAGTATGTTAAGCATTGTTTCATCCGATGAACAATCCTGAAGATAAAGTGAAGGGAAGAGTAGAAAAAAAATAATGAAAAGATGAAGATTAAGATGATTGTTTGGAGATGAAACCAGAAAAGGTAAGAACTGATAAAAGGAAGATGAAAAATGGTGAGTTATTCAGATCACGATATCACATTTGCTAATGATTTGAATCATGTTTACAATCAATTTATCCAACTATTCACACTTTATCTTCATTTAGATGATCCAGATTTCCTAGATCATCCTGGTTATCTTCATCTTTACCTTTACCTTTTCATCTGGATGATTATTTATCATGAAAAGATGTCTGTTTCTGTAAACTTGGGTAACAATGCTTTTTTTTGCTTTGGGTTTTACTTGTATCTTGCAAGACTCTGATCATGTAACATTGAAGGTTCAACTGGAAGATGAAAGGATGATGTTGATGAGTAATGGTGAAGATGAAGATGATAGCTTAAAGGATTCAATGGGTTTACATTGGTGGACAAGTAATTTCATTTGCAAGTATAAAACCATTTTTGTTTTTAGGTTGGTTGATTGAGAAAAGCTTGGACTTAACTTATCAAGTGAATGTTACAATCAAAATAAATGTTTAATCAATCAGGTTATCGATGAAGTTACAGATTGTAATCCAATGGTGAGACAAAAATGTCATTTAACAACAATTTCAAATGTTAATGTAAGGCTTGTTGTTGTCTGGTGTATAAAAAGGGTTACATTAAATAATGATAATTCAATGGATTTCTTCATGTTGGTTCAATGAAAATTAATGCGCAACATTTAACTATTAATATCATTGGAAATGGGAATCAATGCCAATAAATATTGACATTAGTTACATTTGCTAACATCGACATTGGACTTGGAAATGTTTTTACAATTAATACGATTGAATAGCAATTGAAAACTGACAAAAACAAATGTTGATTGCATGATGGTGATGCATTAATAATATCAACAATCATGTTGATATTGGCAGCTTTTCAGCTGACAAGAGTTTCCATAGCAATTACATTGTATTGGATATTTGCTATATTTAATTGCGACAATCCATGAAGGTTAAATTTGATGGTCATTAGTTAAAATAGCCTTTTGTGTCCATCAATAAGCTTGAAGCGATCTCTTTGTAAAAAGCTATTGAAGCTGCTCGGTCCATTGTAACTTGATAAGATGAAGCCACCATTGAAGATATTTTTGGGTTTGAAAAATTGGCGAAACAATGAGTTGCTATTATGTCCATTAATAAAGGCCACTGATGGTTGATTCGAGGTGAAAAGTTATTATCTTGATGATTCCCAATAGGATGAGAGGTACTTGTATTAATTATATAGTTGTATGAATGGCCAAACCAATTAGTCAAATTGAATATGATATTCTGAAAGATAAATCGGAATAAAGTTAGAATTGATTCGATTATTTTTAAAAGGAAATACCATGGATCTTGCCAAGCATATTTGTGTGTGTGTTTAACTGTTTGTTAGAAAACTAATGAAAAGAATGATTCTGCCAAGATAAATGTTGATCTTGCTATTATTAATAATAGAATGTTGATATTAATAATTAAATCAATAGATGATATTTCCAGTTTTCAACTATTTTTAGGATTTTCAATTCCTATTGAGTAAATGCATTAACTTTCATCTGTTGGAAGACGAAATAATTCATGAAAATGGTTTCTTTTTGAAAAAAAGATTTGAATGATTTTACCTGCCAGTCAGCCTTTAAAGTAACAATTGTATCGAGAATGAATCGATAATGGCAATTTCCAACTTGATAAAGAATCGGCTTTATGTTGGTGATGATGATTATAATTATGATAGAGAATGAGTTTAGGAAACTTGAAAGCAAAGTTCTGAATTGAAAGCTTAGATAGAGATGGAAGATAGGAAATGGTTAAAGCTTCTGAATTAATACCATTCAATTGAGGTAAAACTTAGTTTCATTTCAATTATTATATGAATTTCTTTTTAAACTCAATTCTTTAAATTGTATTAGAAGAAAACAAAGAAGAAAAAAAGTAAACTAAAATGAGATGAAATGAGATGAGTAGATGGGAAGAAGAAGAAGAAGAAGAAGAAAGGAAAACCTCACATTGGTAATCAATTGGATTGATTTTACTCTGTTCTGTGAAGATGGAAAGGAAGAGATGAAAGTAAAATAGTAACAACATGGGAATCTTTTGAAACAGTAAATTTCAATCGATATTTATGACACACTATTATGATCATTTGAAAAGGGATCATCTTCCTTAAATTGATATCAATATCCTTTTATCCATTTTGTCACTTTGTTGAAACCATTTAAAGAGCAAGAAAATATAAAAGTAACACTAAAATTATTTGCTTTTACTCCTTGTTTCAACGTTCTTGTACACATATCATAATAATCATCTTCATTATCATCCTCTTTATCATCATTCGTTTCCTCGATTAATCCTTTCAGTCCTTCTTTTAAAGAGCCTCTGGAGATGTATTTGGGTTCAGCTTGACTTTGTCCAGCAAACATCAAATAACCTAACTGGAGAACCCATGATCAAGGTTACAATTCATTGGGTGATATTGGTCAGTCCAGAGATGTCCACAGCACCAGTCAGCCAAATCATTTTGGTGAATGAGACGTCGCTCAAGAATGATAAGATAAAAGCAAGTGAAAGTGAGAAAAATAAAAATAAGATTCATTTAAAGAAATATAAACATCAAAGGCTCAATGATTTTCGGGGAACCAATGTAGACATTTAGGAATCGATAATATTGAACTGTCCTTCATGTATCACCACCAAGATATCAGCTTACTCAATGGGAACGTTCACTTGGATTAGGGTGAGGAAAGGAGGCAAAGCAGAAAATAAATAAGTAAAAATGAACATGATGAAGTATGAAAACTCAATGAAAAGCTTTTGTTTACTTTTTTCACTCTTTTGCTCTTTCATCTTTCTTGCTCTAGTTTTTACGAGTAAATATTGTCAATAGATTCTCTCTAATAACAAAAGAAATGAATCAATCTGAACACAATTGTTTGAATTATTGTAAAATAGTAAGATACTGATAACAAAGATAATCAAGTTGAGCGTATCAGAATACATGTCAACCTTTTCAAAAATCATCATTTCTATTCTCTCACTTCATCATTCACTTTATTTTCAGTTCATCCACAACTTACCTTGTCTTATTTTGATGAATATTTGCCAGAGGAATCCAAGACAAGTGTCAATTTCCTATCAATCATTCTAATCAATGGAGTAATCCGAATGCATTGTCATCATTGTGTTTGGAGTGAGGAGTGTTTGAAGAAAAACCAAAGAAAACTGCAAAAACAAAAATCAAGATAAAAATGCACCAACAATGAGTTCTGTTTGATCCAATGATTAGGCTTAAATCCTTCTCTTGAACTCAGACTTATTTAAAATTTGAATTACCCAAAGAAAGCAAAAAGGCATTAAAAGAAACAACATTCATGAATAAAAGCAAAATGACTAAAAAGTTGACTGAAAGATGTTATCTTTGCTGACAAATGAGGTTGAAACAAAACAAATGTCCGATGATGAAACCAAATGAAATTGGCGCTTCTTTTGCTTGCCTGTTAGAAATTTGATTTTTCATAATTTTGATAACCATAGTGACAAATGGTTTAACTTTATCAATCTTGTTTCCATCTTGATATCAAGTGATTTTTTTTGCAGACGATCTTTTGCACACGGTGATCTTATTTTTGCAGTCAAACGCAATTTTTAATTGTATTTAAGATGAAACCCAAAAGCATATGGAACCATCAACAAACATTTCATCGATTTCAAGTGACCTGATATTGGCCTGACAACTCTAATCCTTTACTCTTCTCTCTTTTTTCACTTGTTTCAACTCAACGTTACTCTTCAACATCAAACATGTCTACTGGTGGCTGCTGTGCTAAAACCTCAACTCAACCTGAAAAATCGTCTGGTTGCCGATGTGGTAATAACTGTACCTGTTGTGCTGATTGTCCTGGTTCACGATGCAGTCCAGACTGTAAATGTGATCCCTGCAACTGCTGTTCAGCAGCTAAATCTGGCTCTGGAAGGTAAGCTCAATTTATCAGTGACTCAGCTTTCTATTCATCACAACATAACTTTAATTGTGTGATTAGAGAGCCAACCCTAATCACTTTCATTCCTTCTCCTTCTTCCTTTCTTCACTCCTTCTATCAATCAAATTGTATTGTAATTGTTATCCTAATCATGAGATAATATCGTTATACAATTATTTCAATCCATTTATCATTTATTTTTGTCTTCTCTCTTTTTTGTAGCTGTGATTGCTGTAAATGCTGTAGCACGGCTGCATGTAAAACCAGTGGTAACTGTAATTGCTGCAAATGCTGTCCTGAAGCAAAATGTCACTAAAGTGAATGTTTCAATGAACACATGGATTCTGCTTATTCCCGGATATTGGCTCTTACAATGACTATTTTCCCATAAAATCGTCTAAATGAATTTACTGTAAACTCAATTCTTAGAATTAAACTTTTTATTTCAGCATTGCATTCAGTGTCGTAGTAAATTTCATTCAAAAAATACATTCATTTATTTTTTGATAAGGGAATATAATGCGTATTAAGATATTTTTTTGCGATTTGTATATCAAGTGGATGATTTGCAGTCGGTTTTTAGGATTCAATTCTGATATCATCGAAAATAGCTTTTGTTTTTATTTTTTCAGTAAAAATTCTGGTTAATTAAAATATTGTAAATCAGACGAGCGTTTCTCAGTTACGGCTTTGACTTGTTGTATCCAATGTATGGTAACAAAAATAATCCAGTTGGTAACAAGTGATTAATTGGCAACATTGTTGATTAAATAAATCTATTCCATATTAATGTATCTTTCCCTTTCTATTTTGTCTCGCCTTGGACTTTTTTATATTACCTCTTTGCTTATATTTGACATCTCAATTAATGAATAAATAACTCACACACCAGAAACTTGCACCACAACCGTGAAACCATTTATTTTGTTCATTAGATTAACAGAAAAAAAATGTTGATTAACATGGCAAACGGTTCGGTAAACAGTATAGTTAACTGTGCATTTTTGGTGTAAAAAAGTGAGCTTAACTTGATCATTCATCAGCTTTTCATCATGACCATGATCAATAATAGTTAATGAGTGATAAAAATGTTTATTGTCAAAAAGGTTGAAAAAGCTGACATAACCATAATCAACTATTATTGTAATGAAGAAAAAAAGAAATGCCAATTAATCACATCAATCAGTCAAAAATTACCTCAAACATCAACAAATCTTTTGTTGTTGAATCAAAATATGATATAAACACTCTCTAAATTGTTGTCTTCATTGAATCATGAACAGAGCTTTGTTGAACTTTTTCACAATAGCAATCATAAGTCGTAAATAAACTGTGTGAATAAAAATCACCCAATTTGATCCATAATTTAACAAATTATCACACTAAGAATAGAATCATAGATTTTTGCCGAAAAATATAAACATTCCATCATAATCATTATCAGATTGTAAGGTCTCTTCAGGGATGAGGAATAGAGACTTACAACTGAGATCAGTTTCTCAATAACTTTAAGTATAATCAACGTTGTTAATCAATTTGAGGTTAAATTATTTTATTTCAGTTGAGGTGTCTAAGTCACCAGTAAATCAAACGTTAACACAAGAGCACAGGTAATAAGTAATTAGACTTATTTTTAAGTAAATTAAGTTGATTATGATGAGCACAGTATTGAGAGAATACCCTCTTCAATCAATTAACAATTTGTTGATCACAGTTTTAAAGAGAGAGAGAGAGAAAAACATAATCTAATCTGTTGGTCAAATTGACCAGTATTTATATTAAGTAAAGAGGAAAAGGAAGAAAAGCTAAACATGTGATATTAAACTAATGGGGGTTGACATTGAATTACAAACTGTAAATTAAGAGAGGCAAAAAGTAGTGTCGATCCCTTACAGATGCCCCCACTAAGTCGCAATCGGTCCTTCATTAGGTTCGAGGGCGGCAAAGGTAACGAAATTTTGCCTCATTAAACTTATAAGGGATTGGACGGTCATGGTTTGGTATTGGTTCGACGAAATTGGTTTCATCATAAGATCTATTATTCAGTTTTTCTTGTCTTCGAGTTTTTGACATGTAATGTTTCAAAGCAACATCATTTTTCAAAGGGTTTGGCCAATCATCAATGTAATTCATAATGTCATTAATAAGTCCAGACATGTAATGATTTTTTGGATAAACATAACCTTGGTAGAGTCCGTGGATTCTTACTGGTTGTGTGCTGGTCCATTTGATTCTAGTTTGTTCAATTCTTTGGTAGTCGATCAAATATAAATACATTGTATAAGCAGCATCAACCAATGAAGAGTGTTCTCTGGATTGAGTGATCTTACCAAAAAGCGTAAATATACAATATTTCAATCCTAATTGTGGTGAATTAGATCTACAATTATAATAACTCGAGATACAAATGATTCTTGGAAGTAGATAATCATGATCATTTGGATTTATGAATAGGTTTTTGAAGTCCTGAGCTTGACCTGACACAATAATTCGCTTATATTTCCTCAATATCGTGATGATTCGTTTACGGACATGGTAAAATGTTGGTGCATATTTTAACTGAACCCATGTAATGTTATGATGTTCAGTCATAAAGTCTTCAATTGCTGATTTTGGATGTTTAATGAATTCATTAAATATGATTTCTCCTGATGAATCAACGATAGAAATCCAACATGGAACTTGTATTTTGGACGTTTGATTGGAAGAAGTTTTTACTCTCAGTGTTAAGTTTTCAATATCAATTGAACAAGCATTTAAACTATCTTGGTGAAGCTGGACATTATTTTTCGCTATTAACCAAGCAAAGTGTTGTGGAGGTTTGATCATCTCTAGCTGTTTAACACAAAATTCAGCTTTAATCGAATCGTAAGCAACATCACGTCTTATTCTGGTTTTCTTATTTCGTTCAACTGAGTGTCTTCTTTGGTAATCATGAAACTTTCTTTTTAAAAGATCACTGTATTCCATTGATTGTTTAGTTTTTGGACCACTTTTGCTATCTGGTTGATAAGCATCGAGATTTGTGGACAAAACATCATCAATGTCTTCAATTTCAATATCTGTAATTGCAGGTTTACTTATAACTGATTTAACTTGAATTTGGTTTGGTTCATGATTAATTGGGTGAGTGATGGAGCTTTTCATTTGTTTTTCATTAACATCATTATTATTCATGATTGGTTTATTCCAATCGCCCCAATCAACAATGGAATAACATTCTGAAGCAACTGAACTCGATTCTCTCACTCGTTTACTTGGACGGTCGTTGTTGATACATTTGTTTGCATTTGTTGATGGGTATGAATAAGAAGGTCGTTTAACTTGTTGATTATTAATTTGCTTAGCAGAATTGGCTCTTTTTTCATCGATTTGCTTTTGAAGGCCTTCGATTCTTTCCTTTTGTTGAATTAAGTTTTTATGTTGTCTTTCAAATGAACTTATGAAGGTTTGCTTATATACATCTTGAGCCGTTTGATTACAATGGTTTTCATCTCCAGTTGTTATTGTTGATAAAAACTTTACCATCAAGTCATCTTGCTTGAGTATTGGGTCCATAATGTTGATGAAAGTGTCAGCAATGTACGATTGATCAAATTTGAAGACATTTGATTGCAGTTTACAGTTACTAATGTGGTCAATCATTAATGAATAAAATCTCTTTTCTTTACAGTTATTGTAGATACAATTAACTGTTATTATTTCTGAGTCAAATTCACGATCTGATGATACTCTTTTCAAGATTTGTTGACTGTTACAATTATGACTTATACAATTGAATGCTAAATTTTCCAAATAGCTATCATTGATTCCCAGTATTGATTCATTTTTAGTTATTTTGTTGACAATTACCATGAAATGTGAACATAATTTGCAATAAAGTCGATCACAATTGTAACATTTATAAGGTTCAACAGCTAATTGGTCGCAAAGATTGCACAAATTTTTGGTTATACCGAGTCCAGGATCGTTATCAATGGTAAAACCAGGCTTAAGCTTAACAATATTGAATGCTGAAAGCATAATGACTGAGGTCCAAATGTTTCTTCGTCTTTGTTTGCTTCTTTTTGAGCCATTTGTCTGAATCGAGATACTTGAGCTGCTGTAAAACCCATTTCAAACAATGTTTCTTCATCTAAATCAATATCATCATCAATTTCAGACAAAACTAGATTTACTATATTATCTTCAGTAATTTTATAGTTTCGTAAACGTTTTATACTTTCAGGTGTTTCTAGCCATTTTTTATCAAATACAAGTTCTAGGTTCCATTCACCAACTGTATTAATTGATTTATGATAAATGGCATTTGTTCTCAATGCTTGTTTGACTTGACCAGTTACATAGTTTATCTTCATTGATGGTGGCATGTTGAGACCGAGAACTTGTGCTGTTTCTCTTTTAACAGTTTCTGATGATAAGTAATCTTTTACAGTTGCCATATTTGGTTTGATTGATACTATTGATGTATCTTCAACGCTATCTTCAAGAGTAGGAAACTGAGAAAATGACCAAAGCGAATCTAAATTAGTTTGATCAATGATGAAAGCCTCGATTGTTTCAAGATGTAAGCAGGAATGAATATAGTTGCTTAGTTTTCAATGTTGTACCAAGGTTAAATAAAGGTTATAACAGAACTTAATGTTGAACCCAATTTACAACAGAACCAGATTTATAGTTGATCAGCTTTATCACATTTGAGAGCATACGCTCTTCAATTCAACGAAATGACGATTTGAAGAACAATATTGATACTAAATTTGAAAAAGCAGGAACTAGTTATCGAGGTCTGATGTTGGTTAGGTTTAATCGTAAGATTCTGACGAACGAGTTGATTGTGTTAATGACAAATCTTTATTTATGAGAGAATACTCTCCTCAAGGTTTAACGGTGAAGATTCAGCTTTTGTTTAGTAATTTTGTTGATTAATCTTCACTAGGTTTTGAGAGAAACTCTCTTCAATTTCAGTAAAACACGATAATGGTACACAATTAACTGGTTCGATTTCAGAGTAGCATCCTCGCCATTTGTAAGGTCTCTTCAGGGATGAGGAATAGAGACTTACAACTGAGATCAGTTTCTCAATAACTTTAAGTATAATCAACGTTGTTAATCAATTTGAGGTTAAATTATTTTATTTCAGTTGAGGTGTCTAAGTCACCAGTAAATCAAACGTTAACACAAGAGCACAGGTAATAAGTAATTAGACTTATTTTTAAGTAAATTAAGTTGATTATGATGAGCACAGTATTGAGAGAATACCCTCTTCAATCAATTAACAATTTGTTGATCACAGTTTTAAAGAGAGAGAGAGAGAAAAACATAATCTAATCTGTTGGTCAAATTGACCAGTATTTATATTAAGTAAAGAGGAAAAGGAAGAAAAGCTAAACATGTGATATTAAACTAATGGGGGTTGACATTGAATTACAAACTGTAAATTAAGAGAGGCAAAAAGTAGTGTCGATCCCTTACAAGATCATCATATCAATCTGATAGTTAAATAGCATGCGATGCTTGTTGTTCAAAAGTCGTCACTTGAACAAGTCTAACAAATAATTCAAAATTTTGAACATTACAACGAATTTGAGTAGATAATTGATTCGACCAACAGAAACTTGGAATACAATGTCAGTGTATAAACACGTTTCTTCGTAAATTGAACGTAACTCCCTGTATAAGTATTTTGCGCCTTGATTTATGCTCACCATTAATCTTAGCTAGACATGAAGACAATTAAGAATAAAAACGAAGATATTCCTGGAATCATTATGGAACTGGCCTTTACCACTGTGAATCGATTTAAGACAGAAGAAACCAAGTTCCGCTCCAATTGGTTTCAACAATACGACTCTGTAAACTACATTAGCCATTTCCCTTTTAGTTCACAGTGAATAAACACTTGGACCATTTGATAGTCATCATCACCATCATCCACATTTTGTATCTTCATTTCTCATCACTCTTTGTTTGTTTAAGGAGGATGTTAAAAAACTTTTACTTTACTTGTTTCATGGAGAGATTCATGACTCTGAAAGTCTAATGAGAGTCTGCAAGAAAAGATGAAAAAGAGTTAAATTAAAGTTAAGACAAAATTGAGAAGAGGTGAAAATACATTAACCAACACAACATAAGTACAGTATTGATCAGGGTTAAGTTAACAAAATCGAAGGTTTTTTTCATAGTCGCCCTTTAACAATAAATCAAAGTACCAATAGAATCGAACATTATTTTATTCAGTTTGTTATTGAGTTTTTTTCGCATCTCTACAGACTAGATATAATCGAGATGTCGACACCTGAAAATTAACTTGAATCTGACCCTTTTTTGTCTAATGTTAGCCTAATGGTTAGCATTGGCGATAAGACTGTCAATCTTCATAGATTGTAGCGTTGGGTTTAGCGCTTGAATTTTGCCAAGTTCCGAAGTTAGGGCGACACACACAAGTGCTTACTCAGGGTAAACCTGGACTAACCAATTCTCTCTTCCTGGTGGGTCTCCAGCTGGATGGGTAGGTAAAACACCTAACGTTAGGTAGCAAGGGATAGACGTTGCCTCAAAAGCTGTCTGTCCACATGAGCAAGAAGTTAGCTTAACCCTGACCACTATTGTTGTATGTAAAAAGTGCTTCTATTATTTCAACAGAAACTCCAATTGTCACGCATTCTCCACCATCATGGTTTATTGATCCATTGATTATGCAATTGTTATTCATTTAAATTGATCCAATTGATTCGAGTAAACAAACTAAACAGTTGCACTCGTAAATAGATGAAGTTTCAGTTCAATTAGATTGCATAGAGAGTGAAATCATTGACAAACCTGAACAAAAATAACGTATGATCAAATTTCCTGGTAAAAAATAGAGAACTCGTAACTAGTAATTATACACCTTTAACTCAAAGTCCAAATAAACCACAAAATGTAACAACATAATGATAAAGTTGATTAAAATTGAAATAAAAGACTGCTAATTATCCACAAACTGAAAATGACTAATTAATAAACCGTTGGATTGAAATAAAATACTCGATCCATCTTGATACAGATATCAATACTTTTCACGTAAGCGTCTCTTAAAATAGCTTATTTTCACTATTCAACCATTAAAATCTTAATTAATTTTTTTTGCAATCTTTAATTCGTTAATTGTATCCTATTTCACATTCATGGGTTAAACAAGACCAGTGTATATAATAAACATGGAGTGATTAAGCTTGAAATTGACTGTAATTTATTTGACTCGATTCAAACTCAGATTCAATTTTACTTGACTTCACTCTATCATTTACTCGTCTAATTGTGGTTTAGTTAATTGAAACTGTGGGATATTAAGGTTAACTTGAGGATAGAAAAAAAAGATTTCAATGAAACGTAATTCACAAAAGAGGTGATAAAAATAAGATGTCTAACAAGTCTAACTGTGCATTAAAAAGCACCAAGCATACCGTAAATACCAATTATCAATTGAAGCGCAAAGTTTAACAATTCAATAGGCCATGTATATTATCATATGATTATCATTGTAATAAATCTATTAATACATATATTATTATGGATTCATTCAATTCGTTAACTCTTCATCAACATCATCACATTACCATTAAATTATAATACTCATATAATAATAGTTGTACCAAAAGGAAAAGCCATGTTTCAACCATTATGAGCACATAGTAGCTATTACAGAATCAAATGTACATTATGAAAAGATATAAATATAAAATAAGGAAAAAAATAACACACCAAAATAATGAGCAATTCAAATGACGGTACAAGAAAGGATTGAATCCAATTAATTATATCACTAGATGATGAAAAAAAAAACAAAGAAAATACAACAAAAAAACAAAGGAAAAAAGGTAAAAAAGCGTCGAAAGTCTATCAACTTTTTTACATCCAGAATAAAAAGGATGTAAACATTAAAAGTGGTTCAATATAAAGATGATAGATAATAATGAAAATTGGGACAAGTTATTCACCAAAGATGATAATTTAGATGATGTTGGA
This sequence comes from Tetranychus urticae, assembly GCF_039701765.1. NCBI lineage: Eukaryota > Metazoa > Arthropoda > Arachnida > Trombidiformes > Tetranychidae > Tetranychus > Tetranychus urticae. Next base: position 3,009,718 of record NC_142959.1, read on the forward strand.
GATGTTAAAGATGATGTAGATGCTGTAGAGGATTGTGATGATGAAGAAGATGATGAAGATGAAGGAGAAAGAAGGAAATAGAGAAAGTAAATCGATCGAGGGAACAAAAAAATTGGCATAAAAGGTTGGAGAAAAGATGATTTTGTGTATCTGTATCTAGTATCTTGTATCCAGTATCTTATAAAACCAGAGTCGTCTCAGAAAGAGATCGAAACATTTTGAATGGCTGAAGAAAACAGTTTCTTCAGCCTTTCAATTGGAACCCAGTAAAAACTAGTTATACGTCGTATCTTCCCATGTATTTCAGGTCTGTCACGAATGCTCCAGATATTATTTTATAAGAAGAGAGAGAGAAAGAAGGAAAGAAAGAGGAAGATAGAGTGAGTAAAGAAGATGAAGTAAGGCTAAGCAAGTTGGAAAAAAAAGAGTGAAGGGAAACATTTTCCTATTAACCAAGAAACATTTTGTTCATTGTGACTTCTCTATTCAACTAGCAACTTTTTTTTACATTTCCCATCTCATCTTCCTCATCATCATCTCATATTCACCTATCACCAACATCATCAACATCAACATATTCATCATCAGTGGTTAGTGTCACTATTTGGAGTGTGTTTCCAGTGTCTTCATCTGTGGATTACCATTCCTGTTAATCGCGTTTGCTACACATTTTGGTGTTACTTTGTTTTTTCATCTATCTTTTTGGGTTTCACTATTCCCATTCTGGTTAAACTTTCAATGAGATATCCGTGTAAAATATTTGCTGTTAACAGATAACCAGAGATTTAGTTGCAATGATCATCTTTTAAGGATTATTATTCAACGTTACCCATTTTTTTGTAATCCTAATCAAATGTTGTGTCTACCTGGACCAAAGTATCACATTACCTTTTACCTTTTGGTATGAATCAAATTTTTTGCTACTTCGTTTTGTTTATCCTCTCATTTGGACCATTATTACCATAACATCTCATTTGAAGCAACAATTGTTTCCATCATCATTTTATATCATCATTATTAATGATTCATTAACATCATTCCAATCATTATCCATTGTTTTATCGTTTCTCTTGAAAAACTTAGTCTTATTTTTGTTTATTTTTTTTACTTTTCAGATTTATTTTTCCGATTTTATCATCATTCCTTGGCTGCTTAATCTTCCATTTACCTCAGGTTCAGCTAGTTTCAGAGAACAGGAGAAAAAAATATTGGATTCTATCATAGGTCAAGGTGCTTATGATAGACGAATCAGACCTTCTGGACTCAATGCATCCGCCGAGGGTGGTAAGTATATATTAAAAGTATACTTGATGGTTGAAGTAGTTTATATCAAAAGCAAACTTCAAACATTTCATCCATCCTTCCATGGTTAACCAATAAATCAATCAACTCATTCTACATTCATTCATCTCAAAGTAATACAATGATAAATATGAATCCTAAATGTTTGGCTTTACAAATGAAAGTCAACTAAAGCTTCCAGTTTCTAAATTTATATGTTTTGTTTGTCGCTTTAATCATGTTAAATGACCAACATGATGCTCATAAAACTTGAACAAAGTCAGTTGATTAAGCTTTAGGTCAAGTTAAACTGAGTCTGGCCAGTTTCGTTTCAACTGCATCATTGATCAGAGTCTTTCATTGTTAACTTTCCTATCATAATCAATAGAAAAGATTTGACTTTAAAACATTGCGTTTTTTGGGTCAAACTTCTTTTTCTTATGTTCCTATCTCTTGAACATCATGTACATGGAACCTAATTCAAGCTCATCAATTAAACTAATTAGATTTGTTGAATTTCTGTAGCTACAAAAAAGGCTCGAAAATCTCATGGAATCATCAAAACTCCCAGTTGAGATGCAGAATAAACCACTTCTTGAATGCATAAAGTGAACAAGTTAATTCAGATAAAAAACTGTAACAATGATCTGTAACAGGATACTCTTAGGTCAACTATTTACTTTATCCTGAATTTCCATTTCAAAATTTCAAAAGTTTATTGATTTATTACAAAGTAAATAATGAAACAAAGTCTAATTTAGCATTTAAAACTCTATTGAAAAGTTGATTGAAAAGTCGATGAAAACTGATTTTTTGTTTTTCCAAAAGAATTTTTTTCTTCTAAAATTGATTCATTAAAATGAAAATGAACGGTGAGATGAAAATGCTCTTCTCATTGGTTGAACATGAAGATGATTTTTCATTGTGTTCATTGGTTTTGATGGATCATCGTAAATGGTCAAACTTAATAACAATAACAATAATGGTCATGACGATGATGATGAGTTTTTGCTGATCAATGGATTGAATCAGTAAATAAAGTCATCAAAAGTGCAACCATAAAACGGTTGAATGGTGAAAGTTTATCAAATAACAGAAATGTTGAGAAGTCAAAATACTGAAAATGATGATAATAAGAAAACAAATGTTGCAATTTTTATCATAATAATGATTAACCAAGATTAACTTGAAGAAGAAGAAGAAAAAATTCCGAGGTAACAACGAAACGCCCTGAAGAGTATTACATGAAGAATGATAATGAACAGTTTTATCACGATAATCAAATGGAGCAACTAATAAACTTTCACTCCCAACCATTATCAGAATTCAATTTAAGAGTAAAACTGTGTCATTGTGAGTGTTTAAACAAAATGAAAAATTGATTTTTATTCAATGTTTATCTTGAAGTTCATTTTCCTATTTATTCAGTGAAATTTGAAATGAAAATATAAAACCAGATAAACAATGAATATCATTACTTTTTTATTACTTATTCATCATTATCAGCTATGAAGCAAATATGGAAACAGGGAAAGCAAGAAAGGATGAAAAATGATGAAAAAATGGAGTAAAAATTTTCATTCCCAAGCTCAACAGATTCTGGATCAATGATTATACCTTTTTATTTTTGATCAGACACAAATGTTAACATTCATGTTTATTATTTTTTTGTTGTTGTTGCTCATGAAAATACAAGAATATCATTTATATCAACAACATGATGATGATTATGATGCTGGGTCACTGCCCATGTTTGTAGTCACTAATGTTTCATATTTTAACCTCCCTTAGCATTGTATTCTGACTAATATTGATATCAGTTGATAACATTATTGTTATTATTAGCTATTATGAATTTATCATGATAACATTTTTTTTGTCTCCCATGAAAAGGTGTTTTTTTCATCATCTTTTTGTCCCTTCCTTTCATTATCAAACCTGTTAACCTATTTTGTTCTTGTAAGCACAAAAAGTGTTTCCAATTGATAATTAAACAAAATTGATGATAACATTTAAAGTCAACAATAACATTGACATTTCCATTCAATTTTTCAATATTGTTTAAAATGTTTCATTATTATGGTTTCAACCTTTTGTTTGCCTCTCAATATTTCATTTGGGTTAACATTTTATCAGCATCTTGATGTTTGCACCAAATGCTTTCTCAAATTCATTGTTAAGGTGATCAACCTTTAAGCTTATCAATGAATTTAAAATTCTCAAGAAAAAAGCTCAAGCATTAAATGCATTAACTTGATATCACTTTTCAACTGTTCATTGCTGGGAGTGAAAAATCCAAGTCTTTTCAGGTTTGCCAAATTTTTGTTTCAATAAAAGCAAATTTCACTTAAAGTACTTAAGGTACTTCATTTTGTATTTGAAACTTTGGTTTGATTAATAGATTGATATTTATTTTTCCTGATTCAGTTCTTTTTGATACAAATTATGGACTCATCTTGTTGATATTGTTAGTTTGATTCCCAGAAATGTTGCTTTTTAATTTAAAGTTCAAGTTTAAACTGATTATCAAATGTTTTGAAAGGTTTGCTATTTCGGTTTCAGGTTTGATCAAATGCAAAGTTTGAACATTTTGTTACAAAACAAATGATCAAATTTCATCTTTCATTAAATTATTCAAATTTCGATATGTTTTTTCAAGTTTCAACTTGAAGGTTGAAAAATAATGACATTCCCAGTAATTGTTGGAGAGCATGAAAAGATTAACTTTGAAATTGAAATGGATTCACAGGAAATTTGATGATTCTTTGACCTTTCCCATTATTGACCAGAACTAGAAATTTGATCATCAATTTCCTTCTTGTAACAGCAATGATAACCTAAAAATCTCAACGAATTACCAAATTATATCAAAAATAAGGGAAACTTCATTTTTACTTCACCATTCATAAACTTCATTTTGATTTCCTTTTTTTCTTTTCATTTTTTTTCTTCTTCTCTCATCATTTCATGTTGACCTGAAATTGATTTGATAGGGTCTTATAAAAAGGTCACACCTTTTCATTGAAGATTCATAACAGTCAAGCTTAGATATTGTTATTGAGGATGAAAAGTTTGAAACATGCACATCATAACTTTGGTTCACTGAAACAAACCATTTATATTCAATGTAAGGTTTCATTATTCAAACCCTTGAGACTTTAATCTGATGTACTTTTTTGATGTTTTTTTTCATTATATAATTTGATATTACAATGTTTTATCACAATTTTATATCACATTATTTGACCCAATAATTGATAGACCAAAATTCAGAGAGTTTAGATAAAAATTTTGTGTTTCCATTTTGATTAACTTTTTTTTGCCTCTTTTCACGTTCATTACTTTTCCTTTCAACTTTATCACTTTTTTATTGTTATTTTACACTTTTTCAATGCTTTGAATATTGAAATATTTATTATCATGGTAATAATGAGGTGATAAACTGGGTTGACTCTAAAGGTATCATGAAAGTTGATGATGTAGGATGAAAATAATGGATGAAATTAAGGAGGATGAAATATAAAGGTGGTTACTATGGTTTTTAAGCTTGGCTGGATAACCATTATTTTAATCTTTATTGTCATGATTTATCAATATGTTTGTAGAGGAACAAGAATTTGCTTTATCATGAAATGTACTTTTAATCAATGACCAACACCAATTATCCATGAGCTCCAATTGAATGGCTGTTTCATGCTGTTTATGTTGTGAGTTATAACCATAATTATAATAGCTGAAAGTTGAATGCTAATAGAGTTGAATAAAGAGTCTACTTTAATTGTTTTGAAACAATTTGAATATTTCAGTCTAGTTTAGTTAATGTCGCTTTTAAAGGAAATGTTAATTGTGTTAACCATTGAAAGAGTGACAAATGTGTTGCTTTTGTATTGACCTCTGTGTTATGCTTTTGGTACTGACCATTTGAAGTAAGCATTTTAATAATTTTCAACTTTTTTCCTCCTTCTGTTTTTTTCAACTCTACTGATTCAGATGGACCATGTATAGTCTCAATAAACATTTATTTAAGAAGTATAAGTAAAATCAGTGATCTTGACATGGTAAGTTCATTTAATTTGCTAACTGTTAACCCTTCTAAAAATATGTTACCTTCTTGAGGTTAATGTAGTTATTTTTTTGTATAAAACATGGCTTCTGTTGCTCGATTAGGCGTCAGAATGTAAGCTTAAAACAAGTTCTTGGCATTTTAAGCCATGAAATTTTCGTTTCAAGTGTCAACACATTTATTTATTAATTGTTTACCAATTTAACAATTATTAAAATGAAGTTTCTGTTAAAATAGCGCTAAAGGGCTAATCTCACGAAGTGTCAGAAGATAGGGTTGGGTCATGATGAGTAATGAAGTCTCTAGTTTCTTTATTTGTATTTGTCTTCAGTTTTCTTTGTTCTACATTTTTCTTTTGCTCTGTTTTATTAAATCTTTTGTTTCATTTTCGTTCACACTCTGTTTCAGGAATATTCAGTCCAGATAACCTTCAGAGAGGAATGGAAGGATTCACGACTAGTTTATCGAGATCCATCGGAAAAGATTCGTTATTTAACTTTGACTGATCCTGATCGTATCTGGAAGCCGGATGTTTTTTTCACCAATGAAAAGGAAGGACATTTTCACAATATCATTATGCCCAATGTTTTGTTACGTATTGGCTCAGATGGTGGTGTTTTGTATTCAATAAGGTTGTCATTAATATTATCCTGCCCAATGAATTTGAAATATTATCCACTGGATAAGCAAAATTGTTATATCAAAATGGCTAGCTGTAAGTAACAATTATTCAATACCTCTTTCCTCGTGTATCCTACTAACATTCATGTTGTAACACCCAACTAATGATATCCAAGTCAACCCAAAGTAAAAAGCGAATTTTCTCTTCTTTTATTATCAAAGGCTTTCAGTTTTACCTTCTGTATCTGGTCTTGATCGTCTTCATTCTCTTTCTTTTCCAGTGTCATGTTCATTTCACCAGCTTCTCTTCCATCATTACAATCTTCATCTCTTTTTTTGAGAACTTTGTATTGACAATTCTCCATTGGATTAGGATATTTCTTTTGCTTAAACATTGTGATTCAGTGTATGTCAAGGAAAAACAGTCAAGTTGAGCTGAAATATTCATTTGCACCATTAAAAGTGTTTTCCTGATGAGTAAAGGATACACAGGAAAGAGGATTCAAAATTGCTTTAAAGATAGCTGTTGTTTTAAATCTCATCATGAAATCATTGATTTAGTTGAACATTTTGGTTCACTTGATTCTGTAATATCGTCTTTGATAAATTACTTTCATAGCCTTTGCATTTACTGAATGACAATCTCAATGAACCTCCTACAATTACTTTGATTATTGATTAATCTGAGAGGTTAATGTTACAATGTTTTAATTTCACTAATGTAGGCTAGATCAATTATAATATAGGAATCTGATCTATTACAATCAACATGAATCAAGTTCATTTTCATTAATATCCAATGTTATTCATATTCATAGTTGCATTAACCATTTGATTTACCACCTTAAATGTCAACTAATGTTCTTCTTGTCTTTTTTTAATTTTATTTCTGTTCCTGTTTCTTGATATTGACCTGTTAACCTGGAAAAATAACATTTTTTGCTCTTCATCTACATGGCGGTTCTGATTTATTTATCTCTAAAGATGGTTATACTACTGAAGATTTGGTTTTCATGTGGAAAAAAACGGATCCTGTTCAGGTTACTAAGCAACTTCATCTTCCAACATTTGCTTTAGCTGATTATATTACTGAATATTGTACTTCACGAACAAATACAGGTAAATAAAGGCTGATAGTCTAGATGATCAACATCATTTTTATCAACCATTATTATTATCATTATAATTTTTTGTTGATTAACTTATGAACTTTAATTAACTAGAATGGTTGCCTCTTGTTTTCACTTTTCTTTCATCAAGTAAATAATAGACTTTGACAATTAGTTAATTAGTTTTCTCGTATACTTTGCTTTTTCTTGGTTTATTCTTGTCAACTGTTGAGTAAAACCCAAAAGCTATTGAGCTAAAATTATGCTAGAATTGATATTTAATTTGATTTAAATTGAAAAATTAATCAGTTATAATATAATATCGATAATCAAAATCTCCTCATCTTCATTTGATCATCAAAAGCAAAATCAACTAAAATTGAAAACATTTTTTTCTGATGATTGTTTTTCTTTCTTTTCATTTCAGGTGAATACAGTTGTGTCCAAGTCAAATTAATATTTCGTCGTGAATTTAGTTACTATTTGATTCAAATATATATTCCCTGTATTATGCTTGTAATTGTCTCATGGGTTTCATTTTGGTTGGATCCAAATGCTATTCCTGCCCGGGTCAGTCTTGGTGTTACCACTTTACTCACAATGGCAACTCAAATATCCGGTATAAATGCCTCACTTCCACCGGTCAGTTACATTAAAGCCATTGATGTTTGGACCGGAGTCTGCCTTTTCTTTGTTTTTGGTGCCCTCCTAGAGTTTGCCCTTGTAAACTATGCGTCAAGAAGCGATGCTCATAGAGCAGCGCGTAAACGTCGCGCAGAAAATCAACAACAGCAAGTTCAACAGGTTCTTGGTGGTGGTGGATCAGCCTTTGGCTTCACTGGAGGTGGAGGAGGCGGGGGAGGTGGGGGTGGTCTTGGTAATATGGGTAATCCTGGTTACGGAATGACTGGTGGTGGTATGGGTTTCCCTCCTCCACCACCTAAATGGGATTCCAATCCATGGGAACCTCATCAACCTATGCCACCTCATCCAATGGATCCTCCACCTGCCACTAAATGGGAAGCTCGTGTAGACTTGAAACCCAGAGGATTTCAATATTCATCAGATAATTTCCATTCATCAAGAGCCTCATATGTAATGGTAAATGTTATTTTTTTTGTTCGACAGTTTTTTTCTTCTTCTTTTATTACCTTTTCTTGCTCAATTTTGAATAGTAAACAGATAAATTGAAAGTCTTGTCAGGTTTTTAACAATCATTCAACGAGTTCCTTTCTTCATTCTTCCCTTATCATCATCATTATTCTTTGTCTTGTTTCTACTTAATGTGCTGTAGCCAAATTATTATGCTTACTTCGCAGGTTTCTTCTTTTTTTATCTCTTGGGAAGTGAAGATGGAATTGAAAAAGGTCTTTGTTGAGTTGATAGTTCCATTCAAACTAGAGACAAGCTTCATACTACTTCATCCTCCTCACTCCCACTCTCACTCCCTCTCTCTAACACATTTGCTCTCTTGCCTTTCACTTGCTTTTATCTGCAACTCTTTTTCATTTATATCTTTTATCTTCTTCATCTTTCTTTTCTCTTCAACTTACTCTCTCCCTTTTCGTTTTTTTTATCTTTTGCTTCATCACGCCAAGGATGAAGATGAGATTCATCTTCACTGATTAGGTCAACCCAATAAGTAGGCTAAACATATGAAGCCCATGCGTATCTCTTTTCCCTTTATTCATTTTCTCTGATCCCCCTTTCACCTCCTACTCCTCCTCCTTACAGATCTTTTATCGATATCTCATCTTTTCAAGTTTATCTTGTATCCAACCCCATGAGTTTTCCTGATTTTTTTGTTCAACTTTCATCTTATTCATTTCATTTTTCCAATCACATGACAAGTAGAGTCAATTCACTTTAACGAAAACGCCATCTAACGAGTCATATCAAGAATTTTCCATTTAAAGACTTGAATATCATGATTCAGGCATGTTTCCTAAACATGGTTAGAAAAAAGTTTCCTGATTCTCTTTAAATGAAAAATTTAATTTTTCGTATTGCCCTAACAATCAAAAATTGTTGTATAACAACTGACTAGATGGCGCTAATTTCCCATCAATTGTAAATCCTCTTTAGGCGCCATCTATTGTGGCAATTAACTCTTAATTAGTCGATTAACTTTTTAGACAAAAAGTAACAGAAATGATTGAGATTGGTAATCAAAATTTTCCTATACTCAGTTGATATTGTTGAAATAGACTTTCCAAATCTGTAAATCGAACGAACTTTCCTCGCTAATTAATACAACAGATATCTTATGAGAAATCAACTGTTCACTGTCAATGAATTACTTTTATCCACGAAATTTAATCGTTTTTTATTTCTCTTATTTTATTACAGAAACCTGTATTACGAGGACCTCAACCGAATCCACCTCCAGCAAATAATAAATTCCATCAAGTTGAAGTTCGCACTGCCCCTTATAATCAAAATTGTTTAACGCGTTGGTTTGCAGCATTTCAAACACGCTCCAAACGTATTGACGTTTTGGCTCGTATTTTGTTTCCCCTGATGTTTAGTCTATTTAACGTTGTTTATTGGATAACTTATGTGGTGATTTTGGGTTAACTCCTTTAATTATTGGATCCAATTTATCGGCCAAAAGATACTTCACACATGATGGTTGATTGAAATAGCCAAATAACAAGAATCAAACGTGTAAACAAAATTTAAAGCCAATACCATAATCAAGCTTATGGTCGTATATAATGTGTTTATATAATTGTTACTAAACAGCTCAATACAAATCAAAGAATGATACTTCTTCACAATACTTACAGATTGATAAATACAGGACGGTCATTGCTACCACCTTCATTATCATCATCATCCTCATCATCATCACCATCTTCATAACAATCATCGAGGGAAAGTGTTATAAAATGGACACATAATTGCATTTCATTTTTTTGTTAATAACATTATTAAGGTTCAAACAAGCAACGATCCAGAACCAATCATCATCATCATCACCTTGATTCTCATTCTCATTTGATCAACATCATCAACAACATGAAAAAGCAAGATCAATTTATTGTAACTAGATTAACAACAAACGAACCATTTAATTGACAATCTAAAAAGAGGATATAATGAAAGGAGATTAAGAAATAACTAATCAGTGTTAATCACGCTGAGAACAGAAATTAACAAAAATCAGAATCAGAAAGCAAGTGAAAAGTTTCACTTGAAAAGAAAAATTAAAGCTTAATTAGACAACAAGTTAATCAATTTACCTATCATCACCATTATCATGATAATTTTTTGGTGCCAACAAAAGCAACAACAACTCTGGCAAAATAACAAAATTTTAAAATCACCCAACGTTGGACAACGAAATGTTTTAATTATAAAAAATATATATATACAATTAATTAATAAAATGTTATTATCATTTGATAAAGAAAAAAACTAATAAATAAAATAGTTAAATCAAACCAATTCAATTTAAATGAATGAAGATGATGTTAACCCGTCCTCACTTCAACACAATCAAGACATCAAACATGAAGACATTTGTATATTTAAAATGCTCAATGATAAAACAAAACTGTAAACCTGTAAACAGTTGATTAACTGTGAATTAATCAAGGGTATGCATTGACCATCGACCGTCCTTACCTTAAGTGTGCAATGTTTCAACTTGCATCAGAAAACTAGAAACATTCAAAAGTACAATGAATTGATTGTTGAGTCAATTAATTCTGATTTTAAATATTTAACATCAGTTGACAGCAATTCAAAGATGTAAAATGAGAACTAACACAATCATAATTCACATCACCATCATCATGTTAATTAATCTTCATCGCATCATTTATCTCTTTTCCAGTTCCAACTCTAAGCCAATTTGAAATATAATTTGACTCTGAATTGATAATTTAAATTTGTAAATATTTACTAATTACAAATCTCAAGGCAAGAAGTAATGACAACAAATGTTTCAATCATTTTCTCATGTGTCCTAAGCTATCAGGTTTCCCGGAAAGTTTTTACGCTCTTGAAGCGTTTTTAGTTAAAACAATTAATTAATTTAGTAAAATTGATTCAATTGTTTTGATTTTTTCCACAATACTAATTTTATATTTATTCTTTAATTTGAGCCTAATTTTATGATTAAAAATATTGATTAACATACCTAAAATTTGAATCAATTAAATCATAATTTTTGTGAAATTTTTGATAATCAATTTGAATTGTTAATTAGAAATGATCAACAATTCAGAATCAAGAAAACTTCACAACATTCGAAAGCTTGAATTTCATTAAATCACTGTTAAAAATTCGAAAATTCTAATCATTATCATTATTTAATTATTCTGTTCGATAGCTAACAAAAACGGATTTTTTTAAAATTTTTTCATGTAAAATTTTCATAGGATTCATCATCAAAATCCTGAAAAATCTCAAAATATCCTTTCTATGGAGATTCAATGTTAAATGAAACTTTAATCATCCTGAAATAATTAAATAATGGTAATAATTAGAATTTTCGAATTTTTAACAGTGATTTAATGAAATTCAAGCTTTCGAATGTTGTGAAGTTTTCTTGATTCTGAATTGTTGATCATTTCTAATTAACAATTCAAATTGATTATCAAAAATTTCACAAAAATTATGATTTAATTGATTCAAATTTTAGGTATGTTAATCAATATTTTTAATCATAAAATTAGGCTCAAATTAAAGAATAAATATAAAATTAGTATTTTGGAAAAAATCAAAACAATTGAACCAATTTTACTAAATTAATTAATTGTTTTAACTAAAAACGCTTCAAGAGCGTAAAAACTTTCCGGGAAACCTGATAATTATGTAAATCTATCCGTCAACCAATTGTTTTTCACATTATTGTTGATTGTTTATCCACTTTTAGGTTAATTATATAAGCAAATAACATTCCCGATTGTGATAAGTTGTCCTTAAATCATTCATTTTAATTGTTTCATTTGCCAAAGTAGTCTAAACGGAAAAATTTGAGAGGAAAACAAAAGAAACAATTTAATGTGAGAAAGGTTAATTTAAATATTTATAAATACTTACAATAATACAAATGAATTATATTTGAAACGTTTGTTAATCCATCTTAATCATCATCATCGTCATTAACATCTTCTGATTTTGTTGCACTTTTTAGGTGGGCCACAATTAATTGTAATACAGTAAATACACATGAAATTTATCATTTGTTTCGTTTTTTCATTGGAAACAAACAATCAAATTTAATCGTGAAATAATGATGAAGATTAAAATGAAAGCATCTTTTAAACAGTCTAATTGTTTCCTTTCCCTGGCGCAGCAATATTGTCTCAATCAAATTGTCATCATCTAACAGGTTTAACCAGAAATATGCAAATTTGGTAGATCATCCGTTATTTAAATCATCAATTTGTGTTGATTATTAGACTTGATCCATCAATTTTGACTGCAACCATCTTCATAATCTATATTTGTAAAGAGAAAAGAAAATTGTTCAGTTAATTTTAATTGTTTTGCTTATAAAATTTCTCAAAAGACTTTAATTGAAACAGTTATTAACATTTAATTGAATCGGCAAATTAAGAAGTAAAAATTTTAAATTGTTGTAACAGTTGTAAAGTAACTCCATCTACATTTGTAAGTTTAAATAAGAGATTCAAATCTAATGAGAAACATTGTCGGTCTTCAAAAGATTCAAGTTAAACCTTACAATTGAACATGATTTGTTCAATACAATCAACAGGATTCAAAGGCCAACAATTTTTCTAGGAATTAATTACAATTATCATTACAAGCTTTTTCAAGAAAGTATTAAATGACAAATAAACTCATGTTACATGATCATTGATCAGTTTGTTAACTTGTTATTTTTGTGTTATTAAATCTGATCCAAGATGTTGTCTTATAATTCACCCTTGAGCAAATGGAAACAATTCATTATTTTCTTGTTTCCTTTATTATTATATTTAATATAATTCATTATTTGACTCACAACAAATCGGAAATTACTTTTTTACCAATGTTTCCTATTTCCGTTAATAATAATGGTGAATACTTGTCGTCTAGATTTAAACAATAACAACAATGTTTCTTCTCAATGTTGAAGTTAACCAGAAAACTTCAAACCAAACACACAACTCAATAAGATTCACACATTAACAGTAATCACAATTGTCTTTACTTGAGCTGTCCATTTCAATAAACACTTTAACTTGTCATCTAAATGTTAATTTAAGAAATCTGTATCTCCTTTTGCCTAATGAATGCCTTTTAACAGTAATCAACTTAACCTCACCAAATAACACGAAATCTTTTTACATGCACACATTTTAGGTCAAGTTATGGTCAGAAAGATGGTTTTACTTTGTATCAAAAAATAACTATAGTCAGGAATGACAGCTTATTAATTAATACGTAACCAATTAAACAATAACCAGAATTTTGAAAGGTTAAAAAAATGATTTCTGCCAACATTCATGAAAAGTGTAAATCATAACTGTAACATGAATTACTCGAATGTGAGAAAAACTGACCTTAATGAATTGTAGTTTTTTTCTGAGGGATCTAAGTGTAAAAATTATAATTATACCGATTAAAATTGACAGTAAAAAAATTGATAAACTTACGTTGCAATTAAGACTCTAAAAGTGGATAAAAATTGTTCAACTGGTCGGACATGTTGGTAAACAAATATTAAACTGGTTGAGATGACCATAAAAGCAAAACCAGAAATAATGTCCCAATCAATATCATCGAAATTGGAACTCATTGACTGACCAATCTAGTAGCAAATAGATATAATGGAACCAAATTACCTAAAAATTTATCCAAAACACAGCATAAAAGGCCAAAAGATGAGTTGAATATCGCTTGAAGACTTGAGATTAAAAATCCGTGAAAAACAAAACCTCACCTTTTTAAATTGCTGTTGATATTGATGTTATTAGAGTTGGTGGTAATCCTAAAGATTTACTCCTGGTTTGATTGATTTCTTAAATGGTTAATCCATTTATCACAATTACATACTATTAGTATTGAATTAACAACCGAAAAAGTGTTGACACTTGGCAATACAAAATAAATAACAGATGAAAAGCTAAGGGATCGGTTAGTAAGAAAAAGCTGAAGCAAAGTTTTCTCTTCTGACTTTGTTGCACATTTTAGTGAACGACTAGAAACAAGTGAATTTATCGGCTAGTTAATCATTTCAAGTTTTCTTTTTTTATTATGTTGTTTTTTATTCTCTCTCAACCTTCCAATATCCAGCATTTCCTCTTTTCGTCTTCCTCATCACTCATTATCGTAAAAAAAGCCCAAGATTTCAAGGAGAAAGTGAAAATCTAAAGAAAGTTACACTTACCTTCTGACTTTATTTTAACGTTTTTTTCAGCCAACCAAAAAAATGAATTCAAGTTTACCAGCTTTCTAATCAAGGCTAATTCAATATAATAATCATCACCCTTCTCAAGGAAACAACAGTAAGTACATTTGATTGTCTCACCAGTTTGTTTCAAAGTAATTCTTGAGTTTCTTCTCAAATTTTGTAACAACCTTACCTTCAACAGAGGTGCAGGACCTTGCTTAATGACAATGGATTTCATTATCATCTTTACCAGCTACTGGTTTCTATCAATTCATTCAATTGTTCCGGTTAGTAATCAACAAAACATGAAGAAATAGAAATAAGATTTTGATAAGTTTATTTAGATTATAATCACCTTTTACATTGAAATGTATGGTTTGCATATCATAAGGTTAAGTTTGGACATAAACAACATCAATGGAAAAGGAGAACAAGAAATTACTGAGAGCTCAGTAACAAACTAAAATGTCCATGATATTAGCCCATTGGCTAATAACTTGCTTTTTTTATTGCACACAGCCGGCAACATTCATTGATCATCAATTCATGTTAATTGAGATGCATCTGAATTTCAATTGAGATTCAAATTACCGATCATTAACACAAGATGTAATGATTAGGGTAAAATGTAGATTAAGTGTAAAAACAATGAGAAATGTTGATATGTTAGAGACTTGTAAAATAGGCATATAAGAATAGATTAATATTGTAGTTAAGCCTACTGTATTTGAAAAAAATGATTAAGATGATTGTGACAATTTAAAATGTAACTGTTGATTGGTTGACATTGTTAACCTCATCTTTATTACTATTAACATCGTAATTTGATGGTAAATGTTCAACTCGAGATAACTTGAAACAAGTCAAAGGTGTTAATGAATCAACCAAATTGTTTAACCTTTTGTTTTCTTCCCGTAGATTAACCAGCTGTTTACCCAATTTACCGATTAACTCACGCAACTCTTCAATTTGATCTTCAGTGGACAACAATTCTAAACGCAAATCGGTTAACAATTTATCCTTCTCAACCAATTGTCTTGAAAGTAAATCAATTTCCCCGGAACCAGAGATTGTATCGACTTCTGTTGAACCATAGATTGACTCAAGTGGAGGACGTTTCATCATAAATTTAGGTGTACACGGAGCTGATTGTGATTGCACATTAATTAATGGTGGCAGTGGATCAATTGCTTTATTATTTGCATTATTAGTGATGACTTCTTGTGGTTGATGAAGAAAATGACGAGGTGAAGACAAATTGTTTCCTAAATGATCGCAATCATTGTTAACATTATTGTCAATGGAACCATTTATAGTTGTTGGCAGTTTGGTTCGATCACCATTTTTGCTGGTCAATTGTGCATTTATTGACAAATCAACCGATCCATTCCAGGACAATTTACTATCATTTATTTTGGATCGAATTAACACTGGAATTAATTGTCGTCTTAACCATCCTTGAAAGGATGGATAAGCAGTAGATGAAGATGAAGATGATTTGTTATTTGAATGGATTGATGGCGATGAACTTGATGATGATTTAATTTCACCATAAGAATCAACTGTCTCAAGAAGATTATACTTATCACCTGTTAAAATGATTGGCATAGCGAATTCAATGAATTACAATTTTGAACACAAACACTAAATTTAACAAGAATGATGGACAAACTCAGGACAAAAGGATTGCAAGTTACATTTTGATTACCATTGGAACAACAATTGAAACTTTTTTCTTTCGTTTCATGTTAATCAATGGATAACCCTTAAAATAATGGCAATGATGATGATTTAATAATGGAATCCATTGAATAGCTTGTGGTAAAACTTCATGATGGTGATGACAGGGGAAAAGTTTGTTGAAATGATTAGAATACTTTTACTTTTTAATCTTTCTTCCTTAACCAATATAATAGGTGATGATGTTACACCGCTTAAGGCAACATTTGACAAAATAATTGTGTGAATTACAGACACACTCACACACAACACACACAAGAACTGAACACCACACAGAATTGGAAATGATGATAATGATGAAGATGATAAAATGATGTTTTGTTACTTTCTATAACCCTGTAAACCGTAAGGTGGCGTTGAACCTTCCCACTGTTAACCACCATAGGAGTGTAAAACTGGCAAAATTATTGAATGGCTGAAGGAGGATAAAGTTGAGTTGATTTTTTTACCCAAGGAATATCCCTTCTTACTCATTCACAGCCACCAACAACCTCTGACTTTATTTCAAGGTTGACTCATACTGAAGAGTCTTTTAACTCGAAATGGTTTATTGCTTTTTCTTGGAGATTCCTTCACATTGAATGAGTAATAAGAAGATGAGGATGATGGTGGCGGTGGAGAGGAGGAAAAAGGAGGAGGCATGGAATAAGGAATTGTTGTAATTGGTATTGAGTATGAGTAATAATAACGATAACAGTGAACAGAGGAATAACATTTAGCCTAAACCATTCATTTTGCTACTTTTTTTGTTTACTCATTTACTTCCAATCAAAGTAAACAATCAGCCTTTTCAATGGCAATTGTTATGATAATTGTTATTATAATTCAATAATTGCTCATTTTAAGGGTTCCAAATGGTTTCTAAAACGTTTTTCAAATGTTCTTTCAAATGGACATTTTGGTTTTGGCTTTTATTTTTCTCATTATTTTTTGATTCTCTTCATTTTCTAGGTCCTAGATTTTTCTGTTAATATTTGCCTGGTTTGCTTGATTTGAGACAATTTTCTGGTTTAGTGTTGCTGAATTAACTTTGGTATCTTATTCAGTTAATCTTGTCATTGCTATTTCCCCATGAGATTTCATGACAAATCTCATGTACAATCACATTCTTGATGAGTAAGTTACTTTTTTATCATTATTATATCACTTCCTTTCACTTCAACTTCATTTATTTTTTCATCTTCATCAACCTTTCTTTTTTTTGACTCTTCATTTCCTTCCTGTAAAGGGATGAAGATGATCAAAATGAATCTTTCAGAATTTGCTGTTTCATGAATGAATTCCGAGTGTGCATGGGAAAATAATGATAACAAGGAGACATTTACAAGATGATGATTTAATAAGAGCACTAAGTTTGGACAGGCTCAAGTTAAAATACAATTTGACTTTGACTTGGCAATCCTCATCACTTTTGATCCTTTAATCTTGGTCAACCAGAAGGACTGATCAGCTGAATGAAACATAAATACTACAGTTAATTGGTTAAATTACAATCACAATTCACATGCAATAATGAAAAGATGAAAGGATGGCAAAGATGAAGATGAAGATGGCAAAAAGGAAAAGGAAAATGGAAGGAATAAAACATAAAAAGATTAGCCCAGTTTTACTTGATATTATAATCAATACTATTCTGGCAAGATTAAGTCTCAATCTTATGATGAGTATCTTAATCGTCAAAATGAAAAAGATTCAGGTTATTGTATTGATCAAAAACTAAAAGTAACATTTAAATAAATGTCAAAGTAAATCCTTAATCAGTACCAAAAGAAGCGCAGTTAATCGGATGATCATCTTTTCAAAAAAAGCTGGCAAAGTATTTCTCATTGTTCTCATGTTGGTCTCATCAAAGCTAATATCTCGGATCCAAGCTGAAATTAAAGTTAATCAAAATTCTGACATTTCTCCATCATCATCAACATCGAGATCATTTTCATTATAATCAAGAGATATACAGATTTAGATAATCAATTGTGAAACCTTGAAAAGAGTCTGTGATTTGAATGAAATTTTGAAATATTATAATCAACAAATTGACGGTTAACCGTTTCAGCACTTTGATGATATAATTTGAGTATCAACCTCAAAAATTCAGCCTATTTTTTGTGGTCTATAACAATCTCGCCTCTCCTGGTTGCTTTGTGTGATCTGGTTAATCATTCAAAAAACATGGCTGCCAATGGTTTTCCAGTTTTTTACCAGTTCTTAGATTTTTCAACTCAAACAATTATTATTAAGTTTATTTGTCAACTGTAATAATAATAATGATAAACAGAGATGGGTTTGCTCATCTATCCATGATAAAACCATGCGATTACAAGATGTAATTCAGTGTAAAGAAGAGGTTTTTGAGAAAAGCTTTCTCATATTGAAGGGTAACATAGGGAACAGTGAATAGGAAGATATGAAGAGATTATCAGTTAACATGGTTCAGTTGATTTTATTTTTCTAATATTATATTGAAGTTTACAGTTGAACTGAATGAAAACAATATGGTTGTTGGTTGTTAAAAGGTAAATCAGTTTGATTTGACTTTGAACTGAAAGCAAAAGTGTTGGTGAAAAAATACATTTTTAGCCGTTCTCAGTTGAACTTTAGGAAATTTACTTTGCCAAGGTAAAAGTTAACTCATTAAAGATTCACCATTATTGGTGATCTCAATTTAGATCGCGCGTAAATTGGTTTAGTTTTTAAATTGTAAAAATTAAGTAAAGCAAACTTGAAATTATTGTACAGCTTTTGTTTTTACTTATTTTTGATGTTACTCTCCATAAATCACTGTTAAAATTGGCAACAAATATTGTTTTTACTATTCAACTTGTCTTGTATTGATTTTCAATTGCATTTAAAAATAAAACGCCATCAACTACAATTAAAATAATAAATTTAATTTTATTGACTTGTAATTTTAATTTGAGCGCTCAAAGCAAGAAAGACCGCGTAAAACTTGCAGCCAGTCAGTGACCAGTCACTGAGTGTATGCACAGACTAAATTTACTTGTTTATTAGATTGTTGTTATTTACTTGATTCAAGTTTAATAAAATGTACTAATAAATAATCCAATATTGACCTGAAGTGAATGGTCAATTGACAATGCAGACAACATAACCTTACCAACTTTAACAATTTAATCAACATATCAACGCAAATTTGGCTATTTTCAACTATGCAACTAACCAACATCTTGTATGCTTTCCTTCAGTTTTACTTTTTTTCAATCGTGTTTTGTGATTAAACAGGCCTCTCCAAGTGAAAGTTGCCTTTAATTTGTTATTAATAAACCTTAAATTTATAATCATCATGTTAATCAATAAAGGTAATTAAGTAAACAAAGCTAATAGTGTTACAATCAAATGCCTTGAAGCTTTTCTTAAATCGTATTCTCTACTGTAAAAGTGAAGTCTTTTTTGCTACTTTCAACATTTTTTTCCGACTCCTTATTTACGTTGATTGTCTTGTTAACCATTTTTGGGTCCAATAATAACAATTATTTTAATGATGATTATAATAGTATCAATAGCTTTTACATCCTGCAATATGATTGTAATGTTAATTAAGAGATTTGATGTTTTTTTCTCACTTTTACGCTAATTTTTTGTTTTTATTTTCGCATTTTTTCTCCTTTAATTCATCTTCTCACGCAGTTGTGTATCATCCATTAACAACCAAACCAATTATTATTATATTAATAATTAAGGTTTAAACAACAGTTGAAAGTTATCATATACAGACGATCAATTAATATAAATAACGTGGATATAAAAATATAATCAAAAAGGACGGAGATCAAGCGAAGTAAGTAAATCAAAATTCACTTGTTTAGTTGTTTGAATTACCAGATTATTTATTTCATTTTTTTCATATCAGCTGTGATTAACACTGGACCGATTGTAACTGAACAAAGCCATAAATGACCAATGAACTAACCTTAAATCCCGTGGACTGAATACTTACCAGAAGATAAGTTGGCCATTCAGGACTATTGAAAGATATTCAAGCTGCAAACCCAATTGGCTTCAAGGGCTTTCATTAATGTCCAATCAAACAATTATATACGGATTGTATTACCAACTGACCCTGTTGAATGAACAAAATTCATAAGTGTTAAAATATATAGTTGAGAGTTACTGTTATGATTATTACATATCAGTTGATGAGGATGAAGATGAATATGATTAGATTTGGGTTTCATTTTAAGGTTTGTTATCAACAACATTAAACATTTCACACTCCCATTTTTATTGAGAGAGGAAATCTTAATGAATGAATGAAAATGATTATACATCTAATAATGGATAAGCCATTTTAATATTAGGATTTACCGTTTAACATTATGAGGTCAATATAGTTTATGGTTAACAAATCGATTTCTTCGTGTTCAAAAAGAGTACAACAGCAAAAGACAATCAGATTGTGTTGAGATACATAATAATGATTAATTTATTATCATTTAATCTTCACCACCTTCACCATTCCCAATCATCATTATGTATCATCAAGGTTTCCCTTTTAATACGAGTTTGTTGCTTTTTTGTTTATCTTTTCACCATTTTCATCCCTCATCATCTCTCGTCTTTCATTTTTCATCATTCATCTTTCATTTTCAACTTTCATCAATCCTCTTTCATTGTCATCATTTGTTTTTATTATCCGCTTTTTTCATTGATCATCATCACTATCATCATTAACCGTACATTTAATTTTGTCATCATGTTACAGACTCAACAAGATTGTATTAAGATGAAACAAGATGACGATGTTTAAGGTCCTGTTTAAGGTCAATCTTTAAATTGATATCAAGCTCATCTTAACTTTAATTATTGGATAATTTTTGGACATGAAAAACAACAACAAAAACAACTGCTCAACAATTCAAAAAGGGTTATTGGTCGATGATGAACAAAAAGGAAACACCAAAAGTCTGACTTTGCTGCTCCAAAACCTAAAGACACTTAAACCATGTCTACAGCAAACTTCAACTTGACCAACAGCAAAAATTATATAAAGCAATTTAAGTTGAAATAATTATAAATGTTGATCATGAGGTTTATGAGTAAATAATGAAAATCAATTGTTTATCTTGATTATCAGGCCCACATAGTAACGGAAAACCAAATATACCTAATTTCATCTTTTTGCACCCAACGTCCATTTATATTATCATTACATCATGTCCGTTGGCTTATGCTTCAGGCTTTAATCACGATGGGCATGAAGATGAAGAGGATGATGATTGACTTGATCATCATCATCATCATCCTGGCCGTCTCTCTATGAGAGTCGGTCTTTTCTGGGTCGCTGATCTTGAACGGGAGTTGAAGATGAAGATGAAAGAGAGTGAGACTTGAAATGGCGTTGTGCCTTTACTAAATGAGTAGCAAAAAATATATATATAATAAACATAACTCCCGGACTTGATCATCATTATTATCATTACTTGTTTCTAGCCCTCTCTCTCACTCACTGACTCACTGACTCTCTATTCATCTCTCTTGGATGAGTATAACGGTGCTCTAAAAGTGCTCTTGGTCATCATCATCATCACCACCAACAACAGCAATCAGTTGAAACAACATCAAATTCAAGTTTGTAGTTGTTCAAGACAACGTTCGGACACTTATACCGAGTTAAACAGTGAATCAAGTCGCGTCTCTACAAGCAACCAGGATATTCGCCATTTGACAATTGTTTAATGACTACCAATTAATTGTTAGATCATTGTTAACCATCATATTTGTTACTTATGTGTTGGTAAACAATCGCAGGCCTTCAACTCTCGCCCTCTCTGTTACACCATTAGATGTCTTAAGCTTGAACGGCATCAAAGAAAACAAATTTTTTGTTGTTTTTGATCATATTTTTGTTAATTGTCACCATTTTAATCATCAATAATTTTCAATCCATCACATGAATCAATTAAAATGATACTAGCCAGGATAACTCTAATAACCCTTGGATTAATCATTCAAAGTAAGTCTTGTTTTTTACTCCAACTCTCATCAAACTCCTAACAGATGAAAATGGTTGCTTTACCAAAATAATTAACAGAAACATCAAGACACAATTTAATTTACTTTTTACGTAATAAATTGTTAACTGATTTTATATTTAGAAACTTTCTAATTCCGTGTTTCACCAACAATTAGCCAGAAATGTTAAAATTGAAATTTAATGAAATTCCATGCAAAATATTACATTCAATGTTAAACATAATGAGAAAGTAAAATGCGTTTCTATACTAACGTGAATTTCGTGATCTTTTACCTTGCATTATTAAATGAAAGTAACATTATTAACTTGATAATGATGCTGATAATGAGGAACGGTGACAGTTGGCCATTCTGTATGATTAAAGAGATGAAAGCAAAATCCTTAAGAAACTGACCGTTCCACTGAACCTACAAGTCTACATGTGAACCTAAGCCGGCAAGGTTCTAGGTCATGAAAATGCCGTAATTTTAGGTTGTTAACGGCAACGATGATGCAAATAGTTATGATGATGAAGAGGATGGTAAAAATAAGGATGAAGAAAACGTTGATTGAGAATTCAATTCCGACCAATTGATTTCTTACCTTAAACTTATTTTAAACTCTATGCCTTACGGCCTTCTCATATCATGAGAGTAATAATGATTTTTATATTTACCTTTTCATAAATATTTGATGAAATATGAATTACATATTTAATCAAAACCAGATCATTTCAGTTTTTCATTTACAATCTAAATTGTTGACTGCACTTTCATTGAAACAATTTACTGGTTTATTTTGCAATTTTGTCCCATCTTCTAGTTTTCATTTCAAGAATAGATTTCATGATTAAAGCAACAAAAAAAACAATTACAATCAAAATAGATTACATTCCTATTTGGATCTAAAAATTCAATTCAATTTGCTTTTTTCATCAACTTTTTTTGTTATGTTTCCATTTGATGAGCTTTCCATTGTTGCTAATTGTTAACATTAACTGTTGACAATTGTGACGAAGAAATTTGTTCATTTTGATTGTCAACAATTTAAACAAATTGACCCACTAAAAGTGTTCCTAAAAAGGTTGAACTTCAAATTTCGAGTCAAATTGTTGTTCGATTGAACAAAATTTTCTCTATTTCAAGATCGAATCAATTTCATCTGATATTGTCGATTAACCAAACCAATTCACCAATTCTAATCACTTTCTTTATCGTCTCTAAACTGTGCTTAGTTAACTGTTAAATCAATTTCAAAATAGTTGCAATTTGTCGATTTAACCATTTGGTTATAAATATTTTAAACTTTCACTTGAAAAATGGCATCAAAAAGAAGTAAAATAATCAATTTTAATGTTTAATTTAAATTTTTGTTGCTTTCCATTTTCCAAGTTAAATTGTTGTTTGATTAAACTGTAATTAGTATTATCATTCAAATTCATTGAGCAACAAACCAATCCCTTAATATTAATATTAACGTTGAAAGTTTGCCTGAAGATGAACAAGAAAAGATGATCATTTTGTTTTCCCATTTTTTCCGAGTTAATTGCTCAAAATTTGTCAGCTAAATTGTCTCATCAATTTGGGTCATTTAAATGGATTGGAGATTTTTGCATAAACTGACTCATTTAATTGACCGTTTAATTGTCAGTATTAAAAGCTATTGGACAGGAAAAATGATCAATCGCCACTTGGTTTTTGCTCTTCAACTTGCATTGTTGCTTCCTTTTAATTATATTCAAGCCAGTTAATTTGCATTCAAATTAACAATTAAATTGTTCTACTGTCCATGATTAAAACTCTCATCATCCCAATGGGTAAATCAATTTCACCATTTACTTTGGTTTTTTTCCTGGTTAAAGTCATTTCAATTAGATTCGTTTTGATTGTTCAAGATTTGCTTTTTCAATCTGATTGTCACAATAATCATATTAGAGGTTGATTGTTGTTATTGAAAAATTACAAGTAAATTGAATGTTGACCCAAACAGGTCATTGTATATTAAATTGTTGACTTTAATGGCCATTTATGGTTTAATATTCAAATAATCATAATGATCATTACATTTAGTTATTGTTAAAAAGTACAATCAAGAATAAATTAACTGGTTTAACATCACGATGTATTACATTGTATTGTAAGATGAACCTTTTTTTGCCATCAAATTGTTATTTCTTTTAATAGAATGGTTGTAAAATTAAATTTAATTGAAAACAATTTGTCCCATTGTTGACCATTTGCAAATTTAATCAGTTAAAGTGTTTAACCGTTTCTAATGGATTACATGGGAATTGATTAAGATGGTGAAGAAAAGGTGAAAAGACAATTGAAAATCAATTTGATTGAAGTTACGAGTAAATAAGGGCTACGATGAAGGATTAATTTACTTTATCATGATTTAGATTTGGGCTGTTTTCATATGCTACTCAATGCTTTTAGAGTTGAATTGGCATTTTATTGATCAGTGAAGGGTCGATGAAGAGGAATGATGTTGGAAGATGTTGAATCAATTTCAGGGTTAAATGGATGTAACAAGCTGAACAAAATGGGAAAATGTTGTTGATTCCTATCCATAATCATCATGACAAAAGGTTGAAGATGAGAAATATTTTTATATCAAAGTGTTTTACAGCTTTTGCTGTTGAAAATGTCAATTCTTGATGATGATTGTGATTCAGCTTTCATTAGATTGTATAAGGTTAACACATGGAAGACATTTGGGAGGACAAAAGATGACTACATCTCTTGCCTTTACCCTTAACCATTTTCATCTTCCGATGAATCATTCAACCTCTTTTGACGATCAATATTTTTCAACATCACCATCAGAGTCGACTAAGGCTTGCATTTTACTTTTTTTGATACTGTCATTAACATTGAATTGTTAGTTTAATAATTCATGTTGATAAAAAATTAATTTTGATCGACAAAAACTGATTAAAATGAAATTAAATTGAACATTTGAACTTGCCGCGTACAAAAAAGCCTTTAGCCTTTAGGTTTTTTATCAGCTGTTATTGGCTTTTTTTGCTAATCAATTCTGATTGATAATTCATTTTTATTGATCATCTTCATTCAATTTTTGATTATAAGTTTGTGTGTTTGGTTAATTCATTGATTAACGGTCATCTAATAACTGGATTAGGTTACTTGGATCATCGATGTCGATGGTTTTGATTAAACCTTTGTTTGGTTTTTGTGTCTACTTCAAGTCTTTTTTGGTTTGCTTCTCAATTATAAAATCAATTTTATGTCTAATCAATCAATTTTAACCAAAGATGTTTTGCTCAGCTTGTTGTGATCATCATTCTCATCTCTATCGTTGAATTTATCATGTATCATCAATTCTGATTGCTCATTTCTTTCAATTTCAATCACTATTTCAATTCCATTTCAACTCAAAGTGAAAACTATTCAATCATTATTAGCCATTCTTTTATTGACTAGTTGATCGATTATGCTTACAAACACATTAGACACAATATCTTAACCATTCTCATAATTAATATAAGCTTTTTAGATTGCGTGCTAAAATTTACACTTTAAAACGGAATAATAACCTTTTTTAGTTATTCTCATAATTTATTGTATCCCATCGTCTACTTTTTGCTTCATGATTTTGTTGGAGGGAAAAGTGGATAACCTTAAATCAAGGTGTAATTGCTGATATTAGGTGAAAAAACATTGATAATGAGTCGGGTACAAGTTTGTCTCAATATTATTGAAATATTGTTGGCTTGATAAAGCAATCGCTTTATATTATTACTGACCAAAAATCGCAAATGGCTTAATATCATATATTACTATTGATTGTTATTGGAAATAATTTCGTTAAATAGGTTTGTATGTTGAAAATACTTCACGATTTGACCTTTATCAACAATAATCAGATGATAATAATAGTCATGAAAAATAATCACATTGACAGTGATATGTTTGTTTATTTCATGGTCCCTTTGTTGTTGGAGGCTTGTCATTAGGTGAATCTTATTTCACGATGGTCAATATTTACCATTCATAATGGTCATAATTTTAAATATGATAATGTAAGGCACTGATGATGATCGATAATTGTTTCAAATGGAGAATAAGATGAATGCCTGAAGATGAATGAACCAGAAGATGAGAGTGATGATAAAAAAAGCTGATGAAAGGTAAAAGGTTGTCAGTTACACATTCATCTGACCAGTCAATAAATCAATTCAGGTTTTACCAATAATAACAATAACAAGTTTATGCTCGTGCTGATTTTATCTTTTCATCATATTTTTTTTTCTTCGTTGTAAATGAAGATGAAAATATGATGGCCAGAAAAGATCGGGAGAGAGCAAGAAGTCATCTTTTTTCATCTTTGGTTTCCTTTTGTGTTCCCTTTTGCTTTATCCAAGATCAGGGTCAATTGATGTACCATGTATAACCCACATATAAATATACATATTATATTTACGGTGTTGATTTGAAAAGTTATTGCCAATTGATTGTCAGTTAAAGTCAAGATGATGATGATGATGATTCTAGAAGAATAAGAAGATAATAATTATAATCTCAATAATAATGGGCAAGGTGAGATGAGAAAGAAAAAGTTATTTTTATAAGCAACGCACAAATAACAGTGAGTTTAGTTCCGCTAACAACGTTGGATTGTTAATAAACAAGCTTTTTCTTACACTTAAACCATGATGACTAGTTTGACTTGTGAGAATGATGATGATGGTGATTATAAAATAAAGGTATCAAAATATATTGACATAAATATCGACAAGAAATTGATTTGTTAATAAAAAAAAACAATTACTTTACACAAACACAGAAGAAAGGATTGAATGGATAGGAGAAAGCATGGGAAGCCATTTTTTGCCTTCCATCCGATGAAGAAAAGGATTTAACTGTTGGACGTAAAGTGATTTCAACTTTAGATTAAATATAAATTTAGATTGCATTCATTAATCATTAATTGAACTTATAATTATCATTAATTAATGATTACTCACGATTAAATGATTATTTTAACACATCAACAGAAGGAAAAGTAAAAATCAAGCCGAATGATGACTCCCAAAGCTAAAGGTATAAAGGGCATCAAACTGGCATAGCCAGCTGACCAGTGAAAACTGTATTAAGAAGGTATAATTGTCATAATTTGTCTTTGATTGCTTGATTACTTTTCTCGTGTGAGAAATCAGAAAATAAAATCAAAAATACTTTCATTAATGGTTAACATATTGTTAAAATGTTTAAAATTGCTAAAAATAAATTTACTAAATGGTCATATTACCGATTGTAATTATCACAATTTCCCTTTCTCAATCAATCAACTGATGCTTTCAATCAACTTTAACATGCATTTTTAATTTGTTAAAGTTTTTACTTTTATTGTATATTAATAATTGTTTAATTATTTGTGATTTAGAGTGTTCTATATATATTTATTATATGTGATCTTATGTCGTTTTGGCCTCAGAATGTGCTTCACTGACTCTGACCAGGAGAAGGATTGGGTAGTGAAGGTGACCTTTGTGAAGTGACCTTACAATATCAAAATCTAAATTAATAATTGAACAAATAACCTATTAATTAAATAACTGATAAATAAAATCAAACTACTAAATTAAACATGAAATCAAAACCTGGAACACAGGAAATTTGAGAAAAATCTATTAGCCCAAAAACCAAACATCTAAATAACTCAAGATGAGTCTAACTCTACGTAATTAATAAATAATTATTCAACAAAATTATTTAATTTAAAACTAAATAAGTGTTGACCATGTTGAGTGGTGGAAATGGTTTACCCTAGGATGTTTGCCTTGACCTTGGTCAAACTCAGGATGACTATCTGAAGCACTCAGCAAGATCCTGTATACATATCACCAGCACCTTAATCATCTAAATAAGAACTGTTAAACAGCTAAAAATTTTAAAGATGAATTCAATATTGAAAATTTAACAGTAGAAAATCTACGACCACATGAAACTAATGAAAGAATCAGGACAAATATATTTAATAACTGTAATTTAATGATTCAATTATTCAATTTATTTATGCTCTTTTTGTAAACTTAAAGCGGTGGAATGTACCGCTATGGGTGTTTGTTTTTTGTAAAAACACCAGATGGATTAGCTCTACGATTGATCTTTTCCGCCTCGACCCTCTGTCGGGCAAAACTGTAATAAGTTTGCTTTTGCTTTAATAAACTGCAACTTTCCGTTTTGTTTCAAAAATTTCTCTTGCTTTTGTTTTTCAAGTCTATTTTTTTTCCTTCACTCATTATGTTTCTTGTTTTGTTTTTGTTTGTTAATCAAATTGTTAACTGTAAACAATCAAACCCTTAAATTGAGGTTACACCGAGTTTAACAACAAGCCAATTGAACTGTCAAATTTATTACAAATCAACATCTTATTGTATTGAATAATTTAACAAAATTGCTGTCTCTTTCTCTATTGGATTTTGCTGTTGGCTTTTTACTTTTTAGGCTGTTAATTTTACTGTATTAAGTGATGATTGACATTTCTCATAATTAACTGCAACTTCTCAAAGGAAGGTAAATCATGTTATGAAATAAACTACTGTGATTAACATAGCTGATGATTACATGGTGATTGGTGTTGGTTAGTTTCATTATTATCATCGTTTTAACTGTTTGGTTACAAGAAAAAAAGCCTTAATTTACACTTTTGTGGTAAAAGCAAAACAAGGCTGTTGGTGAACTCAATCAAATGAAGTGCCAAAAAGAAGATGAGAAATTAACTATCTTATGATAAATAATCAGTCGATTGGAATGCGGTCACCAGTAACCGGAATAATCTTTATGTAACCGGATTGAGTTTAAATAGGATTAACAGTATTTTTGGGTTGCATAAAGCTGATTAACATTGGTGACTTGTTGTCATCATTATGATTATCATAACCGTCATCAAGGTATTCGGCAACATTTAAAGATTCTTGGTGTTAGTGTATCAAAAATTTCATAATACTTAACATCTTGGTTTTCATCAGACACTTAGCAATATGACCTTAAGATTAGCTGTGGTTAACTGGATGGTTAGTCTGATTTGAAGTAAACTTTTCTCAATCTAACAGCTGATATTGATCGTGAAAATTTAGTTTCCTGATTTTTATCCACATTGCTATCACTTGAATCAAGTTTGGCTTCATCATTTTGCTTGTGGTTTTACCTTTAAAAATGGAATAAAGAATTCAAGTCAAATGGAGAGCAAATTACGGCAATTAATCAAAACCATGATGTTGATTCAATGAGTGGAGACTTAATCAACACCTAACACTACTGAAAGTATGGTTTCATTTTGTTTGATCTATTGTGTTGGTCAGATCTTTAATGATTAACCAAAAGCCATTAGTTTACTTTGTTTTTTAGTTATCATGTTAACCAACATCTCATACCATTGATTTGCCATCAATAACGTTAATAGTTATTGATGATATAAATGATGATATGTTATTGAGTTTAGAACAGCTAAATTTCTGATCGAAACAACCAAATTAAATGTTAATGTTTCTCTTTTGATCAATATGTTTGGTATCATTTATTTCATGATTGATCATCTATTTAATCAAAACTATATTTGGTTCAAGAACAAAAACAAAACCCAAGATGTTTGATTTATAAACTCAAAGCTCATGAAATCTTGAAATCAAACAAGACCCTTTTGGTCAAATTTTAACCCTTATATAACTTTATTACTGACTCATTGTTGTAAATCATTAACTGATTCAGTTGATTCAAAGTCTATTCTCATGTTTTCATCCATTGAATGTGAAAAGCGAGGGAAAAGCAACCATTTTCAAAACCAGTTTTATTGAAGCTTGATTCAACTTTATCTTCCGATGACAATTTGCATAAAAATTAATTTCTTTTTTTCTTTCTATTTAATTTAATTAGATGAGTTAATCCTTGGACAATCACAGCGAGGTCCATACTATGGTACTTATATTGGCAAATTAGACACAACTTTACACAATGTGGCCGGAGATGTATTCTCGGTGGATGAGAATACAATTTTCATTAAAGGCTTCAGTTATGATGGATCAGCTCCTGATGCTTATTTTTGGGCAGGAACCACAACTAACCCTGATGTCACTGGTTTCATTGTGCCTGATGAGAAAGGATCGTAAGTTAATTAGATTGATTAAAGTTTGTTGTTTACAAATGAAAGTCATCTTGAAAAGTGAAAACAAAATGTTAAAGCTCAGATAATGCATCTTTAACAAGACCTTTTGTTTAAATTGTTTTTTGATACAACTCATTATCAATTAGCTTTTCACTAATTAATCTATTGACTTAAGAAAGCTTTAATCAAATTAACATGTATATTGTTTGTAGCTTTATGCCGGGTTAAACAAACCCGAAACGTTTCATGTTCACAGTTTAGATGTGATTTTATTAATAGCTTTTTTGTTGTGTTTAATTTAAAATTGCAATGATGAAATAATTAGAAATGAGTATTGAATAAACATTAAAATTAGCGATGAATCAATTCATTATGAACATTTCGCTTGCGTTATGCTTTATTAGTGTATGTTATTGGGTGAAAAGCACCATACTTTACATAAAAAGATCATCAAAAGGCTCAAAAAATTAGGCAAGAAACAAATGATTTGTTAGTTAATTTGTTTTTACTTTATTTGATGATCAACTTAACAATCTTTTTGCTTTAGATAATTCAAAACTTAACATTCGTTATAATTTAAACTCAGGCCTCACCTTAATTAAATTGCAATTTTGGTAGTCATAAAAAAACAACTGAATAGGTATTAGATAATCAAACAAAAAAGCTGTTAATATTGTTGAGGCTAATGAGGGTTATAGTATAAATTATAACCATTACAATGTTATTAATAGCAACAACAACCAAGACAATATTGAACATTATGAAATAAGAGGTAAACAGCGAGTAAAACACGATATTTAATAATAAGAGACTATAAATGACCGTTAATGAACCTACCGTTACTGATATTTTTGTTTTTGCATTTTCTTTCTTTCCTAACCAGAACCAAACCTCTTGGTGCTTATACCAAAAAAGATATTGTGCTGCGTCTTCCGGAGGGCAAAACATTCCGTGATATCAAATGGTTTTCAGTTTGGTGTCGTAAATTTAAAGCCAATTTTGGACACATCAATATACCCCGTAATTTGATTATACCTACACCTGTTGAGATAAGGCCATTGTCCCAATTGGAGCATGGTGTTAAATCTGGTCCCATAACCATTGTCGATGCTCAAACTTTTCTCATCAATGACTTCCATTATGATGGACAAGGTCCTGCTGGTTATTGGTGGGTCACTCCTGGTCCAAGGCAAAGTTCAACAGGTTTAAGGTTGAAAGATGAAAATGGTTCAGATAAACCATTGAGAAAATATTCCGGAGAAACTGTTGTCATCTCGTTACCTGAGGGTAAAACAATCTGGGATTATGATTGGGTTGGTGTTTGGTGTGAAGAGTATCAAGTTGATTTTGGTAACACTCGGATACCACAAAACATTAGGGTTCCTCCATCGCCCAAAATGCTTGGAGTTAAACCCGAGGTAAGTCAACAATCATTAAATAATACAACAATAGTTTCCATTGAAAAA
This sequence comes from Tetranychus urticae, assembly GCF_039701765.1. Lineage (NCBI taxonomy): Eukaryota > Metazoa > Arthropoda > Arachnida > Trombidiformes > Tetranychidae > Tetranychus > Tetranychus urticae. Next base: position 3,041,450 of record NC_142959.1, read on the forward strand.
TAAATGCTTTACTGTTATCTCGATCTGTTCACTCAATCATCAGTAGAGCCTTGAAAAACGACTACATTTATGTTTAAATTTGATTCTCATCAAATGTAAATTGTCTGAATTAGAGATCTGTATCATCTTATTGGTACAATTAACAGGATTTAAAGTGTTCTTTTTCAATTGATACTTTTGTTTGGAAATATTACCTGAATGTGTTTACTCAGCTTTTACTTGTTTTTGTTTGTTAATTGTTCCATTTCTTCATCTATTCCCATACAGAGTAAATTAAACTGTGAAGTCCTCTATGATCAACTTGGTTTTGAGTTACGCTGGGTAATGGATGGTGATGATATTGTCATGCAACTTGTCGGTAAAATAGGTAAATCAAATGATTTTAAATTACTAAATAGTTGAAATGATTATTCTTCAAAAAAACGATATTCTTTTTGTTTTCTCTGAAACCTTTTTTTTCACCTCTTTTTTGCGCTCACCTTTCTTCTTATATAATCATGTTTCTTGTTACAACACGCTCTAAATAACATTATTCGACCCTGATCCTGACCCTGATTTTGACCCTGAACGGACCATGAAATTCATGGATTGGTTAAATTCAAGAATTTCATTCAATACCTTCCTTTAGTTTTCCTCTTTCAAATATAAATATTCATATTACGTTAAAAATTGCATCTATCATTAGCTTATTGTGAAAATGTGTTGGATTCAACACAAGTATTATATCTTCCTTTGAACACCTCAACTAATACATTTTTAATTTGTTGTAAATACATTAAATATTAAATGTTATTCAATTTTAATTTAAAACAGAACCAAATGAATATATGGCCTTTGGACTATCTAAGGATGACTCTAAATCAAACATGGTCGGAGCTGATGCTGTTGTTACCTGGTATGGTCCCAATGGGAAAGGTCACGCTGTTGATTATTATCTTGGCAGTAAAGAACAGGTAATTTTATTATTATCAATTATCTGATTAAATTTCATCGTTGTTATTAAATCAAGCATCATGAAATAACCTAATTAGAATTAAGATAGTTTTCAAATTGATCTTTGCTTCACGGATCAACTACTTTAATGTTAACAAGAGTCCAACGGGAGTTGCAAAAATTGAGAAATTAAAACTTCTTCTGATGAGCCTTTTTTTATCAACCAATTTATCTCCATTGATTTGATTTTGATCTTTTTTCTCTAAAACTCAAATTCCATTAAAATATTCTAATAACAATAAGTAACGATAAAATTTGTGCTAACATTCATAGCATACAAATTGAAATGGTCCATTTCATGTTTAACTTGATAACTGGTTTCAAATGTTTGTCTTTTCATTTTGTCATTGAAAATTATTGGTTTGAAATGTTTATTAATACGATTTCTGTATTTTAATTAGTGCGTTGGAACAACTGGAAGCTGTCCTGATTTGAAATATTCTGGTGCCTCAGATAGTATAACTCTTCTTCATGCAGCCCTGGTTAATGGATTCACTTTGGTTACATTTAAACGACCACAATTAGGAGGTGAGCATAATTTATTTGTATTGATTGACACTCGATAGTTTAACTATTTAACCTTGATACATCAAAGTGTGTAATTTTTTTCTAATTTTGGTTAACAATTTGAAAATTTTTCTTTCCGATTCTTCTTTATTTGAGTCTATTGAAGCGATGAATGGAATTATCAATTGCATTTTTCAAGCTTTTTTCAAAAATACTTCATCACCCAGATTAACAGCGTTTACACATTCAATTCAATCAATGTGTTATCGAAGGCTTACTGACCTCAAATATCTAGGATATCACCAGTTTAAGATTTCTTGATTTGTTCAAGTATCTTTACTATTAATTATTAGAAAAATATTAGCTTTAGATATTTAATTTTGAATAGTATTTTAAATTACTCAATGAAATGCTAGCATGAACCGTAATCATTATTAAATTTTTGAATAGGATGATGAATTAACACAATAAACACAATTTTCACCATTTTTTGTTCTTTTTTTTCAATTTTACTTGAGCAGTCGATGATAGATTTGATCAACATGTTTATAGTGATGGCAATCAAGCAGTTATCTGGGCTATTGGTCCACTAAATGATCGAGATGAAGTATCTTACCATAGATTGAGATCACGAGGAAATGTTTTCATTGATTTTGCACGAACACCTAAATGGAATTGTCCAAATTCAGAAGCATCATCACCTTCCACTTCTCCTTCATCATCGGGTTCTCCAGCATCATCATCACTTCCATCTACACCTTCTCCATCTTCAAGAGGCTCTCCACAAAACAATGCACCATCAGCTTATCCTCCTCGATCACCTAAACCTCAGTCAACATCAACATCAGCAGCCTGGGAAATTCCTCCCGTTATTTGTCCCTCTGATTACACATTTCGAGCCCAAATTGGACCAGTTGGAGGTAAGAAAGGTTATCAAGGAATAACTGGTAAAGTTGGATGGGGAATTGCCTGGTATATCAATGGATTGATTATTCCAGAATTAACTGTTGAACGTGGTAAAACATATACATTCATTGTTGAAGGTGGTAATGACAAAACTCACTCTTCTCGTCGTCATCCTCTTTACATAACTGACTCTCCTGAAGGCGGTTTTGACCATAAAACAGAAGAAGAACGTAGAAGAGAGCGAATTTTTGCTGGAGTCGGTATAACCAAGCGAAATGAATTGGTTCCAACAGCTGAAGGGCGATACTGTGAATGGAAAATTGATACACGAACTCAAGAACAACCAGATAGTTTCAAAGATTTCTTTGATTTCCAACGAACATTATCATTACAATGTTCCTCGGGTGAACCAGGAATCTTGAGATGGAAACCAGACGCAAACACACCCGACACAGTTTACTATCAATGTTACACTCATCGTTATCTTGGTTGGAAAATACGAGTTGTTGATTCATGTGATCAATTGGCATCAGCATCGATAACACACATTTATCAAACATTGGCAGATAATTCAACTCGAATAGCATCTCCGCAAAGTTTAGATCTTGCACCTCGTCGTAAATCAGAAAAAAGACAGCGTAAAGCTGGATCTAATAACAGAGGACGAGGCGCGTCTTTGTCTCCATCCAACATAAATAATGTTAATAGTGTTACCAAAAATAACTCAACAAGATTACCAGCAAAACAATCTTCCGATTCGAATGAGATGAGATTCAGAGAAAGAAAGCCCGTTCTTGGTTACACAAGTCCATATTCACCATTTCCTCGTTTTGTAACTCCTTCAATGCCAGTTTTGTATTCCTCGGTAACACCAAACCTTCCTTATATCCCAATTGGACCTATTAGACCTTTAGATATGCACATTGGCCCAGTCGCGCCACCTCCACCTCCACCCTTTAATCCAATGCCAATGAAGCGAAACCCAATTTATGTAAGACAAAGACTTCCACCTCCAATCCCGCCTACACCTTCGCGTTCACTTGTACCAAAATCAACTCATAAATTGCCATCTGGTACTATGGGCAGAAGAAAGTCAACAACCGCTGTACCAATGCGATCAACTACGATACCAGCATCAGTTTCACCCACAACAAAGCCAATGACAACAGTCCCAATGATACCTCCAACCAAACCATCAACTACACCTAAACCCAATTTATCGACTACAACAACAACAACAACTAAGCATCCAACTTCACCCATTGCCGTTGAAACTGCTGAACTTGCTGACAATCTTCATGGTGGTTTCCTTCCAGTCTTGATCAACTCCAAGGGTCCAACTACAATTACAACTTTGCCACCAAAAACAACAGTCAGGGAACCAGCTCAGACAACAGCTAAAGATATTTATCCTTTGTTTAATAGTAATCTAGATTTGAAACGTAATCCAAATACTGGATTACCGTCAACTAAGCTACCTTATTATTTAACTACCTTGGCCGCCATGAATTCAACATTTAGTCCAAACGAGCTGAATAATTTGGGTTACAGACCAACAAATGATCAAGATAAATGGGAAAATATCTTGCTACCAACAAACACTGCCATCGACAGCTCTGGCGAATCAGATTCAACTAAAATTGACTCAAAAGAATCATCTTTACTTGATCAAGTAATCTATAAAATGATTAACCAATCTCTCGGACTGAGTAATGTTTACCCTCTGGCTACAAAAGATTCATCAGAAGAAAACAATAATGAGGACAAAAAGGTCGACTCTATGACTTCCTCAGAAGTTTTTGATCCATCATCAATATTGGCATCGTCAACATTGAACAACAATTTACCATCATCATCATCAATACCATCTTCATCATCGATCCATTCCCAAGCAAGTCCAGAAATAATTGAGAAAGGATTAACAGGAATACCATTTAGTTCAAAACCGATCATATTACCAACATCAACGGTGCCAATAAACCTTTTCAGCAGCCCAATAATCACTAGTCACCCGATTATGGATTACCAATTTTTCCCATCATTTTACTCAACCCACTATGGCTTAGGACCTGTATCATCTTCTTCCTCCTCATCACCACCGCCTTCGTCTTTAACTTCATTGATGTCACCTTCATTATCATCTTCAATTAATCCATCAGATTTATCCTCTAGTCATTTACCTTACACCGAAACAGTTAAACAAACAACAAGTATTAATAATAACTTTGGTGAATCAATGGAAACATCAACAGTTTCAATAGACGAATCTAGCAATTCTGATCCATTTGATTTCTTTGGATCTGACGGCATGAGTTTATCTTCGTCTTCATCTTCATCATCTTCATCCAACAGTACTGATGATGCTATTTTATCACACATTATGTCTTTAATTGCTGATAATGCAGCTCCTCCAGAAGTTAAAATTGTTTCTAAATCAGATGGAACCGTATCATCGACTCACGTTGAAGTGCACCACAATTTAAGCAAGAGATCCGCCCATCATCACCATAATCACGATGATGGTTTCGATCATGATGATGTGCACAAGCCATCATCATCTTCTACATCATCCATTTTATCTTCAGCTTCAATTTCTTCGGGGAACAAGGTTTTCAATAATTGGTCATTGGTGGTAAATTTATTTGTAACTCTGTTAACATTAACACTATTTTCAAACTAATTTTTTGTAATCAGATTATATATTTTTTTACTATTCATGATTTAATAAACAAAAATTGAATAATTCTCATTAAATTTTATACATACAATTAAAAAATGACTTGGCCAAAATTAAATCCTAATCAGATTCAAATACCATATTTAGCCATATTTCTGACCTTTGAGCTATCTTAAATTTCTTTTCATGAATTAAAATTCGAGAACAAACAATTGATCATTTTTCATAAAAAAATATTATTTTCAATTCAATCACTATGATTTTTCTGACAAATCTGAGGAATAGAAATATGTCACAAAGTGGAAATGTATTTCCTTTAGCTTTATGCCTCCAAAATTTGTCATTTTTTATGATTTAAATTGCTTCAGGCTTAAATAAACCACAAACTAGTAAGCTATTTATTAATATAAATATAAATATGAAAATTTATTTTCTAGTGAGCTATTTATAAACAAATTTTGTTATCAATTCAATATCAATATATGGTAGCACAAAAACTGACAAAACAGGAGTATAAAATTGATTCTTTTTAAATTTATCTAAATTTCAATTATTAGGAAGATTGAAGCCAGCTGGATATAGTTTTGATGTTCCAGGTCGATCTTCAGCCATATCAGTTACCTATGGTAAGACAACAAATAAAACAAATTCAAGATTAGACTTAAACCATTCAGATAGGAGCAAAGCAAACCAAGTACTTACCACAGACCAATCAATAAATTTCCCACTATCGGTGTGTTTTGGGCGGTTCGTATTGATCCGAGGAAGTCTATTTATTTTTTCCTCATACGTCAAGTCATCATGCCTGATTGGTCGATTAAGAGGCAAGTCCTTTTTACGGATTAAACGATGACTAATTTTAATTGCACAAGAATTATTATCCTTAATATTACCATGGGGATATTGGGCAACGTTTTTAAGTGGAGATGTCTCAGGACTTTGAGATAATGAAGATGAGGTGGAAGTTGGAGAGTTTGGTTGAGATGCCTCATCGCTTGAGATAGCTGAGTCGTTTTTAGCTCCGTTCTGTTCCCATTGTTTCCTAGATGAAGCACCAGAATAGGCTTTTGGCAATTTTTCAGTTAGAGTCTCTAGTTGACACTGAATACCGACTGATTTAGTTTTTCTAGAAAAAACTTTGTTGTAAAATTTGAACTTCTCACTCAGAATATCTGAGATAACTGGGATGCTGTCAAAATTCATTCCTTCAACGTCAACCATTTCACCTTGAGTTAAGTAGTATGGAGAGAAACATTTCATCGACCTGAGAGCAGTGTATTCTTGTGGTGAAATGTATTTTACATTATTTAAGTAGTGATACTGCTTCATTAGCGTTGGGAAGAATAAGTGCTTCAACATTTCAGTGCGAAGCTCATTGAAAAGCATCACCAATGAACGAGCATAACTGGATCCAGTTTCATCAAGGGGTTTTGATAACAGTTTACCTTTACCACAAACTTCATAAAAGTTTTCTTTGTCAGCCCAAGGTAAATCAATTTGTAGGTACTCTGCGACACACTTGTCGTAAGGTTTGATTTCTTCTTTTCTCCTTCCGTATTTGCCGGGGTTTCGCATGCCCAACTCGCAATCCCAAACCAATGTATCATCTACATTGTTCAAATCAACCTTATATAGTTTATAAAGCCGGGCAGCAGTCACACTACAGTTGTACATCACTTTACAAGTATCCTCTGATTCCAAGACTTCTTTTACTTTGTTCATCATACCAGGAATAATGGGAAATACAAAGGTTCCTTTATCACAGCCAAAAATAGCGAAATCAATAGTAGTATCTCTTTCATTACTCCAGGGTAAACAAGTGAAGCCAACCTTACAACTCGACTTAAGAGTGGAAATGGCCTCTGGTAGTTTAGGATCACTCACTGAATCGAATCTGACAACGGCGTTACATGAAACTTCAAAAATTTCTGGGTCTAAAACAAAATCAAACTCTATTGATTCAAATTCAATTTCTGCTGAAGGCGGCACATCCAAAGTTACAGGCTTCACTACATCAGCTTCAAAATCATCATCATTTTCAAGTTGCTCAAATGTTTCAGGCTTTTCCTCCAATTTGGCAAGTAGAGATCTTTCAGCTGCATGAACTTTAAAATCATCAATATCAACTGAGACATTCTGTGTGAGACAGATAAATTTTCCCTGGAAATCACGATAACTGTAATTTTGTGTGAGATAACAAGGTGTGCCATCATCTTTTTTAACTGTATCACAAAAGAGCGAGAAAGAAAGAGAGAAAGGGAATCAAAGACGGGTTAAAACAAAGAGGGGTATCAGGGATATTATGGATTAAAAGAGGGAAAGTGTATTTAAATTTTACTTACGGTCGACAAAATGAAACACGTTTGTTTTAGAATCAAGACCTTGTAGTTTTCCAGTTAAGTGTTCTGATGGTGGTGAGGAAATTCAAAATAAGCAAAATAAAATGATGAAATAAATATAAATGAATTAACAATACAAGAAAATAAAAGATGTTTCAGCTATTAGACTCGAGTATATTTCAGTACATTACCTCCAGTAGTCAACTCAAATTTGATGATACAATTCACCCATGATTGCAGATTTCTTGAGTCAAAAATCTTGGGATGTGAATTTATAACAGACATTATAAGTCAATTAATTAAAAGAAATTAAGAACTTAAAATAAAAAAATAATGATGAAAAAATAAATTTATAAGATAGGCTGAACAAGAATACAAACTTTTAGTCAGTTAGACGGTAATAGGAGATCTTTGGTTTAACTAAATGCACTTTAAGGTTGACTGTAGTTTTGAGCATGTGATTAAATTAAATACCCAAAATAAATAACGGCTCCATCTACTGTTTCAATAGATTAGATTAGTTGATTAGTGAGTAATTTAGGCAAATGTTTAGACTCAAAGGTCAATTTTTAAATTAGATTATTCTAGCTAAAAATGGGACTTGTTTGAAAATGGCTGTTGAGAAAATGTTATCAAGAGGCAATTAACTTGGACAGCCAAAGATTATCAACATGATATCGAGAGTAAATAGGCTAAATCAAGATGTGTGTGTCCAAGTAATGTGAGCGACTAACAAAATTTGTCCGAAATTATTTTCACACTGATAAATATATATTTATATTCAAATATATCATATTAATTGATAAAGTACAAGTTTGCGTGTGACAGATCAAAATTTAAAATTGAATTTTTGTTTTCTTTAGTGTGTAAGTTCAAAAAAAGTCCAGGTCAAGATAAAAATTGTGTATTTCAAGAAAGATGTTTGATGTTATTTCAAGCAAAAAGTGGTGACAATCTTTCTTGAATCATATTAATTGTGAATGGTCGAATCAATGGCGAAATAATGTTACTGATCTGAAGACTTGATTTTGAGTGTTCCAAGTGTTCCAAGAGATTTTAAATACAATTTTTTTTTGTAATTTTGATGACGATAGAGCAAATACAGTGGCAAGGCTTTTGACGCATGAAAATACCATTTGCTAACTCAAATTCAATTTCACGCATTCAGATCTCATAATTAATGAGTTGCTCATCTAATCCACTTTTTTTTACAATCATTAACAACGTTTATTTGGTCATAACAGACATTGGTCACTCAAACCTGGCCAGCAAAGCAAAAATCAAATCGCTAATGGGATGAATCACATTTTTTTGAAGTTTTTTGTTTGCCTTAAGAACCGTATTTAACCAAATCGAAGTTCTTTCGATTGATTTTTACTGTTTATAATTAAATTGGTTAATAAAAAACATATGCTCTGGTTTTATTTGAATTTAACTCTCTTGCTTTGATTCGATTGGCACTTTTTTATCGTCATCACCAACAGCATTAGATTTTCCATCACTTGAAGATGCTGACGTAGAAGGTTTATCATTGCTAGATCCATCATTATTTTTCACATCTAATTTTAATCCAATAATGTTACTTTTATTATCGACGATAGGAGTATTTGTTTGTGAAAACCTTTGTATTCGTAATTTCCTAACATCATCTGGAACATGATTAGTTTGACTAACTTTCTGTGAATTAGAATTAGATGATGAAAGATTATTGATGTTATTTGACGAGGAGGACAAGTCTCCTTGTCGATCAAGACCAACCGAAAGTGGGCCAGCGACTAGTTGATATTGGTTAAGTTGAGCAACAGCAGAATCTAGAAGATTTTTTATGTTGAGAAGACACCTTATTCTAGCCTCAACAGCTTCTCTTTCGTTACCTTCCATCCGCCTGAGTTCTTCATCGGTTAATTGCGATAAATTCGGTGGAGAGGCAGCCATGGGAGGTACAGGCGGAGGGAATGGCACAAAAGGCATAAAATGAGGAAATCCGGGCAAAGTGAATAATGAACGAGGTAATGAATTAGAAGTTGTTGCAGCAGTACTGCCAGAAGTAGTTGTTGTTGATGATGAAACTGACGCAGATGAAACTGATGATGACGGCGAAGACGATGATGCACCGGAATTAACACTTGTTGTATTTGTGGTTGTAGTGATTGTGGTAGTTGCAGTTGAGGCTGGAGTTGAAGATGATTGCTGTGGTTGTTGTTGATTAGCAGCTGGCTGAGCTTGGTGTTGATTTTGTTGCATTTGCTGTGCAAACTGTGCCAGAAAAGGTCCCAATAAAATTTGAACTATTTGACGAAACAAAAAAGAGATGAGTAGTTAGTAAAACTGATTACATCAGGTTGAATTTGAGAATTGATATCACAGTCATTCCCGTTTCTAAATGGAAAGTTCAATAAAGAAATAAATTGTAACTTTAAAAATGTCAAGGTAACTTAGGGTGCCAGAATGTAAAAATGGCATTGGCAAAGAATTTGCTAAATCTGCTTCAAAGTATGGTCCTGAATTTCCTATCGAATATGGTTGTAATTCTTTGATAAAGATATGACAGGGATTAAAACTCTCTACATACAGTACGATAAACAATAACTATAGAATATAATTTGAAGCAATTTAGCGAGTCATAGTCTTAAAGTAGGGAGAATAAATATAATTTGGTAAAAAACTGATTGACTGAATTCACAGTAATTAATTCAAGTCATGGGACTTCTTACTAATTTATAACTCTTTGCTTGCAAATTAGATATTAGCATAGTTTCTAGGAAATACGATAGTTTAAAGTTATTTAATCAGAATGACGAAACTAAACGTTAAGTAATCGAATATTTAGAGTTATTCTGCAAAGCTATTGAAACAGCTTAAGTCATAAATTATTCAATTGACACTTGCAAAAACTAAAATTCAAGTTAAAACTGCAAAAATTTGAAATGAAAACAAAAACATAAAAATCAGAAGATAACGCATTCGATAGTCTGAAAAGATTCTTTGAGGAGAATCGAAAGTTTTAAAAGAAATATAAGAAGAGTTGGTATTGAAACTTGAATGAAAACAGGTAAAAATGATACTTTCGGAAAAATCAACAAACCTTGAGGAGGTAGAGGAGGTTGAGCTTGCTGAAGAACTGGAGCTCCTTGTCTTGCTTGTCGATTAGCTGGTTGAGGTGCCGGTTGAGGCGTTATGGTTTGAAGAACGTCCATTCTGCAAGTTGGACATGTTTGCTGCCTTTGGAACCAAGATCGCAGACATGAGACGTGGAAAATATGATTGCAAGGAAGTTTTTTAGCTGATCCATTACCAGTCATCTCTTCACGACAAATAATGCAAACATTATCATTATTAGCTAAGTCTTCAGCTGTTGCATTTGGATACAAGGTGTTCATATTTCTGATAGCCCTTCGAGACATGATGACATCACTGAATGCTTTCCTTAAGGCTCTCATGCTTAAATACATAGGTCTTATTGCAAATAATGGGAAGGTGTGAATTTTCATCATGATTGAAATAAAAGAGAGATAAAGAAAAACTTTTCCAACGCTCATTATAAGTTCAGTATAGAGTAAATATACAGCCTTATTTTCCCAAGGATTTTCACGCCGGAGATCCATAAAGTGTAAGCCATATTTCATTACTATGTTGATAACAGCCGTAAAAAGAATTGCATACTAATGAGGAATAGAAAATCAATAAGTTAATATACAAAAATAAAGATAGATTAATTATTAAATAGATATGTATTTACCTCAAATCCAAATACTAATTGAACTGAAGCTCCTCTGGTCATTGTGCTATAATAAGCTAAGTTCACGAAGAATATGTCAAGCGATGCTAGTAAAAATAACAGCGAGATAACTCGAAAATGGAAAATGAATGGTATATTTGGACTTCTTTCCATGAAATCAACCCTATCTTCAGCTAACCAATGAAAACATTTTAGGAACAATAACAGGGTGAATAGTGCCACAAACTTCGGGCTTAAATCATCCCTGAAAACAGTGAAAGCAAGGCATGTTTCTGTAACCGCATACCAAGCTCTTTCAATCAGATGTTCCATCTCAGCTGCTCTCAATTGACCAAAGAATATCCTCCTCATTAGCTTACCTGTAGATAAAATGATAATGAAAATAATTGATTAAAAATTCCGTCAAAAAATTACAAAAACCCGTAACTGATAATAAAATCAGCTGTTGGCTGAAGCGTTATCAAGATTGCTACAATATGGAATGTACAAAAGATATTATGTAAGACTGATTTTAATCCCATGACTCTTCTTGACTGATAGCAATAATTGAAAATGTATAACAAGGGAAGAGTTTATGATTATATCCAATGAGAACAAAAGCCATTGATTATAGATTTTGAATATTATACAGAATGAAAGGTAACTCGCGAATAAGAACAAGCTTAATGTCAACGAGGTGATGAGACAGGTTTGGTCAGAATTTGCAAAGCTTTCAAATTAGTGAATCAGGTTATTGTTATACACATATTATTACGTACCCATAAGAAGGACAAAGACAAAAGCTTGTGAATAAATTACCGCCATAGATGGATTAGATTTAGTAATATAGACAACCGAAGGATAAAACTGTTTCTTCTGATAATATGCGTTCCCAATGACGGCCATGGTTAACAGGATTGAGACAACCGTTAACATTAACGATTTAAAGTCTTCCATCTTTGAAACTAGATGATGGTTGAAGGAATAAATAATCGACAGCAAAACTCTAGTAAGAGAAAGTAATGTTGTTACAATAAAAAACAATCAAACATATCAAAATCAAAAGACACGTAATCTAAATCAAAGAGAAACAAGACAACTTTAGTGAAAAAACAGCAAAACAGTTGATCGATGTATCGATGATGAACTATCGCAGGACTAGAAATTTCGTTCACTTTATTGATTATAGATGGAACAGTTTTTCATTTAACTGTATTTAACTTTAACTGTTTTGATTTGAATCAATTCAATCATTCAATTTCAATCATTTGAAAAACTCAAGCAAAAAAATCTCAGCTATCGTTTTCTGATGATTGAAAAGTATTTGAAATAGTGTTTTGAAATTGAAAAAAATGACTTTACTTTTGTTTGACGTTATATTGGTTTTTTCATCAATTGAAATGTTAACAATATCAAATATGTGATCAATAATCAGAGATTATTTTAACAAAAGGAAAGATATCATATATTGATTATAAAGCTAGAAAAATGGTCAGAAGTCTAACAGATGATTAAATTAATTGTTTACACCAGTAAAATGATTGTAAGAAAAAAGTTAGATTGAGTTGGAATCGTAAAATCAACTTTGCTCTGTGACTTCGTATGTTTTCATCTTTTGTGCCAATTAAGTACATTAATCTATCCTTTTTGCGATTCATGATCAATTACATGGAAAGAAATTAATGATTCTTTCAGTATTATTTTATTAGTTGAATGTCTCTGCTAAGTGAATATTAGTAACCTATGAATTTAATATTAAACTCAAATTGGAAAATTTTATTAGTAAGTCAATAATCAGTGCGCCGTACGCTCAGCTTGATCAATATCGTCAGGCCATGCATATGTAAGATGAGATACCAAATTATCAGCAACGGTTCCAAAACCAATCATGAGAAATAAGCCGATTACAGCAATTGGAGCTAAAATCGGAGCAAAAAAGAGGGCAACTATACCTAGAACCAAAATGATTGCTCCCAAAATCTAAAACAACGAGAAGGATATTGAATTAAAATATTATATGAAATTGTAATTTGATTTTTCCGACAAGTTAAACTAATTTCCATTTCATTCAAAGGTGTACTTACCATAAGTCCGAGACTCAAGTAAATATATCTTTGAATCTTTTTCCGTCTTTCCGTACTAATAACTGGAGTTAACATTATAAAATAACACAACAGATAAAACTTAACAACAAAGCTTCAGATTCAACTCACAATGATGTCAGATTGTGTGTTAAGACTACGGAGTGATTGGAAAGTTTCTAGTGTGTGATGTGTTGCCTTAGTTGGGTAGAAGAGTGACAGTGAGAGTAAACCTTTTACTATACGAATGAAACAGCAACTAAACAGTGTCTTTGCTCCCAGAAGGGGATAATCAAAGAGCACCTCACGCCAGAAACCTTCCGATTACTCTGTAATCTTAACTCTTTGGAATAATCAATTGATGCGCCATCTACCAGAGTATCTATTTTGATTTGTTTCATTCTCTAGTTGCAACAGTTGTAAGACTTATTTTAATTAAGACTTCAGTAATCAATAAATTTCCATTTTAAATTCTTTATTTAACGATTTCTGATTCGTTTTGATTAAAAACTCTGAGGTTCCAATCTCTGCGAAAATCTATCTCTAAAAAACTTCCTCTATGCATTTTCTTGTACCTTTACTAAACCTTTATACCTAACTCTTTGTTCCAGTGCGATTTTCATAGCACATTGTTTTGAATGATGAATTGTGTATTAATGACTCTAATGTTATTTTATCGTGATTAATCGGTTTCTCTTTCAAGATTTAATGTTTTTTCATCTTATTGAAATTTCTTGCTTAATTTATTTTGAAACTGCTAGCAAAAAATTCATCAAACATTTGTGATAACCATTTTGGTTATTTTCTCATCAACAGATTACGTGTTTTTAGTGTGTTTATTGTATTTTAGGACAAAACTTGTCTATTAAAATTAACATGGCAAACATATATTACAATCAAGAGTTCAGATCAACACTACAAATCGATTTAGGAGGAATTAAACCGACATAACGACCACATATCCAATCATTTTCCCTGGTGGTGCAACAAAGAGGAACTTCATACTTCAATTTTATAGCTTTATCTTGTTGATTATTTACGAAAACATAGTTATTGTCAAAAGTCAAGCAGTAAAAAGAATCAGTGGAACATTGGCGAACCCGACGATTACCTGGAAAACTGGCTCTTGTAAAGTGTCGATAGGCAAAGTATTTTTTGGGAAAAAATAAAGTCTGTTGTATTCCAGTTGCATTGGTTTTAGGTGTTAACCAGATGAGACTCTCACCGGAAGGAAAAAGAGTGAATGCAAGCCAATAATAGTAACGGGTTACACAAGTATGACCAATAAAGTTAACAATGGAAACGCCTAGGTCAATTGCCTCCTGAATAGAGTTTTTTGTTCCTGGTAAAGTTGAACATATCTCGGTCATCCAAATTGGTTTATCATATGAATGCTTATTCTGTCCTGTATCATAATAGACCTGAAAACGATTAGAAGACAATAGATTGGTATTGACATAATATCCATGGGTACTAATGATTGAACAGCTTGAATAACAGTTGGTTGATATATCACGATAATTGAGGTACAACTTGGTTATCCAAAAGTACGAGTTTTCTGGACATACACTGAGTAACTCATCTTTATACATATCAATTAACCGGCATAACTGTCTTGGACCCATCACAGTGTGTTCCCAAGGAGCAAAAACATTTTCTGGTTCATTTATCAAAGATATTGGTCCAATATTCAAACCAAAAGAGTGCTTTATCTGTTGCGTGATATTTTTCAGATAATTATAGTATTTCCATTCATAGGAGCTTTTCAACTGGTGGAATCGATCCTTCATATAAAGTGGAGGTGACCATACCGAGGCAAACAACGAGACATCGGGATAATTTGATATGAGGGAATGCATTCTTATCCAAGCACATGTTTGTTCGTCAATGCAGTCAATGGTGTAAACATCTTCAGCTGGACTGAACTTGGACAAGTATTCGGTGCGAAAGAGTCGAAGCCCTAAATCTGCGTAAAGATGGTCAAGCACGGACTGTTGGTTGTTGTAACTTGTTTTATTGAAGCTTCCCAATTGTCCCAAGTGAACACCAAAACCTTCAAAAGGTCTATCACAAGCTTGTTCAGATGATGAAGTTAATAAAATAACGATGATGGTTATATGGATGAAATATTTACACGATGGATTCATTATTTTCATACTAAGGTTGAAAATGTCATCACAAATAAGATTGGGTTAAATTGGACATGAATAGGTGACCCATCATAGTTGGCAAGTCATTTAATGTGATTGTTGTACTCTTGGTTAAAGAAAGTGGCAAAATATCATATCAAAGTTGAGATAAATGCAATAAAAAAATGAAAAAAGATCAACGTTTGGCAATGTAAACTTCATTGACACTGGTGGTTTCAAATTTTGAATTATTTCCTTATTTCACTTCAAAACCAAATTGCTGGACTGGTAAATTTCCAGGCCATTTTATTGCAATTATAATTAAATATAGCACTAAGCAATTGACTATCACTGAAAGATTGGTTGATCTTTCTCACAAAAATTGCTGCTGGCAATGAATTGGGTTTCCGTTGAAATCCAAATTTAGATTTGAAATGAAAAACCCAATCAACGATTGAACAACAAGTATTAGATCCCTCTGGATTGATTAACATAATTAACATTATCAATGGATTTGGTTGACATAGAAAAAAGAGGATTTGAATTAGGACACTGGTGATGAGATGGATTTGGACTGAGTAACCTTTGGAAATTCATGGTTTTATTTTCACTTCAAAAATGATAATTGTCACAGTAAAAATGACCTCAATTGTTGTGATAGTTTCAACTAACAATGAACAACTGAAATGAGGGAATCACTCGATGGAAAAAGAAAACGTTGAAATGATTTAACCACAATTTATATAAAGTAAAGAAAGGACAAATATACGGAAGATATACCTCTATTCAAATATTGATTAAGGTGGGAAAGTGGTCAAACAAGATACTTGTCAGGACATTGATATTAAAAATTGTCACAATCAGGCTGCTATTAATGAACACTTTCATATTTACTGATGAACACTCCTGTGTGCTGATTTTTCTTGGTGATTGATTCAAATTTCACTGAAAAAAAAGATCTCAATTCAAATGTATTTGGATAAAGATTTACAAAAAAGCTCATACATGCATGCAGGAAGTGTTTATATAAGTGCTTAATGGCATCTCGCAAGTGCGGGAGAGTTTTATTTTTGTCAATTGTTTCGATAATTATTGTCCTTGTATGAGTTTCGGTTGCAAGTCATGGTCTTGTTAAGTCAATCGTTAAAAATCCAGTCAACCAAATAACATTCATGTACATGTATATGTTTTGATCAATATCTGAATCAATTGTTTACAAAACAAGATGCAATAATATCATCATAACAATTCCAATTGCTCTGATATAATTCATAATTACTAAAGGACAATTTTACAATTTTATCGTTGAATGTAAACTTATACCTCGTTATCTTAGATCTGTCTTCAGCCAACTGTATTAGGTGACTTCAATTTTATTAGGTTAAAATAGTTCATTAAGCCAAATCTGAATTAAATTGATAAAAGTAATTGATGTTAGCTGGTGATTCAAGACATTACCTTAATGTATGAATATTTAGTCAAATAAAAGCTTACAAATTCACTTGCTGTACAAAAAAGTGAAAAAAATGTTGAACAGCTGTTTACCATGTGATAATTTTTATTTACTTTTGTCGACGATTTGTTTATAACCATGTTTGATCGACTGTGTTCACGATTGATTATCTCAAATAGATTCAAATTAGTGAAACATTTCCGATTTTATTCTGAGGTAAGTTCATCTAGTTATTGTCTTATGATTTGTTATACTTTTCCACTCTAATCTAACGTTAAATTGATCTCCACTTTCTTGCAGGAAAAGGTAAATACGGTTGTTTCAGCCATACAGCCAACTGGCCCTGTTCATTTAGGAAATTATTTTGGAGCAATTAAAATTTGGTTAGATCTGCAAAATGATCCATCTCGTCAATGTATATTCAATATTGCCGATCTTCATTCGATAACCTTACCACACGATCCAATAAGTCTGAAAAACAATATTATCACACTGGCAGCAACTCTATTAGCGTCTGGTATTGATGCCGAGAAATGTACTTTTTTTCAACAGTCAAGGATTTATCACCATACCCAATTAACTTGGATCCTACTCTCGTTATTATCCTTCGGAAGATTATCACACCTTCCACAATACAAGGTTTTTTGAATTTTCTACCTTCACTTCAGTCTTTGCTTAATAGCAGCAACACTTTTATACTTTCGACTAATTATAATTTTTCATCTTGCTACAGGAAAAGTCAACCAATTTGAAAGAAATCCCTCTCACTCTACTCTTATACCCGGTCCTACAAGCTTCGGATATTATTTTGTATAAAGGTAATGAAGTTCCTGTCGGAAATGATCAACTTCCACATCTTCATGTTGCTCGTGATTTGGTCGAAAAATTTAACCGAATCTATGGTTTCGTTTTTCCTGAGCCAAAACCTTTAATGTCTGACGATGCATTTGCTTGCAAAGTGCGAAGCTTGAGAAAACCAGAGAAAAAGATGAGTAAATCGGAAGCAACGCCTAAAGGACGAATCGATATAACTGATCCTCCTGAGGTGATTAGAGAGAGGATCATGAAAGCTGTTACCGATTGTCATTCAAATATATCATATGATTTTGATGGAAGACCAGGAGTTAGTAATTTGATATCCATCCATAAACTTTGCAGCGGTTTATCTATAGATCAGATTTGTTCGGAAGCTCGGTCTTTGACAACTGAACAATATAAATCTATGCTGGCTGATTTAGTGATTGAATACTTTAAACCCATTAGATTCAAATATCTTGATCTGTTGAAAAATGTCGATTATATTTCAGCAATATTAAACAAAGGATCAACAAAAGCTGAAATGATTGCTGAAAATACTATGTCACAAGTTAATTCAAGAATAGGATTGATTCCTTATAAATGATTTTGTAAAATTTGTAATGAGTACGAAATTGTAAATATAATAAATTTCTTTCATAGTTAAATTTATGATATAATTGTTGCAAATCGCTTATCTATTTTATTTGAAATTACAGAAAATTTAAATTTTACAAATCTGTTATATTTTCATTATTTTTGTTTTTATTTACTTGATTCAAAATTCGCGGTTGTGTGATAACATACGAGATTGCTATTTCCTATTGGATATCGTGTTTAACCTGCATCAATTTAACATTGAATTGTTCATTTTTAAACTCTTTAATTAATTAGTTATTATTATTATTATCTTTTATAAATATAATTTAAATTACAATTTAGTGTATCCAAATCTACTTCCATAAATAACATGATCCACAGTAAAGCTTGTGCTCGTTTAATTAACCTCTACTCATCATCATCTTTAACCCATAAGTTGGTTGCCATCTCAAGCTACCATGCAAATCGTCCTTCAAATTATCAACGTCGATTCTATTCAAGCGAAGGTAAGTTATTGAAGAGCTTTAATGTTTTCATGTCATATATCTCTCATAAAGTATCAGGGTAGTGAGTTTTATCGTCAAACAGTTTTCTAATTACTACCTTTTCCGCTTTCAGGTGAAAAAGATTTAGTTGTCATTGGTTCTGGTCCTGGAGGCTATGTTGCTGCCATCAAAGCTGCCCAATTGGGCATGAAAACAGCCTGTGTAGAGAAGAATGAATCCCTTGGTGGAACATGTTTAAATGTCGGCTGTATTCCGTCCAAAGCTCTCCTGAATAACTCTCATATGTACCATCAAGCACACGGAGGAGAACTTAATGACCGAGGTATTGAATTTACCGGTGTCCAGCTCAACTTGGAAAAGTTGATGAACCAAAAGTCTAATGCTGTGACCACTTTGACTCGAGGTATTGGTATGTTGTTCCAAAAAAACCAGGTTGAACGTTTCCATGGGGCTGGTAAAATCACTGGCAAAAATGAAGTGACAGTTGTTAAATCTGATGGATCTACAGAAACGATCAAGACCAAAAACATCCTTATTGCCACCGGTTCAGAAGTATCACCTTTCCCAGGAATAGATATTGATGAAGAACAAATTGTTTCTTCAACTGGAGCGTTGTCTCTCAAAAAAGTTCCAGAGAAAATGATTGTTATAGGTGCCGGTGTTATTGGTGTTGAATTGGGATCTGTGTGGTCGCGACTTGGTGCTGATGTTACCCTAATTGAGTTCATGAGTAATATTGGTGGACAAGGAATTGACTTAGAGGTAGCTAAAAAGTTCCAAAGGATTTTAGCTAAACAAGGTCTCAAGTTTAAACTGAACACCAAAGTTACTTCAGCCAGTAAAACTGGTTCAGGTGTTCAAGTCACAGTGGAACCAGCTAAAGGTGGATCATCTGAATCTCTTGATTGTGATGTCCTTCTAGTTTGTGTTGGTCGAAGACCTTACACTGAAGGATTAGGACTTGAAGAGATAGGAGTTGCAAAAGATGAAAGAAATAGAATCGTTGTTAACTCACGATTTCAAACAAATATTCCTAATATATATGCAATCGGTGATTGCGTACCTGGACCTATGTTGGCTCACAAAGCTGAGGATGAAGGAATTATTTGTGTAGAAGGAATTGCCGGTGGCCCTGTTCATATCGACTACAATTGTGTTCCATCTGTTATTTACACTCACCCAGAAGTTGGTTGGGTTGGAAAATCTGAAGAGGATTTGAAAAAAGCAGGAATCGAATATAAAGTTGGAGTCTTCAATATGTCTGCCAATAGTAGATCTCAAACAAATAACGATATCGATGGGTTCGTGAAAATTTTAGGAGATAAAAATACTGATCGATTGCTAGGAGCTCACATTGTAGCTTCAGTTGCCGGTGAATTGATCAACGAAGCTTGCTTGGCTATGGAATACGGGGCTTCTTGTGAAGATGTTGCTCGCGTTTGTCATGCCCATCCAGTAAGATTACTAAAATTTTAATTTTTCAACTTTTGTTTCTCACCGAATACATTTTAACTTTTTTCTTTTCTATTTCACAGACTGTTTCTGAAGCTTTCCGAGAAGCTAATTTGATGGCGTTTAGTGGTAAAGCGATCAACTGTTAATTGAATTTAAACATTAAATTTTTGCTTGTAAATTTACAAAGTTAAACTCACAAAAAAGCCTAGTCTTAACCAGTTTTAGAAAAAACCTAATTCTATTCAAATTGATTCATTGTCATTACGGATTTGAAAGTAAACTTTCGCGTTAATATTTTTTACCTGAAAGTAAAGAAGAAAATTCAAGACACATATATTTGAAAAAATAGATCATTTACTAATTTGTCTTCTCAACACAATGACAGACAGAATCAAGTGGAATTAGGCAATAAACATCGTACGATTTTTCAAATTGATAAGATTCTGTATCAATCATCTGATCAACCTGTTGATAGATAAAGAGATATTATTTTCAGTAAAAATGTAATTAATCAAACAATTGGACTCAATGGACTAACCTTTCTTTCCCATGGACATTTTCATTCCCATTCCCATTGGCATGGATGAACCCCAACCCCAACCTCCACCACCTCCACCCATCATCATCATTGGAGCCATTTTTTGCATCATCATCGGTTGCATCTTCATTGGCTGCATCATCATTGGCTGCATCATCATGGACTTGGCTTGATACATTTTTGACTCCTCTGGATACATAACCGGAACCTTTTTAAATTTGATCGTTTCAATGGCAACAACTTTAACACCGCAACCTCCTTTGCCATCTTTCATCCCGGTTGAACACAATTGGATTAAATTGACGGCAACAACCAAAGAAGCGAAATAATATATCACAGTTTTGGCCATATTGTACAAGATGGAAAGACACTTTAAAGATAACGTTGATGGTGACTAAATGAACTAAAAGTGAAAATTAACTCGAATTTATAACTTTTTGTAATCTCAACAATTTTAATGGGAATGGTAATGGTTAACAGTTGCTGATTAGTTTGATTGTAATCGTAAACTGGTTAAAAATAGCAAAAATCATTTACTATTTAAATGATTTCACAAGAAAACAAAGACCTTTTCTGCACTTCATGCCTTTCAATGATATACAATAGAGGGAAGACGGTCAATGGAACGAGAAAAATAATTAAATTATAATTTACATCTACAAATTAGATTTGAAGGTAAATCAATCAACTGGTTTTTGACCCCAATCAGTTTCTTTGATTCAATCCAATTGAAAAGGAACATTTATCCGGACAATTGAAATCTTTTGTATTGACCTTGGTACATATTTACCTTGATTGTCATAAAATATTACTTTATGTATGAAATTTCAGCAATATTAGAATAGTTATTAATAATAGTAGTCTGATAATTTTAATCATTAATTTCTTTGTACTTTCATTAATCCAGGAAATCAGTGAAGGAAAATGAAAGCAATCAGTAGAGCTTGCTTAATGATCATGTTTTGTGAAACCGATTATCCACTATTAAATTACATAAATGTAAAATTTAAATTTTAGACTCGATAGAAAACGATTAACTTAATTTCAAAGCAATTTGCTCTTTAATAACAATAGAGAAAAGAGGAAATCTTCATCGATATCGAGTATATTTCAGCTTTAAATATGTAATTTTGATTGCTGATTGATATTAAAACAATGGGCGACTCCGGCGAAAACAAAAACCATGTTAAGGATAAATTATAACAATGAACTGAGCAACACCTATTTTCAAGACGTAACATTGAAAAATGGCTATTTTTACCATCAACCTAAGATCCGCTTTTCATTGAATCATACATGGTGACAGTACTTGCAGACAATGTTTTGGCCAATTACAGATGCGATTTAAAATTTTCACTGCAATTGAAAAATATAGTCAATTAGTCCTCTTCACTGTAAACATCATTGTCGAAACCCGAAATTTATTTGTAGTTATTAGATAGAGAAACGAAGTTCATGTTAATTGAAACAAATATCAAACCTGTTTCAACCAAATGTTTCTTATTTGTCTCATTTCTGTGAACCAGAGCAACTTGCTTCGCATCTGTTTGTTACTTAAGCTTTCAAAGTCATGTAACCACAATTCAGGCTCTTTAATAGCAAGTAAGAATAAAGAAGTAAATTCTTGAAAATTATGTACCTGATGACGTTGCTAAAGTTACATTTTACAGGTTTTTCTGTCGGGTTTTAAATTCCAACAGGAAACAATTACATAAATTTCTTGTGAAACCAGCCACTGGAAACTAAAACATCGATCAATTACTCTGTAAATCTCAATGGTTCCAGATTGGATAAATTAATCAAAATAACTTCACGGAAAAATCTTTTGCACTTAATTCTCGATTGATGCCGTCTTGATCACTATAGTTGGCTTGTTATTTCTGCTTTTATTTTGCCTCACTCATCCAGAGCTTAACAATGAAATGTTTAAGCTCATCAAAGCGTCAATTGATCAATAAAACGTACTTTTAATTCATGAAGAAGACACAATAAACTTTACTATTTTGATTCGAAAAGTTGATGTTCATTCAATAGATGGAGCCAATCTCGAGATGATCAAAGTGATCAGTTCTGAGCTATTAACAGACAATATAAGAACGCAAGTCCAGAATTTTCAATTCCAATGTTGAGATAGATTCAATAGGAAACTCAGTCTCAGTTTGTAATTTTGTTCAACTTATCACAGCAAACGACATCAACGAACAATAAAGAGAAACAATTAACTGATTTGATTAGTGATAAGCTTTTAAACAATATTTTCATTTTGTGCAAATGAGAAACAATTTACCAGGAAAATTAAATCATTAAATAAGAAACAGAGAAACAAATAAACGAACGAAAACAAAAACTAAAAGAAAAGCCGACTCGTGAAGTTGCTATTTTCACCACCAGGAACCACGCACATCAACTTTAACCATTCAATTTGATTCAATTCATCGACAAGGTAATTAAACAATTGTTTTCAATCAAAGTTTCAATGAAAATACAATAATCTTGAACTATTAAAATGGTATTAAAAGACTACAAAAAGCAAAGTTAAAAACCAAAAACAGAAACTAATGAATCTTTAATTTTCAATTTACAAAAGCCATTATTATTAATGGTTAAACCAAACTGACAAAAATATTACATCAAAAACTGAAGCAACATCTTATTAATTGAAAGGTGACTTTGACCAACAAAATGTAACTTGAAATCGAAGAGGAAAAAGATCAAAATTGAGGTTCCATCGACAACAAGTTTCCAAAACATGAGTTCAGGCAATTCAGTTTAATCAATTTTTTCGTCATTTTCATTTCTTCCAATTGTTTGATTCCAAATTGAAGATCAACAATTGTAAAGTGAACACAATGAGACAAATGTTGACAAATCAGTTTCATTTGACGACAACATGGAAACTCATTTTTACCTTCAGTTATTGTATATTTATATTCATGATAATGATAGTCAAACAACAAAAGTAGATAAGTGAAAGTTGGTTATGAAAAAGCAACAGAAATTGTAAGAAGAGAAAAGTTGATTTTTTGTATAAAATGAATATCAGTTGCAGTTGATATTAGTAGTTATTTTATCATGAATATATTTGGTGAACAATGAGAAAAATCTTTCATTTCTTTTCATTCTCCACACAATTCATGTTAATCAAATGAAATACAGAACAAGTTAATGACTATAATAATGGTCACAAAAAATGAACAATTTATTAATAACTATAATTGATTGAAAATAAGATTTTCATCTCATTTATCGAACCATTATTCATATTCATTTAATGAAAGTTTATTGCGATCCAATTAAAGACTAAAATTAAATCCTAGATTCGTGTAAATATTAACGATAAATGTCCATTTCAAATGTTATTCAGAATGAAATGAAATGAAGAAAAGCGAGAAAATCATTTAAAGCTATAATTTCAGTTTCTCATCACAACAATAATCCGAACCATAATCTGATATTGAACTTTGAACAACCTTTAAGTTGAACAAGCTTCCAGTTTCAATATTATTCATAATCAGGGAAACCTTTGAATCTGTCAAAGTAAAGACAGACTTTGAATGAAATTATTTGTTGATCAATAATCAACTGATCCAACGATCATCAAGTGAACATTAATTATAGTTACTCAACTACCTTTCCAACTGGAATCAATTGGCAATCAATTAATCACTGGAAGGTCACTCAATGTTTCCAAAAAATCAATTTCTTCTTTAATTATTGATTTATCAAAGTTGATCATTGGGTCGACATTGATGGAGGAAACCTTTTCCTTTAAAGAGTTACATTGAATCACAATTAACTTTTAACCTCTTAATTGAATTTCATAGTTAATTTACTTTTAATCAATCTTAACCAACAACAGTTAACTTTACAAAACAACCATTTGTCTTGTTGATTAACTTGCAAATCTGATTAAAGTTACAAATTATCAATTAAATCAAGTTGTAACAATTATAATTGAACAAAGTTAAAGGTTGACAAGAAAACAAAGTTTAAAGTAAAGTCAAAGGTAAAGATGAGATGAAAAAGTGCGACTTTTGTTGATTCAAATGTCAATTAATTTCCCTTTTTGCTCGTTATTCATTCCAATTCAGTTGAATGTTGTTTTAATCTTCCAATTGCTCATTTTACTGATAAAAATTGATTCAACTCTTAAAGAGTCGAACTTGGTTCATCCAAATATATTCATTAAACATCCGATGAAAATGTAAATTCAGGGTAAAACTATCAGATTGAGAGTGAACCAGAAAATAGTGAAAATTTTGTTCACCTTTTGTTATTCATTTTCCCCTTTCCTTTCCTCTCTTTGTTTTTCATCAACTCAGCAATTATCATTATTAAATATTCAATTTACTGAGCAAAATGGAGTTGAACTGAAAAGCCGAACAATGTAATTATCATGTTTCGAGTTTCATTATTTCAATAAATCACTTGAATAACAGAAGGTAAACAATTGTTCAGCAAAAGATAATAACTGAGTAAAGACAATTTTTTGTTGAACCTTTGCTTTTTATAAATTCATAGGCAATTCAAGTCGCTCAAATTTATTCATTTTAATTCATTTTCACTTTTAATTACTATAAAAGGTTAAAAGGTTTGAAATTTTTCCCCTCAAATCCTGGAAAAGTTACTATTCTTTACAAAAATGAAATGCTTTGACAATCATTAGAGGGTTCATTGGAAAGGATTTGGACAGCATTCTGCTGAATCAATATTTTTCGGTTCAAAAGATAATATTTAGAACAATAGAATGAAATCTCTTTCAGAATAATTTTAATCTTCAAATTGAACTTCAATTTAATGTCATTTTACATTGATGACCATTATTATGTGTCGATAAGCACTTGGAGGAAAGTTATCAACGAATTTCCAGGGAATGAAAGCAACAACAATTGTTATGTTCACCACGTCCATGAATATCAAATGAACCTGATAAGTCAAAATGATATTTAATGTGAAGAGCAAATAGCAATGAACGAAATGAAATATCGATAAATGTTATTACAAGTGCATGTTATTCAATATCAATGGACGAGTTGAGAGGAAAATGTTTTTACTCCAAATATTTTATCCTTTTATTGGTTAATCTGTTTATTAACTCGAGATTGATTACGAATTTAAAGTTTCAAAAGTCGACTCTTTTCTACTGAATAATCCCAAAGTTATTATATATATAAATTAGTAAATGGTTCCACTTGAGCCAATGATAACACTTTTTTTCCTTTCAATTCACACTTTTGCTTCAATCAATGATTTTTTTCATTTAGACTCATTATTTCATTAATACACACTTGCGATTCCTTAGGCACTTGAGGATAAGAAAGTGAAATATACTTGAAAAGGATTGAAGGAAAGTTGATAATAGCTGGTAATGGCGATTACAGTTACAACAAGTTAACGTAATCCTGCAATTTTTCACATTCAGTTTCATTCTTGTTCAGATAATTTTAATGGCTCTTTGAGGAGCAATAAAAATGGAATCAAAGAAGATGCAGGTCAAAAGATGAGAGGATGAAGAAGAAACGAAAGTCCATTTTGAATGATTCAATCCGATGAGAAGAAGAAGAAAGAATTGAAAGAAATTATTTGCAAAGAAAAGTCTTATTGGGAGTCAAATTTGATGGGAAAAGAGTCACTCTGTTAGGTTTAAAGATTAATGTCATTCGGCCTTCGACTTGTTACTTGCAAGACTTTTTTCAAATTCAATTGTTTTACATTCAATTCATTTGCTTCATATTTCGCTAAACTAACAAACACAATAATCTCAGTTCATTGCTTGTCAGCCAATTTACACGTTCAATATCCAAGCAGCCTTTAATCTTTCCCGACACTTCTTTATTGGAATCAAAATTGATTCTCAATTGAACCATTTCTTAAACGAAATTCTGACCGATTCTTGAACACAATTTTGTTCGCTGTTCCTTCGAATAAATCAATTGTTTCATTTCAATGGGAAACAATTTTCATCTCCATTCTCATCTATTTATCATTCCACACTTTCATCAATCATTTCATTTCTTTTTTCGTTGTTTTTCCAACCAGAAAAAGAAGAATAAAAAGTGCAATTCTCAAGTTTATAATTTAGCAATTTTCATGATCATTCAGTTCAGTAGAAGAAGAAGAATAAGAACAACTCAAAATATCATTAAACTTTTTGCTCCCTTCATGTTCCATCTCGATGATAAATAATATTTTCATCATTTATAATACCTCAAAGTAATCCATCCTTTACAAAGGGAATTGATTGCAAGATGAATTCCTAAACACTTTTCTCCTTCCTTCACCTTAAATGGTTCAACAATGATAAACATTTCAATTTAAAGCAGGTAAAGCAAGGAAATGAAAGTAAATAAAGAGTAAATTGAAATTGAAATGAACGAATGGCTTTCCATTGGGATTTACATGGAAACTCATTAAACAAGTGCAATCGTCTAATTCATTGATTAACCTCGATCAAGCTCAACACGAGAAATGCTCTCAAGATGAAACTCGATATTAAAAGTCAACATTTCCAATTCATTTTTGCGTTTCATTCTACAATAAAATATTGAAAATAAAATGTCAAACAAAAAAGACAATAAAAAGCATGAAAAGAACGAAAAAGAATGAAAACAGAATTGATATTTGGAATGAAATATTTTCTACTTTCATTCACCTTTTCATCCAATTTTAGTGGTCAACTTATTAAAATTGATGAAACTGGTCAAAGTGAGTAAATATTAATGTTAATATTCATTTGTTGTTAAGTTTATGTGAACATGAACTTTGAACAAATCAGTTGATAACAATTTTATCATAATATTTCATTCTATTAATATTTACTCAGACATTGAATAAACAAGTTGTAGGTGAAACTCAAAAAATAAAAAAAAATGCTCGAAGATGCTTGTGCGAAATGAAATATTTGTAACATTCTGCCAAGTTCAACAAGCTAATTTATGACTCTAACACTTTTAGAGCTAATTGCAGCTTCCCTGTTCCGATAATCTAGAAAACATTGGAATCGAGGTATTAGATGAAATACTACAAAGAAAAAATAGAAAGTAGAAGAAGAAGAATAAAGGTTTGCATGTTTATATCATGATTATGATGATGGTTTTCATGTAAACTGATTTCACTCAGTTTCCTTTGGATATTGCGTTTCGCGTCTATCAATAATTACCAGTCAAAATTACTCTACATTTCATCGTTTAAACTGTTTATTTTTTGTCTCGACTCGAGATTCACTTCTCTTCGTCTTTTACTTTTCAACTTTTCATGTTTAGTAATCAATTGTTACTCAGTCTGATCACGATTGACACAACATTAGTTCAATGACAAAATAAAATAGCATTTAAACATGAAAATCCTTTCTTCTTGTAGCAACTCAAATCAGAATCTGTATTTTTTGAGTTTTCTGAGCATTTTAAGTTTTCTTTGTTGTTTCATTTTTACGTTTTTGTCCCATACACGATATCATCTTAATGCTCATCGATGTTGGATATTTTATTTTGACTAATCTTTATTTCGAAATCTATTTCGTAGTAATCGGTTTTCCAGGTATTCACACAAATCGACGATTAAGTTTGGTGTAAATAATATTGAGAAATGTTTTTTGCTTGAATTGATTTTGATTTGAAATGATTGATTCATCAACAGATGATTACTTTGATCACTCACACTGAGAATGAAATTTAAAATGAATTCATGATAATCTTTATGAATAAAGAAATGTATCTTTTCAAGCAGATCAGTTATAACATTATATCCAATTGAAACTGTCAGCATTCATCTTTTCCTATTCAAACATGTTTCAATCTATTGATTGAATTCACCACACAAAATAACTGAATATAGTTTTGTATCACTTTCCAACCATTTCTGATTAATAAGCTTTGATTTGGACGTCAAAACAGTTTAAAGTGAATTTAACTTTCGCTCATTTCCAGGAATAAAAGTTCAATTCTGTGAATAAACATTGAATTGAAGTGAAACTTTATTCCAAATTACATTTCAATTTTTCTAATCTTTTTCATTCCTTCTTCTTCTCAATATCAATTATTCAAATGTATCATTTATTATTGTTTATTCAATTCAATCATTTGAAAACAAATTGATCAAAGTTGATTTTATTCTGCTTTTTAATGGACAAAAGTCTTGATTAACCGAAGCAACTCTTCAACATGAATCAATGTAATAATATTTGAATCTGAAGAGAATGACAAAAGCATTCCCAGTTGATGCTCTCATTATCTGATTGTTCATTTAAGCATATGAATAATTACATTATCTGGTTAGACAATTTAGACTGCAAATTTATACTTATCATGATGATGGTCAATTATGCCGACTCATTGAATTTTCATTCAGAGTTTCATTAGAAGAGATATAAAAAGCTCATTTCGTTCCTTTTTTCATTCTTTTCAATTTACTCCAAATGAAAAACTGTTGAGTCAATGATTGCCATTATTATAAAAAGTGAAATGATAATTCATTTTTAGAGAAAAATTGATCCAAAAACATAGTTCGAGTTCATTATTTTAATTATTTAAAACTTATTTAAAGTTAATTGTTGTAGTTAACAGAATTGAGTGTAAATGATGAGAGAAAAGAAGAAATGGAAATGAATTTGATAATTACTGGATTGATGGTTGTAATTTCATTTCTTGTTTCACTGATTCGCTCACAATTGCACTCGCAATATTGAGCTTTGAAACGAATTGTCTTCATCCTCATTATCATCATTATCATTCTCTTCATCTTCCGATTCATTGTTACAGAATTCATCTTCTCTTCTCTTCTTCTCTTCTTCTCTACATTTATTCTCATTCTTGTTCAGTAAATGTTAAAATCTTGTTATATTCAATGTTCGAGTTCTTGCAAGCTAAGGTTATTATGCTTTCAACTGTCAGATTTGTTCATTCCAATGAAATTGGTAAGAAGGAAAAAACGAAATCAAATTAATTTCTTCTTGGAAACAATTGGGTTAAGCACATTTGGGTATCAAATGGAAGCAACAATTTCATTTCATTTAATCATGAAAGACAAAGTTTTCAATTGAAAACAGAATCGATTCAAAACTGAGTTCGTTTTCACACAACACGAAATGTAAGCCAACAACTCATCTCGAGTCAACCCAAGCAGTCGACTGAAGCTGGTCAATGAACAGTCAACTCACCATTTGAATGTAACTCATTAAAGTACAAATGAATCCTTATTTACATATTGATTAGGATTCGATTGACTTTCATCTTCATTTAAAATCAACATAAACTTGTTGGAATATAATTTCAATTACAATTATTCGCTCATCTGTATCATGCTTAGTCTGGAATAAAACTTGAGGATTTGACCAGAAAACTATGAATGTAATTAATTCTGTCCACTGAGGGTTAGAACTGTTTTTGTTTCCATTAAAATTGAATATCTTCTTCTCTCAAATAATAACTAAGTCTTGCTAACGATTTGTGATTATCATGAATGATGAATCAAATGATTAATTGCTTCCAAGACAACTCCAACCGAAGACTATCGTTATAAATGTTTAAAAGTTATTATCTGTTTATTGAAGGCTCAACATTGTTAATCACTTGATGTGATAATTTCCATAAAAATATTAATTCTCTCATGAAACAGATTATTCATTTCTCTTTCATACTCCATTCTCTATTCAATTGATATACCAATTAATGGATTTTTGACTAACAATTCAACTAAACCTTGAACAATAAAATTAATTACTTTTCCTCTCATGAGATTATTCAATGTTTACAATCGCTTATGCTCTTTACTTCGACATCGACATTCATTGAAACATATTCAACTCTAATGATTCATATATTTCTTCATGTGATCAGTTTCTTTTGATAACAATTGATTCTTATTATTACATTGCATAACTAATCTGAACAATTTATTCATTTGATGGAAGCAATGAAGACTCGCCTTGAGCATAAGTTTGCCTGTCAATCTGAATAAATACTATTGTGACAAGTACAATGCTAATTAGTGAACACACAAACCAAGTGAATACACTTTATGTTGATGAAAATTCCTTCAGGGAATTGATTGCAGGCAATAGGAAACAGAATTTCTATTTTTACGACAATTCTATTTCTCAATGAATATCTAGTTTGCGTTATTATTAAACACGGCTTATTTCAGTTTATTTGAATTTCGAGTTAACTGTCAATTTGTGGTCAACTCTTGTCACAATGATTAAAGCATGAATTGACTCGATCCATTCAAACTGAACCTTTAAAGTGAATTAAGATTATTGGCCGATTTTTCCTCATTTTGTTAACTGAATTTCATTCTTTACTCAAGATGAAGATAAATGTCAGATGGATAAACCGCTTTGAAAGGTAAGACAAACATGAATGAATGTGGAATCAAAGTAATCATTCACAAATGTGAATACAATTGTGACAATAAAATGAAGATGAATGCAATTCCCTCGAGTTGAATAAGTCAAGACGGTCAAAAAGGGTTTGCCATTCATTAAGGATTAAACTTTATCCTTATAAGGATTCAGGTTTCCCTAACAAATGCGGTTCACCTCAGGATAGTTAATCATGTTCACTAACAATATAAGCCAACAAGACAATCAAAAGTGTCTCAAGACAATCAAGAGTAAACTTTGAGGTCGCACTTTTCACACCAAATAACACACATAATCCAATCAATATGAAACACAAGACGATAATTTCGTGATCGACCAAAAGTTAAAGAGTAAAGTATTTAATTTAATAAATGGAAACATGAATTGTGATGAATTGTGAGTTAATTGGTTGGACAATCAGATAATAATGAGCAAAAATAAGGTGAATATGAGAAAAGAATATTTCTATTGAAATAAATTGAATTGAATTTGGATTGTCTTATTGGGACTGTTGTCCATCTTTAAATGGATCGTTGATTGCATTGTTCACTCAATGTGATTACCATTAAATACATACACAGATATTGTTCACTGTTTCATGGTTAAAGTGAAAGATTGTGAATCAACTGAAAACCAAGATGTTAACTCCATTAACCTCTAACATGGCTAATGGTGAATAGTTATTTACTGAAGGCAACATTTCGTTGATAACTTCAACTTTATTCCGATAATAAAACAGACAGGGAATAATGATAACAATAACAATGAGGATAATGATAATTATCATGGAAAAAGATGACCCAAACTGAACAATAAAAGAATCTTGTTTCGTTATCTCAACCCTTCCAATCAATTTTAGGTCAACCATTGGAAAATTAAAGGTGAAAATTGAATGTCAAGTTTGACTAATTTTCAACTTAACCCATTCTTTATACTCAAAAACTCACACCATTTAAATGGTTCAAAATTCTGGGAGTGAAAATTCCAAAAGTTGTTTTCATGACCTTTTTATTCATTCGTAAACTTCGTAAATCGATCGATACTTTACTGACCATTTCATGTTTTTTATCATTACTAGATATCATCTTTCGTCTTCGGTTTTCCCTCTTTGGTTCCAATGAGTTCGGACTGATGAAATTTTTATGCATAATTTTTTACTCTTCAATCTTAACGAAACTTACTGCTATTCATTTTACCACAATAAATAGCCATTGAACTGTTGATATAATCAGACAGCAGAGTCAAGGAAACATCAAAAATGGTAAATATAAATCTAATTCTTATACACACTTGACAATCAATGATGACATGAGTGAATCTGTCGATAATAGCACGAACTCTTAAAAAGACGAAACTGTTTTCACTTGATCTGTTCTTAAAAACATGTAAATTGATAAACTTGGCAGGAATGTTCGGAAGCAATTGACAAGGATAAGCTCATACCTGATGAATACAACATTAGTCTAGCGATTCTCAGTTTTTGATTATTCTTGAGGAATACAGGGCTATTCAGCTACTTAGTAAGATGTTGAACGCCAATAACTTTGCAACCAGACATACCTTTGACCTGGGAATCGAATATAGTGAGTTTGGGGGACATTCATTTTTTATGTTTCAAGGACAAGGTCATTCAAGGTCATTTTTCGGAAATCGCTGCTACTCATGTTAGAGGTCACTCTGAGACTTAGACATCGTTTTCGAAGACAAAAAATCTTCCTAATCAAGTTTCGACACTCTGTGATGAACGCGTCTTGAGTTATTGACATTTAAGTTTCAAAACTTTGTTAATTTAAATTTTTGATTTTTATGAAAATTCGCATTTTTTATGCTCATTGGGACTAAATTGGAACTAATTGGCAAAAAGAATTCATCTGATACTGTAAAAATTGAATAAGACCTTGTTAAATAAACTTGCTTAACTCAAGTTTTGAAACTTAAATGTCAATAACTCAAGCAGCGTTCATCACAGAGTGTCGAAACTTGATTAGGAAGATTTTTTGTCTTCGAAAACGATGTCTAAGTCTCAGAGTGACCTCTAACATGAGTAGCAGCGATTTCCGAAAAATGACCTTGAATGACCTTGTCCTTGAAACATAAAAAATGAATGTCCCCCAAACTCACTATATTCGATTCCCAGG
Organism: Tetranychus urticae; assembly: GCF_039701765.1. Classification (NCBI taxonomy): domain Eukaryota; kingdom Metazoa; phylum Arthropoda; class Arachnida; order Trombidiformes; family Tetranychidae; genus Tetranychus; species Tetranychus urticae. The sequence continues at coordinate 3,074,642 of NC_142959.1, forward strand.
TCAAAGGTATGTCTGGTTGCAAAGTTATTGGCGTTCAACATCTTACTAAGTAGCTGAATAGCCCTGTATGATAGAAAGAGATTGTTGCCAAATTTGCATGAAAATTTCTGATTATATAATGAATTGGTGGAAATTGTACAAACAGAGATCAAGATGAGCAAATACTTATCAATCTAAAGACGCGATTCACTTGGAACTTTCATCAATTTTATTCATTAATTTTATGCTAATCAAACTATTCTTTTGCTTCATTTGTTTACACTCATCTTTACCAGTATGGATTTGTTAACCATGCTTTAGAACTTCTTGTAATTCGAAATTTTGGAAATGAAGTTTGGGAAAAGATAAAGTAAGTCAATTTTTAAAGCTAAAAGTACAACAAGAACTTTAATTTCAACTGAAAACAACTGAATACAATTTAATGTTAACACAGGAAGGAAGCAGAAATTGAAATGGAAGGTTCATTTTTGGTTCGATTGATTTATGATGATGAAAACACTTACAATCTGATTGGAGCTGCTGAAAAGGTTCTGAGTAAGTTCACATGTTTTCCTCCTTCTACTTTCATTCAACTTTTCCACCAACAATTCATTCCTCACTTGCCATTTTCCCTGCCCTCAACTTTTCCCATTGAAACACACTGAAACCTTGTTGACAAGATTATTAATGAAACTCAATTTTAATGGTAAACCCATTGACTCACAAATTTGCAAATCTGTTGACATTCATTAAAAGATTCAACTCAATTGTTGATCAATTTTCATGAACATTATCATTTCTCGGTAAACAAACTAATCAATTTAATGTAACCCATTTGGCTGTTCACTTTTATGGTCAATAAATCACCTTAATCTAGTCTCTTCCAGAGTCTAACCTTTCCAACATTTTCCTTTGGATTAGTCCAACTTGAAACCCTGTGCTTCTCCATGATATTTCAATTCTGTCAGATTATATGTTGTCTGCTGAAAATCCCTTTTCCAGAACAACATTTTAAATCCTCAATTCGTCTCTTCATTTCTTCCAAATCTTTTTCCTTCTCTTATCCTTTAGCACAGATTGACCCAAGCACACAGCATCTGAAAACCTTTATCCAACCTTATTAACTCTACTTATCAGAAGCATCTTGTTACCAGCAAAAAAAGGTGAAACAAAAACGAAGAGAAGAAAAAGAAATTTCTTGTTCAACATTTTTCTCACTATAAATCATTTTTATAATTAATAACTTGTCACCTTATTGTTTAGCTTTATCAGAATCTTGATCGTGTTCCTTTCCTTTTTTCCTCAACATTCCTTGACATTTACACTTACCTTGATTCACCTCATCAATAATACATTTAACTCTTGCCAACTGCAATCAATTAAGAAACAAATATCAATAAATTTGAACATTTTACTTTCAACATCAATCAAGAAAAGCAATTCTCAACATCGACCAACATCCATCAATGAAAATGTCCAAAGTCAATGACAATAGTTTCGATGAGCTTGATCCACCCAGTAATAATGATTATGTTGAGCAAAAAAATTGGGTTTCCTTTTAACCTGGAAATTGACGAAAAAAAGAGGAAAATTTCAATAACAAAGTTTGATGAATGATTTTATCTTCAAATTAAGATGCTAATGTTACCTGCAAGTTTCAATATCTTTCACGTTCCTTGTCTTTATCATTACAAGTTTCATCTTCTTCCCTGGTAAAATATTATTACATTAACAAAGGAGTCTCTTTATTCTCATGATAATCTCTCACAGGATAAACAAGAAAATATGAGAATCCATTAGTTTGATGAGAAAATAAAATATTTTTCATGCTATAATCATTAAATTACAATTGTTGTTTTACTAAATTTTCTGGGAAAAGGCAGAGGAACGGTAAACCAAATTAGATTATCTTGTGAATTTCACCTTTTTTCAAATTCCATTTTTAATATTATCCATTAATTATGTTCAACTGTTCATGACTTTGCCAACATTTTTCATTCCTTCATCTTGTTCAGTTCCTAATCAATTATTTCGTTGCGATTGAAAATTTTTAGAAATTCTCCAAAATTCGATTTGAGATCAGAATCAGAGATGAATTGAAATGAACACAAAATTTAAACTCATCGATTACTATTCTGAACAGACAAACTATTGATAATGCTCTGAATCATCTGTTGAACTTCTTCTTTATTCCAACGTTTCCCTGAAATTTTCGTTGACGAAAGAGCATTGTCTAGAAAAGCAATTCTCAACTCTTCCCAAAACTCTTCGACCTGAATCGAAAATCGAATGATCCTTAAATTTTTGACCGAAAGAAACTTACTTATTCAGAGGTTCATTTGTCTCAGGAAAACTAATAATTTTTCTTTTGTTCGTTTTGTAATTTAGAAATTCCTGCAAACGAAATTCTGGAACTTTTTGGTCGCATGTTTTTCGATTTTTGCCAAGAATCTGGTTACGATAAAATTTTACAAGTTTTGGGAGCAACGCCAAGAGACTTTTTACAGAATCTCGATGCTCTTCATGATCATTTGGCAACCATTTATCCAGGTAAATGCAAAAAAAGTTAATTTCCTCACTAATGACGCTGCTTTTGATCATCTTTTGGCTTCTGTTTACCTTCAAACCCAAAAGACTTAATCCTGAAGGAAAAAAGTTTCACCAATTTACAATAATGAGCAATTAATTAGGCAAATTATTAAAAAATTTTCTATTCATTAGAGAATTTTTAATTGTTTTAATAAATTTTGATCAGTCATTTGCAACTTTTATCATTATAATACTCATTACTATTAATTATAACACAAATTTTGTGCTCAACTTTCATCCCGATCTGCCTTTTAAAATGCAAATTGCAACAGCAGCTTTTATCCTTTTTTAATTGCATTTGTTTTGTCTCTTGTTTCATCAAAATTTACATTTCGCTCAATCGTTTGTTCCCATCTTACCAGGCATGAGAGCACCAAGTTTCCGTTGTACTGAGCGTCTTGAAGATGGCGCATTGATACTTCATTATTACTCGGAACGAGCTGGCTTGGAGTATATCGTCATTGGTATTGTTAAGGCGGTAGCCAGCAAGTTGCATGGAACCGAGGTTGAGGTTGAAATAATTGCCACCAAAGACGATGGCATTGACCATGTTCAGTTTAGTATTAAAGAGAAGTGTTCAAATGGTCAAAGGATTGCTGAACCATTAGTCGAAGAGTTTGAGTATTTAAACCTGGATAATCGAATCAGTCCAATCACCTTTTGCAAAGCATTTCCATTTCATCTGATTTTTGATCGTAATTTACAAGTTAAACAGGTAAGTTGCCCATAAAATTTACAATTATTCCAACTTGAAGTTAGATTCTTGAAAATTACCCCTTAATTATTGTGCAAAAGGTCATTTCAAGCGTTTTTAAAATCGTAGAGCTTTATAATTTACAAAGAACGAGAAATTTGATTGCGTTTAATGATTTAAAGGACGATAGCCATTGCTGAAGCATTTTGTTCTGGCAAAAGTTATAAAAGTTTTCACTTGTTTACTTCTTGTTAGGCGGGGACATCAATTTCTCGTGTTTTACCTGCTCTTCAACTGACCAGCTGTCGAGTCAATACTGTTCTTGAAATGGTCAGACCTCATATGGAGTTTGCTTTCAAAAATATCTTATCTCACATTAACACTGTTTTTGTACTTCGAACAATTACTGACATGATCTCAACTCGACCTCCAGATTGTCCTCATAAAGCAACAAACGTCAAGTAAGTTTACTTTAAACTTGTCACCAAGCTTTGCTAAAACCGAAAGGTTTAACAAAGTTCAAAGACTCTCAATTTAATGGAAACAATTTTTGACATTTCCATGCATTTTAATCGAAATAGTTAGTGTGCCATTTCATCTCGAGAATTGTTTAAATTCAAGTTTCTTTTTGTTATTCACTCTGTCTGACTAGGTTACGATTAAAGGGCCAAATGATTCATATTCCTGAAAACGATTTAGTTTTATTTCTTTGTTCACCTTCTGTTGTTAACCTCGAAGATCTCAATAATCAAGGTCTATACCTTGACGATATACCACTTCATGATGCAACCCGTGACCTTGTTTTACTTTCCCAACAATTTGAAGCTGAATACGAATTGACCAAAAACTTGGAAATTTTAACCGACAAACTACAGCAAACTTACCGTGAACTGGAAGAAGAAAAAAAGAAGACAGATTGCCTTCTCTACTCTGTTCTACCTCCATCCGTAGCCAATGAACTTCGTCACGGTCGTCCAGTGCCAGCTAAAAAGTATGAATCAGTGACCATTTTGTTTAGTGGAATCGTCGGTTTCAGTACATTTTGTGCCAAAAACTCGGATGCCAAAGGAGCCATGAAAATTGTTAAGCTTTTAAACTGTATATATACAACTTTCGATGTCCTCACAGACCCTAAGAAAAACCCAAACGTCTACAAAGTAAGCTAATGAACGACTTTTAAACTTCGCTTTTGTTCAACAGTTTTTTCATTTCAATGTTGCTATTTTGTTTTCTTCAAAGGTTGAAACTGTTGGTGATAAATACATGGCTGTTAGTGGCTTACCTCAACCTTGTCCTTCTCACGCTCGCTGTATTGCCAAGTTGGCTCTAGACATAATGGACCTTTCCAAGACAGTAAAGACTGAAGACGTCGACGATGTTGTAAGTCAATATAAACTCAATATAATTTTCTTTACTTTTAAATCTTTTCATCTCTTTTCTTCTCAATTTCATCTTACAGCAAGTTACCATTGGGATTCATTCAGGTGAAGTAGTTACCGGAGTCATTGGACGCCGAATGCCTCGTTACTGTCTCTTTGGTAACACCGTGAACCTGACAAGTAGAACTGAAACAACAGGAGCTCCAGGTAAAATAAACGTCTCAGAAACAGCTTACCGTCTGCTGCAACAAGAAGACAACAAGGACGAAACCTTTGATTTCCAACTTCGTGGTCCTGTGACCATGAAGGGTAAAACCGATCCAATGATGGTTTACTTCCTTACACGAAAACCCGTTAAAGAATCAAAAGTTGAAGAGTGAATCAAATCGTAAAAAGTCAGCAAATGTGATAAATATTTTACTGTTGAACCAAACAAATGCACGAATTACGAAAACAATGTTTTCTCAACATGCATTGCCCATCTTCATCGCATTTCTTTTCATTTACAAAACACCAAAAATTCTGTGCAACTTTTTTCTCTTTTTTAGATTAAAGTGTTTTCTTTTCTAAAAATATGTATCCAAAAACACTGCCTTGGATATTTGATGCAATAAACGCTGAACCAAGTTTCATTGTTATACAAGTGAAACCTTTGTAAAATCAATTTGTAAGCGATGAATAAAAAACGATCAACAAAATGAATTAATTAATACTTTGATCTTTATTTGTCTCTCAATATCAACATTTGTGATTACATTAAACACGGTTCGTGTTCATTCGAGTGCAGCGGTAACATTGAAAGTAAGTACGCATTAATAGACGAGTTAAATGGATTCATTGGCATAATCAACTCTCAAATCGAAACAATCTTTCATCTGATCGAGAAAAGGTTTTAAACAAAAAATTTAAAGTAATCCATAAAATGCTAAAATCTATTCAATTTAATGTGCAATTTGATGTTTATTTTGCTTCTCGATAATCAATAATATCGCTAACTTTTATACATTTATTTATATATATTAATATAACTTTTGGATTCTTTATTGGTTAATGGGTTGAGGATAAAAAAAAGTTTTATTCCACTTTTTATTGCGCACTTTTCACTCTTTACTTTTCATCACTTGAAAAACATTGGACAACCAGTTCGCGATGTTTTCCCTCTCGACATTGAACTTTTCATTTCATCAAAATTTGATTCGATTGTTGAATTGTCCAGTTTATTGTCACTTTTATTGTTTTCCTTTGAATCACTGTTGACCTTGTTGTCGTTATTATTGGCTTTATTGGTCCCACAAGATGTTGATGATGAGCATGATGAAGTTGCCTTCAAATTTTTGTTGCATTCCATAACTGTATCTTCAACTCGAATCGCCATTATATTTTCAACGGCAACTCCTTTCGTCTCTGCAATCTTATTAATAACCTCTTGAGTTTGCAGTTGAATGTTTTCAAAAGTCAACTGATTATCGATCAAAGCTTGGCCAATGTGCTTCGCTAAGGATTCTTTTGCATCGACACCTGAATGCTTATAGTCGTCCACAAAATAACCATTGCCAGGTATTTCAGGAGGAAATCCAGGTGGAAGACAGTCACGAGAACGCTCAGTAAACTTGAATCCAGGACGGCTGCTTAAAAGTCTGTAAACGGCAACGAAAAGTTAATTCATAACATTGCTTTTCTAACGTATTTTATCGAAATTGATTTCCACTAAAAGTAAAATCTTATTTGCGAAAGATCGAACAATTGTTCTAAAGAAAATGTGAAACGTTTCAATAAAAAATTGCATACCTGTAAGTAGTTGGACTTATATTGACTCTCATCGGTTCACTTTGAGATTCAAATTTGTTTGCAAGGGAAACATTGTTTCCAAATAAACAGTATCGAGGCATTTTGATTCCAACTATACCAGCCAAGACTGATCCTGTGTGCAGACCAATTCTCATCTGTGGAAATTCGATAGAATAAACGAAATTGAATTTCGAATGGCAATGAATGGTCATTTGAATAGAGAAAAGTCTAAAGCTGACGATTTTCGATTGACAATGAAACTTTTTATTACCTGAAGTGGTAATCCAGTTGGTGATAAAACAGTGTTGACTGCATTAATCATTTTAAGTGCCATCCAAGCAGCTTGCTGAGCATGAATGTCGCTTGGTCGATGAAGTCCAGCAGCTACACAGTACGCATCACCAATCGTTTCAATCTGACAAAAGATGAAATGCAAATATGAATCATCTTTCAGTCAAAGTCAACAATCAAAGCATAAAATATTAAACTTGAAATGTAAATGTCAGGAAAGGATAACAAAATTGAAAATGTAAACTCGTCAAGGCATGAAAATTTTTGGTCATCCAAATGAACTCTTTGAACATCATCTAATTTTGAACCTTCAACCCTTGAATAGCAAATGAAAATGAATCTTTTTTTCACAGCAACTGATTCGAAACAAGACTTGAAAATGATTCCATGATTCATTCATTTCACCTTTTCCATTCAGATTATTATAAAATTATTATTCATTGACTGGAAGAGAAAGACTGTCAAAGATTGATAAACATTCAAATATTTTGTTGAATATTGAATGTTCAAATTCAACATGAAAAATGTTTTCCCAAAAATGTCATCGAAAGAAGGCAAAAAGAGAGAAAAAAGAAAAATTCGAAAAGCAACATTTTTTCTCATTCTATTCTTATTTTTATCACCTTTTCTCATCATTGGTTCAACATTTTTGAGGTGAAACATTTCAACTCACAAGAAGAAAAATCTTTTCGAATTCAATATCTTTGCACAAACTAAATGAGTATTTTTGTTTCCCTTTGTTCAACTTTAGCAAAAGATGAAGAGAAGAAAATGGATAAAATAACTTTTCACTCCCAGTTACATTTCAATTCTCATTTTCATCTCTTTTGGTTAACAAACAATTTAAACAAAATTCAAACTCTTGTTTACCTTTGCCTTCATCATATCCTAATAACACCTTTTACTATTCAATTTATATCTTTTATACAGGAGCAAAAATACAGCGAAAAATATCGTTAATCGGATTAACATTGCTGTAAATAGTAACCCAACTTGAAGATGAAATATCATTTCTACTTTTATTTATAAAATTCAACTTTGACAATCCATTTTTGCTCTTCACTTTACCCTGAAAAAGTTTCCCTTTTAAGTCTCATTACTCTTCACTTACAACTTTACCTGATTGTGCACAAATTGATCAGCTAATCCTAATGAATAAGAGGATTCCAATGAAATTCCAAGACTAATCATTCCATTTCGAAACTTGGCAATTGTCTATCAAACTAATCTCACATTTAAAGCCGATCGATCAGTTTTTGAGTTAAAAATACTTTTCACTTTTACCTTTGAAGGAAAGTTTTTTTTTTAAATTTTCTTTTTTCGATTCTCATAATTCCCAGAATTTTCTCTAATTGATTCATCCTTTGATTATCGTCATTATCATGAGTGGAAGAAGGAAAGTGACGAATGGGAAAAGTGGAAGAAAAAAATATCCAACAGAATTGGTGGAAAATCAGATTAACCAGTTCTGACAGGGAATGATATCACTGGGAGGGAAAAGGAAGAGTGCAAAAAATGATGACGAAAAGGAAAAAAACTTCTTGATACAATTCTTGAGTCATGAATGGAGAGATGAAGAATGGGATTTTCATCTTGAGATTCCTTAAGTAAACGTAAGTTTCATCTCAAGATTTTTGAACAACGAAAGTAGAAAGGAAAAAAATCTTTTGATAATTTTGATACAATAAGAGTTCATTTTCATTTCTTTTCGATCTGCCGGTTTCCTGAAAATGAAACAAATAATTTCCGTTGGCATTCACATTGAAACACGAGAAAAAGGAGTTTCTTGGTTAACAAAATGTTTCATGTTTTGAGAGGTTTCATGTTATCTTTTTCCATGTTTATCTGTATTCAGCTCTTTTTGCGCCACTTTTCATTCACTTTACTCATGAAAATCAATTTGCCTTTTTGATTTCACGTTCAATAAAAACATCATGAGAATGTGATTTCATGGAGTGAAAAGATGAATATTGTTGACTGTTGAAGACTGAATCAGCATTGAATAGTGATAGGTGAAGCTCAAATTGTTGAATATTGAAAGGGAAAAAGTTTCATGATGAAATGAGAAAAAATGGAAAAAAGAGATAAACCAAATTCTTTGAATTATTTTTTCTCGTCTTCTTCTCCATATTATTAAGATGAAGAAAAGGAAAGCTCAAGAGTGGGAGTTTGAAATTTATAAATATATCGTTGGAATGAAGAAGATGAAAAATTTGCTAAAATGAGTAAAAGCAAGAAAAAGGATGATAAAGTGAGAGAAGGGAAGAGAGAGAAAAGAGAAAAAAAGAAAGATGTAAAGCATTTCTGTATGCTTCAGGGAACAGCAATATTACATTATGGACGAGTGAACATTATCAAGACAATTGGAACTTCAGCAATCTTTAAGTGATAGCAAAAGAAAAGAGAAACAGAGCCAAGAATTTTGTGCCATCATGATAATGATAAATTGTACAATGATCATTTATGTTAAGCTGAGAGGGAAAAGGATCGCGATAAAAACAAAGCTAAATGGATTCGTAAATGTTAGACGTAACTCCATATCTGAAAATGTAACCACTTTGAATTTTAAAAGTTTCCCAATTTTTCCAATAAATTTTCGCATCATACAATTTCAAAAGTCCGAATATCGAAATGTCACAAATCAGGTTTTTTTCGTTCAAAGTCAAAGTTTTACTGGCGAGTTTGGAATTTCTAATGAAAGCGCTCCCAGGCTTTCCCAGAGCGCTACTTTCGATGGACGGAAGTCCAAACTCCTGAGATTCAGTGAAATGAATTACAATGTTCACTTTTTATTTCAAACGTTTTTATTTGTATTTATTCATTGAAATTTAATCTATTTTTGACAAAAAAGTTCTCATTTTTCAATCAAGTGATATTATCAGAATTTTCTTAGAGCAAGACTTTTCATCATTCACTTTTCTAACGCTAAATACTTTCATTTATGACCTGAACTTTGTCAATGTATGTTACTGCATTCTGTTACTTTCGCTCATTTTTCTTCTTTTTCATCGATTTGATCATTTTTCTGTAAAAATATTCTTGAAACACTATAAGATAATCAAATGCGTCTTTAGCATCTTTTATGTGATCAGTTTTTGTTTTATTGGGCATTCGATCTGGTCTTTTAATAACATAGCATATTATCACACAGGGATTTAACACTCCAAGTATACTGGGAGTGAACTGCATTTGATAAGATAAACTTTGGTGTGAACTGTGAAACTAAGCCAGTTGAATACTGAACATGGTAAATCTGTTTAGAAATGCTTTAGTAATCTAGAAATGATGAAAAATTAATGCTTGTGATTTTTCGTGAGCTAAATTTAAAATTTGAATTCTAAAAATAACGAAGTGATAACTTTACTCATCGAAATAGTTTTAGCAAGTTTTAGTGAAATGAAATTTTTGCGCTCTAAGCCTAAACTTGACAACTGTTGATTAAAAATGACTGATTTTGGGAACAAAAATGTTCCTCAGTGAATCTTGATTCTTCTTCTAACCAATTAAACTTTTCATGGCAAGTTGAATATCGATCAAAGTGAGCAACATGCAATTATCGGTTCAATATCACATTTCGTTGGGTGAGAGAAGAAGAGGAAAAAATGGTTCAATATTTCAATACATGAGAAGGGTTGAAACTGAAGTAAAGGGAAAAGCAAATAGTTTCATTAATGAATTCACTATTTACCATATTTCAGGTTAAGCAAATAAAGTTGAACAGTTGCTCGAAAGATACAAAAACAAAACTCTTGAGTTGACTTTTGATACATGAAAATGAACTAACAATGAACAATTTCATGTTTAATGATTATTGATGAGTCCTGAAAAGAGAACTGCAAAGTAACAATAAATTTCATTTTTTCAACTTTTTTTCATTTTCTAAAACAAGAATTGTAAATAATGAAGATAACAAGAAGAAGGAAAAGGACCAAAGAAATGACCATTGAACAGATAGACTATTCATTTGAACATGAAATATCATCCTGTCAACTGAATATTCACTGTTATTGCAAAATTTTACATTTTTTCAAACTTTCTTCTTTTCGTCAGAAAAGTTCAATTTGAAGCATTTTCCCATTTCACTTTGAGAGGACAAAAAAAGTCCAGAACAATGAAAGAGAAAGAGAAAAAAAGAAAAGCAAAAACTGAGTGTCATCATGAACATGAGTATTCATGATTCATATTCAAACTTGTTTCATCTGCTTAAAGCTTGACCCATTTGGAAGGTAAAAAAATAATAACTAGGAAAAGAAGGAAAAACAAAACTAAAGGATATTTTTTCTTCTTCTTCTGAACATTATTATTATCTTGATCGTTGTATAATAAATATATTTAGTAACTGAATAGAGGAAACCTGGTGACCCAGAAATAACCGTTTGGTATATTAATATCAAGGTAATGTTAATGATGCCCAATTCAGTTCAATTTAGATTCAACTGAATACTCAAGATTATTCTCCATCATTTTCTTTTTTTCTCTCTTTTCCAATTTTTTTCTCTTCTCTTTTCACTCCAACATTTTCTTCGTTTTTTCTGCTGCTGCTGCTGCTCATCATTCTTCAAATGCTACATGATAATAAATTGACGATGATAATATTACATGCTATTCTCAAGACAATTGTAAAATGTAATATTTTCATTTTTTGTTTGCTGCAAAAATGCTGCTTGTATGTTATTATATGTTGACATTGGCATCAATAACTAAACAGGTTATTTCTTTGAGGAAACACGTTTTCATTATTGGAAATATTTGGCAGACTTTGCTTTTCAAGAATTTAGTTCAATCGAATAATAAAAGCTCCGGAAATTACTGTAATTTATCTCATTTTATCGGTAAATGGAAATGCGCTTTTAACTTTGAAATTCACTGGAAATTGGTTTCGATTTTTATTCTCCTTTTGATAAAGTACTTGTTGAACGTTTCCATTTTTAAGGTTTGTTAACTCGGTTGTGAGTTAGTGTTTGATTCTTGGAGACTCACAGTTCGATGGCTTTTGCAAAGATCCAGGCTTAATTGTTGACCAGTAAAGGTCTGTGTTCTGTTGCTTGTTAGTTCGGTGCACTACTGAACAACAGCATTAGTTTGTCATTGGGATTATAAGTACGAATTCACTCAAGACATAATTGAATTATGTTGTGTCAGTTGGTTGCTTGGTTCAGAAAGGTTGAGCTGATTATCATAAATGATTAACTTGAGACGTGATTAAGTTGAATTTGGGTTAACTATTAAATATTAGGTAATCACATAAGTATCTTGGTCTCTTCATATTAACTGTGTTTCAACAGTTTCGATTAACGTGATCCAGACCTTATTGTAGACCCTCTAAGACTCATTCAAATCTAATCAGAAAGTTTTCGCTCTTTGAGGAAGACCAATGCGCTCGATAGACCATTTGATAGGACCTATGCTATCAATGTCACGCCCGTCCGTCCAATGTTTAAACAAACGTGTTCAATTAGCACTAACAGCATAGTCTGGTCTGTAGTCATTTATGTAAAATTTTTCAATTTTAAAAGCGTTGTTTCATCAGTGAATTAAATGGATTAAATTTTTGCTTTCTCACGTCAGTCATTTGAACCTGGAATGCACTCTGGATTTTACACCTTCTCGTGCACTTGAACTTGATACAGTGAGAATTGGATAAATTGAAATGTCTAGATCAAACATGAATTATTGAAGAATGCTGAATAGTCGATTATAATATGGAGAACAGAAGATCCAAACTTTGCAGGGAAAATGAACTATTCAGACTCGTGCAACTCAAGTTTTAATGTTGAAAGTGTGTGTTAGGGTTTTAGGCTCGTGAAAGAACCACAAGCGATAAACGTATCGAATGTGTTTGATTTAATTATTTCAGGTTTAACTTACACTTCACTAACATAATTAAGATTGAATACTTTAAATTGAGGCTAGAAACTAGAGAGGTTTATTCAGGTTTGTAATTATGACTTGAATTAAATCAAATTAAGATTATCACAGAGGTTGAAATAGAATAAGGTTTTACAAAGGAATACTATTGGATGGAAAAGGCAATAGCAGAGAAGGATTCTAATTGACATCGAGTACAACAATGTTGGGCAAAGAAATGTTGAGTATTGAAGGAAAAGGAAGTAGGGAGAGTTTATATGCAACTGTTGTTAAAGGATAAGATTAGTAATTGAGATCAGTTAGAGTTAAACTAATGTGAGTAATGCATATTCATTGGTCATTGATATGATTTAGAGGGGAAATAATTAACTGTGTGTGTCTGCCTCTTACATGTGGGCTCTTCGAGAATGACCTTCGATTAGTAGTGTTTTATACGAATAGTGTGACAGTTGTGACAAAAATGTGACAGTACCAACTCATCCAACTAACAAATCATAAATCAAAATATTTTTAAATGGCACAAACTTATTCTAAAGCATTGTTAAACTTACCAATTCCGCAAGTACCAAGTAAAACCTCAAACAAATCAAAAGTAACCAAGTTGGCCGAAATCTTGGATGAGTTGGTACTGTCACATTTTTGGTCTATTTTCTGGTTTAGAAGCGTATAAAACACTACTACTCCTTTAAAAGGTGGTTTGAAGTTAAAATGAACCTGACTTTGAAACTTTGAAACAATTGCCCTTCAATTCTCAAAGCGTACAGTAAAATATTCGATGAAAGAAGGCAAGACAAATAATTAGCATGTTTGGTTCATGAGATATTGAACAAAATGTGGAGTGATGAGGCTGAATAGCCCTGTATTAGAGAGCAATTTCAACTTCCATACAAACGTAAATATTACATAATTTACCTTCTTTGCTAAATTTTAATTTAAGAATTGAAAAGTATTAGGGAAACAAGTTGAATTTAGTGATTAGCTGAATGGGAAATTAAATGATATAATATGTAAACTTAAATTATTACAAACATAATCTGATTTTAGACGCAATGCGAGACAATATAATGTAATTTTAAAAGTTGATCATGAATGTTTCATCCAGTGATGCACATCACTACGTGACGAGAAGAAAAGTTTAAATTGAAAAGCTTAGTTTTTCAATAAAAGTAGATAAAAGTTGATGTTTCATTTCATCTCAATGAATATTTCATTTTGATAAACAAGAAAAGTATAATTTATTAACACATTATCATTACCCTTTCAAAGTCAACCTTTTTCATTTTGATTTTAGTTCCAGATTTCGATACATAAATGGTTAATTGATGAGAAAATGTTTCGTTTTGAGAAAAGCAAAATTTCAAATTCGATACAAAATAATTTTCGATTTTTTTGTCGTTACAAGTTTTACTCAAATTTATTATCTTTACAGTTGAACGCGTAACTTGCATTGGTTTGTATAACTTGCAGGTCAATTGGTCAACTCATTTTGCTGCCTCGAGCAAGTTTGGTCGAAGTAAATGTTCCTTGCAGTTTTATTCCAATAAACTAGTCTTCATTATTCATCATCTCAATGAAAGACGAAAATTTTTGGAATTTTTTTCCTTTCTATTTATATCACACATTTTTTTCTCTCCTCCTTATTGGCTGATTGTTCTTGACCAGTTAATGGCAAGTATAAGGTCAATAAGTTGAGTGATTCTTGGAGATGAAAATATGTCAACTTATTGACTGACTGACTGATGATCAAAATTTAAGCTTCGTTCAACTTGAGATGATAATAATGGCCCAAAAGAGGTTTATGATGAGAACTTTTTTGTTTTTTTTTCTCTCCTTCTTTCCATCTCACAAGGAATGTTTGGCATCTTTCATCGTAATATCAGGTTATTCAATTTATTTGAACTGACGAAACTACTTATTGGCAATGGAATGAGCAGAATGAGAATAGGAAAAGAGAGGAAAAAATGTTGAGCTGAATGATGCTTATGAGGATGAAAATGATGACGATAAAGGAAAAAATGAAGATTGATGAGAAAGCATCAAGTTATTTATCAAGCTTCCACTTGTTTGAACTGTTTTTTCATCAACAGGGAAAAAATGTGTTGTTTCAATCAATGAATATTGTATCAGGTTTATGCAAGCATTTGCAACCAATTAGGCTCCAATCGCGTCTCAATCACACGTTTCAAAGCTATCAAGGTACAAGACAGGAGCGCTTTGAGTGTGATCTGTAGCAGAACAGCTCGGAACTGCACATTCATCATTGACAACACTTGGTTTTCAATCATGCCATAACTTTGAAAGTCATAAGTTATCAACTAGTGAAAGAAATTGGCAATTTTTGAAAATGACATCAGTGAGAGATTAGATAACTTTCGTGGCCTTAAAATCTGAATCAAACTCTAATCAGTTTTGCTCTTAATCATCTTTGCGCGAAAGGATTTTGCTCAAACTTCTTGACTCAAAATCCACCACATCCAACATTGTTAATTTCATTCAATGCAAGAAAAATCCTACTCTGATGTAAATATCGAGTAAATCAGGCTTCGTACAGCTTTTGTTGAACAATGTGATTCCAGCAAGTACCCAATTTTTTCCTACTTTGACCCTCAACGGATCGCCAGGATTAGGAAAACATGCATATTTTCGTCCTTTCGGATAACCAGCACAAAGTAAGGAAGCAGTGATATTTGTTTAGTTGTCTCCAGCTTTTTTGAAAGCTCTTTGACAATCATATCTAATGATAAGGGAATTGGTTATTTGAATATTTGAAGGTTATTCAATTTTTTATAGTTCAAATCTGAGATCATTAACTGTTCGTGAGTTATGACCGCAAACAAGCAAATACTTTGTGCCTCATCAGGGATACATGAAATTTGTATTGCGGCACAGAGGTGATATTCTTGGACCGTCGCAAGACAAACTACAGCGAAAGCATTTGGCAAGAATGTTTTCATTAATCAAGAACGAAAGTTTGAAGGCGACCAGATACCGCCCTAATTATTATCATAAACGATGTCAACCAGTCATCATTCTGAGTAACTAGTTTCATGACCGAATGGAAGCTTCCGAGAAACTAAAGTTTTCGAGTTCGGGAAAAGTGGGGGGCGAAGCTTATTTAACTTAAGAAACTTAAGGAATCGATGGAAGGGTAAACCAAGAACAGAGCTTACGGCTTAATTTGACTCAACACGATTTTATTTTACCTGAAATTTAAGTACCAATTGAATTTAGATACATTACATGCTCATTAATTCATTGACCTCAACAACTCCCCAAAGCGGACTCGATCCCATTAAAAATATTTTGCAAACTTTGCCGACTCTTTAACCACTGAGCTAGTAGTTGATTCAAAAATTAAACACAATTTATGTAATCTTGCAAGCAGTCATTGATACTTTCGCTTGAATAAAAATTACTGCGAAAAAACGCAAAGAGCCAAACGATTCTGCGTTTAAACTTTAGGGAGTGATTTTACGCTCTCTTTAGTTTGCATGTACCACAAGATTTAATTTGCGGAGAAGAGTTAGAAAATGAGGAAAATAGTCTGAAAAGTTAATGAAAATTCAATTGAAAGAAAAGCTGGAAATAGCTGTTATCCTTAAGTGCTGGGAGTTGATGAATCCAAGTTAAAAGTGATGAGCAAAACATTGAGTTGTTTTCACACAACCCATGAAATTGACCTCAGGTGAGAAGTAAAGTGAAAAAATAAAGCGATTGAGACAATTAGGTTAATTAAATGTTGACTAATCTTTTTTTTTCATTTGTGCGCAAAAATTGTCATGTTTCTTGATGGTCAAGTTAACTGACTGGCAAGTCCATAGAGGTTTGCTTGACCAGTTGACCATTGAAAAGACTGACCAATTCACAAGGTTCAACCAAGAGAGAGAGAGAGAGAGAGTAAAAATGAGAGGGAAAAGAATCAAAATTGTAATTGAAATAAATAGAATCAAAGTAAACTCTATTTACCAATAGTTTTTTTTCCCAATAATCAAGGTTATCCATTTGAAATGTCCATCATTTTTACCAGAAAAAAAACCTGACCCAATGAGATTATCATGGTAAAGGTAAAGAAGATCAATAATAATTGGTTTACATTCCATGGAAAAGGCCATGTGAAACATTTAGTTTCAACATTCATTCACCTGAACAAGAAGGCGGAGGAAAAAATCGACAAAAATTTTTCTCTTCTTTTCACTTCGTTTTGTACCTTTGATTTTTTTCTTCTTGTTCACATTATTGTTACCATTTGACTTGAGGGAAGGAAAGAAACAAAAAATGGAGTTTGAAGGGAAGCAAAAAAACAAAGAAAAAACTGAAAAATAAAAAATGATAACTTGAAAGTTTATCTACTGAGAAATTGTGAACTTTTCTTGTTTTCTGTCTTGTTTTGCTCTTGCATCTGGAAATGATTCAAAATGAAGACAATTGTGAGTTTAGATGAAGACAAAGATTTGTTGTTTGTTTGCCGAAAGAGAAATGAAAAAAGGTAAATATTTTCTCACTCCATTCCAAAGACATTCCATCATTGAATGAAAACGATTTTTTCCTATCATTCCCTTCACCCTCAGGGAGTATCAAGCATAAAATGATAACAATAATCTGGATAACAACATTTCATTGCAAAATTTTGCTTTTCCATGTTTTATTCAATAAAATGTTTTCCATTTCAAATCAACCTTTTCTCACCTAATTGTCGAACAAGATTTCACTTGCAAAATCACACTCAACTTGTTTCAGTTGAAATTGAATCAGGTTGCGCCAAGCAAAAGATTCATTTTCGAACTTTTCATCATTGGCTTGAATTTCTTTTCGGCATTTCAATTTGAGAAGAGTGTAATTATATTGGCGAATTTCAATTATCAGTCGAATTCTTTAAATTATGATTGATGAGGTTTCCATTTGCTCAAGTTGAATTTGTTTAAGCTTGAGGCTTTTCTCAGTCTATTTGTCATGCAAAAAGTTGTTCCAATTGAAATTGTTTTCCATTCTGGAAATGTTAATCATTTTGAATCATTTACTTTTGATAACTTAAAGAATGCTCAAGGATATTATTAGAGTAAAGTTGGAAAGGAAATTGTAAAAATAAAAAAATCTATTTAAGTTGTTGATGAATGAATCAATTTGAAATCTCAATTATTTTGGAAACAAAAAATCGTTAGAAAATGTTTACCATGAAATGACTGTTTGGTAGGGAAAATTGTTCAGCCACGAATTTTGTTTCCTCAAATCGAAGAAAATAATCAGAGAAAAGGGAATTTTATTATATTTTGATTAATGCAAAACTTCTGCTTCCAGATAAAATGAGAATCGTTAGTGCAATTGATTTGAACTTGTTAAATTATGCAACGAAAAACAGACGGCAATGAGTTTGAAAATAGATGATTTACCAAGAAAATCGGAAAAACAGAAAAATCGAATAGTCATCATTCGAAGTTGTTGGATGAATTATTTGAATCAAGGTACTTGGAAAATGGACAGTTTCGCCTTTACTCATTTTGATCATGGATTATCATGGAAATGAAAGTGAAGGACAGAGTTCGCCCAAGGTTAAGTTAAAATCATTTGTTTAAAAAAATATTGAAATGCTTATTTAATGTGTGATATAATGAAGCTCTTTTTGAAATTTTAAATGACCTTCACTCTAAAGATCGAAGGTCAGATTCCCGAAAATGACCTCCGATGACCTTGAAATTTTTTTATGTAATATACAAAAATTAAGTGTTTAAAATGAGAAAGAGAAATTGTACAAATTATTCTCCTCTTTCTTCCTTCTGTCTATTTCTCTGTCTTGGCAAACACAACTTCACTTCAGTTGAAAATGTTCAACTGTACCTGTCATATTATTAATATTTAGCACATTCTGTCTGGCTGCCTTTTGAGTGCTAATTATTCCGATTTGAAATGCTGAATCAATCTTCTGAAGAGCTAACTAAACTCGGCCTTATTGGAATAATGCAATCTACCTTTCAAAAGATTGCTGTAAAGTTCAAAATTCATATCATTTGATTTCCAATTACATTTTGAATGCGTCAATGATGAATAAAGTGTTCTACTATAAGAAAGTTTCAGGAAATTCTAAATTTATATTTTTCGACTTTGTATGGATAATTTATTAATAGAATCTAAGTTTGTCACTGAATTTTCAATGTAATTTTAAAATTAATCATTTTTAAAAGAAAAAGTTCATTTAGCTTACGAGGTTCATGATTAGCATAGAATCATGAATCTGTCAATAATTGGTTGACTCTTCATGCTTATCGAGTTTGATTAAAGTTTCAACTATTCAATTCTCTATCAAGCTTAAATGATGGATGAAAAGTCAATGTAAATAGTAATTACCTTGTAAACATCAATTTCACCGCAAAAACTGTCAAATTGAGTGTAAAGAGCATTTAACATGTTGATGACCATCATTGGAGTTGCATTTGAACATATGGCAGTGAACCCAACAATATCGGAAAAGAGCATCGTAACATCATCATACTGTTGAGCCTCAACCTGCTCTGAAAGCCACAACTTTTTAGCCACTTGAGCGGGAAAAATGAGATTCAATAGATCAACATTTTTCTTTCTTTCCATGGCAACAGCTTCATTGGCTTGCTGAATCGATTCCCGAAGTTTATCCATTCGTCGCTTTAAACTCTCCTGAGCTCGAGACTGTTCCTCAACCAAAATAATGTCTCGAGTTGCATCGTGAATGGGAATATCTGACAAGTAGAGACCTCGACTGGTCAAAGACTCTAGTCCATCAACAACCGGTGAACCCAAAAAAAGAAGACAAAACGACTCGGGACAAGTTATTATCTGACCTTTAAGTTCAAGATTCTGCAAAAAGAGAAAAATGAAAATTCGAAAAAAAAGCGTTTCAAAAGTCATGTCATTTTGTACGTTTTCCTCTTAATTTCCTTTCATTGATTCGTTATTATTTTTTTCAATCTAAATTCGTTATTTACAGCAATGAATAACTCAACTCGTGACTTGCCTTTTCAAAATGTTCACCCAAAGTCAATAAGTGATGAAATACAAGAGATTGGGATAAAAAAAGGTCGACTGAAAATGAAATTACATTCACCTTTTATCATGTAAAACATGATAATAATAAATGAAAATGTTTTGATGGAAACTGTGTGATACAAGGAGAGCAAAAAATAACATGAAAAAAATGCAACCTTCAAGTTATTTTTAACTTTATATTGAAGACATTTTTTCCCATCAAAATCACGTTCGATACTTTTTTCACCCAATTTTAATCGACAACTGAATGGTATTAAATAAAGAGAGAAAAAAAGTTGATTTTTTTCTCTCTTCTCCAACATTCAACCCTAAAAATTGACGAATCTAATGATGAAAAGTAAAAGTGTAAACTTGCAAAAATTGATATCAAATTTGCTCAGTTTATTCATATTTTCTGGTTCATTCTGTTTACCTTTGGCTTTGCTTCCGGTTCTGGGTCTAAAACTTTAATGATAAATGGTATGTTGGCCAGTGTAACCAAAGATTGATAATTGACTTGATTAATTTCAGGCTTTTGGAAGCTAAAATAGCTTGAAATATGAGTTCCATAGGCTCGATTTCCACCTCCAAATATTCGAAGTAAACCTGAATAGAAAGAAAAAGAAAATTATTCTTCACAGTTTTTATGGCAATTTTTATCGAATGAAAGCTCGAAATTAGCTTTTATAACTGAAACAATTTTTGGAAAAAAAGAAAAACCAAAAATTCTAATTTTTATCCAGTTGCATTTGATGTTTCAGTTTGTTTCATTGCATGACAAATTTCTCAGTCTTGAGTTTCCATCAACTGAAAACTGATAAATTTTCTGTCACACAAATGAACGTCAAGCTACTCATCATTGTTGAAAAATGAGACTAATTTTGAGCTTCGATAATCGAAATGTTCATTTTGAGGTAAACTTTTATCATTGAATCTTCAGATTCGAAACAAGAATTTTGTAAAGTTGAAAGTCTGATTGAATCTAAATCAAAATTTAATCAATAATTGAATGTAATTAATCTTGAGTCTGGCTTTGAATGGAAAGTTCAACTTGGAGTTTGTAACGAAGTTATTCAATTGAGATGAAAAAGATTCGCCTTTTTATGATTCTTTTCAATATTTTCGTTAATCAAGTCATCTCAATTATACCTCTGATTAGACTTTTTATTCAACCTTTTCCAATCATTCATTATCTCTTCAAGCTAATCGCATCAATCATCTTTAACAATCATCTGAACGAGTCACTTCAATTTGCATATTATACTGAAACGCAATGTTCAAGATGGACGAGACTGAAGGAGAAGGTAAAGGATTACAAAAAGTTGGGTTAATTAAGAACTAATCTTGTGATGGAAAATGAATTTACTGTTGTTTTCATGGGAAAAGTGTGCAAGGGTGAAAGGTTGTTCAAGGTATTACATGATGGAAGAGTCTGAAGTTGGAATTGGAAAAACACTTGGAATCAATCAGATTGACAAAGCTTCTTTTCCTTGGTGACTTGAGATTATTAGGTAAGAAATGGATGAATTGAAAAGACAAAAGATAAAAGTAGAAAAGGAATGATAATGATGATAAAGGGAAAGGATTGAATGGAAATGAAACGAATGAAAGGCTTGCAACAAGAAATGATCAGCCTGATGCTTGATTCTTTATCTGATTTCACGGATCATCATCCATTCCTTCATCATCATCTCTTCTCACCATTTCATTCACCAATTCATTCCCAGGAAAACATTTATCTCGCTTCTGATCAACATTAAAAGTCACCCAACATTATCCAATCAATTAATATTTCATCCCATTTCGTCCATATTCACACATTGAAAGTGTAATGTTTAATTTTTCAATTTCCAAAAGTTCTTCAACTCGAATCAGACTTGAAAGGAGGATGTCAAAATGAATAGGGAAAAGTGCCCAAACTCAGATCACTTTCAAACTGATTTTTCTTATGTATTTTTTTATGCTGAATTCAATAATATAAATTATTTTTTGGCCAGAGTTACCGTTCGAAAGATGTACTCGAAAAAAACAACTGAATTTGAGGATAGAGGAACGATAAAGCTTCACGAATAAGAGTTAGAATTATGTGATCTAGATTTGTTTTTTATATAATTCAGTGTTCCTGATCATATATTTGTAATGAAAAACGAGAAAAAATGGTGCGAAATACCCAAACAGTTTGAAAGTTAGACACTTCGCATTTCGACATTTGTTTTAACCATGTTCCAGGTAGGAACGCACAACGATATTAACACAGTAGATATAAAGAACTAGCCCGATTTCATATTTAAAATAAAAAAGACAAAAAAATGGTGCAAAATAAGTCAAAGATAAGAAAATCTACTTCGAGTTTGTTCGGGTCGATTTCTGTCCATGTTCCAGGTAGGGACGCACCATGATATTCATATTATAGACATAATCAGCTATGCTGATTTCATATTTGAAATAAAAAAGGCAAAAAAGTGGTGCGAAATGAGTCAAAAAAGAGTAGAACTGTTTCGAATTTTTGTTGTGGATGTTTAACTCATTTCGCACCACTTTTTTGCCTTTTTTATTTCAAATATGAAATCAGCATAGCTGATTTTGTCTATAATATGAATATCATGGTGCGTCCCTACCTGGAACATGGACAGAAATCGACCCGAACAAACTCGAAATAGTTTTTCTCACCTTTGACTTATTTTGCACCATTTTTTTGTCTTTTTTATTTTAAATATGAAATCAGCATAGCTGATTCTAACTATTACATGAATATCATGGTGCGTCCCTAACTGGAACATGGTTAAAACAAATGTTGAAATACGAATCATCTAGCTTTTAAACTGTTTGGGTATTTTGCACCATTTTTTCTAGTTTTTTATTACAAATATATGATCAAGAACACTGAATTATATAAAAAAACAAATCTAGATAACATAATTCTAACTCTTATTCATGAATCTTTTACGTTCCTCTATCCTTAAATTCCTTTGTTTTTTTCGTGAATATCTCTCGAACGGTAACTCTGACCAAAAAATAATTTATATTATTGAACTCAGCATAAAAAAATACATAAGAAAAATTAGTTTGAAAGTGTTCTGAAAATAGGCAACTTCTGACGTCCTCCTTTCTTCAGACACAACGACCAAACTCTGCATAATTCATTAAGAATATGTTCACTTGATATTGTCGAGTTTTATTCGTTCATCGAATTTGCAAGATTCCATTTTATCGTTTTCTTCTTGTTCCAATTAAATTAATTGACTTGTTCAGCAAACTGTTTGATGGTCTTTGAGACTTTCCTTTTTTCATCATTTATAGAGTGATTACAATTTGTTGCTTCAAAAATGCTTGTAATCAATTGCATTAGGGAAACTCAAGGAATCTGTCAATCAACGGAAAATAAAAAAGTTACCAAAAAAACAAGACAACTTTTCCTTTTTTGGCAGAGTTACATGATTATTCAGTTGTGTTATAGGGACAATGGACACAAGACAGAAATAACTTTTAACAATCCAATATAATACATCTCATATGAATTGGATCAGTCTACGTTCAGTTGATTGATTTTCTTCTCATTCATTTTCAAACTTGTTTCCTTTATCAGTGTCATGTTAAGGGTCTCAAAATGGTTCAATCATTCATAGTTTTTACACTGACTGTGAGAAGAAACAAATTTCTCATAGGCGAGCATAAAGAGCAACTATAAGTTGTTCAATTTCAAAAGGTAAATGTTATTAATATTGTATCAATTGACCATTCATTTTGAAAGACTTTTTGAAGGATGAATTTTGAAAAATACTTTTAACCAAACTTTAGTGTTATTCAGAAATATCATATTTTTACATGACCAATGTTTGTCTGAAATCATATTTTCTCATTAAATTACGGCCATCTATTAGTTGAAACGATGACTGGTGAGTTGATCTTCAATGGTTCACCCATGACTATCCTTATTGTATCACTTTCTTGTTATAATCTGTGAATACAACAAAGAGAATGATAATCTTACAAAAGCTTATTGAACCTCAAAGTGATATGAAGTTACTTTTACACAACTTTTTGTTCATTTCTTTTCCTTTTCCGGCTCTTGGCTCTTAACCTATGTAAATATACACAGACAGTTACCATAATTATCATGAATATTGTGCCTCGAAAGACGAACAACAAAAGAAGACAGAAATAAAGATCAAAGGAATAATTTTATTCGACTTTATTTGCCTGATATCCGACTCTTGACTCCTTTTATCATATTATGACAATGATTTTCTGGGGAAATCTGGTGAGTGATCAGTGGTTTCTCCTTACAAACTTTTTCACTCTTCAACGAACCATCCGTTGAGGTGACAATAGTAATAATATTAGGAACAAAGTTTGATGGATCTCCCACACGATTGTGCCGGCAATGCAACACATCATTCCGCCAATTGCTCATCCAACTATTATAACAAGCTCACAGCAGTGAGAGCAGCAGCTCGATCCAGCAATAATCATTCTTCTTGATCGACAGGAAATCTTGGAATCAATTATCTCTAACCTAAACGAATCCGTTCATCAAAGAAGTAACGATGCGACTACCAGTCCTAGTCCCATCTTAAACCATCAAACCGTGCATATTCATAGAGCTTGCCTCAAATTCGATATGAGGGTCGATCCATTAAATGGGCACGATATGCATATGAACGATAAAAGACAATTATCCAACAAGTTTCATTGAATATCGTTGACAAACAAGTTGGCCCATCAAATGGAAGCTGCAATATTGGCATCAAAACGTAAATTGATTAGAAATGAAAATGAATTTGAAATGTTATCAGACTAATGATCGGCTCATTTCAAAAATTGATTAATGATAATAATATCGAAGGCAAAGGAAAAGGAAAGACGCAAAAAGAAGGTTAATTGTTCATGATGAGAATCATTAAAAGATTATCAAGTAATATTAGATTATCAGAATGATGATGATAATTGATGATAAAAGATATCCATAATAATAGCATTTAATATCATCTGGTGAGTAAAAAAGTGATTAAGGTGAATGCAAGTGCAAAAAGAAGCAAAATTAGCATAAAATGGGTTAAACTGCTTCTGTTACATGATCATCATGATTATCAAGAAAATTCATTCTCATCGGAAAATATTCTGAGCGAAGAAAAAAAAGTGAAAAGAGAAAAAAACTTCTTCTCGAAGACTTGATATTGCAAACAGGATTTACTTTTACCGTTAATGGATAAGTTTATGCATATTATAAATCAGTCCAAGTAGATGATTTTATTCGCTCATTTCTTTATCTATTCAAGTTTATTCATCATCTTTTTACTTCTGTTTTTCATCATTTCAAAAGATTTATCAAATAGATTCACTTTTAAGTTGACATTTTTCTTCTTCTTTTTCATTCTTTGCCTCACATTCATGGAAAATTTCTTTCAAAAACTCTCTGGATCATTTCATGAATATGGATTAATCTCATTCTCAAGTCGACCAAATTTGCGTCGTTCTTTGAACATTCCATGTATTCCAAAAGGAGAAGAGAAGATATTCAACACTTTTACCTTTATAACATTCATCAATAATCTTTTCTCTTCTTTTTTCATCTTTACTCAATATTATTTACTCTTTTCCTCCTCCAACAATATCACCATTTGAAAGCTTTTTTCTCTCTCTTTCCATCATATCATGAAGATGATGATGAGGAAGCAAAAAGTGACAACCAAATTGATACCTTGAAAGGTTGGATGAATGAAAATAATCAATAATGATAATTATTGCTCGAAAAGGTGAAACTTGTTTCTTTCCTTTTCACGTTCAGATGAAGATTGATTGGAATACAGCAGCAAGAGTAACTAATCAATCGGTTTTTGATGTTAGTTTGAGAAACTTGCTCTTGTTTTCGACGCAATTCGTAAATGCAAATCATTGTTTCTCCGAAAAGAAAAGAAATTTAAAAATTCGCTGAATCTTAGACCAACTCGAATCACCGAGAGTTCAAGAGCAAACTGATTTGCTACTGAAAGTCACAAGTGTTTATAAAAGTACAAAAAATCAATGTTCCTTTACGAGGGAAATCAATGAGTAAACTGAACAACCTCACCGATCAATTTTTAAGAGCTTTGATCTGATAATATGAAACTGAAAAAAAGAAACAAAAACAAAGATCACAATTTAGCTTTGAAAATATATAAAAATCTCGTCTATTCGGTAAAGTATCTTGTAGTTACTCTTTCAATGAACTCATCATAAATTTGCTTTGCTAATCTCTTATCTAATGTAATCCTTTACGCAAGGATTTAAGAGATTTGAAAGCAATATGTGAACTCATCCTTCAGGCCATTTCACTTTGTCTGTCTTTTAAAAGTCTTTTGACCAACAACATTTTATATCAAATGTTTTACTAAATTCTTTTCTTTCCATTTTTTCTCTTTTTCGATTCTTCACTCCCAGTAACTTATTCTTGTAAAAGAGTCAGTTCAAACTCGAACAGAACATTCGTTCAAATCTTGATTTCTATACTCAACTCGATGGAAAACTAACATTTTTTTGGTGCGAGTTGAAGTATAAATTATCATTTCGTTAGACTTTGATAATAAGTTTTCCCAGAAAATGAACATTCATCGATTACCAGCAAGGTTGGTTAGAGCGACTAAAAAATAGTTTGACTTACCTTCACCTAATTGGACAATTTGTAAATTTGAATCACAGATAAAATGAAATGGAAATGCTTTGCAAAATATTTTCATGGTTATGAGAAGGTCTTTGGTTTCATTGGATATGCTGTTTACACTTGAATCTTCGGAAACTTGAGTTTTCATTTCACTTGAAAATTTATCGTTTCCTTCACCTTTTCGTAATTCACTTTCACAATTGCCATTATTGTCTACATTTTCACGTGCATTGTTGACCAAACCAGGTGAAACAATTGATGTTGATTCAGTTGAAATATGATCGCACAGTTTTTCCTTGTAATCCATATTATTCAATGAATCAATCATTTTATTGCAGCAAAACAAAGCCTTTTTCCAGTTCTCTTTTCTTTCAACCAAAAACTAATCTGAAAAGTTGAACGAAGAAAAAAAATTCCAATCGAGATTCGTCCTTTTCCAAAGTACAATTATCGATGGTCGACTCAATTAATAACAAGTGTTTACCAACCAACAGCAACCATGCCTTGTTTAACCATTAATTTGGGAAACAAAAAGTTGATCAACTTGTTAAGCCTTGTTTACGGTTCATCATGATTGCCTGGAAAAGAGGAAAATGCATTTGGTTAAGTATTTTAATGTACTTTGACTTGAACTTTGTTCAGTTGAAAAGAAGCAAAAGTGTCCAGAAAAAAAGTGACCATTAAAGTATAGTAAATGACAAACTTCTTACAACATGAAACAGTAACAATGATAATCCAAGCAAATGATGAGTCAGTTACAAGCTTGGAATTTCTTTTTTTTTGCATATTTTTTCTACATCTCAATCTCTGAATTCTTGTAGATAATCTGAAGAGAATGATGAGAATCGACAAAAAATCATCTTCATTAGAGTAATCTCGAGACTTTTTCTACTTCTCTCGAGGTAATCATTTATCTTTTTTTTGATCGCTTATTATAATAAAATGTTGTATCAAATTTCGTTACAAAACACTTTCATCCAGATTCACCTTTCAATGCATTACTTTCTGTCTTTTTTTTACTTTCCTTCAACTTCTTGTCTTGCCTCGTCTAAGGACATACAATTTGTGCATATCATGGGAATCAAGTGTATGCATACACAGTGCAAAGTATATATTACGCCCATCACTGGAAAAAGATGATTATGAGAAAAAATGAAGATTCTTTTTTCTTTTACTTTTCCATGTTGATGTGTTGAAAGTGTATCATCACGATGACGACTTTTCATTCAACTTATTATATCATATCATGTATATTAATATGGTTTGAAAGAAGAGAGAGAAAAGAAGGAGAAAAAAATGCATCAGTTGAACGTGAAGTTTGATCGGTGAAAATGAGGGTTGATAAAGCTGCTGATGATGATGTTGATGGAAAAATGGAATATCATTGAAACTTTGGACAGGGATTTACAGGGAATCATTTGGTCAACAATGTAATGATGTTATAATAATATTCAGATTGAGATTAGCATATTAAGTAGAAAAGAAGAAAAGAAAAAAGAGTTGAAAATGATGGACTATTTCTGGTTTGGAATTTTGGTGTCGACAGGGAATGATAAAGAATATGCTGGGAATCGATTCTGTTGTTATGATGATGAGGTTGATGATGAGGTTGGTGATAATGAGAAGTGTGAAAATGAAATGAAAGGTGAAAAAGCCTAAAGGCTTGAGAAAAGAAAGGCCAAGTGAAAGGTGAAGAATGGTTTTTTTTCTGTTTCGTCCAATTAAAGGATAATTGGATGGTGAAAAGGTGAAGAATGAAAAGAATGGCAAAGATGAAAATGATGATAAAAGAGAGAGAATGAAATGAACCCAGAAAATGATTAACAGCGAAAAATTGTGCAAAGAGTTTGTACAAAAGGAATGCTAAAGACTTTGATTCTGTGATTAGAAAAAGATTATTCAGTTGAAGATAAAGATGTTGCCCTGATGAGGTAAATTCTGATGGATTAACATTTCTTCCTTTTTTTCGTATTCAACTTTTTTCTACTTTGGCTAATCAATGGTTTTTTCTTGTTGCGCAGTTATTCACATGCAAATAGATTAATTAACCTTCTGCTGCTTTCCAAGACTTTCATCAGCTTCTCAGCCTTGTTTCATTACAAGTTTATCATGACCATCTTTTCATCCTCAACATGTGTTATCTTGTTCATTCCCAGTGGTATATTTAATGTTAATCGTTTTTCCTTCTTTATCGACTCCAAGTCATAATTGTTATAATAATGTAAAGTTTAATGTTGACAATGGAATGATATCATGTTTGATGGCCAGAAAAACCAGAATTTAACCCTTTACTTTGCTTCCTTTTTTTGCTAAATGAGTTTACTTTTTCTTCTTCTTTCTTTACTCTACAAACAATTTCATCTTTTCTTGTTTGTTTTCCTCATAATTTGCTGGATAAAAATCATCTAACCATGTATCATTATCATCTGACAAGCATCATTATAATCATTTGTTTTTCACGCTTTCAATTTATTTCTCTCAACCTTTACTATTTACCAACTTTTTTTCATCCACTTTTTGCCCTTTCATCAACAGCAACAAGATGAAGAGGAAAAGTTTGCAAGTTGAAACCGATTAACAAGTTCACAACCTTTTCTGTTTCAACTTTGATTCTGTTTTGGTTTTACGCTTTTAGTTTTCAATCATTTTTTGCTCTCATTTTGTTTCATCTTGCAACAGAAATCGGTGAGAAATGTTTATTCAATTAAGGTCAACTGATGACCAGATGGAATAAAAGTTAACCATCGGTTGATATTATTAATATTATTAATAATGGACTATCATTGGGTGAAATTGTTTAACCCAATAATTAGTTTATTGATTACTATTGTTATTATCGTTTTTGTTTTTCGTTTCCTTCAAAATCGTTTCTTTCATATAAATAATATTGTACTTTTGCGCTTCATCTTTCACTGTAAATGACATTATTCAATTTATCTTGGATTTATATTTCAATGAGAAACTATGAGATAAATATTAATCATTAATTGGACAAAATTTTGCTTTTCCGTTTCTGTGGATGATCAAAGCTCAGGAAACGTTCAGCTTCATTTAGATTGATAAATGAATGGATTCAGTCAACTGTGGTCAACAACTTTTAATCAATCAAAATTAGACTAGATCAATTGCAAACAGATTATTCTTGTTAAACTTTTTCTCACATATTTCAATTCAATATCAATCCGTTTTTGAAACTATATTTTGCAGAAAAATATATTCAGTCAAACATCAAATGAGAAATGGCGATTCTATTCGTTAAATGCCGTTGAGTACAATGATAAGGACAATAATTATTAATTATTCCAATTATGTCAATATTTAGGCTAGATTGCATTGAATTTATACTGGGTGTTTTTTATTTTTTCTACCTGTTTGAGGTCATAGCTCACATATCATTTGTTTCAGAGACTTCAATGAACAGGGAAGTTTTGCAAAGTGAAGTGCCATACGACCTTGTCCTCAAGGTCATTAAAGATAATTTATCGGGAATGCTTACTACGAAGTTTAGAGGTCATTTAAAGGACACAGTGCGAAATTTGACCTTTCATGACCTTGATCAATGTGAAGGTTATAATCAGAGTCATTCATAAGTTATCACAGTTAAAAATTCAAAATCTAAAATTTATTGTTATCATTTCCATCTCAAGTCTTTGTAATCAAATATCAAATATTTGGCTGAGAAAGTCTCATGTCTTCAGTTGCTTCCGGAATTCTTTATTACCATGGCAGCTAATGATTTCGTATCTCTTTCAGTTTCACATGTTATGGCCACGGTATTTTTGGATGAATGTCTCGAGCTCTGATATTTACATGTGGATCCAATTGCCTATTTTTCCCTTGTTTCATTTTCTGGCAATCTGATCCGCAGATTTGCTTTATTCTTGTAAATAGGCTTCATTTTGGCCTTTTCAGCGTATGGCTGGGCCGCTCGTAGGCTCAGGAAGTCTCTCTGTGTGGCTTGGTCCATTGATGTTGGTTTTCCTGTGATAAAGGCTTGCAGCAATTCATTATTTTCTTCATGTCTTCCACTCTTGCCATTCTTCTCTCCAAATCTGTTCCATTTTCTTCATTATTTTAGGAATTGACCTGCTTGCTCTTGGTGTTAACCTTCGAATGTGCTGGTTCCTATTGTAGACTCTTCTTTGCTTATGTTTTCTCTCAAGGAAATTAAAATATCCTTTGCTTCAGAAATTTTGTCTTCCATGTTTGCCTTGATAACATATAGTTAACTAAATTACGAGGAATTTTACCCAATGCTTCTTTTAATTCACTTAACTTTTCTCTCTTCTGATCGAACTTTGTTGCCATTTGTTGTTGTTTTGGTTAAAATGACAAAATTACAAATGACTTTCAGCCTTAACATAAACGAAATCAACACCAATATTTTTTCACACTCTGTCACCGTTCCAATTGTGATGCGCAAACTTAATGATGATCACATTTAAATAGAATCAAAAGTCAGATGAAATGAAAAGTTCGAATTCACGAGAAAAAAAATTGTCATTTTGGGTTTCTTTTTAAATTCATTAGCACCTGGTGTTGATTAAAATTTGAATACTCATTAGTTGATAAGATGTCGCAGATTAACTTCTAATACTTTCTGCTTCAGAAAGCATTCCTAAAAATGACCTTGAATTGCCTAGAGGTCAAGTTTATATGGCACTTCACTTTGCAATACTTCCCTGTTCGAGTCTCAAGTAAAAAATATACCCGGTATCGAAATCTAACATAAAGTAAGCATATTGCAATTCGTGTTTTTAGCAATCAGCTGAATTTTTTGTGTGGCAAGGATCTATGTGTCTGTTCCAATGAATTCAGAGTATAAACTGGAAAATATTAGCATTTCATTCATTCTGTATATTATTTTTTACTCTGGTTACTCAGTCATATATCCACCTTGATCGTTCAGTTTTTTGTTAAAAGCTCTAAACTTAATTCAACGAAAACAGAAAAGTCATATTTTTTGTAAAAGATGTTGAGCTAGAAAAGCGATTAGTTATCCCATTTGAATATAAATGATAAGTGATAGCAGTTATGAAAACAGGTTTCGCGCATAAGATCATTAGATTTACCGACTGAAACAACTGGTAACGTTAGGATTTCATCATTACACACATTTCTAGCCATCTTAATCAAAATTTTTGATCAAATGATGGTTTATTTTTTCGCTCTCAATATTTGCATAAAGCAACCACTAAAATAAAGATTTTTGATTTCTCAGCCATTTGCTTGTAAAATTTTTGTTTCAATAAATAGTTTAAACAACAGCACTTTTCTACTAAAATAATGTTGAATCTTTAATTTTTTTGACAACTTACCTTACTTACTTCAACCTTCAAATGCTTAACATTTTTGAAGTTGCATTTTCTTGTTTTTACCTGAGAATTTCAATTTTCATTGAAAAAATAGTTTTGCTTGGAAAATTTTCTAATCCATTGAGAATGAAAAGTTCATTTTTCAAAATTGTCAAAAATTGCAACAAAATCGTTACAACAAAGTTTTGCTATAAATTGAAATTCAAAAATGTTTAGATTATCTTTTACTTGCAAGACACTTGAAATTTTGAAAAAAAAACAAGGCGATATAAAGTAAGATCTTAAACTTTTGTTTCATGTTACTGAACAAGATGAAATGAAATAGAAAAGCAGATTTCCTCATTTTCAGAAGGAAAAGAGTAGAAAAACAATTTTCTCTTTTCCGTTTTTCTCCCAACTGATACTCCATTTGAATAATCAATTTATTGGTCAATAGTTTTGCACTTTGAGTCTCCATTACTTTTTAACCCTGCCTCTGTTCATGATAATCTCTTGGCAACTCAATTTTCATGGTTTCAACATTCTTCATTGGGATTTCATTTCCATCACACTTGGTCAATAAGAGTGACACAAAGTGAAGACTGGAAAAGTGATGAAACTCAATACATATTCAATGAGGTTGATATTATACTTGATTAACTCACAAGATTTCAGAATCAAACGGTTAAGCGTTTCATGATTTGCTTCTTTCAGCGAGAAAATTTCATTTTAAAATTCAAATTCCACCCATTCACCAGTTTACAGAAGAAGCGTAAAGATTCAATCAACATTTATCCACCAAAATGCGCAAAGTCTGACAAAGCATTTGAATTAATCATCAGAAAAGCTTGAAATAATCATGAGATAAAAAAAAGATTTTCATTGTTCAACAAATTCTACAAAACCAAACACTAATTAACTCTCAACTTTGAACACCAATCAGAACATGAGCTTGGAAATTGATTCGTAAAAAAAGTGTATAGAATTTCAGAGAAAAAAAGAATTGAACAAACATTGAATTTTTTCAGAAAAGTCGAGTTCTCAACTTTTGGAATGAATTGTTTGACAGATTCAACTTTTCTGACATTTTTACAGTTTCTTGTGTTCCTTTGCTAGTGAACAGTTTCATGTGATTATACTTATCACAATATCAAAAAGAAATGTAAAGATGATCTTCTTTTTTTTCTTCTGTCTATTTTCATTCTTCGCTTTAATAGTTTCGTAATGAATTTTGGCCTTTCTGTCAAACAGACACTCATCTGAAGGTGTTATCATTTGTTCATTTCTCGCCAAAAAATGTTTCATTTTTCTTCACTCTTCTTATCTCTCTCTCTTTTGTCTTCACTTTTTTTAATCACATCATTCACTTTGCTCTTTGTTATCCATTACATTTGTTTGTTTACTTGTTTCTTGTTCATCCTTTTTTTCACCCTTTACTTTGAACAAAATGCTCCTCTACTTGGTACTATTGACTTTTGTACTGTTCAATGTTCCGTGGCTGAATATAATGCAATCAGATAAGAAATTTGATGCTTCAAAGTCATTTGACTGAATGTTATATATTTGCTCATGGGAATCAATTGATGTTTCCGTTGTTGTTTTTGCTTCTCCTTGGTAAACAATAACAACAATAACAACACCAAGAAACAAATATCAGAATTGAGTGAATTATACCATGAAAACAATGAGACTTGCTAGTGAATCATCTAAATGAGATCAGAAAAAAAGTTGATTTAAAGATGAAGATGAAACAAGAATAAGTTGGTCAGGAGTGAAAAGAGCAGCCAAAAAGGAAGATGAAATGATAACAGAATACAGGGAATGACAGGGAGTGAAAACTCCAAGTGATAAAGGGAATGGAAATTAAAGTTGACAAGTTGAAGTTTCATCAAATTGAAATTGAAATTCCACAACTCTGTTCAATGTTCATTTTCTGCTTCACCATTTATTCATATTTCATCAATAGTTAGACGAGGTTCAACTTTTCGCTCAACTTTTTTTTACTCTTTCTCTTCTTGTTTGGCCATTTACAGTTTGCGCCTGATCCAACCTTCAATCTCTATTGTGTGCAAAAGAGTAAATTATCTCAACAAATGAATGCCATGAAAAGTGCCAAACCAAATAATGGTAATGATGATTGCCTGAAAGGCATTTAAACACTCTTGTTGTTGATATTAGAAGAGATAAAAGAAGGAAAAACATTGAAATCATCATTTCAAATATTGCATAATTCGTCATCAAATATCTCTTTGATTGCAAAAAAATAATTTATTCATCAGCTTCCATAAACTATTCAGCACTTTGAATGTTCAGCTTCAGTCGAAAACTAATGTTTGCGAAAAGAAGCAAAAATAATTATATAAAATGTTAGCAGTAAGCTTTTCTATTCAGGCAAATTGTTCGAGAAATTTGCTGATTTCGTTTTCATTTCGTCTCAAGAAAAACTTGGAAAACTTTTAACTTGGAATTTATGTTTTCCTGTAATTCACAGATTATCCTTAAAACGATTGCTTTCTAATCAAATCAAACAAAACTTTTACCTTAATCCAATAAGTTTTGCGCTTTTCATTCATTTGATTTTCATTTTGTTTGAATTTTATTCTTGAAATGGAATTATTTTTGTTGGCAAAATTTTCATCAAATCAAATTACGCTTTTAATTCAGAGATTTTGTTGAAACATTTTTGGCAAAAGTTACTCGAATTTCAATGTTTTTTTCTTGTATTTGGATTAATTCTGAAATTTGCTGAATTCAAATTTTCTTATCATTTTATTCAATAATTACAAGTGCTAAAAACTACTCATTTTATTGTAAAGTTTGTCATCTTGTAAAGCTTACAAGTGAACAAATGTTGTTAACTGTAATTTGATTTTATTGTCGAGATTAAAGGGTTGAATTGACAATTTGGTGTTCATTAATATTTTACACATTCACCGCGTAACCTTTACAAGTTGAAAAGTGAAAGCAATTGGATTGAGTTGTAAGTTGAAAACAATTTACTTGGTATTAATGTAAGATGGCAATAAACTCTTGTTGTAAATGGTTGACTTAAATTAACTGGACAGAAGACAATTTGTCTTAACCCAAATTTAGATGAAACTGTAGCAATTTGTTGTGCCCTGATTTGGTGGGAATCAAGAGTCAACTCAATGTTAATCAATCATGAAATATAATTTGGTAAAACAGGGAAAAGAGGAAAAGAATGGTTTTGGAGGAAAATGTTGATGAGGAAAAGGGTTAACTGGGTCATTATTGAGAGAATCATATTGCCTGTAATAGTCTTTTCCTTCAATTGAAAACATTTGCGATGAAATTATTCATTAACCAGAAAACGACTTAATCAATGAGACAATTTTTTCTGCCTTTTTCTTCGCTTCTTTGCTAGTTAATCAATTGATTAATCGATTGAATTGAAATGTGCAAAAATGTTGCAACTTATAGTAGCAATAATTTAGTTAATTGAGGAAAAGGTTGCAACAATGAAATGCTCTGAAAAAGGATTCGGAATTCATCAGAGTTTTGGGTGAAGAACAGAAGAAAGAAAATTTCGTTAACAATGAGTATCATCATTTCTAGTCTTATCTTACTTTTGTCTTCTTTGGGTTAAATAAATTATTTGTGATGTTGATCATGATGATGGTTAACGCTCAGTTTTGAGTAGGTTGAAGGGCAATGGTTTAATGATGCATACAAAATGTACATCTGTAAACACAAATGTAATTATGAATATAATACTTGGTCTTGTTAAACGGTAAACAAACAGTTTTGATTCAAGTTAAATTAAAGGTAAGTTTAATTGGATTTGACTGATAGTTAAACGAGAATCCGTAATAAGCTCAAAGATACAGAAAAGAAAGCAAATCAATTTTGATACAGCTAATGGGAATCATTTGGATCAAAATATAGTGACTCTTGTAAATGTGTACAGTCAGAATATCACCTAAAAGATACAGGTGCGATAATATCTTGACAAAAAATTATATCAATGTATACAGCATCGAAAGTTAAGTTAGAGCTGGTTACGTTATCTTTTGCACATTGTTTGTAACCAAGCATATCGATAGTCGAATTTTTTAGATAAATTTTTGCTAATCAACCTCACCCAAGACTCGTTGGTTAACACATTAAATCGGTGATGATTGAGCCTAATTCGACTCAAAAAATTGACTATCGAAATGCTTGGTTACAAATAATGTGCAAAAGATAACGTAAACAGCTCTAACTTAACTTTCAATGCTGTATAACAACATTTATGCTCAATTTCATATAATTATTTGGTTGGAAAATTAACTTTACGTGACAAATACATTCTGGACAGCAAAAATCAATTGGAATATCGGGACAAGGCCATTTAGATTAAAACGAGCTTGAGCGTATAAAATAAAGTTGTCAAATTTTATTTCGGGCATTCCACTTGGCATACCTTCGAGAGTCGGTTCTTTATAAGCTATTCTTACAAATAGCAGATAATGGTCTGACGCACCAATATACAATTCATCTTACTCAGTATGCAAGACAAAGTTAGGTGTTGTAAGAATATAATCATATCGGGCTTGATTTGTATTGCCAAAAATGTCGGTCTAGGACCTGTCATAATCTTTGAAATAAAATCATCAATAAATTTCGCTAAAGCTCTGTCGTGTTTGCTGTTGTGTTGGTTTTCCGTGTCCTCATTTAGGCGGGAGACATCAGCATCAAAATCCCCGACGAGCACAATCCCTTTCATTGATGGTCGTACTCTATTGTCATCATCAGGACCATCACTAAGTTGCCACGCAAGCACACACCAAAGATATAACCAAAAGTCGTTTCTTTTGTTACTGGGCGATCTATGTACATTGATGAAAGTAATTCCATCTCATACAATTGCCATCATTTCAGTCGAAAGTTTGGTTGGGTAAAAATAATGGTGGTTTTTTTCAACTCTACGAAATTCGATCATCGAATCTTCATCTGCGATATGTCTGTCCAAAAGATGAAACCTATTTGGACGGTCTCCTTCCGCACGGTTTATTTCCGATGTTGGACATTGCAGGACACTTTTTAGCACTTCCTGAAATCCTAAAAAAAATGAGATTTTCGCCATTGGTGAGGCATCTATTAATAAGCCCTCGTGCTGATGTGTAAGCTGTTATCCCACAAGGTAAACTATAAGTTAAAACATCGTACTCCATTATCACAAATTTGAAAAAACACGTGAAAACTTAGCTTTTGACTTTTTGTTTGCTTACGACAAACAAAGTTCCTTTTTCCTTCATGTGACAAAAAGACGAAATAGTGGCAAAATAACATCCAATACATTATTTTATTTTCAATGAATTTTAACGTCTTGATGCTTATTACATGATTTGATACACAAAAATATTATGATATTATGATTATCAGAACCATCATCTTTTTAGATATTGCTGCACGAGTAAGCTCATCAGGTGTTTGTGTGACTAAAATAAATAATTAATTTGTTATGTTTTTTATTAATATTACCATGATTTCTTATCTCCTTTATGCAATTCTATGTATTATACTCTGTGTTAATGGCCACTATTCTTTGACAAAAAAGAAATGCTCTGAATGCGTTGAATATAAAACAACTTAGGTATGTAAATAAGTTGTTATGTTTTGATTGATGGATTGCTAATCGCGTTTTCTGAGTTTTACAGATCATTCGTCAATGGCAAGGACCGAGATCAGCTGCTTTTTTAAATGAGCTTGATAACAAAACTAGGAAAGACGTGTTGGAGGAAGTCGCTGGTGAGCTTGTTGAATTAATGAATCGGAAGCTAAGGTCTATGGCCTTAATCGAATTCCAATCAATCCTAATTTTTCTTATTTGAACATGTTCAAGATTTGAAGCATCTCATCTTTTTACAAAAACCTGAGATACCTTTGCTTAGTAAAGATCTTGACTCGATAATCGAGCAAAATCAGGTTTTAATTGTGCTGTGAAAGTCTGAAGTCATTTCATTAAGATTCTATTAATCCATTATTTGTCATTTTTCTAGGGGTATACTTTTAAACTTCACACGGGTAGCTTTCAACAGCAACTTGTATTCAGATGGATGGATGGTGGTTAACGAGTCTGTAGCTAGACCCTCAGCCGGAACGCTTC
The DNA here is from genome assembly GCF_039701765.1 of Tetranychus urticae. Classification (NCBI taxonomy): domain Eukaryota; kingdom Metazoa; phylum Arthropoda; class Arachnida; order Trombidiformes; family Tetranychidae; genus Tetranychus; species Tetranychus urticae. The sequence goes on from NC_142959.1 coordinate 3,112,266, forward strand.
ATTATGACATTCATCGGTTGCTCGGATAAGGGTACATAGACTGTTGAAGACGGTGACAAGAGCATAGGACAGCTGTGATCTACAAACCAACCTTTGTGACAATATGATAGTTTTAATAAAAAAAGTGTTTTCTAAAACTTTAACTTCATTTCATTGATTTACTCAGCTGATAATGTCAAGCTGCAATGCAAATAAATGCAGAAAAATTGAAACGCATTTGAGGTGAATCAATATGTAAAATTGTGAGAATGGCGATAACAATCATTTTGTTGGTTGACATCAAGTAAGTCTTTTCAGATCAACTTTCAGTTCAATCCAATCAGTAATCAGTTAATGTTCAAGACAAGATTGATAGCAAAAAAGCAAGAATGAGTAAACTTAATCTCGCTGTTTTAGTTAACAAGTTGAACAATGTTAACAAGGAAACATGAAAATCAAATCAATGTTAATCTTCTGGTTTCACGGTTTTATGATTCAACAATTTCAATGGAAGGTGAGTGAGGTGAAATGTATGAGCGGAGATATTTAGTGTCTTAATTTGCCCCTTTACTAGTAATGATAAGGATGAGGATGAAAAACTCGGAAATTGAATGCATTTCAAGCATGAAATAAATCATGAGAAAATGAAAAATGATAGAAATTTTGATTGCGATGAAAAAAAAGTTAATTATAATTCGTTTGAGAAGATGATTTTTTTAAATTTTCCCCCTCAAGAACAAATTTGCTAATAGCATAACTTGATCAACGAGAAAAAAGGTTAATACTGAATCATTTCGAACCTGATGTGAACCGTGTAAATTGAGAAAATAATATTAACATGGAAAAATAATTTATTTATACTTTCTTACATTTCATAATCTTTTTTAATCAACTCAGGTAATAGTTGAACCATGAATTGAAACATGATTTCTTTATGGTTCAACATTTTAAGAAATCAGGCAAAGAGAAAGATGATATTTCAAGTTTAAAATTAATTATTTTGTATTAATAACATGGTAGAACTTCAGTGACAATTGTTAATGAGAATTGCATTCTCAACAAGTTAATAATTGTTCAATTTAACGATCAACTGAAGCAAAATTATCTATTAATGATATTCGTGGCAAAGTATTATTAGAAACATTTAATTTCATTCAAATCATAATTAGTGGGAGAGTTTGAAATGTAAATCAATTATAATAGTTGTAATTGTCTCTAATAATCTGACCTGGAAATTTTGATACAGATCATGAAAATCCAAATGAATATTAGACTGTACTCCTGAATATGCAGGACAATGTCTTCAGCATTGAATTGTGCAAAAAGTTCTGGACCATGTTCGACTGCCTCAATTCCCACAATTTTCTGAAATACCTCTCATTTGATGTTGATATAATAATGAAAACTTATCTGGTTTGGAATTTTAGACAAAGAATGTTGTAATGATATTTTTAGTTTCCGAATTCCAATTGAATCTCATTATCTGAAATCAGTTTTGTTTAGTTTTCATTAAAGTTCATTTTCTCTAAAATGCAAACCAAATTTATTCAGTTTATTTTTCCTCTTGAATTGAAATTAAAAAGTAAACTTTAAAAATTGAAAATGCATAATTTCCTCTCAGTCCATTCATTTTGTTCATCTCATTAAACTCACCCATTATTACGTGATTGATGCACTTGCAAATTCCGTCTGTAACTTGAAAATGAATTCAACTTTCTTCACTCATTCTTTCACTTAAAAATTTAGCATCAAAATAACTCGCCTTTTCACCAGCGATCAAACTCATATTATTATTGAGAATTCAATTTTTTTAATTATTCAAGATTGAAGATAATTGGCGTAAAATGCAAGATGAAAAAGGAAAGCAAAAGTTATGAGCTTTTTTCTGCCTGTAACTTGCAAAAAATGTGGATTCTTGTCATGAAAAGTGACATTTGATGAGCAATTATATTAAAGATAAAATTAATATCATGATAATGTTCCATGTGAATGCTGGGCTTTTGGTGCAATAATTAAATGGATTTTCAGCATTTATTGAATATCTTGGAAAGTGGCAAATGATGGAGACCTTTTAATGGATAATTTATGTTTATGCACAACAATAAAAGTGATAACATTTGTTGTTATTGAAATGCACAACAATCAAAAGGTAACCTTAGAGTGTATCTTGATATATTGCATTATGGTCCAGCGATAATGATTAAATAGGAAAAGTGAAAATAAAATTGAACCATTAAAGGTCCATCTGAATATCATTGTCAACTCTTCTATTCCTGGTCAAACCCAAAGTAACTTGAACTTGGACATGAACTGATTATTGAATTACCGCTGTTCTTGATATCTATTAGTATTATCAACTTATCTGATCACGCAATTCAATTGTAAGTTTGCATTTCTTGAAAGGAACAAAACTCGGAATGAAAAACTCGACACTTTATTACATCAACAGTATTCAACTCCAAATGTGTAAAGCATTGCATGATGAAGAAAATTATGTAAATATTCGATTTGAACAATTCTACAGACTAAAAGATGCTGAATAGCGATCAAGTCGAAAATCAGATTCTTTTCAGATTTCATAATGGAAGAAAATGAAATTTCTCAGTTTAAATTCAATTTTTATTCATCGTTCAAGAATGTTCTACATTCGTCTGGATGAGAATAGTTTGAAAAAAATTTTCGTTCGACGATCGAGTGTCATTCCATTTACATGGAAAAATTATCTTTGAATCGTGTGAGGAATTGTTGCTCAATGCTATCAATTACAGGGCACATGTGCAACCTGAGAATTGCTAATGATATTCCTTACTTGGAATGGAATTTTTGGTTAGCAGATAAAACTGATGCTTGTCAAAAGGTGAATATGTTAATCATTCTGGGTTCTTCCATTGGAAAACAATATACTTGAAGAGTCACCATGAGCAGAAAAATTATATTCATTTTCATGATTGATTGATATTTAACCTTTTCCGAGGAAAGAAAAAGAGACAGAAAATTGAATAATTCTTCATTGTAATCATGATCAAGGAATGTAACACATGCATGCTGGTAACTGAAAACTCAGGAATAATCAACCAGAACTGATGCGATCAAATATCGACTACTTGACATTTGATCAATCAATTGAGAGTCGAATGGTAAAATATAAAAGTCAAAACAATTGCTGTCCTTCATTCCATCATGTCGAACTAGGGAAGAAAAATTCATTCAATGATAAATCAAGACAAGCGAACTTGACAAAAAACGAAACTCTGAAAATTTCATAAAGAATTTAATTTCATGCGAAAAAATATCGAAAGAAAAAACATGAATTTCTAAAATGGTATTCATCGAATCTTGAAACGCTTTTTTTGTCGATTTTTATCTTTTACTTTTTTCCAATTTCAACTTGTTTACAGCATTTATCTCGTTAAATGGAACTATTTTTTTTCTTTTCTCAGCATTTCATTTCAATCCTTTTTCCCGATATAAACTTTGATCATTTTCATCTTTTCGCTCTCAATAACATTGAACATTATCAAAGTGACACTCGATTGTTTCCTTTAAAAGGCAAACTCTTTTTCCTCGAATTTTATCTTGAAATTGCCATTTCAATGATAGTTCAATGGAATAATAATATGGAAAAAAAGTCTCAAGAATGGAACTGAAAGTAAAGGGAGAAAAAAACAAAAATGGAAACAAAAGCAACTCAATATCAATAAAAAAAATGTTGCTCTAAAGAGGAAAAAACCTGTTGGCATTTAATTCCCTGGATGTGTTTATGATACTTTTCACTCCCAGTTTCATTCAACTTTTCAATATCATTTCAAAATGATATATCATTATTATTGTTATTATTGTACAGTTTAGTTAGCAAATGTAGTATTAAAAGTGAAACTCTTTTTCCTCTTCTCTGGTTAATGCAAGAGTAAATTTTAAAGTAAAGGTTGCAGGAAAAAATTGGGTTAAAGTTGCGACGAAAAGTTGAAGCTTGGCTCAAAAACAACATATTTATCATTAGAGTAAATAGTTGTTTCAAATCAGTTGATAATAGAAAATGTATTTTTATTGATAAATCGATAAGTTAATAGAGTAACAATTGACATGAGAAAAGAAAGTTGCCTAAAAATAACTGAAAAAGGAAACAATTCTCTTATAACTTACAAAATCAAGTTGAATTTCGAGTCACTTTTCAATTCTGCACAAAATATCATTCAATTTCAAACCAAATTGCAAATCAAAAATCCCAGTTGAAGAAACGTCAAAATGAGTAACTTGAGTCACTTTGCAAGAACAAAACAATTCGATAGATTTTCGATTTTCTGCAATAATTATTAGAAGCACATACATATACATATGTGAAAAAGTCCAAAATATTTGATCTTATATTAAATTTGATTACCAGTGAAATCACTGTTTAATAAACAGTGTTTATTCTTCAACTGTATTTAAGAAGCTCCATCAGCGTACGCATCCCCTTTAGCACCAGCAGCTCTGCCCATGCCAGCCTGAGCCAGTTTACCAGAGACTCAGCAGCTCCACTGACTTATTTGATGGCATTAGCTTTAAAACATAAAACCATATCAGAAACTGATCCAGCAACTTTGAATCTATTCTCAACAGGACTTCCAAGTTCTTTGATTTTGCTACCAATTCCTTTACCATTGGCAACGTTCAGATCACCGAGTGCATCAAACTTATCAACTGCTGAGCCAATCTCAGATGCGACATCGTCCAACTTGTTAGCTCCATCAGAGACAAGACTACCAATAGAAACTAAACCAAGTACACTGAGAAGTGAGTTAGCCATTCGACCAGCTCTTTTAACGGCACCTGCAGCTTGATTGGCAACACTACCAACATCTTTAGCAGCATTAGAAGCGCGCGATGAGACCACATTAGAAGCAATATTGAATGGGTTCAAGAAAAGTCGAACATGAACATTGCTTTGCAAATTGAAGTCGGGTGATTGTTCATTGCAAACTACTGATGAAGCGATGAAGAGAAAGTAGAGGATTGATAGTGGAATAGCTTCATGTGCATAATTTAGTTAGGACCTTTGCTTTACATAAACTAATGTTGCAGAATTATCTGATTGCATTAAATTGAATTGTTTGATGTGAATCAGCTTTGTGATAATCAAATCAAAAAACTTGAACATTTATATGCGATTCAACTCACTTTTTGCTAAATAATAAATACATTAATTGTCTGAGATATCAACAGAAGAAAGTGAAAATTCGAAGGAAAAATTACAGCTGGATCATAGACTTAAAAAGGTCAAAACACGATTTATCATGGTTTCTCAATATATCTCTAGGTTTGCGGGGTTTCAGATTCAATATTATTTCATATATGTAATCAGCATCGGCTATAATGTATGCCATAAAAGTTCCATTCGGTGCACCCTCCTAAAACATTCACAAATAATACCATTTAGGGAGTATTCGCTATGTTTTGAAAAATTTCTTACTTTTTTCAGCAACAAAATATAAAATTTGATTTTTGCATCTTTTATGACTATACTAAGAAATAATTGTGAATTTCTGACATTTTCTAACCCATCTCTATTGTTTCTGCATCCTCAATTTTCTTTGTTTTTGGCGTGAATATCTCAAGAACGGTAACTCAGATCGAAAAATGATTTATAATTTTGAATCAGCATAAAAAAATACACAAGAAAATATTATTATAAAAGTGATCTGAAATAGGCAGATTATCCTATTCAATTTGACATCCTCCTTTACCATTTTGCCGTTATAATAAGAATTGCAACAAGCAATATAGTACACAAGTTGTTGACCATGAAAGTATGCTATTAGTGTTGATTTGATGATGTAATATAAAGAGAAAGACAAGTAAGAGGTAAAAATTCTTCTGTAATTCTATATGATAACATAGTATGTAATGATATGGCCTGCAGCAGGCCCGAAAGTTGCGCACTTTGACCTTAGAAATCTCAAAAACGGATCATCTCAGAAAAATATGAACAAGATTTTTTGTGGTCAACATTGTCGTATCTATGCCCAAAAAAAGTTGAGTCCTTAACGAATAAAAATAAAAAAGGAAGATTTTCGGAGACCCTCCTTACATTCAACTTGGAGTTTTTACTCCCAGCAGTTTCTCTCCCAAGTTTATTTATTATCCATAATTTATACCTGTTTGCTAATCTGAAATGGCAACTTGAGGTAAAAGATGGGCAACACACATTTATTCAATCGATCCCTTCGTTGATTCATGAATCGATAAGATTTACATGAGCTAAATGCGCAAATGAATTGTACGATTTCACAAAATATAATATCAGAAAAATCTGCATAATTCTGGCTACGCACAATGAAATTCTAGACTCTACTGTTGATTTCAGTTCCACGCGTAGAATTCCCTAAAAAAGCAGATTATTACTGAAAAGAAAAGTTTCAAACTTCCAAAAGTTACTATAATAATTTGATTCCAATATTTTCTTTTTTTATCGAACATCAATGTTCGATTCTCTTGTTTTGATCACAAGAAAGGTCGATTACCTAAGCAATCGATTATCTTGAATCTCTACGCGAGGAATTAGATAGCATTTCTATGTGCAAGGCAAAATCAATCATAGATATTGATATTTTCCACTGATCGATTCTCAATCAAATGAATCGAATTTTTACTCATATTTCGAGTTCAAAATCAATAAATAATAAAAGTTAAGTCACATTTCGAAATATTTTTTGAACTTTTTTACCTCACGAAACTAGAACTTTTTCGTTAGTTAGTTATTCTTTCAGTTTTATTTTTCTACTATAATCGATATCCACATATGCGATCAATTTTTTGCGAAACTAAATGAACTTTGCATGCACTGAGAAATTTCGAAATGCTTAAAAAATACAACATGAAAGTTATAACAGTCCACCTCCCAGCAGGTTTGAAATTGGAATAAACATTGAATAAGTTGATTCCGATTCAATATCAATTTCATTTGTTTCATGCAAGTTCATTTGAATGAAAAGAGCCAGAAAAGCTATTTATTCAGTAACTCATCTTTGCACTATCAACACCTTTTTCATGTGCAACTCCATATTAATACTTGTAACAAACTCTTGTTTTTCAAACAAAACATTTTGTAGCAACATTTTACACAATACTCTGAATAATAATGATAATGATAATAGTAATGGAAAGAAGGCAGAAAATAATCATAATAATATGTTGACTCGTTAACAGGTAACAATAACATTTCAACATCAAATCTCTAACCTCATCATGTTAACCTGAACATTTTCTTTTTTCCATTCTTATTATTCCATTTCTTTCTTCTTGTTATCTCATCTTTTTTTTGCTACAATTTATCAACAATTTAATTCTGAATCATTTTCATTCTCTTTTTGCTTCTTTACTTGTTTCAATCCAGTGTACTTTTGTATTTTCCCTTTCAATTTACCTTGACTTCAATTTCCGTTTTCAACCTTTTTGTTCATTTTTCTCACCTTTATAATCACACTTTACTAATTAACTCAACTTTCAATTAACTTTGAAACTCAAGCATCATTACATATTGTTAGCATATCAGCGAATTTCAACTTGCAAGTAAAAATTGAAAGCTCAATGGTTATTCAGATTTGGGTTCATTTTTAGCCTTCTTTAATGTGCTTTTAATGTGAATAACGAAATTGTAAGGAAAACCTTTTAAAGTGTTATTCATTTACATTGTCAACATTTCGACTCGTTTTTTGTCATTGCACTTTTCTTGCACTAAATCATCATTATCATCATTCAAATTGGTGAACCTTGACTAACTTGAACAAATTGAGAACCACTGAAAATGTAAAACTTGAATGCTGAGAAGGTTTGGTGAAAAGAAGTGACGAAAAAAAGAAGTGAAATTGAAATAAAATATCATTGAATTGAAAGGAGTGAAAACGTTTCGAGTAAAGTTGAATATAAGTAGAGCTGAATATAAAGAATGTTTAAAGGTGAAAATTTAGTCAAACTTTATATTCAATTTTCACCTTTAATTTTCGAATGGTTGACCTAAAATTGATTGGAAGGGTTGAGATAACGAAAAAAGATTCTTTTATTGTTCTCTTTGGGTCATCTTTTTCCATGATAATTATCATTATCTTCATTGTTATTGTTATCATTATTCCCTGTCTGTTTTATTATCGGAATAAAGTTGAAGTTATCAACGAAATGTTGCCTTCAGTAAATAACTATTCACCATTAGCCATGTTAGAGGTTAATGGAGTTAACATCTTGGTTTTCAGTTGATTCACAATCTTTCACTTTAACCATGAAACAGTGAACAATATCTGTGTATGTATTTAATGGTAATCACATTGAGTGAACAATACAATCAACGATCCATTTAAAGATGGACAACAGTCCCAATAAGACAATCCAAATTCAATTCAATTTATTTCAATGGAAATATTCTTTTCTCATATTCACCTTAATTTTGCTCATTATTATCTGATTGTCCAACCAATTAACTCACAATTCATCACAATTCATGTTTCTATTTATTAAATTAAATACTTTACTCTTTAACTTTTGGTCGATCACGAAATTATCTTCTTCTGTTTCATATTGATTGGATTTTGTGTGTTATTTGGTGTGAAAAGTGCGACCTCAAAGTTTACTCTTGACTGTCTTGAGACACTTTTGATTGTCTTGTTGGCTTATATTGTTAGTGAACATGATTAACTATCCTGAGGTGAACCGCATTTGTTAGGGAAACCTGAATCCTTATAAGGATAAAGTTTAATCCTTAATGAATGGCAAACCCTTTTTGACCGTCTTGACTTATTCAACTCAAGGGAATTGCATTCATCTTCATTTTATTGTCACAATTGTATTCACATTTGTGAATGATTACTTTGATTCCACATTCATTCATGTTTGTCTTACCTTTCAATATCAAAACAGTTCATGTGAGTAACCAAAGTGAAAGAAGAGGGAAAAAAGATTAGATTAATTGGATTTAAGCCTTTATACCAAAACAACACGGAAGCATTTAATAACAGTTGAAAGTCTTAATCAATTTTGTAAATGAAATTTTCTTCTCGAAATACTAACAACCCAAAGTTTCACATTTCTTGGGCTAAGGCTAATCCGTTTAATTGCGACTAATCTTACGTTTGCAAAAATGTTAAACTTGATTTGGCTCAGGTTTAGTTTGTTATTCATTTATGATACTTTATTGTCACGCACATTGAGTTGCATTCAATGTTGAGAAGATTTTTATACAGCTTTACTTATTGTGACAAGAGTTGACCATAAATTGACAGTTAACTGGAAATTCAAATAAACTGTAATGATTCGTGTTTAATAATAACGCAAACTAGATATTCATTGAGAAATAGAATTGTCGTAAAAATAGAAATTCTGTTTCCTATTGCCTGCAATCAATTCCCTGAAGGAATTTTCATCAACATAAAGTGTATTCACTTGGTTTGTGTGTTCACTAATTAGCATTGTACTTGTCACAATAGTATTTATTCAGATTGACAGGCAAACTTCTGCTCAAGGCGAGTCTTCATTGCTTCCATCAAATGAATAAATTGTTCAGATTAGTTATGCAATGTAATAATAGGAATCAATTGTTATCAAAAGAAACTGATCACATGAAGAAATATATGAATCATTAGAGTTGAATATGTTTCAATGAATGTCGATGTCGAAGTAAAGAGTATAAGCGATTGTAAACATTGAATAATCTCATGAGAGGAAAAGTAATTAATTTTATTGTTCAAGGTTTAGTTGAATTGTTAGTCAAAAATCCATTAATTGGTATATCAATTGAATAGAGAATGGAGTATGAAAGAGAAATGAATAATCTGTTTCATGAGAGAATTAATATTTTTATGGAAATTATCACATCAAGTGATTAACAATGTTGAGCCTTCAATAAACAGATAATAACTTTTAAACATTTATAACGATAGTCTTCGGTTGGAGTTGTCTTGGAAGCAATTAATCATTGGATTCATCATTCATGATAATCACAAATCGTTAGCAAGACTCAGTTATTATTTGAGAGAAGAAGATATTCAATTTTAATGGAAACAAAAACAGTTTCTACTCTCAGTGGACAGAATTAATTACATTCATAGTTTTCTGGACAAATCCTCAAGTTTTATTCCAGACTAATCATGATACAGATGAGCGAATAATTGTAATTGAAATTATATTCCAACAAGTTTTAGTTGATTTTAAATCAAGATGAAAGTCAATCGAATCCTAATCAATATGTAAATAAGGATTCATTTGTACTTTAATGAGTTACATTCAAATGGTGACTGTTCATTGACCGGCTTCAGTCGACTGCTTGGGTTGACTCGAGATGAGTTGTTGGCTTACATTTCGTGTTGTGTGAAAACGAACTCAGTTTTGAATCGATTCTGTTTTCAATTGAAAACTTTGTCTTTCATGATTAAATGAAATGAAATTGTTGCTTCCATTTAATACCCAAATGTGCTTAACCCAATTGTTTCCAAGAAGAAATTAATTTGATTTCGTTTTTTCCTTCTTACCAATTTCATTGGAATGAACAAATCTGACAGTTGAAAGCATAATAACCTTAGCTTGCAAGAACTCGAACATTGAATATAACAAGATTTTAACATTTACTGAACAAGAATGAGAATAAATGTAGAGAAGAAGAGAAGAGAAGATAAATTCTGTAACAATGAATCGGAAGATGAAGAGAATGATAATGATGATAATGAGGATGAAGACAATTCGTTTCAAAGCTCAATATTGCGAGTGCAATTGTGAGCGAATCAGTGAAACAAGAAATGAAATTACAACCATCAATCCAGTAATTATCAAATTCATTTCCATTTCTACTTTTCTCTCATCATTTACACTCAATTCTGTTAACTACAACAATTAACTTTAAATAAGTTTTAAATAATTAAAATAATGAACTCGAATTATGTTTTTGGATCAATTTTTTCTCTAAAAATGAATTATCATTTCACTTTTTATAATAATGGCAATCATTGACTCAACAGTTTTTCATTTGGAGTAAATTGAAAAGAATGAAAAAAGCAACGAAATGAGCTTTTTTATCTCTTCTAATGAAACTCTGAATGAAAATTCAATGAGTCGGCATAATTGACCATCATCATGATAAGTATAAGTTTGCAGTCTAAATTGTCTAACCAGATAATGTAATTATTCATATGCTTAAATGAACAATCAGATAATGAGAGCATCAACTGGGAATGCTTTTGTCATTCCCTTCAGATTCAAATATTATTACATTGATTCATGTTGAAGAGGTGCTTCGGCTAATCAAGACTTTTGTCCATTAAAAAGCAGAATAAGTTCAACTTTAATCAATTTGTTTTCAAATGATTGAATTGAATAAACAATAATAAATGATACATTTGAATAATTGATATTGAGAAGAAGAAGGAATGAAAAAGATTGAGAAAAATTGAAATGTAATTTGGAATAAAGTTGCACTTCAATTCAATGTTGATTCACAGAATTGAACTTTTATCCCTGGAAATGAGCGAAAGTTAAATTCACTTTAAACTGTTTTGACGTCCAAATCAAAGCTTATTAATCAGAAATGGTTTGAAAAGTGATACAAAACTATATTCAGTTATTTTGTGTGGTGAATTCAATCAATAGATTGAAACATGTTTGAATAGGAAAAGATGAATGCTGACAGTTTCAATCTATTCAATGCATACAATATTTATAGTCAAAACATCAAATTTTGCGTGAAAATTGTGGCCAAACTAAAAGGATTATAAGGGAAATGTTGCACAGCCTGGAAGCCCAGATTGAACTAAATGCCCGCAATAATCAGTGCTGAAGCAGAACTCAGCTTTCTGTAAAATTCACGCATAAACCATGTAGGGATATGCAGAATCCTTTTTTGTACTATTGTGCTTGAGGTAGAAACTTTTTTGTTTATCCAGGTTGCGGTTTATTGTTGGATTAGAAGTAAATATAAAACTGTCTTTCCAGTGAATTGTTTATTGCAAATTGTGGTGCCTTAATTGCAACAAAGAATATCGAAAGTTAAACTCTGAACTCAATTTCGTCAAAAAGTGTCCATCAGAGAGACATTATGTTGGAGTTTTCCTCTAGTTTAACAATTAGAAAATGGAATCAATTTTATGTTCTAAAGCCAACGAAATACATTGTATCAACTCTCATCTCCAACGAAAGTTTTTCACGTGTGCTTAAAGGAAAGCTGAGGATCCCAAAAGAATATTATTTGACAAAAGCTAAAGATTTCAACCTTTAGATTTCTTATTCTAACGATTGGTTTCTCATTAAGGAATTCGCTCTTTTCAAGCTGGATTGACTAACTCACAATTAGCGAAAAGAAACTTGCGATCATTCATGATCACAGCAGTTTCTATTTTGTTAAAATATTAATCTGATCTGCTTGAAAAGGTATCCTTCTGCAGTCATTGAGATTGTTAAAATTCATTTTCAGTGTGAATGATCAAAGTATCCATCTGTTGATGAATCAATCATTTAAAATCAAAATCAATTCCAGCAAAAACATGTCATAATATTATTTACACCAAACTTGATCGTCGATTAATGTGAATACCTGAAAAACCGATTACTACGAAATGGATTGCGAACAAAAGATAAATTGAATTAAAGTATCGATGTATTAAGATGATATCTTGTATGGGACAAAAACGTAAAAACGAAACAACAAAGAAAACTTAAAATTCTCAAAAACTCAGAATAAAGATTCTGATTTGAGTTGCTACAAGAAGAAAGGATTTTCATGTTTAAATGCTATTTTATTTTGTCATTGAACTAATGTTGTGTCAATCGTGATCAGACTGAGTAACAATTGATTACCAAACATGAAAAGTTGAAAAGTAAAAGACGAAGAGAAGTGAATCTTGAGTCGAGACAAAAAATAAACAGTTTAAACGATGAAATGTAGAGTAATTTTGACTGGTAATTATTGATAGACCCGAAACGCAATATCCAAAGGAAACTGAGTGAAATCAGTTTACATGAAAACCATCATCATAATCATGATATAAACATGCAAACCTTTATTCTTCTTCTTCTACTTTCTATTTTTTCTCTCTCTCTTCATCTTATCTCCATTTTCACGTTATCCTGAGTTATAGTTTTTCATCTAAAAGGTATTATATTGTAACACACCCTTTTTCATTAGGAAAATTAGAATATGTTAAGGAATGCCTACACCCTTATCGATTGATGTAATATTACGATCGATAAGGGTTGAATGTATACCAATATAAGTATAATAATGTTTAATAAAATAGTTAGTTCAAGTTGGAACTCCTTCGAGTAAAGTTTAAAACCTTTATCATTTTGGTGCCCGAAGTGAGGCCGATGTTGGCTAAAGCAACTTACGATACTTCTTAACGTCCAAGTTTTTGATATAAGTCCATACTTGAAAATTGTGAATATATCATTATTTCACCAAGTTATCAATTGTTAATATTAGTGTGTCTTTATTTAATCATAAAAAAAAGTGGTTTTCCTATTCAGTCTTTTACTTCATTTGTTGTTTTCTGACGATCATCTTTACCAACAATAACATTAATTTTAACCATTGTCCATTTAATTAAACTATGTTTCTCGTTTCTATCAACAACTTTGTTTCCTGATTGAACAGTGTTTAAGCAAAACCATCAACTGGAAAATACATTCATATGAAATATTTGATCATCTCATCTCAAAGGTGTTCTCGCTCCTATTTCTCATCAAACCATTTACATTATCGAGCTTGATAACCATCAGTTATATTACTTGTAATTGCTAAGAAACAGATAATCTCGAATGAAATTATGTGAATAATATTGTGATTTGTGATCATCGATTCCGTATTATCAACATTACACCATCTTACCATAAAAGTAAAATCTAATTGTGAGTGAACATTGTACGTAAACAATATTGTTAATTTGTGAAGAGAAACACTAAATCATTCACACTAATAAGCCAGTAACATTAATCACCCTATTCTCCAAATAATTCAACACAACGACCTATCATCATATCATAAATATATTGATAATTTTACCTACTAAGCCTAAATCTTTTTCATCGACCTCACTAAAACATTATAACTTCTCATTCCTCAACACAATCATTACCATTGACTACAATTAAAAGGCGACATTAAACGAAGTAATCAGTATTCCCATTAAATCATATCCGGAAGACAAGAAGGCGTTAGTATTAATATTCTGTTTAAATACGATCGATTTAACTAATAAACAAGGAAAATCTATCCGTAAGTAAAGATACATTATGCATGTATAATATAAGAATCAAATTGCTTGAGATTCAATAGAAACTAACATCTAATTTTGTTTCTATTATCACTAGGATTTTACTAGTATCTAATCTGAAAATATTTTTCTAGTTAGATTGCTAAATACTATTATCTCATATTAATACCTAAATTTATCTTCATTAATTTTTTCAAAATGTATCGATTCATGGTTTAAGGACTCTTAGTTCGCCATCTTTCATACATTTCCAATCCATATTCCTAATTAACCTCTAAATAATCTCATCTTAATATCTGAACAACTGTATCGATTCATGGTTTAAGAGCTTCCAGCTCGCCATCTTTCATACATTTCCAATCTATATCCCCAATTTACCTAAAACTATTTTATCTTAGTACCTAAACTGTATCGATTCATGGTTTAAGAGCTTCCAGCTCGCCATCTTTCATACATTTCCAATCTATATCCCCAATTTACCTAAAACTATTTTATCTTAGTACCTAAACTGTATCGATTCATGGTTTAAGAGCTTCCAGCTCGCCATCTTTCATACATTTCGCAATCTATATTCCTAATTTGCCTGAAAATAATTCCATCTTAATACCTAAAACTGTATCGATTCATGGTTTAAGAATTTTCCAGTTCGCCATCTTTCATACATTTCGCAATCTATATTCCTAATTTGCCTGAAAATAATTCCATCTTAATACCTAAACTGTATTGATTCATGGTTTATGAACTTCCAGTTCGCCATCTTTCATACATTTCGATTAATTCGCTATCTGAAATTCTAAATTAAGTTTAATTAATTCTAAAACTTACCAATTGATTACATTTACTGCTTGCATAATTGAGAAATTATACATTTATTTAAATGAATTCTTGATTTAATTCTTAATAGCCCTGTACAATTACGATTAACTAAAGATAATCTTCAAGAGGAGTATTTAAGATATAAAAACAATTAACCAATAATCTAACTAATTAGCGATAAAATATTTGGATCTAATCCTAATACCACTTACAATATATGCAACTAATCAAATAAAAAAAAATCAATAAATAATTTGTGTGCTTGTCTAAATAAATCAAGTTTAAAGAGATGAATTAGATCTAACAAAATCACATAAGTCAACTTTTGAAGATTGATCATTACCTAAATAAATTAATTCTACAAATAGACTACACCCAGACTAACAAAATTAAATTCAAAAGAAAATTACATCTAAATTAATAGATTAAAGCTAATATCATAATAGCTAATAGATTACTTTCAGAAGAACCGCACCTCACTTAATTAGATTTATAAGAGTATTGCTGCTAAATCTTGAATTATTACAAACTCACACGAAGGAAGATTACAATTTAATCAGATAAAACTAATTCTTTTAGTGAAACTTTACACACTATTTCGTGATCACGATAAATATTTTAATCAAATATTCACAATCTTGCGTGCTTAATAATAATTATAAAAATTACGAAAGGCACTTTACTTATTCATTATATTGATGAATTGGTTTTTCTATTGTTATCTTTTCAACTTAATTTTCCTTGAATTCTGTAATAACCTCATCAATTACATAAGGCGTTGGTTTCTAGAAGAGTTTATTCTGTCGACAGTTTGTTTCTTGACACTGATAACATTCATCACTATCATAATAGTAAAAGTAAATATCATTAACTAAATTCACATGTCACGAATAAATTACAATTTATTTGATGTAGTGCAGGGTACACTCAGAAAAAAAAAAAATTGAAAGCAAAATCTTTTGTTGTAAAGTATTAATTTAATGAATCATCGCATGCAAAATATAAATTAAATGACTAAACCTAATCAAAATATAAAGATTAAAGCAATAAGTACTGCATTAAGAATCCACCCTTGGTTTATTAACCATCAACCGATAGTAATGTTTTATCATCACGCTGACAAAACAGTAATAGATTATGGTCTTATATGTTTCGAATCAAACGACACAATTAGACGTAGAAATTAGAAAAAGCTATCAATCTTAAAAACATATTAATAAATACATAATAAATAATACTAAAATGGCTCAGCCAAATGTGACAAGTAATGAGGAAACTCGTACTAATAACTTAGTACCACCCCTTACTACAGCTAATGTTACCTTTCCGAATGTTCCAGTCAATATCAACTTTTTTTCGGGCGACGATGATGAAAATGTTATTGACTGGTTCGATTCATTTGAGTTTGCAGCTGCAGCTTTAGGCTGGTCAAAAACAGATATGTTTAATGTACTCCCAGCTTATTTGCAGGGCACTGCTAGAAGGTGGTATTATGCCATAACTTCACCTGTCCCTAATGTAGCTAGTGTACCTGATACACAAAACGGTATGGTGGTGCCATCACAAAACTCACCCCAAGACTATCATGAACTTAAAACTAGAATGATTGCAGATTTGTGTCCTGCAGACTACAGGTCTTACCTCTCACAGGAACTTTACAAATCTAAACAAAAGATTGGTCAATCAGCCATCGCTTTCATTTACGAAATTCATGAATTATGCAGACGAATCCATGAACAGACACCTGAAGTTTTTATCATTAGCATGATAAAAGAGAAATTGTTACCACAAATTAAATACGGAATTGCTCTCCAAAACCCGAAAACTTTGCATGAACTGGTTGAAGCGGCTAGATTGGCTGAACGAGCCATGCATAGTTGCTCAACACCGTTCGATGCACCCAGTAAAGAAGTAACTCAACTGCAAACACAAGTACAACAAATGAAAGAAAAATTAGAATCTCTCAAAAGATGTAATATTTGTAAGAGATTAGGACATACTGAAGAAAGATGCTATTTTGCTAAGAGACCTGAAAACGAAATAAGACAAAACAATTATGGCAATCGAAATCAAGAGTTAAATAATTATCCGACTACTAGTTATAATCCAAACATGGCACAATATAACCAAGACTATCAACGAGTGATTTCACAAGCCAATCAAAATTATCAGACAGCGGCCAGAAACTTTATTCCAGGTAATCCAGGTGTTAGTAATCAAACTTTTGCAAAGCGAACTTTCCCTAGAAATAATGCTGATCCTGATAATTGGAGAAATCGACCTTCAATATCTATTAAAGAACCTGAAGTAAAAATGGATCCACCTAAAGGCTCTGAATATAAAAGTAAAACAAAGGAGAGATCACCCTCACCTAAACGTAGAGGTAGACCACCTAGTAAAGATAGAGGTAGAGGTCGAGGTCGTGGTAAAGCTCCACAAGTAAGAATTACTACTTATCGAGACGATAAATCTGAAGAAGAGGTAGACTCTGACTATTGCATTGAATCAGACGAAGCTACATTTGTTAATCCGGTTGTTCACCTTCTCAACCAAAATCTTATTCAACAATTTGTAAAAGTTAATGGCTGCAAAGTAGATTCAATGCTAGATACAGGATCAGAAATATCTCTCATTACTAAAGACTTAGTACATGAACTTAACCTAAATGTGAGTAAATATAAAGGTCCTACACCATTTGCTGCAAATAATAAGCCATTACCAATTTTAGGAAAGGTAAAAGTCCAGTTGAAAATTACAGACGGCCGAAAAATAGCTATAATAGATACCAAAATGCAAGTAGTAAATAACTTGCCACGCAAATTCAAGGTTCTAATAGGACAAGATTTACTGACAAAAGCCCAAGTAAACATTGATTGTGCAAATAGAAAGATAAAAATAGGCAGAGTAGAACCAGTTGTGGAAATAGTTACTACCGAAGAAGAATCATCAGACAGTGAACCAATAATGGACACTTCAACTGAATCTGAGGATCTAAATGATTTACTGAATGATTTGAATGATTTCGTGTCTTCTGATGTAGATCAGTTACCAGAATTGACCGAAGATGTCGAATTAGAAATTGAACCGATAACAACGTTTGTTGACAAATCAAAAATACCTGAATTAGAATTAAATATTGAGAAAGATGTTCCAGGTGGTGTAGAGCAAGCATTGTATCAGTTATGCAATAACTATAGAGAAGTTTTTGCTGTTACACCACAAGAATTAGGTAGAACCAATCTTTTCATGCATCGAATTGAGACAGGTCACCATGCCCCGATCTCACAGTCTCCCTACTCGCAAAGTGCACAGAAAAGGGAAATAACGAAACAAATTATTAACGAACTCTTAAGAGATGGTATTATAGTCGACTCTTTTTCCCCCTGGTGTTCACCAGTTGTTCTAGTGAGCAAAAAGACAGGTGATTGGAGAATGTGTGTTGATTATCGTAAATTAAATGCTATAACTGTAAAAGACTCATATCCAATTCCAAATATAAATGTTTCACTGGATGCTTTGCAAGGTTCTGAATATTTCAGTCTTTTAGATCTAAGATCAGGTTATCATCAAGTAGAACTTGCACCTGAAGATAGACAAAAAAGTGCTTTTGTGACTAGTTTTGGCATGTACGAGTATGTAACAATGCCCTTTGGACTTTGTAATGCACCCGCAACCTTCCAAAGACTAATGAACTGCTGTCTTGGAGGACTAAAATACAAGTGTTGTCTTGTATACATTGACGACATAATAGTTTTTAGCAAAACAATTAAGGAACATTTAGAGCGATTAGAAGCTGTCTTTGATAGTTTACGAAGAGCTGGTTTGACCTTAAAACCGGACAAATGCTTTTTCTTTAAGAAGAAAATCCTATATCTTGGACACATTATTAGTGCAGCTGGCCAAGAGCCTGATCCAGAGAAGATCAGAGCAGTAAAAAATTTCCCTGTCCCTATCACTTTGAAAGATATTAGAGCCTTCGTAGCTCTTTGCTCTTATTATCGTAAATTTATCAAAGATTTTGCTAAAATAGCACAACCGTTAACCCAATTAACGAAAAAAGAAGTTCCTTTTATTTGGGGACCAACTCAAATAGAAGCTTTTGAATACCTAAAAAATTGTCTAGTCAAAGCACCTGTTTTAGCGCATTATAATCACATGTTAGAAACACAGTTGAGAACAGATGCTTCTGATGTAGGTTTAGGAGCAATTCTGCTACAAAAACACGAAAATAAATGGAAACCTGTCGCTTTTGCAAGTAGACAAATAAGAGGCGCAGAAATTAACTATCCTATTTCGGACAAAGAATGTCTTGCTATAATCTATGCTTTTGAGAAGTTTAGACATTATCTCGAAGGCATCACATTCGAAGTTGTAACTGATCATTGTGCATTATGCTTCTTAAAATCCAAAACTAAACTACCCCCAAGACTAATGCGTTATGCCATGACGCTACAAGCTTTCGAATTTAAAATAACTTATAAATCTGGGAAAATACACGCCGATGCCGATTGTTTAAGTCGCTATCCGACCAATGATCCTCAGTTCAACAAAATAGATGATGATGATAAAGAACAAGGCGATGATATTTTCGCACTTTTAATTAGTGAACAGGATGAGGAAAATATTAACCTTATTGAGGAACAGAGAAATGACCCAACAACACAAGCCCAAATACAACAACTAAATGATATTGACAAATTAGAACCTAGAGTAAAAAATAGAATTATTCGTAGTTTTAGAATAAAAGATGGAATCCTTGAGAAAAAGATCGTAACAGATATAGGGACTAACTGGGTTCCAGTTTTACCTACAACTTTAGTCAAAAAGGTTTTACAATCTTATCATAATGACGCTACTTCAGGTCATTGTGGTCTCTACCAGACATATGCAAAGCTTAAGACTAAATATTATTGGGCAAGAATGACTAAAGATATTGCTAAGTACATTAACTCTTTTGAGGAATGCCAACTTAATAAAAAAGGGATAGGGAACGCAGTTCCACCATTAAAACCAATCTATGTCACAGTTCCATTTGAGAAAGTTGGCATTGACATTCTTGGCCCTTTGCCTCCTTCTTCAGGAAAGGAATACATCATTGTGGCCACTGATTATTTTACTCGGTGGGTAGAGATGAAAGCTTTAGCAAAGAAGGATGCAATCAGCACTGCAAAATTTTTAATTGAAAACATTTTATCACGCCACGGTTGTCCTAAAACGATCGTTAGTGACCAAGGACGTAATTTTATTGCAGACACAATAAAAGAAATTGCAGATTTCATGAACACAAAATGGCAACTGTCAACTACCTATCATCCTCAGACTAACGGATTGACAGAAAGAGTGAATCGAACGATTGTTCAGATGTTATCTCATTACTGTCAAGAAACCAATCGTTTGAGATGGACTCAGATACTACCATTGATAAATTTAGCTTACAATAGCGCCGCAAATCAGAGTACCCAGTACTCACCATTTTATCTTTTATATGGTAGAGAGCCCAACTTACCAATAGATCTAAAACTAAACCCAGAAAATAAAGAAGTCAATTTCACTGAATATGTAGAGTTCATCAATAATGAATGGGCATCAGTGAAAGAATTAGCAAGAATAAATTCAGATGAATCAAAGGAAAAGCAAACTAAGAATTATGAAAAAAGACACAGACTTAGGACCTTCAATGTAGGAGATCTAGTATTGTATGAAAAACAAGTGCGAAACAATAAGTTAGAATCAAAATATGAAGGCCCATTTAAAATTATAGAGAAGATAGGAGAAACTACCTATCTTTTACAGCAGGACGAAGGTTACGAACCCAAACGAGTACATGGATCCCAGATCAAACCATATATTGTTAAGGAGACTAGATCTTCTTCTGGTGGTCAAAAGACTAGTAAATTATCAACTAGTTTACTGTTTTTACTTTTCCTGCCTTTAATGACAAATATTTGTGAATCAATCAACATTGCTGACTCACTAATATGGAAATCTACTCATAATAAATACTTGAGAGGGTATATTCGAGTCAACCATACCATTGCTCTTGTAAATCCATGCAAGAAAATTCCTGAATATGAAAGTTACTTTGACGAAGTGAATATTGATTGGAAAGACACTCAAAATAATGCAACAGACTGTGAAATAGTGTGGGAAACTAAACCACGTTACATTTGGGATAGTTCACCACTAACTATGGGAGCTTCACTTAAACCACTTAAAACTTATCGAGGCTGTAAAGAATTCATCAAAAAGGGAAATCGTACTCAATGTTATAATAAAGCGGATGAGATTTGCTTTCAATATACGCATGTGAATGATATTTTCTACATCGCAAGACAAACTTGTTTAAAATACATCAAAGAAAAGATGCAAACAGTTGAAAAGCTATGTAGTCAAAATGAAGTTTCGTCGAGACACAAAAGAGACGGTGGTTTGATGGCCGTGATTTTTATCTCTTCTATCATGATTGTTGGTACAAGTGCATTGATCAATAGCTTCAGTGGAGGTTCAAAAACAGTAGATCAGATTACCAACGATGCTCTCACCGAAATCTCAAATGCTCTTAAGGCGCATCAAGCAAAAATGATGCATATGTCAAGCGAATTAGCAGACTTAAAGATAAGAGTCGCCCAGCTAGAGCATAGTGCCTACGAGAATTCATTCCGAGCAGCTGACATATCCTTTCAAGTGAATAGATTAATCTCAGTCATGCAAGAAACTATGAAGGCCATTTCAGACGAATAAAACTATTCCGATTTCAACGTTTGACTTTTTCAACGTTACTTTGCCATGTGGAAAAACATGCCTATTGACGAAAGTGTCAGATGCAAAATGTCGAGTTATTAAGAAAGAAAATCAAACATCAGAAGAGACTTATTTGCAATTCACATTTAGAGTTGCAAAGATAGCCACTGATTTGATTGTTAAGAAAGCAGACCCGTTCACGTTACTTGAGAAAAATAATGGTTCAGTATGTTTGTTGAAGTACAAAGGACCCCAGTATGTCACTGTTAATTTAACTTCAAAAGAAATGTGTAGTATTGAAGCTGACGAATTAAAAGAAGAATACTTAATTCACTTCCCCAATTATTGTGACGTATCGAAAGGAGTGGAACTCTGGGAGAAGGAAAACTGTATTGAAGCAACTAAATTCAAAATAAGGAAACCACAGATTAAGATTGTTAATGATTATTATTATGTCTATTGTGTTGGGCATAACTTGACTCAATATGGCAGTACTGGACCGTGTTCGAATGAGATTACTAAAGTTTCAATGGATCAGAACTTTTCCATCGATGGTCAACTTTATCCATTCAGTGAGCTTGCCACGTTGGAACATTTTGAAATGACACCTATTTCTAATTTGATTAACTGGAAGTTAACAAACATCAGACCGGTTGTCGAGGAAAAACCCTATGATCTTGGATTGTTAGAAGAACTGATAACTCAACATAAAACAGAGATTCAGCGCGATGAATCATGGTTATCTTGGATCAAAAGAAGCCTAATAACAGTTTTATTGGGTGTCATAACCGTATGCATAATGCTACTGATAATATCAAAGTTGTTCAACACGATATTATTTTGCATTAAAAAGCCTGTTATTGCAGTAAATATGGTTCCAGATTCAAATTACCAAGATTACAAAACGCAATTAGCACCGATTTCGATTCCACTGAGCTCTCTGTATTAACGAAATAATGACTGTTCTTTGCTGATATACTATAATATTAATTATAAATTTAGACCTAATGGATTTAGCATCTACTTTAGATTATATTAGTTACTAATATCTATTATTCAAACATTTAAATGTGTTATCGTATTCTATCCAAATATAGGTTATTCAACATGTATCACAACCGTCTAAGACCACGGCCACAAAGTCCAGTATTTGTTGACCTAAGTTCAGACCCAAATCCAGATCCAGTTCCATCCACCTCCCGTGATAATCAAGATCCAGTTCCATCCACATCCCGTTATAATTCAGATCCAGTCCCATCCACTTCTCGCTACAATCCGATGGATTGGCAAGGTCACGCTATTGGTAGAGGTAGACGTATTAGTGTTAGAAATACTTCTTCCAATCGAAATTCTGGTCCGCTTCCATCCACTTCTCGCTTTAATTCATCGAACTGGCAAAGAAGATTTCACCGTGAGCTGAATTGGTCTAATTGGAATCCTTCAACTTCTGACGCTAACACTGACTCTGACACTGAGGCTGACGCTGACATTGACGCATTGTACAATAGACCACCAACACCACCAAATCCAGCAATATTATCCATTATGGAACAAGCTCCTGAACCTCAAGTTATGAGAGATTTTGTAGATTCAGAAGCATACAAGGACTTCACTTGCATCATATGCACAGAATTAATTTCAAATCATTCTAGTGAACATACCTGTAACTTTTGTAGAGTTTGCATGTGCCCCAATACCTGCTTAAGAGCTTATAATCTTACCTTAAAACCTGGTGAAAAGTTTAGACCATGTCCAAATTGTAGGAAGCCACTTAGATGTATAGAGAGGCCCGAGTCGGGTCCTAGATCAATAAAAGAATGGAATAAACTAAAAGTATATTGTGGATTCCCTACATGTAGAGAAATCATAGACAACGAAAAGTTTGATTCACACACAAATACTTGCCCCCATAATGTTAAAAATTGCACGAGATGTAGTTCCAAAAATTGGAATCAAGAAATACATTCAAGTTATTGCATGGAGGAACTCATTTCTAACCAAGCAGAGCTTAAATCTAAAAATGAAGAAATTAAAAAATTAACTTTAGAAAATACCCTCAGAAAACAAATTACAGCAGGATCAGAAACAAGAATAAAAGAATTAGAAAATAAAGTAATTCAATTAGAATCAGCCAGACCACATAGTGATTCCATGATACCAATACCATCTACATCCAATCCCATGAACAGTGTTAATAACCCGCATGGAAAATACACTAAATTTACCATTAAATATCTAGATAAAACATTCCAAATTAATAACCTGTCCCTACTTGAGTCCGGTGCAGTTTTGAGGCAAAAGATCGAAGAAACTATAGGTTGTAAAGTTGGTGCGATCTTGAGGTTAGACCATACTCTGTTAGATGATACTAAATTCCTCAGACAGCACCAATATTGTTTTAAACCCACTGTAATTACTGTATTACCTGTAGACATCCCTGTAAACCAAAAGTCAAAAATTAAGCTGAATATTCTAGGTATTGAACCATCTGAATAATTTTGTAACTGAACATTGGTTGTTCAGAATGGCGGCTGGTATATTGTATTAGATCCTTAGAACATAGTTTTATTCCTAAAAAATGTAACACTACGAATGTAACTCTATTGAACATAATGATAATTGTAATTCCCTTATCCTAAATCCAACTAACAAAATCTCTTTATCTTACAATAAAGGCCCTGAGATGAATGACAAATCTTACAAGGCATTCATTCCATTCTGCAGCCGAAGTAGACAAAGTGTAGTATTCTGGCAATATATAATACACTATGCTAGTGACTTGGGTCTCAAAAATACAGTTTGGGACGGAACCATCCAGTATGTTGGCATTATTGGAGGTGCCTCCTACTCCTTCTGTTGTCCTTTTCAAGGTGGACTTAAGAAAATTTCTTATGAAGAATTTGCAGATAATGTGGACTACGCTGCTTTAGGGCTCTTTGTCAGTATGGACCATGCAATCGACGGTTCATTCCATGATGCTAATGAGTCTGCATTTGCACAGTCTGTCAAATCCCAATGCCAAGTTAAACATGCACATGTCGAACCCGAGTATGATTATCTTGAAGATTGTAGCGATCCACCAGAACCTTATGATTTTGCTTTCGTCGATGTTATTCCTTTCTCTCCGGTCAGCAGATTTGAAAAATCTTGGATACAGTCTTCCATGACGAAAATTCCTTGCCATAGAGGTATTCCAATAGATCATAATCAAAAACAGTTTATCTTGGCCAGTGATGCAAAGATAAGCGAGTTCTATGAACACTACTCCGAACTTGCTCGTACTGCTCTCTCAATTCCCCCTTTGGATTTCGAAAATTATCCCGCAAGCTTTGAACTAGATGATAGTCCATTTAATCGTCTTCGTAGTCAATTTGTAATCACTTGTAAATGGTGTTGCCAAGAGTGGGACACTAAATACGACTGTATACCAATCCACAAGTCCGATTACAAGGGATGTTGCAAGAAATTTCGACCAGATAATCCAACAAAAAATAAAGGATGCTGTTTTGGTCCCCCCCTCACAGAGGCAGAAACTTATCAACCTGAATTCTGCACAGTTGGACCAAACTGCTGTCGCAATTGTGGGAATGAAGATTCTAGAAGTTTAAGTGGGATCATACTTAAGAGCAAATCCTCTAAAGGTGAAATTTCATATACCATAGGAACGGAGATAAACTCCCCTCTCATAGAGCTTGAGGGATGGCATTCATCTTCAAAGATTAGAACCAATCAACGAACAACAGATTGACACTTCGCACACATTATTAATGTAACTGAACAGTGGCTGTTCAGAATGGCGGCCGGTACATGTAACACACCCTTTTTCATTAGGAAAATTAGAATATGTTAAGGAATGCCTACACCCTTATCGATTGATGTAATATTACGATCGATAAGGGTTGAATGTATACCAATATAAGTATAATAATGTTTAATAAAATAGTTAGTTCAAGTTGGAACTCCTTCGAGTAAAGTTTAAAACCTTTATCAATATAAAAACAAGGTCTTCACGGTATTGAAACTAATCAAGGTTAATGGAATATATTGTTACCCGATGAAAGCAAAAAGTAGAATGATGATGATAATGATGATAATGTTGATGAGTATAAGTGAATAGATGAGGATAAAGTGGTGCAAAGATGAAAATGTACGAAAAGAGATTCTCTAATTTTTACGAGTTTCTTTTTACTCTTTTGCCTGTTGTTGCTCATCCAAATCCTTTGAGGTCTTAAAAGAATGGATAAGATGAAAAGAAAAGATGAAGAAAAGAGAAAACCTTTTCAAATCAAATTATCAAGAGTTTGAGATGAAAAAAAGGAGATTATTTTGTTGTGAATAATAAGCATCAGAATTATGATGAACAGTACAGAACATTTTTAAATCCTATTTTGGTTTCTTGCTTAATCGCTCGCCTAATACACACACAAGTAAATTGTTTTTCAATAAAATTGTTCAATATTTATTTCATTTAATGCACATCAAGTATTACCTTTTTATCATCACCAACATTATCCACTCAACTAATCCAACCATGAGATTTAAAACTACTTTTCTCATGCATTAAACTGTAATCAATCACAATATTGAATAATGAATTTCGCATCTTTGGTTGAAAGAAGAAAAAAGTTCGAAAAATTTTGTTCGATTGTTGGAATCTCATGAAATGATTCCGTGGATTGATCAATATTAAATGCCAATTAAGCTTTTGTTAATGGTTCCAGTTGACTGTGCAATGATTAACTTTGTTTCATTCATTGAATGTGAAGGGTATGACCTGGCTTTTTGCAATAGTTACAGGTAATTGGGTTTGAATTTGAATGAGAGGGTTGATTGGAACGGTAAGGTTGAGTACGATTGGTTTGATTTCGGGTATCAGGTTTTCTTAATAAGTTATTAATAGTGGAAGATCGAGGAGGTTGAGAGGGATTGGATTTATTTTTATGATAAGTTTTACTTTGTTCTGCCTCGAAATGTTTACGAATGAGTAAATTAGTTATTTTTGGAAGGTCATCATTGATGCCTAAGGTATTAACTTCAGAGAGAATATAATATGGAAGGTGATTGAGAAGTTCATGTTTGAATACTTCTTCGGTATAAGTTCCTACGGCTTTAGTAAGGGAAGTGCGTAATTTTATCAAAAATGTATTAGGATGATCAGTTGGATTGTATTTGAGCTGTCTTAATTGGAATTGTGCAGAATACTGCATTGCAGGAGTTTTAACAGCATTGATTAACGCAGTTAAATACTCTTTATAAGTACGGATAGTTGGATCTAAAGTTTTAGACACAGCTAAAAGTTCATGAGCTAAACCTTTTTTAAAACATCTCAAACGTGTGGCATCGTCAACGTTCTCTTGAGCGAGTCGTTGTTCTGTATTTGTAATAAAATCAATGGCATCTTCACCTTTTTTAAATTCAGTAACATGAGGATCTGGTTTCAGATTTGAAAGAGCATTCAGAAGGAATTGAGGATTTACTTGGGGTTCACTAGCGGTAGAGGAAGGTGAAGGATGAAATAATGGAGGAGGTTGATTGGTTGGTTGGGCTATGGGATTGATATGAGCACCTAAAGAGTTCAAAATCTCTAAGAGTTTTCTCTGAGATTCAAGAGGAATAGGGATTGAGCAAATATCTGCATAAGTTATGCGTAACATAGCCTCACGATCTCGACCTAATGTTCGTATTATGGTCTTTATCTCGTCTTCAGTGATTCCATTATGTCTGCATTGAGTCATCCAATCGGGAACAGTAAATTGAGTAACTGTAGCGGTAGGAAGACATTCGATGTCATCATCAGGTAATTGTTCGCCAACAGATAACAGATGCGTTTTTATGCACTCGAAGAATCTTCGTTTTGCTAGACATGGGATCGGGACGATAACACTCCAACCTTGTAAAGTTTGAGTCATCATTTCAAGAGTCATTTCATAGACGATTGGTTCATCGGCTGGGACATTGAATTTTCTTCGTCTTTGAACTGCCATAATGAATGAGTTGGATAGTGAAAGATGCAAGGAAGTAAATCGGAATATCACTTAAGTGATGGTAAAGATGAATGCTGGTTGAAGATTGTTGAAAGTGAAGGAACTTGAATTTTAATTGTTCTGATTAGAGTTGAATAGTTAAAGTTGAATTGAATGGTAATTGAGTTCAAAATTGGAAAGTTAGTGTTCAGTTGAAATTAAAGTTGAAATATTCTTGAAGAATGAAGTTAATTCTTGAGTTTAAAGTTGAAGGTAATTCAGAGATTCTTTGAGGAATTGAATTAGTTGAACAGGGTTCGGAATTGTGTAAAGATATTCTTAAAGGAATAACTGGAAAGAGACTTGAGACAATTTTACCTTGAAAGAGTTATATGGAAATAACTATTGTGATCCTGATTATGAAGAGATTATGAAAAATCTTTGAATTAACTTTGAATTAAATTTGAAGGAATAGTTCTTAAGAACTGAATCAGGCACATAAAGGGCACGGCGAGTCCGATATTCTAGAGTTTGAAGATAACACAAGTGTAACCTTCAGGAAGGTCAAATTGAAACAGAGTCTTGGAAACACACACAAATATTGAAGGCACAGAACTTAACAATCCTGCCAAGGTCGCCAAGTGAAAGGTTTGTTACGGAAGTAATCTGATGAGAAGACTGCTGAACTTGCTTTCACTACAAGTTGTTTAGCTCGTATCATGGATCATTAAGTGATCTACACCTTTGAATTCGTATGAGCTTCTTGATATCTCACAAGAGATGATGAACACAATTCATAAAGAATTACTTAGAGGTATTTTTGGAATACTTTTATTGAATTAAAAACTGAATTGAAATTAGAAGTAACTTGGGTTTGTTGAAAGATGAATATTTCTTAAGAAATACAATGAAAAGAGTTACTTAAATTGGAAATATTACTTGAGTAATTGAAAAGTATGACTTACAGAGAAGGATAATGCAAGTAAGTAAAAGAGAATGAAAAATTGGGTTTTTATAACCAATGAGAAACAAAAGAACAATATTGGAGGGAAATAAAGAAAGTAAAGGTTTTTCACTGTCGCAATTATGTCTGGTTTTGGTTGATGTTAACCAGTGACCAATTTACTCTTATCAGTAATTAATACTGATAAAGCTAGTAGCTTTGTTAGTGCTATGTCTTAAGACATATATCTCATGAGAGATGCTTTTTACCTTTTACTGTGCTTTACGGATTAAGAGTTGAAATGAAGAAAGAGGTGAAAACTTAGTTGAAAAAGAAAGTGATTTTCTAATCTCTTTCTCAATGGCACTTAATTTTCAACCTTAAATTTTACCATTATCTTAATCAGGATTTAGCTAAGATTTACATGTTTTTGTGGTTTTCTGAATAAATATTTGAGTTAGAAATTGAACAATTTAGAAGGCATTTGAATGATTAACATAGTTTTTAAGAACTGTAGGGATGAATATTGTTTAAGCAATAAATGATTAACTGAATTTAGGTAAATTGAATGAAATTAAAAGGAATGATTCAAGAGATTGAGCTGAAAATAGAAATGAATTGGATGAATTGACTAAGTCAGAATTTTACCCTTCAAATGGCGACGAAAAAAGAATCAGTTTAAATGTTGATTCCATGGAAAATTTTAATCAACTTGCATTGATTTTGGAACAATTAAGAATGGAAAACAATCAAAACTCTTTTTTTTTCTCTCCCTCACATTAATATTCAAGAAGTACTTTTCATTATCATGTATTTAACCATGTATGATATTCAAATATTGTTGAAATAATGGAAACTCGATTATCATAATAAACCATATTAAATGGAATCACATTTTATTTTCCGTTTTTTTACTATTTTTTGTGTGTTTCGCCTTCAACTTGTTTATTCAATGTCTGAGTAAATAGAATGAAATATTATGATAAAATTGTTATCAACTGATTTGTTCAAAGTTCATGTTCACATAAACTTAACAACAAATGAATATTAACATTAATATTTACTCACTTTGACCAGTTTCATCAATTTTAATAACTTGACCACTAAAATTGGATGAAAAGGTGAATGAAAGTAGAAAATATTTCATTCCAAATATCAATTCTGTTTTCATTCTTTTCATTCTTTTCATGCTTTTTATTGTCTTTTTTGTTTGACATTTTATTTTCAATATTTTATTGTAAAATGAAACGCAAAAATGAATTGGAAATGTTGACTTTTAATATTGAGTTTCATCTTGAGAGCATTTCTCGTGTTGAGCTTGATCGAGGTTAATCAATGAATTAGACGATTGCACTTGTTTAATGAGTTTCCATGTAAATCCCAATGGAAAGCCATTCGTTCATTTCAATTTCAATTTACTCTTTATTTACTTTCATTTCCTTGCTTTACCTGCTTTAAATTGAAATGTTTATCATTGTTGAACCATTTAAGGTGAAGGAAGGAGAAAAGTGTTTAGGAATTCATCTTGCAATCAATTCCCTTTGTAAAGGATGGATTACTTTGAGGTATTATAAATGATGAAAATATTATTTATCATCGAGATGGAACATGAAGGGAGCAAAAAGTTTAATGATATTTTGAGTTGTTCTTATTCTTCTTCTTCTACTGAACTGAATGATCATGAAAATTGCTAAATTATAAACTTGAGAATTGCACTTTTTATTCTTCTTTTTCTGGTTGGAAAAACAACGAAAAAAGAAATGAAATGATTGATGAAAGTGTGGAATGATAAATAGATGAGAATGGAGATGAAAATTGTTTCCCATTGAAATGAAACAATTGATTTATTCGAAGGAACAGCGAACAAAATTGTGTTGAAGAATCGGTCAGAATTTCGTTTAAGAAATGGTTCAATTGAGAATCAATTTTGATTCCAATAAAGAAACGTCGGGAAAGATTAAAGGCTGTTTGGATATTGAACGTGTAAATTGCCTGACAAGCAATGAACTGAGATTATTGTGTTTGTTAGTTTAGCGAAATATGAAGCAAATGAATTGAATGTAAAACAATTGAAGTTGAAACAAGTCTTGCAAGTAACAAGTCGAAGGCCGAATGACATTAATCTTTAAACCTAACAGAGTGACTCTTTTCCCATCAAATTTGACTTCCAATAAGCCTTTTCTTCGTAAAGAATTTCTTTCAATTCTTTCTTCTTTTTCTCATCGGATTGAACCATGCAAAATGGACTTTCGTTTCTTCTTCATCCTCTCATCTTTTGACCTGCATCTTCTTTGATTCCATTTTTATTGCTCCTCAAAGAGCCATTAAAATTATCTGAACAAGAATGAAACTGAATGTGAAAAATTGCAGGATTACGTTAACTCGTTGTAACTGTAATCGCCATTACCAGCTATTATCAACTTTCCTTCAATCCTTTTCAAGTATATTTCACTTTCTTATCCTCAAGTGCCTAAGGAATCGCAAGTGTGTATTAATGAAATAATGAGTCGAAATGAAAAAAATCATTGATTGAAGCAAAAGTGTGAATTGAAAGGAAAAAAAGTGTTATCATTGGCTCAAGTGGAACCATTTACTGATTTATAATAACTTTGGGATTATTCAGTAGAAAAGAGTCGACTTTTGAAACTTTAAATTCGTAATCAATCTCGAGTTAATAAACAGATTAGCCAATAAAAGGATAAAATATTTGGAGTAAAAACATTTTCCTCTCAACTCGTCCATTGATATTGAATAACATGCACTTGTAATAACATTTATCGATATTTCATTTCGTTCATTGCTATTTGCTCTTCACATTAAATATCATTTTGACTTATCAGGTTCATTTGATATTCATGGACGTGGTAAACATAACAATTGTTGTTGCTTTCATTCCATTCCAATTCGTTGATAACTTTTCCTTCAAGTGCTTATCGACTTATAATAATGATAATCAGCGTGAAATTAAATTTAGAATCAAGAAAGTTGCTCGTCACAAGAAGAAGCAAAATATTGTTACAAATGAAAATCTAATATCTTGAGCTAGACAAAAGTGAAAAAAAGCAATTTCATTAGTCGACTCGTTGTAATGAAAGATATTTGACTAACGTTTGATGAAAATGTCTGTTAATTAGATGAAAATTAATGAGCAAACTTGTTATTAGGAATGATTTTTGCTCTTCTTGCCTTATTATTACTACTTTTAGCTCATAATATTACACTTTTTGGATAATTTTGTTTCTTAACTTATTCCTAATGAGCAGTTGTTGAAACAGTTGAGCATTATCATCTCTCATTTTCATCATCATTGTTGTTTCATCTCCACCCAACTTCAGGACTAGAAGGGCCAAGGTGTAAATGTTGCTGCAAGGTAACTCTAATCATTTTTCACTCCCTTTTAATTGTCATAATAACTATTTACTTGTTTACAATTTTCATTCATTCATCATTCTTTTCCTCATTTCATCTTTTCTTTCTGTGCCTCGAATTTGGACCATCATTACGTTTGATTACCTTGCATGATTAACTTTTACTGATAATAATGATAATCGATTGTTCTATGGCACAATTGATCAATTGTTGGAAATTTTTGTTTCCATTCCAATCAAGCTGAACATTATCATGGTAATAATTTGCAATTGATATTTATAGACACTTAAATATTAAATTTAGTCTTATGAAAGTGACTTTAGTCCATAATATAGTAAAACTAACAAACTGTTTTAACTAAACAACTGACCACAACATCAACAATCAAAAGTAAAAACAAGAAATAAAACGCGACTTAACAGCATCAAACTACGGCTTGTGCAATAAAAAAACTTATTTTTCCACGGATCAATTACAAGTGATTAAATTGTCAAAAGCATTCTTATTTTTCAGCTGTAGGTAGATGATTATGTTTACCACTATTGATCAAAAGTAGTGTTATTGTCAATGATTGATTAAAAGATCATCGTCACTTTTTTCCAAATATCCATGTGTTTGTATTTTTCATGTATTATCATTATTATGATTATAATTTTTGCTTTTCCTTCGGTTTAAATTAAGTAAAATCAACTGGAAATTGATGTGTAACAGCTAATCAATCATAACTTAAAGGCAGACAAAGAAGCTTATCTACGAAGAAGTCAAAAGTTAAACTTATTCTCACCAATTGTGTTCATGTGTACTTCAAATGATTTGAGTTGTTTTTTCATATTACAACTAATATTATTAATAATAATTAAGTACATTGAGTAATCAAATCAAGGTATTATCATTATTATTAGACAAAGTATGTATGTGTGTATATATAAGGTTATTTTTTCAATTCCTCGTGAGTGTAAAATATATTAGGTTTGTGACAGAATGAACGCAAAAAACGGTTCATTTTGATTAGGTTGTAAGCGTCACCAATTACCAGTTGAATATTGCTCTGACTGTTATTAATATCAATTATGATTAACATCAGTTTACAGATTTAATCACAAACTTGCTCAGTTTGTAAATTGTCTAACCACTAAAATGGATATTAACCACCATTCACTTGAGACTCTGAGCCAGTCAAGTTAACTTGAATTTTATTCAAATTGCGAATAGCAAGTCTGTTCAATTTAATACAAGTTCAAGTTAACCGTTGTGATATTGAAATTGAGGTAAGACAAAAACACAACAATTGTAAACCATCATTAATAAGCAAATCAAATAATTGTCATATATTTTTGTTAAATTGAAAAATATTTTTTTGACTTTTAATTTTGTGCTGTTTGTTGTAAAATTAGTCGCTTTGACAAATAACAATAACCAGAGATGATTCAATTGGCTCGTTGTTTTTCAATTGTTTCAATAACAATTTGTATCATTTTGGGAATCATTTTCCCTGGTATTTCGCCTCTTCCTCAACGCTCTGGTTCCGAGTTTATCCATCAACGTATCTTGAGGTCACAAAGGATCCAAAAATGTGGACGCAGTTTGATGAACATTCATCAGCTTGTTTGCTCTGGTGCAGCTCCGAGTAAACGTAACCTCAATGAAGATGCATGGCTTCTACAAGGTAAGTTATCATTTCTTTTCATTGATTTAACTACTTAATTGTTCAATGATTTAGTGGAGTTGTTTAAAACACATTGAAAGACAGAGTAGATTTGGTTAAATGAATTAGACTTTATTCAATTTGAATCATACTTTTGTGTTCTCTGAGTAGTAAATTATAAAAATGGCTTATCCATGAATACTGCAGCAAAATTTACATAACTGATCCTTTTCAATATTTTGTGATATAACTGATTAATTAAACTATTGAACATGAGTCTACTTAATTAATGGATAGTATTTCCTTGAAGATTAACTCACAAATTTATCTAACCTTCAGTGCAATTTTGTTAAACTTGCAGAGATGAATGTTTTTCAATAAATGTGCTTTTTGTGATTCGTTAAAATGAATTGTTTCACAGTAGTTCTGTTTGTTTAATTTGTCCATCAACCAGATTTAGGATCTTGGCCAAAGGCTTTGTTACTTGATAAACCTGACCAGGACGAAAATGAATTGGATTCAAATGATTTCTTGGACACCAAAACAGCCCTGGCTCTATTTGGTTCCAGCAGAGGAGCCGGTCGAGTGGAAGATGGTCCGCTATTCTTAAGAAGCACCCGTCAGAAGAGTCAATTGGTCGATGAATGTTGCCATAAATCGTGTTCCGTGGACGAACTCAAAGCTTATTGTCATCCTTCGGGTAGATGATTACAATTACCTGCTCGAAGGAGTGCCTATTTCTTATAACCAATCAAATTGTTATTTGTTTCTCTATTTTTGTCTTGTTGCTTCAACTTCTCCTTATCCTCCGTCATTGTCTTGCAATTGCCTTCAACTTTAATTTACTTTCTTAATCCATTGCCTTTTGGGTTAACTTTTTGTCCATAAACCAAATAACTATCCATTTTCATTGACATGAACGCTTGATTTGCGATCGCTGTTAGACGATTGAAAATCAAGCAAAATGAATGCTTCGATTGTTATCAAGGTTACCAATCAAGGTATTGATAATAAACAGAAAATGTTTAACTTTTTGTATTTCTGTTGACTTTTTTTCTACTTCGACTGTCCAGTGTACAATACCTGGTACTGGGCCATTGTCCATTTTCATCTCGATTACACTTTCCTTTTAATTTCCTTTACATTGTCACAGCTTTTTACTTTCGATCTCCATTCTTGTCATCTTGATATCAATTTAATTTTTTGTCTTAAAACGGAAATTTGAACGCTATTTGCGACCTTTATTCATTATCCATGATAATTGAGTTTCAATCAAATCTATGAGCATTTTGAAAGGCAAACACCACTTTACAGACAATTAGCTTCACCATTTACAGAATTATTCATTTTATATGCAAATCTTGTGAAAACAATAAACATTTAAATTCATCTTTCGATTCAAAAATAGAAACTCGAACTGAAATGAACCGAACCGAAATGAAATTTTCCTCCATCAGACCAACTCTCAAATGATCAAATCAAACCCAATCGCAACCACCAACAAAACTCAAACTGAAACTATTCAATTTGCTGTTTCTGTTGCTGTAAACTCACAATTGTTTGGGTAAATGAAGGAATGATTGATTGAAAGAAAAGTTGATAATGATGAAAGTCAAGTTTACTGATGATGTTACATAAAGTAGTGTTTACTGTTTACAGGCAAAATGTCAGGCAAGTTGTTTGCCTGACAATCCATTTTATTTATATTATTACATTGGATTGGATTGATGTTGGTAAAGTCTTTCATTACTATTATTAGAATAGGGATTTGATCAGAAAAAAAGTTGGAATGGAGGCAAAAAATGGTGAAAATATCGTGAATAGTGTTGTTCAGGAATACAATGAAGTTTACTATGTATGATGTAAAAGTGTTCATGGAAACAAAAGGGAAAAACTTTGTATCATTTTACTCAATCAATTGTCATCTTTATTCAACTCTCCTAATCCATTAATGGATCCAATTAGTTGGAAGCTTGAAAAAGAGGGAAACCCAAAAATCCTTCTGAATATCTAATTATTGGTCAAAGAAAATTCAATATAAATTATTGATGAGTTGATTGGAATACAAAAATTGAAAAAAATTTAAACCTTTTTAACCTTTTAATTAACCTTAACTGAACGACTTGAATTGCCTATGAATTTATAAAAAGTAAAGGTTCAACGAAAAATTGTCTTTACTCAGTTATTATCTTTTGCTGAACAATTGTTTACCTTCTGTTATTCAAGTGATTTATTGAAATAATGAAACTCGAAACATGATAATTACATTGTTCGGCTTTTCAGTCTAACTCCATTTTGCTCAGTAAATTGAATATTTAATAATGATAATTGCTGAGTTGATGAAAAACAAAGAGAGGAAAGGAAAGTGGAAACGAATAACAAAAGGTGAACAAAATTTTTACTCTTTTCTGGTTCACTCTCAATCTGATAGTTTTACCCTGAATTTACATTTTCATCGGATGTTTAATGAATATATTTGGATGAACCGAGTTCGACTCTTAAAGAGTTGAATCAATTTTTATCAGTAAAATGAGCAATTGGAAGATTAAAACAACATTCAACTGAATTGGAATGAAAAACGAGAAAAAAAGGGAAATTAATTGACATTTGAATCAACAAAAGTCGCACTTTTTCATCTCATCTTTACTTTTGCCTTTACTTTAAACTTTGTTTTCTTGTCAACCTTTTACTTTGTTTAATTATTATTGTTACAACTTGATTTAATTGATAATTTGTTAACTTTAATCAGATTTGCGCGTTAATCAACAAGACAAATGGTTGTTTTGTAAAGTTAACTGTTGTTGGTTAAGATTGATTAAAAGTAAATTAACTATGAAATTCAATTAAGAGGTTAAAAGTTAATTGTGATTCAATGTAACTCTTTAAAGGAAAAGGTTTGCTCCATCAATGTCGACCCAATGATCAACTTTGATAAATCAATAATTAAAGAAGAAATTGATTTTTTGGAAACATTGAGTGACCTTCCAGTGATTAATTGATTGCCAATTGATTCCAGTTGGAAAGGTAGTTGAGTAACTATAATTAATGTTCACTTGATGATCGTTGGTTCAGTTGATTATTGATCAACAAATAATTTCATTCAAAGTCTGTCTTTACTTTGACAGATCCAAAGGTTTCCCTGATTATGAATAATATTGAAACTGAAAGCTTGTTCAACTTAAAGGTTGTTCAAAGTTCAGTATCAGATTATGGTTTGGATTATTGTTGTGATGAGAAACTGAAATTATAGCTTTAAATGATTTTCTCGCTTTTCTTCATTTCATTTTATTCTGAATAACATTTGAGATGGACATTTATCTTCATTACAATGTGCTATAATTATGTGATTTTCAGGCTTTAATTGCGTTCCATGTTGACTGTTATTAGATATGAACTTTTATTTGATTAGCGCAAAAAGAGACGGAAATTTTTCTTCAATCAACTTTAGTTATTAACAATTTGTTCATTCTTTATGATCGTTATTATTACAGTTATTAACTTTTCTTGTGTGTCTAAGCTTTTCGTTCACGAGTCTTTCATTTGATTAACATGAATTGTGTGGAGAATGAAAAGAAATGAAAGATTTTTCTCATTGTTCACCAAATATATTCATGATAAAATAACTACTAATATCAACTGCAACTGATATCCATTTTATACAAAAAATCAACTTTTCTCTTCTTACAATTTCTGTTGCTTTTTCATAACCAACTTCACTTATCTACTTTTGTTGTTTGACTATCATTATCATGAATATAAATATACAATAACTGAAGGTAAAAATGAGTTTCCATGTTGTCGTCAAATGAAACTGATTTGTCAACATTTGTCTCATTGTGTTCACTCTACAATTGTTGATCTTCAATTTGAAATCAAACAATTGGAAGAAATGAAAATGACGAAAAAATTGATTAAACTGAATTGCCTGAACTCATGTTTTGGAAACTTGTTGTTGGTGAAAAGCACAATAAATGTCGATGGAAGCTCAATTTTGATCTTTTCCTCTTCGATTTCATGTAACATTTTGTTTGTTCAAAGTCACCTTTCAATTAATAAGATGTTGCTTCAATTTTTGATGTAATATTTTTGTCAGTTTGGTTTAACCATTAATAATAATGACTTTTGTAAATTGAAAATAAAAGATTCATTAGTTTTTGTTTCTCATTTCAACTCAACGTTTTGAGCTTGAATTTGCTTTGCTTTTCGTTTTAAACATTTTCGTTTGTAGCAGTATTGTCATTTAACTTTAATGGTTTACACAAAAATGGAAACAATTTAATTAATTAATTACCTTTGTTTGAGGAATCAAATTGTTGATTGAAAATAATTTGGCGACAAGTTGATGCAGCGATTCCTGGTGGTGAAAATTGCAACTTGGCGAGTCGGCTTTTTACATCAGTTTCTGGTTTGTTTGATTTGCTTTCAATTTTGTTTTGCCGTCTCTTTCATTGATTATTGGTGATTGATAAATTTCCTGGTAAATTGTTGTCCATTTACGCACAATGAAAACAATATTTTAAAGTTGATTATCATGGAATTAGTTTTTGCTTGTTTTTGTTCCTTATTTTATTGGTTGATGTGATTGTTGTTGTTGTTTGCGGCGATTCGTTGAACAATGTTACAGACTGAGACTGAGTTTGCTTTTTCATCTGTTTCATAACAACATTGGAATTGAAAATTCAGGACTTGCGTCCTCATTTACTGAGAACCTCATCCTTCAATCGATAACCAGTTTATTGTTCATCATAACAGAGGTCAGGATATTGTGAGTCTATTAGAATTGAAATGTTGATATTTTTATTTTTTCTTCCATTTTTCAAATAAATTTTCTTTTAACTAATTCTTAATCAAAAACTCGATTTAATATATTAATTGGTTATTTTGTTTCAATAATAATATTCATGATTTGCTTTACTTTCATTAATGGGTAATGTTTTTGAATAAGGCGCAAAAAAACTGGTTGCCTGGTGAACAGCCTTACAATAAAGATTCAAGTAACCGCGGCAACTGTACCACCAGTAACAAAGAGTAAAGTAACATTCTTCACCAAATTTAATTAATGAAAAATAAATTCAAAATATTTAAAGTAATTTTTATTTTTAAACTGTGGTCTCACCTTTACATCCTACCATCTTCACCATGAATTTAAAGAAAAAGAAAGCCCAGGAGATTGGTTTGCGGTTGAGGACTCTTTTGAAATTGCCTAAAGCTCATAAATGGGTTTGCTATGAGTGTTTTTATGGCAACATTGATCAGCCACTTTTTCTTGGTAAAAATGATTTTCAAATTTGTCTAGAGGAAACTTTTCCTCATCTCAAGACTCGGTCTCTTAAACGAGCGGAATGGAGTAAAATTCGAAGGATGATGGGAAAGCCAAGACGGTGTTCTGAGGCGTTCTTTGCAGAGGAAAGGAACGCTCTCAATCTTAAGCGCAAAAAGATACGCATCTTGCAATCCCAAAAAGTTGTTGATATTGAACAATTTCGTGATTTACCAGAAAATATTCCTTTAAGTTTGGTTATAGGAGCAAAGGTTACCGCCATTTTAAGAAAACCCCAAGAAGGACTTTTCATGGGTATTATCGATGCTGTTGATATGACACATGGCATGTACAGAATAACATTTGACAGACATGGTATTGGTACCCATTCAGTTCCTGATTATGAAGTTATAAGTAATGATCCACCAACATATATCGCTTTGTCATCATTCCAGTCTAAAGTACGACCCAGGTTACCCATGTTTGCATCATCAAGATTTTTACAACTTTTAGGTACCCAAGTAGCTCAAGCATTAAACGATCGCGACCCCCTTCTTAGTAGTCCTGTTTCCCCAAGTCAAATCAAACAAGAGCCACATTTTACATCAACAAACACCAACAATTACGAAGACGAAGGTACCCTTGGAGGCTTCCCTATCAAATTTCTTGCTCTTCTAGTTAGACTGACAAAAATACTGAATATCAAAAAACGGACAATTTTTGAATTGAAAGCTATGAATACAGAGGCGGAAAAGATGAGATCGCTGCAAGATCCCATAACTCGTGGTTTTAAAAAGCAATATGCACATCTAATATTGACGCTAGAAAAACTTAATATCTCTCTTGATGAGCATCTGAAAGCAGTTCAACATTTTACAGCAGAATTATTCAAATCATCCAACTTACCCTCCGTTGCTGAACCAAACAATATAAAGGAGAAACATCTTCGCCAAGCCAAGGATACAATTTCCAAAGTTTCATCTTCATTTGATGTCAAATCCGAAGCATCATTGAATCTCATCACTGAACTTCTAGGTTTGATGCTGCAATTAAAAAGTTTTGCCGAGATCGAGGTTGGTTCACAAGAATTGCAATCTCTTGAAAATAGTTTGAAGGACGCTAAAAAACTGGTTAATCAAATTAATCATAGCCATTTTGAAAGCCAAGCGCAAGTGCCTATTGCCTTCATGCAGTCATCATTGAGTCATCTTGGAAATCTTGGGGCTTTTGCTGAATCGGCTACGATATGCAACAATCTTGTAACTTAATTATGCTTAAGCTAACAACATGAGAAAATCCTTTATCGCCATCATAAAATAAAAACACGATTTAACTAATCAAATTTTACAGAACAAACAAAACCTTTGCTTGTCTCTTCACAATATCCACAGTCTTCCCTTAAATTATTTACTCCCGTGCGAATCTTAGAAAGATTCATTTTCTTCCTCATCTTTCAAATCTTTATCTTATTACACATTTATAACTGGAACAAACTTTAGGCAAACTAGCCCATTTTTCTTGGGGGGTCCAGAAGGATGTTAAGGTGAGATGGTCGAAAAACTGATTACAATTTCAAGATTATCGGAATCAATTTTAGAGCCAATTAGTTGACAATGGTCTGCAAACATCAATTGGTTGAATGACAACTAAACCTCCCACTGTTTGGTTAACCAATATCAAAAGATCCATGCCAAAGTATTTATATTTTTGTTTTCCTGCTACTATCTCATTGAGGGATAAAATGACCAACAAAGTTAATAGTAAAGGAAAAGCTGCAACAGATGATGATGAGTAGACAAAGTGGCAAAAAGAGCAATCAAAGATGATCCAAGTTGGTGAATATATCCTGCTGATGTTGTTTGTCCACCAATGAATGGGACTGCAATAAGAGATATAAAATCACATTTACCTTGTTAAATGATTGGGCCGCTAATTGGCTAATAAGAAGTGCAACAATTTTGGTAAAGAAAACAAAATACGGTGATTTACTAGCAATATTGAGCTTTTTTATGAGCATTTATTTTTAATCTATTACCTGACTATCTTTGAAGACCTCCCAACATGGTGATGATTCGAGTTATCCTTCTCTAACTCATATCTCTCATCCCATCTTTCAAAGATACTTTCTTCTCTTCTCTCTCTTTCCAACTTTTTTTATGATCTCTTTTTACTAGCCTAACAACGACATTTTATTTCTAAGTGTTTACAGTGATGGACAAGTTGAGTATGGTCCGTCAATCAGTTATCTAGACTAGGCTTGGTTCAGCCGGCGGGCAAAGTAAGATGACAACGATTTGATAGGAGGGGAAAAAGGCAATCCAGTAATCATGTTGGTCCTGATGATGATGATAATGAGGCAACTAGTAGTTGTGGAGGTGGCGGTGGTGGTGGTGGTGGCAGTGGAGGGAGGAAGGTTGAGAAAAGTAAAGAAATGGTTGGATAATAAAAGGTAAACAAAACGGTAACCAATTCACCATTTACTTTGCTCTTTTCAGCTTCAGAGTTACCTTTTCCCTCCCACCCAATCTCCATTGCCTCAAGGTACAAATTTACACCCTCAATTCTAGGATTTATACTTTTCTTGTTATTGGTTTCAAGATTGTGACTGTACATTCGTTGAGTGCTTATTCCTGCGTCCACCAAGTTTCATTTTGTCATTGTGGTTGTTAACATATTGTTGTTAGATTTTTCAATTAACAAGTCAATTTGGTAAAATAGTCGCAAAAATTGAGATTCGCCTTTGCATTGGAACATCTGAAAAGGAAAAGATTTCATTTCTTCTTTATTCTTATTGTTGTGCTGTTAAACATCGAGAAAATACGAAATGATTTCCGAGCCATTTACAAAGTCAATTGTTGCTCCTGATAAGTTAATCAACCCAACAACAGCGCAAATCAATTCAGTTCCTCCAACATTTTCCTGGTTCTCAAATTATGTCCATTACTATCTTTTCTGGCAACGTTGTTACAACAATAATATCAACCAACCATCAACATGTGAATTATTCAACAGCTCTCTTGATCAAGTCTCATCTTCATCGCCATCCTCTTCTTCATCTTCAATCTCAACACCAACAGCCAGCAAGATAATAGGTTCATTGTCATCACCAAGTTCACGAAAAAAGTTCAACTTCTCCAAGCTTGCTCAATCAGCATTGGAAAAAGACAGTCTCGAGGAAAACAAAACATTGATTAACCCAAATAAAGATTCACCAATTTCCCAAGCTCAAATGTCATCGCTGAGAGATCCACTGATTTCCTCAACAACGTCTTGTCCAGGATCATCATCATCGCCATCAATAGCCAGGTTAAAGTCGCAAGAAACCTCTTCATGTGAATTAGCCAACTGTTTGGTGGGCAAGAAAGCTCGCTATAATCGACCGAAAAGAAGTTTTACTTGCCGTTTCTGCCAAAGACAATTTACTAAATCTTATAATTTAATGATTCATGTTCGTACTCACACCAATGAAAGGCCTTACACTTGCGATACTTGCCACAAATCATTTAGGAGACAAGACCATCTTCGTGATCACAGGTTGGTAAACATTTGAAAGTGTTTTTGTTAAATTTACAATTTTCACATTCAACTTGGTTGGTGGTAATTCCAGATGATTCAATTAATTAGTTAGCTGATTTCAAGCTTTCATTGTGTTGACAGATTCAATTGGATTAACGAAGACTTGCAACATTCACAAAAATCTCTGTATATTGATTTAGCAGCTAGGATCAATCCAATTTACTCAGATGTTGTGTTGTAAACATGAGCTTGATTTATCACCATTTGATTTAGTTATTTGATACTACCATTTGGGTAGTCCAAATGTCTTAATTATTTCATAGATTCAAGTTAAAATTCTTGTCACACCCACAACTTTAATTCAGATAATAATAGATTGATAGATAACAACTTTCACTGTTTTAGATATCCCTGAATTATACAAGTTTGGAATTGCCTTTACAGGTTTTACCTTATCAATGAAGCTATCGCATAAACTGAATGATGGGAAAAGTAGAGTTCACTTTCGTTGATCAATGATCAAACAATTTACAGTCATGGGCTAGATGAGAATTAATTTCTAACCTGATAGCTCAAATCACGAAAATCAGAGACACATGAGCTCATTAGCAGAGTCAAAACTCTTAACACACAAGAAACTGCTTTTCAAAAGCAATCATTTTCAATCTTTTTATAAATCTTATCCATTCCAAATTCATGTCTTAATTTTGATCAAATGTCTTGTTTATCAGTCAGCAATGTTTGACGTTTCATGAAGATCACCAACAGCTTACTTGTTCAGAAAATTACCACCAAAGTTGAATGCTGAAGAGATATAAATTTCTGGTGCACTTATTAACCACAGATTATTAAACAAATTTACTTTTCGATTCAACAGGTACATCCACATGAAGGAGAAACCATTTAAATGTAGTATTTGTGGCAAAGGATTTTGTCAAAATCGGATATTGACAGCCCATCTCACAACTCATACGCAGTTGAATGGATTTTGAAGTTTACTCTATTATTGACCAATTCAAATGAAATAATAGCAATGGTATTCCGTGTGTTTGTATAATCTCAATGAGGATGATATTATTAAAGATGTAAGGCTTTTTTCTTGTGTTGCTGTTTCCAATGGTTATCGTTATGAAATGATTGAAGACTACGACTACGATGATGATTCCAACCGCACTTTTGCATCATATTTGAATGATAAAGGTTTTTTTCGTTCGGTTGATGGTACTTCCTGGTTTAATTATCCTCAATCCATTGTTCTCCTTTATCTTTCTATTATTTTGATAAGTTTGCTAATTTTATTAGCAGTCAAGATGAACAAAAAACCTTCAAATATGACAAGAGATGGTTCCACAAAATCAAGAGGGTCTATACCCACACTGACAACAACTTCATCATCAACCACATCAACAGTATCTAGATCACCAACTAGACTAGATTTGGCAGGTCCATCGGATTACAAAACAACGGAAATGGACAAATAACAAACAATCATTGATCCTTAACATAATTATTTGTCAACTAATTTACACTTTAATTGAATAAAGTTATTGGATATAATCTAATGTTACAAAATTATCACTAGTTTTTCGATTTTGGATTATATTCCTTCGCGATCCTTGTTATCCCAGATGCTTTTAGACTTCAACTTTCTACGATTGAAAAATCTCCTGAAATATAAGAAAAAGACGATTAGAAAATGTTTTTGAAGGCGATTTAGGTTATCAATTACGTGTGACAATCTTTTTCTCTCCAAAAGCGTCTTGATTGATTTGTGAGTCTAATCAATTCTTCAGCAGTCAAGTCCCTTCCAAACATGATATCGTCAACATCTTCTCGCAAATCCACCCTCAAAACCGAGTCTTCCTCTTTGAGCTTAGGTTCTTCAACTGGTAAAGGCTGAAAATAAGGACAATTGTTAGCACAATAAAATTTCACAGACTAGATAAGTAAACTTACTTTAGTATGTTCATAAGGAAAAGATGGTTCAGGATGGTACATCACAATTGTTCGGCCATCATCAGTTAAAGAAATTCTGAGAGGGAAAATTTGCCCATTTAAACTCGCAATTATTATCATTGAACAGTGAAAATAACGATAGATATGTTTGATTGTTGTAGAGCAAAAAAATAGAGACCATACTTACTGAACGTCACTTTGATCAAAAGACTTAGCTGATGATGAAAATAACCTGCTTTGAATCGTTCTTAAATTTACAAACGATGCAGATGAAAGTCGTGCAAACATATTTAATTAATAAAAATCGATGGTAATTTTACAACTTCTAAATTTAAA
Organism: Tetranychus urticae; assembly: GCF_039701765.1. NCBI lineage: Eukaryota > Metazoa > Arthropoda > Arachnida > Trombidiformes > Tetranychidae > Tetranychus > Tetranychus urticae. Next base: position 3,157,015 of record NC_142959.1, read on the forward strand.
ATTGACAATTGATAATTATTTTCATCAAATCGGTTTTTTGCGAAAATTCATCACATGGATTTGTTTTGCTATTGAAGCGCCATCTAACGATAGCGTTTAGTTATTTGGTCTTATTTCTCTGTTTGTTTATGTTTGTTTCTGTTTAAATTTATCATAATTACTTAAGTTAAAATGAGCGAAATAAAAGTGACACCTTTAGGTGCTGGACAAGATGTTGGCCGTAGTTGCATTATTGTCACAATCAACGGAAAAAACATAATGCTAGACTGTGGCATGCACATGGGTTATAATGATGATCGTCGTTTTCCTGATTTCACTTACATTACCAAAGAAGGGCCGGTTACAGAGTTCATCGATTGTGTCATAATTAGCCATTTTCATCTAGACCATTGTGGTGCTTTGCCTTATCTGACTGAAATGGTTGGTTACAATGGGCCTATCTATATGACCCATCCAACAAAAGCAATTTGTCCTATTCTTTTGGAAGATTTTAGGAAAATTACAGTCGATAAAAAGGGTGAAACAAACTTCTTTTCCTCCCAGATGATAAAAGACTGTATGAAAAAGGTTATTGCTGTAAATCTTCACCAAGTTATCCAAGTCGATGAACAATTGGAAATCAAAGCTTATTATGCGGGACATGTTCTAGGAGCTGCCATGTTTAAGGTTTCTGTTGGTCAACAATCTTTTGTTTATACTGGAGACTACAACATGACACCCGATCGTCATTTAGGAGCTGCTTGGATTGATAAATGTCGTCCTGATATTCTGATTACCGAGTCAACATATGCAACAACCATAAGAGATTCCAAAAGATGCCGTGAACGTGATTTTCTTCTCAAAGTACACGATGCTATTGAAAGAGGTGGCAAAGTGTTGATTCCAGTCTTTGCATTAGGACGAGCACAAGAATTATGTATCTTACTGGAAACTTATTGGGAGCGAATGAATCTAAAAGTTCCTATTTATTTCGCAATAGGTTTAACAGAGAAAGCCACTAATTATTATAAAATGTTCATCACTTGGACAAATCAAAAGATTAAAAAAACCTTTGTCCAGAGAAACATGTTTGACTTCAAACATATCAAACCCTTTGATCGAGCTTACATGGATAATCCTGGTTCCATGGTTGTCTTCGCTACTCCTGGTATGCTCCATGCAGGTCTTTCTCTTCAGTTATTCAAAAAATGGGCTCCTTTTGAGAACAATATGGTCATTATGCCAGGTTATTGTGTTGCTGGTACAGTTGGACACAAGATTCTTGGGGGAGCGAAAAAGGTTGAATTTGAAAATAAACAAGTAATAGATGTAAAAATGTCAGTTGAATACATGTCTTTCAGTGCTCATGCTGATGCCAAAGGAATCATGCAGTTAATTACCCAATGTGAACCTGCTAATGTTCTTTTAGTTCATGGAGAAGCAACTAAAATGCAGTTTTTGAGTCAAAAAATTAAACAGGAACTAAATTTAGAATGTTATATGCCAGCAAATGGTGAAACAGTTTCTATCCCTGTTAAAATAAGTGTTCCTGTTGACGTTTCTCGTAAACTTCTCAAATCAACACTCCACCAACCTATGATTGGATCAGAATTGGAAGTCAAAAAACCTCGTTTACTCCATGGTACTTTAGTCATAAAAAATGACGAAACGGGAACAACTTTCAAGCTGATCGAACCAGACAAGGCAATGAACGAGATGGCTATTAAACCTCATCAAATTCGTTTCACATCATCTGTAAGATTGGAAAATACTAACCGTCGACCTGCTCTCCAATTATCTGAATTAATTTACAAATATTTGTCCAACAAATTACGTGATCAACACAATGTATCCTTTTTAAATGATGCATCAATTATGGTCTCTTCGGTAATGCTTCGAGTCGACATGACCTCAGACGATGAATATAAAGATGTTTACGTTTCTTGGGCTGATGTTGACGAATCACTGGGTAGTTATGTGGTCAGTCTAATTCAAGATATCCAAAGCACATTATAAATTCATATTTATAAATAACCCAACCTACCGTATCGTTTCACCATAAACTGTATTCATAAAGAAATCATCAAACTCTTTGTTATTTAATTAAATAAACAACATTAGATGCTATCAAGTGCATCAAAGTAAGCAAACTAATATCATTCCATCTGTTGCTGAAAATTGTAATACCAATTTAGATTGGATTTAGAAGTGGCAAGCTGGATAAAAATGAATCTAAAGCTTTATTCACATAAAGTGTACAAACACTTTTTCACTCAAGATCCAAAGAAGGCCTTTAAAAGCTTTTATTATTATTACTAGGAATTATATAACTTCTTCCCTAAGACAGTTTTAGGGTGCAATTAAGGTTGATGACAAAAAGAGCAAAAAACAGTCACTGATTCGTTTTTTGAGTCCATTAACCCTTTCATTGAAGGTTATTATCAGTTAGTCTCATCTACTGAGTAAAGTTAGCTTCAAAGGAACCTCCGGATACAAAAAAAGATTATCAATCATACTTTTTGTAGTTTAATTGACAAACTTGAAAGTTCAATTAATGAAATGAAGTCTTTTTAAGAGGCCACTGTGTTTTAATTGCTTATTTTCCCTTTCAAATTTTCATAACACAATAGGAGAAGCTAAATGGTCCCTTGTAAGCTCAACCTGTTGTGTTTATTAATACATTTTCATTGAAAGTGAATCATTGTAATTGTAATGAATGACTTCACCTTTTTGCAATAATTCATGCTATTCACGTTAAAAGAAATATATTTTATAATTTATCAATCAGGCTCATAGGCTAGAGTGAAATATGATATTGAATTATCTCATGTTTTACAGACTTTTTGAAGAAAGTCGAAGTGGAATGAAATTAGGAGAAACTAAATTAGAATCAGTTCATTTTTATTACTTTCTTTCGGGTTTAATAACAATTGTTGCGTGTCCTTTTTACAGAACTGAAAGTAACTGAATGATCATCGTTTCCACAGTTTAGACTCGTTAAGGGCTCTGTTGTTCATCTCAATTTTGAACATTTTAAGCAAATTTTCTTTTATTTTCTTGTATGGGATAATTTTAGATATTCATAAAGATGGTTCAAACAAGTTGCAGTTTATATTAGGTTTTTGAAAGTCAGCAAAAGTAAATGCTTTACGGTTATTTAGTTATTTTATATGGTTCAAAATGTGTATTTAACATCATTACTTGAGATTCAAGCTTTACCATTCGGATTTTATTCCAGTCTCTGTCTGTCAACTGGTAATGCTTTTGTCAAATACCTAAAATTAGGACTGTGATTGCATTGCATCGATGAGGTAGTAATAATGATGACATCTTGTTTTAATAATATTGGGTCATAATTGTCATTAGTTTGATTAGTTTGATTAGGAGAAAGTTGATGAAATTAGAACTTCAAACAATGGCAGGCAACGGCTGTAAGTAGAACTCGAGTTTAACTGAACTTCAGCATTGAAGATGGATAAAAATTCTATGATATAATTGATGTTTAACTGATTTACCATCATTAATTTGAATTTTGATTTTCAGGTAAAATAGCAAAATAGGAGAAATGTAAGAGAAACGATTACGGCTCTACCTGGCGATAATAACTGTTACCATTTTGTAGATGAATTTTGTTTTCCTGGAAATTAAATCCATGAAAGAAATTGAAATCTACGAGTATTTCTGATAATATTTATACCTTTATTTTATTTGATTAAAACATGTGAAGTATCCGTTACTAAATTGCAATAATCTGACTTGGCTATCCTGATAATTGTAATTCATTATTTTGTGTAAACGTTCAAGCTTTTCCACCTTTGTTATAGTATGACTTCGCTTGGAAACCTTATCAGTGTTAACCTTTTTAGTTTGATTTTTATCAACTTAATTTGTATTGCTCAGTTGGAAAATGAGCTGGAAGACGAACATGGCGTTAAATACGCTAGTCAATGTGAAGGCAAGTTCAATCTGATAATCTTAATTTTCCTAGAACTGGGATGTCAAACAAAGTATGAGTAAACTTTTTTTATTATCTTTTTCCCCAAAAAATAGCTTGCAAATATTTTGTAACCGAATTGGAGGAAAGGTTAAAAGAAACTGGAAAATCTCACGATGTCATTGAAGTTGGATATAGTATTGATAGTAAACAAAAGAAGAGGAAAAAATATCAACAATCAGAATTGAGATTGGTGGAGTCATTGGACGGCATTTGTGAAAGATTATTGGAATACAATATTCACAAGGAGCGCAAAGACTCTACTAGGTTTGCTAAAGGGATGTCACAAACCTTCCAAACACTCCATGGTCTGGTTGAGAAAGGAGTAAAAGTTGACTTAGGTATTCCGTATGAGCTTTGGGATAAACCCTCTGCTGAAGTGACCAATTTGAAAACACAATGTGAATTGTTGCTGGAAAAACATGAAGATGATGTGGAAGATTGGTATTGGAATCACCAAGATGAATCTTTGACCAAATTTTTGTGTATAGATAGAGCTTTAAGGAAAGGTGATTCATCTTGTATATTTGAAGGAAAGGAAACTTCAACAGAAGAGCTTGAATCATCATCGAAAGATGAATTGTGATGATTTAAATAATTTGAATAAGATGCCAATTTTTTACACTCTTATAATAATAACGTTTTAATAATTTTGAGTCGATACAGAATGGGCTTTTATAAATTTCAACTTTTTGTAGGTGCGAAAGATACAGCTTTGACAGCATACATACAGCGTCCATATAATTTGTTCATTTTGAATGATGATGTTTATGTTGATTATCTTTATTTGAAAGAGTGTCAATTAATTCTTGTAACGGAGCTAATTCTCTTTTTTCTATCAGATTGAACTCTTGGACGAAGAAAATGAAATGCTTAAAGCTCGTGTTTAAATGAGCCTCCTCTCCTAATCTGAACACCTCTTCAAAATGCTGATGGTATATATGAGCATAAACACGGAACAGGCGTTTCAAAATAGTCTTAGCCGATGATAGAAAGTTTTTAGGAAACGGCACACCTAGTAAAGGATGAAGTGGGGAAGAAAAAGCAAATTAGTTGGATAAACATAAAAAAATATGACATAAAGATGATAATTTACATCATAGTCAAGCAATCAATATGAACAAGTACTTGTTAAACATGGTAATGTTAGCTTTTGAAATCAACAGTGGTCTTAGGAATGAGAAAATTAATAATGTTGATTGGAAAAATTACATTGATGTAAATATCATTTTAACTATGATTGTGTACTTTACCTATTTTAGAGGGAAAAAGTGATTCGTCGTCTAATTGATCTTGGACCCAGGTCATCAAATAATCAATATATTTAGGCGCCGAACATTTAATCGGTTTTTTAACAGTTTGACCATCAGCCCAATGGTATTCATATTTAGGGCCAGCAGACATAACGGGACAACGTTCTTCAGTACAGAACTCTGTTATTGTACCATATAACATGTTGATCTGATTAAAAAAGTCAACTATGTTAACAGCTATCCATTCATTAAGATCTTCTCCTTCCGGTAGCATAACAGCTAATCTTAAATTGCCAGAGCCTAGAGTTGCAGCCGCATGTTTCATTAAATCATATTGATGTGTTCCTTCAGGTATCGTCTTTTTGGGCCTGAAAGTTTTATTTGAACGACTTCCACTGGAAAAAATGAGAAAATTTAAAAATTTATCACTAAAATCATTAAAATGTTGGGATAAGGGCATAACTTATTCCTTTCCTCTTTTTGTCTGTTAATTATTTTGCTACTTTATTTGAACACAGGACACACAATTACACAACACAACACAGCACAATGAGTAGTGAGGGAAACTAACTTGGTTCAATCAGATGAGAATGATCTTGACGATAATGGGAATTAAAAAAGAAAGCAAAAAGTTGTTTGAGAGAGTGGGCGAGTATGGAGAGAAGAAGAGAGAATAAGGTGAAGAGAATGAGGAAGATAGAAAGAAAGAGAGGAAGATAAAGGGAAAGAGGAAGATAGAGATAGAGAAAGAGTGGATGAAAAAAAGAACTGAATGAGAGGAACTGAAAAAGAAAGAGATAAAAAAGAGAGAGAAAATGAGAAAGAAAGAAAAGGTTGAAATGAAAAAAAAACATAAGGTGGAGAGGAAGAGTAAAATATAAAGTAATATAAAATAATAATAATCATAAGAGCCTGAGAACAGATAATGGAACAATTAAGATGTAGATAAATACTTACAATAAGAAGCTCATCCCATTTGCTTTTTAATCACAATCAGTTTGGAAAACCTTTTTAATTGACTGTAACATAACATGAATATAACATAACAAGTTGTTTATTACAACAATAATGACAGAATCTTTAAAGGATCCAACACATATCCAGATAATATCGTTATCGTTATACAAATTGGATAAGTAACTTGCTCAACGTTTTGTTTACATTTTTCAACTCTTTCAATTTTATTGATTTAAATATGGAACGACAATTTATTTCAAATCTCAATTGTCTAAGTTTTTTGTTTATTGTTTTTTTGTTCAATGTTTGTGTCATTTGTGAGATAGAGATAGATTTATGAAGGAAAAAAACTGATGGAAACAAAAGATCCATAAAAATTGAATGTGTGAATGTAAAACTGGACTTTTTATTTAGAATAAATCATTTTTTGGCAAAAGTAATCTTAATTGGGTTAGTTGGAGCAATTTTAAAACCTTGTAAGTTATCTTTTGCCGCACCAGATTGAAATTCGTTTTCAAATTCAACAAAAGCGATATCATGACGTCCAGGAACTAATCGGACTTCCTTGAAGCCAGGGAATTGATTGAAAAGAACAGTTAACATCATTTCATTTGTTTCTTCGGGAAGATTTGTAATGAATAGAATGTTATTGGGTGGTTGTTCAACAAGAGCGGAATGAGGAATACCACCAGCAGTTTGACCAGGTACACTAGTTCCACTTTTCTTTTCCTTCTTTCGACGCTTCGGTTCATCTGATTTAGCATATTTAGGTCTTTCAACATAAGTTCCCTTCATTTTGGCGATAACATCTGAGTCACTTTTAGCATATTGAATTCTCTGAGAAAGTAAATTGATAAAGACAATTAAATAGTGTTTTGAGATAAAAAATATAACAGGTAGAATGATAAAATTGTAAATTACCATAGGTTTGTCATAAAAAGGGAAACCTTGCATTGAACGCATAGCAGCAGCTGCAGAGGTAGTTTCTTTAAAAATCACGAAAGCTTGTCCTCTCATTTTAAGATTTTTTATCGCCACAATATCTAAAATTTGACCAAACTGTGAAAAAATAGCATGCAAAGATTTTTTGAGTTCTGTAACGAAAAATATAAAAATTGAACTTGGTTACAAAATAAAACAATGGCCAAAAACCATGAGACTGAAAATTATGAAATTCTTACCTTCTTTCTTAATCTTTTCATTGAGATTATTGACATAAATAGTATGATTAGGTTTAATGTCGGCAGTCATTTTTGAGATTGTTACTTTGGTAAGTCGTAAGCTTCGAAAGATACAAGAATCCGAAAAGGGTTTACACGATACTTTTAAATTAATTGACAATCAAAAATAAACCAAAGAACAACCCGGTCTTTTTAGCAATTTTACCATAGAAACCGGTATCTTTCTGGTACTCGATCTAACTTTTCAAATGGATCCAACTCATATCTTCCGCTCACAATTTCAACGCAACTGTCAACATAAAAGGTTTAATCGGTTATTATTAAGCTGAAGGAAAATTCTGTTTCCAGTGATGAGGTAATTACAATGAATTTTATTCAATCAAATTAATATGAGAGTTTTTCATTGAGAAATATCATAAAGCTCTTCAAAAAATTTGAATGAACACCAGAAGATGGAGTAATAGCTCCATAAAGTTATTCCTTACTAAAAATGACCAGCAGATGGCAATAGTAAATCTAGAAATACGTTATTCTTTGCTTATAATCTAACATTTTAATCGTTCTAATTAAACCAGTGAATAATTACTGAACAATTTTTACTGATCTTTCTAAATAACTGAACATTCTTGAATGGTGTAGGGTGTAAAATTGTCACCAAACTAAAACTCGTTTAATTGGCCAATGAAGTTTCAATCCATCAATCAACTTTATCGTTATGGTAAGCCGACATGATTTGAAAATGTAAGGTTAGTAAAAAGATTGATATTTCTAGTTAATTCAAACATTTTTTATAAAAATTATTTACTTTCTTACAGAGGAAGATTGGTAGAGAAAGATTTAAGTGGCGGTGTAAAGGTGATAATGACGAGCCAAGTGTGCTAGAGATTTAGACTTTAATACTTGCTGCTTTTGAATCGACCAACTTGCGGTTGAATTTTTTGCAAAATTTTCTTGTCTAATGATATTCTTCTTTCTCTTTCTTTTTTGGTTTAGCTATCAACTCTGATTATTGGAAGGAAAGGCTAACAAAAATTTGTCGCTGTGATTAAATACACATTTCATTACGTATGGCTCTTTTTTTCGCCGTGGATTAAACTTGATTTTGGTTTGAGGACACAGATGATGAAAAGATAAAGGTGATGATACCGATGATCCATCATCGGGATGACATGGAGCATCATGTATTAATAGTAGCAACAATAGTCTTGTAACAATTAACTTTCAACAACAACATATTGAATTATTTACTTTTGGTAACAACAAAGATTAGACTAAACAGATACAAGATGTAAAAGGAGGAAAAAAAGAAAAGACGACTAACCCAGACCGACTATTAAAGCCTTAAAAAGCGGAATATTTACCATAATGGGATAATATTGGAAGATGGTAAAAGCTCAAGAGAGAAACATATCAGTTATTCACATTCAAATTAACTTTCATCATCTACTAATATATATAATCAAAAAGATAAACTTCTTTAACATGATAAAAATGATGATAATACATTACCACAGATTATCAATGGATAGTTCGTGTTTGGTGTTATTGTAAAAGTTAAAGATGATAATGGCCATGATGATGATGATCAAAGGATCACATAGATTAACAAATAACGTAACAGTGTAAAATACATAAAGAAAAAAAAGATGAAAAAAAGGAAGGAGAAGAGCAAAAAGGAACAAATCTCGGATTACAGAAGAAAACAAGTTATCATCTTTCCTCTTCCGTTTTGCTTCATTTTCTTTCTGTTGTCAAGAAGCAATAAAAAAACAAATTGCTTATTACAAGCTAAATCCTCCTAATGCAACAAATCGTATGGTAATTCAATTTGATAATCAAGCGACAATCGTTCACCTTACAAGAAAAAAGAGCCTTGGTATAAATGGATTTACATTCAAGTACAAAACCAAAAAGAGGTCCAACATTAGTGTTAATTGGATGCATCTCAATTTGTTTATCCAATCAAAGAGACTAATTAAAGTTAATTATGATGCCATGTAAAAAGAAGCTGGAAAGATGCAACTCAAATGGATAAGATGAAATTAACATCATAAACTTGAGCCTGTATAGGTATACTTGGTTTGATTGGAAGGCCTATACAATGCTTCATGTAGCTGTTCAATTTTGGCTGAACAATTTCAATGGGTAATCTTGAAGGAGAGAAAGGTGTATAACAGGAAAAGCAAAAAGAAGGAGAAATAAAAAAAAGAGTAAGTATACAGGTTACCTGAGAAAAGTACAGTCAGTCAACAAAAAAAAGAGAGAAGCTAAAAAGAGAGACTCAACTCTCTTTATCTCAGAGTCAATACTTTGTTACCTGATTTTGCTTTCTCAGGTTTCCTTATTTTTAAGGTTGATCTTTATTATTCTCCTTCTCTTTCATCATCACTATCAACATCACCATCATCATCGTCATCATCATTATCATCATAATCATCTTATTCTTAACCGCACAGTCACTTGAGTAAACTCAAGTCTTTCAAATCACACGCACACCAAAATGGCGAGGAAATGTTGAAGCAGAAAAGTACAACAAGTCGAAAGGAAAGGAAAAAAATACATAACAAGACTTAACAACGGCAAAAACATCAACACAAAACCAGCTTTGGAAATGCAACTGTATTCACTTCCTGGGATGCTTTTGGTCATCATCTTGCACATCTAATTTGCATTATGGCTATCAACACCATCATCGTCATCATTTTAAACACTGCAAACACTTTCACGGTTCATACCTTTTTATAAATACATTTTATCCTCTTTTTCCTTTCTTCTTCTTCTTCTTCTTCTTTTTCTGATTCGCAAAGAAATTGATTCTTTCTTTCCTTTTCTGGTTTCTCTTCTTGTTTCCAGTGAAAGATTGTTGACGACAAATGAATATAATGCAAGCATCAATAAAAAGCCAATGTTTAATAAGGGAATAGCAAACAAATGATATTATATTAAACGTTAAAAGTCACATAAGTCAGAGAGAAGAGAAAGAAGAAGAAGAAGAAAAAAAGAAAGAAAGTTAAGGATGAAGACCGAGAATAATACGAATTGTAAGGTTGACTTCTAAGTGGCCTTAAGTTTCTTTAACCATTGTGTGAATCACAAGAAACTAGGAAGGCTTAAGGACGAAGCAAGGTCTATTCATTGTCAAGTTAGTCTCAGTAACTCGACTTTGAAAAGACTTAACCTTTCTTCAAACTTACCTTACTTCTTTCGCTCGTCATCTTCATTGTTTGACCTCATCTTAAACCTCTATCTATGTACATATACTGATACCTTTGTCCTTTGTCATCACCAGGTCAATTGGTAAAAGGTACACAAAGGTTAAAGGTTTTTGCTTCCCTCTTCACTCTCTCTGTATATATATACATGCGAAATGTCAGCCAAATGAGAAGAGGAAGACAAAAAAAAGAGTGAAAAAGGTAAGCATTATTATTAATAATAATATTATTATTGTTATTATGTTATTGACGGAGTGAGAGTTGAAAAATGAGAATACGAAGAAGAAGAAAAACATTTTCCAAACAAGATGATGAAGAAGTGTGAAAAAAAGGTTTTACCCATTAACTATCAAAGGAAACTGAGCTGAAAATTAGGTGATATATTAAAGGAGGTGTGGAAAGGAGGTGGTCAAGTTAAAGGTTGGTTGGTTAAATGTGGTCAACAATAATGTGTGTTGCTGCAAGAAAAAAAGAGCAACAACAAAAAAAGGTTAACAAGAGTTAAGGTCAGTTGAGATCATTTTGCTCACTTATTATCACTCTACTATCACACAACTAATAATACATAACATTGAATGGGTCAACATGTTAACCGTTTTTATTGTTAATCTCACTCTCTCCCAACCTGTTTAATCATTGCTAATAAGCTTTAATTAAGCTTTATATGTCCAATATGATTAATGATTGGACCATTGGGTTAATTGAAATGTTTCAAGTAATGGCACTATTTGTCTTGTGAAAAGTAAAAACAAAACTCTAGACTCTGCCTTTCAACTCATTTAACTCATTCATTCAATCCATTCATTTGAATGTGATTCTTCCTCTTGTTAATCATTTAACTATTGAACGTTTCACTGATTTGTTTAATTGTTTTCACACACACACAGAGAAAAATTTGTCGACAATTAAATGTAATCATTAAGCATGAAGCAATTAATTGTGAAAGAAGGCCAAAAAAATGGAAACATTTTTTTGCTTAAATGTGGAAAAATGTTGATCATTAATTATGACTACAATTGAGAGGTTGAGAGGAAAAAAAGTCAAGTTTCGGACTTTTTCGTTCTCTGTGAATAATGATGATATTTAGGTGATCTGATGAATGATTCAAATTGATGATGAAAAGAGAAAGGCTAAATGATTAGAATCGATTGAATGGAAGAGGAAAAATATTAGTTGATAAAGTGAAGAGTTGAAAATTGCAAGGCAAAATTTGTTATAAATGTATCATCAAAATAAGTGACTGGGAGTGAAAAAAATATCAAGGCCAAGCAAGTGTAAACTGAGATAGATAAATGACTGGAAAGGTTTTATCTGGATCAACATTTTTTTTTCTCAACCAATTTCTTGTTCCCTCCTGGACACCATTGAGTTGTAATGATGGTTGAAGAGGAATGATACAAAAATGAAATTTGACTTGAACTTTTCATTTCAATTGCTTCTTCTGGTTAGTTGAATCGCAATGGGGACCTTCAAGTACAATTATCACTTTAATATACAATAAGAGTTTCATTATTTTACACTTTTACCATTCATTCACCAATATTTCATGAATGGAATGATTAATTTTGCTCACTCAATCTGTTGAACAATTTGCTCAGATTGACTTGATAATTGCCTTTAAACACCTTGAATCATTTTCTTGATCATATTTTATCATCAATCAAATTGACCTTTTCTCTCTTGATGAACATGGTGATGATGATGAGGTTTGGATATCAGACTTTGAAAGTAAAGAGCAATTGAAGTCATTGAAACAAAAAGTAATCAGTTTGATTTATAACCAGCGACCAATGGTCTCAATTAAGGGGTTAACCATGTTTAGTAGGTGAAAGTGATGACCATTGACAATATGGAAACAGTTTAACAATGGAAGATGAAAATGAGATAAAAGATAATTTTCTCTTCTTTTCTTTTCTCATTCATTTTCTTCATTCAGGTTTCCTCCTCTATTGGATTAACTGTAAATTGGAGTCAAAAGGAAAGGGTAAAATCAATTGTAATCCAATTGAACTTTAACCCTCAACTGACCTTTCCCTTAACCCATTAACATTATTATTTATCATTGGCAATTGGCCTCAATTGTTCATTCAAATTTGGATTCTTTCATTGGCTTCAAATGGAAACAAAAAGTTGAAAGTTCACTCTTTTATTGTTTCAATTTCAAGCAAATCAAGGTAAATATTTTTCCTCTATTTTATATCATTCATCAATTGACTTATCATTAATCTTTGTTTAACTTTTTTGTTTCTTCTCTCCCTGTTGTCTGTCAAAAAAGTTGGTTCAGTTATCGATAAAGATTGAATCAATATTGAATTGTCAGATTAAAATGAGTTTCACTTGGTTCTTCGCCAATGTTGCACTGAAATTGGTTGAAAGCTGATTCAATCAACTCGACTAGATTGAAACATGAATTGATGATTCTTTTCTTGTTAATCGATGCAATTCACTTGAAAATAATGTTTATGAGCTTTAAATGATGATTTGCAAAGCTAATTATCAAGAAGATGAAACAAAATACTAATCATTTACAGAAATGATCACAAATAATCAACAATAAAAACCAATCCAATAAAAGACTAACCTAATAAATGAGATTGAAAATGAAACATTGAGAGCAAATTTACTTTATTACAGAAGAATTCCAAGTTTTCTTCAATTTCTAACCTTGGCTCTAGATTCCCATCATTTTCAGCTTTCATCTTCATCTTCATCCAAAATTTCCTGATTTCTTGGCAACTGAAAAAATGAATTTTGCAAATAACTCATAGATTTGGTTCCTTCTAAAGCAGATACTAGGAATTAATTACAAGTCTTATGTTATGCTTTCATTTATTTATGCCTTCGATCTCCTCTTCCATTTTAATTTTCCTTTGCGATTTCGATTTCATGTCGAATCATTTTTTCGATCTTTTCTTCTGAATCAGATTTTGATTTCTTAGTTTCTTTCTGGTTTTTGATTTACTTGTTACAATAAGATCGGCCTTGATCTGGTTAACTCTGATTTTTGATGAAAAGGTCTCGGCTGGTTATGCAAAAATTTGTGTTTTTTGAGCTTCACGTTGAGCTTCGTAATTTAACAGACCTTTTCTAGCAGTTTACTGAAAGCTGTAAAAAGATATAAAGATTGGCGAAACAAGTCAGAAGCTAGCGTTAGCACTTAGCGTAAAAATAAAACAACCTGTTTAGTGACCTTCTTTAGGCTTATTAGGCAAAAGGGTAAGCAGAAGCAACAATAAAAAGAGTAATATCGGGATAGTTGGACAAGATGAAGAGTTTGGTCGGTCACTTTGTTTCAACTTAAATCTCCTCTGACCTCACTTAAGCCATCCCTTGAGGTGTTCGTCGCTTTCGGCTTTTTTCTTACTCTTTACGTTTTAACCAAGTATCTTTGTTTCAGTTTTGCTTTGTTCATTCCTTTTCGAAGCGCTCATTCAATGTTCAACTAACTTGGCTTACTCAAAGTCTATTAACCATCTTCAGGTTACTTTTAATTACCTTTCTCAATGAGAACATGAAACATATCACTTGAGAGTAAAATGTATCATCACAAGAATTTCAACTTTTCTCGAATTCGTTACAGTTTGTTAACCAACAAACGCTCAAATTACCTTTGACTTTCCAATCAAACCTGCAAACAAATGAAATTGAACCTTTTCAATACCAATTCAAAACCGAAGAAAAATATAAATTTATTTGAAACTTAAAATTTTAAATGTTTGGTCAATTGAAAAGTCGATTAAACTGCAATTAATGAAACCAATTGTTAAATCGGAAAGAAAAAGTTATCCCAAAATGATGCATTTAACAGCAAAAGGTAATTGTGTTTTGATAACAATAGTAAAGGTCAATTGATTTAAGTAACTTTTCTCACCCAGCAAAAGCTATTCTAATGGTTAATATTAACTGTCCTCAATTGACATTAATAGCGATCATATATTTTACCATGGCTCATATAAACGCCAACAAACAATCATAACAATCGCAAGACTGGAAACTGGAAAAGGCCAACCAATGGAACAAGAACTGTAACCCAATGATAATCGTAAGTGAAAATCTGAAGTAAGGGTTAAGACACGAACCATTGAACACACTTTTGAAGTGAACAAAAAAAATCCCTTTATCTCTCAGCATCTTCATCACTTTTCATTTGTTTACACACATTTCAGCAACAATGTGAATACCTAACCACTTTTCAACCTTATGCAAGTATCACTGTAACATTGAAAAGTGTTTCAAAAGATTTCTCCTTTTCTTTGCCCGATTCTAATGGTTTCAAGTTATTATATAATAACTTTTTGACACAATTGAACATCATCATCATTATTATTATTGTAGTTTTTTTTTCTTCTTCACTTTTATTACTTTACATTGCCTCAAGTTATTTCGCTCGTAAAGCTTATGCTTTTAACTCTGTATAATATTCAACATTTACACTTGACTACACTTTATGAGTCTAATGGATATCAATATTGTTAAACTATTATCCCTTTAAGTCATTGAAAATTTGAAAAGTTTCGATTGATTAACTTGACTGTTGTTGAAACATTTAAATCATTTTCAAATCATTTACTCATTTAAACAAGTGAACAACTGTTTATTACAAAGACAAACAGAGAAGTCAGAGAAATGATTTTTAGTTTGAAAAAGATGAAGACTGTTCAGATAAAGAGAAGATGCTTTATGATCAATCAATTTGATTATCATTAAAACTCAAAGTTCTCGTCATGATAATGATCGCGTTGAAAGATGTTACAATGTATTTAATAATGGATATTATTTACAATAATCAAGTTAAATGATCTTTTCCAACTCATCTTTTACCCAGTCAAGACATTTTTTTTTCTGCCTCCAAGATGCAAAACTAATCAATATTGACTCGACTTGAACAATCCATGTTGAAGCAAAAAAAAAGAAGAGGAACCACAAAATTGGGAGAAAAACTTTTCTCTTTTTGCAATAATTACTCTTGTTTTGTAGTTATTCACTTTGATTTAGCTTATGCTGCCAACAATTATAATACAATTTAGCCGGCAAATGTAAGCAGCAGAAGAGCAAGTTGATGGATTCAAGACTTGAACATGATAATGTTGATGAAGATGAAGGAAAAGAGAGGAAAAAAAGATGAAAAGAAAGGCGAAAAAAGAGATTAAAAGGAGAAATATTTTTACCGCTAATTTGTATTTAATATAAAAGATGAAGAATGAAAAAACCCTTTTTTCCCCATTTTCTGGAAACTCTTCATTTTTGTAATAATGTTCAATATCATCTAATACACCAAATTAGCATAATCTAGTTTACATATAACTAGAGTATCATTGAGATCAATAAACATTTAGATGTTGATCCAATGTCAAGTGTGCAAGTGAAAATTTTACAATTGAAATTGAAAGTCAAAAGTGCATTTAAAATGGTTCAACAATTTTGACCAGTTTGCCAAAACAATTAAAATGCACGCAAAGTGATTAAATTAAATTGTATTAAAAAGCAAGGTTAAGCTGGCAACTTAAAGTGTTGCGTTCAACTTTTGATTTATTTTAGTAAAAAAGTTTATTTCTTTTTTTCAACTTTTTCTTCTTCTCCTTACAACTAAAACAATTAAGATTCACTAATTTAACACAATTAGATGAGATCATAGAGAGTTATTTTATTACAATTTGTTAAACTTAAATTTACAATCAGGTAATAAGCCAACAAAATTAAACTTTGAATGACTTTTCCTTTTTTTAACTTTTTACTTCTTCTTTTGAAATTAACTTGCAATTTTTCAGACTCACCTTTAAGGTGTAACCAATGATGATCAATGTAACTATCGGTCAATAATGCTAATGATGATCATGATCATGAATTGAGTTGAAAGAATCGTAAAAAAAGATCACATTGCAATGAGTTTCTTTTAATCATTTTATTGCCCCAAAAACTGGTATTATGTATTAAATTGAATTGAATTTTGTGTTTTTTTTCTTCTCGATTCTTTGGTTCAATACTTTGAAAGAAATAGTTTCATGTCAATTAAAGATTTGTTTAAGTGGATTCAGACAGAAAAAGGTTTACATTTTGATTTATGATTAAAGTTGGAGAAGAGGAAGAAAATTGTTAATCTGATTAACTGAAGGTTAAAATATGCTTTTACTTGAGTTAACCTTTTGTTTGTTTAGGTCGTTCAGTCAGATTGATTGTCTGTGTGTGTATATTGTTCAAGACTGTCAAACAGTTGCTCAGTGTTTATTATTAATATCAGGTAAAATGTATTCACTGTTTAGCATTAAGTAACAACTTCAAGTTGCCTTCAAGTATGTAAAACCTTGTAACCAATTTTCAACCTTGTCTAGCTAATGATTGGTAAACATTGTTAACAAGCAAAGTTAAAGCTAACATGAGTCAACAAGAAGAAGCCAGAAAAAAATGGTGAAAAGATAAATAGATGATGAAGAGGATTGAGATAATGGTGAAACATTATGCTGGTGATTAGAAGGTGAATGATCATGTGTTTATCGGCACACAAATTGAGCTTCATTTTGTTGCCTTTCTTCCAATTATTGAGATGATTATCATTGGTAAAAAAGTGTTCACTTTTAGTAATCACCTTTTCTGCTCGAAGGCGATAATTGAATCAACTCATGGCGCTAGTTTTCACTGCGATTTCAACTTGTTTTGCATTCTTAACCTGTGATCAAAGGTTACAGCGTATTCAATGGGAAATGTTAAAAGATTGTCAACATTAACTTTGGTTTTTCCGCCGTTCCAAAAGCTTCCTTCAGTTGATCAACTGAGGACAATTTAAACGTTTTGGAGTCACTTTAAGGTTGAAGTGCATTCTGACAGATTTTGCGCTCTGAATATTCAGGGATTGACAGAGTCGAGAGTAAGCTCAATCTGACTGAGTATTTTGAACGTTTCATGGGTGATCTTGAATTCAAAGTAAATGAAAGGATTATTTTATGCTAGGAGAAGCTTATGACCTTAGGGTAGCTCGAGAGGTTAAGATGAAATTAATTTATTAAAAATCGAGATTTATTGCAAAGAAATTTTTGTAACATGGTTTTTAATCACAGGTTATTAACAAGTGAAACCACTGGATTAGTCACTATGGACTTGACTCTGTGTCTGAATGAATCTGGATAATGTCAATCTTGGTTTGACTCGAATCTTTTTTCATTTGAACATTTTTATCATTCATCATCATTTTAATCGGGTTGTTGACAGTTTTCCGATAACCTCAAGTGTTTACACCATTTCTTGTTGCATCGATTTAAAGTAAATTTCATTTGATTGACTTGAAAATTTCAATTTTGTTGGCGTAAGTTTTGCAAGTTTTTCCGATAACTTTGAAAAGATCTGAAACAAAATCAAATCAAATAAATTCACGAATTTACAGTCACTATTTTTGATTGATTATAATAGCAAATAACACAAGTCTTGATTGTAACTGTTAGAAAAAAAGAAAAGGTTAAAAGGTTGAATTGATAACTGTTGGAGTTTAGAGTTTTATTCAGATATTTTCTGCAACTGTTCAAGTTAATTGATAGTATCAAGTAGACTCTTTGATATTTTTGATTGTTGATATTTGAAAACGGCACAAAAATGCAGACTAAATGTTTTATTGAAAAAAATGGTTGAATCACCGAGAGAGAGAGACAAAAAAATAGATTAACTTTGACTTTTTTCATTTTTTATATATCATGTTTCACTTGAGATAATCTTGAATATTAAGAAAGAATTTTTTTCTCTCTTTTTCTACTTTATATTAGGTTGTATTATTAGTTGGGCAAAAAAAGGTTATATAAAGTAATCAATTGTAGCTGATTAAGCAGAAGCTAGATTCTTGTTCATTCCAGTTTACAGCTTGATAAGTGAGACTGGCATAAATGCATTGATATGTTTTAGTGAAATATATTACTCAACAAAAGGTTCAATGTTGGGATGTTGATGATGAGCAAGATGATGATGATGAAGATGCTCTGGAATGTTGGGAATGAATAAAAAAGAAGAGACAAAAAAAAGTAAAATAAAGAAGTTACAGTTAAAAGGAGACTCACGGGTAACAAGGGAGTGAAAAAATTTAATATAAAAAAAGTGAACCTTTTTTGTGACTCGACAGAGTCAAGAGTCAGTTTAACTTGGCATTTCTCTGGGAGTGGGAATTGGGAGTTTTGCAAGGGAATGTTGTTAAGCTTAAAGATAACTACAAGTTGCTCACAATTACTCGACTAGTTTCACTAATCAATGGAATGTCTTGATAATCAATCGACATATTTCATCTCTCATCATTACCATGAAACATTAAACCAAGATTGACCAAGAAAAAGGGAAAATGTTTCAAAATGTTCAACTTATAGTTTCACTTTATTCATTATCATGAGTTACTCAAGACTTTATTTAATAACATTTAACCCTATAAGTTGAGGTTTCACTTTTTTTTGTTGTTCACTGAAACCATCAATAACCTTTAACCTGTATCATAACAAGAGGTTGAAACAATAATGTTATTTCAATTTTGTCATTTTTCCTCAGTCTTTTCACTTTAACTTTCAACAATCGTAATAAGCTTTATCATTTTTTATCTCCTCTTTTCCCTCTTCTTTCAGTTATCATCTGCTTTTACATTTTACTTTTTATAAAACTTTTTTTTCTCTTCGATTCTCTCTGAGTTTTGGCTTTTGTTTTGATATTGTCATAAGCTTTTAACGGTATTCTTGAGTAAGATGATGATGATGATGAGAAAGATGATGAAGAGACAAGTTGAAAAGTATTAGGCAAAAGTAAACCTCAAAAACATTCAGAAGCTTTCAAAGACTCATGTATTATTTGTTATGAATTTGTTGCATCGCCAGTATTTCATTTATGCTTTTTTTGCCTCTTTTCTGATTCTTTTCCTGTCAAAGAGTCACGCTCGCACCCTTTCATCATCTTCATCATCCGATTATCAAAAAAAGTCAGTCAATCCTTTTGAAGCACAAAAAAGACTGCAAACCAAGCCCATCACTTTACTTTTCAACTCTAACCTTTCATCTACATTTTAACATCATTTTCAGCCCCTTTTGTTTGTATCTTTATTCACCATTTCCTTGACAATTGAAATGAATCTTTGCAAATAATTTATAGATTTGGTTCCATCCAAAGGTATCATTTGCTATTAATCAACTAATCTTTTGGGTTGATCAGATTATCAGATTGGATTGGACTGAGTTCATGAAAAGTAAAGTACAATAAAAAGCTATTGAAGAGCAAAATTAATCTGAATTGCTTGGCAAAAAGACTTTGGAAATTTGATTTTTACTCAGAAAGCAAAATCTCATCAGAGATTGAAAAAGATGCAATTCGATTGGTCCTGAACATTCTGTGAATATTTAAAGAAACAAGTTGCAATCCTGTGCCATTATCAAGTGAACATGGGTGACACTTGACGTGCTGTTAAATGCAATGTTTGCCCATTTAAAAATTGGATGACATTAAAGAAGCTTAAGAAAAATTCAAAACAAAAGTTATTTACAGTCACTCCACGTACAAGTTAATGTCTTTAGCCTATTCAACTTTAACCATTCAAATTTTCACCTTTACACTCAAACTGTCACCCACTTGGTGAAAGTTGATCATAAGGTGACAAAAAAGCTGAATCATTAAACTAGAGAAGAAAGAAACAAAAAAAACACGAAAAAAGGACAAAAGTCAGAGAATGAAAACAGAAGGAAAAAAAGACAATTTCAATTACTCTGTTTACCATGTACATCATCATTACTATCGACTACTTACAGATATACTTTATCATCATTATTCTCGTCCTTCTCATCGCTTATTACAGTTACAGTTTTGACCAGGTAGAAAGAAGAATGAAAGAAAAGGGAGAAGAAAAAGTCGTTGATGATGATGATGAAGGTAAAGGTAAAGAGTAAAAAAACAAAAGCCGAAAGCGATAAACACCTCAAGGGCAGGCTTAAGTGAGGTCAGAGGAGATTTAAGTTGAAACAAAGTGACCGACCAAACTCTTCATCTTGATCCTAACTATACTGATATTGCTGCTTTTTATTGTCGCTTCTGCTTGTGCATCAATTGTCTTTACTTACCCTTTTGCCTAATAAGCCCAAAGAAGGTCACTAAAAAAGGTTGCTTTATTTTTACGCTAAGTAGTTGCACTATTTAAGTAACAACGAGCTACTACGAGGTGTGTTGTGTAACCCAAACCTAGAGTGATGTCCATGACTGCATCAACTACAGAAGACATTAGCTGCTTCTTTGGCTTGTTAATAACATGGAAACAGATATTGTCTCTCTTATCATAGTTAACCGAAAGTGACTTTCATGACAAGCACATTCAACCTGGCTCTTCATCTTCATCTTGGAGATGAAGATGAAGATGCAAAGGCTTCAGGATAAGGTGGATAGATTTTTGCTTCCTCTTCTCTCTCTTTACTCATTGTTGTAGATGAAGATGCAGAGTTGAAGGAAGAAGATGCTTGAAAAGCAATTCTTGAAAAGGCAAACCGAAAATGTTATACAGCTTATTGTTGTTGTTGGCTGCTTGGTTGGATCCTTTTTAAAGCTTTAAGATAACCGAAAGTATAACCAACAGGAGAAGGAAAAAATGTTTGCTTCTCTCTTGTTTAATGTTGCAGTTGTTGTTGTTTGTAATCATAAAACTTACGCTGCAATTCATTTTCAAGTAACATTTTAACAACAACATTAAATTGTTGTTGACATTTACAGCAAGGTTATCACTATCATTGTCATCATTATTATCGTTTGTTATTAGAGTGCTCAAGAGTTCAAGTGCAAAGAAGGCGATTGAAAAGTTGAGCATCAATTGGACAGAAAAAGGATGAAACGTTTGAAAATTGTCGATAAAATTCAATGGAAAGTGTGAAATGAATCAATTTTCAGATGAAAATGAGTCTTCTTTTGCATTCAAATGTTATCGAAGTAATGATTTATAAAAGTTTAATGATAATCTTTTCTTCTTCTTGTAAAGACAATTTTGCATTATTTGGTGAAATTTTTTGATCAACACTGAAACTCGAGTGTAATAATGATGAAAGTTGATGAGGTAAACATACTTGTGAGACAGGAACAACTAACTCTGTCTGCATCTGTGGTACTCTGAAGAGGATATGAAACTCAAGTTATCATGGATTCAAGTATTAGAAAGAAAAGTAAAACTAATTGGACTTAGTCTATGAGAGGTTATCTTCTCATAGTAACTCATCTTCATCTCTTCCTTTTCTCCATCTTCTTCTTCTTCTTCTTTTTAATACAATTTATTTGATATTATTTGTGACAAGGCATCAAGCATCAACTCAAGATTACCTTTCAATGTTGAACATTAACACTGCCTTTTACTGTAAATGTATTTGGATGTTTAGCTTTTTATCAAAATTGTATTACTTTTAGGAAAGTTGTTACATGAAGGAAACAGAAACAATTGAAGATGAGAAGCAAACAGACAAAAGCAATTTTAATCAACATTAAATTAATTGAAACTTGCTAGTTGTTTGTTTATACCAAATATCAATGTTTCAGTTTTCCTTTTGTTCATTCCTTTTCAAAGCTTCCAATGTTCAACTTGGCTTACTCAAGTTTATTAACCATTGCCGGGTTATTTTGGTTTACCTTTGTGCTGAGAGAACTGATAACAACCTGACTCGTCATAACCAGAGATGATTTTATCCTAATAAACATTGCAACGGACTGACCTGAGTTTATGGCTTTCAAAGTGACCAAACTTTTTTTCTTGCCATTAAAGTTAATGGTCGATAGTTTGGCCAGTATAAGTCAAGTTTCAAGTCATTTTGCATTATTATTGTGACAAAACTTTGATTAAAATCAAAGCTACCGTATTGATCACAACTGAAGATAACTTGAAATGCATCTTATCTTAAGTCAATTTACCGTCAAAGCTGAAGCTTTGTGATTTAAAGATTACGATTGATTCTTCAATGAAAGGTCGTCTCAAGACACTTCGGGTTAATAAATCAACTTTGTGCTGAAAAACCAAACTTGAAAATCTTTTTATGATAATCTTTCACTCTGAATAAACACTTTACTTTTCCATCTTATTCAAAGTTCGTTTTTCTGGAAAAGTTTGAACATATACTGTAATCAAAAAAGTGCTAATACAAGGTGTTCAAACAGTTAGGCCAAATTTCGCACCTGAACATCTCAATAACTAATGGTCAGATCAGGAACCGAATTTCGGGTTGATCTTTTATTTGCAAGTCAAACCCGACACTTGCCGAGTTCAAACAATAACATAAGTAACATGTGTATACAAATTATCGGAAGAATATACAAACTCGTTCCAATAGACCTCTACTTATTAACACACCCTGAACACCTTGTGAACATACTCGTTAAGTTGACTGAGCAGAGCTGCTTATTACCACAGAAAAACATTATTATTGTGACAATCAATTGATCATGGCTTGAAATGTTTCTTACACTTCATGTAAGTGTTGGTTTCAATGAAATATTATTTTATGAAAGAATTTGAATTTTGCCTTAAATTTTTTATTGAAAGTATTTCGGTGATTTAACCTTTAAAGGCTTGTAATAATGTTGATTTGATTTGAAGGAGAAGTAAATGGAATGATTATCGCTTTGATTATCACATTAGGTGATCTTGTTTACATCTAAATAGGTGACAATATCGAGTAGTTGATAATGTGTCGGTTAAAATGAAATAACATTCATTTGTTTAAAGACCATTTACAATTGTTAAATGGCATTTCACAAGTTGCTGTCACTTTCCTTATCCTCAACCAATAACCCAACTTTGCATGGATCATAACCTTAGTACACAAGCGACTCTTACTGTTCAATTTGTTTCTTCATCCCCTGAATAATAACTTTAAGATAATGTTATAAAAAGAAAAGGGAAAAGGTTAACTTTCATTTTTAGCCTTTTTTACACCTAAATTGAGTATAATTTTGTCATTATAACCACAACAAATGTCATAAGCAAATCCATTCAATAATATTGGAGTAACAATATATGGACAAGAATTGGATTTATTGCACTTGTTAACTCGTTAAATTGTTGCCAATAATCTATGTATTTAAAGTTGTGATCATTCTCATCATTTAACTTGAATGTAAAGCGAATTCAAGTCAACAGTAATTTTCAGTTGAATATTAAAAGTACAAAAATATGTGTTGAGATTATTGGAAGCAATAAGTTCAAGATTGAAATAACATTTGGTTTATTGTTTGGTCATTTTACCATGATAATGTTTAAGTAAATGTAATGAAAAAATTTGACACAAAATTAAGTGTTGAAAGAATATAAAAAACGAGAAAATTTCTTTTTTCTCTTTCATCCTGCACAATTAGCTTTAACAATGGCTAATGACCAAATTAACGGTTATAGAACTATCAACTGGACAATAACTAAAATTGAAATTTCGCCAATTCCAAGAGTTACTGTTTGAAAAGGCTGAGATGACAACAAATCTGCATCAATAATGGTCATCTGAATGTTTATATCGAGACATGATGAACATTTAAAGAGGAAAATTTGGAATGACAGAAAAATAGATTAACAAGTAAAATGGATTGAAACAAGTTGAAAGAGAAGCAGAAAAAATAAAGTATAAAATATTGACACCTTATTATCAGATAATATCGATTAATAAAGGATTCAAGTAAACTTAAATGTTCATTCCTTGATCCTCACCTGACATCATCAATTTGATTCATTTTGACCAGCTCAGTTTTGTTACCTCATTTATCGGATCAATAAGATTTTGAACCTTTAAAAAGGGAAGGTAAGGAAGGAGAGAGAAAAGCAAAAGGACTTTACAATGGGAAAGCAAAGTAGAGTATCAACTAGTTTATTATTATTGTGACAAAACTGTGACTGGGAGTGAATGAGCCTCATCATCATCATCATCAGTTAGTAAGCAAGGCCGTGAAAAAGAGTCACAGTAAGCGGAAAAATTTTGGTCACTTAAGTTGAGGATCGGCCACAACAGCCTCATTTAATCAAGAAAAATTGGTTTACTATTTTTTTTATTCTTACACACAATTTAAGGCTATTAAGATGACACACACAAAGTGAGTGTAAAAACTGTAATAATATAACTCACTCCCAGTGTACACAGAAACAGAGACTTTAATATGAAACACACAAAAAGTGCTCACCAAAACTGTTATTATATATTTTCCTTCCACTATTAGACACTTAGATAATATTTTTGTGATACTTGATAAGTTTCCCTTTTCGCTGTATTAGCTGTTTCATATAAAAAAGCAACCTTTTTTTATACAGTTAACAGGAAAATCTTGTTTTTCCAACCAATTTTGTCAACTTTTTTCTTCTTCTTTCCTTTCAGTTGGATTCTTATTAAGTGACTGGGAATGGATGATGATAATACATAATAATTAGAGGTTTGTGATTCCAGTTGAAATGAAATCTTTTACAATTTGTTGTTTTAAAGGATCGACCTTTTTGATCAAAATGAAAATGCAATGTAATGTCAGTTTTCTGGCTCAACCATGGCTTCATTTTGAAAATGTTAATTCTTGTCAAAGGTTAACATTTGGTTCAATGTAAGGTGAAAATTGAAGGCAAACATGATATCACCTGGAGTTGCAGATGAAAATAACAATTTAATTTGTTGGTTTTGTTGGTTTACAATAAAATGTAAATGTTTAACTTGTTTGCTCCATTTGTGTGATCAAAAGATGACAAGATGATGATGAGAGGAAAAACTGTGAAAATGTTGTTTCCATTTTTGGCCTTTAATCAAATATCTTTTTCATGTTTAATGATGAAAAAATGGTTCTTTTGTTTTAAATTTTATATGCAAACACAAACTTTTCAAACCTTGTATTCATTTCAAGCTCTTTACAGTTTTCAATGGTTTGCATTTTTTCTTGAATCAATTTTTCATTTGAATCAATGAATAAATGTTGGTTTCAATGAGAATGCTTTGAAATGAAAAATGTTTTCTTTTCTCAATCAGATTAGTTTATCACAATTATATCACTTTACTTTAATACTTTGCTTACACTTTTCCTTATTGATTCAAAGGTTGTCAGCTTGATTAATGTTTCAAGTCTTGCTTTTGCTTGTTGTTGTTGTTGTGATTAACTGTTCTTTATCATTTGTTTGTATTGTTCAATTAAATTGAATAATCTGTTTACCTCCGAGTTATCCTCAGCAATTCTGATCAACGGCAACGAAGAAAGAGAAAGACAGAGAAAAAGGATTACTTTCTTTACGAGTTAATCTTTCCCTCTGTAACAAACCTTTATTTACTCAAGGTCTAACTACTTTTGTGCTTCATCTAATCCAATCTGATCATAAACTGATCATAACCCAAGTAAACCAATTACACTGTTACCAGTCGATTGGCTGATGCAACCATTGATATTGATGCAGAGTGAGCAACCTTGTAGGTTGACTTGAAGCTTGAGGGTCAACCAGTCAGTGCCAACCTCCAGTGACAATTATTATGAAAATGTCTGATTATCCGATAAACAGTATCACTATCAGTTGTTGAAATTTGAAACTCAATCGCAACTGAAAATCCTTGGTAAACCAGCGACCAAAAAGTAAAGAAAAAATTAATTCAATATTAACCAAGGTAAGCACCAGGTGTCAATAACAAGAGGATTCAATGACAGATTAAATGATGTAAACACACACACACAGTGAGAGAGACACACACATTTACTGTGAAAGTGAGTAGCCAGGTAAGTACAGGTAAGTGATAGTTTGGAACTGCCAAGAGACTAACCAAAGAAAAGTAAACCAAGAGAAAGAAAAAGGAGAAAAAAAGAACTTATCACATTTCTTTATATTTTATCCTATTATCATTATTATTATCATCATGATGCATTATCATCACTATTATTGTTTAATGTACCCTCAATCAATACGCCTTGGGCAAAGGTTAAAAGTGTGTGTAAAGATGTTACAATGGGTAAAGTTGAATGTGAAATGAACAACGGCAACGGCAAGAAACACATTGACACACACAAATGAGTGAAGAAAAAGGAACCAAAATGAATAGAAGTTAAAGTATTTAGCGGTATTTAACTTCTTGACAGGTTTCTTATTTATTTCACTTGACTACTTTTCACAACTTGCTTCTCTTCATCATCATGATCATCATCATCGTCGTCCTTCTCATCTTGCTCTTCATCTTCTCTTTATTTTTGCTTCGCTTTTTTTTCTCTGCGCCCAACTTTTCTTTCTCCGGTTTTCCTTTCTCTGTCTACAAATTCTCAGGTGAGTAAACATTTTGAGAAAAGAATATGAAATAAAGAAAAACTTTAGTGGTTTTCACAAGGAAAAGTGAGTTCTCTTCATAATAATTGTATTAATCAATTTGGATCATCAATATTTGAACACGAGTTTCAAGGATTCCTAGAAAATGAAATTTTCTTGAAATTCGCTCAAAAATTGCACAAATCGACTCAAGATTGATGTTGCAAGTTGAAGCGATCGAACGACAGTTTGAAACATTGGTGAAAATAGTTTATAAACAAATATCGTTTGACTTCCGACTCTTCAGTCAATCATGATAAGTTGATTGAAAAATGTATTAATTCAACAATTTCTTTAGTCTGAGGTTGTTCACATAAAGACTTATGACTTTTCGTTCAATCAACTTTTACGAATAAATATCATGATAGGAGGAACGAAATACTTAGTCAATTTCATCGAGTATCTAATCGCTTATCTCGAAGGTTCGAGTTATTTTCATTATTATTTGTAATTTGATTTTACACTAAATGTTACAAAAGTCAAGTCGTTGATATTCAATTTGCTATTTCAGTTCAAACTGAAATACTTTAATTCACTTGAATGAAATAGAGCAAAAGTCAAGGTACTTTTAAATGGATAATTTTATTGGAAATTTTCATGTAACTCGATATTGTCATGAAACAATCTAAATTTGCAATTCAATTAATTTGATTGAGCAATTGCAGTTGCCTAACAATCAATTGATAATGTAACCATATATCAATCCATTTTTCGAACTGAATTAGAAAAGCTTTCTACTCTTGTACGTTCGTCTGTACCGATAAATCGACAACCATTAAAAATTCAATTTCGAAGTCAACTTGTTCTAAATTAAATTCAAGTTTCAAGGTCACTCAATTCATGAAATTTCAAATGGAATAAATTTTCTATGGAAAAAAAATCTAATAAAGTTTGCTTGGAATGGTTGCCATTGAAGTGCTATAGTTCAATGTTGAATGATAAGTTGAATGTTGACTATTTTGCCATGTTATTAGAGTTTTATGTTAATTCAAAATTAGTGAAAGAAAAATGATTTGAAAATGAAGAAAGCAAAATGTTGCCAACTTTATTTGAAAGCCAACAAAGTTGCTTAGTTTTACATTTTTTGTTTCAACTTTTCATGTAACTCTGTGCATTACATTTTCAGTCATTTTATTAGATTTTTTCACTTTTCCCTGAATACGAAAATTATTATCAACCATATCAACTAATATCAATATTGCAATATCGCACAACGAAAAAAAAAGAAACAGGTTGACAGTTTTTTGCTTCCATCATCTGCTTCTTCTTCATCATCTCAAACCTTATTTATCCCGGTGACAGGTTAACCTCATTTTGGGTAAAAATTTTTGTGACCAAACATTTTTTTGCCAGCAATCCTTCAACAAGTTCAGCATTTTGAAAAGAAGTGCGCAAAAATGTAATAATTCAAAGTTGTTTTTCTTCAATAAATGCTGATGAATTTTAAAGTCCAAGAGGTTAATCTGATTCTATAAGCATGATGAAAAGAGAAGAAAAAATAACCGCAAAAAGTGTCATTTTGTTGGTGCAAATAAAAGGTAACAAAAGGTAAACTTTTGCAAAAGTAATGTTCCCTTTGAGTGAAAGAATTGAAATGATTACAATATTAATAGTCTCAAGACTGTGCTGCCGTTTGACACGGCCAACAATGATCATATAATGGTGATAAAAGTAATAACAATAATGATAATGATGATGATGGACAATAAAAAAATTGTTGCCAAAGATGTTGAACAATGTTGTCTACAGGGAAGTTTGTTATTTGCATTTTTGGTCAACTGATTTTTGGATGTGTCTGTGTGTGAAGCAAGTGAAGCCACAGGAAAGAGCAAAATGACATTGAAAGAAGTCGACATTGAGAAGTGATAAAAAGGCCATTTAATCGGTTTAGTTGTTCACAAGAGACTACTGACTCTAGTATTACGTGTAAAGAGGAAGGATGATGATGATGACTGTGATGATTGTCATGATAATGATGATGAGGAATGGGAGTGAGTACAACTTTGTGCCTCCTTTTTTTTATGGTTACTAAAGTTATCATGAGAAAGCTTATTATTGTTATTATGCACATAAATAGGTATTTCAATCTTTTGTTTTGCTTCTGTTCAACATTCATGTAGTTTTTATTCCGTCAAGGATAAAAGTCACAATATGAAAGGGCAATTTAAAAGCGTGAAAATAACGCTCTTTTCAAACATTATCAAAACTCTCCTGTCCAATGGGACTTTTGTACTCATGTTTAACCTCAATCACTTGAATCTATTTTTTTGCACTCTTTTTGGCACCTTTTATTGCTAACTTAAATCAAAGTTTTTAACAAACTTCGTCGCCCTTTTTTGGATTATTTCAGTGAAAAGAAAGCTTATTAAACTGAAAACAACTTTTATTGTCATTTAAAACTAGTCATGTCTTTGATGACTTAAGTCGATTCGTATCATTAGTCTGCTTAGTTTTGCCAATATCACCTGATATCTATCATCATTCCAATCAATGACTATGTCATGATATACATCAAATGCTTCACTTTGAAATTGACTATTAGATGAAATGTAAGCTATACCGGGCATTTTTTCATTTTACACCTATTTGTAGCCATAACTCACGAACGTTCTATCGGAGGTCAAATAACGGATTGACTTTGAATGACCTTGAGCCAGCGGACTTATAATTCTTAAATCTACAGAAGACCATGGTGTAAGTTCTTTAGCATGAGCCGTTGTTGAGTTATGGCTGCGAATAGGCGTAAAATAAAAAGCATGACAGGCACATTTACGCTGGCAATCAATATCAAGCTACTTTCATTGTTCATTAAACGACGACCAGCTTTTAGTTGCATTTCTTGATTTATTTGATGGTGCGCTAGGTGCTGAAAGAGGGATTATCGAACACTCAAGGAAAGAGGTCGCCTTTAGAAGCGCGGACTACATACGCCATTGGTTAAAGTTCTTGTCAAGCTTAGTGCATCTGTAAATCTATTTGGTACTCCAGTTATTGTTTCCAGCTTCAAATTTAAAAAATGAAATTCGGCTTCGACAACGTAGCTCATCAATTTGGTGTAATCAACGGCTTTACCTGAATTTCGTAGTTAATCAATAATCAAAATAAATCATTAAACTTTTCTGCCGCAGTTGAGTCAAATTTATTTCTGGCGATTGGCAGCGTTTTTGCTTGTTACAGTAAAACTTAAACCAAAAAGGACTTCAATTTTGAGGTAAACATAAAATCACAATTTTAGGCTTCAAGCTTCCAAGGCAGATTTATTCTCACCCTTTGATTTTAATTGCATTTTAAGCAGACAATGATCGGGTTTAGCTTTATGTAAATTGAACAAAAGCATTCAATGTTTCACTAATCCTAACTAAACAAGTGCGATGCTAATAAGCAATATGATACAATATAATCATAGGATTAAAAGGCGATCCTTTTCATCATTTTCATGTTCAACTTTTACGCTCCTAATCCAGCTCAGGGTTTGATTGGCTCATCAAATATGTTGCTATTAATTTACTCAAATTGCTCAACATCGTTAGTCAAACTTTGTTTCAACTGTTCATTTCAAGACAAAAAAGGTTGGAAAAAGTTGCTTACAAAGATTCACTAATCTGGTTCATCTTGTTATTCAAATTGATTCACTTGTTATCCCAACTCAACTCATCCTTTAACCTTTATTTTTGCTTCCTTTTAAGTAAATTATCCAAATCTCTGCTCGTTAATCATTACAATTATCATTAACTTAACTCTTCCCATCTAATTAACGTGTTTAAACTAACCCAATTAATAACAGTAACCATCTGTGTAACAATCCGTTAATCTAATAAGATGAGAGACAAAAAACTGAGTTTAAAGATTAAAAGGTTAAACAAAGTTGTGAGCAAAATGTTTCAAGTTTTCATGAAAAAAATTGTTCATAAATTGAAATTTTGTCTTCATCTTATACTTAAGTAATCATTGTCAGCATTATCATGTTAATAAGATTTGAGTGGTGAAACAAAAAAAGGATAACATTGGAAAGGAAAACTTAATAAGCCAAGCCCAATCAGAGTTATTCAGTTTTTAATACAATTAATGAGCTCCAATTAAGCTTTTGTATCATCAAATTTAATGATCAATAATCTTTCAACTCATTATTTCAACTCTTTACCCTTTTCAATGTAAAAAAATAACAAATGCTTAGCAACCTTAATCATGAAAATCATCATTTTTTAAGTTCAACATTAATTTGTACAATTGCGATTGAAAAAAAGGTAAATCACAATTTCCTTTTTTGCATTACCTTAACAACCCACTTTTTTGCGTTTCATTTTGTAGAGTCAATCGTTTATTCACAAGAAATTATTCAATTTTGAATCAAAGTCGCATTCAACTCTTTGATTAGTATTGAGGTGCTGATTGTCGTTTTTTAAATCAATCAATCATTTCGACTTTGATGTGAATACATTTGAGCCACTAAACTTTTATTAATGCTTGCGTTGTGGGGAACCAAAGATATCTTGACACTAACATTTTGGTGAAATATTATTTCATGAAAGAAGTTGAATTTTGATTTAAATTTTTTATTGAAAGTATTTCGGTGATTTAACCTTTAAAGGTTTGTAATAATGTTGATTTGATTTGAAGGAGAAGTAAATGGGATGATTATCGCTTTGATTATCACATTAGGTGATCTTGTTTACATCTAAATAGGTGACAATATCGAGTAGTTGATAATGTGTCGGTTAAAATGAAATAACATTCATTTGTTTAAAGACCATTTACAATTGTTAAATGGCATTTCACAAGTTGCTGTCACTTTCCTTATCCTCAACCAATAACCCAACTTTGCATGGATCATAACCTTAGTACACAAGCGACTCTTACTGTTCAATTTGTTTCTTCATCCCCTGAATAATAACTTTAAGATAATGTTATAAAAAGAAAAGGGAAAAGGTTAACTTTCATTTTTAGCCTTTTTTACACCTAAATTGAGTATAATTTTGTCATTATAACCACAACAAATGTCATAAGCAAATCCATTCAATAATATTGGAGTAACAATATATGGACAAGAATTGGATTTATTGCACTTGTTAACTCGTTAAATTGTTGCCAATAATCTATGTATTTAAAGTTGTGATCATTCTCATCATTTAACTTGAATGTAAAGGAAATTCAAGTCAACAGTAATTTTCAGTTGAATATTAAAAGTACAAAAATATGTGTTGAGATTATTGGAAGCAATAAGTTCAAGATTGAAATAACATTTGGTTTATTGTTTGGTCATTTTACCATGATAATGTTTAAGTAAATGTAATGAAAAAATTTGACACAAAATTAAGTGTTGAAACTGAATCTAGGCTCACAATCAATTGTAAGCTGATGAACAAATTGAAATGCATTGACGACGCCCACATTGACTTACTCCAACCCACAAGAGCTTCAAACACCCTGTATATGGACATAGGTGTGTGTGAGTGTGCGTACCTTTTGCACAGTGTTTGATGATCACACAGTGAGAGAGGAAGACGCAGACAAGCTTAAAGTTACTTTGGTGAAACAACATTCAACTGACTGAGAAAATTGTTGTTTTTTTGTGTTGTTGTTTCGTGTATCCCAATTAAGCAATGGAAGATCGTCCGGATGATGATTTGTGTTCAAATGAAAGTTCAATAATGGTCAACAATCAGCCAAGTGATAATGACGCTATTGAAGCTTCTGATAATGTTAATGTGACTACTACTTGTTCCAATTCGGTAAACAACAGTTTACCCTCGGCTTCATCTTCATCTTCATCATCTTCATCCTCTTCATCATCCTCATCACCCTATTCAACTCATCACAATTCATCGACACAAGGTTCAGCCCCTGGTCCAGGTTTATTTCATCCAACAATAAGATCTGTTTTTCCATTTTCAAATTCACCCATGTGTGTACCTTTTTCACCCTTTTACGGTCACTCTTCTTATGGGACTCAAATCACGACAACAGCTCACCATGCATATGCCACACAGATAAACTTATTCAACAATTATCTTGCTCATGCAGGTAAGTTTACGTTTCCATTGTTTCTCAAATGATGAATGGCTTTCAACTCTAAACATGATACTAGTCTTTGGCCGGTGATGAAAAGCTTTTAGGAAACGGCACACCTTAAAGTTGTAGTGAGACAGAAGAAGGCAAATTAGGATAAATTTACACTAAAAGTATGAGTAAAAAAGACGATCATTTACATCATTGTTTTCAAGTAATCGATATCAACAATTACTTATTGAAAAGCTAAAGTCAGCTTTTAAATCAACAGTAGTCTTCGGAATGAGACAATAATGTTGATTGGAAAAATTACATTGATGTAAATATCACTTTGACTAGATTGTGTACTTTACCTATTTTAGAGGGAAAAAGTGATTCTTCGTCTAATTGATCTTGGACCGAGGTCATCAATGCATCAAAACCAAGGGTTAGGAAAAAGATGGTAACCGTTTTCAAAATGAAATAACATGTCAGTTTTGATTTTTTCATTAGATTTTTTAGAGAAAATTGAATCTAATATCTTTCATTTAGTAATATGATCGTAGTTTTGGAACAGATAACTTGCAGATCGATTTTTAAAGAAGTCGATGCAAAAAAGTTTTTGAAACTTATGGGAAGATTAACATGTAAAAATCAAATTTAGTCGATCTCCCATAGACACGCCATGTTAAACTCTAGAAAACTTTTTTCAATGAATCTTTTTAAAAATGGATTTGTGCGCTATTTATGCATGCCAAAACTTCGAACATAGTATCAGATGAAAGACAAAAGACTGAATTTTCGTTTTGGAACAAATTTTTAATATAAAAGGAGAATTTATTTTATTTCATCTTGAAATAAGTAACATTATTTCTTAACTCTTGGTATATTTAGGCGCCGAACATTTAATCGGTTTTTTAACAGTTTGACCATCAGCCCAATGATATTCATATTTAGGGCCAGCAGACATAACGGGACAACGTTCTTCAGTACAGAACTCTGTTATTGTACCATATAACATGTTGATCTGATTAAAAAAGTCAACTATGTTAACAGCTATCCATTCATTAAGATCTTCTCCTTCCGGTAGCATAACAGCTAATCTTAAATTGCCAGAGCCTAGAGTTGCAGCCGCATGTTTCATTAAATCATATTGATGTGTTCCTTCGTCTTTTTGGGCCTGAAAGTTATCGACATTTTCAGTGAATAACTTTACTTTCTTCCGTTTTCAGCACTTTCACGCCCCTGGTCCCGTCCTCGATCACCAAATCAACCCTTGAAGTGTCCACTTTGCTTGGTTTCCCTTGAAGGAAGTGATATAACCTCACATTTTGTAGAAGAGGTTAAACAATTGGAAGCCCTTAGAAGGTATGTTTCACTAACTAACAACTTTAAATGTAAATGTTCATTCAACTAAAATAAGATCAATTATCGTTAATTTAACCACAAAAAAGTGAATCATGATCTCATCTGAATACAAAAAAAATGAAAAGTAATCAAGTTACCAATGAAACATTAGAAGAGTTGAGATGATGAAAAAAAATGATGAAGAGGAAAAGCCTCTCTCTGTGTCTTCGGCATTTGACAAACAGTAATAAATGAGGTTAAAAGTAAAGTTTACTCTCGAGACTTACAAATCTTTCATTGTCTTAGATTCCTGTTCATTTCCGACTCTCCATTTTCATTGAGTTGACGATGAACGGCTGGTATCCTTTAGTCTGTCAACTGCGGTTAATCATCATTCGGCTTGGCCCTTTGATGACCTCAGTAATCTGGACGAAAAGGAAAAGGAAAAAAAAGGTCATAAAGAGAGTAAAAGAAGAAGAAGAGCAGCAGAGTAAAAAAAATTTATCAATTAACATGGGTAAAGAAGAAGAGAAGAGGAATGAAACAAAAGTAGTAACTAATGGGGTGAAGAGAAGGATGAAAATGATGAGCTTAACGACTAATGACAACCGTAAAATGAAGAAGATTAGTGAAGATGGAACGATGATGATGAACGAGAAACAGAAAAGGTTACTTTAAGTTGCTTTAATAAACAAAAAATGTTGACCATTTTATTTCATTTGTAAAGTTATCGTAAAAAAAGCTCAACCCAAGAGTCGTAAAGTCTTTAGCTTTTTGTCAATAAAAAACGCTTCCAATAACTTGATTTCAAGTAAACATTTTTTTTTACCTTTAGCTTTGAAATGCAATACAGTTTATCATGAAATGCTCTTCTCTTGAAATGTATTCATAAAAGCATTCATCAAAGTTGATTGAAAAAATGGTTTCGTTTATTAAACAAATGAATACTTTTGTGTGTTCATTGCAACTTGCTCAATAGACTTGAGATATCATGTAACCACCATTATCATCATCATAATTCATTGAGAATCCATTAAAATGGCAACTATTATTTTAAATAATTGAAACTTTTTTTTCTCTCCCTTCCCTTGCAACCCTTTTAACCCAAACAATTAACAAAGGCAATGGAAGGAACAAAAAATTGTCAACTTTTTGTTCCCGTTCATCTTATTTTACTTGACTGATGACAATTTATCATTTTTAATGCTTATTATTTTGTCAACACTTTTGCCTCAACCTTTAATCATTTACTCAATCAATTGTTGCCATTAAATTCACTTTAACCTTTTGTAAAAGACTTTATTATCGTTCAATTATGATTCAAGTAAATGATAATGTTGATGAATCTTAAACGATTTCATTCATTGTTTCATTCCTTGATTACACTTGTTTCGAGTTAATGATTACATGTTATTAATTATTCTTAATGAGTTTAATGAATAACATTGGACATTAAGTGTTGAACAGGCAATTAAACAAACTTTTTTTTCACTCAAAATGATTTTTTTTCCTTCTCTCTTCAGTCGTCTTCGTGGATGGGAATCAAAGGAAAACAATTTAACTGATGTCGATATAAAAAAAGAGTTAAACGAACCCGAAGATGGTTTCAAAAGATCTCGATTACATTCAGACAAGATTCCTCCCTGTACACGTTGGCAGGTAAATGATACTTTGCTCATAACCTTTTGACAGCAAAATTGACCTTTTTTTCCTCTTCTCATTTAGACATATCAAAGAGTCAAACAGAATCGTCACACAAGGATATCAGGTATGTAATCATTTACTTAGTGTTGATTTAGGCTTAATTTGCGATTCTTTAAACTGACAATTTTTATCAAGTTTCAACTCGAGTCGAGTTTTGAGTCATTTTTTTCAAGTTTCATTGTACCTTTGAGGTTTTATTTGACTCTTTTGTTGATCAGATTTTTCTTCACTTGATTTAGACAAGGTAAAGCAAGCTTGGTAAAATGGATTGATTGAAAGCGAGTTTTGAAAGCCCAAATTGAGTTATGGATAGTCAATGAAACCCATTTGCCCAAATACCTGACCAACTCTCACCCATCCTTATACAACCTGAAAACTGTGCCTTGTGACCCTTGAAATGCCCTCAACCAAAAAACACAAAGTTACAGTAAATTTGCAACCCAATTGAACTTGGACTTAATCAATTTTTGTCGGACTTCAACCGATAGTTTCAAGTTTAAAAACTGGCCAATCGAATCACTGGAGGATCAATTTCAATATCCATGATTACTTTCAATATAAATATTTCTTTTTTTCTTTTGCAATTCTTTTTGTACAATCAACTGATTCTGGTTGAAATTTAGATGTGATTAAATGCAATTTAAATAGTAAAGTATTGAGTGACACTTATTTTCATTGCAATTTCATGCCAGTTTGTCTGGTCAGGATTGAGTCAAGTTGAGCCTAAAAAATGAATACAAGTGAAGAGTGAAAAAATTGACTTTTTTTATTCTCTGTTTTCTCTGTAAAGGTATTTTAAGAACCAAAAGGTACGATGAGCAAATTAAGATGGAAGACTCAACAACAACATCATCATCATCTTCAACGATTACATCAGCGACTACCTTTAAACCTGTTAATCGAGGTATTTGGACAATTGTTGATGACATTAAGGTAAGATAATGTCAATGTTTTCCTTTACTTCATCAACAAGAAACCTCATTATCGCAACAGTGCCAGTAGCTCGAGCATCATGTTGATCATTATTATCACGATAATAATAATCATCATCATCCTTCCTTTCACTTCATTTTTACAACACCTACACATCTTCCTATTATCGTTATATTATTATTGTTGCAGTTTAACAACAACAACAACAGCAGCAACAGCAACAGCAACAACATCAACAACATCAACCATAAAACAATAAACTTATAGGAAGAAGAAAAGAAGATGAAAGAAGAAGAAGAAGAAAAATGTAAAATAAAATAGAAGACAAAAGATGAATGAGAAGAAATATGAAACATCTTCATCTCATTATTTCCTCTTCCGTTCCTCATTTTCCTAAATCTTTCTTTTTGCACACCCAAGAATCAAGACTTACCCAGAATGCTCGATTGTTACAGGACGATAGGAATAAAAAGATGATACGATCCATGAACCATCATCATCATCATCATCACAATATCAATGATAATCAAGACAATCTTGAAACTGTCACAATAAGTAAGTAAACCCACTCTAATGATACTTAAAGTCAACCTGACAAGTGATGTCTTTAGCATCAACTTTAGCTCTTGAGTTGACCTAAACTCGTTACAGAGGAAAGTGTCAGAGAAATCATTTTAAACTTTTTCTTCAATCTTTACTTCGAACTCATTTTTATCTTCATTTTTTCTTGTCTTTTTTCTCTTCTTAGGCGATGATAACTCGCTACCAAGCACTAAGGACTGTGAAAATGGATCAATAGATGATTTTGAAAATCAAAATGGAACCAATTGTGACAATAGACGAATTTAAACATTTGATTAGTTCATTTGTTTCCGAATGCCGTTAACTGTTGAATCAACTGTATTATTAACATTCCCTTCGATTTCTTCTTTATCTTCATACCTCATCATGGATCATCATAATATTCATGTCAATCAACTTTACCTAAACATGAACACTCATGATTATTATTATGATTACAATTACAATTGCGAACGAGAAAAAAATACTATTAATATTATAATTATTATTATTACTATTATTATTATAGCTAAAACTGTAATTGTACATAACGGCAAAATTCAATTGTAAAACTTGACACAACTTAACGGTTTAAATGCAAAAAAACAATACAAGAAACAAAACTGAGAAACAAAAGGCAAAGAAAAATGTAAATATTGAAGTCTCGTTTGTAAAACATCGCAATCAAAAGAATGGTTAAACAAAAATTTAATGGTTAAACAACAATTAAAGCAAATCGATTGTCAAACAAACTGAAACGCAACCATTTTAATCGTTCAAATTGTTGAAAACTTATGTTCATTAATAAATGCAAAGACTGTAAAGACCGAAATAGCCAAAAGTTAAATTGTCCTTTTATTACAAGTTATCAAGTTTATTGGCACAAATTGTTGAGGTGAGATTTTGTTGCAATTTTAATTGAGATGAAATCGATGAGGAATGAAGATGATGGACGTTTGATTGTTGCTCGAAAAAGTGACTCGAAAAATGTCACCTATAATCTTATAACATGAACATCTTGAGACGCCTCTTAACATTTCAATCTCATCTTGTTTCAACTCCCCTTTACTCAACTCCTCCTACTCCTTTTATCATCTCCTATCTTCATGCTCATTCAGTCTAAATCTGTCTTTTTCCCTTTCTTTCCTCTCTTCTCATCAAGTTCATCATTATCATCCCAACTCATATACTCAACTATTAATACTGATGATTATGATGATGATAAATAATAATGATAATAATAATGATTATGATGATGATAATACTCGGCATCATCATTAACAACAACAATTCAACATTCATTTTCAAATCTTATTGGCATCATTAGAATCCGTTTAACAAGATTATTACTATGATTATTATCATTGCCGTTTCCATTGTTGATGCTTTGGTTACATAACATGAATCAATCAATCTAATTTGATTAAGTTGAACATTTTCCCGTCTTTTTGCCTCATCATTCATTTGTGGCCTTTTTGTCTTCTTATGTTCAGTTTAAGAATTGAACTTTTCCAGTTTAATCACTGTTGAAGGTTGAATGTTTACCTTTATTCATTGCTTCAATACATTAAAAGGTAATGGTTAGGTCAGGTTGGGTTAGGTTAGGAAGACGACTTTAAAAGAGCCTGAATCAGCGCATTGAAAATGATCTGAAATTTTTTTATAGTTTTGATTGCAAAAGGTTAACCTTTGCCAACTGACAATTTGATAGAAACTACTTCTTAATGAATAATCTTGCCTCAAGTTGACTCAATTTATTATATCTTGAAGCTAAATGGTGATATTTTTCAATAAACTTGACATGTTTTATGCGCAAGTTGAAAACTATTCAAAACAAACTTTCATCGACCATTCACTAATCACAGTAAATGTACTGCTAATGAGGCTATAAAATGCGACTATTCAACTGATTGAAAGTTAATCATTTGTTTACACTATTAAAGACAAATGAAAGTTTACTTTTTGCTGCTCAACATTGACTAATACTTTCAATGTTTCATTTTAACTGTAACATTGCGATAATTTGGATTGAACTCGATGATGATTTTGATCGGTTAAACCTTTGAAATGGTAAACTAATGGGTCACTAATCACTATACTACCAGATATACAGTCGACTCGTTATTATCTTATTGTAAACTCTTGAGTAAGAGTTTGGTTTCAACTGTGAGTGAAGAGGTTGGCCAAAAAAGTATTGACTAAAAGTTGAACAGAAACGAGTATAAGTTGAAGATGAAAATAGCTTAATGATGATAAGAAGATGCGAAAAAAAGACAATTTTGTGGACAAGTTAGATAATATATTGAATGAGAATATGGAAGTCAGGGAAACTTGGAATGGATAAAGAAAAGGATAGACATGAAGAAGAAGAAAAAGAAAAGAAGTTGAGTGGACTTATTGTAGATAAAAATGTGTATCTTGACCAGAATATGAATGGACAGAGTAAGATGTTGATGGGTCAAGAAAATGACCAAGTGATCAACGGCAGTTTGTAAGGTAAATATGATTAGTGGGGAAACTTTTTCTTGTTTGTTTCAGTTTTCTGCATCATCTCAATGATGATCATAATGATGATGATTATTAGGCTGCTGATAATAATAATATAAGTTGCTTAACACACTCTTGTTAGTTACAAAGTAAAGGAATGGAGAAGAAAAAAATCAGTTTGTTATTCCTCTTTTGTTCCATATTTTTTGTTCCCTTTTTTTCATATCACATTCCCAGCATCATCTTTATCTTCCTCTTTCCTTTCCATGTTCATATCTAGGTAAAGATGAAGCAAGAAGTTTTATCATCATTCTGTGATTTGCAATCCCAACAAGTATTAAGATCAATTTGCTTTATTACATGCTTTAGTTTCTTTGTTAGTTTTTTTTTCATTTTTTGGTGACTCTTTTTGGGTGAAACAAAAGTGTACAAAGATTGGACACTTTTAGCTTCTGTGTACAGTTATGATGACAGGTTAATCCACAACGAATGGTTCCTCTTTATAGAAGCTACAAAGAGTGTCATTCAGCTTTCAGTTAAGCTATCCAAACCACAGAATGATAAACATTAACTCGATGTAACTCTAGACTCTTTCCTTGATCACCATCCAAACCTAGAATGGTCTTATCTTTAGGTTACAGGGACATTCACTTGACTGAAACTGTCGAGTCAATGAAGGCAACCAAACATACAGATTAAAGTTTATTAATGGTTGATTAGTTAATTTGCTTTTCAAATGCAAACATTAATTTTTCACAATCAGACAAAATAAGCCGATATCGTTTGTTATTAAATTGCTAAATTATTCCGAGATTACTTGAAGCAATTTATCCATCAATTAACTCGAAACCGACTTTTTAATCCATTACATGAATTGTTTATCAAGATAAAAGCGACTTTCATCAAAATTAATGCAAATGTATAACTCAATGTATTTAAATCGATGATACAAAGAGCTTTTAATCGACACAAAACACCAACTAAGAGTCATGGGATTCTTGAAACTTTTCAACAAATTATTTTCTCAGGACTTGGTCATTGTTGAGCTCATGAGGAATAAGATGTAAACTTATGAGTAAACCCTAAAACGATGCTGTACTCTGAGTTGACCAACTTAACTTGAAGTGTCCAATTTTCTGACCCAACTTGATTATTCGCATTAATTGTGTAAAAGTTTTTCTTTATCAGATGAAAATTAATGTTGACTCATTGATCAAGATGAATGGATACAAATTGTTTCCCGTTATCCTGATACCCAATCCATCAGGTTATACTTTTAGTAACTTTACCATTCCAATTACATCCAAGGGATCTGTAAAGGTTTTAAAGCTAAAGGCAATCCCTATTGTTTGAATGTATTCATTTCTTCAAGTTTTTTTTGTCTTTTCTTGTTATCCAACTTGGATGAGAGGGGAAAAGGAAGCAGCAAAAAAAAGATGATGAAGATGAAAAAAGAAAGATGAGAAGATGGAAAAGTAATCCAAGTAAAATCCTACTTTTGCAAACATATTGCCATGCAAATTGGGAATGATAAAACGTTGAGTCGAGAAGAAACAAAAAAGGCCAACAAATAATTGGAAAAAAGAAGGAAAAAGCTAAGAAAATGAAGAAGAAGATGAAGATGAAACTATTATTCATTTCACTTTTTCCCTTGCCATCATTGACTATACCAGGTGTGAATTACATTTGAACCAAGTGACTAGTATAACGGTAATCAGTTACAGTCAGTCCCTTACGATTAACTGGAGCTTCAATTTTCAGTAAACTTTTCCCTTCTGTTCTGAGCACTTTCGTTCTCGATACTCTTTTCAGTTCAATGTTTCTCATCAGTCAACTTTTTTTCGCTGTTGCGATAAAGCAAATATAATGGAAAGATGATAATAAAGCGCGCACATGGTTAACATCATATGGTCATTTATAAAAGTGAGAAAACCTTTAGAAGCTCATTTATCACAAAAAGTTGCACACACAATCCTGGATATAACAACAATAATTTATGGTCCAACTATGGGTTAAACAAATAGAGGTTAGCAAGGAGACCATAAAAGCATGATTATTACACGCGTCGACAGTTACATTACTAAATGGGAGGATGAGAAGGAGGAGGAGGTGGAGGAAGAAAGAAGAAGATGAAGATGGATGAAAGAGAAGATATTCTTAGTCTTTTTCTTCCTTTACCTAGTCTCTCGTTCTCTCTCTCCTTCTTTCTGTGGTTGTGCGTCTGTGGCAACTTCATTTTGATTTTTGTGGCAAAGTCAAAGTAAGCCGATTCAAGCCAATATATCAATTTGAAATGAAGCATAACCAATAAGCCAAGAGGCTCTAAGGTAATAACCAAATTTCACCCTTAATCCCCATCCCATTATCAGACAATTTGATCAGTTAACCAACTGTTAACCACACAGTCTTTCCGGATTTATACCCTTATTAGCCTCCATATCTGTACCGGTACAGAAACAACTCATGTATTTACATTGATAAAACACATTGTTCATTACTATCATCTGATAACATTTATAACCAGAGAAAGTGAAAAAATATGAAAACAGAATATGCAGAATAATTTCAATTTTTATTCTTGATTATGCTCAAGATATGCTTTTTTCAATTACATAACTCAGTGTTACAATTTACATTGTAATTTTCAGCTGATCTCTTCCTCTTCTCTTCGTCTTCTTTCTCTGTTTTGTTTTGTTCTGTTCTGTCATGTTTTTACATAAAGTCTTGCCGTTCTTTGGTAAGTCTCTTCGTATCTTCACTCGCAGTTATCGTAGTTTAACCTCATAACTGCTTGTGGCAGCTGGTCAAATAACTCTGAAATTCAAACAAAATGACCAGTTTTAAACAAAATCAGATGATTTTTGTTTTCATAACAAAGTCACATTTTGTTGATATTTTATCTTATAAATGATTTTTGTTCTCAACCAAAAACAGTTTACTCAAAGATGTTGATTATTTTTCAATCCACCTTTTCAATCAAGCAAAATAACCCTAAATATTCCTAAAAAAGCATTTTTTTCTTCGAAATATTCCGATACAATCTAGAATAAATCGAAGAATATTCTTTGCCTTTCTCTGAATTTACAACAATGAATCTTTAATTATTTCAAGTAACTGTTGGCTGTCTGTTTTAGTCAGAGCTTCAATTCAAATAGAAATCAGTTTGCGATTTGAAATTTGCACAAAACTGTCTTTGCCAATTTGATTGAATTTTAAATAAAAATGTCTATCAGTTGATGAAGCAGAATCAAATGGATTCTTAGTTATACACTATGATCAGAGCGACATTGGAAAATCTTTTGAAAAATTGGATGAAACTGATTCTTAACTGATGTTTGAAAGTCAACTGAGCGAATGGTTGGTGAATGGTTAAACTTGGCAAATTGTGCATTGAATAATGTTACGATTTGATATAAAAAGTGAAAAGAAACAAGATGATGATAAAAAAAAGACTTGAAAATAACAATGAAAATTATATGAAAAGCTCAATTGTTAACGTTACACAAAGCTAAACAGAGCCACTTGGATGGTAACTGAACATAATATTGTTGGAGTGAAGAAAAATATTTACCCAAAGTTTTGTTCTTCTCATTTGATAAAGTGTAAAAAACATTTTTCACAAACTCAACGGACCTTTAAATTGTTGGAAGGAAGGGAAACACTAACGATTGGTTGAATTAGACAACCAGACAGTACCACTTATAATCATTATTATCCTCATCACTCTCATCACTCTCATCATTATCATCATAATCATTCTCTGTCAGTGT
Source organism: Tetranychus urticae (assembly GCF_039701765.1). Classification (NCBI taxonomy): domain Eukaryota; kingdom Metazoa; phylum Arthropoda; class Arachnida; order Trombidiformes; family Tetranychidae; genus Tetranychus; species Tetranychus urticae. The sequence goes on from NC_142959.1 coordinate 3,200,642, forward strand.
GTGGCTATTGTTAAAAGGTGTGACTGATTCCCTGTGTTATAGTTGAATAAGGATAACGGCATGTTGCCTTAACCTCTCCACTGAAAGTCAGCTTAACCTAAGAGAGTAACTTTCTCAGGTTAAAGTCAACTCAACCAACAGGCAGCACTTTGATGCTCTTGAAGAGGCCCAAAAGGACTCCTTAAGGCGACCACAGTGTGCAAGGAGAGCGAATCAAAATAATGGGAAAAGAAGAAGAAAAGATGAAAAGAACAATTTATGCAGAAGAAGAAGAAAAAAACTCGTCGATAAAAAGGACACACAAAAAAGGCCAACAAGAACGATTCGAAGCCACAACCAGTTGACTTAAAGAGAGGAACAGTTATGAATACAAGGAAAAAGACGAAGGAAGAAGAAAAGGACAAAAATAAATTCAAATCTCTGTTACATTATCTTTGCTTATGAATAATAATAATAAAAAGAGCAACTTCTATCATCATCATCATCATCTTGATCATCATCTTGACTTTCAATGTTTCCTTTAAATGGTTTACACAAAATGCTTTTCAAGAAATCACAATAACCTTTCAATGAGATGATACAAAATCGTTCAACTGCGAAATTTGGTTTTTGGCTTTTGCTCTTTTCTGTGCTTCTTCCTTGACCAATTATACGCTCATTTTTCCATATGTGACAGAATGCCGTGTTTCTCCCTCCCTGTAAATAATATAATAACAAGAGTGAGAAAAAAATGTTGCTCTTGAAACTTTTTCTTCTTCTTCTTCTTTCCATCCCATTATAATTCATTGATCATCAATAAAATAACCTCACAAAACCATATTAATAATCATTCAACTTTTTAAGAGGAATTAGTTAAACAACAACAACAACAATTGTTATCAAAATAATGGTTAAACTGGAAATGCTATTTGTGATGATAAAAAATGATGCTAATCGATTTTCAGCGATTTTAAAGATTATATTATTACAATAATACATTGTATATCCGGCTATAGAGATGTATCAATTGATTGGCAATGAGAGAAAAGACGAACCGAAAAATTTCCATGTTAATCAATGGCAAGTTTTGAGGCTCATTTTGTCAACCATTGGTCGACTCTTAGACAATGGTAAAGCCCATTAAAATGGTTAACTTTTCATCACTTATCACAGCTTATCATTATCATGCTTGTGGCTTTGGATAACTCTTAACTCCTGGCAAGAGCCTTGTCATGAATACAATAGAGGTTGACCTGAAATGAAAAACTATACTTTTGTTGTTGTTTTTTTTACTGCTTCTGCTGTTGCCTTTTCATTTTGAATCACTTTGTAAGAGTAAACTGTTAAAGGTTGAAAAAAAAACACTCAACAGGATCTAGTTTTTGTTGTTGCAAATTGAGATTAACTTTTGAAAAATGGCTCCTCAATATTGTCCATATTAATGTTAACTCTTCATCTTTTTTTCATCATCGGATCAACAATTGTTCATCTTTTAAGTGGCTCTTCTCTTTCCCTTTTACTCATCATACTTCTCATCGTTATCCTCATCCTCTCCAAGGGAGGTAAAAGTAGGAGTTGATATTTTATTGACAACTTTTTGGGTTGCATTAGTTCAATCCCTTTACTTACTAGGGTTCAACTTTATCATTTATTGACCATTTTAATGGTTCAAATCAAGTTACATGCTATCAAAAGGTTAACTTTTCCTGTTTCGATTTCGCTTTTTTTAAGCATCGGAAGAATCAATTTTTTTGATCAAATTTTAAATTAAAAGATTGCATGATGCAAAATGAATTCAAATATTAAAGGCAAAGTATTATTGAGTAATACTTTAGCTTTTCATAAATTAATTCATTTGAAAGTATAGCAATGAACAAGAAAAGGAATGACTAAAGCGATTTGATTGAAAATAAAGGAGAAAAATTTAAAATGGAATTTGATTTGAACTCGAATGAAGTAATGAAGATACACAAGATAGCACACCTTTCGGTAGGACATTATAAACAAAAACAGTATATTTAGCGCATTGATTCGTCTGTTGGACAATTGATACTTTGTTCCTTCATTAAGGTCAATAATTCTGATCGAATTGTCCTGTCGACTTTTAATAGTTGAGTTAATTTGTTAGGGAGATTAATACAGTTTAACCAAAATATAAGGTTATCTAGGGCGAAGAAGGCAAAAGTTATTTTATATTTTAGTATTTCGCTCAAATAAATGAAGGTAAAGTGTAAGAATTTGAATAAGATTTCCAATTGGAGGAACTACGTATTCCTTATCAAATATAATGAGGAAAAGGAGGAAAGTTGATACAAAACAATTGTCAATGCAAAGTATTGGTGATGATGGGCAATATTGATAATGAGGATGAAACAAACACAAGATAATCCAATGGTTTCAATGTATATCAATGTTAGGTGGAATAGCAGGTGAAATTTATTCTGTTTTCTTGGATCCAATTGAAAACTCGTCTCAAGTCTAAAGAGAACTGGCCAAAGAAAGAAATGGACAGTAAAAGGAAATTGGTGCCTCAAATTATAAACTTACTTTATGTGGACCATTTTATAATAGATTTGATTTAGAAATGAAAAACTTCAGGTTGTGAGAAATGCAAAATTTTTGAGGTTTAGGTCTGCAATCCAATTCATCGTTTCATATGTATTCACTTTCTGTCATCATGTTTTGTTGCATTACATTTCAATTTGATTTTGACTGAATTTCAATTTTGATAAATAGCTTATAAAGCTAATAAAAATCTTCGAGAACAAAATTTCATTTTATTTTCATTGAAAAACGCTAACAAAAAAATGGCTTATTGCACATTATCAGACGGTGTTGGCCCAGATCTGGACAAAATTGAGTGTCCCAGAAGCAACCTTTTATATACTAATATTGATTGACATTAATAACTGAAGAAATGAAAAATGAAAGTAAAACAAAATGAGAACTTCTATCAATTTATTCATAAACTGAAAAGACAAAGGCAATGTTACATTCTCTTCCTTCTCATTTACCATGTTCATCATCTTCTTGTCCTTTGCAAGTTCACTTTTCACAGTTCGATTAAGATTCATTGGCAACTAAAGTGATTCACAGTGAGAGATGATGAATATAAAGAAGCAAGAAGAAGAGGCAACAAAAAAAAGTGAAGTAAAAAAATACTCTTTTTATAACTTGTCATCCCTTCAACTTTACTAGACTTTTGTTTCCCCTTCATTCCCATTGTGAGTCTAAGGCATATTCACCCTTTACCCTGGCGATGAGGATGATAATGATGATGGCAAAAGTTTAAAAGCATCACTTTCACCCGTCCGACATGAATATCAGGAGAATGACTATTGGACTCTTCTGGATGCTCCATTGGCCACAGACACTGTCTATAGATGAAGATAAATCCTTTTTGCATAATGGCTTAAGATAATCGAGAGATGAAACAAGATGATAATAATGATCAAGAGTAAACCCTTCTTTCACTTGCACTACTTTTCACTCTCATCATTATCAATGTATTTAAATGTTTACAATGTTTAACCTTATTTTTAAACATTTCACTATTTATCCCTTTTTATCATCATTATATTATGAGAGAGAGAGTTGCCTTTTTATTTAATAATAACACAAAATGCACAGCCAACAACCATTCATTATTTCAAATCAAATCAAAACATTTTTCACAATTCAATCTCGTCTTTCATGTTAAACATAATCAACAAACCATCTACACCATTTTGCATCCCATCCTCATCATCATCAAAAATCGTCTTCTTTCACTTCATTGCTTCACTTGTTTTTTTTTGCAAAATTTTTTGCTTCTCTTTTTTGTCGACTCTTTTTTTTCACTTGATGACTTTAAATCCTTTTTTTTGTCAACATTGCACTTTATGTGTCTAATAACCCTTTAACATCTTATGTTGATGTTGTTGATTGTTTGCTTGTTTATGACACTTTGTGAGTTGAATAAGATGATGAACCATTTCTAAACAATTGTGAACCTTTTGTTGTTGTTTTTCAAGCCATTTCTTGATGACTGATTCCATTGACTGATTGTCAGTCAACAATTTAAATGATTGTTTAAAATGATTCAAGAAAATGGAATTACATTTGCAAGAAGATGAAGAAGATGAAAATAGGAAAGAAAAATAAACAACTTTAGGGTTATTCAATTGATGGGGAATGATGAGTAGGAAAACAAAAGTAAATGTTTATGTTTCAATTGACTTTTCAGCTTTATTTTAATGTTAACCATTTTATTCATTCATTTGCATCTATTTTCATCACTGATGATAATGTTAATAATCATCTTGAATGGGTTGACATTTAACCCATTATTGTTATTATAACGTTATTGAGATTCATGATTGAGAATCATTTTTGTTTTTCTTCTTCTTCTCCTTTTTTTTTGCTTTCCATTTCTCACCATTACTAATCAATAAACCGTTTTTCCTTTAACCAGTTTTACCAGTTTATTGTCATCAAGATGAGGGTTGGCAATGATGATGATCATTGATGAGGTTAGAGATGATAATGGTTTTTAGTTGAAGATAATTTAATTGTAACATAAAAGGGTAAACAAAAGCCTTTTGTACATTACAATATTAGGTGATAAAGATTGGCTTGTTGGCCTATTGGTCAACCCCTTGTGGTAAGTATACTGTAAACAGAACAAGTATAAGATGATTTCAATGTTGCTAGTTGACCAAGGTCAATATTACCACTCAATGGTGTGGTCAATATTAAAACATGGTGACATACAGGAATCAAGTTTGAACAAAAGGTTATCAATATTAGATTATGCATGCAGATATAAGAGTATATACATGATATTGTTACCCAAGTTAAAGTAAATATTGTCATCAAGAGCAACATCAAGATGTGTCCAAGTATAAAAATGTCAATTGGCTTTACTTTCATCTTTCCTTTTCCATCTTCTTTTCATTCCAGTTAAAAGCTGATTATCCAATTTATAATGATCAAGTTAATTGTCTATTCATTTTTGCACATAAACATTTAAAGTCAACCTTGCGAGTATCAATGACAATTCAAGTTATTCACTTGACTGACAGTTGTTATTTTTTTGCATTGCAACTCATTACCATTATTTGATTGTAAGTGAGTTACTTGACGTCTAACTTTTTGTTTCTTGCTGCCTGATTTGATATCAAATGAATATATGATTTGGGAAATGATTTAAATCAAAATGGATAAGATGGAAGTGAGAGAAGAGACTGAAAATGAAAATGAACAAGTTGAATTTGAAGTGGAAAACATGATGTTTCCTTGTTAATAACATGATGGATCGGGATATGATGTTTCCACATTCCAATAAGATGAGGCCAATCGAGATGGAAACTTTCAAAATAAGTAATAATAAAAAGAGGAAAAAGAAGACGAAATAAACAGTAAAATCTAAACTTTCTTTTTTTTCTCTCTTCCTTTTCTTCTTCTTCTTCATCAATCTTTGTCTTTTTATTTCCTCTCTTTCTCTGTCTACCACTTTCACTTTCCTTATCATTCTCATGATGAAGATCATCTTTACAAGGGAAAGAAGCAAGTTCAATAAATAAAGTTCAATTTGTAGGTTAAATCTGTATGATTACTTTGAAGAGCAAGAAAAATATCTGATAACAGAAGATGAACAAGAAGAAAAGGAAATTAAACCGTTTCAATGTTTTTGAGAGCAAAACATGATCATCATTTCATCTTGCTTCCCATAACCATCATTTTGTAAATGTTACTGACTACATTTACCTCTGTCAATCATTTACTAACCAAGAGGCACAAAAAAAGGTCAATTTTAAATTCATTCTTAACATTTTAATTTAATTTTTTGCTCAGATGAAGAAGTAGAAAAAAATTAAATTTTAAAGTCGATTGAAAATGAAACTATTGTTGCATATTGTATAAACCGTGTACTTGTATTATATATATAAAAAAATATGTAACTTCATGCAAGAAAAGATCTTAAAATAGTGAAGAAGATGATGAAAATGAAGCAAAAAATGGATCAAGATGAAGGTAATACTGGAAAGATGTTGACAGTTGCTGTTCTTGAAGAGAGACGACAACCACAGAAGACAACTATTATTATAAGAGGTAGAAAAAAACAGATGAGCTCAAGATTGACGAGTATCTTATTGAAGATGGCAATGAAGGCGAAATTCTTGTGCTTAGATGGTTATCATCATTTGATTTTAATCCTCTCTCTCTTTTCCCTCTTTTGTCATCCAACGTAACATATGATTAGATTCCTTTTCATCAGCATCATCCTCTGTCAATTCACCGGGATCACTTTTATATTCATGGTTGTCCTTTTTGTGTTTAGCTTTTTACCTTCTTCTTCTCCTTGTTGCAATATATTGCTAAACAATATCATGTCAAGATGATGACGGTGGTGATGATATGAATGTGGAAGAGAGATTCAAAAAATGTATATTTCAACTATTTTTAACTATTATTATCTAGACTACTATCATCGTTTCCAGTATCATCAGCATCATTATTTGTTATTAGAGAAGTAAAGGATTTCCAACATTTACTTTACGTTTGATGGATATCAATTAATTGGAATGCCTTTTTGTCTATTTTTGCTTTGTACATCATTTGGTTGAGTAACAATCTTTTTCAATTTACATTGTCGGTGTTACACTTTTGGCCTTTTCTTGTTGGTCTTTCATGTTTCTGCCAATTTTGCAGGTCACTTGGTCAATTGATTACATTTGATTTGTACAATAGACGCTTTATAATCGCTTTGCAACTTTGAATCGAGAGCAGCGAAAAAAAGAGCAGAAAAACGTTTTCTTTTCTTTGATACTTGATGGTAACTGGTGATTTAAATGACTGGTGGTTTACATCTTGACGATAATCATCATTCAGTGTAACAATTGGCAACAACAATCGCTTTCCGTTTCAATGAGACGTTCTTAGTGATAATCTGGGATTGCTTGAGTTTCCTTTGCTTCAATATTGGTTCAACTTGCACAAATAACTGTCAAAACTTGAATCACTGAAAGAAATGAGAAAAATACGTTTAGTAATTGAATTATGAATCTAGATTATCAGTTAGGTTAAAGTCTAGGGTCAGAGATAATTAAATTTTGATGATGAAGTTGTATGAGAGGGGAAAAATGGGTTAAGTTACAAACCTATTTTTTATTGTATTTTTGATGGATTAAGTTTATTCCAATAATCTGCAATTACGGTGTAATCAATGCTCAAACTGTACCGTATTAGCCAACTTTATTGTTTGCATAATTAGAAGCCTGTAAATTAATGGGTGAAACAAGTGATAATCATATTAATAAAAATAAGTTTACAGGGAAACATTATTTTATTTGTTTACTGTTCACTGAGATGAACAAAATTGTCACCAATCTTGTTTTTTTTGTACACATTAGTTAATTGTAATTAACCAAATGGTAGTTTGTCAGCTAATCAGTGTTGGAACTTGGGAAAAAACAAAAGCTAAATCAATTAGATTATTAGATTATATTTTTTCGCCTTTGATCACTTCAATTATTGTTCGTCCTTTTGTCTTCATCCAACAAGTTGTGTTCAAGTTGATTAACTAAAATGAAAAGCAATTGTGAAAGTTAAAAGTTGGTTGGGTTGACAAGCCAATCAAGAAAAGATTTAATTGTAATTTTTGTATTAACTGTTTACCATTTTGTATTGTTGATTACTTTTAACTTTACACTTCTCTTCACTTTGCAATGTAACTGTTTTTTAATCTCATTAACTTGAAATGTTTTCTCATTGCATTCATTGAGATAGACTTGAATAAAGAGGGGATAAAGAAGGAGAAATGGAACTGAAAAGCTTTCAAATGAATGAAGAGAATGATATGAAATTAAATTAAAAGATTAACAGACAGACTTATAGACAGGAAAAGATTTAGAAGGGGAAAGTTAAAAGGTCTTAACGTGACAATTTGACTCCAATTAAAGTTATAACTTATAAGTTACAACAACTCAAAGCTAATCAATCTCAATGTGAATTTAGTTGATTTGGAAGGTAAAAAATTACTTTACTAATTAAATTAATGATCATCAAATCAAGTCAACATCAACCAAGTCGAGTTAACAAAGAAACTGGAAAATTTAAAGTAAACTTGAAAATTTTCAATGTCAATATAGCGCTGAACCTTTCTCAATCAACAAATTTCACATGAAATTGGACAACATTCAATTAACGAGACAAACCATTCAGGTAAAGAAGTGGAATCGAAGGCAAAAGACGAAAACAATTGAAATGATCGAAGCAAATCAAATTGCGATCAATCAGTGAAGGCGTAAAACTGGAAGCGATTGAGAGGAAGAACGATGGAAATAATTTCAAAGCCAAAGTGAACCATTTATATGACTCAGGAGCTTTGGATATTAATTGTAACAACGTTTCTCCTCATCAATATCATATCATATAAGGCTAACAATTAATCCCATGAGGTAAGGTTATCTTCATCTTATATCCATCATCAATCCTTTTATATCATCAGGTTTCCGGTTAAAGTCAAGTTAACCAACAACAATAGGGAAAACTTGTCAATCTGTATAAGAGAGAGAGAAAGAGAAGCAAATAATAAGTATTAGTAATAGTAAAGTTATAAGCAATAATAGTTATAATAATAATAGTGATAATAATAATATATATATTTACTTGAAAAGAAAGGTTAAAGAAATTTTTATCAAGGGAAACATTAGATTCACAAAATACATCATTGTTGTTGTTGAGGTTTGGTATCCAAATGTGTCAAGACAAATAATAATCAACGTCTCGATATTGTTAAGGTTTGCAGTTTCACTCATTTTTAGATGCTGTTCAGTTTAGTTGATAAACAATCAAGTTTTAAATGTAATAAGAGTTATTACTGGAACAAAAAAAGGCAAGGAAACAAAGAAAAAGAAACAAATTAGAAAAGAATGAAATAATTTTTTTACTTTCAAGATTTTCTTACCTTCATCGTCAACTTTAAAATCACTCCCAAGTTGAAATAGTAACAATTTTGATATTATTATCGATAGGAAATAAAGTTTGTTCTTGGTGAAATTCAAGATAACTTTAAGTTCAATCAACCATCCATTTCAAAAAATCACTTTGTCAGGTCAAATTTAATCAACTTTGATCATTTTAGATTTTCACTTGAAACTTTAACTCTCCAAAGGAACTGTAAAAAAAGGCAACCAAATACAAGAAGAGAAGGTAAGTAAAAAAATATCAAGTGGATAAGGTCAAATAAATGTATTTTGATAGGAAGAGGGAAATGTTAATAATTTCTTGCCTTCCTTCGACATCGTTTTTTCTTCTCTCGTCTTTCCTCCTTTTTTTTGTGCTTGATGAAATACTTATGAAGAAAAACTGCGATTTTGTTGAAATCATGATTAACACATTAACAAATATTAATTTTTTGGCTTTGTCTCAAATTGTTATCAAGTGTCAATGGTTATGACCACTTTTCATATATATTTATGTATATCCCTCCTTTGGTTTGCTTGTTAGTTGAAAATGTTTCAATTGCAACTTCAAATCCAATCCATCATGACAAGAAACTAATAACTTGAGGTTAGTTGGGAGTCACCATAATGTTAATAATGCTAAAGAAAAGATGTGAAAGAATGTAAAATATAATATTAGTATCTAAGTGTATATATATATTGTATAAAGAGTGATATTCTGTGATAATAATGACATTAGTTGACATTTTCTGAGACGTAGAAATGATATAAAAATAACATTGCAAGAAATATTCTTGGGTCAGAAGGTAAGGGTTAATCGGTAAAATTAATTGTTTTGCTCCATGTCAATTGTAATGTTAATTATTAACCTTGTGTTTATCTTTTTGGACTAAAATTACTTACCCTCTGGTGGTGATGATTATAATAGTAATAAGAAGAGCATTAAAATTACTAACAACATTTGACTGTTGTTTGTTTAATTATTGTCCGCTCGTTTAAAGTGTAAGGCTGGATAATATCAATATTGTTCATACTTGAAGGAAAGTAATGTCAATATAAATGTGTGGAAGTGTTGAATGTATGTGAGTGAGTGTGAGTGTGTTTGCTTACTTTCGTGATGAGTTTAGTTTCAAAACAATTTCCTCCTTCTTAAATCAATTCCTATTATTTGGACATCAACATCTGAAGAAGTGAACAAACATAAAATTAAGTTCCTAGGAAATAGAAATAAAAATATTAGCTTTTCTCTTTTTATTTAGCTTTCTTCTTTTTTTGAGACTTACTATTTTTATTATTTGATCATCTCTTCATTATATTATATTTTTCTCATCACCTTTACCCACCATATTCAATTTACCATCCGATAAAGTGTGTATCAGATTCAAGCGTCCAGGTTAACACTTGTTCAATCAACTTGTCGAATAAATGTTCTTTCATTTGATTTAGATTAACCATTCCATGTTAGTTATAAATTGAGTCGTGTCTCTAGAATATTCACGATGAGCTTACATGAATTAATTCAACCATTCCAGTTGTACCTAGATAGCTATAAATAAAAGAGTTGTCCGGTTCTTTGATTAAACATATTTTGAAAAGACATTTATAATGTTTGATATTAGACTTACCCAGTTAGAACAGTTAAAAGGCGATGAACGATAGTTTAAATAATAGTCTCTTCTGAAAATCAATAATAATTAACATGATAAACAGTAATACACAGTAATTCAAATTAATTCTTAATCTTTAATGCATTGAATAATTAAAACAATGCATATGAATTTTTTTTCCGTTAGACAATCATATCCCGCCATCTAGAGGTAGCTTTTACTACTTGTAAAATGCATTTCGAGTTGAAGACTTCAATATTGTTGAAACATCGTTCTGTTCAAGTAAAATCGCATTGAACTCATCAGGTTAGAGAATGAAATCTTCTGAAAGCAGATTAAGATTTCTTAATGGTGATCGCACCTTCATATTGAGAAAATAATCGAAAAATTTTACAATGGAAATGTTAATTTGCTTCAAGTTGATTATAATGAAAAATTAAAGAGATTTATCTAGTTTGGCCCGAAAAATCAAATCAATTTAAGCAAAATTTAGAAGTGAAAATATCTATTTTATTGTTGTCGTAACAGAATGGATAAAATTAGTTGATTGATCAACTTAATCATTACATGATTGAACTTTTTGTGATTTTTATCAATCGATAGCTTGATGATGAAAATATGTAAAATGAATTCATTTTAGTTTACAATAACAAAAGTCTATTAATAGTTAATCAAAAGAATTGATTTTTTAGTTGATAAATTAAGTCTACATAGAAACTTTTGAATCACAAGAGGAGATGAATTGTTTTATCATCACCACACAAATACTGAAAACAAATTCAATCTTTTTTTAGTCCTTGCGATCAATGAAAGTGTTTGGACATCTGTGAAACAAGACTAGGGAAATTTGATGAATAGTTTAAAATCTCAATCAGCAGGGTTTTCGAGACGATAGAAATGTTGATTAAAATTTTCCTTGGGTTACAAATATTTTTTCGCCATTGTTCGGAAAAATTTACCCTTACGCACATTAGCAGCTTCGTTGAGAATATCTTCAGGGTTATTTGCGTTGAGTTCTGATTGTCCAATTAAATGGAGTGATTTATTTTTCCTATCGATCTCACCTCTTCTTGTATGAAGATTAACCAGATACTCTAAAATTGTAATGTCCCAAAATGAATCATATAAATCATCACAGCTATCATTACATGATTTTTCACTAAGTCCTTTGAAAATGAGAGCATAATTGGGTTCCTTAACCATTTGATGGAGAACTGCAGCTTGAGTGTGACACCCCAATTTAGTAGAACAATGTATCATCCTTGAAATTATTTTTTCTTCCTCAGGATAAGTTCCAAATACTGTAAAGTATTCTGTGGTAATTATCATCAGTGTCAAGTAGTTACTCATGGCATCTGCATATTGTCCTTCAATAATAGCTAATTCGGCTTTACATCGAAGTAAATTGATTTCATTGGGCTTGAGAGACAATCCTTTTTTAAGAAGAACTTTAAGAGTGTCAAAAATACTTGATAAATCGATATTAGCTGAGCTTGCTGGTAATGAGCTGGGCCATTGGAAAGTTGGCTGGGGTAAGACAGTAAGCTCGATTCCAGAAATGTCTCTTTTGAGATTGAGAATTTTGATTAAACATGATGTAAGAAGATTAATATGAGCAGAATTTTTGAGTTTCTTGATGAATTGACAAAAAATATCCAGGTCCCAGCTTGATAGAGGTAAATGTATATTACGTTTGGCAATTATCCGGTTTCTATCATAAGGTAGCACATTACAGATTAAATCCCAAAGTTCTTTTGCTTTCATTGGATGATGAGAAGGAGAATCTGTACTAGCCAGAGATGAAAGAAGTGATGATAGGCGAAGTAGAGGATGTTTGGAATTGACGAAATCTTTCAAAGTTTGTGGGCTTGATTCAAGCAAGAAAAGACAACAGAGATCTACAAGCTCTAAAGGAAGATCAGCTAATAGTATTTCATTTCGCAAAGTTCGTTCACATTTTGCAAGAAGCTCTAGGTTTCGTCTTTCGTCTATATCATTACTTTCAACATGGTGCTGTAAATCAGTTTCCAAAAGTTCAAAAGTGATGATATCAGCCAAATTCGGTAGAGATGCTTGATAATCTTCTAATAAGGATAAATATAAAATTCTAGACTCAATATACATTTTAGCTCGTCGAAGTTCAGCTGCTTTCGCTAAAGCGATATGACATTTGTTATATTGAGGAATGGGGAGGTTTGATAAACACGAAGCATGGGCTAGAGGTATATCCCAAGCACGATTGATCATCAATGGAGGCTTGTTTACTTTGGGAATCAAGTCTTGGATAACTTCAGGAACAGTTGCTTCCAATAACAATAATTCTGGATCTTTTTCAACTTCATCATCACCTCCGTCGATTTCTCCTTCCTCTTCACCTTCGGTTAAAGACGCCATGTGAACATCTGATCCATTTTCAAGAGTTTTCACGGGTTCTGATATTTCAGGTATTAATTCCTTTAAACCATTCATACGGCTTGTTAAATAAAATGCAAAACGGCGGATATTCTGTTTTTCTGTATTGCTGTCACAGCGAGCATAAAATTGATTAAGTTTAGCGGATATTAGTTGTAGGTCAACTGTTCTTTCAACGAAACTTAGATCACAGGAGACTCCTTTTTTGGCATTTTGTAGACACTCGTCAAAATAAATTTCAAATGACTTGGACCCAGAGTCTCTTGTAGAAACATCACTGCACAGTTCTTTTGATGATTCAATATATTGAGATAAGTTTTTAAACGATTCATCGTTCAATTTAGAAACATTGATGGCTCGAAAATGTTTATCGGCTAAAACGTAATTTTCATTAAAAAAGTACCATTTACCAAGCTCATAGTGAACAATATCATAAAGATTAGAAATGTCAAGAGATTTAACTTTAGTCCAATCACATTTTATGGTTGAGTTAGGTTCTATAGAGCTAGGAAAACAATCAATCAACGGTAGACAAATAGAATTACAATTTTCAACCAAAAAGTTTTCCAAATAGCTTATAGCATCAGGCGACAGTTCTCTGAGCTTTTTGAACATATTCTCGAGAACTTCTATCGGAACATAGCAAGGATCTAGTTGTTGCATCATCTGAGGAGGTATTGACAGTCCTCGTGGACCTCGAGTTGGATAGGATAATCGAATGATTGATCTCAATGTCCATCTAAAATACAGTAAATGAACTGCTTTAAGAACTGTAACAGGTGGACTAGCTACTTCCAATATTTTGATCAATTCCTTGAACAAGGTAAATTGCATTGTTATCGGCAATTGTTCTTCCAATGTGCCCAAATCAAATTCAATAAAAGCGCCAACTTTAACGGCTAACAATCTTAGAAGTTCACTACCACCAAGTGAGCCATTGAAAGAACCATCGATAGAGGCATTATTGAGAAAACTTATTATCAAGTCAACTGGTTTAGGATCATCTTTTTCACTTAAATGCTTCTCCAATAAACTTTGATGCAAAACAAATTCGAACCACAGAAAATTTGCCATTTAAGGTAAATAAAAATAATCACAAACAGGTATAATTTTCACTTGATTCATTCACTTCAAATAAGCTAAACAAAAATACTCAAATCACATGAATCATGTGACATGATTGTCGCAAAAAGAGCTGCTGCCATCTATGAAGAGGTTACAAATGTAATCTAGCAAATTTGGTAAAGATTTGATTATGAGATTGTATTTATAATACAAGGGAAATGAATTAAATGTTAAACCGAATCATTGAATGCATAATTTGTTAAATTTTATTGGTTGAACCAATTCCGTGTTTCTACATTTGTTTCTGGATTAATAAGATTACCCCAGAATATATAAATTCACCAATCAGGCAAAGTATGCCAATCGGAATCGTGAATAAGAAGCTCTTGAAGAAAAGCTTGTATTTGTCGATATCTAGTTTATTGAAATGATACAGGGCTGGTGTAGATCTTACGGAAATCTTATGTAAGCAGCCTTTATTTTGCTCAGGATCCAGAATCTTATCAGAATACTGTCTCCATTTAGATGGGAAATACAAATCGAGTTGACTTTCGAATCTTTTCTCATGTAATGCATTGATAATCTTGGTGGCATGAGGAGATAGATTTGAATTTAAAACAGAAAACATGAGATGAGTGGGCAATGCTTCAGTCGATTTATGCCACTGTGGCATAGGTGAATCTGGGTAGTTTGCACAATAGCAAAGTCGAGTGTGATCAGTCACTTGCGGAGTAATAATAAAAACGCATAATTTCAATTCCATCTCTTTCATTCTTAATTTATCGAAAAGGCTGTTTAAGTTTAAGAACTTTCCTCGTTTTAAAAGTTCCTGGTAAACTGGAGAAGAACCGCCATTATTCAGAGAAAAGCATACATCTGAAGACAACCAGATTGGAATCCTGTCAGAATTTGCCAAATCTTCCAATGAATCAATCGTTTTAATGGATACTTTGGATGTGAGATCAGTAGTAAATGAACACGAATAAAGTGCTGCCACAAAAAATACTGCAAATGTGATTACTAGATAAATAGATCGCAGAGTTTGGTGGTGAAAAAGAGCCTTTTGAGATGATCCTTGGCGTAAAACTGCACAAATCAAAGGCCAAATTATTGGTGGAGGAGAAATGGGTTTAATCTCATCAAATTTCAATTTGAAATGCCACAGAATGAAAGGAATGGAAAAAAGAGAGAGAAAAAGAGAAACTAAGAATATAATTACATCCAAAGGGAAAATTGAAAATGATCTGAGAATATCTTCATGAATTATTCCAATTTCGGGCAAAGTCGATACTATTTCACAAGACAAATCACTTGCTACTATTCCTGGTTTAAGTCCCGTAACTGAATCCGCAAGTGTTGCGAATGGATATGTGTCCATACCGAAGTCAGCTTCACCGCGTTGAACATGTCCAAGCAGGCCTGTACAATTAAAGGAATCACAGATTCCATTGGCGGGTGGATCAATCAAAACAACAGTGTAATTGATCGAATCATAGAATGCCAAATATTTGTTCAAGTAAAAAGCATATGAACCAGTGAATCTTTTCCTAATAGGATTGTAAACGGGTCCGAAATCGAGAAGTGCGATTTTGAAATGAAGATTTTGATTCATGACGATGTGTGACGACTTATCTGATTAGTTCAAGTTCACACTATGACACATAATCTTGTATGAAGATAATATTTAGATGAATCAAATGTTGTTCAAGTTTTGCTACAAATTCAAACATGAATCTTTATGAATCTAAAGTCAATAGAGTACGATTGTTACGATCGGAAGACAAAAAAGAGATGAAATTATTCATTTCTCAAACTGTTTTTCAATATTTGAATTGTAATTTCTGATGGAATGATAAAGGTCTTTTATTGACAATTGAATAATCATAAATTTAAAGCAAATATACAAATTCATAACCATAGCAAAAACTATTAAGGCTTGAATTGATTCTATCATTCTTTGGTAAATGTTGAAGTCTAATTGTTTTGATGTTCAAATGATGATAAGAAACAAAAGTCTTGCAATTATTCTGAGAAATATTGAAATCTAATTTTGATTTATAATCGCATTTAATGATGGACTTGTCTTTGAAATATGAAAAACTATCATTGTCATAAACTGGCACCAATTGAATTATTGATTAGATAGGGTTTGTGAGGATCACCCTTGGTCACTGTATAGTTTTTTATTGATAGATGGATAACACAAATGGAATGCTTTAGTTTTGTAGGAATAGACGTGAGCTGAAATTTATTATTGGTCAAGTAAACATTTGATCGCAAAATCTATGCAAATTGTATATCACATGAAGAGATAATTAAGCGGTGAAAAAATATTCATAAAATGTAGACAGTTTAAGTTCACAGTCGTATTTCTGTAAAATTAAAATCAAGCTTTGTTAGGATTAAAAAAATGTAACCTCGAAACTTGGTTTGCGTAATTGATTTGAATTTTGTTTCGGAACCCTTTGGATAAGAAAACATTTTTCTGATCAATAAACATTTTCTGAAAAAATCAAGATGACTTTTTCGCACCCCGTGTAGCTCTTTTACTTGTTGTCGCTGCTCTTTTAGATCTTCGTGGACAATTATCAGCTTCTTCGGTTGACTTTGTTGTTGATGAAGAGGTTGAAGTTGATGTAGATTCAGTTTCTTTGTTTTTTCTTGCATTTTTGGCACCTTTTCGGGATTTTAAGGCTGCTTTAGTCTTAGGTTCGGGATCTTTGACAACACTGATAGCATTTTCAACTATGTCTTTGTCTGTGTCTTCAATAACGTCTTCGATTGGTTTCATCTCGACATCGGGACTTTGTTTCTGCTGTTTAACTTCAACGGATTTCACGATAGGCGAATCTTTTCTCCTCTCAAATGTTGCTTTTTTAACTGTTTTGTCTGGAACTCGACGGGCCTCCGAAGAGAGTCGGAATACTTTTTCAATGGCAAACTCTCTTGAACGAGAAATTAGTTTCATTTGTTCTGATTTGGAATAGTTAAAGAAAATGTCATGAAAATCGGTTAAAGATTTCTCCAATTGTATCATCAATCGTCGATGGAAATCAATCTCTTCTTTAGCCACTTGTTCCTCACTCCGATAATTGTCCAACAGAATCGTTGTATCTTTAATTGTCTTGATAAGATCTTTGACTTTTGATGTCGTCATTATTCGTCTAGTTAAGTAACCCTTGACCAAGGCTGGAAGCTTTTGGATAGCTGGTTTATTAATCAATTGATCTGCTCGCTTCTTTTTAAGTTCATCAAAGGCACTTAAAGATTTTCTAAATTCATACGAAAATGGTATTGCAACGGGTTCGCAATTTTCTGGTATCCCTGGGATAATTTGTGGTTCTGTATATGTACCATTGATATGCTGACACATTTCATCCAGTTTAGTTCCAATAGTATCTTCCAATTCATTCAATTGGTAAACTACCGACTGTACTTGCTGTTTCAAACTGAATAATCTTTTGGTCAAGTCTTGTTTGAGATCAATTAAGCCTTTCCAGCAGTCCGTATTTCTGTCATTCGTTATAGATTGATTGGCGTGATTGTTTATAATTTGCTCATGTCTCCAGGTTGAAGGTGAGCTAGTGGTCGATGAAGGGGGCAAGAGGGTCTGTACACTACTGAAAGATCCAGATGAGCATGAATTAGGCCTGGAGTCAGTCCTACTATTAAAACAACTGCTTGATTGCTGAATTGATAATAATCTAGAGTTTTCACTTGGAGCTGTAGTTGTCAGTGAATTTTTAGATGGTAAGCTTATATTAGTTGAGTCTAGAGATGATCCTAAAGAGCCAGGTGATTGGCATGGCGTTGAATATAATGATGAATTGGTACTGAGATTTGTCTTGATTCCTGGAGGCAATGTCATAGCTTCTGATCTATTAATCATTTTCGGTAATAAACTTGAAAAATTACCAATGCAGGGATCAGCTTGAAAGACTTTATTTTAACCACTTTCAAATATTGATTCAACGCCAATACTTGCTACAGCGATTCTGTTATTTTAGCTTCTTGAGTTACTTGAAATAAGATTGATTCAAAAATTGTATCCTGCAATGAATAAAGAATATTGTAAAACAAAGTTAATGTCAAATCAAACTGGTTAGGGATAAGGATTGGTACAAACAAAAAGCAATCTTGTTACGCCAAAAAGTAGAGGGAATAGTATAGAGGTTTCAACTTACTCTTTCAAGATGACTTTAACATGATTAATTGAGAAGACACAATTAATTGATGGCACAGAACATTTATCTACATGAAGACTTCAACTTAACCACCATTTTTCAATTGATAGTAACTAAGGCAACAGCACTAACAACAATGTAAGATTTTTTGGACAATTAAACATCTTTCACTTTTGCAGCACAAAAAACTATCTCTTCAAAAACTTGTTTTGCTGCTCACCAGTTGACCAGAAATGTAAACAAAGTTTCTCTTGAATGGTGTCTTTCATATTTATCGCTATTAAGCCACCTGTTAATTATAATGAATAGTTATATTGAATTTGTTTAATTAATAAACATAATATTTTGGTTTTAAAACACAAGCCAACATATAATTTAAATAGTGAAAATGGAAACACGTTGTCAAGCTATACGTCCTTTAAGGAAAGATTGATTAGTTATTCCCAAGTTGGTCTATCGTTACTTTGTTTTCTGTTAATAATTGGCTTTTAATAGCTTCATGGTAAGTCATAATTAGTTGATTATCAAATAACTTAATTTATTTTGAAACTGTGTTTAAAGGGTAAAGCCGTGAAAAAAACAATAATTACAAGATGAGTTTGCAAGTTAACACTGTTTCAGCTACCTCAGTTTCAGTTACTGTAATATCTTAGCTACAACTTATCTTACACCTTTGAGTATTCATATCATGTTCCTAACATAATCAGCGCTTTAAATAGTCCTAAGGCTATCTTGTAATAATGATCAAGGTAATGATCTGTCAAAAATGTAATTTATTTCTTTTTTATTTTTAACATTTAGATGATCCTTGTCAAGAGATATGGAAACGCGTCAATGAGTTTTACTTGAAGGGATGCAAATTCACTGTACTAATGACAGCTGATGCTCTTGATGTTACCATGTCGTTTCATGGATGGAACCTCAAAAACTTTAACAATTAAGGTTGAAACATAATTTAGTCCTGGAATAACTTATTTAGAAGAAAGTATCGCAACAAATATTGGAACTGGATTTTACTTTTGCTTATTATGAGGTCAACCATGAGTACCTTCTAATCATCAGACTTCATCAAGTTTGAAAATGCATCAGCGGACTTGGATCTTTTTTCAATTGAAATTAGCTGAAAGATTAATTTGCTTCCTAACAGGAGTCGAAATGGTTGACTCTCACTATATTTAATGGAATACTCATTTACCATACTCATAGTGTTCGGTGATAGCGATAATCTTGAAGATGATCCCGATAGTGTGTACAAGCTCTTGGGCCGGCTCAAAATTTAGTTACAAACAATTAACTTCATAAATATTCGGATGCCATTGAACTAGCATAACTCCAATTGCCTGTTCTCCTATCAAAATAATGGAAAGCAAAATGGGAGAATGAAAAAGGTTTTGCAGTTGTATCTACTTTTACTCGTCAATAGTCGATAATCATCTAAAGCTTTTACATTGTTACTCTTCTGGTTATTGTTTAAACTAACCGCATACTGAACAACTGTTGATTATTTACAAAACAAGCATGATTAACCGTTTCGATCAATACATTTTCATCTTATCTCCATCTTTACCAGACACTCCTCATCTTCCTTGTCTCCCTTGTTTCTCTTCTCTATTGTCTCCCTCTTTCTTTTGATATCTATCTGGTCTGCTTCCCTCTCCTTTCCCTTTCCCACCTCCTTTTCTACATCAACATTATTTTGGTGGATTTTGCGGTGACCTTGGCCAGTGCCATATAACCTCATCTGGTATTTAATTCAGTAAATCACTCAGTCAATGGTTTTCGATGTAACTTAGTCCCTGCAATTGATTCTGTAACCACTATTGGGATGGCTAAACTATCGATTGACTGAAGGTGAAAATTCGGTTTCTTCTTACTGTTTTCGATGTTTATGTTTTGGAAATGGTTGTTTTTCCCATTTATACTGATTGATTGGTGATTAAATAGTGATTACACCTCCAGCCTGTACGCCTGATTTTACTGACACTACATCCAAAGTATTGAAACAAACTCAACTTAATCGATTCCTATTCATCAGTTCTATTGGCGAGTTCACTGTTACCATCGAAAATATTATTAGGTGTTCATCAAAATCAATATCATGGCCGCTCATTTATTAATAAGAGCGATCTATGACTATCAAGCTTCTGATCTTAAAGTGTTACATTGTAAAGCTGGTGATCGATTCATCATAATCAAACAAACTGAACCTCGAGGTGATTGGCTGTATGTAGTTAACTGTCAAGGTAAACTTGGCTATATTCCAGCTAATTACACTGAACCAGACTCATTGGAGGACTCTAAACTTTTGGAGCTGATTGATACCATTATTTCGGTTCTGGATGCTGACCATAATGATCCAAAAATTATTACTATACGCCAAATCAACCATGCTCAAGTTAAATTAACTCAACTTCGATGTGAAGTGCTTAGCCAACTACAAAGCAAACCAGGAGCTGTTTCATCGAAAAAAATCACCACTAATCAGCCTAGTGATGCAAATTTTATTGAAGTGGTAAATACTAATGATCCTGATCCAAATTTGTATAAACTCGGAGAGAACGACAGTTCTGGTAATGTCCAGGAACATATTCTGGGCTATAATTGTGATTCAATTAATGTACAAAAACCAGTCATTAGCACATCTGAAGCTGGAATCCAAGTCGATTTGATTGAACAAACAACCAATGATCCAACAATTTTAGTTCAAGGTGAAACTACTCTTGATGAAATGGCAACAATTGAAATTGATGATTCTTTGGCAGCTGATCTTATTGAAAGAGTCAGAGTTTCTACAGAATTAAGTCATGGAATGTGTAAATTGACTATCGAGACTGTGATAAATTACTTACGAGAAAAAATGCCTATGATTGAGAAAACTATGACAAAGCTGATTGATAAATTGGAGGCTGTTGACCAATGTCCATCACCCTTAGTTATGAAAAACTCATCTGATTTAATAAAATTGAGAGAGTTATTCCATAAACTATGGATCTGTAAAGCAGATGAACAACAAAGAGGTTGGCCTATTCATGATGATGAAGAGATGGAATCAAGCTTGATTGAGATGGTTAAATTATTGGCCAATGCTAATCCAACTATCAGTCGAGAAGCAATGTTCTCGAACAATTGTGATAATGTTTACATGGTCATTAGCTATTTTCATGAGGAGACGAAAAAATCTTTAAAAATGCAACTTTACTCTGTTCTTATGGAAATAATTCGTCTAAATGATAATATGATTGAAGATAATTTCTTATCGACTGTTTTACCGGCTTCCTTGGCCAATGAAATGATAAATCATCGTGACGATATTGAAAGATGGTCTAAAGCGTCGATATTATTTACCTACGTTTTTGGATCTGGACAAAAACCTCCTATTAATTTGTATGAACATGTTAACGAAAAATATGTCAACAGTCAATTGGATTTAATTGAAGGTGAAGATATTGAAGGAAACAAGTTGGAACATAAAATACCATTAGAAATGTGTATTCCTCCAATTTTGGCATTCAATCTACATTTCGATTTAAATGAGAGTAATCTGGTCCTGAAAGCTATCAGAATGAGGTCTAATGTCAAATGTTTGATGGAAAATCTAGTCTCTTACTTGAACTGGGAAGAAGATCCAACTCTTTTAATCAATTATTTTGGTAAACCTATGAAAACCTGTGATCGACCCAATGCTGTTCATAAATTGTTAACCGAGGTTTTTGAAGATCCTGAACTTGCGAATCTCTTTTATTACAACGACGTCAGAGTTATGATCGATATATTAATCTCACATCTCAATAATATTCAAGACGAAGATGAAAATCGTTTCTCTTACCTCAAATTACTCTATAATATAATCAAAAATACTAATTACAAAGAGGAGCCACATAAACTTATCGAAGTCAACCAATGTATAGATGCAATCTATTCCCATGAGTCAAGTCCTGATAATGAAAAACGAATGGTCAGGATGATCAAAGAATTGTTAACAGCAGAAACAGTTTGAATCTCTACAATTAGAATAAGTATGAAAATTGATTTCATATATTATTCCGGTGAAGGAGATGAGTCCAAGGTGTTACTAAAAAAGTAATATAATTCCATATCGCCAAACCTGTTTTGTAATCCAACAACGATGAATAATAATCGTCAATTAACGAATTCTATGTCCTCAAGTTTCGATTGATTGGAAACTCAATTTGTATAATATCGGAATTCACTGTGTATAAATTGCATTATGATCTTCACACAATTGGAAGCTTACTAGCCATAATTGCACAATTCAATTTTTCCCATGTACATTTACTTTCCACAAACCTTTCATCTAATCAATGTGAATGGTTCGAAAGATAACGCTATTGCTCAAATCTGGATCAAAAGGTGGTTTATAACGCAGACCCGCGTTGAAAAGGATTAAAGACAAAAAATGATTCCTAGGATATGTCTGGAATACGAACAATTAAAAAAATGAAAGTCCAATTACGTTGTCCAGTTATTTCACTAAATTAATTCTTATTTATGTGAAGAATCGTAATTTAGTTATCATTCTCTCTACCAAGCTGTTATCTGTTAAATTAAAGATGGTGATGGGTCTGGTGCCTTTGGGTCCATGGAAGTGTTTAATTTAGTTTACTTGATAGCCCACCTGATATTTAATTGAAAAATAAATTCAATTGTATCAATAAACTATGAATTCAAGAATAAGAATCCGAAGTAAATTTTTAAAGGGAAGATTTCGATTTAAGAAAGCCGCACAAATAAAATAACTTGATAGGACATCTACTTTCATTTTTTCAATGGTTTTTCTTCGATTTAAAGAGTTTTAAAAATAAATTTAATGAACTGTTCATTATAATAAAAGCTAATAAACTGAAATAAATTATAATAGCTTATTTGATCCAAACATACAAATCAACACTCACTTGTCAGTTTGTTTGTCAGCGACTTGCCCTCAAGATATGATTGTAACATTGATTATCAGAGAACAGCAGCCATTGATCGTACTTTTAGCAAATTGATAAATAAAGAATCAATAAGTAATACAATTAGGAACTAACAAAATGATTTGATTATAAATGGATACAAGAAACCGAGCAGCAATGGATAGCATCTTTTAAATGTCTTAAATCATATCGATATTTTTTTCAGTTTATCGATGATATTTTTTGTAAAAATATCGATATACGTATATCATCGATTTCGATAATATCGCCCAACTCTATAAAAAACAGCTTAAATTTTAAAGATGACCAAATTTCATTTAAATAATTTCAAATGATGACTATGATGACCTTTGTGTTGTGATTTTATTTACTTTCATCTAGTCTAAACGTTTTTCTAATTCCATTCATCAAATTAATCGTCAAAGAGTAAGGAAGAACCTTACTCTTGGTTTCTATCCAACATCAATTTTATGAGTGTTCATCTTTAAATTACTCTATTCTCATTTGTATTTCTTTTTAACCATCTTTAGTGATCTTATATTTTCAAATTTTCTTCTCGTATCTTTGTGTACATATAACCTCAACCTTGTTTTGGTGTATTTTAAATGCTATCTTCTTTAATTGTCTGGGGTTTATCTTAATCTTCATTCGCTTTCGTTTGAATTTGATTGTGATAGAGTTGTTTCATTAATGTGAATGAATTTTCTTTGAGCTATGAATTGTTCAGCATCTGCTGGCCAAGACTCTGTTTCAGGTGCAACCTTATTGAATCCCTCAACCACCGGAAAAGAAGAAACAGTTAAATGTCAATTTGTGACTCGTGAGGGAACTTATAAGCTATTTAAAGGTGATAATTGTAGAACCACTGTTGTTGGTTATACGCCGCAAACCAATACACCGGTTAAGTGTTCATTCAGTGGTGATTTAATTTGTTTCAATGCAGCCAAAGAGCTGTATGTTTGTAACTACAAAGGCATTAAAAATGCAACCGACCTCAATAATCCAATTGACAAAAGAAGTTATAAAGGACTATACCCAACATGTCATGATTTCAATGTATTTGCTGACAATGTACATTTACTGGTTGGTCTATCTGCTGGCCAGATTCAATTAATGGATCCAATCAAAAAAGAATTCTGTAAATTGTATAATGAGGAGAGAGTTATAGATAAGACAAAAGTGACTTGTATCAAATGGGTTCCTGGTTCTATGAATCTTTTCTTGGTATCACATAGCAGCGGACAATTATATGTTTATAAAGAGGATCTTCCTTGCGGATCAACAACACCACATTACCAGTTGTTTAAACAAGGGCAAGGTTTTGCCATCTACACTTGTAAGACGAAAAGCACTCGTAACCCTTTGTACCGCTGGGTTATCGGCGAGGGCTCAATCAACGAAATAGCATTTTCACCTTGCTCCAAATATCTTGCAACAGTTAGTCAGGATGGGTTTTCTGCGTGTTTTCAACTATGATACTATGGAACTTGTTGGACGAGTAAGAAGCTACTTTGGAGGTTTGTTATGTATTTGTTGGAGTCCAGATAGTAAATTTGTTGTTGTTGGCGGTGAAGATGATCTTGTTACAGTGTGGTCTTTACAAGAGAAAAGGGTGATTGCTCGAGGCCAGGGTCACAAATCTTGGGTTAATGTTGTCGCCTTTGATCCTTATACTACAACGGTTAGAGATGCTGTTGATAGTGCTAACGAAGCATTTGGTGAAGAAAGTGAAACACCAGCTACTAGATCGGAAAATATTAGCCATTCCTTGAATGATTCAAATCATTTACAGCATCACTCATCAACTAGCTCATCATCAACTATTCCATCATTGAATAGAAATCACTGTGGTTCTCCATCCATAGAGTTCAACAATCATTCGACTCACCTAACGTGTAATACTGTTAATAAATCACCAATCATCAACAGCAGTCGTAACTCACCTTCGTCAATTATCACTTCTTACCGATTTGGAATTGTTGGTCAAGACACTCAACTCTGTCTTTGGGAATTAACGGAAGACATTATTAAACAACCTGTTGGTCGATCGCGAACAAGTATTTTACTTCATAGTCCAACAAATGGGTCGCAACATCCTCTCAATTCTTCATCGAGTCATGTATCTAGTTCGGCACAGCAATCCGCTTATTGTTCCAATTTAACTTCTACCGATAAATGTCACAATACATTGTTACCATCCCAGACAGGAAACTGTTTACCCAATAATTGCAATTATTTGGATCCTGATGTTTACACTGATCATACAACTAACACAATATCTTCATCAACATCTTCTACTGGTAATAATAGTTTTACCAATAAACATGGTCAAACAAGGAAGGAACACAAAAAGAATTTTAGTCTCGCCTCGCGTAATAGTGATAAAAACAGTTTAAATAAAGCTAGTCATAGTAAACTGAACGACGATCCAATAAAACTTCTAGGAACCTCTATATGTCCTAGATTGGATGAAGTACCTCTTTTGGAACCTTTAATTTGCAAAAAGATTGCTCATGAAAGATTAACCGCTCTTGTATTTAAAGAAGATTTTTTTGTTACTGCTTGTCAAGAGGGTTATATATTTACCTGGGTTAGACCAAATAAATGGGAGAATATGCAAATTGCTCCCAGCCCTATTCCCAGTATAGATGAAGAAGCCGCATTGGTGGATGACAATGAATCAACTGTGGTGTGAAACTAAAGTATTGAAACAAACTCAACTTAATCGATTGCTATTCATCAGTTCTATTGGCGAGTTCACTGTTACCATCGAAAATATTATTAAGTGTTCATCAAAACCAATATCATGGCCGCTCATTTATTAATAAGAGCGATTTATGACTATCAAGCTTCTGATCTTAAAGTGTTACATTGTAAAGCTGGTAATCGATTCATCATAATCAAACAAACTGAACCTCGAGGTGATTGGCTGTATGTAGTTAACTGTCAAGGTAAACTTGGCTATATTCCAGCTAATTACACTGAACCAGACTCATTGGAGGACTCTAAACTTTTGGAGCTGATTGATACCATTATTTCGGTTCTGGATGCTGACCATAATGATCCAAAAATTATTACTATACGCCAAATCAACCATGCTCAAGTTAAATTAACTCAACTTCGATGTGAAGTGCTTAGCCAACTACAAAGCAAACCAGGAGCTGTTTCATCGAAAAAAATCACCACTAATCAGCCTAGTGATGCAAATTTTATTGAAGTGGTAAATACTAATGATCCTGATCCAAATTTGTATAAACTCGGAGAGAACGACAGTTCTGGTAATGTCCAGGAACATATTCTGGGCTATAATTGTGATTCAATTAATGTACAAAAACCAGTCATTAGCACATCTGAAGCTGGAATCCAAGTCGATTTGATTGAACAAACAACCAATGATCCAACAATTTTAGTTCAAGGTGAAACTACTCTTGATGAAATGGCAACAATTGAAATTGATGATTCTTTGGCAGCTGATCTTATTGAAAGAGTCAGAGTTTCTACAGAATTAAGTCATGGAATGTGTAAATTGACTATCGAGACTGTGATAAATTACTTACGAGAAAAAATGCCTATGATTGAGAAAACTATGACAAAGCTGATTGATAAATTGGAGGCTGTTGACCAATGTCCATCACCCTTAGTTATGAAAAACTCATCTGATTTAATAAAATTGAGAGAGTTATTCCATAAACTATGGATCTGTAAAGCAGATGAACAACAAAGAGGTTGGCCTATTCATGATGATGAAGAGATGGAATCAAGCTTGATTGAGATGGTTAAATTATTGGCCAATGCTAATCCAACTATCAGTCGAGAAGCAATGTTCTCGAACAATTGTGATAATGTTTACATGGTCATTAGCTATTTTCATGAGGAGACGAAAAAATCTTTAAAAATGCAACTTTACTCTGTTCTTATGGAAATAATTCGTCTAAATGATAATATGATTGAAGATAATTTCTTATCGACTGTTTTACCGGCTTCCTTGGCCAATGAAATGATAAATCATCGTGACGATATTGAAAGATGGTCTAAAGCGTCGATATTATTTACCTACGTTTTTGGATCTGGACAAAAACCTCCTATTAATTTGTATGAACATGTTAACGAAAAATATGTCAACAGTCAATTGGATTTAATTGAAGGTGAAGATATTGAAGGAAACAAGTTGGAACATAAAATACCATTAGAAATGTGTATTCCTCCAATTTTGGCATTCAATCTACATTTCGATTTAAATGAGAGTAATCTGGTCCTGAAAGCTATCAGAATGAGGTCTAATGTCAAATGTTTGATGGAAAATCTAGTCTCTTACTTGAACTGGGAAGAAGATCCAACTCTTTTAATCAATTATTTTGGTAAACCTATGAAAACCTGTGATCGACCCAATGCTGTTCATAAATTGTTAACCGAGGTTTTTGAAGATCCTGAACTTGCGAATCTCTTTTATTACAACGACGTCAGAGTTATGATCGATATATTAATCTCACATCTCAATAATATTCAAGACGAAGATGAAAATCGTTTCTCTTACCTCAAATTACTCTATAATATAATCAAAAATACTAATTACAAAGAGGAGCCACATAAACTTATCGAAGTCAACCAATGTATAGATGCAATCTATTCCCATGAGTCAAGTCCTGATAATGAAAAACGAATGGTCAGGATGATCAAAGAATTGTTAGAATGGTCTGGTGCCTTTGGGTCCATGGAAGTGTTTAATTTAGTTTACTTGATAGCCCACCTGATATTTAATTGAAAAATAAATTCAATTGTATCAATAAACTATGATTTCAAGAATAAGAATCCGAAGTAAATTTTTAAAGGGAAGATTTCGATTTAAGAAAGCCGCACAAATAAAATAACTTGATAGGACATCTACTTTCATTTTTTCAATGGTTTTTCTTCGATTTAAACAGTTTTAAAAATAAATTTAATGAACTGTTCATTATAATAAAAGCTAATAAACTGAAATAAATTATAATAGCTTATTTTATTCAAGCATACAAATCAACACTCAGTTTTTTTGTCAGCGACTTGCCCTCAAGATATGATTGTAACATTGATTATCAGAGAACAGCAGCCATAGATCGTACTTTCAGCAAATTGATAAATAAAGAATCAATAAGTAATTCAATTAGCAACTAAATTTGTGAGACAAAATGATTTGACTCTAAATTGATACAAGATATCGAGAATGTAAACTAATTTTTATTGCATTCATAGATGGCTCCATTGATCTAAACCGCGAAACTTATCATTTACAAATCAGCTGATAAAAAACAGCTTAAATTTTAAAGATGACCAAATTTCATTTAAATAATTTCAAATGATGACTATGATGACCTTTGTGTTATGATTTTATTTACTTTCATCTAGTCTAAACGTTTTTCTATTTCCATTCATCAAATTAATCGTCAAAGAGTAAGGAAGAACCTTACTCTTGGTTTCTATCCAACATCAATTTTATGAGTGTTCATCTTTAAACTACTCTGTTCTCATTTGTATTTCTTTTTAACCATCTTTAGTGATCTTATATTTTCAAATTTTCTTCTCGTATCTCAAACACGATGAATTTTCAACATTATATCTATTTGGTCAGTGAACATATCAACAATAAACGTGGTGTTCCCTTGTCTCGCCTATTAACCTATCAAGACACCGATCATGCTACCAATGAAGCAATTATGAACGAGGTGAATCAAAATTATGTCAACAACCATGTTCATCCAAATTGGTCACAAATTATTTTTGGTCATATCCATTGTTGTTTTCTTCTGGCTAATGGGGACTATATTTATGCTTATAAAGAACAGGCTAACTGCGTCGGTATGTTAAGTAAAGCATTGGCCACCATGAAAGAAGAAAATTGGATGGTTCCAGTTATTTGTGTAATGGCTCGTGATTTAAGGTTATTAGCAATTGCTGCTGACATTCAAAATGGTCATAAAAATTCTGGAAAATCAAGAGATGGGCTTTACATTCCTAACGAGTATTTGGAAAAGGCAGCTGAGCCTCTGATGTCAATGTTTCGAGCTGTTGCCAATGATTGCAGAACTACTATGGAAAAGTCAAAAAGAATAGCCATGATGAATCTTGTTAATCAATTATTCAAGATTTACTTTCGTGTGAATAAACTGCATTTATGTAAGCCATTGATCCGAGCTTTGGATAATGCCAATATCATGACGTACTTCACCAAAGCCCAAAAAGTTACCTACTTTTATTATCTTGGCATGAAGCACATGTTCGATTCTGACTACAAAAATGCTGATAAAATGTTATCATTTTCATTTGCAAATTGTCATTCCAGTTCTCGCAAGAACAAAAGACTCGTCTTAATTTTTCTGATACCCGTAAAAATGCTTTTAGGTGTCATGCCAACACAAAAACTACTGGAGAAATACAACCTTATGCCATTCGCACCAGTAACCCAAGCTGTTAAAGAAGGTAACTTAAATGCTCTGGATAATGCTCTGGAAACATACTCTGACTTTTTCTGGAAATATGGCATTTATCTTATCTTAGATAAACTAAAGATTATTGCTTATAGGAATGTTTTCAAGAAAGTTTGCCTTATACTCAAAACTCATCAAGTCCCTATTGAATCCTTTCGACATGTTCTTCAATTTTTAAGAAATGAAAACGTTTCTATTGAAGAGGTTAATTGTATTTTGGCTAACCTTATTTATGAAGGTAAAATTAAGGGATATATTTCCCTGGCTCATCAAAAACTAGTAATTTCCAAGCAAAATCCTTTCCCGCCTTTAACTCAATTGTCATAAGAGAAATGATCAACTTTGCCGAGTAATAAAGAACCACAATTTTAAAAAACTACAGCTGCCAGTGATTTATTTTTATCTTCAATTATCAATTTATCACAAACATATTGGTGCTGGATTATTATCGAAGATAAGATTAAATGCTTGACAGATGTCAACAATCAAAAAAAATATTCGATACAATTAAAGGATATCTTCGTCTCTCAAATACTCTCCGATATCTGCTTGATGGAAACAAACTATTGTCATTGGATCGGCTCTTCTGCAATCACTGGTTGACTTGGCTGTTGTCCCGAAACCCTAAAAAGAAGAAAAAATTTGATCGGTAATGAGGATACTGACTATTATAAAAATGAAAAAATATGAGTACAAAATACACAAAATGTACTTACCAAAGGTACTTCAGACATTGAAAAAACTACAACTCCTTGATATTGAGGTGTGTTTTCTGTTATTCTGCCTAGTCCTGACTTTAAAACATGATTACCATAAAGGAATGATTGTTCAGCGGAAGGTTTTAGCCATACTTTGAACTAAAGATGGAGAGAAGAGAAATATATTGTCATAACTCAAGTAATTCGTTGGTTTACAAAAATAAACTTACCTTAGCATAAGGTGCCAAATAATCCAAAGCAGTTATTGTAAGACGAAATTTTTGACTCGATGTGAATTTACCAAAACAAGATCCGAAAGATATTAAATTTTCACGACTTATACTTGCAGCCTTTTTCATCAACTTTTCCGAACAATAATAAACTCTATTTTTATGTAATCGAAAACAATAGGTATCATCAGATCGGTTAATCAATAAACTAGTGTTTTCACCAATATACTTGACAAGTTTACCGAAAACTTGTTTCATCTCTTCGTCTGTTAAAGGTCTCATTTTTGAACAAACACTAAATTAAATGGTAATAATAAATAAATGAAAAAAAACACTGCGTGGAAATTTAAATCTGATTTTGATTCAGAAGCAAAGTGCAAGCACAAACCACATGGCACAAACATAAACATATCGATAATTTCGATATATCGAGATATTATTGGTGATAAAACCAATGTAATTTACCAATTCAAAAATACCAATGTAATTGTTCAATATAACCCAAAAATAGAAAAATTTCACAAACAAATTTGGTTCTTTTATTGAAAGAATGAAAATTAATCGATTTTAACGGTAAACAATGATTTAACAACAATTAGTTAACATAAAAATTGTCTTTAAAATCCTTTAGCCAAGGATATTAAACTTGGTCAGTTGTGGTCAGTTGCCATGACAGGATGCCAGTTGCCATTTATAACAATCCAAATTCTTCTTCTATTAACAGAAACGCTCTTCGATCATTTTTCAGTGACAGTGTTAATAGTGACATGGAGTTAAATGAAGGACAAAGGAAACATTTAGAAGATGAAGTTGCCCAGGAAAAGGACAGATATCTTCGAATGGATGTACAGTCGAAACGAAAATTTTATTCATGTGGCAATAAATATGTAGATCTTTCCAGTATCACATCCTGGACATTATATGCTCTTGCTAACCATATTGCTGGGGAATCGAATGGTCCATGGCAATACAACGAAACTATCAACAATAAGTATGTAATCATTAACAAATTTATCAATTTTTAGACTCTGAGCTAGCAGCAAGTCGCATCCTTGACCTGTGTTCTAATGTTTACTTGAGTTTATGCTTTCTATCTTCAGAGTTTCCTTATTCATCGGAGATATTACAAATCTTGAAATCGACTGTATTGTTAATGCTGCCAATAAAAAGTTAGCTGGTGGAGGTGGTGTTGATGGGGCTATCCACAAAGCAGCTGGTATGGAATCATTAAAAAAAGCTTGTAAATTACTTGGTGGCTGTGAAACTGGTGATGCTAAAATCACTGGAGGATACAAATTGCCAGCTAGATGTAAGATATCAGCGCTAAGTGATTGTGTTTTTTATCGAATCTTTGAATCTAAAAATTTGATATTTATCTACATAATCACAGCTGTGTCTATTGAGTCTATTTTAATTTATTGAATACGATCTATCTCGTTTTTATTAACAGATATAATTCATACTGTTGGACCGGTTGGTGAAAAGCCCGACTTACTGAAGAGTTGTTATACTAAATGTTTAGACCTAATGAAAAGTCACAACTTAAAAAGCATTGCGTTTCCCTGTATTTCAACCGGAGTTTACCGCTATCCAAATGAGCACGCAGCTCAAGTTGCTTGTAGTTCGGTTAGAGAATGGCTTGATCGGGAACCTGAATATGTTAAAACAATAGACCGAGTCATCTTCTGTCTATTTATGGAGGTTGATATCAAAGCTTATAAAAATACGATGGCCACTTACTTTCCAACATGCGATAAAATTTCAAATAACTAATGAAAACTTGTGTTGCCTAAATGCCGCTGTTCCTAAAATAAATCAATTGTAAATCACCTTTCCTCTCTTGATAATGCATCAGTAAATTTAAATTTTTATAAAAACAAAATTGTCAAAAACAATTTAATGTTCACAATTAGCCGAGGCTCTGTGAGGAGGAAAAACGTGTTTAATCAGATCAAAGTTGAATGCGAATTTAACAGATATGTTACTGGTGAAATTATTCTTTGATCACGAGTTTCAAATTAATGTATTCAACTGACGTGTTGAATTTAAACATACATAATAAATTATAGTTCAACTAACTTAGTTAAAATAGAATAAATTACAATTTTGTTTGATTGAAGGTTCCTTTTTTTGTATCTGCCCTTGGTAGCGTTAAAAGTGATCTTGTAGACAAAGAACAACTTGAATCGTTCTTTGCATGAAATAATGGTCCACTTTAAAATCTAAGGATTTTCTCTCTCATTAAGGTAGTGAGAAATAAACAGGAAGAATTCACAATTGAAATTCATAAAATAATTATGATCTATTTTCTTTGGTTCACTTGGCTTGGAGGTTTTTGTGTTTTATAAGATAAATTTTCTTTTGATCAAATTGATTGCCAGTAGAGTTTCCTTAATTGAATTTAGTTATGAATCTTTCAATCCATTGACCATCAATGGATTCAGCTTGTTCATATTAGATCAATGTCTGTTCAGGTAATTGAATCAAGACATGGACAAAATCATTTTCAAACAAATTTCATCATGAACAAGTTGATAAGTGATTGAAAGAGTTTAGAATCTCTTCGATTCTTTCCTTAAGAACGGTTAATTCCATTGTCTTCTTTTCAAGTAGATTCACAAGCCTTTTGATCTCCTTTCGCAACTCTATTTGCTTTAATTGCACTTGATTAAAATCACTATGGAAACAAATAGAGAAAAGATTTAATATTAGAGAAAAAAAATTAATAATGAAATTGTTTCAATGAAGCTTTACTTACTTGGCTTCTGTGTTTTGTTGAAGTGTTAATAACTCACTGTGTACTTGCTCGACTCGATAAAGGAAAATCAAAGCAGATAAGAAAAGCATAACTAGAAGAGTTGTCGTCATTAAAAGTAAACGCGTCGTATCTGTTATTTGATTCCTGAAAAGAAAAACAATTATTAGTATCAAAATTATCATTGTTTGAAATTGATTAAAATCACCATAAGAGTTGTTGGCAAGGTTGGATAAAAGTGATTAGCCAATTTTTAGTTTTGATAATCAATCTTGATCCATATGATTTTTGTGGTTTGCTTTTCGCTTCATTGATTAAATTTTTACTCGAGTCTTGGAAGATTGCTGATGTATCACGGTTAGCCTCAGAATCTGATCCACTGGAATCGGTTTCTTGATGAGTTGATGACAGTATTTGTTGTATGGAGGGGATCTCAGAAGAGACTAATTTAATTGCTTCAGGAAGCGCAGGTTTTATCTTTGCAAAAATCAAAGATGATTGATTGTTATTTGTTAATGATTCTTCTGTCATTGATGCGGCTGATTCAGCTTCTTCTATGTCTTCTTCTCTTTCACCATTTTCGGGTTTCTCAATTAAAATGTCTGATTCACATTGAATAATCTTGTCTAGTTGCATGACCGGAGAAAAGTAGGGCAAAGAGACGACTTGAATCAACGTCGATTTCCATACTTCTTGCATTAGTCTGAAAGTCGATTCTCGGGATAAAAGCGATCCAAAGACATACTGAAAAAAAAGAAACAGAAATAATTTAGAAACAATTTTAGAAACAAAAATTTATCAAATTAAAATGCTGTTCTATTTATTACTGAATCTCATCACAAGCGAAGAGCAATCTCTGATCGAGTCATCAGAATTTAAATGTCTGATCCTAATAATGATATACATGTAAACTAAATATTGACCATCACATGCATTAAATATAGACTTTGAAAGCTATGAGGTAGTAAGCTTATTAATAATTGATTGTTATATGTGAGCAAAGGTAAATTAATTGGGAATTTACTAAAAATGACAGTCTTCTGACATTTTGATATTATTTAGCATATCAAGTATTTATAAATATGAGTATCTATTGAAACATAATCGCGTCACCTTGAAAGCTTCACATTCCTTCGAATAAATTCATTATTGAGTTTTCCTACAGAGGCGGTTGTTGATTTTGTGTAATTAAATAGTCAACGTTAACCAGTGAATTGCTGTGGTTTAGAAGTATAACTTCCAGGTTCGTTAAGTAAAATATCTCTTGTTTGTTTGTTTGCAAGCTTGTTTGGTTAACAAGATAACTCAGATCTCGATGCATTTGATTTTATGCAATTTTTATCATGCAAATGATTTTTTTATAACTAATGAAAGAAATTTCTGTTTCTAAAAATAATTTCGACCAACTTTGAAAAATTGGCCATTTTGCTCATGTTAGTCAATGGGATAATTTATCAACTTTGAATGGGAATATCCCGAGAATACATTGATAGAGATATTGATTGATATAAAAAATTGCATAAACCAAACGCATCGAGATCTAAAGCTAGAAATTTTAAAAGGTTAACCAAACTAAATTTGTACCTTTTCTCTATCAAATGGTGTTGATCTGAGATATTTTACTTAACGGGCTTGAAATGTTTCATTTTGACACTCCGTATACATGAAAGAAATACTCAGCTAAACTATGAGCTGATTATTGCTTAAATGACAACAAAAGGGAGAGAGGCAATGAGTGAAAAAGGAAACGAATCAAATGAATTCAGGATTGAATCTTAAATTAACCAGAATTAGAAGGCTATACATAACATTCTCATTGGATATGAAGCATGTAATTATGTCAATTAAATACAATAGCATGTTCACCATGATCTGTAATCAGCACCCAACCATTAATTGATAAAACTAACCCTCTTGATTGTGACCTGAACAACAAGGTTACAATGAGCTGAGGGTAAGCTACTCCGAATTGTTATCAAACACACATCAAGGAAAATCTTCAGACGGTGACAATTGCCACACTAAAGGATGCTTCTTGAAAGTACAAAATGTATTTATACGCAGTGTTGATCCAAGATAAGCATGATTTACACTTGACATGATTCTTTTTGTTGTTTAAAAGCTATTAGAAGTAAATGAGCCCAAACTGAAGTCAATACAATCAGTACAATCAGTTTACCTTGGTTTGATCTGTGCAGATACCCACTGCATTTGGGAATATTTTGGCAGTTTTTTCCTTGGTCACTGAGATCACATCACACATAGGAATCAATAACTAGAAAAGAAAAAAAAATTCATTAGATTAATTGGTACAAACTAAATCACTCATATGGTTAAGATCAATGGAAGCCAAAAAAGAGCTTATAACTTACTTGAGTTTTATAACCAAGAATATTAGAGTAGAATGCGAAATAGTTTTCACTTATATAAAGATAACCTTGTAACAATATATCCGCTACCAATGCACAAGAATACCCTAGAAAGCAAAAGCAAATTAATTAATATAAATGCAAGTATAAAATAGTAACATTATTTAGTAAGGAACGAGAAAAAAGCACAAATATAAATATGACTTACAATCGATAAGCTTTTCATGTTGATCGACGGCAGGGAACCTTCTGTGGAAGCGCCTTTGGTGACTACGACTATATTGTCGAAGTGGATGACCATCTGAGTTAACAATTGTAGGTGAAGATGAGATAGAATATATTTGAGAATTACTAACAGGAGATGAGATGGATGAAGATGGAGATGTAGAAGCTATTGTTGGTGTTAATGTTGATGAAGTTGTACTGGCCATTGATATTTGATTGGAAACCAATGAAGTATGTGATGATGAAAATGAGTCGTTTAATTTGGAAGATGATGATTTTTTTTGTTCAGATCCTTTGTTTGCTTTGAAAGATGTTTTCTCTTTACCTGGTCCATCTTTGTTGTTAAAATTAGCCAGTGAGGTAACCGATGGAACTGATGGAAATGAGTATGAGGAAGATAATCCATAACTTTTTGTAGATGCAGAGCCAATTCTCATTTTATCAAAAACATATTCTTCAGAATCAAAAATATCGACATCGGTTATCGATGAACTAGTGGTATTGGTGTTTACCATGGTAGATGTTGAGGCTACTACTGAAGTAGATGAGGCAGATGTTGTTGTCAATGAAAAAGATGAACTTGGCGGTGATGTTGTTGCAGTAGATGATGATGGAGATGAAATTTGATTTGTTGGCACCATGATGATACAATTGTTACCTTTTGTTTTCTTGTGTTGATCTCAAAAGGGTTTTTTGAAGCAATTTTTTAACATTAAGCCAGACATTAAGCTTTGAGTTGACCTCAAATGATGATGTCACACACAAAAAGGATCACATAGTAACTCTATACATGTAAGTACTTTCATTGTCTCAAGAGTAACATTAAAAGACAATTATTTGAACAATTAGTTTTTATACTGTTGATAAAGAAACATGATTATAAGTGAGAGAAAAAAAACAATCAAACAAACTCCTCTTTGAATGCACCCATAACTAAGGATAAGAGTTTCCAATGAATCAGGCTGACTCAGAATGTACTTGCAAATACAGCTGATGTAATGAGCAGTGAAACCAAGGGTCCGGGATAAAAGACAAAAAGGCAAAACGAAGGCAAAAGAGGGCAAAAGTGGGCAAAAGAAGGCAAAAGAAGACAAAAATATAAAATAAAGTCACTTTTTAGTTAAGTAATGAATAATATCGTATTTGTATTATAATCACAATAAGGATAAATTAATGAAATTATTGAATATTAAACTTGAGGCTCTGTTTGGTGTCAGCCACTGAAATCAGCTGGAAGCTCAATGGTAGTGATGTTGGTTAGGTTTATAGCAAATATTCAATAAAATCAGTTGTTATTATAATCAAATATAAATCACTTTTTCATCAAACTCTAAATATTTTTTATGTTAGACTACCTAAGACGCTTTATTACGAGAGTTTAGCCATCTTTTGCCCTCTTTTGCCCTTTTTTGCCTTTTTGCCCAGTTTTTGCTCTTTTTGTCTTTTATCCCGGACCGAAACCAAGTGAGATGTAGTTATGAGAAGGGAAAAAAGTGAGTACTTTTATGAAAGCAAAAAGAGTCAAAGTAAAAAATCACATGAAGTTGAACGTTGAATGTAAAAGTTACCAAATTGATATTTTAAGTTGCATGTTTTAATTAAACATAAGACAAAAACTTTGGTTTTAAATTTGGATAGTAAACAAGGTATGGATGTTAATTGAATCAGTTGAGAGATCGTTTATGATAAACATTTTTCTGAAAATATGAAAGGAAAGAATTTTTTGTACAACTTTTAAGCCAGAATTTAATTATGCATCAGATGATTTAACAACCTTCGGTGTTTTACTTGGTGAACTAGTGACATGGGTCAATCCTTTGGATGCATTAACACGTCTTTTCATTCCTTGTTTCATATTACTTATAGCTTTCTTTTTTAAATTTTCCGATAAGCTATTGAGTTCTTCACTGAATGTCCTGATGGTTCTCTTTAGTGTTTCGATATCTTCCTCGTCCCATTTATCTCTGTTGAGTAGAAAGAAAAATATCACATCAAGATTAGTTTTGGATTTCCTTTATTAAAGTAAATAGTTGATAGAGCTTCGATAAAATATCGAACTGATGCTTAGGTAAGAGCTTATACACTTTGTTAGCTAACAAAATTTATCAGTAGACAGCTTATCAAACCAAGGTATGTTAACATATGGGTTAATGCAGCAATTGTGAGAGTAAAAACAATGAATATATAGACAGAGAGGCAAAGGAGAAATAAATTAATTGAAGGAAAATAAACACTTACACAGAAAGATCTTCCTCTTGTTTATCAAATGAACTAGTTAACTCGCCCAATTTGATGAACGCTTGTCCAGCAAACTTGAATATTTCCGCAACTTTATCTCCTGCTGTTAATGACATTTTTGTACACAATAAATTACAATTATAATGATAAATAAAACCAAAGAATGGAATACCAAAAATTACGAGAAAAATCAAAGCTAAGATTTTAAAAGTAGCATCTACAAAGCAAAACCAATCACATTGAAGCAACACTTGCAAGCAGCCAGTCAACATTGGA
Organism: Tetranychus urticae; assembly: GCF_039701765.1. Classification (NCBI taxonomy): domain Eukaryota; kingdom Metazoa; phylum Arthropoda; class Arachnida; order Trombidiformes; family Tetranychidae; genus Tetranychus; species Tetranychus urticae. The sequence continues at coordinate 3,239,023 of NC_142959.1, forward strand.
GGCGCTCCATTCAAATTTTAATGCAGACAAATAAAAACTAAATTTTCTTACAAAATTAATCATTAAACACTCAGAAAAAATTGAAACAATGAACATAAAAAGAATGGATCAGTTCAAGTTGTGAATGGAATGACCCACAGAATTGGAAAGAAACAAAATAACCAATGTTTTCATCAATGTACGTTTCAAAATTAACAAAAGCAACATCAATAAATAGCTTCCAAGTCCCTTGAATGTTTCAAATTATCTGTGAAAATGGTTTCATACAAAAGATACAAATAAAGATACAAATAAAGATACAAATAAAGAAGAGTTGACGTTTCTTAGTCTATTTTGATTAACAAAATTCATAAATTATTATTTACTAAAGCTAATATCTGTGCCCGGTTAGCTCAGTCGGTAGAGCGTTAGGCTTTTAACCTAACGGCCCAGGGTTCGAGCCCCTGACCGGGCGACACACACTTTTTGTCGTTTTTGCCTGTGAAATGAATCAAACATTTGCTTCATCAAAATGTCAATGTGATTAAATTGTGTTCAAACTATGACAAGTAATGAAAGCAATAATTTTGATCTCAACATTCAAAATGTTTTATCATTTTCTTTTACTGCCATCTATTGGGTAATATTAATTTCATTATGTGTCGACCTGTCGTTTAAATAGATTTATAGAGCATTTTTGTACAATGATTGTCGTCGAAATGACATTTTACCTTTAAGTCATCCTGATGAACTTGTTAGCTGTGGTCATTTTTTTCAATTTGGTTAGCTTTTGATTGTCTAATTAGTAACATTTTTGGTTAATTTTCTTTATTTAAGTGTAATAATAGCTTCTTTTGATGTCTATTTTGCGAGCAAATTCAAGTATGTGAGTGAAGAGAGAAACTTGCTTAGCTTGCGCGTTTCATTGAATAATTTTGTTCAATTCTAGCTGCGTTAGCTTGTTAGCTTAGGTGATTATAAAATGTTTAATTTAACTTTTTTATTTTCTTTCATTTAATTGTGTGTCTATTTCATTTTACCTTTAACCCAGTGTAGTAAAATTTAATTCCGTTTAACCTAGTGTAAATTTATTATTATACATATTATATAAATATATATTGATAAAAAAAAATGTTACTCTGTGGAGGTGATGTTTTAACTGAAAGACAGTTACATCGGTTAAATGAGCATAAATACAGGTCTGCAGGTAATACACTGTTGGATCCTGTGATGCAAAAATTTTGGAATTGGTTCACAAAAAGATTGCCCCTTTGGTTGGCACCAAATCTTATGACTCTTGTTGGTTTATGTGTTAACGCTTTAACAACCGTTGTATTAATACTATATTCACCTGATGGTAAACAACCTGTAAGTTGTTTTTCTCTTGCTCTTCTATTTAGTCATCTTTCTTTAAACAGCTCTAAATATCATGTGTTCTGTGCTATTATAGAGGTGTTTTTTTCAATCTAGATACATTTATAACCTCATTAAAATGTTTTTCTCTCGTTTTCTATTTTTCAGATACCTGGCTGGGCTCTAATATTTTTTGCAATTGGACTATTTATTTACCAAACATTAGATGCAACTGACGGTAAACAAGCGCGTCGTACTGGCACAAGCTCACCTTTGGGTGAATTATTTGACCACGGCTGTGATTCAATTTCAACTGTCCTTGCTTCAATTGCTACATGTTTAACCTTTCAACTGGGCTATTATCCAGGATGGATGTTTTATCAATGCATTGCTGCATCCTTTTTATTTTATCTTGCTCATTGGCAAACATATGTTTCTGCGACTTTAAAATTTGGAAGATTTGACGTTACTGAAGTTCAATTTTCAATTATGTTCTTTAATATTTTGACTGCTTGCACAAGCCAAGACTTTTGGGCATCCACAGTAAGTAATACTCTTTTCTAAGTGTTTCAGATAGATTCATTTCTGCTACTATTAATTGGAAATATATTACATGTTAACATTTTTATTGAGTCTTAACATTAGCTTAACATTTACATTCAAGGGCAATACTGTATAGTTATGGCTTCATACAATATTCGTCTTTTTAAGTTATTTGATTGGTTTTCTTAGTTTCTTACAAATCTGTCAACTTTAATGCAGAATTTTATTGCAACCACTTCAATAATTAAGCCTACGTCATTCAATGTCAACTCTTATTTCTTTCCTAACCATCATTTGGTTCTTCTCCCTTTCTTTTTTTCTGTTAAGGTACCTGGTTTGAACATGGAGCTAAAAATACTACCAGCAATTGCTATAGCCATTGCCCATGCAATTGTTGCTTTCAATAATTTTTCTGTAATCTTAGCTGGTGGAGTAGGAAAAAATGGATCAACTGTTGCGGTAAGTTGAATCTAAGGTGACAGTTAATTGGCATTTCTCTTGAAAACCAGATATCCTTACTTTCTTTTTTATTTGTTTCTGCACTTAATTTAATTTCTGTTCTCCTTTTCCTGTTTTATTGAAACTTTCAGGGAACCAGCGTTCTATCACCTTGTATACCTATCGCAATTGTGATTGTACCTGCCTTCATAATCTATCAGAAATCATCGCCTCATCTTTTTGAAGAACATCCATGTCTTTATCTAATTACTTTTGGTCTTATCATTGCTAAAGTAACCAACAGACTTGTGGTATGAACATCTTACAATGTTATTGGCACTAACCACGTGTGTTGCCGTCACTATTACAATCTTCTGATTTTTCAATATCTCTTTCATGTCAGGTTGCTCATATGACGAAAAGTGAAATGGATTATTTAGATACCGTTCTAATTGGTCCAGCAATGCTTTTCCTGAATCAATATTTTAATAATTTTCTTCCTGAATATTTTGTCCTTTGGCTGGCATTGGTACGTTCAAAGAGTTTAACAAACTCAAATTTTACAAAATTCTCATAAACTGTGTCTTTTTTCCTTTAGATTTATACTTTGGCTGATCTCATACATTATGCTGTAGTAATTTGTCGACAAATTTCTAGCTACCTCCACATAAACGTTCTGACGATCGCACCAAACTCTCCATCCTGGAATGCCCAGAAAAGTGATAAGCATAACAAAGGCTCATTAAATGGTAGGGATAAAAAATATAATCTACGACAAGGGCGGCATCAGTGAGAAGAGATTTTAACAAATAAAAAGATGATCGTTAAGAAGATGAAAAAATTCAGTTCTGAAAAAGTAAAGAAATAAGATGAAGTCGGAATAGGATTCAAAACAAAAACCATTTGAATAGGATTTTTTTGTAATGCCTTCAACCCAATCTAAGTCATTGTCATATTTAATTTTCTCCTTTCATTTAATTTGCATTAAGATTAAATAAGATTCAGAAAAGAGATTGAAAATTACTATACACACACCACATTTACGATTTTTTGTTTCCTCTTTTTTTGTTGACTATTCAGAAATCCTATTCAAAATGCTTAGCTATTTATAAATTCAATTTCAATTTTAACATTCTTCCATCGACATTAATCAATCACTTGATATGTCTCTTTGTATGTGTGTTTATCAGAAAAAAAGGGTTTAATTAACATTAACAGACTTCAATTTCTTTGCTTTTCCTGTTATTCTGTCAAACGTTTTTGTCAAACTCAACAGAAAAAAAATACAAACAAAACACACCATTTTGTTAACCAAATTGATAATCAAATAATAGGCAACTACAAAAAAATCAACTATCAAATTCGTCTGCTTATTTCTCGCTTCAATCCTATTAATATTCAACCATTTGTTCGCCAATTCCTTACAAATCGACGTAAACCCAGCAAAAGAGCAAAATACCAACATTCAATCTGAATAATCCATGTTTGTTAATGCAAAAAAGTATGATATAAATCTATGGTATTAAAAACTAATAAAAAGGCTAAAAATATCAAAAACAAATCAACCTAATAAACAACTGCCATATAGACGCGTATAGTGTAGCCTATTTTCACCTTCAATTGAAACGGATTTTAGAAACACTCATTCGTGAATCGATAGTGAAAAAAAAACTGCTTAAATGTGGAGATTGAAAGTGCCACATACGCGTCCATACGGTTATTGTATTGATTGTTTTCACATTTTAACAAATTCAGTCGACTCTTTTTTTGTTGCTTTTTCAATCTTGTTTTTTGCCTCCTTTTTCATCTTCATTATTTCATAATGAATATTGATTACTTTTGCTACTATTAGCACTTTTTGTTTGTATCACAGTTTGTTGTAAGTCAGGAATATTCTGTTTCTTTTTCAGAGCAAAGCTCAGGAGATTCCGCATCAGTGTTAATACCTCTTTTTGAGAATGATCTCGTGGAGGATGAAGATGATGATGATAATGTTATTATTGATCAAGATAAACGAGTTGGTGAGCAAGATGATGATGATTTGAATGCACCCAACGAACGGTCAAATCAACTGTATCCATGATCTTCAGCCAAATGCTTATTGCCTACTAAATTAGCAAGCAGCTGATTGTAAAATTGTAAATTGTTAATAATAAGTGTTCAATTCAATCTTATTTATATAAATTGATCTGCTGTTTTTGCTTGACCAACCAAGAACACATCTACGCTCCCACTCAAACATCACAATTTAAAGTTGAATTACGAGCCAAGCAAGAAGTTAACTAGGAGAGATGAGAAATTAATTCAATTGAAATACAACAACCAATGTGATTATAATCAAGGAATCGCCATCTAGAGTTGGCTTTTTTGTTAATCTGTTTCTCCGCCATTTACAGTAGTCAACGTAAATCGATCACCATTATAAATATCAACTTATCCTTCAATCTTCAATCTTCGCAACCAACATCTTCACCTCTTTGTAAATACTCTTGTGAATCACCTTTTGATTCATTATCATCTTTTCATCTATTTTTTGGAGTCTTCACATTATTACAAGTTGAAGAGGACATTTCTAGAGAGTTAGAAGATTATCAAATTATCATGATAATCAATAGAGATGATTTTTCAATCGTGATAATGAACTTATACCTTTAATGCCTATTTTCATTATTAACCCAAAAGTAGTGTGATATTAACTTTCTTTTTTTTTGATTAGCAGCAAAATTTTTGTTACTAATTTAATTTTGTTTTTAATGCAAATAAGATCTGAATTTATAACAAACAAAAAAATTCAACCTTAACTCATATTTTCGAATCTCTTTCAATTTTATATTGACTTTGAATTCTGTTGTATAAATGAATAACCGCTGTGTAAGGCCTTGTGTAAGCCAAGCCAGCTTTAAATCAAAGTATTTCATGTCAGCTTATTAAAGATTAATCTATTTGATTATTTGAGTGAAGAAAAGACAAGTTAACTAATAAGATTGTCAACAATCAAATTTAATCATTGCAAGGTTCTTGAAATGATGACGATGGCGATCATAATAATAATTGTAAACAAGCTGGTGATGTAATTTTAATAGGTTTTACTTTGATGGTGAAGCAAGGGAACCCTTTTCACAATTGTTAGCACTTTCATTTCAGCAGGCAAACCAAATTAATTGATTTCAATCAGCTTTTGTCATTGATCATCATTTTCAGTGTATATTACTTTTTACATGTAAACACATTCTTGAGAATTTAGTGCTTTATCATGTTATAGCCAGCACTATCTGATATCATTTGAGTTGAAGATAATCGCCAAGTTTTTGCCGTCAGAAGATCAAATGTAATCAGAAGGATTGCGAATTAGTATCAATTTTTTATTACTAAAGGTAAGTACAAATGTGAGACCATTTCAAGTGAATTAAAGCAATTGTTATTTGAGTTTATTAAGGCAATAAGCTAAATCTGGATTGTAAAAAAATAACATTTCGTGGATATTGGAAAAATCATGGAATCAAAAATTACAGATGAAATGTACAGAGTTGATTGTAACTGTAATTTCTCATTCTCAGCTATTTTCATTCCTCTAGATTGAGTTTATATTGCAATTTGGGTTAAAATGACAGTCAACCCTCTCAAAGTTAGACGTTTCTAAGGCAATAGTCCAGACAAAATTGCCAGTATCGAAGCTGATGAATTAGTCTTCGGCTAAAATACTTGACAGCAAAATGGGACTTTAGTTATTCTCATGAAGTCTAACTTAGAGAGGGTTGACTGTGATTGTGACGAAAGTATGAAAAAAAATGGATGCTAGTAATGGATTGACCGAGTCTTGTGGTATGTTATACATTCATCAATTTCATCTGGTCTGCTTCGTCTAAGATCCCATAGGTAGAAGTCAACTATTACTGAAGTGGCTGGAATGGGCAACGTAACATTATTTATTTCGGCTAGACGGACAACTCCATTTTTAATTTGTTCAACGGCATGAATGGATACACCTCTGATTTCAACTTCATCTGGATCACCATATTTAAATTTTTCTCCTGCCGACAATCTTCTGAGTAACTCATCTCTGTAATTGATCACGCCTAAATAGTATAAACACTGAGGAACTCTGAAAAAAGTGAACGCAAAATATTAATCAAAGGTCAGATAACTATTAATAGCAGGTTGGTCTTTAATTACTCACCTGTAATCAGCAAACATTGTAATATCTTGAATGTCATCAAATTTGCCCAAACCTTTACCTTCATGGCAAGCATAAATATCACCAATCAAAAGTTGAGCTCGTTTGTAAAAACCAACTGAAAAAAAGGAAAAAAAAATAGATTTATAATTGGACTCTTAGCAACAATTAAACAATAAATTTTATCTTTTTCCTTGAAATTTAATATAGATTAAGTAATCTTGGATTCAATGCCGAATAAAAAGGATTAAAACAATATAGTAAAGATTAATAAAAGCTAGCTTAGTTCTGTTCAGTTCAGCTGATAAATATTGTGACAGTTAAATCTTAATAATATGGCAGCACAAATACTCGAGATTAGGTAAGTGAAGCGATTGAACGATGAAAAATACTTACTGGACTCTCCATTGTAAAGAAGTTCGTCTCTAAACGAAGGAAAATATTCATGCACCATTTTGAGCAAGGTTTTAGCACTATTTTTGGCTTTTATAACCATGGAAACAAAAGTATTACTGAATTTCTAGATGAATGGAATTTAAAAGATTAGATTTGATTGTTTAAATTAGATGAATGGGATACAAATGGAGGTGAAAAGGTAGCTTTCAAATTACCTTAACTAAAACTGAGCCATTCTCTCTCATTATGGCATGTCTTTCCTCCAACAAAGGCAAATCCATTGGTTCATTAGGTTTACCCTTTCTATGAGCGGCAAATATTCTTTTAACTTGATCTAAACTTAAATTGGAATAGTAATCTGGATTGCACATTGGAATACCTTGATCAAGTGCTCGATTAATGATTGCACATAAAGCCCAATAGCCAGTATACTCGATATCTTTGTATGTCACACCAAACTCTTTATCTTCGTCCGGCCAGAAGGAAAAGTTAAGTGAGTCAACTAAAAAAATCCAATTAACGGCGAAATCAGTGGGTTCCTTAGGGTGTAATTCATGTTCCCTCCACATTCCCAGAGTGTATTCACCTCTTATCAAAGCCGTATAAATCTTCAAAACAGGTAACACAAAATTAGAAAACATTAATTAGAAGTTTATGTAAAATGATTTCGATAACTCGGTTAACATACCTCTGTTGCCATTCGGTGTACACCTTCGTAATTAATATGAACATTTTTTGAGATCTTGGCGAGGAATTCAGCAGTTTCTTTAGGATTTATTACCTTATTAGGCATGATTACAATTGATTAAATGGGAGAACGGTTTGATGATTTTAAAAAATTAACTGTACACTAGAAATGAGAAAAGGAAACTGAAGCAGTTATTATAAGGACAAGTAGAGTTAAAGAGCAACAAGAGATTACACAAGGAGGTAAGGTGCTGATAATGAGATAAGGGCAAACTCTTCCCCACTCTGAAGATGGAGCTGACGAAAGGTAAAAAGGAAAAGGAAAAGTAACATTTTTTTATGTTTATTTACTGTTAGTTAATTTGATTGATTGAATTGTATTTTAAAAAAGAGAGGGAAAAACGAATTACTTTTCCCTTCCTTTTTTACCTTTCACCAGCTCCATCTTCAGAGAGGGATCGTAGTTAGATCATGGTGCTTTCCTTGTGTAAAATGTTTCAATGAAGACTCGGACCTTTGGCTTCTCGAGTTATTCTTTGGTTCTCGTTGATCGAAGCTAATACTTTAATCTTGATTAACCCACGTAATTGCGGCAAATTATGAATTTTGCTATTCTCACGAAGTCTAACTTAGAGAGGGTTAACTTGAATCAATTTATTCCATTTTTAGGTACGAGAACGTTTTGAAATGAAGCTTTCATATGAAATAAAATTGAGATTTTTTTTACAAATGTTTGCCACAAATTTACAAAAAAGTAGTGAAATTATTTTTAAGTTTCATTAAAACAGATTTATGTTACAAGTGACTTTATGCGTTTATTATAATTGTTCATTTCATTAACAAACTTCAAGACTCGCTTTTGAACGTCGAGTCCACGAGATACATTGAATCCCATTCTTTCAAAAAACTCTTTGGGTAAAGCAAGAGGAGCAGGAAGAGGTTGACTAAGAGTGGATAATGATCGCATGTCGGAAAAATCATGATTCATATCAGACTCTTCCCCAGCAAAGAACTTTGGAAAATATTTTTTCAGTAGTTTTTTGGGTAATAGACGGAGTCGATGTTCAACTGCGTTGGATAATTTAGGTTTATCTGAAATTATGTCATCATATGAGTAACAAAGAGGTTCTTCCAGGGTACGCAGTAAATCTCCAGCTCGAACGTTATAATGAACCAATCGGTAATCATGTGTTATGTAAGTTTCATAGCCGCTGGTAGTAAGTTGGCGACCATCAATGGCATCTAAATGATGAGGGTGGGAAAATTGCCACTTAGCATAGATACGATCAATATTGGCGTGGTGCAGGAAAAAAAGAGAGCTGGAATAAAAATAAGAGATTTATATTAAAAGACAACCCAATGACAGCCGATTGTGGTAGTGAGGTGAAAATTAACATGATACTTACTCAACTGGTGAATGAGATCTACTAAAGTCACCATTAAATCCACCAATAGAGAAATGGATTGCATTATGCAGTGAATGCTCTAAAGTTTGCCGGAATTCATCATAATTTGAAGAGGTTTGAATCAACGAAGTTATAAACACTGGTGAATGCCAGGAATGAATAGTGTCAGGATGGGGTCCTTGAAAATCACGCTTTACACAACGTGTCCATGGATAATTGACTTTTAGACCCGCCATAAATCCATCTGTAAGACAATAATTATCATCTGGTGAACCATTACCGCCAAAAGCGTGGGATGAAAAGACTTCAGCTTCATGTGGAGCATCAAAATCATTAGCAGCATCCTGAAATCAAACATAAAGCTAATTAGTCAAATAAGAAAATTAAAATGGAATAGAATTGTGTTGACATAAAGACAAATTGATACTAACCCAATAAGGTAAAGTTAAATCAGAATCAATGGACATCATTCGGGTTTCAAAATCATGAATGAAAAGTCTGTGCCAAACCAAAAACTGAGGATAATCATGGATGAATCGAAAATTAGATGAATGAATTTCTGCTAGTTGATCAAAGGTTCCATCATCGTACATCTTCTTAAAAGCTTTTACGTATTTTTTCCGTTCCGATTTTTTAAGTGACGCAAAGTTTCGACGAATTCTAATATCATCGCACTCACAATATATCTCGTTGATGATTAGTAAAATGGTAACACATGAAAACAATTTATTATTGGGTAACATTGTAGTTTATAAATTGAGTTGAATTTTTAGAGCACTACACAGTCTAAAAGAATCTAAACTGGCAGGGTGAATGGAAAATTGGTGCGCAGGAAGTCGCTAAAAGCTAATCAAGTTGCTCCAGGACTGGAAAACACGATTTCCATAGAAATAAGAAGTTTAATTTTTAACCGGCTTTAATCTTCACAAGACTCACATAGGTGAAGAAAGTATATGAAGGCAGGGCATAACAAATCCAATTTTAAACTCTTCTGTGATTATTAAGAGATTTCTATTAAAATCACAATTCAAGACATAAATCGGAAGCTTTGTACAAGTCAAAATTGCTCTAATAAATTAAGATTTATGAGTATAACAGGTTTATAATATTTTCACCTAGAATTGGCAAATCTAACTATTTCATTTTTTACAAAGTTCAGCTTATTAAAAGCTGTGAATACATTTGATGGCAGGTAAGTGAAAAGATCTTGCATTGTATGAATGGCCGTCATCATGGGAATCAGTTTGAATTGACGTTGACGCTCAACATTGTACAATACTTGATTCAATTGTTCTTGGCTGGTTTCATTATCCGAAAAAATGTCCTGACCATTTGATAAGGCTTCGTCTAAATATTGTCCTAGTATCTCTGCATCACCTAAGCCCAAATTCAATCCTTGACCAGCAAGTGGGTGAACTCGATGAGCAGAATCTCCTAAAAGAGAAGAAAAGTAACAAAAGTTGTTAAAAGATTAAAAACCATAAATTGGCTATTTCCTCTGAAAAATCAGTTCTTATAATAAATATTACTTTGCATTGAGGGAAGGAAGTCTCTACGCCAGAGGCGGTAATGGTATGAGATTAAGTATAAATCTACTCCAATATTTAAACAAAAATTTTACCTATTAAAATGCATTTCTGTTTATCACCTCCTTTGACTGTTCCAACCATCCATGGAAGTGTGGTACCGAATTTAAGGGGGAAAGATGCTCTAGATTCGGGTTCGATTGAAATAACTTGAGGAGGATTTATTCTAGGAAGTGAGGATGCAGCGTCCGAAGGTATAATTTTTTCCAAAAGAGAGTCACAAGTATTAGTAACAAAACTCAGCATTGATTGATTTTTAGAAACATTTGCATCTAGGAAGAGATTCTCATTCAAAAGGTTAACAAAAGCCTCATCCGACAGCTCCATCAGCCCATTAACTTGATTTCTTGGTACGCTTAAAACAAATGAAGCAAAATTTTGAGTTAGCGGTAACAGAGCTAAAACGTTTCTGTTGTGAGGAACAAATCTTTGAAATGCTACATCATTTTCATCCAAATCACTTTCTTTTGAAATTTGAACAGTACCAACAATGGCTGATTGACTTAGATCTAAATCGAAATAGTTTATATCTGAGGATTGGCGAACAAAAGAGTTGTAACCATCACATCCAATCAGAAGATTTGTCGTAATTTTTGATTCATCCGAAAGAGTAAGCTCAACAGTTGTATCTCCAGGAATCGCGTCCACATTAGTCAATTTTGAGTCGAATCTGATACAATCAGATCTTATTTTGTTCCGAAGTCCTGCTAGAATGATGTCATTTTCTATTATGTAGCAAAGGTTGTCATCTCCGGGAATATGACATCGTGAATCTTTTATTAGATTGTCAACAAATGAAATACGATGAGGAGTGAATGTAATTCCTTTAGAGTATTTGGTTGACCAAACGTGCATAGATCGGGTTGGCTTGGCATAAGGCTCTAAGTTACTCCATACATCCAAGTTGTTAAAAAATTGTTTACTGGCTAAGGTTAAAGATGATACACGGTTAGATAATAACCTTTCTTGGTTGATGAGTTCACCTAGATTTACGGGTGGCCGATCTTTTTGACTTTCTAGAAGTAGAATTTTTCGATCAGATAAAAAGGGTGATTGTTGAAGGTAAAGGAGAAATGAGAGACCGACTATTCCACCTCCATTAATAACAATATCATAATGAGGGAATTGTTCACCAAATGTTGACATTCCTGAAGCTGGTAACGCTGAATCTGATGGTTCACTTGATGACACCGGTGGAATTTTTTTATATAACTTCTTTTCGGGAGCGGATTCCACTATATTTTCAGTAGTTATCAATGTCCTAATAACCACATGATAAGGCGATAGATTGGCTCTGCTTGAAGCACGCAAAAAACTTAACATTGTTATGATTAAATTATTACTTAAAAATCTATTAAATCAAAATAAACAGTCCAATAATAACAAAAGTCAAATTATGTTATTCTAATGCAATAAAATGTCTTGACAAAAACAAGTAACATGTGTTAAGTATTGTAGTACTGAATGCGCGGTAATTTCAAACAAATTTGAGATTTTATCCGAACTGATTCAATTAATTAATTCAACTAATTATACAATATCTATTATTATTGTAAATTAGTTAATATGAATAAATTAGCAAATTAATCCCACTCTAAGATTTGATCCCTCCTTTTCTCGTGAGAAATATTTTTATATTAGATTCAACCTTGACTAACAAAGTAAATTTCAAAGAAATATCAGTGAGTTTATTGTTCAAAACATGAAAAAATTTTGGAACGCTTCTGAGGTTGGCTCGTGTTTGATAAATCAATAGAATTTGTAAGATAATTAGCATTTAGTTAATTTTATTAAGCAAAATAATTCACTCTTCATGTTTTAGCCTTTAAACAACTTGTTTGTTTGAAGAGTTAATACAAAAAAATTTAAATTCATAAAATTGAGTTAAGAATCAGGGAAGGATTTAATCAACAGTTGAGATTTTCATTATTGAAGCACATTATTAGAGACCATTTCATCCTCTTGACAATATAAAGATTGTTGACAATTAAAATCCAGTTAATAAGCTTATCACCGATAGAAACCTGAATATTTTAAACATCCGAAATACCATTGAAATTTTAATCTTATGAATTTCAATAATAAGCGCTCGCCATATTTATTAACTGTCTTTGAACACCACGAGCTAATGTAGTAAAATCATTGAGCGAATGCTTAAATCTGCAGATTGAAATTTCAAGTCGGTTACTGGAAATTGGTGTCCAATATCGGCCAATGTGGCTTTAATTTAATGAAAATTTCCAAAATAATATACAAGAGTTTCAAATACAAGTAAAGTTGAATTTATCAGAAGTCAATGGAAACATTTTTTACAATTTAAAATATATTAACCAAGAAAAAAATTAATAATCTGCTCCGTATTCATTTCTGTGAATATTTGAAGCTTGCTCCATGTTGTTGATTTACCGTGAAATTATCTTTACTAGAGGCTCCTCGAGCTAGCATTTTACGGAAGGCCGATTTAAAGTTTTCATTGCATAGAGCATACAGGAAAGGATTGATTGTTGAATTAAAATAACCTAGCCAGATAGCCATAGTGTGAACAAAATGATTAATACATGAACAGTAAGCTGTAACAATGAAAACAATAACATATGGCAGCCAGCAGATGATGAAAGCCCCAAGAATTACACCAAGTTGACGAGCAGCTTTCTTTTCTTGGCGAAGTCGCGATGATTCAACTCTTCTCATTACATTTTTGTGACTTTGTATTGATGAAGAAGATAAATAAGAAAACGAACCATGATGATCTAGATTTGATTGATGAAGATGATTCTGATAATGGTGATGGTGATGTGGATGAGAATGGTGATGATTAAAACTTGATCCTGCCTTGTTACGATGAGCTAGACCAGGGCTTAAATCATTATGAATAAATCTGTCCCCACCAGAAAAAGAAGACTGGAACTTTGATCGGCAGTTAGTCGGCCATTTTGCTTGACAATAATTTTTATTACTGGGATAACCTTTTTGCATCTTTTTATCGCTATTACAAGGTAAACCATTGGACGGTGAACATTCTGATCCTTCCAGCGAGACGGGACAAGACAGTTGATGGTCATTAGGTAATGATGTTGAAGAAGGTGAACTTTTACCAGTTTTGCGACGACAAAATTTTATAGCTTTATTTCGTAATCCATCCATGACCATAATCTTGGAGGACAATTGTTGACTAGAATTGTTATCACTAGAATCAGCTTTTAAAGTCGATGTCATTCCTGTTACCCCGGGAGTTGTGAGCGTAGATTCAGTCAAACCAGATTCAATATACTCGACTCGAACATCTACATCTTTATAATCCTCTAAAGAATAAGCTCGATTACCAGCTTTAAGTACAATCAACTGTTTGTACCGATGAACATTATCATAATCAATAATTCCATCTCTAACAACTTCAATTGGTAGCTCAAGATCGCCATCAGCTTCACTGACAACTTCTTGAGTGAAGGTATCATCTGATGAACATCGCTCAATATTAATGTTTGACGATTTCAGCAATGGGTTAGGAAGTAAAGATGAAGAACAATCAGTTGAAGGTAAATTTAACGTTGATGAGCAACACACAGGCAATACTCTTGGATCATCACTATTGGAATACCATTTATTTTGAGTTCTTTTACCAGCATTACTGGTAGACCACGATTTACGATAGCCTTTTGGTCTAATTGTAGTTGGTGATGAATCAACAATCTCCTTGTTACATAATGAACCATCAGATTGATTAATCCTTTTACCGGCAGCACCAGTTAAAACAGCTGCTTTACCAGAATGTCCATTACCATGGCTACTCGCAGAGCCAATGATATCAAATTTACCTCGTCTTTTAATCTCTTTGTAAATTTTATAATAAAGGATTACCATTAAAGACATTGGTATTAAAAAATTGACTACCGATGTTGTCACCTTGAATATGGCATCATCGGAAAATTCAGTCTCACATACAGCACCATCATGCTTACGATTACCATAATTGTACCAATGATGCCAACCAATGATTGGTACAATCCAACAAGCGGCCAACAACCAGACAATTACAATCATTGCTAAAGCACGTTTCTTGGTTCGTTTACATAGATATTTAAGTGGACTTTTAATTGACCAATATCGATCAAGGCTAAGAATTAATAGATTAAATATCGAGGCAGTTGATGCGGTATAATCAATAATTAACCAAAATTGACAAACAAATAGACCAAATATCCAGTCACCAGTTAAAACGTAGGCCGATGAGATGGGCATAACAATTAATCCAACAATAAGATCAGCAATCGCCAAACTCAATATAAACATATTACTAACCTGTATAATAAAATAAACAAAAAAACAATCAATTATTTACAAATCAAACAAAACAACAATAAGACACAAAGCAGGTTCAATCTGCAAGTTGAACCGCCAAATTGAATCAAACTGCACTTTTTAAGAAGCGCAATTTTCAAAGTAAAGTCATTAGATGAAATTTATTTAAATTACTTGATAATTTGCATACAAATTTGATTTGATTTGACTTTTAAAATCAATTGTCTAAAAACAAAATGATACAAGTATATTGTGAATCTAAAACAGTAACACTTTACTGTAACATCTGTTAATTTAATCTCAACTTTAACCTTAAATATGTTTGCCCTAACAAATGCATCCAACAGTAATGCTATATCATTGTCACAGTTAATCAAGTAAACTTTAACCATTAAAAAATTACATTTCCATGTAACAATCTTTCCATTTTAATCACAATTAATCGTCACCAAAATGCAATCCCTTATATTTAACTTAACCCATCTTTACAATGACACAAAAATTACATTTGCCTCTCATTTGAATTGTAAACAAAAGACTTGACGTAAATTACATTACCAGCTGAATTAATTAAAGATTGAACAGATTTTAGGTAAAATAAATTGAACAAAACATATCAACCATTTAAGCCTAAAATCAAAGTCAATTAATCCGATTAAATAAGCTAATACAAGGAACAGCAATCAATACAATTTAAGCTTGAAAAAAAGCCGAACCAGAAAAAAAGGGAATCTCAAAAAATGTAGCAAAAAGGTTGAAGAGACGAGGATAGATTCATATTGAACAACATGATTAACTGTATTCAATGATTAAGTTGTCATTGATATTAAAAAGAGTCAAGATTAATTTAGAAAGCATTGAAAGGTTCATAAGATCATTAGTTGATGAGAGTGTAAAAAATGATTGCCAAAAAGACGAGCAAAATTGCAGGCTAATTGAATTGCTTGTTACCCATGTTTCAGGGTAAATCTTGATACTCATGTTGAGGCCTTTCTTTCGCTTCACTTTTCACCATCTTAATTATTCATTTTCATTACCATGTATTTCATAATCGGAAGCTGGTTCAGCAAAATTTCACATTTTCATCGTTTTTTTATTGTTATCATCATTTTACCAGACAACCAGACAATATTCAGAATGCATTACAAGCTTTTTTTCCCTTCTTGTTCAACCTCTTTTTGTTCACTTAATTATGAATACAACAGTTAATCAATGGTTACTATCTTTAACGTGTTAATTAATAGTTGATTGAAATCATTTCCTTCCGTCAGAATTGAATGAAACTTATCATTTAATAAATTATTCACTGTTAATCTTGTAGCACCAAGAAGAGACGAGTAAATGTTTAACCCAAAAGTGTTTTTTTTCTCATTTCATTTGTAAATTGTTTACGATTAAAGGTAAATTTAGTATATTGAATAAGCTGATACTTTCAGAATTCAGGATTATGGACAGAATTGGAGAAAAAAAGGATTAAATTGGTCACTTTCATGTCAATAATAGGTGAAAGGATAACTTGTAGTAACTAAATTTATACCCAAAAGATTCAAAGAAATTGTAAAATGAAAGAAATGAGAAAGGCTTAAGAAACCAGAATAAATCGGGTTTACTCAATTCTTAATATTAAGAAAAGGCGAAATGGTCTAGACGAATGTTTCAATTTTTCAGGTTCAGAGGTTAGCCAGACTTGCCTCGGTGAACGACCAGACAATGTAAAGACAAAATAATGAGAATAATTTCAACGATCTCTCAAAAGTAGCAAAGTTGCTTCCTTACATTTGGCTTAAATTTACATAAAATGCCTTTATAATGTCCTGGTTGCTAATACTTTTCAACCTCTCATCATCTGTACATAAACTCATGATAACATTTGATGAAAGGATTTGTTTTCAGCAGAAAAACTGATTCAAGACTAACATTAATCATCGTTGAATAATGGAAACGCCAGTGAATCTCAATCAACGGCAAAATAAAATTTTAAAGGCAACCCAAAAAATCTGGTTAATTGACAATGAAAGCTGTGTTACTCTTTAGCGTTATGTTCAACTGTTACTAATTCAGCTCTGTATTATCAATTTGATCAAGATCCAATGTCGACTGATTTAGGCTTATTATAACGGTTAGCTGTTACACGAATCACGAGTTAGCAATATAAGATAAACTTCGCTATATTTTTGGGTAATTTGGGTTTTTTGGCAATTTTAATATGAAATGGCAGAGTGAAAATTGTATGCTGCTTTAAAATTGACTTTGAAGTTCATCTATTAAAATGGGTTTCTCACATTTTCATCAAGACTTGGATTTGGTTAATTTGGGTTAACATTGATTCCTTTCTGATTTGCATTTCACCAATTTTCAACACTTTTCAGTAAATTTGATCAAAT
This sequence comes from Tetranychus urticae, assembly GCF_039701765.1. Lineage (NCBI taxonomy): Eukaryota > Metazoa > Arthropoda > Arachnida > Trombidiformes > Tetranychidae > Tetranychus > Tetranychus urticae. The sequence continues at coordinate 3,256,268 of NC_142959.1, forward strand.
CCTAATTACTTTCACCATTAACGTGGCCAGCTCAATAAGCACTGTTAATTGGTCTGAAACCAATAACATTTGAAGGGTAAAAATGGTTTTCACCCGCAATGTTACCCTTGCTATTCACATAATTCATCATCTTGCATCAAACTAAACTTTATATTTAACAATAAGTGATCATTTTTCAAATTGATGATTGTTGGCTTACTTTGTAAAGCAAGAAAGATGATTGAACAGGAAAAATATGAGTCAGGATAATAATGATAGTTATACAGATAATGATGATGATGATGAGGAGTAAAGCAGTTGAAGAGAAACAAAGTTAACAATGTTTCACCCTTTTATCCAGTGTTGGTACCTTTTTTTTATTTCTTGTTAGCACTTTTAAATTTTTGCTTAACTTTCAGATATTTTTCAAGTTCAATAAATGTTGCTCAAAGATAATCTGAAACCTATTCTGAATCAATTGAGAAATGATGTTGACATTGCATTAACATTAACAAAAGAGACAATAATGATGTTCTGAGCAAATTAATGTTTCATTTTTCAAATGAAAGCAAATCACTGATTCAAGTTGATCAACATTTCATTTTTCAAAGTTCTCCCATCATCATAAACATGAAACAATCAAAAGAGTTGATTGATTATCAATCGACTGTCAGTTGTAATTCAAATCTAATACATTAAACAATTAAATGAGCTTAAATTAAAGTTAAAAAAGAGTCTAAATTGTCAAAGAAACAAATCTTCATTTGATGAAAATAAAGTTTAAAAAAGCTGTCTTGAGATTTCAATTTAAACATTAAAAGTGAAATCACCTTTAAAGGTTAGTGAAGAGTAAATACAACAATTGAAATTGTTTTAAATTGTCATTCGTATGTCATGTAAACATTAATTAACAATCAACAATCAATTTACTCATCCAAAGGGAATGAGATCAAAATGAGAAAAGGCAACATCTCAAGAGATGCCAGTTGATGAAATATTCAAATGAAAAAAGTACAATTTATCATAATTTCCATGATAATTGATCAACTTTAATCAATCGTTTGCAACCTTTTTGTAGCATTTTCGTGAATAAATCAGCATTATCTCATCACAATAATTGAAAATTAACTAACAAAATGAAATGAGTTGAAATGTGAAAGCCTTTATCCGTTTGCAAGTTAATAGGAAAAGAAAGAAAATAAGTTTCAATTCAGTTGAAAATAAAGTAGGATTATGAGGATTTCATGAGGAAAAGAAATATTTCCAGCACAAGAATTGGTAAGGAAATTTGCTTCCATCAGAATCAACATTTATTCACTCGTTGATTCATTGACAGAAACTCTTGACAGAATTATTACAAAATCTTTCAATACATTTGATTCGGTGATCTTCATTCATCTCTATTTCAAAGTCGACAATTTTCTTGGAATCAAAAATTTCTCATTCTTTCCATCATTTTCAATGGTTATATGAATCAACCTGAATCCTTTCAAGTGATTCATTCTTTTCTTTTCCAAGCTCAATCCTCTTCTGGATGAGTTGCCTTTTTTTTACGTCTCTTTACAATCGATTCACCATTTTCATCATTTTATTCATCCTTTTCGGTTTACAGATTAGCAACTCTTGAGATTAACGATTGATTTGTAAATTGAATTGTTGAGCAAATAGTTTATCCTCTGTTTGTTCATCTTTAACCTTTATTATAAGTTGATAGTCAATCGACCAGTTAATCAACTGTAAAACGCATTACAGTAACTGCTCCAGTTGAGTCTGTTTGTCAAGAACCAGAACTGTATTTCAAGTGAAATATCCAGAATAAAGAAAAGGTTGATTCGTCTGCTTTTCATGTACAATTATCGTTTGGACAAAAAAAAGGTAAAATGAAGAAAAGTTGATTTGAATTTGGTATTGACTTGGTAAGATCAATATTTGACAGAATTGATCAAAGCAAGTGTAAAGGGTTTAAAATTATAAAGAGATTGAGTTAAATAAAAACAAATGAATAAATGAGGTCAGTCTCAGTATACATTATTTATCGATCTAATTTGTCCGTCTCGAGAAAAAGAGCATTTCAATAGAAGATTAAACATAATGGAATTGAACTTGTCTTCATTGCTTCAAGATCCGATTGAAAGATAGTCAAAGAGCGCGATTAAAGAGTTTTGTTTTATTATAGATTTTGAAAAATGACTTTTTGTTGAGTAAAACTGCTTTAATAGTGAGATTAATTTATGATACACATGCAAAGATGTGGATAAATGCGATTGAATTAGATCAATAAAGTGTGCAATGTTAAGCTGCAGTAAAATTTCGAAAGGTCAGCATTTGATAAAATGGCCATCAGGTCTGATTCTGGTCATTGTAGATGCTTCACTTATCAATCAATATAACCTGGCTACACAGTTGTTTGCTCTAACTCATAGTTTGTTTTGTTCAAGAACGGCTGCATTTCACTCGGTAAGCTACATCTTTTTGGCTCATATTCAATAGATCTGTCGATTGAGCTATTAAAGAACCGTGTTTATGCAAATTTTCAGCACTCTAAGATGTTCAGTCAAGAAGATATTGCTAAAAATCGTTTTAACTCCAGATCGTGATTGTGATTGAACGTGAAATCCAACGAAACTTTGACAAGATCAGTCAAACTTTTAATAAAATAAAATCATTTATTTTCAATTTGAAGAGGTCAGTTCATCGCGCCAGTTGATTCTTTGAATAAATTAAAAAGTAACTGTTCAAGTTTCGTATATGTTTACTTTGATTACCTTGAGGCTGGAGTTTTTTTTCTGGTTCAGTTGAAAAATGATTTATGAGTTGATGGATCTTCTTTTGCAAAACATATTCATACATCTTTTCATACAAATCGTCTCTTTCAACATTGCCTTTGCTTTAAAACTTTTCTGACATTTCTGTTTGAATCTAAAGAAATAACAAGCAAAGCTTTTACTGTCGTTACAAAGCTATTCACAGTTCAACTGAAAGTCACAAAAATCATCAAAATATTGAAAGTTGCTTCGCTTTTCATGAAGAAAATCGCTCAGCAAATAAACTCAGAAAAAACGTTATTCGTTCCATTTTCTTGGACTTTGGAAATTTTCAATCTGATCTGATCACGATGAATGGCAAAATAGTTTAAAACAAACTTTCATTCCCAACACACAGCCATGTGATATTGATTAATGTTTGTTCCCTGAAAACTTGAAGGTTTACCTCAAAGTTGAACTGATAATTTTGTTTGACACAAAGTTCAAAAGTCATCGGTTTATTTTAGATTATTATTGAGACAAGAAACTGATGAGATGAAAAATAAATTGATGATGTCAACCAAGGTTTAATCAATGATGAAATATTAAGGTAAAGCCAGAAGTCGTATTCATTGTTGCAAGTCATTCTCATCACAATATTAATGGCTTGATCCAAGTGACTTGAAACAGTCTTTACTAATTCATAACCATTGATCACAAACAAAATAATTTCAATGTTGATTTCATTCCAACATTTCATTTTATTGACGTTTCAAAGTCCGACATTTACTATGATATTAACCATCACATTAACCACTGTATAATGCATGAATGATGAATAAATAATGAACTGAAAATATCACATAAAAGGTTAACTCAGAATCAAAGGTTATCCTCATCTGGTCATTTGGACAAATAGTCAAGAGTTCAACCTAAAAATCGAGTAAAATGTTCAACACAACAACAGATTTAACTTCCAAAATCATTAATCACGAAGCTACTAAAGATAATTACAATTCCCTGTTTCAGAATAATCCGATAATTCGATTTTTTCGCATAAAATTAAACTTCTTTTCATTTGACAAAAAGCTCAATAAAGTTAATAAAATTGACCGCAAAATGAGCAAAAAGTTGGGTTACAAATGAAGTTGAACAAAAAGAGTTAATTTCTTTGTGGAAATGTTAATTGTTAACAATTTGCTTTTCATTTGCAACATTTTGTGGTAGAAACTTTTTTCCCTGAAATGAACCTCGAACAGGTTTAAACAAAAAGCATTTTATAAATGAAAATGAGAGAAAAGGTTCAATCTTTTCATGCAACTTTGATTATGAACATTTACCAAGCACAGGGAGTTTTCATGGGTATAATAAATGATGAAATTGTTTTGTCTCAACAAAAGTTTCAATGAGAAAGTATTTTAATTTTCATGGAAAAGAAGGCAAAAAAGGTAAAAAAAGAGGAAAACATTTTCAAGCAAAAGAACGACTTTTACGTGATTTGTAAGTTCAACATTTTCAGCTCATTTTATTCATGAAAATGTAAAACAAAAGTTGTACACCTTTCAGAGGCAAATTAGATTCATAAACGAGTCTCAATTTAAAGGTGAAAAGAAATGCAAGAAAATGAGAAACAGATAAGAATTGGAAAGGTCAAAATGAGCCCAAAATATCTCGCCATTTACCTTTGGTGTAATTTCATTTTGTAAAGTTTACATTTCAATTGAAACAACATTTTCGATTCTTGAATTTCCATTGTTAGACTCTTAACGCTTTTACCTTTTATTTAGATTTGCCTTTTTTTGCATGGATTAGGTCGAGGAAGGTGAGAGGAAAAAAAGTTCAATATCATTGAGAATTGTTGTTATTGTGATGAACAGGGAATGGAAAGGAAGTGAAGCAGAGAAAAGAAGTTGAAACCGGATGAAAGATTCATTTGCAATACAAATGAGCTTCTCAAACTTACATGTCATTATCGTGTTCAAGTATCAATTGCAATTTGATTTCAACTTTTGGACAAGATCGATTTAAATCTTTCAACTTTTCATTTCTGTTGGCTTTTGTCATGAATAGACTTTTCGACATTGCAGTTTCATTAAAGCATTTTCATATTTTTCCATTTTCCAATCTTGCCATCTGAAATAGTCAACATTGGTTACAATTGTTGATCAAATGATGAACAAAAGTAACGGAAAAGGTTGAATGGGAAGAAAATTCAATTTAAGTTGAGGGAAAGGTTGTAATGGCAAAGGGTTCAAGTTTGTGAAAACATTTTTTGAAAAATGAATGTTGATGTAAAAGAAACGAGAAAAGCTGAATTTCATTTCATCCCAAGGCTTATTACAGCATGGCCATGAATGAATCTTTAATCAATGTCACAGGATACTATGGAATGTACGAGAATAACTTTGAAACTTTTAGCTTCACCTTTTGGAAAGTTGAATGAAAAATGCAGAAGAAAATGTTTCATCTCTAATATTTGAATAATAACATGAAATGATGATAACTTCACATTTGTCTTAATCCTTTAAGAACTCATCTTGAGAATTGTTGAAACATTTCGAGAAGTTAACCATTCAACTCATATTCATCAAGAAATGCTGTTTCAACTTATTCTCTGAAATTCTTTCCTTTATCAACCTTAATACAATTTCAAGATAATTGGTGAAAGTTTAGTTCCGAGAAATGATCTATTTTCATGATTTTGTTTGATTGGAGTTTAGACACTTCCATGTTAGAGAACTCTAGAAACTTGGAATTCAAGATTATTTTACTTTTATTGCTGAACAGTTTGTAAAGTCAAAGTTTATTCATTTTTTTTGTTGTTTTAAAATTTTATTGTTTTTCGCTGAGTAAATCTCGACTCACGTATTGACTATCAATATTCATTTATTATCTGTCAAAGAATAGATTTAATATTTTCCTGAAATTCAAAGATTTGCAGAAATGTAAACTCGAACTATTCTGATCCATTATTGATACTGAATTTTAATAAACTTTTAAACTTTCATCGAATATGATCTTCCATGAAAATGCAAAAGTATTTGAGTTTGGAGCAATTTTGTTGGATTCATGATTCCTTTTGAAAACTATTTAAAGTCAATCTTGTTGATAAGTCTTTTTCAGCCTGAAACCTGCAGAACTAATGTTTACTCTGATGAAGAAATTGATAATTTCGCTTGAATAAAGTTGAAAGATAAAAGTTTTTACTGTTGATTGAGTAAAAAATTTCAAGAGTTTTCTTTTGTGCTTCAAGATTCTCCTCGAAATTCAAAGGTCATTTGCTTATGGCTAAATGTACAAGATGAATTTAAATAATCATCAAGTCATCATCATTGACCATTGGAGTGAAAAATGCATGATAATCTGATGGTTTGAGTAAAGACAAGAATTCGCATTTGGTCAATTTGTTGAAGTGAATAGATGTGAAAGTTTTTACTTCGAATGTTCAATGAAAGTTTAACCTGTTTGACTGTTTAAAATCTAATTATTTATACTTTTCGCTTTTCAAATTTACATTCAATGAAACGAAAAAAGCAAATAATTTATATTCACAGCAATAAAGCAGAAAAGTTGACTGAAACGAAATTTAAATTTATTCAAATTGCAAGTTTAATTAAGTTTCAAAGCTGTTATCCATTGACCAGTACAGTTGACCTTAAACGTTATCTTTCAAAGGGATTTGGATGTTAATATTAATATCAAATACAAGTTTACATGAAATGTTTCAAAATGTTGCCTTTTAGTTGAGTTTAAAGGCTAAATTGAATTGATGATTGAAAATGAATGACGAGATAATCTAATAACAAGAGCAGAATATTTGATCGCAGAAAGGATCGAAACACAAATCAATTGAGCAAATCAATAACAAGACATCAATAAATCAATCAATCAAAATGAGACATTACAGTTGGAACGAAAAAATTTTGCCTCTTTACTGTTTTCATTTCACGTATTAATATAACTGAAAAGTGTGATTTATTTGAGCTTTTTTGTTTTACAATCAAAACAAACATCAAAATTACACTTACAAATGTATTGGTAATAAAACGAATCCATTGGAATGGTTCAAGTTGACAAATGACTTTGAAATGAAAAGACATTCATTATTATTTGAAATAAAGAGTAAAGTCAAAAGTCAAAATCAATCTTGATTAACCATTTCTATTCGACAAATTTATTCTAATTGATCACAATTGATGAACTTTTTCAAAACTTTATCAAAACCTTTTAAAGGTAAAACGAGAGAACAGAATCAAAACTTGAAATCGGACTTTTAGTTGAACAGAGAAAAGCAAATTTTCAATGTTGATCTGTTGCTTTGAAGTCTGTCAATCTTTTTGGTGTTGAATCACTGATTACTACTTCATTACGATTGACTGTTATAAATATTTGTTGCCTTTTCTCAGAATCTGGTTGGAATCGATTTTCTTGGAATAGTTATTTTCGTTAAGTAACTAGGGAAATGGTGGAAACAAGTTGATGGAGGAAACAAGAAGGACGATTACGATAATGATGATAATGTTGAGTTTGAAATTCATAATACATTTTGGTGAAGTTTAACAAATGAAATTCTGTTTCGTTGTAACCTCATTGTAAGTCAAGAGAATCAAAGTTTCAATTGCTACTTCAACTGTAACTTTATCCTAATTTTTGCTGCATTCAGTTTCAAGAATAAATTGTATGCAAAGAGTAATAGAGTTTTTTTGCTGCCTTTCATCAACTTTGCCTTTTCGTTCAAATCATTCATCATTGAGTAAATTTTTCTTTACTCTCAGATGGATCCATTGAGATGCACAGGTAAACAGCGAGTCAACTCTTGCCATGGATTCATCCTTCTTTATTACTTTTGTAACTTGAAATATTTTTGTTTTTTGTTTCTCTCTCCTTTTTTTTCAGGGTAAAAATGGTAAGTTGAAAAAAGTGAACCAAGAGAGTGTAAAATCATTCAAGTAAAACTTTTGTCTGATTTGAATACGCAATTTGTTGAACAGTGTTGATCATTTGGACCTTTGGTTGGCAAAAGAAACTTAAAGCTAACAAACTCGTGTGACCAAACAATTGATCAACTTTCAATTCAATTAATGGTCAACTTTCTGTATCATTGACTTTTCATTCAATTTTTCACTTTCAATTTGGGTTAAAATATCAAACAATAAAAGGAAACTTGAAAAGAGCAACAAAGTAATACAAAATGTACATTTCCTAGATTAATGGTTTCGCTGTGAAAATTAGTCAACCTTTGAAGTAAAAAGTAATGTTTTGATGAAAATTCAAACTCGAAACAGTTTAATCAGACTTTAGTTTTAGACGATTAACTTGACTTTTCAGCTAAAATGTTGTTCGCTTTGCTTGTTTGCTAAACAAAGCGAACAAAGCTCAATAGATCAACATTCAGGAGCTTTGTTTCTATTCTCAGTTTACAATTTTTGATCAAAATTTGATATAAATTGTTAGTTCTGTTGATTCATGGCTTTTAAACTGGGGCTAGAGCTCGCACAAGCTGCAGAAGACTTCAATTCAATGTGAACTCGAGTGCAAATGTCGAATCGATAATGTTTGACGTTTGAAGTAAATGATCTGAATTAGTGAATCTGTTTACCAAAAAACATCAATAAAACACCTGAAAGCTCTTTATTAATCAGATTAGGATTCAGTGAAGTCGTTATCAGCCTCTTTGTACATGGAGTTGCATACTGATTTGGGCTTAGTTTTAACATGCAAATGTTAATCTAATAATTGCATTTTCACCTTTGAACAACAAAAGTAGATCTAAAATTGAAACTTCTTTAGAAAAGGATTGCATGAATAACAATAGTTTGTAAAATGGTCTCTAACTTGAATTACATTAATATTTATATTTGAAAAGTGAGGCTCATTCAGTGTATAATTTGCGTTTAATCCTTTTGGTCAGGTTAACAGATTTACGATAAGATAATTAGGTTAAGCGACAAAGTTTCATTAATTTTACTAATCCATTTCCATGCAAATTGCATCCTTCTAAAGTTTAACAGTTTAACAGTATTAACAGTTTAAATTAACTAAAGTCAAGCTTGTCAACAGTTGAACAGTTTAAAAGAGCATATTGGTCATTTTTTGGTTATTAACAAATAAACACGGACCATTGAATCGATTAATCACTTTAAACTTGCCAAGTAAATAATATTAAAGCTAAAATTAATGAAGTTTTCAGGGAAATTGCATTCAAATCATCATTACGAACCAATCTTTTTACCATTTCCATTTTAAGTTTCACTCTTTTAGTGAATTAGTTTCCAATCATCATTTACAACTGAAACAATTAAAGGTTTACATGAAAGTTTTGCTCATTATATATTGAATGCATCGTCTTGTTTACTAGAAAAATAATGATTATCAATGAGATTTACTGATGGAGTTGAAGATCAATAGTATTCTAGGTTATTAATAAGTCAACTTTGCTCATGTGGACCAACAACGGCAGCCTTAAAGGCGCCTTCTACCCCTTGCTACTTAGGTGTTTTACCTCTTAAAAAGACGCAACCCATCTTGCCTGGAAATCTATCAGGAAGTGAGGTTGAATAGTTCAACTTAAGCACGTTTCTATGTTGCCCTAACCTCGGGACTTGGTGAGATTCAAACGCTAACCCAATGCTAACCGTTAGACTAACATTAAGTTAACAAAAAAGCAAGAAATTTGTACTGCAAAAGGGCGATCAACGTTTTGAAAAAATCTCTGGTTTTGTTAACCTTAACCCTTACCACTTTTGTATTGTTAATGATTATGTTTGTTTCAATGTGAATCGAGAAACAATTGAAGGCGCAACAGCAATAAGTTATGCCTTTGAGGAAACACTTACAAAGCAAAAGTCATTTAATGAGGTAAATAAAAGGCTAATTTGCCTCTTATTTTTTCTTCTATCATTGTTTCATTCAAGTTCCTCCAAGCTAATCATCGATTCATTTTGCGACTGATTGACAGTCGATTTTAGCTCATTGCAATAGTAATGATTGATGCAGATAGAGATCACAATAGATTCAGTGACTTTTATCATTCCATATTTTGATGCTTTCAGTACTTTTCTTCTGCTAAAACTAAACCAACAAATCGTAAACAATGATTATCAGAAATTGCAAACAGAGGACCAAGAAATCGAATCGACTCTGTATGAATCTGCAAAATCTCTTTGAATTTTGACTTGCAAAGCTTTGAACTGAAAACAGAAACTTCATTCCCAGGTTCTTTAGAAAATAGGTTATTCTTTTAGCTAAACACTTATATTCTTTGAAATGTTGACTTTCTTCGAGCTTTCGTATTGATGAGTTATTGAACAATGAAAAGTTTTGTGTAAACTTTAAACGTGAATTGAAACTTTTTCGGGCCAAAAGGATTGCAAATGTTCTCAACGCAAACTTTGCTTCTCACCACGAAATGGATTTACTTGTGAAAAGTTTGAAACCTCTTTAAGTTATAACATTTACTGCAAGTTATTTGCCGATTTTTAATGGATAAGAAAAGATAAACTTGAATATCTGAGAAATTTTCATGAGAAAAGTTGAACAGTTTAAGGATGGTGTTATAAGAGTTTTGACAGTTTTGCATCCACTCGAGTAAACTTGAAATATTGTCTGCTCGTTTCACCCGTCAGATTCATTCATCAGTTGAACCTTTTTGACTCTTCATTGACTAAAAGTATCAATCAATGAAGCTATAAGACACTGAAAGAGACTCTAGAATATCAATTATTTCCAAAATCCATGCAACGATAACTTTCACCTCTAAACTCCTCAATAAAAGAAGGCGATAACGAAATTCCAAACGATTTTGTGTTCCCAGCATTTCTCTTCATCCTCCAAACTTTATTACATTCAAAACTAATCAGAAACATCAGAATCAGACATAACAATGAAAACTGAAAACATGAAACAAGCTTGAATGTGAAGAAACAATTTTCACCAAATTATCAATTTTCATGCTCCAAACATAAGACTTTTTATGGTCGATGAAGAAGAAGAAAAAAAGAATACAAAACTCGAATTTGCAGTTGATTTCGAAACGTTTTGCAGGCAAGTTTGTCGCTTCTTTACTTTCTTTCCATGTTCATGATCATGTTAAGAATAACAATTGATAATAATTAAAGCAAATAAAATGAGCTCAATATTTGGTGGTTTCTGTTTGATAATCATTAGAATCATTCAGAAGGAAGAAGAAAAATCAAGAGGAAAAAGGTTTCACTTCTTTGGTTTGGGTTGATGATCAAGTTAATATGAATACTTAATGAGAACTAATCAACATTGAAAAGTGCAACAGTGAAACAAAAGAAAAACAATTATCCAAAATTATTGATAAAAGTAAATGTTGAGATGGAAATGTTCATCATTATTTCATGATAATGATGTTTTTCCAAGATTGAAACAGCAAATTGAATTGGAATAGCAAATTGGAAAAAAAGAAAGAAAAGAAACGAGAAAAGAAAAGTTTGCAGAAAAAGTTTCTTCTTTTTTCCTTTGAATCTAAATTTTGTTTAACCAATAATTGTTTCTTACCGTTCTCAGTTTACGTTCAGTCCTGATTACATGAACAACCATTGCATTACCAAAAAAGGTGATTAAACTCAAACTGTACAAGCCAAATCCCAGTGGTATAATCATGCCAAGATTGTCGGTTATGTGTTCATCAGTTGGAGGTTCAACTTTGGGTCGAGAAGTGAATCCTTGAAGTGTCTCATTGAATCGCTTGAAAAGGTTTACCAGCATGACGCCGTCATTGGTGTTGACCGTTGGAACTCCAATTATATCGGAAACTGAAAATGAACTCAGTGTTACAGTTGAAGTTAAAGTATCCAGTGAATCATCGGCACTTGCATTTGTCAGTGAATTCAATGAGTTCATCGCTTAAGTCTTCAATAGTCTTCAAACTTAAACAAGGTTAATGCATGGCAATCGAGATGATTAGGTTGAGACAGTTGATCACTCTTCACCTGAAACCATTCAGATGAACCATTAATTTATCGAATCATGTTTCTGTTTGGAAAAAAGAAAAGGAAATTATCGTAAAATCGGTCTTTTTTTCATTTGGCAATTTCATTGTTAATCAAGTAGAAATGATCTTTTCAGTGGAGAAATTTTTTACGAAATTTTCGCCTTTTCTTGTTCTTTTCTTTCTTCGATTAATCTGTTTCATTGATGTCAACTTGACCAGACACAACACAATTGTAACTCTTTAATGTGTCTTGTCCATTGGCTGTAATTTTTCTTCTCTTGTTCAACACAATTAGGATTATTAGCTTCAGGTGTTATTACAAGTCAACAAATGATTTTGCTTCTGTTTACCTCGACGATTGAAGGTAAACAATTGAATCCACTGGAGATTACATGACAATATAAACTGAAAGTTGCTCAATGAAATGTCTGAATGGCTTTTGTGTTGAGAAAAAAAAAGTTTCGAGCTTGAAACACTGAATAATTTATTAATTTATTACTTTAACAATTAATCAATAGTCTAGAGAAGACGCTTCAATGTTTACCATTTTTGCAAGTTAGTCAAATCTGGTTAGTTTATCATTTTCAGCTTAAATCATTTTCAATCCAAGGTTTACTCACTTTTTTCCGTCTAACAAATGATGCTTCAAGTTTTTACCTGTAAAGATTTATGGTAATATTAATGCAATTTTAATGGATCGTGAAATGGATTCAATAAATTGATAATGAAAACTGGCTAAACTGTGAATCAATTGTCTGTGAAAAAAGTGAAAATGAAACAAGGATTGAATGGTGAAAATTTCATCAAAAATTGAAACCAAATGCAATTATTTTTTCATTAATATTTCATTATTCCTTCATTGACAATTGTAAACTGCAACAAATATCATTATAAATAATATCAAACAAAAATGTAAAACTAAATTCAATTCCAGAGAGCGAAACAAGACTCGACTTTCATTTGCAAAAAGTTGATCAATAAGTTCAACAATTGAAAACCAATTTGCAAATGAATGGAAAAAGTTCATCTGTTGAAAGGTTTGAACCAACAAAATGGACTTCAACTTTTCCAAGTAAATTTTTTTCCAAAAAATGGTGAACCAAAAGAGTTCGAGTTTCTGGAAAACATTCGAGTCAAATGTTATTGGCAAAAGACATTCAATTTTATAACTCATTAATCATTTGTTTGCTTTCCATTAGCACTTGTAATCTCTCAATGGTTGGCTAATTATCAACATTAATCAACAATCCAACCAGGCTTATTTATGACGTCCATAATGGCAAATTATCATCATTATCATTTACCTTTTTTCTGTAGCATTTGTTGTTTCTTTTTCTCATATTTTTTTGCTCTCTCGCTCTTCATTCCATCACCAATCCAACAGAATCATTGAATTATTCCATTGAACTTTTTTTTCACTCCCAACAGATTATTATCATTAGGAGGGAAAACTGGGAGTTGAGGATGTTAATGATACTTTAATAGTATCAATAAAATATTAGTCTTGATGTTGCTTTTTTGGTTCAGTTGGTTACCAATTGACTTGGGAAATGCAAAGGTTCAAGTAAAGTATCTGGACATCAAGTTCAATATTCAGATGAATTGGTATTTTGGTGAAAATTAATTTACATTTTACTTTGGAATTGTAAGTTTTCGCAGTTTGAATTTTGCAGTCATTTCATTGTGTTCGAGTTAACTGACCTTAACATGGTTATCATTGAAACTGTTTTTATCTTTGATTAATGAATAGTAAAGATTCCCTGTGTTTACATATTTGACTTGATTGATCAATTTTCAAGAAATGATTCCTCATGGAATTGCGAATAAAAATTGAATTAAATTTTTGGTGAAAACAAAAGTGTTTCACTTTTGGGTTTCATTTACAGATGACATGCAATCAGTCTAAATGAATAATCTTGATAACACTCACTGTCCATGTAATGTCCATTGAATACTGATGTTTAAACTGGTTAAAGTTTCATGAGCAAGTCAAAAGTTTCATTCCTTTTATTGCAAGTGGTTATCAGGAGAAGAACAAATTTACTTGAATTATTCCGTGATTATTTATTCAAAGGTTGAAACTTTAATCAAATGTTGATGATGATTAAAGTAATTCTTGGATTGATCGTAATGATATGAATCAAGTAAATGGAATCTCGAAATGGAGTAAAATTTGAAACTTTTCTTTTTTTTCCTTCTTTTCTCTGGAATAAAAAGTTCAACTGAAATTATCATTCATTTTTCATGTTATCATTGATTATAGTCTATTGATTTTCCATTTTTCAATTTCAACATTCATTGATTGTTGAGAGTTTTCAGCTTGTTGAATGAGCCAGAATTGAATGTCTTTCAATGTTGTATAAGCCAATGAATTGAATTGCAAGTAATCAGAGATGAAAAACGTGATTCCATGTAACCGGAAATCTTGATGAGATCTTGAATCATGCAAATCACATGTCAAAGAACATTAATCCAGTTGAAATGTTCAAATTGAATTGGAACTTTTCCTTGGCAATTTTATTCCTTTTTTCATTATCACTTTGCTTCTTCCCATTCAATACATTAATCAACAATTTTATTAGTTGGCTTAATGTTTAAGATATTAATCAAGATTTATTGTCTTCCAATTCAATCAGAATCTTTTGTCTTTCGTTTACTGTTCAACTCTTTTTTTCCATATTCATTTACTTCTGAACAATTTACTGACTTATTGACAGTTGAGGCAAAAAATTGATCAACAGTAATTAGTAAACTAATAAAGTTGGAAGGGAATGATGAAAAGGGTTTTGTGATTAATGAAAAGTTGATACAATAATCATGAAAAGAATGGAAATGCCAATGAAGTTTACCATCGAGCCAGATTATTGATCGTTAATTCTCGGTTGAAACCCAATTAACTCGACCATTAATGTATATATTGCACGATTCTCATGGTTATTACACCAAACGGTGATTAATACGATTCTGATTCTTTCATCAATCAGTGAAATCTCGAAGAGAAAATTGGAAAAAATTGAATTTCTCTTAATCGTTTTCAAAGCAATTTTTAAATATGAAAAGTTTCAAGAGTTTCGCTGCATATTTAACCGTCAATTGTAACGATAAAACAGACAATTTATGTATTTTTAAATTGCCAACTTTTGCACATTTAAATGATTCAATCTCATCAATCACTGGAAACTTGGTTGAATCGATTCAAGTTAATATTCAATCATTAGTTGAAGAATAGAAATGAAAATTTCACTTTCAACTTGTTTACTGAATAAAGGATGAAATATTAAAACATCAATATCAACAGTAAACAATCGTTATTGTTGTGCCAAAACATAAATTCACATTTTCGTGTTTTTATTTCTTCTGTCAATTGAACGTCATTAACTTTGTAGTCAATATCAAGACGAAAGTGTCTCAAAACAGCAGAGCAATTGCAATCATCATCATCATCATCATCAGAATTTGATTCTGGAGGAAAAGATGTAACATTCTGTATCATCATTAGGAAAATGGCAAAGTATAGTTGATGAAGGTTGTCCTACAATTGAAATAATTGAACCCAAATACATAACTTTTTTCAATCAACTCGACTTTTCAATTTATTAATATTAAACGAGAAGAGAAATAAAAACACAAAATTCAGACTCATTGATCGACTGTTCAGACTTTTTCCTCTCTCGATGAGCTTCGTAAACTTTTGAAAATATTAAATGAACTCGACTTGAATCAATAACTTGAAAAGAGTTTACAATGATACATCATGCAACTTGCACCCATGAAACAAAGGTTCAGTTGAGAAATCACTTTTTTTGCTCCAGAAAAAAAGGACGACTCAAATGGTTAACCAATTGATCAAAATGTATCTTGACAGACAAACTCATGGCCAGTTTCACCATTTGACAAATTTCACTCTTTTTTTGGTGTCTTCCTATTATGCCAAGAGTTTTAAGGCAAGAAATGCAACAAAACCAGAAAACCTAAAATGTCAAAATGAACAAACAAGAGTGACAAAAGAAACAAAATGAACTGAAATGAACAGTAAATGTTACTTTTTACACGTTCGATTTTTTGTTTTTACTTAAAATTCTTTATTCTTTTTTCACCTTGAAATCGTCATCTCAGGATATAATGAAGATTCTGATGTATAATGAAATGATAAGCTGATGGGAGTAAAGGAGAAACAAATAATTCGAGATTGAGTTGATGATTTTTATTCGCAATTTTATTTGGAAATGAAGATCAAATTAATGCCTGAAACTTCATTAGTTGTTGCCTTTCATGTCGAGAGTGATTGGTCAAAAGTTTTGTGACCATTTTAATTGTCAACACTGAGCTTGGATGAAATCGTGCATGAAAATAGTTGCTTGTTAGGTTATACAATGTAACTTTTTTGGTCCCTTTTACTGCTCTGGTCGAGTTTATTTTGAAAGTGAATGAAAAATTTGGTTGATTCTTGGAATCAAAAGATTTTATAAATTTTGTCTTTTTACTGTTACTGCTTTTCACTTGAAAATAGCATCAAATGATAAATAAGATGAGAAAATGTTTTGGATAAAAAATGGCATTTAACCGAATAAATAGATTGGAGTGATGGGAAGAAAATTTAATGAGAAAAAGTTGCTAATAATAATTTAATCAAAGTAATCATCGTAAATAATGATCAACTTTTCAACGTCAAATCAACATTACAGCGAGTTTCAATTAACTTTGACCAGATTTTTATGTCTTTAAACACATTTAAAGTTCATTTAACCTTCATAATAATTGATATAAAAAGCGTTGTTGAAAAATATTTGCAGAAAAAAAGTTGAAAATTCATGAGAATTTGTTCATTTATTTTAATCGCTTTTCTGAAATATTAGACTTTTACATTTTTATCATTTCTCTACTTGATTAAGCTTCCATGATAATTTGCTGCCACATCAGATGCTTGTGAATGTTATCAGAATCGTCTGAAACTCCCTGCACAAGTCAATCTTATTAAAGTATTAACTCAACCTTTTAATCAGTTAAATCATTCGTTTTTTCCTGCGATTTCCAGATTCTGGGAAGAAAAATAATTTCATTTTCATCTTATCACCATGATCACTGGGTGTAATTGCGGATCAAACAGAAAGCTTAATAAAGGTGGTGAAAAGAGTTGAACACAATTGAACTGAATAAGAAGTTTCAGACAGAAAAGAAGTGCAAAAAGTGAAAAAAAGGATTAAGAAGAGCAGATAATAATAATGAGAAAATAACTATCATCATGAAGGGAAACAATCATGATCGTCTGATGACAATGTTTATATTGTTAGTTATTATCAACCTCAGGGGAAACTCAGGGAGTCAAGAATAAAAAACAAAAGGAAAATATTTTTTTGTTTTTTCTTGCAAATTATTTTGTTCTTGCAGCATTAGAAAGCTATTTACAGCTAAATAGGATTGGTTAAAGTGGATAATAAATTGGATGGGAAAGGGAATGCAATTTATTAATTTAAATATGTTTAGCTTGAGAACAATGAAAAGTATAAAAAATATATTTATTGGAATGCAGTTTGGAATAGGCTTCATTTTAATGACAACTCTTCATGGTAATTGGGTGAATCTTGAGTGAGTGAAGACTGAAAATTACGAGTTCATTGTGAGATTTTTGCAGATTCATTTAATCTCACGCTCTTCTGGATCCTCTTCATTGCTCGTTAAACTCGTTTTCAATTGAAGGTGGAAAAAAAATCATTTCAATTCCAACTTTCAACACTCATCAATTTCCAATGTTTTTTATGGTTATTTTCCCTGTTAACAATCTTTCCATATTGATTCAGCTTTTTTTGCCTCATTCTTTCATCAGAATACTTTTTTTCTAACTTTTTTTTCAGCTTCTCATGTTTACTTTCATTTTTTTGCCTTCTACTTTTATCTTTCAATGAGTACACCTTGCCAGAGTATAGTTGCTTCTTCATCTTGAAAACTAAATTATGCCCATTCAACCGATAATGAATCTTTATTGATTGTATAATTTCATTCAACTAGAATATGCATTTTTTGGCTTCCTCACCTTTCCACCCATTTTCATGAGTTTCAGTTTACGTGATTTAGGAAATGAAAGGGATGCGAAACAGCTAAAAAAACTAATTTATTCACTTTCATGACAATTCAAAGTCACATTCAATAGCTAAATTTAATCAATTAAATGTTGAATCAATTGGAATTTCATCATTTCCACTGAATTTCAATCGAAAATCCACTCTATAAATCGATTATCCAACCTTTGTTAACGGGTCTAGTAGTTGCAGTCACTAGTCAAGACAAATATTTTTGTATTGATTATCATTTTTCCAATGACGCTATTTAATCTCAAGTCTTCTTGGATTCCTGTCTACCAGTTGAAATGGTTACCATTCATTTTTGTTGTCAGATTGACGATTTGTTTGTTATGTACAATGGTCATTTGATATGTCACCTTTTTCTGTCGTTTTTGTTGCTGATCAGAATTTTGCTGGGAATCGATTATGATCAGATAAAGAGATGTTATGGATTTATTGCGGTTTAACAATGATCTTGACTGTCGCTT
The DNA here is from genome assembly GCF_039701765.1 of Tetranychus urticae. Taxonomy (NCBI): domain Eukaryota; kingdom Metazoa; phylum Arthropoda; class Arachnida; order Trombidiformes; family Tetranychidae; genus Tetranychus; species Tetranychus urticae. The sequence continues at coordinate 3,274,497 of NC_142959.1, forward strand.
GTAAATAAATCCTTAAGCTGGATACATCTTTTGTGATCACGTAATGACTCTAACTGATGCTCTATTGTTTTGATGCGCTTCTTCAGCTCTATCTATTGGTATTCAAATCGCTTAAAAAGTTCATCTTACTCTAATTATTTTTCGAAGAAACTTAACCTGAAATCAACTTAAAATCAAAGATTGAAAATTGCTCTTCGTCAGTCAACTTGTGACAATTTTTCAATTTTTGACGATCAACCATCAAACTTACAAGGCAACTTACATCTCTTTGAGTCAACCTAGACGAGCTAACCTTTCAAGTTGAATCAACTTACTCTATTCCCTTATTGATACTTGTTAAATGGTACTTTGATCAAACTCAATGAAACATCACTTCAACTCTTTAACCTCATTATCACTTTCAAATAAAGTTTATATTTAATAGCTGATTACTATTGCAAAGCAATTGTGTCCAAGAAATGAAAATGCACTTTCATGCCTCCACGTCAGTTTAAGATAAATTTTACTCCCATAATCAATTGATTAGCATCGAGTATCATGAATGATGAAACAAATTTGCTGATTACCGTACTTTTTGTTGCAAAATGGGTTAAGAGGGAAAAGAAGAAATTGGAGTTTTCATTGAATGAACATGAATGAACAAGTTGATTTGAGCAAAGTAAAAGTGATGAATGAAAAGTAATCTTTCACTTGATTCATGATAAATATCAAATGCCTTTTGCTTGCTCATTAAAACCAAGTAAAGTTTCCTTTTGCATCAACTTGTTTTGTAACAAGTCCAATGATATTTGGCTAATCAGAGCAACAAAAGTTTCATTTCAATTGAACTAATCAATGTTAATCCTTTCTCATGATATTGAAACCAATAAAAGAGGTGAATAAAGGTAACATTGAAACTAACGAATCAGGAAAATAAGTTTTATTCAAGTCTATTCAACAATATTCAAGATCAATCAAGCATCACCTGCAATCATTAAATTTTAACCAACCTCTGTCTGAATAAATTCAATCTCATTATAAACTTTGTAATTTTAAAGACTTGGAATTTGGAACTTTGGATAAAAAAATATTTGACTTATTGATATGAAAATGATAAACAATTTTCATTGGAGAAAGAATTGGCTTCTCAAAATAAATATTGATTATGATGCTGGTAAATATGATCATGGAAATGAGAAGGATGCAAGAAAATGAACTTTTACTTGAAAGATTTACTGGATTTATATTGTCATTTCATTGATGATTTATGATTAAAGATGAAAATATTTTCAAACTCATTGATATCTGAGAAGCTGATTCTCAAAATTTTTAAATTATCTCCACTTTCGGTGCAATTAATCTTGCTAAATAGTCGGCAGACAAATCGATGAAAACATTGAACGTTTTGTAAATTTACATTTTAGACTTTTTCATTTCATTGTAAATGCAATAAATTTAGAGGAAAGCACGACGATCCAATTACAAGAATAAGACTGCAATTTGATCAGAATTTAACATTTCAGAATTAAATATTTGATGAAAATTTTCTCTTTTGTCTTTTTCTCTGAATAGAAAATGAATTTCGTCTGAAAATCCCTTCCGAATAACCAATGATATTCTTGCTGAAACTGTGAAAATCAATGCTTTTCGACATTCACTTGAAATCATACTTTTGATAATTACGTAAACTATTCTTGTCCTTTTCACTGAACAACTCATTTATCATGTTATCTCACTGATCAAGTCAAAATTTAGGAATCCAAATATCTCTACATTTTTGTTCATTTACTTTCCTGATTCCAACATAATCAAGAGCAGTCATTAGTTTCATCTCTTGCCATTCCTGTAATCTCATTAAATTCAGCAATAACTTATCATGTCTTTTAATATCATTCTCAACTTGCTTCTCTCAACTTTATCATGTCTTTTTTAATTATACTTTACCCTGGTTGAGGTCAAAAAATTTCAACCATCAACTGAGCAACGAAAAACATCTGTACAATGAACTCTAAATTTCAAGTTGAAACCATGTTCCAATAATGTGTCGAAAAATCGATTAAACTTTTTTAGCATTTGGAAAATGTTCCAATGAATCGAAAAGGAAATTAAATTGTGAAAATTGCCATGTTTATTTGCCTCTTATAATGACTATTTGTTCAGGTTTATCGTCAATAAATATTGCTTTAGATTAATAAATACGCTTTGCTCATCATTACACCCAATGTTGTTAACTTTATTCAATGAAAGACTTAAAACTTTTCCCAATTACCTGGCAAGTGTGAAGATAATTTATTGATTCAAGGCTAAAAATGCCATGAAATATTCATGATTAATGACGGTAAACATGGCGAAAATTGGTTAAACAGATATTTTCAACTGTTGGTCCAAAAATTGAACAAACAAATGCACTTGGAATCAATTTTTCCACCAATTTTCAAAAAAGCAAACAGAAAAGATCAAAGTAGTAATTTAATATTTTATCGATAACATTTGATTCTTGGTGCTTTGATATTTTTGAAATTACAATTTTCCAATTTTGAGAGAAAAAGAAATTTTTTATTTTAGATAAAATCCATGATTCGACCTTTCAACGGTTGAATCGGCTTAAAAAATGCATTTCAATTTTAACGAAACAAAAGATTTTCAGAAGGAATCATTTTCTTTATCATTTATTCATTGAATTTTAGACCAAAAATTATTCTTTATATCTTTTGCTATCTAATGCTGATTCAGTGTAAAATTCAATGAAAATGATTTACTTTAAAGTGAAATAAATTTGAGCGAAAAAATGAGTTTTCAATTCGAAATGGATTCAATTTGAAAATTGAAATTATCCCTTAAAGGCTGATCAAGTGATTCTGAAAATCATTGCCTTTCGTTTTTATAACAAAACCTTTATCCTTGGAATCGTGTAAACAGAATACGATTTAAATGGCGATTCGAGCATAAATGGTTGACCATTCAAATTTACCTGAATAAGCTCATTTGAAGTTTGTGTGAAGAGAAATTCAATTGAAATTGATTCAAATTGACCCAATGTCAACCTTATTTAACAGCTCAAAATGTTTCCCTTGATTTGCCAATGTTCAATCAATTGAAAACGAATGAACCAAGATAATGTGTTCAGCTCAAGATTGGCTTTTTATCGACTCAATTTTTCTCTCAGTTGAAACTTGAAACTCTTCACCTTTGACTTTTCGCTGCACCTTCAACTATTAATAATGTTTCACACCAGGCAACAACAAACAGAAAATTGCATAAATTTAATGTTGCTCTTCATAATTATACTTGAAACTTTTCATGAAACTATTCATTACTTTCTTCAAACTGTATCTCGATGAATTTATTGCTTATCAGTCTGGTTAGTTGCCTATTATCAGCCTCATTAAGTTAAGCATTAATTGAACAGTCGCCTTGAGGGCAATGCAATTGAAATTCAATGAGTTCAATAGAGACAATTAATGTGTCTTTTCTCTTCTCATTCAAACTGAAATCATGATCAATCCATGTTGACAAAGAGATGAAATTTCTTTAACATGCTTCACCTAATTTTCAATTAAAGTATATTTTTGATAAAACACTTTTCTTTTCTCCTTATTCATCTCAAGTCCATTAAGTTAACGGAAATTAATGCAAATTGTTAAGAAATTTTTTCTTCAAAAAATTATTTCTTCCAAAACTGTCAAAGCAAAACTTACAGTTATTAAATTCAACAAGAAAAGTTGAAAGACAAAAACTCCTCAGCTATTCAATGATAAATGACTAATTGAACATTTCGTTTCCATGTAAACTTTTTCAATTCAAACTCATTGACTTTACATACTCGGTTACTCTTTGATGTTGAGACTAAACATTTGCGACGAAGAGATTTGCAAAGCTTCAGCAAAGTTTGATTGCAAGAGTTGGACTAACCAGCTCTAGTGTCCAGTCACACATAAAGACCAATCTGATTGCGTGGTAAAAACATTGGTTTTGTCTTGACATCTTTTCCCAGCTCGGAAATCCTGTTTCAGAAGCAGACATTTACTTGTAGCGGGTTATGCAAATAATCATCTTAAGGTATTGATGTCTTTAAGCTTGACGAAAGGCATGGATTGAATTTGTTCAATCACTTTTAGAGGTTGAAATTAAAAGTGAATCAATAGAAAGCATCTAAAGGTTGAAATTAACTTTGCATTTTCAAGTGTGTTTCTGACGTTTCTCTATTGATCTGTGAGTATTGGAAATGTGATTAAAGGTGGACTGAATGTAAATATTGGACAAGAGATCATGTAAAAGAATACATTTTACTCATTAATATTGTTGAAAGATATGAGTGTAAACATGAAAATAAATGGGTAAAACATGATGAGAATTACATTGGCCATTCAATAACCAAATAAACTCATGTATTGATATTGTGTGGGCAGTTAGTAAACAATTTTTTCCCTTCACAATCTATTTGTTTTTTGCTTAATATCATTAACAATATTATTATTTCACTTAGCTTCATCATTTCTTTGCACTCGATTTCCTTCTTTTTTCATCATCTTCTTCTCTTTTTGTATCCATTCAGATGCATCCATATTGACTGAATGCAACATAAAGATGATCTTTCAACTGAATATTTTGTGTCTGGTCAGTTGTGTGAATACCTTTTCTGGATACATAAATCTGTTTGACTAGTCAAGATGACCAGAAGCAAGGAAAAAGATTGAAACCAGAGTAAAGGTATAATGTGAAATAATACGTTTCCATTGATGCAGTTATTGGATGGAATGAAATGAAAGGTAGAAAAAATTGATTCCTCACGAAATTTGAACTTTATTCCAAGTGTTAACTGGACTTTGATAACTCAATAGTTTTCAAGTCAAACTTTGAAATAAGGTGGAGAAGAAGGAATTGATAAAGAGTAACATTGTAAACTTTGAGATTCGTTTTGTTCAACTTTGATTCTTCCATTTCATTCAATCCCATTCAATTCAATTGGCATATGGGTTTACCTGTTTGTTTGTTTTTCCTGACAAAACTTTCATTTCACATTTCTTTCATCTTCAATCTTGTTGATTTGACAACATCAATCATCCATGAGGAAAGGGAAAAGGCAACAAAATTTCACAACAAAATTGGTCAACTATTAAATATTTGACCAAACGTATTGATTTACAGTCTTTCACTTGAAACTTTACCATTAACTTGAAATGAAAAAATCATAGTTCATCCACTCGAGAATATTTAGTTTAACCTTTAGAAATGAAACATTTCAAATGAAACAAAAAACTTTCTGTCAACAATAATTAGCAACAGTTAGTCGCTGCAATGACAAGTTTCCAGGTTTTGATCGTAACTCAAAGAGTAGCATTAAAAGTTTTGTTACACCAACTACACAAAAAGACCAGTTCGATATTCTTGGCCTGGTTTTTGAAAAAAACTCAAGACTAAAGTCCATCATCTCGTGTTTAGCAAACGTCCCATGAAGAACTTAGAATTGATTTCTATCGTCCAGCTTGAGTGGATGCTCTACAAAGGACACAATTGATGTGGTTACCTTACATTTGGGAAATTCATGAAGATCAGCTTGAGGCTTGTACAAATGCATTCGTTCGACGCTTTGAAAACTATTCAATTTATCGAGATTCTTCTTCGCGTTCGAATCAGCAATCATTGCAATTCAATTTCACACTTTTGACGCTTTCATATTGGACTAGAGTAATGACTTATTTTGGCTTAATGATGAAATCAATGGAATGGTGGGAAAGTAATTAATATAGATATGATATTGACAGAAATTAATTGTTAACTGATGACAGGAGATAATTGATGGAAGAAGAAGAAGAAATAGGAAGGAAAAATGTATCTTTAATTCACCATTATCAATCTAAGTTGACTGATTAAAAGAATGGTGAATGTGAAGAATGGTTGATTCACTTTTCCCATGTAAAGGATAAATCATTAATTTCAATCAGAAAGTGAATCCAGAAAATGTCTTAACTATCAAGACAATATTTACTCTATTTCACACAAAGACATACATTTAGTAAACAAAAGTAAACGCAAAGAAAAGGCAAGATACAGATAACATTGAATCGTCATTACAATAATAATAATAAATTATATTCCTTCATATTATTAGTAAAATCATAATGATATTAACAAGTAGAGATGGAATCAAAGATGAACCATGTTCTCAATGGAACCTGAACAATACTCAAGTCTGATACTTTTAGTGCATCATGAAGGGTTAAAAAGTTTCATTTGCAACTTTTTTTCCGATCGATAATTCAATTGCACTCATTTGACTGTATCAATATTTTAGGCAAATTATTTGATTATCAATCTTATGAAAGCAATTGAACGACTGGCGATTCTAATTAAATGGCAATCTTTTGGCTTATTAAATCAATTTGATAATGTTGCCTGTCTTTTTAATGATCAATTATAATTAAACATTCAGTGTGATTCAGTTAATTGGTGTAATTAGGATATGAGATGAGACAAAATAAAAGATAATTAAGGTTAAGGTAAAACATGGGAATCAATTGAATTAGCAAATGTTTAATATTGATTAGGATGAATGAAGTAAATGACACTTTAATGAGCTGAATCAGTTTAATTGCAGTCTAATTGCTGAATTAGTTTACATGTCAAGTTGTTGAACTTTTTCAATGTCAATGGAATGAAAACTTTATCCAAACTTTATCTGATACTTTTTACTCTTCATTTTGCTTCAATCAAATTGAGATGGGAATTTCGCTGCAAAAGATTATCCTAATTGTGACTGGCAGTTGAAGAAGCAACTGAACTGAAGTTGAATCTTGAAAATTGACCTTCGAGTTAAGATGGGTCAGAATGATTCCCAAGGGTAGACTTAGTGAAGAGAGTAAAGTTGAAATAATGATTTATTGTGCCAAAAGTTATGAGTAAGTAAAGTAGATATAAAAGTCCGACTCTGGGACGAGCATTTCTTCATCACTATCAGACGGTATATTTTAGTCTTTTAGCAGTTCTTTGGAAAATCAAAGATTGAAAATTCCAAGCTGAATCTTCTCTATCGCCCTTCATAAAGCACAATATTATCGGATAAATTATTCTGGTGGAAAATCAGCCAACTGTTTCATTCTTTGATTAACAATCGCAATAACGATGAAATCTGAACATGAGTTTGTCCAATTCTCAAAATTCCAGGGAAAAATCTGGACTCTGTATAACCAATTGTGAGATATGATTAATGGCTTGAAAACGCCCTGTACAGACAGTCAAGCATCTTTGGAAACTTTCACCTTCACTTCAAATCTGAACTTTTTACCAAAATTGAAAACGTAGGTGTTGAACGGTAATGATAAATTAAAGCCTGGCTTTAACTTGCAAATCATGTTTAAATTTGCTAGACAATAAATTGTTTCTTGAAAGTTTGGAAAACATTTTTCGATTGAATGTTATCATGAAAATGGGAAAATTTTAATTTCACCAGGAAAACGAAATTGAAAGGAGCAAGAAAAAAAGTTATTCAAGTGTAACAATTTCTTATAATTTCTTGGGTTTAAAGCTTGTTTATCAGACTGCGTTTCATTACTCTATCATCATCAGGGAATCAAGGGAATGATAAAATGATTTATATCAGCAGCAAGAAGGGAAAAAAGTGTGAAACAAAAAAGAGAAGAGAAGAGAAGAGAAAAAAAGATTCAAGAATAGTAAATGATGATGATGATGATTGAAAATTCTGTGGCTAATGAATGGCGAAATTTCTTGTTCCATTTAATGAACTATCACCACCTAAACATTTCCACCCATTGGTATTCATCCAAGATGAATAATAAACTGTTAAAGGGTGAGAAGCAAAGTAATTAACTAAATCAGAATGAGCACATTATTTATTATTTGAGAAACAATGAGAAGTGAAAACAAGTGAAAATAATTACAAAAATGAGTTTATTCACATTCACCCAAACTTATTGATAAATATCCTGGGAGTTTCAATTCACTCCCAGCCTTCATTTTAAAGGCAAACCAAATTTGAATCTGTTTCAGGGCTTTTCAACATTTTCCTGTTTACATTGATAACATTGTAACAAATCAATTGTTGAAATGGTGAAAGTTGATTGATTTTTAATGATTTTTTCGTTCCTTCTTTTTCTTTTCATTAAAGAAGAAGAAAAAGTTTCTCATGAATTTGTTGAGCAAATTAATGAGATAACCATTTTCATGAGCAACTTGAATTATCTGATTTTTTCTCTTCTTTTTTGTTCCCCATTCTAAATGTTCAACTGTTCAATATTGGCAAAAGGATAAAATGGTGTTAATCTTTCTCTTTACCTTTCCATGTTCCATGATGAGGTGAATTGATAAGGTGATAATTTACTTGGATTTATAACAATTGACAATTAATTTGATTAATGGTTTTCATTTGGATTTTTGTTTAGATTCAAGATGAGGGAATAAAAGCTGGATCATCGAATCATGAAAATGACAAATGGTAAAGTAAAAGGTAATCTTGTAATGATGGATGAACAATGAAACGGAATGAGAAAATCATTTTTTTATATCTTCAGTGATTTCCTTCGATTCAGTCTCGACTTATCTTTGGCTTTTCATTTGCCTTGAAGCGTCCAAGGAATGTCTGAGATTCAACTAACAAATTGGATTAATTTCAAGCTATTTAACCATCAACAAGATCAGACATTTAATTGAGTTTTGAGTTACCCAAATGGTTTGCATTAAAATTGCATTTCTAATTATGTTTTGTCTACCATTTAAGCAGCTTTATTAACTTAAGACCATTCATGCGAGTTTCAGGTCAATAATTGGCTTGATCAAACAGGATTATATGTTGACAGTTGGTCAATCTGATAACTCTCTATTATTGATGACATTTCGTCTACGAAATTGACCATGAAAACAGGTTAATCCTTTCAATTATCAACAAAATTTCAAAATCATTCAACCGGTTTAAAGGTGAATAGCAAATGTTGAAACTTTTATGAAATGAATTCAATGAGATGAATAACCGATGCTTTGAAAAATAGACTAGACTTTCGTTTTTGTCCGTATTTTTTCGACGAAAATTTGATCGCAGAGAAAAATTTTGAAATAAAGAACTTTTCATTCTCTGATAAATCAGACTATTGAAATTCGATCCTTGTGTCATGTTGGAATCTTGAAACATTAATAAAGAAAATCTCATTTACTTTTCCAAATCATTCGACAATACTTGGAAATCGGATTAATCTATTTTCGTCAAGAATTCAATTAACTAGAGCAATGAAATTTCTCAGGAATCGAGGATAAGTTTATTATCAATATTAATTCCGAGTGTATAACATATTCAGGTTATCTTGCTTCATCATTGCTTATTTGGAAATTGTCATTTCGGTTTATCCAAATAGTGTAAAGTTTTCATAGCCTGAGATTGTTGTGAATTTTTTTAAGCTTATAGTGTTCCTCAAGCAACCATAGATAGATGAATGAATTTGCTGAAATATTCAGAAAAAAAAAGTTGCTTCAAAATTCACTTTGGCTTTGAACGATTGCACAAGCCAATCACCAAAAGGTCAACGGAAATGATCAAATTTTTTCAGGTTACCGTGCAACCAATAAAGATTGAATGACAACTTTCCACTGAATATTCATGCAAATCGCGACTCGTTCCTTCCATGAACAAACCAAAAAAACTAAGAACTTTTAAAGAGCAAAAACTCTGAATAAACTCAACTCAGACGTCAACCTTACAAGCTATCAGTGTCTATTCAAAGCATAAGTGCTTCGCCAACCCGAAATCCCAAACTTGGACTCGGATTATTTTTAAGCTCATGTTGAACTTAATTACTTTGATCATGAATTATCTCAGGCTGGAAGAGCATTAATCTTGTATCGTTTTGCTAATACAATCGGTTAATCGAAAAACGATAAAAAAAATTGTCTCTCAACTCGAAATAGACTGGAATGTAAGTAAACAATTGTGGAAACAAGACCAAAGTAGACTAAAAGCAATAATTTAAAGATCAGAATTAAATCTGTCTTAATTGAGTTTCCAGATGAAAACAATGTAAACTTGAAACTTTTATTCTTTATGTAATAAAAGAAACTAATTCCTACTCCTTTTAATACAATAAATATCATTGAATCGATGTTGGATTTTTTATTATTTTTACCGATTCTCAGTTTTGTTAAAAGTAAAATGATTCCGGTAAACATTAAACACTTAAGTGAAACTAATAAAAAGATAATAATAATCGTAGATAAAATAAAGATAAACGTTAATGGTCATTTCCAGTGATGGACAAAAATAAGGATAAAGGAAGGGCTAATAATAGATTGAACAAAAATAAGGTTGGAAAAGAGTTGAGCAAATATTGAATGCAATTGAAAATGTTATCAAAATCTTGGCATAACAAGGAATGATATTAATAATGAGAATCACGATGGAAATGGAAAGGAAAATAATTTGAAGAGCAACAATCTATTGATTTATTGATCATGCAAAGTAAATTAAACTTTAAACTCGACTGCAATGAAATTGAATAAACAGACGAAATGATGAAATCCAACAATGAAAATTGACTAATGATTAAATTGATGGGAAAAAAGTGAAAATTTGAAGCCAAAATTGATTGGAAAAAAGTTGTCGCTGTAAATGATTAACAATTGAAGGGAAAACAATCCATTTCTTAATGTATCTGTAAATGAATTATTAATCAAATGCATTAAAAGATTGATTCAATTACATTAAGCGTACAATGAAACTTGTGATTCTGTGAATCTTGTACTTGACATGTTTTGACAAGTGAAGATGAAAATGAGATGAAAATGTTTCTTTGAAAATATTGAAGATTAATGAATGAAGAAACAAATGAATTAGTTGATCAAGAAAAGACTTGTTTCAACTCAATGAACATGATTTTTGTGATAAAAAATTGACTCGTCTGTGAATCAGACTCGTTCATTTTCATACAAACATTTAGTGTAATTTTTTAATTTTGATTGAAGTTACAAGATTCAAATATGAGTTGATTTGACCAAAGAATCCAACAAAAAACAGAACTTAACTTTCAGAAGTTTATCAAGATCTAATCATAAAGAGAACTGAGATCATGGATTCAGAAATCACAGATAGAAAAGAATTGATTTTTTAAGAATCAAAAACTTGAGAATCGAGATCATAATTATGTTTTGTTTGGGACGAATCATGAATATTATGTTCATGAGCAGGACAAAATTTTCGCCTTTGGCTTCCAGTGTTCCTTGGTTTTTGCATGATGTTGATGAACAATCTAATTTCCCTCATGACACTTGAATTGTTTTGAAACTAAGCAGGTCATAATGAATGAGAAATGGCCAGTTTATATGGAAGAGAAGAAATATTTTTCTTGGAAATCTTTCATTTCCAATATTCTTGAATCACTTTTGATTGGTAAATGCTGCAACTTTTAACCTTTCATTTCAACTTTACTATTTCTTATAAAATAATTTTCTCCTCTTTTTTTTGTTACGCTCAAAGCTAATCATGAAAATTCTGCAATTTTTCATCATTCATCTTCATCATTCGAACCTCATTTTTTGCTTGATAATATTGATAAGTTGAAAAGCTAAGATTTATTAGATGTAAAGGAAAAGGTAAATCAAAAAAGATCGAGAAAAAATGTTATTTTCATCTGGAAACATCCAAATTGATTGATAAACATTTTTTGCTTTTTCAACTTTTCATTAAAAGCTAAACAATCTCAAATCACATTAAACATTACAAGATTAACTGGGATTGATTACAGGGAATGAACAATTGATAAAGTAAATTCAAATTTTTTATTTACTTTACTTTATGGTTCATCATTTTAATGATCATTACTGTTAACACTAAATAATCAATATTGATTGAAACTCTTTTCAATTTTAATGAAAATCCCTTTTAAGAGGAAAAATGGTTTTCCCAGAAATTAAATCAAATTTCTTATTCAAATTGATTAACTTTTATTCAATATAAAGACGAAATTTAATTTCTCCATTTACTGTCATTTAGCTGAAATCTTACTGACTTTTATTCATTTTAGTTATTAACTTGAATATAAATGTTAACTGTTTTAATTTAATCAACTTAATGGTGTTCAATTTGCCTTTTAGTGTTTACTTTTTGTCGCAATTTGTCACAATCAATTTCAATTTTGTTTCCACTTTTCAATCAATTTGCATTTAAATTTCAAGTTCAGTTATGAATAAATCATCTTTTTGCCAATTTCCATGTCAATTTGTTTTCAATTTTGGGCCAACAATTAACAATTGTAAACAACTGTAATTGACTATTAAACCTGTCAAATGAACAACTTCAAGTGAAGTTTAAAGTTCATCTCATGGGGAAAATGGTCAAACATGGTTAAATATACAGACTTTTAGTTGCCATTATTATGGTCAATAAGCTTAAATTGTTGACAGATTATAAGGAACAGTTGAGAAAAAAGAAGAAAAAAGTTGGAACTTTTCTTGGATCATTTCAAGTGGATCAGATCGATTTGAAGACAGAGAGACTTATCGTTTAGCTTTCAAGTTTATCCAAAAGTCAACTGAGAATTTTCAATTGATTAGTGTTCAAATGGTTTGTTAAATTGTTGAGTTTAACAGGTTAAAGTTGAAGGCAAAGGTATAAAGGAAAAGAAAAGGTAAAGTGATTAGGAGTTGATTTGATTGGCAATTTCATTGGTAAATTTGGTTAATTGTCAGTTTGTTTTTTCCTTGGTTTGGCTTGATCAATTCAATTAGGTTATCTAAAATTTAATGAACCTTAAAAATGTCATTCACTTGTAATAATTGCAATTGTTGAGAATCAAGTGAATGGGAATGAAATGGAAAGGATTGTCAAGGATTCCCAACAGGGAAGGAATCACAATAAAGAATCAATTATTTTCGCTTTCATTTAAGATTCATGATCAGGCTCAGCATAAATTGTTTCTAAATACCATTTCAAGGTTTGGTTCAGTTCAATGACTCAAACTAGCAAGTTTAATTGCTGTTGACCAATTAAAAGCAAACTTTTCAAAAGTTGAGTTTCACCAGTAATTGGACATTATTCATTGAAAATGTGAGTTGATTTTTTCAAGTTAATTAGACAATGTTTAAATTCATCCGATTGTTCAGAGTTTAAGTGAATTGTTAAACAGTCCAAACAGGTTAAGCGATAAATCGATTGAAAAGTAAAAAAAGTTGACCAGAAAAGGTTAATCTAAACAAAATGCTTGACCCATTTCTTCATTAATTTATAGTCAAATCATTAGAGTAAATTGCTATCAAATTTAGATTGGAAAAGATGTTTGTATCGAAGGTAATTTGTTCGGAATGCATCTGATCCTTTGAACAGGTGCCAACAAATTAATATTTTAGATTGGATAAACACAAGATTGACCACTTGAAAGTCGATTAATGAAAATGCTTTTTTAATTACGGATAATGTGCCTCTTCAAGAATAGTCAAAGGACTCAAGATTTTTGCATTGCCCATCTCTAATGAATTTAACCTTTAATTAAAGATGAACTTTGTCAACAAAGCTGTTCAACTTGCTTCTGAGATTTCATCTTCAGACTGACAATATTTGTCCAGATGTTATATTCAAATATTCAGGTTAGGTAAGGTCAGCTTAGGTTTGGATGATCCGTTCAACGAAAACTTTGTCAGTGACTTTTGACTTCACTTCTAGCGCTTTTACTTAAAATCATTAAAATGTTGACGATTCATGAATCAAGACAGACCGATATATTGGTCAAAATTTCACTCCAAACTAAGATCCAGGCAATTGACTCCAAATATTTTGAATGTAATGAAATCTAAATTTACTTGATTAACAATTATCATTGGGAGGTTAGTATGAAAACTACTAAACTTACATTGAAGTTAAACTTGTAAGTTGCTTGTAGAGTTAACCTTTTGACTTGAAAACAAAGGAAAATTTCATTTCAAATGTTCACTTTGATATTTTGAGTTTCATTTTTTGATTTCAAATGATATCAAAAAGATTGTTGATGATTGAAAAGGTAAAAGTCACAACGCAAAGAGATGAAAATTAAAGTTGATATAAAGATGATTAAATCCAATGGAACACATTTTTTGGCTGGCTGTTGATCAAATTAGAAAGGTTGAACAATTTTTTGAATTAAAATCCAATTGGTAAAATGAAATTTAGTGTTGATTTAAATCATTAAATATAACCATTAATTTAACAGGAAAAAGGCAAAAGACTGAACATTATTATTCAATTAATTTGACAAGTAGAGTTGAAATGTTTACATGAGCACACATTTTCAAGTTGAAAAGAGTCAATGTTTACAACATTGATCATTCCTATTCAATTGCTTACCATCAACTGAGAGATTCAGAGGATTCCAATGATTCTCAGTAATTTAGAGGTAAAAACATGTGAACTTGCGCCGTAGTTTACCATGTAACAGATATATAAAAGTTCATCTATGAATCATGTAAACAAAACAGCTTTTCATATCACAATGAAAGGTTAATTTTTTCGTGTCGCTCTTTTTGTTTCATTTCAAGTTGACTTGAGGAAATTCATCTGCAACCATTCATGATGAAAATTGATTGAAGGAAGCAACAATTATCTGATCATTTGGAAATATTCAAAAGGTTGAGAAAAGAAACTTGTTTAAATGCTAAAAATTAATCAAAGTCAATGTAAACAAGTTCAAGTATTGAAAAGGTCTAATTAAACGGTGTACTCATTAGACTGTCTTGACTCTTAACAATTATTTAATTGCTCATTAAATGAAGCTCATGTAATCATGATAATAGTGTTATAACAGTAAAACCATGAAAAGATAAATTGATTATGGAAAAAACAAGAAGTAAAAAGATTATTAAAAGTTAAAGACAAAAGTTGAATGCTGTTGAGTATTGAAAGGACCATTTTTTATTCAACCTAAACACTGCTATTAATAATCACAATTTCAATGCTCATCATTGTTCATCATTATCTTCATGTTACTCTAAATCATTCAAGTTTCAGTGATTCTAGTGATTCCCTGGAGTTTGGCTAGTATATTAAGGATAGGATATAAATGCAAGATTATTAAAGCTTCAAGTGGCTACACTTTGTTGCTATTACAATTTTACTTGTTAGCTCTGTATTTTCATCTTCTTCATCTTCATCTTCTTACCTTTTTCTCATCCCTTTTTTTCATCTCAATAACTTTTTATTAGCTCATTTCCTTTAATCCTTTATCTTCTCATTTTCTTCATCTTCATCGTTTTCTTCCCATTTTCGTGTTCATTTCCTGGTATCTGATAAATTGCTGTTACTTAACTTTGATTGTCTGTTGGTGTGAATCAAACTAATAGTTTAGTCTAACTAATAATAGCCACTGGAAAACCAATATGATGATCAACACTTTCATCATTATTTTCATTTAATTCAGTTAATTCATCGACTCTTGGTCACTTTACTTCTTGCTTCCCATGGTTTTGTATCTGAGGGTGAAGAGAGAGAGAGAAAAAAGTCAATTCAAGATTAGGTTAAAGGTAATGAGGTTAACAGAACGGATACTTGCATTGGATATTTTTAAGAGTCACTTTCAAGAGTCACTGTTCATCATGTTAATCATCATGAATAATCTAAATGTAGGGTTAACTGGGAGTGGTAAATTCAAAGGTCCAATTGATATAATGGGATAACAAAAAGAGGTACTGTTTCAAACACTATTCACATTAACAGATAATTTATTTATCGTTATCAGTTAATAATGAATAGTGAGGTGGACAAGTGATACTAATGGTTCAATTTACTTCTGGCCATTAAAAGTTAAATTAGGAGGAACCAGAGTTTTAATGTTGACTTTCAAGTGTTTTCAAGAGTGATGTTGATTGAAGAGCCAAAAAGGTTGAAGTGACGAGGACAGATGGAAAGGCAAGATTGGTGAAGGAATCAACAATTGTAAAGGAAATTAAAATTTGAAATTAAATTTGAATCAACTTTCAAATTTTGATTTTTTTCCCTAGTTTCTCCTTCCAATTGGTTATCCTTTTTGAATACACTTTTTAGGTTCATCTTTAGATGTGATTAATCTGATTCCTTTATTGCTTTATCGATTGACATCATGAACCTGGAAGGGAAGAAAAGAAAATCTTTTATTAGTTTGAAAATTATACATTTTGGTGAAAATTTTTCTTCTTCTTCTTCTTCTTCATATCTCGCAGTTGCATGAACAAATGGAAATGATGAAAAATAAGATTAAGAGATAAAAGGAAAGGCAAAATTTTCTCTTTGGAACACATCATGAAAAGAAACGGATTTCCTTGTGAGTTTTGGTGAGAAATGAAGAAAAAAGTAAAGAGTCTAAAATGAGAAATGGAAAACATGAAAATTAGAAATTCAATTTAATCATTTTTCTTTATAATGATGGGAAAATGTGATTATATCGACGATATTTATGAAAGTAAAATATTGACTTTTTAATGTTGGATATTAAAATGATTCCAGATCAAAATGTCACCATCAGTTTACCTTTCAAAGACTCAAATTCATAATGAAAAAGCAAGAAAAATCATGTTACAATGAGGAGAACCAGTAATAGAAAGTTGATCAAAGATGAATCAATTTTACCATGGATTACTTGTTCGGTAATTATTGATATTAAAATTCAGGTTCTTAGTTAAATAATGGATGTAATTCAATGCTGACTCCATTAAAGACTCTTTTTAATCACTGAGATTCCCTGAAAATTTCCTTCCGCCAATGATCAGCATTAAATATGCTTCAGTAATCACAATCAGAAATTGAAGTAGAATTGAGAATCATTTTGAATATAATTTCATCTTTTGATTTTGTTTCTTTTTTCATTATAAGCTTGAGTCAATGTGAACTGAGTGTAATAATTAATAGACAAATGATTGATAAATGGTAAGATGAAATTTCAATATCAAATATTGTAACTGAAAGACATGATAATTCAATATTTATTTTGTGATATTAAAATGTTCATCTTTCCAAAGTTGAATTTTGTTTAACTTTACCGACTGTTTCCAGTTGTTGTGTTCAACTCTTTCAATGTTTTCCAATGACAATATCTCTGCGTGAACATGATGACGATGATAATGATGATGATTAATGATGATAATAGTTAAATGAGTTGTAAATGTATCAAGGCAAATATGTTATTCATTTTCAAGTAATCACATTAGAAAAAAGATGGAAAGGAAAGAAAAGTTATTTTGTAGTAAAATAAATAAATAAAAAAAAAGAGCGAAAGGAATGATGCTAATCGAGTTGAAAAGATTTGAAGAGACTTTGGAATGATGATGATAATATTATTGTTGCTGTTTGCTTTTGGGAAGAAGCCAAATTCAATGAAGATGAAAAATGAATAGAAGATGAAGATAAAAGTTGAACGCTTCAGTTGACAGTAACTTGAAAAAAGTAGCTACGATTGTTACCAGATATTTTGTCTAATGGTGACCATTAAGTTGCTTTCAACGTTTAGTTTTATCGTGGGAGATGATAAAGATGATGAAGAGGATGAAGAGTATGATGAGTATAATGATAATCAAGATGAAGATCAAGATGTGGTTGAAAAAGCGTCTAGAGAATCACTGGGAAAACGAATAATAGAAGAAAAAAAAGAGGAAAATAAAGAGTTAAGTGCTTCAAAATGAATGCAAACTGTCAAACTAAGGATTGCAACTTACGTGTTTCAAATGATTGGACACTCTATCTATTATTGATCGTTATTAGCTACAAATAAGAGTTTATATTATTAAATTGACCATTATTATTATCATAATCATCATCATTATATTGAATCATTTTCTCTGCCCTTAGAGTTGTAATCAAAAAAACAACTAATACACAATGTTCAATCAGGTTAGGTTTGAAAAGGACATAATGTTGTTTCTCGATCTTACTGTTTTTACACATGATTATGGTGTTACTGATTATTAGTAAGTATTATCAACTAATCAGTTGCTAGTAATAACTATTGGTAGGCAAGTTTTTATTTTGCTGTTTTTTTTCCTGCTCAGCTATTGATACTTTTCATGTTGCAAATAAAAATCTCATCATTTTTTTCTTGCCAACTATAAGGTCAAATGGACTTTGTTGACCCTAATATCCTTTCTTGCTATTGGCAACGGCTTTTTGTTGGGTCATAAGGTTTCATGTAATCCTTCTTGTAGTTGATTCACTGGATCCACGTTTAAAATTGGCTTAGATTTCTTGGTAAATTGCTTGTTCTTGTTTACATCCATTCAACGCAATGGCCAACTTGAACTTGTGGTATTAAATGAGGTAAAAGCATGATTAGTGATATAATACAGTTTTGATAAAGGTTCAGTGTATGTTATCTTTGGGTCAAGTTCAACAGGCCTGAGTGATTACGACAATTTAACATTAATACCTTTTTTTCACAGAGGTTAAAGACCAGATACGGTAATCGATTGGATAATAAAGATGAATAGTTGGCTTGGTTCATCACATATTTGCTTTGCCTTTGAACTCGATTATGTGAAATAATGAAAGAATGGCCGATACCAATCAATTTGCATGAAGATAAATTGTTTCCCAACGATAATTATGGAAAAACCTAGAATCAGAGAAAATATTACATAATTACACCTACAGACTATTTGTAATACAGTTTTGTATTGTGAGTTCAATTTTAGTTTACCTGGGGGTTCCATGAGTTCATCAGTTGCTTACAATGAAATTAACATGATGGTAGTTTATAGCTGTCATTGTCATCAGCAATATCATTAAATTTCCCTTCAAGCTTTGTAATATTCTAGATCTGGTATTATTCGTATTTCAACACAATTGTTTGACAATATGCAAATTTTCCAGACAATAATACAGCTCTTTATGAATTTGTTGAACATCATATGAAAATTGACATCTGATGTAATTGAATCAATCAAAACTTGTAGTACATTATATCTCGAGATATAGATTTAATTTACTCTGTCAGATGGAATCATTGTATTTCTTGAAATGAAGCTCATTTGTCCATTCAATTTCTCGTTAATCGTCAACTGATGAAAGATTTATATCTTGATGAGTGTTAATTAACCTTTCCTGGAAATTTGCTCAATCCTTCCAATTCAAAGTTAATGTAAAAGCATTTTGGTTCGTTTCAATGCTCAAAAAATAAGAGTGAAAATCCAAAAAATAGTTGCTGTACGATTTGATTGTAATCACAGAGCACATTTGGTGGTTAAACAACTTTGGAAGTCATTATTTTTTCATTATTGATCCCCAAGAATTCACAGGAATCCTGTAATGATTCGTTTGATGAAAATGCCTTCTCTTTCCAAGAAATTGAAATGAAAAAAAAGACTGGTTGACGAATTTGAAAGAAAAAAATCTGAAAAGAGAAGAACAGATAAACACTTAAGTTATCAATTAAATTAGAATTTGATGCACCAGCAATTCTAGTTATTGTAAATGCAGTTCAGTTTACAAGATGAGTGGAGCGAACATGATTAGAAAAGTTGACATTAAACAATAATAGGATGGAATACGTGATACCTTAACTTTTGGATGGCTTGAGACACTAGAATAAGCACTGGTAAAGCAAATTGGAAAGCATTTATAAGGTTTAGAGATTAATCACTTTTACAATTCAATATATTAACATAAAAGTTGGAACACAAAAACTTGACAAAAATCCCAAAACACTGGTACCAATGAAAATTTGACTAAAATGTGGATAACTGGAGTTGAAAAACGTGGACAATTTCCATACCTTGAACATTTTTCCCTTGATAAATGATTATGTATGAGGGAATAAAAGATTACACCAAATAAATACCAGAAATGCACATAAATAAGAGGAAGGTAAGGAAGGTAAAGAGTTTAGATTTTAACAAAGAAAACTGGTTTCCTTAAACAATCGTCTATTTTATCTGATAAAAACTTGAATTATAATTTATAATTTATAAAGAAAAAAATGAAATTTTTAAATAATCTAATATCAAAAATCAAACAGCTTCAACTTTAGTAAGTGACAAAGGATGATAAGGATAAGGAAGATAAAGAGGCTAGACAATTGTCTAAAAGAAGCAGAGAGAAGCCTTTGTTACTCTTTGAAATAAAGTCTTTCTAATCAACTGTTATTCATCAAAGATATTTAAGCGCCAATGGAAGCCATTATCTTTTGTTTCTTTTGTTTCTCATATGTCAACGGTTTTCAAAATTTTCAATTTATTCAATTAACCGGTTAAATTTTTCTGTGGTTGTTTCATTGTTAATTGGAAACTTGAACAAAACCCAAATTTCGATTAAAGTGGACTTTCATTGTGATGGTGAGACTAAACAATGGACACAGTGTCGGAGGAAACTGGTTAGAGGTGAGTAAAACGTTTTTTAGTGTTAATTTCAATTATTTTTAAATGATTTTCAGCTTGATTGGCAAATTTTTTCGTCTTTGCTTGAAAATTCTGTTACGATATTTGTGCTCATTATTTTCAATGAATGTTTCTCTTGAATGACTTGCTTTTATCAAGCCAATTTAGGTTTAGAGTTAACTCTCTTTACTGGTGTCGAGTGATTCAATTGAATTTGGTCCAACGATTGATGCTTTGTGATGTCTGACCAAAGGCTGACAATCTTGCAGCTCTATTTAAGATTGCCATGATAACAAGAAAGCAACTTTAACAAGCATCCTGAAAAGATGGAAGTTTCCTGATTAGAATGGCCTTTTGTTTTCTCTTTGATTCAATTTTAAAACCCAATTGTTGCAGATAATTTAATTATATTTGCTCAATGTTAAATTTTTATGTGTCTTTGTTCATCATTTTTATTCAAAGGAAATTCTATCAGATGAATTTCTCGATTAAACAGAGACTTCCTCCATACATTTCAGAATGCCTCTTCTAGCAAATTATACCAAGAATGATCGACATTTCAGCTTGCGTGTCGACAAAACAATTTATTGAAACCAATTTTTGTTCGTAAATCAGTGTTAAGTAATGTTAGCTTTAGGTGTTGAAATAATGAACACGTAGCGATTTGCTTTACACTTGATTCCATTTCTCTAATGAGAGTTTGTTGTTGTTGTTTTTTTGTAATATTTTACTGAATACCTCTGAGGTTTTTAGACTTAATTGGAACTTTGCAATTTTATGATTTATTAATATTTATGTGTCTGCTTTCTTATAGCATTCGCAATGGTTCAAAAACGTAATCATCATAATCTATTGCCCTGTCTTCTGGTTTTTGAGTGGATCCATTCGAGTGGATAAAATGGAGAAATCACATCAGATTTTAATCTTTTCTTTTGAATTTTTCTTCATGATTGTTGCTTAAAGAATCTGAGTTGAAAGATAAACTCCAGATATTATATTCATTTGCTGAGTATAATCGATTATTCCAAATCATAACATTCTTGAGATCTTACCATGTTACAGAATCTGGAAAACTACTTACAAAGATTTACTCAACATGATGGATATTTTCTCAATCGGCTTATACTCTTGATACATTAATCTCAGTGTAAGTTATTAACCCAGTTGCACAGAGCATCGTATAAAAATTATACATTTGACTTAATTTTTTTAACTGTTTCACTTTCTGTATTTGTTTTTTTTCAGAAATGATGGCCAACAACTGGAGACAACAATTGTGCAAGTAGTCATCAAATTTATGATTTAACAATCATTTGGTTGAATGGGCCTGTAAATTGCTTGTCAAATGAAGGATGTAATATCAAGGGATATAATGTATTTGTACGAATCTCATTGAAAAACATTTTCGAGGTTGGCGATTCAAATTGTTGAATACTATGGCAGCAAATAAGTCGTAAAAAATGGATCAAGGCTGAAGAATGGAGATGACATTCAATAAATAACAATGGAGAGCAACAATGAGTTGATGACTTGTAACATTAAAAAAGTTAGCTAAAAGGGAAAAAAGTGATGACCAGATACGGTGTATATTGATGATGGAATGGCCATTGTGAATTGGGGATGACAAGGAGGAAAATGGAGAAAGAAAAAGTTGATGATTGGTTTGGCGAGTTGAGAAAGCTTTTGCTTTCCTTTTCTGATCTCTTGAAATTTGCTGCTGGTATGAATCGTAAGCTATTAAATCAAATTGTGCTAACGATTGACATCAATGGATGAATCCGATGGAGAAAGCTGGTTGAAAAAAAGGAAGAGAAAAGAAGAGATTCTAAATGAAGAATAAAAAGAAGAAATCATGATGCTATTTTGTCAAGGAATTCTCATGATGGGTGCCGTTGAATGATTCAGTTTGCCCAACAAACATACAGCAAGATTGGACAATAAAGATGGTATCAAGAAGAGAAAGTGAACAAAGTGTGATGATGATGATGATGATGATGATAACAATGTAAAAGGGCAAAAAGGTTTTCCAAGACAATTACAGAAAAGGAGAAACTGCCACTGATAATGGTTATGATAGGTTACTACATGACCAAGAAAATAATCTAGAGAAATATTGTTCTTCGGGAATTGCGATTAAATGGAGAGCAAAAGGTGGATAATGATTCAAGGTGATTAAATAAGCTTTTATGTTCTCTTTAGTTCCCAAATTTTGAGTAAGATAAAGTCAGAAATGAAAGGGAAGGATGAGGAATGGAAAGTTAAAGACAAAAGAAACTGGTACAACTGGAATGAAGTAAAAAGATTTTCCTTTGGCCCTGATGATAAGTGAAGATGAAGCTCTAGTCTCAACTCTTTAGTTTTCATCTTAATTCAAATGACAAGATTATTCAATGGAATGAAGAGCAAGATGAAAATCAAGTTAAACGAATAATCAAACAGCAGAAAACAGAAAATTAAGATGGATGAGTGGTGAATTAGGTGAAAAATAGGAAAGAGATGAAAATTGGTGTAGTCAAAAAGATGTGATGATTGGTGAATAATGGTGGCAGTGATGATGGTGGCAGCCATAGAATGCAGTGATGGACTAAACTACCAAAAATATTGGGTTCCTTGAAAAGTAATCAAAGGCCTTAACTATCGATTTCTATTATAACGTAAACTATCTTATATTCCTTCTGTTTCTCATCCAAATCTCTTACCTTTTTTCCTCATTTCTTTACTCAATTCGTGGAATTGCTCATTTAACTAATACTTTTTTTTTCTTTTCTTTCCTTTCCTTTAAGTATCAATCTTGCAAAGTAATGGACTGAGTAGCATTGAAACAATGAGAGACATCGAAAAATGCGGAAAGAGTTAAGAAGAAGCAAAGACGAAAGGAAACAGGAAGGAAAACAAGAGGTCCAGTGAAACTGGACAGAAAAAAAAAGAGTTGATACCTTAAAGGAGAAACAAGTCGAAATATTGTGTCCACTTGATGGTATAAAATCTGGACAAATCCATTGCAATTGTTTCCAATCAAAACCTTTCCATTTGGTTGGGACTCGAGTTGATACAATCATCTTTTATTAATTTCCCTTCGCAAGTAAAGATACCAATTGAATTAACGCTCCTAACATGGACTATATTGAATGTCACAAATCAGGACAATTGAAAAGAGAATTGATTTTGAAAACAGCATTTTTTTATACCAACAACATCAATTCAATCATCATCTTTCAATGTAATCAAGGAGGAATCATTGATCAAGGCTATGGTAGAATGGAAAGGAAAAATGTTACTCTATTGAAAAATAATTGTTATCCGTTTCCATTATTGATTATCAAGTTTAATGGAATTGTTGAGCTTCACAATTTATCATAACATTTACAGAATTATTACCTTTACGGTAACATTTTTTGTTATCAACATTGTAAATGTCAATCAGTAGTATCGATGGATCAACTTGTTAATCAACAATAATAGAGTAACTTTATTTTCAAATAGCCGTAAGCCAATGCTGCTTTTTTAGATGAAATTCAAAGTTATTACTTCTTTTTTTTTGTCATCCAAAAATATTATTCCTTAACCTTTTAACCACATCAAAGTTTGCATTTTACATTCTTGCTATTTTTTTGTCTTCCGCACTTCCAGTTTTGACTTTTTATGTCAGATTGAGATGATGAAAGGTTTGACTGAGGCAAAATGTTGCCAGAATGAAAAATGAGCATAACTTGACAACATTGAGCTCATGTCAAATATCTTTTTGCTGTTTCTAAACAAGTAATCTGTTAAACTTCATGGTTTATTCAAAGCTCAAGCTCATAGCTTCAGGGAACTTTACTTATGCTATTTTCAAACATTTACACGACAAATGTAAGAAACCGATCATAGATCATGTAATATTAATCAAAAATTTTTCTTCAATATTTCACAGCAACTTTCAAAAATTGTCTTCTCATATTCATTGGACGCTGGCCAGTGATTCTTTCATGGTAGTTGACTCAATTTGCAGATGAATCTTTCTAAACAATAGTGATATCAATGGCAAGCTTATGTATTCCAATTTCATCGATTACCGTCATCGAAATGTTTCCACAATACAGTGTACACCATGATCCATTTGGTTCCAACTAGATACCGAAGTTAGTCGATGAAATTTCGACTAACAAGTTAACTCACAATCACTGTCAATATATGTGATCAAAAAACAACTCATTTTGTCTCTGTGGGGCTGAGCAAAATCATAAATTCGTTGAAATTTTCAACTTTTTTTCCAAAAGAAAGGCTGAAAACAGAAAGTGAGTCGACTTAGTGGGCTATTAGTCAGTCATTCGCTATAAATTCATTTCAGTCGATGGCCTGATCGACTAACTTCAGTGTCTAGATCCGACAATTTATTGGAGCACAACGCAAACTTATTAGGGACCGGCTCTTTCCACCACATTTTCAAACAATTTTTTATAAGACTATCCACCACCCAAATCCCCTGAATTGTTGACCGTTTTTATGATATGATGGCGATTAAAAGTGGATATGTTAGATTAGACTCCGAAGTCAGCCGTTTTTTCAACGACTGACTGACTGGACGTTTAATCGACTGGCAGTCGACTCGAGTCGACTCCATCGACTCATCAAACAATCGACTCAAGTCGACTCAAGTCGACTCAGAGTAAGACTCAACACAAGTAAAAAGATAAAGTTTGAGTGTCAAAGGTTGATGGAATTACAATACAGTAGGGTCTCTCTTAGTCTAACGCTTTTAACTAAAAAAGTAAGAGACTAAGAGACTAAAGAAAGCGTTAGACTAAGAGAGACCTCACTGTAAATAATTCAAGTAAAATAAAAACAGCATGGAGAGCATGTGGTTGGTGTTTATTTGTTGAAAATGCGACAAAAAAATCGACTGAGTTGACCCCAGCTAGAGTCGACTCAGCCGACTCAGCTGAAAAAAATTTCAACTTCGACTCGCAGGAGCCCGAGTCGACTGCTTGGCTGACTCGATCGGCTGACTTCGGAGTCTATGTTAGATTATGTAAAATTGGTAAGCAATTTGTTTAACCAATAATCTAATCTATGAATTGGTAAAAAACTGTGCTGGTAACCAATGTGGCATAAGTCAGGTACAGCATATTTTCACGAATAACTTTTGGACCGATAGAGATATTTCAAAACGGCTTTTCTCATTGTAATCAGCGCTTCATCAGTTGTCATTTGACTATACGTTCAAATTGTCAACCTTTACTAGCGATCGTTCTGACATGAAACGATCGTTCTGACAATTTGTACAACGTGTAAAATTTTACATTTTATTTACGGTCTTGATTTAAGTTGAATGACTTCGCCCTACATGAACTCTTCAGAATCGATGTTTTGACGACAAATGTTTTCTTTAAGCCAAGTCGCATTGTTGCACCCATCCGACCCATATTATGCTCAGGCATATCTATAATAATTGGATTTATAGTTTTTGGATCAAATTCAATTGAATTTGCATCGTTTAGCGCAAGTACATTTCGAGCCGATTCGATTGCTTGTAACTGAAACAAGCAATCGTTAAAACTGCCTGGCAGTTTAAATGCCATCGCCTATTCAAGTCATCTTTCCAGGAAAAAATGATGTTGCCATCTAGGGGACTTTTAGTTGAAAGTGTAGACTAAAAAGAGACAGAGTTGAATATTTGTTGCATTGGTAGCTAATAGATGTCGCTCTTGTTTTGAAATTTAATAAAATAATGTATTAATAATAAGTTACCAAAGAGTTTAATCTTTTTATCTTATAAATTTCCCTTACTTGTATCAAAGCCACTTTCAGGCCATTTTCAGCAGTACCTCTTAGTGCATAGATTCAGTTGTTCAATATCAAGTAAACTGATTATGAGATTTACAGGAAATGTCTGTAATCATTGAATACTTTTGAATAATATTTTATCTCTTGAAGACAAATTAAATCAATGGCATGAAACAATCGTCAGCTCTATTTGATTCAATCAATGATTTCAAATAAATTGTAAGCATCGGTTTGAAAAAAGTGAGATTCAATAAATGAACCAGAACGAAGTTGCGTTGAAAATAACAGTTTTGGATTGATCAACTAGCGAGTTGAATAAAGTTGAAACCATTAAATCATAATTTGATATAAAAGGTAAATTGATCACTGACAATCCTCATTCAAAAGGGATGAGCTCTTTTTGGATTGAACAGAAAGCGTTTGAAAGTAACAAGGTAAACCAAAGAGTAACTCTAATGTTCAATGTTTGCTCTCCTTTCAGCGATTAGTGAGTTAGTCCCATCTCACTTTTACCCACAGCTTCTTGTGCTATCTTCTGCTTCTCTTTGGTTTGGAGGCTGTACCTTCAACATTCACAAGTTGAACGCCAGTAACATCAAGTTTAATTTATAGTCTATTTGTTTATGTTTTTTTGTTTCTCCTCAATATGTCCCATGATGAACTTGCTTCTAACGATGAAATTAAAGAATTTAAAGAAGAAGGTG
Source organism: Tetranychus urticae (assembly GCF_039701765.1). Lineage (NCBI taxonomy): Eukaryota > Metazoa > Arthropoda > Arachnida > Trombidiformes > Tetranychidae > Tetranychus > Tetranychus urticae. The sequence goes on from NC_142959.1 coordinate 3,301,244, forward strand.
AAGAGGATAAACTTGCCTCGGAAACTTTACACTCATCATTAAAGAATAATTTAATTGAATCGTTTAAGTTTGTGCCTTACCATGGGAATCCCTCGCCATACACTTCACCTCCATTGGATTTACTTCACCATCCACCACCACCGGCTCACATGGGTGGATATTTGTCCATGGACTTGCAATCAACTAAGAATATTTCCATGAGGATTCCACCGCCATGGCATCCAATGGGACTTCCACCGCCTTTCCCTCCATACTTTCATCCATCTCCAACCTCCGGGATTTATCAAAATAATTTTCGTTTTGGACATTTCTTGCCACCCTCAATGACCCACCATTTTCATCCAATTTTTCAATCTTCTCCCCACCATCATATACCAACACCTTCACCAAACTCTCAAGGGCTTACACCGCCACCTGATACAACACAATTCAATCAACTTTCATCCTCATCTAGTAATTTATCATCGTCATCGCTTCATCATGTGAATCATGTGAAAAAACCTCTGAATGCTTTCATGTTGTTTATGAAGGAAAACCGTGCTCAAGTTGCGGCTGAAAGTGCTAAGAAAGAGTCTGCGACTATAAACCAAATTTTAGGGAAAATGTGGCATGATTTAAGTCCAGAGGAGCAGCAGAAATATTATGAAAAAGCTAGGTCAGCGAGGGATGTTCATCGAGAACTTTATCCGTGTTGGACTGCCAAAGATAATTATTCAGCTAACAATAAGAAGAAGAAAAAGAGAGAAAAATCTCGAGCCGAAGGAGCTTTGAAAAAGTGTAGAGCGCGTTTTGGTCTTGAAGATCAATCAAGTTGGTGCAAACCATGCAGGAGAAAGAAGAAATGCATAAGATTTTCATCAAATGAACATATAGTTGATTAAATGTTTTTTAAGTTGTATTTATTAATAGTTGAAATTGTTAATAAAATTCGAACCACATGGTTCATGTTTGTAAATCGACATCAAGTGTTGCCTGTGTTTCATTCAGTGTTGATTCAAAATAACTGCTCTGGATTATTTAGTCGCTTATGCCGAGGTAAGCTGCTTTTCGCAAGACATTTCGAGAATAAATTAGATCTAGTTAGTGAAATGATTGAAACCATGATTCGACTTTTGGTTATTTTAATTGTTTGTAGGAACTTGCAAAACAAAATGATTCTTTGAGGTAAACTAAATTCAACAGGGAAACTGAATTGTGATTACATATTTCAAATAGTAACATAAATTTGCGAAATCTGGTAAACAGTAATTAAAATAAGCCAGCAATAACATCAATAAGCAAATATACTTGTGGAGGAAAAAAGATTGACATTTATAAAATGTAAAGCACTCAATGATCAACAATGATAATAACATTGGACAATCTAAACAACAATAAACAATCATAAACAATCATTATCTTCTCGATAATAATGGTCAATTTCGACCGTTAACCTTGACCAGTGAAAAGGACAAAGTACAGGTAACAAAGGAGAAAAGAATAACAACAACAAGTGAAACTTGTTTTAAGGTCTAATCTTTTTCTTGTGGTCAAGTTTATCCATAAAGCATATCAACTTTAAGCCAGTCAGGATAAGGATAATCAGCTAAGCAAGTTTTTCATCATTTTAATTTTTCTTCTCCATTTACTTTGTCCTTTTTTTCCAAGTCTTTGCTTTTCCATCTTAAGTAAATTTGACCTTTTCTTCCCTGTCAAAGTAATAACAGCAAAATTATGAGTAGAAAAGTAAAAGAGAGATAGAGAAAGGGAAAAAACGAAGAAAACTCTAGTTTAATTATCATAATGAGCCCTACTTTATCATCAATATTATTACTATTCTTAGTGAATATTTTGCTTTCAAGAATATGTATAATATCTAATATAAGATGAAGTGGCTCAAGAAAAAAAAACGTCTTGCAGCTATGGCAAGGGTTAAACAACCAAGTCTAGAGCATTTTGCTATACAAGTTGACTCTTGAAGTTATTAGCTTGCCGTTTTTTCCTTCTCTCTTTCTCACAATCGTTTCTTGATCATCTGCATTCACATTATTGCAAACTCATGTTTCCCTTTGGAATCCAATTTCGGATTAACTTGGTCAAAAAAAACAAACAACTGGATGGGTTGCATCTTCCTGGTTCCTGGTTGGTTTTACTGCACCATCTCCACTCTTCATCACCTTGTCCATCAATGTCCACCAATCAGCTAATTACAAGGATGGGTCACTAAAATTGTCTATTACCATCCAGATTGAGCTCTCCTTTCAACTTGTCTTAATCCTAATTATCCATATTTTCCATTCCATATTTGGCCTTTGTTTCTTTTGTTTCTCCCTTAGGCTTTTGCTTGCATCTATCCTGATCAGGTTATTTTAGGGTTACCAATTTTTTCCTAGAAGATTCACAATTACCAACAAAAAATTATTATTCATCCATAATGAGGTTAACTCGTTCACAAAGAGAGAAATAGCAACTTAAAATAAAAAAAACAACAACAAAACTAGGTAAAAATGTGGTTGAAAGATGAGGTCTAATTAACAAACTGTCCAGGCAGAAGATCTTAATCCAAACAAACAAAGAGTAGGATATTCAACTCTTTGATCCAACACTATTTAAGGAGCTATCCGATTATATCTGATAATACATATCTGATAATATCCTCTAGTATCTACTTCTTCAAGTGAAATGTAATTTTGGAAAATTTTGCTTTGTTTTGATTTGGAATTGTGTAAATAATTTGGTTTTTTTGATACAAAAGTCGGCCGGTTTATAAATGTAAAACGCTATTATTAACATCGTAATTGATAACCTGAATGAAAAGTGATTCTGGTTGAGCAGATTAATGATTGATTTACGTTACTTTGAATGTTTTGGTTGCCACTTTTTGTTATCATTGGTACCATTGTGATTATTGTTAACATTACCATCATCATCATTATTGGTGCTATTATCATTGATATTGGTTAAAGTGAAGCTCGTATTTAATACAAAATGTTGCTCCTTTCTCCATTTAGCTCGACGATTTTGAAACCAAACCTTTAGGCCATTTGTTAACGGACATAATGTAAGAGCCAAGATATAAGTGAAGGAGAAAAAAGAAGAAGGAGAAGAAGAAGAAGAAGAAATAAGAATAAGAATTAGGAAAGAAACGATTTTAAGGTTAAAACGTGAGTATAGAGCAAGAAATAAAGGTAAGAATAGGTATATTTATGTATAAACAGTGAAAAATAAAGAAAAGGTAAAGTAAATTGTTACAGTAAAAATACACAAAAAAAATATTTTCAAAGGCATTTTCTTACCTTTTTTTCAACAAAATTTTCATTTCACTCTCTTCTTCTCTCTTCCCTGCTTCTCTTTCTCTCCTTCTTCATCATCATCACCATAATAATCTCTATCTTCTCTCTCTTTCTCTTTCTCTGTCTTGTTATTTTTTGCCCTTTTCTTTTCACGCTTTTATCTTCTTGTTGAGTCTACAATAAGAGCCTAAACAAGCTACGGAAGAGCGAGAGAGATCAACAAGTGGGTTTGGCATTGTTAGCACTATCAGCCAAGAATGGATGGTCTTCCCTCTCTCTCTTCTTTTCATCGGTTTAACCTTTCTTCTCTTCCTCGTTCTCCTCCTCATCATCATCTTCATCATCCCTATCATCATTATCATCATCATCATCAACCTCTCTTTTTCATCTCTTAAGTGAGTGAAAGTAACTGACCAAAGAAAAGTAAGGGTTTTCTTAATCATTCAAGGTAAGTCAAGTGTGAAAAGGGCTACTTGAATAACAGAAATATGCTGAAAAAATTGAGTGTAAAGAAGCCAAAAAATCTCAAGTTACATTTTTCAGATTCCATGGCGAAAAGAAAGATCAATAATCTTGAGTTAATTAACAATTCCGCAAGCGAATGTACAGTTAAACTAAGAGCAAATTTTCAAATTTTACCAACACTTAACTGCAAGTCCATTGGTTTGAGCTGAACTTGAACAAAGTTGAATGATGAATACTAATTGCAAATCAAATAAAATCATCGAAATTATCCCTTTTGATCATAAAACTAAACTAAACTTGTTATTCCCACAGATTGCACCAAACATTGACCATTTCTCGGACAGAAACAACTGAAACTGCGACTAAATTAAAATGCACAATTAACATGGTTCCTTCAACATTGTACTAAAAATGGATTCAACCAATTGACTAATCTAAACGAACAATTGTCAGGCAAATCATTTTCATAGCAAAACTGAAGCTCGATTGGGAAAAATCAAGATGAATATCAAATCATGAATCGACTCTAAACTGGACTAACATGGCAAATATACATGTATTTTGCACATTTACCAATCCATGGAAACGCTTTATCGGCTGTCAACTTGAATCGTCGTGATTTGGCTGCAAATTACTGTGCACATTCCCCCTGGAATGAATGTAAACTGAGCAACATTAATTTTGAACAAAGGAGAAGAAGAAACAGTGTGAAATGTTTAGATCATGAATAATGATGAATAGAAAGATTATATGAAAATTAAGGTGTAACAAGGCCAACTATTTTGATCCATGAAAGCCCAGGCAAGAAACAAGATAAATACATTTACAGAGGTAACATTTACATTCCACTGGAATCATTATCATCATCATCATCATCATCGTCACCATGATACTCATTATCATCTCAATCTTTTGTAAAAAAAAGAAAAGGTAAAAAAAAGTTGAAGAAGAAATCAAAATAAACTATCATCGACTTATAAGTGATCATCTCTACACTGGAGATGACACTACATAAAAAACCAGGTAAACCGGTTCCTTTCATCATCATCATCAACAACAGCATCACCTTTCATCATTCCTTCACTCATGTTCTGGCGCCTTGTTCATCATTGATCTTGTTATCAGTTTGTTTCATCTGAATCCAATGTGAGTTTCTCTTCCCTCCCTGAGAATCTTTCAAAATAAAAAACAGATTTACTGCCAACTTTAATCTATTTTATGGTTCCTTTTGATAATCTTTTTCTTCTTCTTCTTGTTCCAAAAAAAAGGTGAACACAAAATATACAGAAATCACACTTGTAAGGTGTGAGGCAGATGAAAGATGATGAGAGGATGAAGAGTGTGATGATCACGATAGCAATAATAATAATAATAATAACCAAAGAGGCAAAAGTAATTCAATCTTGGCCTCTTCATATCATCATCATACATTTACTAAATAGGTAAGGTAAGAAAGTTTTACTTTTCTTGTTAACTATCTTTTTTTACCTGAACTTTGCAGTTTTTTTCAACTCAAGAATTGATAATGAATTAATGACTGTTTAGAGTGATTCCAATGTGCAATTTGTATCCAGTTTGAATCAAAGTGTCACATTTTTCATCTTCAACAGCTCATAAACTAAATTGAAGCTTCAATTAATTGCCATCAAATTGCTTTCAAGCTCATATTCAAGCTCTGAGTTGCTTCTAATTCATTCTTGAAGATGAAAGTAAAATTGAACAAAAATTTGTGATTTCAATGCAAAGCTTTCAGTCGGACAAGTGATAAAAAATTAACATTTTTTGTTCAATTTAGAATTGAAATCAAACAAGAATAGACAATTTTTCCCATGTAATTTCATCGTTAAACATGATGCAAAAATAACGTTTTTAAGTCGCATTTGGTTATGATTTTTTCCAAAAAGTAAACACGAACAATTTGAATGCAAAAAGTATGGTTTTACATCAGATTCACATTGAGTTTCAGCAGAATCCAAGGTTTACTTTTCGGTAAAAGAAATTGATTGAAAATTCTGACCACTTATCGACTAATTGGTTGAAGATGCAAAACTGTCTGATTATCGATCAATTTCCTGAATAACTTGAAGCAAATCAGCATATTAAGTGTTTAATTATGATTTAACTTGTATGAGCAGCTACTTTTAAATGAATGATCCATTAGCTTGTTATTAATGTTATTAATGAAGACATTTGTCTCTTTATTGACTCGATTCTGGACTAACCTGAATTTGAAAGCTTTTTTACATAAAGCAGTTTCAAGACATTTTATTGAAGAAAATATAATTTCTGGAATTTTCAAGTTTCCAAATTTTTCCGATGCAAGGCATTAATAAACACTTGGCCTTTGCTTGTTGATCAATGTACTCAAGACCATTGTGATTATTAATGATATTAAACTTTTTTTTATCTTTCAATCACTTTGCAAGGTGTTTACAGTCAACCTCCTCCTATCACTTCAACTTTGCTTACCTTCCTTTCATCTTTTCAGCTTTTCCTTCATTTTTGGCCCGATTAATGGACAAAGATCAATGGTTAACTTATCAGTTGCTCACGCCTTTTGACCTTCAGGATAAATACCCAGAAAACTTGAGCGTTGATGTTTATCCTGTAACTTTCTTATCTTGCATCTTACACCTTGATCCGTTTGAAGAGCAGCTAAAAGGTAGGTAAAAGAAGAGGTCAGAAAGTAACTAAAAGCAGAGAGTAAGTGAAGAAAGAAGAGAAAGCAAAAAAAAGATGAAACCAAAGTAAAAAAAGAGGTTTGCCTTTAAAAACGGCAACAAAAGAGCGCACAATTTTTGTGACTTTAAAATGTTACCTAGTAAGTGTACAAGTTAACACAAGTCGGTAGGAACAGCAGAGTTGCTTCAAGTTAACTGTCCAAATTGGACGGTCAATGTTAGGAAATGAAAGATGAGAAGTAAAAATGTGAAGAGAAAAAAGTAAAGAGAAAAAACTGAAAGAAAGCAAAAAACCACCAAAAATAAGCAAAGGTCAACTGAGGTGAGACTCACCGGGCGGGTTTGAAAGAGGGTGGAAGGGTGGATAAAAAGGAGGTGAAAGAGGGTCGAAACTGTAGACAGTCCTAGTCTTGCTCCATAGGAGTTATCAGGTCTTGACTCAAGGGTGGTGAGTTAAAATGGATCACAAGAGAAGCTGGAAAAAAGCTTTTTTCATCTTTTCTTCTTCTTCTTCTTCTTCTTCTTATCGTTAAACTAATCTCCATTTTTTTGTGGGTTCTTGTTTTTATTTAACATGATGCTTCAATGAATCAAAACGATAGTCGATTGATTGATTGTGAGTCAAAATCGATATGGTTTAAGGTCAAGAGAGAAGAGAGTATTTAAACAGAGGCAAAGATGAGTAAACATGATGAAGATGAGGGATGAAAACTGAGTCAACTTTGGATGACCCGTAGAGAGCAAGAAGAGACCAGGGGAAAAGGATCCAACTGTGGTCTTGAAAAAAACAACAACTAATGTCTTTAAAAGGAAAGAAAAGGTCACTAGAACAATCGTAGATTCCAAATGCTGGATGAGAAGGATGATGATGGAAGAGAAAAGTTTACATTCCATGAACATGATTCTTCATTTTGACTTTTTTTCTTCTTCTTTTGCTCTTCTTCTTTCCTTTTTTATCTATTTATCTTTTCATTTACTCTCATTTCATATGCATTTTGACACTCATTTGTGTTCACTTTTCATCTCAAGTTTGACAAAAAAAAGAGAATCTGAACATTTTTTCGTTCTTCTTGTGCATCGATTATGTGATATTTAAGGCACAGGAAACGATCAGTTTCATGGTGGTCTTGCTCATCATTATTGTTTCCTTCAAATTATAAGAAAACATTGAAATTGCAAAATTGAATTGAAAAGTTGAACAAGACTTTTGACTCAAACAAGAATCACTTTTTTTCAGTTTTGACATTAGTTTTGAAAACATTATCAAGTCAGGCTTTTTCACTGTTAATTGAACTTGATGAATTTTGAAATTGAATATAAAAGTCAATTGACTTGCAACTGCTGGAAAGTCATAAAATAAAGAGTTTTCACTTTCCTATTTTGCAGTTGACTGAAGGTAACATTCATAGCAATTACCTGGGAATGGGTTTGTTTAGTTTTCACCAATTTTGACTGGATTGAACAACCTCTGAAACTAATGTTTGTAAAGTAATTTGATATCATTTCTTGTTGGTCATGCTTTTCAATTGAACATATCAACATACAAACTTTCTCCTGTAAAACCCACTTCAATTGTTGATATTTCAAAATGAATCTATTTTTTGGTCTTTATTAAGATTTCATTTCTCTTTACTACTGACCAATTCTTGGTCCACTCTCAGTGTTGTGACAAACAATCTGAACAAGTTACATTTTGATTGAGATCAACTTTTGATGGAAAAAGTTACCTTAAAGGTTGAAAGAGTGAATAATGTTTTACTGTTTGTTGGTTTAGCTAACAGTGGAACGAAAAGCAAGCGAAAAAAAGGTTGACTTTTAAAGTAAATAAAAAAAACTTGACCAGCATAAATCGGATTAGATTATGGTTGTTAGGTCAGTTTGCTTCCCTCGTCCAATGTATAAACAAGCTGGACCAAAGCAAATCAACGGCAGCAACAAGATCACAACAAAAAAGCACTTGCAAATGCAAATATCCAGAGAGTAAAACTAATAACTAAACACAAATAAACAGATAAATGAACATAACCATAACAAGAAGAAAACTTTTTCCTCTTCTCTTTCTTCTTCTCTTCATCTTCATCTTTTTCCCTTTCTTCTTTTTCCTCTTTTCTTACCAACTTTTCAAGCAAATATTTTTCTTTCATTTCTTTTCTTCTTTTTCTCGTTCTTCAACGCCATTCAAGACGCTGTTTGTCATCATCTCATGAAGATGCAAAACGATGACCAAAAAAAACCTTCAAGTTGATCAAAAACTCAACAATTCATTCAAAGATTCATTGTCTCAACAGCAAGATTATCAAGTTTTAATCATTTTATGAATTCCAAAAAAGCTAATTTTTTCATTCGATTTCATGTCTTTTTGAAAATTTCAAAATCTTTTTTCTCTGAAAAAAACAAGTTTTCAACGAGATTTTCAGAGTAATTTGTAAAGCAATGGATTTTTGTTTTTAACAAACAATTTTCATTTAACAGTTCATTGGCTCAACGGAAGCAAGATTTTTTTCTTGGTTCCTTCAAATGGACTTTTAATGAAAAAAACTTTTCAATTTGTTTTACCAATCAAATGGCTTCTCATTCCAATCGCCTATCAACATTTGAAATAGTATCATTGGCGCAAGAGAAACAGTCTGTAACGATTAGCGAAACTGTCGTGTGTTGAAATATGAAACAAATGCGATTAGTGATTGTTTAATCCGATTGGTTGGATGATGTTGAACAATGTTCATGCTCGACAAGGGATTGAATGACTGGCAGACAGGGGAGGATGAGAGAGTGTGCAGGATGCAAGATGATAGACTGCCTATGATAGGCGAATGAACAAGTAAAAGCTGAACAAAAGACTTGAGCAAAGAACAGGAATAAAAAAAAGTATAAATGTGCGAAAATAATTTCTCCTTGCTTTTACATCATCATTGACTTTCACTTGGTTTTTCAGGTGAAAATGAAAGTTTTCAGTAAAATCTAACAAAAACAACAAAATATTTAACAACTTAACTTTTCAACTTCATCCTTCTCTTAATCTAATCATCATCTTTACTTTTCTTTACTTAACCATCATCATCATCATCTGTTCTTGTTCAGTTGATTTCATCTATAATTGGTTTGCACAAAAGTTGAACAGCAAAACTTTCACAGCAAACCTTACAGTTAAAGTGAGAATAGCAAAATTACTGGTAAAGATGAAGATGATGATGAAGATGAGGAGGATGATGATGAGTCTTTACGCTTTACGCCTCTTCAATTTTACTGTAAAGTAACGAGAAAAGTTGATGAAGATGAAAATGATGAAAATTTTAACTTAACCTTATCATAGCCATTGATCAACTCGGTTATAACAATGATTTTAATTTGTTTTCAACTTTCAATCAAATTGTTTCACCAATTAACATGTTCAACACTTTACCTTTACACTTCATTTTGTTGATCATTTGTATATTTATACATCATCAAGTTAATTGTGAGAAAATATTTCAACCATTTTCATCATCATTACAATCATCATTATCAAGTCCATTATTATCAACTTTGTTATTCAAACCTTTCTCTAGTTGACCTGGCTCATAATGAAATGTTCATGATTATTCACAAATGATTATGCTTCCTTATAATGATGTTGAGAGTAAAGGTATTTTTGTATTTGCATTGCAATTGAAAATGATTTTTACATTTTCTTATAGAAACATTTTCTTTCTATTTTTGTGGTTCCTTTTTTTACTCAATTTTATCAAAAGTTAACCAAGTGTTGATATTGTCATTTTGCTGGTCATTCAACACGCAATCATTATTGCAATCATTGTTGGTTTCCTGGCCAAATGTAATTTTGAAAGAATGAAAATTTCTGGCCAATTTCTGGCCACTTTTCATCAATCGATTGGAGCATAAAAATAAAGTTGAACGAGTGATTTGTTGATGTTGACGCGATGACAATTGAGACCTTTATTCCTAACGATGGAAGCAACCGATTGGCAAGAAGAGTGGAAAGAAACAAAATGCTCATTATTTCATCGTTATCATCATCAATTGTCATCATCACTGTTCGTGTGAGGTAGAAAAGCAAAGGTTGAAAAGATAAATGATAATAATCATCGGCAAAAAGGTAAAAGAAGATGGCGAAGACCTTTTTTTACCTTTTACCTTAAATTTACTGTTGATTGTTTCTCTTTCATCTCTGTTAACATACATTTAACTCTTGATTGATTTTCAAGGTAACATTGGTTTTTATTGAGATAACGTGGTTAATAACAGTGGTAAAGGTAAGAAGGGAAAAAAAGGTTTGAAAGCTCGAGACAGAAAATTAACTCTTTTTTCTTCCTTGCAATCTCAACCATTTCACTGTTAACTAGTGATATCTGTAATTATCAACAGTTCAAGTTAAAACTAATAAGTTTTGTAGCAAGTATCTGTTTGTAAATGTTATTGTTTGTTTGTTTCACTCCTTCAGATACACAAGGCGAACAGGTAAACCTTTTCTGGTTGCGCTTTACGCTTCGGCTTTGGGTGAGGTTGAGAGACTCGAACCATTGAAATTGAGAATGCGTTTTGGAAGCGTAAAAAGTCTATAAATTGAATGGTGCCAAGTAAATAACTAGTTAATATTTTTGGGTTAACTTTGTCTAGAGTAGACTTGAGACAAACAGTTGAATGGAGACAAGAGATGTTAATGAACAAGACGATGAAGATGGTGTGACTGAAGGCATAAAAAATTGGTCTCTAATGAGGTAAAAAAGTCTAGTTTGTTTCAGAGGACCAACTGGGAGGGACAAGAACCAAGAACTAAATATATTTTTGAGGTTTCTCCAAATGTAAACTGTGCAAAGGTTGAAATTCACTGTCAATGGGACTTGAAACGATGTGTTTATGATCCGGTCAAAATATTTATTCAAACGATCATCTTTTTACATGTTAAACAAACTTACAAACAAGTTTACTGATATCATCTTCATCATTCCCAATCATCTTGAATGATCATCATTTTTCTGTACAAATAATAAACCCAAAAGGTAGTCAAGCTGAAACAAAAATGTTATTATATATTGATTGTTATTTGGTAAACAAACGTAAATCTTTGGCCTGGCCATTATTATCTTTACCTTTTCTTTAGTTTTCTGCTTTTTTTTTCTTCAAACAATTTTCTTCTTTTTTTCTGAGAAAATATTCCTTTTCTTATCTTCATCATTCTCATCATCACTTTATACACATTCATTGTGTTTACGCGTTTTCGCATCATTTTACAACAAATTAACTCGATATCCATCTTTTGCCTTTTCCTCCCTCAACTCATTTTAACCTTTACAATGTTTCACATCATTATTATCATTATCATGGTCTTCCTGATCATTCAATAATTTAAGGTTTCAAACTGTAATCCTCATGGAATCCCAATTATCCGGTTAATATTCCAATTTCTTAAGCTCCACTTAATCATCATCATAATCATCATAATCATCATGATCAATATATTTTCAATGTTAACCCTCGTCTAATAAGGTTGAAAACAACATAATAAATCCTCAATTTTCTTCTCTTTATTCATCATTCATCCAAAGAAATGTTTTTCTGCCTTACTTTTCATCATCTTCATCTTCTTCTCTTCTCTTCTCTTCTCTTCCTCAGAACAAACTATTCCCATCTATCAGAACCTTAAAACGATCACAAATTATATGCTTTTTATTGCAATATAAAGAGTAACTGTTGAGAAGCAATTGAAGGTTCTGTTAAAGATATTTGAGGTTTCTTCTTGTAAAACGTCTTTGGCCTCTAACCTTGCTTTTTTCATATAATATTTGCACAGGCAAAAATGAAGCACAAAGATGATCATCATCATCATCATCATGGTGATGAAGGAAAAGTATCTTGCAGTAACTGCAAATTATCTTGTTTCATTGGTTTATTTTTTTCTCTTTCTTCTCTTCTCTTTGGCTCTTTCTCACTCTCTCTTTCTCCTCTTTCCTTGGAATGTAAAAGGAGATGAAAAAGATGATAATGATGATAGGATGATTATGATAGGATGAAGTAATTTTTCTCTCCTCTAAAGTCAATTGACTTTGTTAACAGAAACAAGAAGAGAGAGAGAAAAAAAAGTAAAATAAAAACCAACTTTTCTTCTTCTTCTCCTTCTCATCTTTAACATCCTCTTTTCCTGGCTTATTGTTTATTGCTTATTCCAATAAATATTCATGGTAAGTTGAGGGAGAATGATGAAGATGGAGAAGAGAGAGAGAAAGTGTAATTGTTTTACTCACTTGGAGGCCTTGCAATAAGGTTGATGAGGATGAGGATGAAGATGAAAGACGATGGTAAAGGCGAACAAGAAGAAGAAGCAAAAAAAAGATGTTTTCGTTGGCGTTTCCTGTCTGAGTTTTGAGTCTATTTTTTACTCTTCTGTTCAGTCTTTTTCAACCTTTCAGCCTTTGCACAGTCAGTGCCATGGACAGTGCATGGGTCTGGTCTTTCCAATGGTACAACAGTTAATCGTTTTAAGGGTAAAACAAATGTTTGCACTGACAACAAGTTATTATTCAACTTGTCTTGTGCATCATTTCAATTATACATTTTGTATTTACTATTGACGATCATAAGACCATATCAATCGACTTAAGTTTAACTTCAAGTTGACCGTAACTCACAGCCGGTAATGTGTTAAATGGCAGTCTGTTAATTGTAAAGGCAAAAATAAATAAATATTTTTACTACAAGAAATACGATGAAAGTGATGAATCAAGGATACAAGCTTTAAATAATTGGACTCAATGAGCATCCAGATTTATTGAATTGCATTTTCTGTGGTTGTTTGTGGTCAACAAGGCTCATTACTTAACCTAATAAATGGCAAGTTTAAGCAAACTTTTGGCTTTCCTTGGTAAACATTGCAATCATTTTTAAACTTCAACTGAAAGAATGTAAAATTTCCAACTTTCAACATTTTCCTTTTCAAGTTTTCCTCTGAATTTTTCAATGAAAAAAATAGTTGAACAAAAGCACAAAAAGCTATCTCAACGATAACTGTAAATAGACATGAAATGTTAGCATTTTATTTCAAAATCAATGAGTAACTTGTAAGTGGTTGGATCATCATCTTTTTTCACTCATCAACAGCTTAATCATGATCGTTAATTGTCAAAACACTTTGATCAACTCGATGATTATCAACACACAAGAACGGAAAACTGACAACCCAAAAGTGTTTCAACTTTCCTTTCTGGTTACATTGATCCAGAAATGAGGGAAAAGTGAAAATTAAACTTAAATCATAATCACAATTAAAATGATCAACTTTTAATTTTGTGATTCTCAAGAGCCTCTCAGCACAATCAGATACATTGGTACACAAGTTTGTCTTGATTGTTCACCTTCTCATTGTTTTACCATCTTACCTCCCACTTTCACCCAACTTATCATTCATTGATCAACAAGCGATTATTCAACATTTACCTTGTTTTTTCTTCTTCTTCAGATTCAATTGATTTTCTATTGTAATGAAGAAGAAGAAAAAGTCTTACAATGATCATCTTAAGATTCATAAGGAATAACAATGGCAACTTGAGATTTATCATTAAAAAAAACAGGAGAAAACAAAAAAACAACAAATGCACCTTGAAAGGTGATGAGACTGATTAGTGTTTAATGGGAAAAGTGTTTCAATTACATTGAGAAATTGATATTCTGTTATTATGATTGAGGATCCATTGATTGTAAATTAAAATGTTTAAAGCTGACAGTTTTACAATTCACCAAATGTCCAATAAATCATCATTAAGATTAATCTTGTAATAATTAATATGGAAAGTTGGACAAACGATGAAAATGTTTCAACAATAACATTTATCATCTAATCGTTTATCATCCCGTTAAAGGTGAATTTCATTTTTTGTTTTTGACTTTTCCTTCTTTCACCTTTTCTTGTTACCTTTGCAGGTCTGTTCACTTGATCATCTTTTGCCTTTCTTGGTCAGCCTTAATTAATCAATCACTGGTAATAAGGTGAATGATTGAGAGGCCTTTGATGGATTGTATCAATTTAAATATTAGAGTCGGCAATTAAATGGCCTCACAAATGCCATCATCTTTTGCTCGTCTTTGCCACTAACAAGATGATGATGTGAACCCATCTTGCAAACCCGCATCACCTACAAATCATCAATTTTACAATTAACTATGTTAACTACAATTATCAATGTTATCAGTCATGTTACGTCTTTTCCTTTTTTTTCATGATCATTTTCACTTGAACCTTTATCAATGTTGCCAAAAATGAACACAAATCTTCTTCTCACGAAATAATAACATTAAAGTATCTTTTTCTCATCATCATCATTCTTGTCACCCTGGCTACTGTTCACTTCAGTCTCATCCTGAAAGGCCAAAGTGAACAGTCACAATTTTTGATGAACCTCAAGATAAGTGGACGAATGGATGAATTCATGATAAAATGAACAATTTTGTTGATCAATTTTCATCTTTACTTGCAAATGTTTTAATGCTAGAAACAGTTGTCTTTAAGGATGTTGAGTGCACTCGAATCAAGTGAAGATTCATTTCCAAGAAATCATTTTGTTGCTTTTGCACGGAAAATACACTTTCTATGAAATAGATTAGAATTTTTTTTAATTTTGTTTAATTTAACCTAATAAATTATCAAGTATCGCTATCAGGCTATCTGTTGTGACATCTAATTGGCCTTGACTAAAGGCGTCGGCATCAACACAGATGATTGGCAATGTTTATTGAGTTAAACGGCGGTTGTTTTACTTGGCGCATTTGCACATTGCTCATCGCCTAGTGGAGTGATAATGAGTGCTTTAATTTGTTAAAAGTATCACAATAAATAAGTGTGGTTTGACTTGGCTTGTGGTCACCAATACCTCAGTGGATGAGTCTTGATCCTTAACCACAGAGATCATTTGCAAAATTTTAATTCTTGAAACAAACAGATTCAACTTGATCCATGCAATAAATTTAAGAAAATTCATCAAATGAACAAACAAAATAAACCATAAATCAACCTGATTAGGGCAAATATTTGCATCGAATCACTCTAATCGTTGAATTTAAGAAGATTTTAAAAAAGCTTAAGACCAAAGCTCTTCTCAAATGCGACTTAATCCTTTTCCAAAGGTAAATGGTCAAAATAACTAAGTCCAGGTAAACCAGGTAAAGGCCTTTAGGCTGATAATAAGCTGCAATTAAAATCAATTAGCTTTCATTTGCTCATCAAAGCAATTTTTGATGTTTCATTATTCAAAATAAAATTTGATTCATTTTGAAGAGAAAATGAATTTTCCATTCATAAAAGACGATATAGTGAATAATTCCATCATGAAACCAGATTCGATCAGCGAGGAATCGAGCATCAGATCGACTTTGGCTCCAAAGAGTTTATCCAAACAAGTTTTATCTATTTGACCCTGAATCCTCTCAAAGGTAACTTTCCATGAAAATTTCCAATAGAATGCTGAGATTTTTGTTAAGGAATTTTCAATCCTATACTTTACTCTTTTTCAACTGAAAGTTCAACATTTCAAACTTGTTGAGCATGCCATGAGTAAAGGTATATTAGGTCAGAAAACACTTCATGATCATCAGTATTGAACTTGCAGACCAACCAGCTATTCAGGAAATGGATAATTAGAATATTTGAAATTTTTCAAAGTCTAATGAAACTTGTAAATAATAACTCATTAAACTATTAAATTTTGATGAAACTTCATTTCTTGAAGCCAAAGTTTTTGAAAAGGTAAGAAGAAAACATCAAAAAAATCAAGAGCTTCTCCGTTCGCTTAAACCAACAAAAGTTGTTGAAAATTGTTTGAAAAGCTTGAACAAGAAAAAGACGAAAATTGTTGCTAAAATTGATTCCAAATGTAAGTCTGAACAATCTGAATATAATTACGTTTAAAGCTATTACTATGAGATAAATGATATGCAAAAATGAAATTACTTGTACAGCTAATTATGTGTGTTATCATGTTATCAGTAATAGGTTTTACTGTGTCAAAAAAGCCTCAAGAGGTCATGAAGATGATTAGAAATGGGAAATGGAGTGAACCCAGAGAAGCAAAAAAATTGCATCTTTTCTTGCTCTTCTCTGGCTCTTCTTATGTGTTAATAATTTTTGAGTGAAAAATGAAAAGCAAACGAAGTGAGCAAGATTAGCAAGCATCTTAACACGCTTTATCCTATTACAGAACCAGCTAAATACAGAGAGAATAAGGGAAAATTGTTATTACCTTTGGTGAAGTGGAAAAAGAAAGACAACATTTCAAACTCACCCACTTTTGTTTGCCTTTCACTGACAAGAGAAAGAGAAGAGAAGAAGAAGAAGAAACAAAATCTCAATTAACTTCCGGAATTCATCAGCACCATGTTTCCGGTCATCAAGCCATTGCTCTACATTGTTTCTTAAAACACTCACATTTCTCATCATCATCATCTCACCAAAATTGCAGCAACAAGATGTGATAAAAAGATGAGAAGGCAAAAGATATCGAGGTTGAGTGGTTGCCAGTAATGTTCATACATTTTACCCAAAAAAAGGCGCTTTTGTTCAACGGATGAACAACATTTTCATCATCATTCTCATCCTCATCATAATCTTGCTTTTCTTCATTTCATAATGACAACAAAAGTAAGAAAAGAAGGCAAAAAAGTCTCTTTAAGCCACAAATTGGCTGTTTCATCTTCCTCTTCACCATAATCTTCTTCCTCCTCCTTTGGTTTCATGGTAAAAAAAGGAAGCAAAATTGTCAAATTGTTGATGATCATAGTTGAAATGATAATAGTTTAATGTTGTTTACATTCATTATTGTTCATTTTGTTGGGGCAACAGTGAAAGGAAAAAAAAGCTTGTAAAACAAACCACAAAACGCGATTCATTGAAACCAAGCATAACAATCAACTCAACCATCATCTCTCACCTCCTCCTTGTTTTACCTCCTCCTCTTGCTTTCACCTTGACTCACCTCATCTTCATCACCCTTTAACCCTCTGCCTTTTTGATGAAGAAATGCAAGCAATTAAGCAATTGATGAAAGTGTAAAATTGTTTAAATCAAGGCTCATCAATAACATGATCATCAACATGAACATAAATGCATAACCGCAACTCAAGTGATTCAACAATAATCTGGAAAAGGCAGAGAAAAGATAATTTGTTTTTCTTCTTCTTCTTCCTTCTCTCATCTTCATCATCTTCATTAATCACAAACAAATTATATCTTTCACCATTATCATCATGTTTAACACAATTGTTAACATGAAAAGTTGAAGAAAACGAAACGAAAAAAAATATCAATAAATTTAAATGCATTTCGTTGACTTTTTTTTTTGAAACCTGAAAATGAAAACATTGCAAGTAACTTGACATTTGTTGAACCATTTTCAAGTGTTTGATTTGAAAGATCTGGCAATTGAAGAGTTTTGTCTTGACACACAAAAAGATGATAAATGATGATGATGGTGAGTGATCAAGTGAGTTATCGATGACATTTAATTGTTTACTCAAAAGATTCAATAAGAATTAGAAGTTAATCAGAAAAATGGTTTTTGATAACAACACCAGTAACCAGTAACCAAGAGCAACTTGAAAAAAGTTATAACTTTAATTGTAACTGTTAATTCGTTTATGTGAATTAACCAATTGTAATAAAGATTGTCCAATGATTAAAAGTGGAGTAAAAAAAGCATTCATTTCAATTGTCTAATTGCGGGTTTCTTTGGTTACTATTTATATTATCACAATTATCATTTGATACAAACCCAAAGATCAACCCTTTTCTCATTGTTGTTAACAACCATAAAATGCTTGTGCGATGATGGAAAGGCAATTAAGAAATGTTTTGATTGAAGTAAGAAAAGTCAAAACAAATTGAAACAATCAAAAGCTAAACTGATTGGCAAAAGTCTAATCATCAGGAAATGATTGAAATTGATTGCAACTGTTAATTACTGCTAAATTTATCTACAGATTTAATCATTGATTTAATTCAATTTTTACTTTGTTTACCCTTTGAGAAGCAAATTGAGATTGAAAAGTGAAAAGTGAAAAGTTTTGGAATTTTGTTTTCTTTTTTTTATCATTGCTTTCGATGATTGCGGTTACCATTTGATTGATTGTTAACCTTAAGAGGTCGGTGGATTTAATTAATTAACTCAAGTGGTTGAGATTAGGTTATGTACAAACGTATAAGTCATTAATGTGTTTAGCAAAACGGTAAAAAAAATGGTGAAAAGCAAACAAAGTTGAACAATTTAAGGTTCAAGTGAAGATGAAAAGCATCAAAATTTATTGCAATTACATTTATTGCAGTTGAATCATTGCCTCATTGAAAGCTATAATTTCATGAAGCAATTGAACAAATTTCAGCTCAAAATTGAGTTTAAATTTGAGCTTCTAGAAGTTTTTAGCTTTTCGAGTTTTCACGAAAATTTTGAACCTTTTTTGGAACGTTTCAAGCATTTCGATTCTGGATCTTTATTAGCATTTCTCAAGTGCTCAAGTTGGACACTTTATGTGATTCCTTTGCTCTGATTCAGGATGATAATGATGATGATTGAAGATGAGATGGATGATCAAGTGTACTTTGCTTTCTATAAACCATTATTACAGCAATTACCTGTGTGATTAGGAGCTTTGTTTGCTTATGTTGTTATTATATTGGTGAGGGCTTGGTGTTATCAATTGAAGATGACAACAAGAAGATGATGATGATGAGAGGAGAAAAAATTGTAATAGTAAAATAATAATAGTTAATGATGATAGTAAACTTTTTTTTCCTTCTTGCTTCTTCTTCGCCTTCATTCACTTGTCACACGTTTTCTCATCATTTTTGTGTGTTGTTACCATTCAGATTGAAACTCTAACAACACTTTAATATTGTTATCAATCATTATTATGGCGAGGCCATGCGAGAGGAAAAAAAAGTGAACAAAATTTACTTTTGTCAATTGAATCAGTTCTGTTTGAGGATAACAAACTAAGTCACTTTGACCTGTCCAAGGAGTTTGCGGTCAATGGAGCATCAATTGGTTTAGGAACAGTTTTCATTGATTAAGTTTACATGGATCGATAGACTAATAGACTATTATTTAAACATGAAAAAAAGATTAAACTCACATTTTGATTATCTTATCATTAGAGTAAGCAAATTGCAGTATATTGTTACTTTGTTATCAAGATTATTATTAGACTCAATAGCTATTAGAAATAAAAGCTGAAAGTTATCACAAGTTTCCTTTGCGATTTGATATTGGAAAGTTTGGTTTGCTTGTGTGTTTTTGTCTTAAAATTGAATTAAATGGACAATTAAGATGATGATGAGTGTAATGAGACAGTTGATAAATGATTAACCACAACAAAAATGATGGGTTTGAGGATGATGAAGATGAGAAAAAATGAGGAAAAAAAAGGTGAGTAAAAAAGTGAAAAGAGGAAGAACCTTGAGAAGGATATTGACATTGGAAATAAGCAAAAACAAGTTATCATGAAAAATGATGATCAAGATGATTATGGGGATGATGTTGGTTGATGAAGATGGTGATGATGATAGAATGAGAAGGGAAAAAATGGCTATAAAAGCTGGGTCAACTGTATGTGTGTACCTTGTCTGTGTGACTCAACACACCTAGGTTATTGATGAGAGAGGCTGGATGATGGTGATGATGAAGAAAAAAAGGTGAAAAAGTGAGCCAAGATGGGGAAAGATGTAGATTATCATCATCATCATCATCATCATCTAATTTAAAGTTTACAAATTTGATACTTTAAGTGTTTTGATAAATTGTGTTTTTTTTGTTGTTCACCCAATGGCAACCTCTCTCAACCTAACCTAGTAGTGAAGCATTTACAGGTTGAGCCTGTGCTAGTGTTGAGGGTTGAAGCTGATGAGATGAGTGAGAGTTGAGATTGTTAACCAAGAGTGGCTCTTATCATCATCATGATTCGTAACGATGTTGATGTTGATAATGATAATGATGAAGATGGTGAAGATGATGATTACCTAGATGTGAGTTGGTGAGAAAAGTGAAACTCCCCTTATTTAGTTGAGAGAGAGAGAGAGAGAAGAAAAGTTGAGGCTAAAAATGTCGACTTACGAAGTAAGAAGCAACACAAAAAAAGGGAATAACAGCAAGTCTAATGGAGTAGTCAGCGTGATCTCTCCACAACCTAGTTTACCTTTACATGTATTCCGGAGCAGGCCAATAATATATAGATATGTAGTGAGTCAAGTTAAGAGTAGACTAATTTAGAGAGTTGATAAGTTGACCTTCAAGTTTTGGCCAAGGAAAGGCCAAAGTAGAAGGAGAAGTGAAAAGGTAAAAAAAGAGTCCAGTCTTGTTACCTTAACAAGTAAAAAGGTTTGGTGTGCGAAAAGGTAGAGAAAAAGATCGCCAACTCTGATATGAATACCTTAGAGGATTATATTTAGTTGTATATGTATTTTTTTGAGCCCAGAATAACAACAAGAACAAGAACAACAAAAGATGGTAAAAGGTGAAAAGAGTGGAATGAGAAGAAAAGGGAAGAGAAAAGCGTTTTTCAGGTTAAATGTGAGTGATTTTTGTGATTTACCTGAACTCGTGCTTCAGTTAGATTTATTTGACTTGCAATATCTTCTCGAGTTTGAATGTCCGGATATTGAGTTGAACGAAATGCTCTTTCCAATTGTTGCTGTTGATGGGATGTAAAAGTGGTTCGGAATCGACGTTGTTTCGGTTTATTCCAATTTTCGGTTGAATTATCCTTTTCAAGTAAATTACCCTTTGATTGTTGATCATTATGATGGGCACAATCAATACCATTATCTTGATGAGCTTCAATTTCATTTTCAAATTTCAATTCATTATTCCCATTATTAGATGGGCTGACTAATGAACCAGGACAATTTAACAAGGTTCCTAATGGTGAGAGTGAGCTTACTGGTAACCAATGGTCAGTTGAATGATTTAATGGTCTCATGATTGTACAATCATTTGGTGAAAATGGTGTTCCTCTTGCAAGTGAATTGATTGTTTTCGATGATAATGATGATGATGAGGTTGAAGATGAACATGAGGATAATGAATATGATAGAGGTGATGAACATCTTAATGAAGGTTTACCTTCATTCCTGGTTGAACCTTCAAACTCCTGAGAAGGTTCATAGGTTAGATTAACGTGATAATTATGAAAACACTGGCAACAATTAGTAAAAGACGGTTTAATTGATTCTTTAACATGATTAACGTTCAATTGGTTAACTTTACTTTTATCCAAAGGTGAACACTTAAACATCCCAAGTGAATCATTAACCTCACCATGATCACCATTAACCTGAGAATCACAAATCTTTAAACCTTTTGGAAAACAAAATACAAAATGAAAACAAATGTAAATATTTTTCTGGTTTTTTGGGTTTTCAATTTTACTCTTATCTTTAAACACTTTCATCAAACTTGCTGGTTAAGACTTACTTTCAATTAGATGATTATTATTATCCATTGATAATGATAATTAAACAAAATATTTGGCCAACTTTACTGTAACTCACTTTACATTTGGTTAACCTTTTGCTTTTACCAAGAACCATCTTTCAATGATAATGATGACTTTTGATATTGATCGACATGAAATTGGATTACCTTTTTGTGAGGTTTCATTTTGGATGATAACATTTTCATTGCTTGTCATCACTTTTACCTTTACTGTAAATCTGGTTAGTCTGACTGTTTGATCGTCAAAATATGCGAAAAAGATGATCGAAAGATGAAGAGAAAGATGATGATTGAAACTTAAGGTTTTCATCAGAATCATCTTTTCCAACCATTAAATCCTTTCCTTTGACAAGACAACATTATTATGTCTTTACCAATAACCAATTTAACCCAATTTTTGTACCTTTTTTCCACCTTACTTTTTTCCTTCTTCTAACAAACGTTTTTTTGCCCTTTTGTGGCTCCAATTTTGGTCATTTTGTGACCATCATTTTACTCATCACTGTCCTCGCCATTGTCCTCACCATCATCATCATTATGGGCACAAAGAGTGTCTCTTAACCATACATTTGACCATAACAAGACAACTTTTTATTGCCATCAAATGCAACTTGAACACACACTTTACCAGCTTTACCGAGTGAATTAACTTGAAATGTTTTAAAGCTTTCCTTTCAATGTAGTTGAAGTTGGATATGAAATGTTTGTCAAAATCAAATCATTTGCTGTTATCAACAATTATTTGAAACATTGAAATTGTAATCATTTTTAATCATCAATTATTGATGTTGAAAGGCGACTTATGTTAATGGTTAAAGGTTAAAGTTAATAAAAATAACTCGATATCTTAATCTTTCTGAGCCTTTCAACGAAAAGTCAAAATATTTGATATTTTAAGCATTTCAAGGTTCGTCAAGTCGTAAATTTTTTTCTTTGTTTCAAAGTTTTTGCCTTTTTATTTACTCAGATTAGAAGCGCATATTTTTCCCTGGAAACTGAAGAGTGTGGCAAAGGGTTAGAATCAACTGTACAGCCTTAATCCCTTTATTGGCAAGTGTATAATCGTAAAAGATTTAAAGATTAAGATAAGTTCAAGTTTTCCCTCTAAAGCAACCATTTCGGTTTAAGGCTGTAAAATGGATTCTTGAAAATGTTTGCAAAAAGTATTAAATAAATTGCTGTCTCTCTCTGTATTTATGCACATCTAATGGTGTCTAATGATTAGCTGTAATGGAAGCGCAACTTTATCAACTTCAATTATCATTTCAACAGCAAATAATCGCATTTGTGGTCAACTGCAAAAGAAGCGCCTTCAACAAGGCCATAAACAAACAGCGCTCAGCAAACAACAAATCGATCGACAACTTTTAATCAAAATATAAGTTTATTGAGCTGTTCACAGATTGATTCAGTCATAAATTTTCATGCAAGTTCATCTTTTTCCTTGCTCAGCATTTGATCCAAGCTCCACCTTTTCACGTCCTTAGTCACAATTGAACAGTTACAGTTAACATTGAAAATCCTATACCAGAGAAGCAACCAAAAAGCTCAAACTATATTTCACTTTTTCATGCTCTTTATGCTTCAACATCCTATAGATTGGGATGAAAAGGATGAAAATGCATTTTTATCTTCATCTTATTTTGATGGCACTCTAGAGACTCCTACTCTTTAGATGAACACCATTAACCTTTAATCCAACATCTTTCGTGATTATCTTGAAATTGCTTCAACATCCGTTATCCAATCTTCATCACCCTCATGATCATCATCTTTTTTTCCCATCGAATCACTTTCCACTTGCATGAACTTTTATAATGTATCAATATTGCATTTGTGCAAATTTTATCCTCAATTCATCTTTCATTAACAGTGCATCTCTTACAATTGTATCACTACTTTCATCAAGAATGTAAATTGTAAATCAATTGTCATAATGTTATGACTA
This sequence comes from Tetranychus urticae, assembly GCF_039701765.1. Lineage (NCBI taxonomy): Eukaryota > Metazoa > Arthropoda > Arachnida > Trombidiformes > Tetranychidae > Tetranychus > Tetranychus urticae. The sequence continues at coordinate 3,325,077 of NC_142959.1, forward strand.
GTGTTACCATTCAATTCATGGATTAATAGCAATTGTTACTTAATGCATTGGATTAACGCATCGGATTAATGATAGTGAAGAGTAAAATGTTGTTTCATTAAACCAGAAACTAATGTATCAATTTGCTGGACAATTGTTCAATCTCTAGACTCTCGGAGTTTCACTCAAATCTTTACATTTTTGTTTTCTCTCATTTTCATATTTACATTTAAATCGTCTTTCCTATCATTTATTTGTATTAAATTTATTTCCAGTATTTAATTGGCGATTAGATTTAACTGTAAATTGTAATGAAAAGCAGTGTTGGTTGAGATTATTCGTGAAAATAGTGTAAATAAGCTATTTACAGTGAATCTCATCATCTGGCAGGTTATTGTATTTTCATTCTGAGAAGAGTGGACATGATTAAATTATGTGCTGGGGAATGGCAGACCCAGGGCCACAGGAGCATATGAGACGCGGGTCATACTGAAAATCGTAAATTCCGATGAGGAACTTCAGTTTCAAGTCCATTTTATCAAACTGTATACATTTTGTGTTCATATTTCAAGTGTTGTTTGTTGAGACATGCGCTATCTCTCTAGACGTTTGGGGGCTGTACTTTCAACATTCACAAGTTGAACGCCAGTAACAAGTTTAATTTCTGTGGCTCTATTTGTTTTTGCGTTGTTTTCTTCCTCCTCATCATGTCCAATGATGAACTTGCTTCTAACGATGAAATTAAGGAATTTAAAGAAGAAGGTGAAGAGGATAAACTTGCCTCGGAAACTTTACACTCATCATTAAAGAATAATTTAATTGAATCGTTTAAGTTTGTGCCTTACCATGGGAATCCCTCGCCATACACTTCACCTCCATTGGATTTACTTCACCATCCACCACCACCGGCTCACATGGGTGGATATTTGTCCATGGACTTGCAATCAACTAAGAATATTTCCATGAGGATTCCACCGCCATGGCATCCAATGGGACTTCCACCGCCTTTCCCTCCATACTTTCATCCATCTCCAACCGGGATTTATCAAAATAATTTTCGTTATGGACATTTTTTACCTCCCTCAATTACCCACCATCACCATTTCCATCCAATTTTTCAATCTTCTCACCATCATCATATACCGACACCTTCACCAACCTCACAACCACCACCACTACCACCACCGCCACCTGATACAACACAATTCAACCAACTTTCATCCTCATCTAGTAATTTATCATCGTCATCGCTTCATCATGTGAAAAAACCTCTGAATGCTTTTATGTTGTTTATGAAAGAAAACCGTGCGGAAGTGGCCGCTGAAAGTGCTAAAAAAGAGTCAGCAACGATAAACCAAATTTTAGGGAAAATGTGGCATGCATTAACTCCAGAAGAGCAACAAAAATATTATGAAAAAGCTAGGTCTGCAAGGGATGTGCATCGAGAACTTTATCCGTGTTGGACTGCCAAAGATAATTATTCAGCAAACAATAAGAAGAAGAAAAAGAGAGAAAAATCTCGAGCTGAAGGAGCTTTGAAAAAGTGTAGAGCGACTTTTGGTCTTGACGATCAATCAAGTTGGTGCAAACCGTGTAGAAGAAAAAAGAAATGTATAAGATTTTCATTAAATGAACAACGAGTTGATTAAAATGGAGCTTTTTACATCTAGTGTGAATAAATTAATATTGAGAAAATCAAATTTTTAAAACAGTTATTGACTCATAAACATGTTAGTCCTAAAGGATTTTCTGGTCAGATTCATCTAAATCACTTGGACCATATTCAGAAAGATCTTCGTCATTGTCTTCCTCTATTTCATTAAGCATTTCATTTAAAGATTGAATGCCTCAGAAAGTCTACAGATAAAATAAAATTTTAGTAAACAACACTTGGTTTCAAAACAGTTATCCCCTAAAAACTGAGTTTTTTTCTTAAAGTAGAAGGTGCAAAAAGATATCTTATAAGATTCTGATATGGAGTAGACTTTTATTTGCCTTAAGAGTATGGCGCGTCTGTTTAAACTCGATGAAATAGTGTCAAAAACTTGATTCAGGTCAAGATTTGAGACTTGTGGATTTGTAGGGACATAAGGTTAGTGCAAATAAAAATTGACACATAAATTGTTTTGCTAATTATTCAACAATCAGATTAGTTGAAGAATTATTTTTTTTAATTTTCATTAATTAAGTCCTAATAATATACCATAACTAGCTTTTGTTGCTATGTTGATTCTATTTCATGGAAAAAATTCAAGAAAGCGATCTTTGTCAAATTTTTCAAGTTTTGATATTTAACATTATTTTCTATGGGATTTTTTTTCAACTAGCTGTTCGGTCTTCAATTTTTTCTTCATTTTGTTTCGTTTGATGGTTCACTTAATGAAGACATAGTTGACCCATGTTTGACCGATTGACTTGAAATTTCATATTTAGCTTGTGCTCAGCTCCTCTTTGGGTCTCTCTTATTATACTCTTTGGTTTGGAGGCTGTACCTGAAACATTCACAAGTTGAACGCGAGTAACATCAAGTCTATTTGTTTGTTTTTTGTTTTTTTTTGTCTTTTTTTGTTTCTCCTCAATATGTCCCATGATGAACTTGGTTCTAACGATGAAATTAAAGAATTTAAAGAAGAAGGTGAAGAGGATAAACTTGCCTCGGAAACTTTACACTCATCATTAAAGAATAATCTGCTTGAAAACTTTAAATTTGTGCCTTACCATGGGAATCCATATACTTCGCCAACATTAGATTTACTTCCACCACCGGCTCACATGATTCCACCGCCATGGCATCCAATGGGACTTCCACCGCCTTTCCCTCCATACTTTCATCCATCTTCAACCGGGATTTATCAGCATAATTTTCGTTTTGGACATTTCTTACCACCCTCAATGACCCACCATTTTCATCCAATTTTTCAATCTCCCCATCATATCCCTTCACCAAACTCTCAAGTGCATACACCGCCACCTAATACAACAAAATTCAATCAACTGCCATCCTCATCGTCATCGCTTCATGTGAAAAAACCTCTGAATGCTTTTATGTTATTCATGCAAGAAAACCGTGCTCAAGTTGTGGCTGAAAGTGCTAAGAAAGAGTCTGCGACTATAAACCAAATTTTAGGAAAAATGTGGCATGATCTAAGTCCAGAGGAGCAGCAGAAATATTATCAAAAAGCTAGGTCAGCGAGGGATATTCATAGAGAACTTTATCCGTGTTGGACTGCCAAAGACAATTATTCATCAAACAATAAAAAGAAGAAAAAGAGAGAAAAATCTCGAGCCGAAGGAGCTTTGAAAAAGTGTCGAGCTCGTTTTGGTCTTGAAGATCAATCAAGTTGGTGCAAACCATGCAGGAGAAAGAAGAAATGCATAAGATTTTCATCAAATGAACATTAGATGTGCATAAATACAGACAGAGAGAGTGAGAGAGCAATTCATTCAATAAATTTTGCAAACATTTTCAAGAATTCATTTTACTGCCTTAAACCGAAATACTTGCTAAAGGGATTAAGCTGTACAGTTGGCTCTAACCCTTCAGTTTCCAGGGAAAATGTACGCTTCTAATTTGAGTAAATAAAAAGGAAATACTTTGAATCAAAGAAAAATTTACCTGAAAAAATGGTGCCTTTATGTCTAGACATTCTGTCTAAAATTTCATTTGAACTGTTAAATATGAATGTGACATAATCATCATATTTTATGCACAAATTTACACAAATGGGCGAAAACGGTTAAAAATTGATTTCCTTCAAATTTAGTTTCACTGGTTTGTAGGGACATGAAAACTGAGTCAATTTATGCGATTTAAAGCTTTCTCTGGTTCTCTCAGGAATTTGAGGTCAAATTTGAATTGCCGAATGCCTTTTGTTCATTTATGGCAGCAGGTTTTTTCATGAAATTCATTTCACTGATGAAACTTTTAATGAACAGCCTGAAATGCACTTATTTTGAGAGATAACATTTTATTTTTCTGTACAACAGATCAAGTCGATTTCAGTCTAACCGACCGCTTTCTAAGATCGTAGGAGTGCGAGAACTGAAATTTATTATTGGTCGATAAAATTTGTTGGTACAAATCAAAGATTGAACACCATTCTCGAGATATTGATGCTCAAAGTTTTAGGCCAGTGGCCAAAATTGAGAGAACTGTTCACAAATTGTAAAAAGTGCTCGATTTTTGATGTAAACTAACAATTTTTACTAACGAATAGTAACTTTCAGGACTCTTGCTCTTACGGGTACTGAATCTGGAAGGTCAAACTGCAAATCGAACTGATTTGTTCGTACAGAGACAGAAAATTTAGCCTTTTTTAGCTTAGTGTTTGAACTCCACAAGAGATGGCGTTATAACTCTCATTCGTATGAATAGGCTTTGAGACTATTCGTACAATATATTTCGGACAAATAGGCTCTTTCAAAGAAGTAGAAATAGCAATTGGTTATTCATAGGAAAAAGTCTTTATAAATAGTCTTCAATAGCTCGTGTTAATAAATTTCAAACAGATTACATGAATATGTTTACTTAATCTCTCTTTTATATTTCTAACTCTATTATTATGCTTCTTAATACAAATTAATCAATTTATTTCTGCCAATAATTTCATATTTTATGAATCATTGTAACCAGAATCAAAACTTGATGTGAAAATAGGCAACTCTGTTTACCAGATTATGTAAATTTGCATCCTTGACAACGTACTAGTAAGGGGGTTGAGATTTCAGAGAAAGCTGCCTTTTTATGTCTTGAAGAGCTCATTCGTTGTAAATAAAATACTGTTAAACTGTTCTTTATTAACTGATCGCATTTCCTGCCTGTTTTTTTCATATTTTTTTTATATACACCTATCTTAATCAAGATGACCGAAATGTTTGCCAACCTTTTGAACACTTACAATGTCACTTTGGAAAGTTTTTTAGAGAAGGAAAATGTGCTGACCAAAGCTTTGGGTATTATTGAGGCCAATACCAATATTAAGAAGAAGTACATCGCCAATGGAATTGTCAGTATATTTGGTTTGTACATGATATTTGGTTCTTTTGCTGCTCTTCTATGCAATGCTGTTGGTTTTCTGTATCCAGCTTACCAGTCCCTGAATGCCTTGGAAACTGCTAATGCAGATGATGATCGTAAATGGTTAACTTATTGGGTTGTGTTCGCTTTCTTCAGTTTGATTGAATTCTTTGCTGACACTATTTTCATGTGGTTCCCTTTCTACTGGTTGGCCAAGATTGTTTTTCTTGTCTGGTGTTTCCTTCCCATTGAAAAGAATGGTTCCAATGTTCTTTATTCAAAGATAATTCGTCCCTATTATCTTAAAAGAAAAGATGTCATAAGTGATAATTTAGACAAAGTAAAGAGTAGCTTGGCTGGACCCATAGCTGATAAGGTTCGCAAAGGAGTCACCGATGCTTTGAAATCTGGCGGTGATAAATCAGATTAATTTCCTTTTCCTCTTTTCACCCTCTATCTCTTATAAAGAGATTTGTTTGGGTCAAATATTATCATTCATATATACCTTGCTTAACCGGTTATTTTACTTCTCATCAATTAACCTTGGTTAATATCAAATATGTTAATGATTTCTACTCAGTAAAAACATTACAGTCTATTAAACAAAGAAAGAAATATCAAAACAGATAATATCCATTTGTCACTTTTAATTCATCAAAGTTGAAAAACAAGATAATTGATTATTGAATAGCATTCAATTTCAATCTCTCAATTTGTTCAATCTAAATCAGATTAATCTTGAGTATGGTAAAGAGTTGAAATTACAGAAATTAACCATTTTTTTCAACGAGTACAAAAACCGTACAACGTTCAACACAGCAACAGTTGCTAACATTGCCACATAGTATTACCAATACTCATAAACTACACTCAGAGCTAATTAAACCCAATTTAATCTAATAGTCTCATGGTAACTTTGACATGTAGCTGCCAAATAGGACTAAAACAAAAGAAGTAACAATGCACCGAAAGATCGCTTCTTGGTACTATTGCACTCACAATAATCATCTAAATCGTTAAATAAGCGAATTTGGGGACATTTAAATCATTTAAATTTAAACTCTTTAAAAGTTAATCAGATTATTTGTCCAGATAGGAATAGAAATGAGACAATCAATGGCCATTGCAAGTAAGTTTGAAAGGTCACTTTGTCAAGCAAAATAACTTGTTGATAAGTGCTTTTTGACTGGTTTCAACTGATTTTCAATATGAAAAATTTCTCATCATTTTTCCTAATTTTATCCTTATCTATTATAAATGTATCATGTTCGCAATCATATCATTGGAAATCAAAATCATCAATCAACAAAACAGTACCATTCCAATTGTAAGTCGTCTGAATCCATTGTCTGTCTTTTTCACCCCTCAACATCCTTAGTTACCTTCATCTTCTTTGTCTCTTTATTTCTGTCTCCATCTCATTTTCTTTTTCAAGCAAAAGATGTCGCGATTTAGCATTACCTGTTGTGGATTTAATAATCACAGTAGTTAAGATTTTTACTGTTTAATTTACTTAATTATTGATCTTATAGGTTGTGATTATCTTTGAGGAGTAAATTTTTCATAGTAAGTTGAGCTTAGTACTCACCAGTTTTCGTTGGAATCTATTTACATCCAGGCTGTTTATCTAATTATATCTCTCAGATCATCTTACTCTTCTTTCTTTGTCTATCTCTGTCTTCTCTTATCTGTTTCATTCTCGGATTGTATCTTCTTTCAATCACACCTCTTTTCCCGGCTATTTAATCTTAATCAAATTATTTGATTCATTTAATTTGTCAAAACGGCTTCATCAACGCTTTTCATTTCTATCAACAGGTTATTTAAATCATTGTTGGTAGCAAGTGTAATCAATCCTAGTTCGACTCGTTTAAGATCAACATTAACATCAAATGTAAGTTTAATTTATATTTTCATCATCTCTTTTGTAAACTTCTGATTCTCCTTGCTAGATTTAAATATTTGCTATTGCAAGTTCATTTTAATCACCCATAGCTTATTATCCATTCATTATACCATTTAACCTGGGTTTGCTATTTTCTTTTCATCCATTCAATCTTTTTCTTATTTTCTGTTTCATCTTTAAAGACAAATCTCTGAAAATTTTATTCTACCTGTTTAGATTTTTTTAACATTTTACAGTGTAGTTGCTCAAATTCTGTAGTTTATTACATATTTTAATCTTTATTAGTATATAAATAAGGTAAGCTCTGTATTTAGATTTAGGTGTTTTTAGGTTAATGTTTTGATTTTTCTTAAAGGTCATCAACCTTTCATGGTTCCATGTGGTTTACATAAATTTTTCACTTCATTTTCTATATTTCAGATGAAAGCATTGATTGTTGGAGCTTATGAAGGTTCATCCTCTAGTGACTCACCAAAATTGGTATTAACTAAAAATGGTCAATCACTTGACTTTAGCAAGGATATTCTCAAAAGCATAGAAACGTATGTATTATTTGTTATTACACTTGTTTAAAATTATTGTATGCATGAGTCAAATTCATTAATACTACAATTGGCATTTTTTTGCAATTTATGGCAGTCTTGGTCCAGTTAAAAAAGGTAAAAGTCGCATATTCCAGGGCATATCAAATCAATACCTTGTCGTTTCATTGGTAAACCTGGGACCCGGAGATGCTGGTATCAATCCTGTTGAACAACTTGATGAGAAAAAAGAGAACACTCGGTTGGCTGTTGCTGAAGGTCTCAAATCTATTCGCGGACTTGATTCAGAAGCAATAAATGAAGTCGTAGTTGATGATTGTGGGGATGCCCAATCAGCAGCCGAGGGTATCTTCCTATCTGATTGGAAATTTGATGAACTTAAAGATGAAAAATCTCGCCGAAAGCCTCTTTCATTCAGTCTACTCAATCCTAACGGAGAAACTGCTGCTGCATGGGAAAGAGGTCGACTTCTTGCTCGCGGACAGATTATAGCCCGAAGATTAGCTGACATGCCTGCTAATCTGATGACTCCAACAATTTTCGCCGAAGAAGTTGTAAAAGCAACTGAGGGAACATCAATTAAGGTAAATGTCCGAGATAAAGCTTGGATTGAATCAATGAAAATGGGATCATTTTTAAGTGTTGCTCAAGGTTCCTCTCAGCCTCCTAAGTTCGTAGAACTACATTACAATAATGCTCCCGATACCAAACCTCTTGTTTTCGTTGGTAAGGGTATCACCTTTGACTCTGGTGGTATCTCAATTAAACCATCAGCTGATATGGACCAAATGAGAGCTGATATGACTGGAGCTGCTATTGTTGCAGGTACCATTATCACTTTAGCTGCTCTCAAAGCTAAAGTCAACGTTATTGGTTTGACACCTCTTAGTGAAAATTTAGTAAACGGTGAAGCTACAAAACCAGGGGATGTTCACCGAGCTATGAATGGTAAAACCATTCAAATTGACAATACTGATGCTGAAGGTCGTTTGGTATTAGCTGATGCTTTAACTTACGCTGACACTTTCAATCCTCAAGCAGTAGTCGATATTGCTACATTGACTGGGGCAATGAAGATTACGTTTGGAACAGCATGTAGTGGTGTCTGGTCAACAAATGATAAACTTTGGAATCTTATTCACAAGACTAGTATTGATTCGGGTGACAGAGTTTGGCGAATGCCCCTATTCAAGCATTATACCAAAGAAATAAGTGATTGCCATTTAGCTGACCTTAATAATATGGGAAAATCTCGACAAGGAGGTTCAAATATCGCAGCAGCTTTTCTACAAGAATTTATTAGTTGCCCAAATTGGATGCACATTGATATTGCAGGAGTTATGTGGAATGGTGCTGATAAGGGTTATCTTACCGCTGGAATGACGGCTCGTCCCTTGCGAACAATCGTTCCTTTCTTTGAATCAATATTTCAAAATAAACTATGAACTCTACTAAGCATCTAACGAAAGCTTAATTCGGATAAAATATTATCTCTTTCTTACTATACTAAACTGGAAACATCCACCTATTTGTCATGGATATTTTTTGTCCTCTTATTAATCTTTATTAGTTTAACCTTTTTGGTCTTTTATCGTATGTGAATGAATAAATTGATGCTCTTGTTAGACTAAAACTATTTGTTTACACCGTCTGATTAAAGATCCTATATTGAAAAAAATCTTGTTTTAATTATCTTGCTGTCGATTATAATCCATTATTTTTATTCATGTTTAACTACCGAGAGTTTGTTTATTGCTTATTGTGCTTTTGTTATCTCGAGTTGTAATTTCAACATGCAGGAGCTGAATAAGCATCTTATCCAATCAATTGATAACCATTTGACATTCAAGAGGATTAATCAACATTTACACACAATTTGATATAAAAAAAAGGTTGATTTATGATAAAACTGAATTTAACAAATAAGCCAACTTTAGGAATTAGTTTCCAATTTTCCGAATGAACATATTTTTCTAAACATGGTGAGTAACTACCAATGTTTAACAAAGCCACACACGAATAATCAATTGTTATCGATATTTTACACCGGTTTCTGATCATTTTAATGAGATATTGTTGATAAATCAATGATGTATAATCATTATAAAGTGAAGTTCAGAGTAACTCGAGCAGCAGTCATTTCTAGTTATTTTAACTTGATGAAACAACAAGTTTATGAGTTGATTATCAATCAAAATCAAAAGCTCTCGATAATGATTTGGTCTGATTAAATATGCAATTCATTAGTTAATCCAAAAACTTGAAGAATGGGTACAAACTAAATGAAATAAACAGTGATCTAAAATTTAAATGATTTACAACAAAAAATACCCAAGATGAACTCACATTTCAACCTTAATTAATTGACAATACAATGACGCAAATTGAAACAACTTACAGCTGATTATTTGTAAACTCAGATGAAGTTGAATAGTTTAGGTATCACCTACTTGTTGATATAACATTTAAAACGTATGGATAAAAATGATAATTATAACAGATGTAGTACCTAAACAGCAACCAGCAAAACACTTACTTTGTTAGTTAATCTTGAACCCAAATAAACACAATAGATGTAATTTAACACTTTAAATATAATAAAATTTCTCATAGTTGGATCAAAAATGAAACAAGAATTACAACAATAAACCGTAATAACAGATAAAACACCAACACAAATAAGCCACAATAGCTCAAATTACAGACAAATGACACTGGTATTTTAGGATAGAAATGTCAAATTTATTTAATCACAAATTTCTATCATCAAAACAATCGAGACATAAATTAAAATGAGGCGATAATTGTGAACAATAAAATAATAAAATTGTGAATAATAAAATGGTATTACTGTTAACCATTTCCAGTAAAGAAATTGCACTTCATTGCATTTCCCCTCAGAAGATGTCAGCAGTTTATCATCAGATTTTTTTCTTATTTTTCCAATAATTAAGATCAGTCTTATTAAATTAATAGCAACTAATTTTCATTTAATATGTGAACACATAATTTATCAATTCTCAGTGCTTTTCAATTAATTTGGTTTATTTCCTCTCCAAGCTCGTTCGTTCGGTATAAAGACATTTGTAAAGGTGAAAGAAGATGAAACTTCATGTTTTGCCTTCAGTAAACATTGGTTTCATAACAATTTCAACTTGCAACTTCAATAATTCATTGACTTTTTCATGTCTTAATTTCCCAAATCAAATGATTTAATTGGATTTACAAGTGTATACAAAATGTTATCCTATGATTATCCTAACATAAACAATTTCAACAAGCAAGTGTTGATCTCAATTGAGCCTTACATCTAGTTGAAGGGAAACCCGTTTTTTCCCTGTGAATATTATCGTCATTGAAGATTGCTTTGAGAATCTTAACATCTGATTAAGTTTGCAATTAAAGCAGATGATCATCAATAAATTTGATCCAATACATGCTGATTTAATCGCAATCTCATCTTGAATCAGATATAGTTGTTAACCTGATCTTCATTGACTTTAACATAAACATTATCATTGTTAAAATGAGCCATTTCATTTCAATTGAACATTTTTTAACAATAATTCAACAACATGAACATTCAATTGAAAGACTACAATATAAATTCATTGATTAACACACAATTGATTAACAATTTTGTTGGTTTTCAGTTTAAAATAAGACTTGACATTTGAAAACCCAAAAAACTCACTTTTTATATACCATTTGAAATCTTTAAAACAATTGGACTACAATTAACAGTTGATTTGTGTGAATGGTAATTACAATTAACTTGATAATTGTTCATTTAAATGACTGTTTATAATTCAATTATTCATTGTAAAGGTAATTGAAAAGCCAAAGACTTGAGATTAACGCAGCTTTAACCAGAGTAAACAAAATGATTCAATTTACTGGTTTACATTTTTTTTTGGGTTAACACATTTTTTTCCAATGAGATTTTTCTGGTTAAATGTTGCTGGTTAATTGAATTATTAGATTTAATATTTAATATATTGTATCCTGATTTAGCTGACTGTGTTTTATATACATAATTGAGCCATTAAATTGAAGTACAATTTGAAAACAATTGGATGACATTTGATCAACCACAACAAATTGACTTTCTTTCAACTGTACATTATGTAATTTAACCGGTTATTAAATTGAATTTATCAAATTCATTATTAAATTAATAATAATCAGTTGATCATTTTCATTTGTTTTTCCTTATTAAATGATTACGTTGTACAATTAAAAGCCGATGTAACTAGAAATGTCTTCATAAAGCAATTTGTTATCAAAAGCAATCCAGAAATGATTGATATTTCACTTAATTTTTCCGTCAAATGATACTTTGCTAGCTATTTATTTCATGATATAACAAGAATATACCTTGAATTAATTGATTTCTTACACTATTCCAGTAATAATCAAACAATCAGATCAATAATAAAGTCAGATTAATAATAGATTATAAATGTAATTTGATATTAAACAAAAAAAAAATGGTAACAATCAATGATTTGGGATTAGAATGGGAAGAAACAAATAAAACCAAAAAATGGAAAGGTTGATATACCAGAAAATAGAAACAAAAAGCTTAATTAAGCCACTTTATTGAAATTAATTATTCTCTATGAATTAATTTCTTTCATGATAAATGTTGTCAATCTGGTAAGGTAATAACCAGAAGAAAAGAGTTGTAAAAATTGATCTGGTTAACGGAAATAAAAGTCCATAAGACATGGAAAGAGAAAAGTATATTTATTTTTAACCTTGGGTCTAATTTTCCTTGAAAAAATATAAGGCAAACAATGATGATGAGAAATGAAGATAAGGCATTTGTATGAGTTAAGAGGTGAAAAAGAAAGAGATGAGAAATGAGTTGAAATCCTTTTCTTCCATAATTTTGTCCCTTTCTTTTTTTCAATTGACCTTCTATTTCACTTTCTTCTTGTGCTTCTGATGTTTCTTCTTGTTCTACTCCGCCATCATCATCATTCAACTGTAACACTCTCTTCATCGATTGAATTGTAATCGATTTTTCTTGCTTAACATCTTCACTTTCGTCTTGTTTCAGTGTTTCGGTGCTTCTGCTTGGAAACAACCACCATGGGTTAATGCTAACGAAAGTAAGTTCTTCTTCTCTTTCAATTTACTCTTTCTTCCATCTTGACCTGAATTTTTCACTCTTCCTCCCCTTCATCATCATCATCATCATCATCATGATTCTCGTTTGGATTCACCTAACTGCGCACGTTATATTCAGAAAAACCAGAGAGATTCCAAACCATATTTCACTCTCTTTCCCCATTTTCCCACCTTCCTACTCTTTCCCTCTTTTTCTCATCTATTTTTTTTCCTAAATCAGTTATTTCAGTTCTCTTTCTATCCCTATTTTTATTCCTTACTCTTCATATCTTCATGCTATCTTCATGCTTTCCTCAGTTCCCCATGTAGAAACGTTTGTAGACATGCTCGTACGATACTAACGCCTCATCTGGTTGTCAACGGAAATAACAGTCTACAGAACGATTCTCTCTGTCTCTTTTCTCTTTCTCTTTCTCATACTAATAATAATCTGTATCAGTTTTTATTTTCTTTCCTCATCATCTCTCATTTCATCAATCTCATTTCATCACTTTCTCTTTTCTCTATCTCTTTTACTGTGTTCAAATCAATATGTTCATCTATTTTTTATTATTTGTGTCAAAACGATAATTATTCAAGTAAATTGTTGTTATTTCTAAATTGGATTGTTGTGAGATTTAAATGATCATTTGGTAGATAAATTTACAGTCCAAAAAAATTATTAACTGTAATATTTCGCCATCAAACCATATTCTTTCACGAAAATAAAGCGGTGTTACCTTGTTTCTTCTGCTTCTCCCACTCTCTCTCTAACTCTCTCAAAACGTTGGATTAGTTTTTTTGGTTCAAATTTAAGGAATCCTTTTGTGATTGTCCATGTTGATTCTAATCTAACATTACCTGTTTGTTTGTTTGTTAATTTGTACCAACAACTCTGGGAATCACCTTTAACCTTCTCATTATTCAGCTTGCTGTATAAACTCAACACGAAAGCAACAAACACGGTAAATGAAATGAAATACGAGAGGAAGAAAATTTGCTTTTGCGATTTCCTTCTTTTCCCATTATCTCTAGACTTTCTGTCTCTCCCTGTCTCTTTTTTTCTTTGTATCTATTCTCTATGATGAACTAATAAGGTCAAATCAATCTTTAGCCAATCAAAACCAGAATAAAAAAGTCGGTAACTTGTAAGACTGTTTACAAAATTGCCATTTTAACAGATAACAAATGTGAGCGAAGCGGTTAATTTGGTTACATTTCCAAATTTTTCGCTTTTTATTTTTTGTATCATCAGATTACATTTTATATTTAGTTTCCATAAACAATCCAACTTTGAAATATAAAAGTAAAAATCGTTTGACCTTCACGTTTCTCTTTCTCTTTCTTCTCTTTCCCTGTATCTCGATCTTTCTTTCCCTTTCTTCACTCTCTGAGTCTCCCAGAATTCTCTCTGAATCTCTCTGAGCTGAATCAATCATCTTACTCTTCCTTTCTTCTCTCTTTTTTTCACCATTTCCTTTCTTGCAGTGCGTCTTCATTTCTCTTTCTTCTTTTTACTTCTTCTCAACGTCGTTTGAAAAAGCATCTTCACATTTCCCATTTGGAAGAGTTGTTCAAATCTTATCAGCCCATCTCCTACATTAATTAGGTAAGATGATGATCACATCTTTTTGTTATTACCTACTTTAGTTAACCCTTTCATTTTGATTATCATTTCTTATTTTCCTTATCCCACCGCTCATCTGATAAATCCCATATTTATGTAAGCAAATCATTGTAATGATTAGACTGTAAAAATTTAGATTCATATCAAAAAACTCTGAAATCAATCAACCTAAAAAGTGATTACAGTTAAATGTTATTCCCAATTTGTTATACTAACGAGGAGGTTATTACTTTGCAATAATTAGCATTTACAGTTTGATATTACCCATTGACCCACATCATCAAACAGACACTTATAATGGGAAAATGTTATACTTTATTTATAGTCATAATCATGTTAAGATTTGCTCAGTATAATACATCTTATTAACCAAATTTTTATGCTTCATTTACACTATTGTTGTTTAAGTTATCTGTTTCATTTCAATATTTATTCATTCAACACTTTCTTTTCCCGTTTCTTTTTTTCTCTTTTCTCGTTATTCCTGGTGTGTTACAAACTACAGAATCAAAGACGCAATTCAAAGACATTTGAAAAAATCAACTTCTCTCATCTCTTTCCTGACTGCCCGATTCAGTTTTTTTTTATTGATTCTTATTATTCTTATCATCATTATACTGTTACTATTAATTGTTAATTCAACTCACTTATTACCTCTCCTCAACATTGTTAATTGTTAACCATCTCGGAACCCTTTTACAAGCTTTGTTGTGTGTGTGTTTAACCTTAACTCAATTTTGGTTGACCTTTTTTATAGAGTTATACATATAAGCAAATTTTATTTATCTTTTTCACCTCAAAATAGTTCAATACTAGAAGATATTATATAAATATATACATATTGATATAATTTTAGTTAGCATTTAAAGTCGATCTCAAAAAAGAGTGAAATTTAAATCATAATCATCAAAACAGCGATTACAACTGTTCAAGTGAGCATCAACGTTAACAAAGTTTACTAAGTCATTATCAAGCTACGAAAATGCACGTCGAGATTCAAGTAGCTCTCAACTTTTTGATCTCCTTCCTTTATAATAAGCTTCCCCGTCGTCGAGTCAACCAATTTGGTGAAGAACTCGAAAATGCCCTTAAACTTAAATTTGAGGGTCACTGGTATCCTGAAAAACCTTATAAAGGGTCAGCCTTCCGATGTGTCAAGACAACTCCTCCATTGGACCCTGTTTTTGAGATTGCAGCTCGTGAAAGTGGAATGGATATTGTTGATATCCAAGAAAATTTGCCTCAAGAATTGTCCATCTGGATCGATCCTGGTGAAGTTTCCTATCGAATGAGTGAGAAAGGTCCCGTTAAAATACTCTACTCTGAATCTGATCGTCCCCATGATTTAGAAAATTCTGATCGAGAGGTTATCCGAACCTTTAATCCAGAAGCCCAGTGTTTCAAGCCCATCGAGACAACAGCCATGGCATTTGGCTCTCTTTCTTTAGGACCTGCTTCAACTTCACCATCTTCCCTTCATGTGATTCCCAATGGATTCCCAAGTTCACCCAACGGTAATACCAATGGATCTAATTCCTCACCTTCAGCTGCTGCTGCCGCTGCTGCTGTGGTTGCTGCCGTTGTTAACGGTAATGGTTCTGCTGGAAATGTTGCTAATCAACCCAATGGAGGTAATAATCTTATCAACACCAGTAACTCGGTTACTCCATCTCCAATCTACAAATCATTTACCACTGGATCTATGGGTCCTTCTGGTTTCATGCCCAAGCCATCTTCATCGAATGTCACTTTTACAACAGCCACCTTTGCTCAAACTAAATTTGGTTCAACTAAACTAAAATCAAACACTAAAAGGTCACACCGAATGTCACCCACCGAGTTTTCCAACTACATTAAGCAACGAGCTCTTCAACAACAACAAGCTGCCACTGCTGCTGCAGTTGGTGCCGTTTCACCCAATGGAAATGATCGAAGTGATAGAGGAGGTCTTTCAGCTGGATTGGTTAATGGTGTTCACAGTCCATCCAACATTTCATATGTTCATGGATCACCAAACGGCACTGGATTATCTTCAGGTAACATTTCCCCGCAAAACTCTCGATCAATGTCTCCAATTGGAAGTAACATAAATGGAAACGCAAGTTCACTTGATTCTGTTTCTAATCTACTCTTTATGGGAAATAATTCAGTGTGTACTTCAGCAACCTCGCCAATTACACACTCACCTTCCCCATCACTTTCATCCTTTTATTCTGGTAATCATGGTAATGGTGGTTTGGTTGGTCATGGATCAATTAGTCCAAGGCATCACCCTTCTCACCATCAATCATCACCCAACTCTGGTCTCTCCTCCAGCTTAAACGAACTCTATGGATCATCTTCTTCCACCCACAACATTGACTCTCAGTTGGCAAATCTTTTGGGCTCATCAAACCTGATACCTAAATCTTCATCGCCCTCCATGTCCAACGGAGTCAACTCAACGACCACCTCCAATAATAATGTTTTCAATCGATTTGCATCTCTCTTTGATAAAGGTTCACCATCATCTAACCTTTATTTGTCCAGCAACAGCAATTCACCAACAAATGGAAGTAATACAAACAACATCATGACTTCAGTGGCAAACAATTCAACCAGTTCAAACAACCTTATCAACATCATCAATAGCAACAACAACAATAACAATCTCCATTCAATGCTAAATGGAGATAATTCATCGATCTCATCTCAATGCTATCCCAGCAATACTATTCTTGGTTTATACGGGAATAATGGACATCAAACTTCACAGACTGACCTAACATGCGGATTAGGATCAAATGTTTCACTTTCGTCAACAGTAACAGATTCAGTTTCTCCTTCTTCATCACCTTCATCCTCTACACCTCCTTCAACCATCTCTCTATCAGCTACTTCAGCACCCAGCCCAGCCGCTTCTTCTCCAACTATTGCAGTTCCCTTATCATCTTCAGCATCACCTTCATCATCACTCTCCAATTCAGCCTCATCATCAACCTCTTCTTCTCCCTCCTCTTCAATGCCATCAGCATCCTCAGTCCCAACAGCATCCGCCTCGAACTCTTCATCACCAGCAACATCCACAAACAAAGGATTTGACAGTTTTTCATTCTCATTGAATGGAGTTTCTTACCCTAACCAATATCAACACCTACTGGTTGCTAATTAGGATTGAGAATCAAATGAGAGTTCAATTTATTTAGTTAAAACGTCAATAAATCAAGAACAAATAAAAAAAACTAAAAAAAAGGATAAACAACGCACTCAGTGAAGAAAGCTAATTGTGTGCACCGATATTTAATTATAAAATAATTTTTCAAAAAAAAACAAACAAAACCTTTTTACCTCATTCAAACACAAAGAAATAAGTTACCCTGAAAAACTCCAAGTTTTCCTTTGCCTTCTTTTCGCAAAAAGCCCCTCAAACCCTTCAACCCAAAACTCCAAACAAAAACGCTTCAGTGTCAAAGATAATCTTTGAAACTTTTTTTCTTCTGACAAAAGCAAAAAAAATAACTACATCAACTGATGATAATAATGGTGATGAACTTGCTGAGAATGAACAAGAAGAAGAGGTAACAAAAAAATCTAATTTTATCAGATCTCTTTTCTTGATTTTGTGTGATTTTTACATATATAATATGACAACAAGAAAACAAAAACTAACAAAAAAAAAACTCCTTCCTAAAATTTCGCCGACGAACAATTGGCGAAAAATTGAAGATGAAAAAAGCGCAAAATGCTTTCTTCTTCTTCTTCTTTTCTTTTTACACTAACATAGATGAAACAAAAGTACATGTTATCATTACTACTATTAATACAATTATTACTATTATTATTATATACTACATTATATATTGTATTTGACAGGGAGGTTTAAGCCATCTCATACTTTATCTGTCCAGATGAAAAACTGTTGATAATTTGAAACATTTTTTTCCCCTTCTCATATTTTACACTCATAATTATGTTTCCTTTACTGCTGGTTGAAACATTGAAACATTATATAATTGTAATACACTCATACACCATGCATACATATAAATATATATACAATATATATATATTTATATTTGATTATTCTTATGGACAACTAACTATTATTAACAAATCAAATCATAATTAGTAGCGCTTAAAAAACGTGAATTGCTGCCGAATCATATATATATACAGTTATTGGTATATATTTATATACATTTATATGTATGTATGTGTAACAATTTATAAATAGACTTGATGACAACAAATGATTCTCTGGTAGATTAACCTTGTTTTGTGAATAGCTTTTGTGGCACAAATGCAGTTGAGCTGCAAAAAGATACCAACAAAACCAGCACCTCAAGATCTTCATCATCATTCTTCTCCCTCCAAAATCGCTATCTTTTTTTTCATACTATAAATATCATCATAACTGAACTTGACTAACAACAAAAAAGTCACTCCCAAGGCTTGATTTATAAATAATTACAATAACTTTATATTTGTTACGATTCTTAGTTACAAGTCTCTCTCTCTCAATCTCTACTCTTTTTTACCCCTTTCATCATTTTTCTTCATCTTCTTTCTCTCACCTGAAAAAAGTTCTTAAGGTGTTCATCTTGACTATTATCATAATACACTTTACTATCTTCCAACAATTTTGTCTGAAAAAACAACATGTTAACATATTATCTGTCTAAATATGTAAAAACTGGATAAATCCCAGAGAATCATTTGGTTATATTTATAATTTGATTAACTTAACTTGAGACAATTAACCATTAATAAACATCTCGATATAAATACAAATATAAATATAAATTATGATACTTTAAATTGATATTACTGACACACACACACATATATATGAAAAGCTAAAAAAATATAACTTAATTTTTCACGTTTTACCGAAGATTATACAGACACTTTTCTTAAAGAAAAACCTTTTTTTGCATCTTTCTTCAAAAATCTTAATGTTTTCATTTCATCTCTCTTTATATTAATTATCTTTAATATTATTATTCATTAATTGTTAACTCTTTTTTGCATTCTCTCTGGAAACTTACAAGCTCTGTTAACATCTGAAAAACCTTTTAAATGTAAAACATTGAGACAATGTATAACCTTTTATAACTTAATAGTGAGACTTTAACCAAAAACCAAAACAAATAATTTGACGGAAAAAAAAGACGGATTAAAATGGTTCCAGTTTGATGAAAAAGACACACAAGCCAAAGCAAGGAAACATCGCAATCAATAGCAACACCAACCATGAGATGAACTGGATTGAAGATGGCGGAAGATGAAAAACAAAATGTGAAACTAATTGCAAAGGACAGTTTAAATTGAAAGCAAAACAAGCTTAACCAGGATTAACCCAACCAACTGTAACTCCTAATCCAGTGCAAAGTTAGCTTTCATCTATAGCAAGAATGATAAATGATTGCAAAAGCTCATCTAATTTCATCTCCATCTACATCCTCATCTTCATCTCTACTCTTTCTCTCTCTCTCTATCTTCCTCTTTTCACTCTTATCCTTAGATGATGATGATAAACCAATCGCAAAAACACACAAAATTCATAGTCAATTCACACTCACATTGCAAAATCATAATAATTATTACTATTAATATATTATTATTACTTGTACAACTATTATTATTGTTATTATTATTGATATCTCAACATTATGGTGTGAAAAAAAGCAACCTGCAAAGTTCAGAGAGATTCATTAATATTAATATTAACCATGAAAATGAAACGCAAATTCTTATAAGTATATATTTATTTATATATTTATTTGAACAGTTTTTTTTAGTTTCTCATGAAAGCCTTTTCCAGCTCAGTAATTAACAGTTTAATTGGATGAAAGTTGATTTAATTTTGATTTTAAATACACACAAAAATCTGAATCAAAAAAGTATATATTTGTATGTAAACAAAAGCAAAATTTTATTTCGGTATAAAAGCAACATCTTTAATTATTATATATATATCTTTATTATGATTATTATTAAGTTTTCAAAATGATTGAATTTTATGGTTAAAATGATTGAAATTTGAACAAGAAATTGATTTTTTATAACAAAAGTTGAAAAAAATGACCAAAAAAAACTCAAAACCCAAAAAACCAGAAAATCAGATTTTTAGTGTAAAACAAATCAAATGATCAATCAAACCCAAAGAGCTAATTGTTGTCTTCTTACAGTAATTACAGCTAATATCAAATGCAATGTTAATTTTTTTGGGTTAACTGTTAAGTGATTAAAACTGTATGGACTCTTGGACAACAATTAGCCATCTTTAAGGCTTCAATAATGGTAACAACAATGATAATTGTTAATGATTTTGCTCGTAATAATAAAGACTTAAAACAATTTGTGATAAAGATTTACCAACCCTAGACTTTGATTTAAATAGTGATTTAATTGTTATAAAAATGGTTCTCTCCTTTGATTCCCATTTTAAAACTGCATTTTGTTCAAATGTGTACAATTGTTGAAGCCAAAAAGCTATATCATTAATACAATTACAAGTTGAAAATTAAAACTGTTTGCAACACTAAAGTGGATACAAATGATCAATGGTGTAAAACCAAAGTTAAAGTCAACCCCACAATTATCACAATTAATACCAGTTATTACAATTATTATGATTAAAGCATTTTTTTATTAATAAATAAACGATGAAAATATTTACAACATTTGTGTCTACATTTATTTTACTTTGACAAGACAAAGGTTATTGCGTTGGTGTATTGAGAGTACATCAGCCATGTTACACTCAATATTTCATCTTCTTCCATCTTTTTTGTTCACCCTGTTTATCATCTGAACCACCTTCAGAGTTCCATAGATTGACCTACATTCCTCAACTATATTTAACCATTTTGTAAGTCTACTTGTTATGTTGTTATTGAGTTACTCCGAGCTGCAGGAATGAGCTTTTTGAGCCAAGAAGATGAATTTTTTCTCAATTTCACTTCAAATCAAATTGTTGTTGTTAAATTGTTTACTGATAGTAATTAAGCTAATTTTAGATTGCTGTGTTTATATGTAATTAGGATTTGCTTTTTGGCTTTCATTTCACATAGCCTCATAACCTTGCCCAAATTTACACACAAAATATCAACAACAACAACAACATCTATTAATATTTTTGTTTTGTTTCAATTGTTGAATTATTATTTTGCCAAATTTAATCAAAATTATTGGATTGGTGTTGGGGTTAAAGGATGACAATGGATGAGACGAGATGAAATATCAGGATGAAACTGAAAAACAAATTAAATGTTTTTCAAAGGATGATCGAGTTGAAGGTGAAGGAATAATGGAAACAAGTGTGTTTTGTAAAGGACGAGGATAAGGATGATGGGAGGAAAGTAGGAAAAGCTAAATGGTAACAGTGAATGGGTTTCAATGAAAAATGTTGTTTTCATGTAAGCCTTTTCTTCTTTCTTTTCTTTCTTTCTTTCTATCCTTTGATAGACAAAACGAATCGTTAGGATGATGATAATGAAGATGACGAGGGAAAGATGAAGAGAGTAATGTAAGAATGATGAGAGAAAGGAAGACAACGAAGAAGATGAAAAGGTTTTCTTGTTCAACCATTATTTACTATGTAAACCATGCGCATTATTTTAGTAGGACGAAGATGATGATTCGCGGAGCTTAACTACGAACTACGTAGTTTGGACTGGAAGAGAGAGAGAGAGTAGATGGTAAGGATGATTAGGAGGAGAGAGAAGAGAGTGAAATAGAAAGGCGAAAATGGGATTCAGGTCAAGATGGAGAGAAAGTATCACATCTACGAGAAAATTTTGTTGGTACTCATACAGTTGCTAAGGACGAAGAGGAAAATGAAGATAAAGTGATCGTAGGAGGTGAAGAGGATGGATGAGAATGATGAGGATTTGAGGGAAGAACGGAAAAAGAAGACCAAGAAATGGATCGATAAAGTAACTTGAATAAGAGTAATGAGATGAAGACTAATAATAACGTTGGGAAGATGAATATGATGCTCGAGACGATGAAGATGATCAGGGTAAAGATGATCACAAATGTACGACATTTGGTAATATCTTTTTTAACCAACCAAATGTTCAACTAATGTCAACAATCAAATGTTAACATTTCTTGCACTTCATCTTCATCTAAACGCATTTTATGCCTTTTTTGGATCCACAGAGACATTCATTTTTTCATACATTTGCTTTTATTTTTATTTTGTTTTCAACACTTTTTTATCATTTATTTTCCTCTTTTTATTACTCTTTTTTTTGTTATATCAATGGTTTTTACCTTTTATTAAATAGATTAGATTATTTTGACTAGACCAGGTTACTGGGATTTTGGCTTATTTTTTAAAGGTTACCATTATTGATCAAGGTAAAGTTGTTTGTGTGTTGGTTAGGCTTCAATGTTCACATTGATTCTTGTCTTGTTTTTACTTCTGCTATTGTTGACTCTCTCGACAGGAAAATCATGAGGTTTTGTTTCTGGATTTTTCATTATCACATCATGCATTAATACAGGATCAATTGTGATTATAACTGATTATGATTATAAAATGAATATCTTATGATATATTGGTTGCATGTTTGGTTGAGATGTTGTTAAAGCCTGATTATGTCGTTGATGTTTTTAAGGTTACCCATGAATTTGTCAGTTATATCTTTTCCAGTGTTTATCATGTTTAGTTATTTTCAGGTAACTTTTAATCAGTTTTAGTTAAATTGAATACAAATTAGATTTGTTTTATTGATTGAAAAATGGTGAAATTGCTGTTCTTACGATTAATTGGAGGTTGGTTGATTCGCAAATGTAAACAAACCAGAATTTAAGGAAAACCTTATCACAATGGGAAATTGTTTTTCATTAAAAATTGTATAATTACTGAACAGTTCATCAGCTATTAACATTATTGACTTGACAAGATGTAAATGTATACTATTAATCTAATTATCTAACGTCATTTAAAGTAAAAAGCCTTGGAAATTGGTTGGTAAAGCTGATGAATATTAATGTCTCAAGTAAGTTGTATTGCTCTTTATTTTAATAGTAACTGTTTTTAAAATGTAATCTAACAAATCCTTAGAAAAGATTCAACGATGATTAAATACTAGATTCAAATTGATTTGACTGTGATATTAATTTTAACCAGTTTGTTTTTATAATTTAATCAACAATTCATTTTCCCATTTTATGATCTAACCCAAAATTGGTTACACTGTAGCTGCTAAAAAAAGGAAACCAGGATTGGGAAAAATTGGACAATACTTATATTTGACAACAGTAGTTAATGGTTGGTTTTGGTGACCTAAAAATAACAATTGATTAAAAAATACTGGAAAAGCGCAGGATAAATGTTGCTCAGTTAAAGTGTATCAAAAAATATTGATTATCAACTGTGGCATTAAATTATATTTTTAGAGGTAAATTATTCAACCTAAAAGTAAATCTCATATAGGACCAGTTACTCTTTACTCTGGTAATGTCATTCAATACCTTAATTTGGATTTAACTGGACAAGGACAATATTATACAAAAGAAATGTTGGTTAATTGGATTGAATTGCTTCAGCAATGTGTTTTATGGTTACCTATTTTTTTTAATCAAGACTAAAGATTAGGTATTTTACTGTTATTATTATTATTACACTCCATTGTTATTTATTACTTCAATCAATTGACATTGAATCACTTGGCAAACATAATTCAGTAATTTCAAGGTTTTATGGGAGTTACTTTGGATTTCGTTTCTTCTTCGTCTTTACCTTCTTCATCAACATCTTTTTGATTGTAAATATCAACAATTAAAACGATGATGATGAAAATTATCAAAAAACAATATATATATATATTTATATATTAACAAAAGGTTGAAAACATGATCGGAAATAACTATTATATATCAAATGAAATTACCTTGATCATAGTGAAAGCAACAAGAGGGGAAAAGATGAGGCTAGATTTTGTGTGTTTGTATATTTTGTTTTGTCTTTTTGCTCTTTATATGATGATTATGCTGATTAAGAATGAACTGACATATTCATTTTGTACAGAATTTACTTTAAATGTTGGTAATCATGTATTAACAGATTCAGGTGAGTGTTTTGCTTTCTTCTTTTTCTTGTCCTTCTTTTTCTTTTTCCTTTCCTTATCGTCTTCGTGTTTCCTTTTATTTTTATGCTTCTTTTCATGTCCTCCAGTGGCAGAAGTTTCCGCTACTTCAATTTGAGACTCATGGTTAGAGGTTTCCTCCGATTTATTTTTACTTTTCTTTGATTTATGCTTCTTTTTTACAATTGGCTGGTGCATAAGTCTATATCGTTCAGGTAACTATAACAGAAAGAAGAATATGTTAAAAATCAGATTGAATAAAGGAGAGGTGGTAAAAAAGGCGAGAAAAAAAGCTTACTGGGCCAGAATGAAGCCTAAAACCAGATAATTGATTTTGAGCAAGAGGTAGAATTTCTTTCCCTCCTATTGGCGGTTTTTCCATGAGACTCCTTAAACTGTGAATATGGAAGATTTAATCAGCACTGAATGAGGCACAAATAAAAACAATCAAACATTGATAATATTACCTATCATTTGGAGTAGCAGGAACATCAATATTCCCGGGTAAATTTGGTAGAAATGCACTTAATTGGTCCTTAATTTTTCGTCCCAAACAAAATTTATTGTAAGAATGTTCAAGATTATAGTGTTTTATTAAATTTGTTGCACCAGTTAATTCACTTTCACCTGAAATTAAAGATAGAGATAAAGTATTATTATAACAATACTGTTATTTGATTTTACAAGCTTTAGTGAAGCTTACTTACCTCCAACCTCTTTCATCAAATAGAAAGGCCCACTATGCACAATTGTAGGGGTTTTACCCAGTGAAATGGTCGTTTTTAGAGTACCCGTTGTGTCCTGTCTGCTATTAACCAACGGTGATCGACTACCTCTCGGACTTGATTTAGGAGAGTATTGTTCACCATTGGTCCGCCGAACAACCTCATTAATCATTTTACGTGAGTTAAATGATTGAAATCTTTTGGAATTCAATCCACCGGGAATGTAAAATATACAGTAATCACAAATAAGCTTATTTTCTAACAAATTATGCAAATAAATAAACCAAAACAAATTGATTTAGGTAGTTTAATGACTACCTTTTAAAACATATGATCGAACTTTAATTTAGGGACCACTCACTAAATTCATTGCGTTTAATTCTTAAGCTTTTAAAAAAATTGACACCAATTAAGTTAAATACCAGACAAGTATTCACTTTCAGTAAAAAATACTTATTTTCCATGATTGGTTATTGATAAAAGCTTAATTTATTCATGTATCCATTATTTCTCTGAATATAAGTCAACAGTTATTCACAATTGTCAGTAAATTAAAAGGTTTACTGTACTTGTTGATTTTGAATAAACCGCTTTCAATGAATAACAGTTCCTAATCTTTGCCGTTTGTTTACTAGAGACGCTTTGGTAACCTCTCAAATGGTTAGTTTAAACAGAACCGTGGTTACAAGTAATCAGTTACTTGCTGTTTACAAAATTCAGAGCATCAAGATTTGAAACTGAATGTGAATGAATGAATTTCAACTTTTCAATTTTCCTAACGCCATCTAACAATCAACAAAAAATTTCCAATTCATTTCTTTTTGAATTTCCCACTTAAAATACAATATTATTTTTTATCGTAACCGGTTCGAGTATTTACTAACTCCATTGCTTAGGAAACCGAATAACCGACTATCAACAAACAGAAAATTCAAAATAAACTTATGTTTACATTCAACTTGTAAAGTTACTTACAATTTAATGATTATGGTCATTAAATATCTTGCATGTTGGACTCAAATGTGATCTTTTTTGAAAGTGAGTCCATCATTTGCCAGAGTGTCAACGTTGAACGAGTTTTAGTGAAATGAAGAAAGTTATAAAATTATTTATGATTCTCAACCAAAGTGCTGACAGTGTTCCCTCATTATCACTAGACAATCATTCTATCCTTTTCCCACTGGTTGATAATAGATCAAGTTTTGTTAATTAAACTCCTAGCATTTTAAAAATTCATTACAATCAAAATGAGTCTATCATCACCTGAGGAGCAAGGGATTCGTGCAATCCTTAAATTTGTTCCTCAATACGATTTGATACCTCTTGTATCAACTTTAACAAATGGACTCGTTAAAGTCAATAATATCGAAGGTAAGTGATTGTTTTTTTGACCTACGGTTGATAATTAATAAACTTTCTATTTACTGTGTTTCATTTCAGATGCCATTCAAGCTTTATTGAAGTATTGTAAAGACTCTCTTGATATCCTCAAGCGTAAAAAAATCACTAAAGAAGTATTATTCAAGTACTTAAAGGAATCAGATGTTGACGTTTCACCAAAATGCGATAAGACAGAATTAATTCATATTTGTATGAGCCATTGGCAAGTCTCTTCGATTACAACTGAAGTATGTATTCTAGATTATAGTTTTTAAACAAATTAAAGTTGATTGACTATCATTTCGTTTTTATTAACAGGCAATCGATTGGGAAATGGCTGAAATGGATACTTCAATTGAATCATCTGATCTCATTCTGCAACCTTTCTGTTTAACTGCCGAAACATTAATGTCAATGGGACTAAACTTTGGTAAATGGTTTTACAACTTACTTGACAATGTTAACACTGACTCAGTCTTTGGACCCCAGCACTTTTGGTCTGATTCTATAAGTAATATTACAATTTCAACTGTAAATGGACAAGATATAACACTCTCCGTGATTGGAGATGTTCAAACTGTAGAAAAAATTAGACAGGCGGTCAATCATTTTCAGTATCGTTTTGAACCCAATTTGTATAAAGATTTTAATTGTGACATGGATGGTCATGGTTTAGTTAAAATTTGTATCAATGGAGTAATTTATAAACATAATCAACCGGACGGAGTTTTTCAGAGCTCGTTCGGTCTTATTAAGGACCCAGCTGTCTGTGATACCAATTGGAAAATTAAATATTTAGAAATGCATTGGAAAGTTAATTCTGTTCTCACAAATCAGATTGCATCGAGCTTTTGATCTTTTGAGCTTTATCTAAATATCCACATGTACTTTACAACGTGATTTCACTACTTTGTTATGTCAGCCTAACTTAAACTTCACCGAAATTTGGACGAATCATCCGTGAAGATAAACTTCCACTACAAAAGATTTATGTAAAATCGATATTTTTTACATCTATTCTGTAAATATTAAATTAATTTTACTTCATTTTTACTATTTGATGATATTTTCAAATATTTTTAACAGCTTTTTATAAACCAGCTTCCAGAAAGCTTAGAGTTTAAGCAGTTCGGTTCACTGTCGTTCATAACGATATGGAGTCAATCTTCAATTTTCAGTGATCCAACTGCAAGTTGTCGAGAGTTGTTTTATTATTAATATAATATGAATTTACCATAACCGTCTTAATCCATTCCTTATCCAATGAAATAATGAACCTTCATGTTGATGTATTTTTGACTTTTTATTGTCAAATAACGAATAAGTAATCTTGAGATGTTTATTTTCAACACTTCATGTTGACTAGTAGAAATCTGATATAACGACAGCATTACTTTTCGGCCTTCATCTTTTGATACGTTTGTATATCATAAAAGATTGAAGGGTTTGCTCTGTCGATTTAAAAACCAAAAAAGTGGACAGTGGTCTACCTAAATAACTTGCCAACAAAATTAGTGAGAGTCTCGAACTTTTGTATATGTATGTTTGTATATCAGAGAATAACATATCTTCAGTTTCAGCCATCCATCATATTTCGTTTGTGAGATATGACTCAAAAATGGTTTAACTTTTGCCCTTAATTACGGCCTAACCACAATACTCACAATGCCATTTTCACGTTAAACCTAGTTTTTTAGCAAGCTCTTTCAGAAAATCATCATTTGAAAAAGTTTAACGGACGTGGGATTTTGCTTTACATACCCCTTTGCTTGGTAATTATGATGGAGATAGAAGTACAGACAAATATGTATAAAAATATAATAATTAATGCAAAAAATTGATATGATCTTATTGAATTCATTTACAATTAGTCTTGCTTTCGATTAGCATCGATTAACTGTGAGTTTATTGTGAATATCCTGTGCCAACAATTTGTATTCCACAAATCATTGAGATATGGTAATCCATGCAAGCCTGATATAATTGGATCTGGGCAATTCCAGAAGGAAATTGTTCTTCAGCCTCCTTTCGACACTCTGAATGCTGGTTAACGATTTGTGGCTGTAAATAATAGGATAGGGAAAAGAGAAAATAGATTAACATATGAACTGGTGAAATTATTACAATCGGTCTTGATGACACTGTTCGAGCTATCGACGTTAATGACCAAAGTTTCAAAGAAGATGTGCACATCAAACTGCCTTGTCAGCCAAAATCAATATCATTTTTAGCCAAAAACCAGGATAAAGCTGTGATTGCTGCTTATTCAAGCATTACAGTAGTTAACTTGAAACAAAACAAGGTTGGACAAAATTTCCCTGTTTCATTCGAACCTACCTCAGTTTCAGTCCATCCTAGTGAAAACCATCTAGCTGTTGGTGGTCAGAAAGACCATAAAGTCCATGTTTACACTTATACAGAAGGATGTGATTCAATCACACCTAAAATTGAATTAGATCACCGTGATTGTATCGCCGATGTAGTTTACTCGCCTGATGGACAATATCTGGCTGTTGCTGATGCTAATAGAAAAGTTGTACTTTACAAGACTCCAAACTACGAACTTGCTCATAATGTTGAATGGGGTTTCCATACAGCAAGAGTTAATTGTTTGGCCTGGTCACCTGATTCTATCCATTTAGCTTCTGGATCACTTGACACTGGTTTGATTGTTTGGGATGTTTCCAAGCCTCACAATCACATCGCTCTCAAAAGTATGTTTTCAAATTATCTAATTGATCTATCATGTTTAACTGATTTTATAACTCTTTTTTGTTTTTTTAATAATTCCAGAGGCTCATCCACAAAGTCAAATCACCCGGATAATATGGTTAGACGCAAACAGAATTATTACCACTGGTCAAGACTCAAATGTCAAGCTTCCATCCTCAGCGAACCAATTTTCAGCGTTAAGAGCACATTTAGCTACTTCAGTTCGGTGTTTTTCAACACTTTCTTGGGTAATATTTTCTGGAAGAGTTATCGATTTAAGACAAGTCCTTATAATATCAGCCTTTTGTTTCTTCTCCGCTTCTTTAGGCTCTAGTTGTGGGCATTTCCCCCAGTTGATGGTGGGTGGACGATGTGGACCTGCGACTGGAGTAGGAGCGTCTTCATCACTTTCCGATGAACCTTCTTGATCACTTGATTTATCGTTAACACTAGTAGAAGCTTCTTTAGTATCTTGAGTATCAGGATTACTGTCAGATGAACCAAGAGGTTGGGAATACACAGTGGAAACAATAAAACCAAATATCAAACACAAAATCGTTATTGACTGTAAATTTTTCATCAGTCAATTGAATTTGATTTGAAGATGAAAATATTGAAGGAGGCAAGTTGAAACACAAATTGCCCTTAGAAATGAGTGTGTCACCGATTTTGGCATTCAATCTAAATTTTGAATTAAATAAGAGTTATTTGGTCCTGAAAGCTCTAAGAATGAGGTCTAATGTCAAACGAAGATGTGATCGACTCAATGCTGTTCTTCATAACCGACATTTTTGAAGATGCTCTTCTTGTGAATCTCTTTTATTCTTTTATTACCATGAGCTTAGAGTTATGATTGATGCATTAATCTCTCATCTCAATAATAATCAAGATGAAAATCGTTCTCGTACCTCAAATTACTCTAATTATAAAGAGTCACATATTTACAGTAATAAATTGAAAATTGCAATTCTTGTGAGTTTACTTGTGCCTCTCTGTTATTAATAAATTGTAACTTAAAATGATAAGCCTTTCAAGTTTACAAATGAAAATGTTAGGCCAATTAATCTAACCTACGAAGTATTGCTCAAAGTAGACTTGAAAGTAAAATTGACTCAACTTGTTCTAGATTCAAATTAACTCATCGAGCGATTGCTTGCGAACCAGCATTTTTAAAAAAATGTTAAATTACTCACAGAGATAAATGCCAACTTTCATCATCACTATCATCATCATCCACATCTTCACTATTCTCATCTTTCCTTATCCTCCTTTGACACACAAAAAAAATGTTGCTTGATTGAAATTCAGTTTGTTTTATATACATTTGTTGTACAAATTATTATAACCCAAGATGAAGAAAGCTTTCAATTCAGTGTTCAAGAACAAATTATCAACCGAGAAAGTTAAAGATGAAGATCAAGGTAAGTTTAACATAATCATCATCAACCCAAAATAAATTTGTCATGACCAATAGATGTTGCAAAGTTTGATTGATATTATTAATAGTTGAGTGTTTATTAATATTCACATTAGTAATAAAATAATGTTCACATTAGTAAGTAAAAAAAACAATAGAAGTCTCACCAGACGATAAAACAATCAATTGTGCATTAAGTAAACATAGTTTACGTCTGATCCTGAAGCTTAATCTTCCTTAATCTATTCCAATGATTTTTCTCTTCCCTTATTTTACATTATAATTATAAACATGAAGATGTTTTTTACCATGTTGTTCGTTGTCTAGAAAAGTCAGTCTATAAACTGTGTGTGTTTCCTTTCTTTCAACAGTAAACTAACTTGCAAGTTAAAAAGCTATCAACTAATTTTAGTTTTTCACAGAAAGTCGTTCAAGTCAAAATCTTAATATAAAGTGTTAGTCATTTCGCATTATTTCTCGTTTTGTGTTTTTCACTTTTACCAAATTTAATCATCTTTTTATTGGTGTTAAACATTGTTACATTTATCAACATTGTTATCTGACTGGTGTTTCCTTGTGTAGGAACCAACCTGGATAAGGGTGAATCTCGATCTTCATTATCTATCGGTGGTAACAGTTCTGGTGCATTGAAAAATCTGCCTCCAATAGCAACGAGTAAAAATAAAAGTACAAGTTCAACTACATTACAAACCAATATGGATAACTCGATTAACTCATCAAAAGTGATCAATTCTAAACAAGGTAAAACATTATCAACAACCTCTAGTGCATTATCATCTGCAACATCAACAACCGGATCTCATCAATCAATATCAAACAAATCCTCATCAAAACAAATCCAAAGGTATGCCAGTCAAGAACTTGGACAAATTGAAACAGGTTCATCTTCCCCCAAACAAATATCATCTAGAATAGCTAATAACTGTATTAAAAGTTCCCTTAGTATTTCATTAGATAAATCCCTTGACTCGAGACTATCCTCTGTATCTAAAGAACAAGGTTTAACACTTTTTTGTCCTTCTCCTGATCAAAGTGAACCCAGTCAACCAATAGTCACCTCACCAAGCTCAGATGGTGAAGTAACTAACAATTTACATTACAATAATTGTGTCAACAACAATAGCCCGAGTGTGCATCTCAATAATAACTCAAGTGAAAGTGATAAATCATCGGTTAAATTTGAAAAACACCTTACCTCATCATCTGCTGCAAAATCAAAATTCATGTCAACAGAGAGTGGGTTAGTTGCCGAGAAGAAAATTGCTAATTTACAAGAGTCACGTCGTTTACAATCCACTGACAGGTCATACGAGGAAAGGATTGCTGCTAAAGATGTTTCAGCTAAATTAGAGTCACCGCTCGAAGGGATCAAAGCTTCATCCAAATTGTCCTCTTACCGTCAAGATGCTCGTGCAATTAAACTTACAGACTCATCAATTACCTCTCAACAATCATCTTCTAAATCATCAGCATTCAAAATGTCAACTGAAGAACTATCAACCGGGGGTAAGTCAAAAGCATCTTTCGAATCTCAAAGTTCAATTCGAACGGAAGAAAAGAATGTGAAAACCTCGAAAACTTCATCATCAACTTCATCAACTCGTTACTTTGCAACAAAATCCTCTTCTTCCACAATAAAATCATCCATTACTGGAGCTCGAGGAAGTATTGGAGGTGACAATGGATCCATCTCTTCTGAATCACCAATAATAACTGAACCTTTATCACCCTCTGAAATATCATTTAACTCACCTTTTGACATGGACTTTTCAATGTTGAGTTTGACATCTTCAGGCACAGATCGATTCTCTGAGCCTAGTACAGCCGAAACAATGGCTTTCAACAATTTGATTGGGCGTATTGCCTCAAAATTTAAATCATTAGTTGAATCATTAAAAAACTGTGCCAAAGAAGAATCAGTGGAACTATTAAAATCATTAAATCGAGCCATGGAAAAGGCTATGGTTAACAGAATTTCCCAAGAAAAATTGTTTCTTCAATTATCTGATTTACTACGAACTAGTGGAGGATTAGATGTAATCATTGAAAATTGTGGTCTTCACGAGATTGATTCTGAAGTTAAATTTCAATCTGCCAAATTATTGGAGCAAACACTTTCCCCTGACAATCGAGCCTACGTTGTGGACAATGGTTTGAGTAAA
Source organism: Tetranychus urticae (assembly GCF_039701765.1). Classification (NCBI taxonomy): domain Eukaryota; kingdom Metazoa; phylum Arthropoda; class Arachnida; order Trombidiformes; family Tetranychidae; genus Tetranychus; species Tetranychus urticae. The sequence continues at coordinate 3,357,762 of NC_142959.1, forward strand.
GTTGTCTCATTGGCATGTCAATACTCCAATACAAATGTTATTGATCAAGAGCGAGTGGGAACTGGAATATTGAACCAATTGTTACAAATTTCTGAGGAAACCTGTAAAGATATTATACGAAAAGGAGGCCTCAAAGCAATTGTTTATCAATGTAGAAACACTGACGATGAAACATTGAGACATTGTGCCTCTGCATTGGCTAATCTATCTCTTTATGGGGGTCCTGAGAATCATGCATCCATGATTAAGGAACAAGCTCCAATGTGGTTATTTCCATTAGCTCATCATACAGATGATAACATTGCCTACTATGCGTGCCTTGCCATCGCTACGTTGGTTGCCAATAAAGAAATAGAAGCGTCCGTACTTTCATCTGGAACACATGAACTCATAGAACCTTTCATTACGGATCGAAGTCCCGAAGAGTTTGCCACACATTCTAATTGTCATTCAAGGGGACAATCAAAAGAGTGGCTTAAACGGTTAGCTTTAGTCCTGGAATCGGATCGAGAAGAGGCCCGCAGTTTAGCAGCCTTTCATTTTGCCATGGAAGCATGGATCAAGAAACGACGGGGAGAAACAAAAGTATTTAATCTCAATTCATGTTGTTGATTAAATGACAATCATTAATATATTTTTGGTTTTTTACTCACAGATTTTTGAAGATATTGGTGTTATCGATAGATTAATGAGAGTTGCAAGCTCACCCAATGCAACTGCCTCTAAATATGCCTGTCAAGCTCTCAAATTCATGGGTAAATCGGTGCCTCATAAATTGTCCCAACAGGTTCCTCTATGGACAGTTGCTGATGTACTTGAATGGCTTAAGCAAGTAATAATCTATTCACAGTTACATTTTACCCTAACAATTTGACTCTAATTAAGTCAACTTAGGAAAGGCACAAAAATAAAATGAAACAATTTACTTACCACTTCAACCTTTCTTTCAATTTGTTATTTTTAGATTGGCTTTGGTGAATGGATGTTGGCATTCAAAAATAGTCGAGTTGATGGTGATCTTTTATTACAGTTAACAGAAGATATGCTTCGATATGATTTAAAGATGGAGAACGGCATTCTCCGTAGACGTTTCATTCGTGAATTGGGTCACCTTAAAAGGATTGCTGATTACTCTTCTTGTGATACACTTAACCTTTTTCATCTTCTCTCCTCCTTGGGCCAAGTTTACCCTCAATATACTTACAACATGCTTAAAGGTGGAATCGAGATTGAAACAGTTAAATTTTTAAACGACGATTTGCTGTTGAAAGAGTGTTTTATTGAAAATGCCATTCATCGATATAAAATTGCAGAGGCCTTAAAAAGTAAGCATTTCTTGTTCAATTAAGTCCAATATTTTGAACGATAAATTGATGATTGATTCTTACTTACATCTTTCTGTTTCAGATTTGTCCAATGTTGGAACATGTGATTCACATGATTCTAAAAAATCATTAGATGCATTTATAAGCTATCGACGATCAAATGGTTCCCAGCTTGCAAGGTTTGTGCTTTTTAATTAACCATAAATGGAATGGAGAATTAACTAATTATGTTTATTTATCTTTTTTATTTTCTTTATTTTTCCAACAACTTTCATAAATAACTCTTCAATGATATGCGTACATTTTCATCTGCTTGGTTAAATTGCTATGCCATTAACATCTATTGGAATGTAATTGGTACAAAATTGATGTTAATTTGTTTCTGAACAGTTTACTGAAGGTTCACCTACAGTTGAAAGACTTTTCAGTATTCATTGATATTGAAAGACTTGAAGCTGGAAAATTTGATTGCAATTTGTTGAATAGCATCAAACAAGCCAAAAATTTTATCCTCGTTTTAACTCCCAATGCTTTGGATCGCTGTTTGAATGATGATGAATGCAAAGATTGGGTTCATAAGGTAAGTCATAATTAATTGATCATTAATAATTGATTGGATAATTATTGTGAACTATTATTAATCAGTTGACTCAATGTTTTGATTATGAATCATTTTTTTAGGAAATACAAGAGGCATTAGCAAGCAAGTGCAACATAATACCAATTATGGACAACTTTCAATGGCCGGATCCGGAAAATTTACCTGAAGATATAAGAGCTATCTGTTACTTCAATGGAGTCAGGTAAAGTCATTAAATCAGTTGAACCTCACATCGTTGATGAGTAACTGTCGATTACTCGGTTGTTTGAGTTAGCTGCTTTACACTCACAGTTGATAATTGGCTTCGTCTTTCAACAAAATTTGTCCTCAAATCAAGACAGTTAACATTTTCACCGTTGAAATGATCAATCGAAATAGAGATTCATTGAGGATAAATGGATGAGATTTGAGCAAGAATCCGATTGATTAGGTTTTACCATGATCGTGTCTAGAATATTTAAACAGCTTTAGTCAGGTAAATGAATAGATGAAAACGAAAATTAGAATTAAAAGTCAACAAAAGCAAAGAAGCGATAAAGGAAAGTAGCGAGAAACAGAAGACCAAGAAGATCAAATCAGAATATGTCAAACTGTTTAAGAAGGCAAGAATTTTAGAGAATGGGAAACTTGGCAGCCAAACAGATTCTATAATTATGTCAGCTTCAATAAATATTGTAGTTTAAAAATGTTTCTGTGTCAGCAAACTTGCCTTCAGAACGAATTAGTCAAATTTTGGTGAATCAAATATACGATTCTAGAGGTTTCTGGAGTGAGATTAAGACTAGGAAGAGAAAGACTTACTTTGTTGTAAACGACTCTTGACTTGGATTACAAATTTAAATTATTTTTTCTTACAACTACTTTCTTCTCTATTTCAATAGATGGATCCATGAATATCAAGAAGCCTGTGTCGATAAACTTGAAAGGTTTATGAGAGGGGAAATTAATAGTCGCATTGATTCCAGCCATCCAAAGAATCTACCTCACCATGGAGTTCCAGGTACACCGGGAACACCAATAAAACCTCATGGATATCCTAGAGCTGGATCAATAGACGGACTCAGATCTCCTCCAGAAGTGTCCAAATTAATTGAAAAAGGATAAAATAAGTTAATAATGTTATAGTTAAAAAAAACACCAAACACTGGTAACGTTCAAGTGAGAAAGATTTTATCGCATTGTCTGGTGTGATGTAATTAAATTTATTGTAAAGTAACACTGATAAATATTGAAACTGTTTCAATGAAACATGGATAATCAGCTAATCTTTCTATGTCATTGAAGTAATCAGGATGAATGAAAAGCACAACAATTCAATGTTTCTTTAACCAAAGAGTCAATCAAATATTAATAATAATAACAAATAAGTTGAGAAATTTTTCTCTCTCTCTTTATATTAAACTTTATTTTTACGCCATCTTCAGGCTTCATTGCATACCATTATCATATCACAATCTTTTAGTTATTATGATTGGTAATGATCAATTTACTGGATTAAGTTTCATTCAAATTGTAAATTTCACTCTCAATTTATCAAAATAATTTACACTTAAACCAATTCGACCGATTGATTTAGCAAACATTTCAACTGTTAATAACCACCAACAACTTGCAAGTTATTCAATTATTTTCCAGTTACAACACAAGAAAAAATAATCAATCTTTAATTTTATTGCCACAATCAGCGATTTATTAGGTATAAACGACTGCAATTAGGTGAAGATTGAGTCTAATTTGCTAAGTCAATCAAGAGGTTGAATGTAATACAGAAACAAATGAAAAGCTGACTACATGAATTGATACAGAAATTAATTAACACTTGACTTGTTGACAATTGTTGAAGTGTAATTAGCTATGAGGATATTTAAAATTATCATCAATGGAAAGCTGATTAATCAGTAAAAATGTATTAAAATTTTTCCACAAAAAATGGATTCATTTTTATCTTTACTGCTATTTAAATGAATGAATAAATCTCATTGATTAATCCTCTTCCCTATCAATTGATCACTATAATCAGTGAATGTACTTTATTAATACAATTAATAGTTGACTAACAGCTCACAATCACACACACACAACGGCAACAATCTAATCCTTTCATTTCATTTCATCGCCATGATTTCAACCCTTAACCATCTTTTGTATCGTCATTCATGTATTCATCATTAAATCACTTAACAAACCCATCATCAAATTAACTAGAACCGTTAATATGGTTTGCTTGAAATATTAACTTGATCACGAAGCATCAATGATACGGTTATAAAGCAAGTTACCTTACATATCATTTCACTTTTAATCAAACAATTTAAGCTAAATTTGTTTTCTCCAATATTATCCTTTCATCTTGTATTGGCTGATTAAATCAATTTAACCCGGTCTTTCATCGTTCATTGTAATATGAAAAGATGAAAATCATGAATCAGTATCAACTGTTTTTTTTGCTGCAAAAAGTCACTTTCTTTTTCATCGTTCAAACCTTATTAAAATATCATAAAGAAAACCCTAATTGTGTCAAATTTTAATAAGATAATCTCTAATTTTGTACCTTAAATGGTCAACTTAACCAGTAATGTATTGAATGATGATAGGCAATCATTTAAATGGTATAAATATAAATTTGATTTGTCTTGATAATCATCAGCTGTACCTTTTTTGAAGTCTTTTGCATCTCAACATTCATTGATTTAAACAATTATTTCACCCTATTTTACACCAATCCATATCATTACCTGTTTATATTATTATCATTGTAATTGTAGGCTCAGGTTAACCGTAGATTAAGACTCGCCATGATTATGAAGAAAAAGATGAAACTGGAAATGTTTAAATACGATCAGCTAACTCATCAGATCAATCATTTACCTGGAGTAACTTAATCTGGTCAGTTGTTGGTCTTTTAGGCATTTGTAAAACAATATTTTCAATTTTTATTCAACTGTATGTTTCCGTCTTGTTTGTGATTGACCACCATCAACAACGTTGGATTATATTAAAAAAAAGTCAAATTTTTCCACTTCTTCAAATCAACTTGTTTTTACCAAATTGTTTCTCTTCCTTCTTGATTCTAATAGTGTTTATCGTTCGCGTTTTTTTACCATCATATTCATTTAAATAAAGTCCAGTGAACAATTTGTTGATCATTACCTCAGTTCATCTCAACAAACCAACTATGACAGTCAATCGTTTCAACTGGCTTTTTACCATCAACTTCATCTTAATAGTGTTTACTCTTGTGTTGATTAACAATGTTGACCAATCTAAAGGAATGAAGAAGCGAATGTTTAGCAAATTGAAACGTATGTTCAACCCAAAAGCCAAAAAATTGATCATTTTACCAATTCCTATTCCGTAAGTCTCAATATTTTTCATTTCCACAAATTAATTTGAACTCAAACTGGATAACTCTTTTTTTGAGTTATAATAGTTATTATAAAATTAACCAAATTGCTTTCGCCACTTGAGTCTCTCTGGCTGCTGTTGATTTGTTGGATAAACATTAAACATTGCATTGTTTTTAAAATCGTATTCTTTGTTTCTCCATAAGGTTTATGATGGACGACAAAAAATTTGGTGGTGGTCTTGGTCTCATGGGCGGTGGTATTAATTCAATGTTGTCATCGACCTTTTCATCTTCTTCTGCTCCACAAATGGACCCTTGGATGATGATGTCCATGATGGATTGTCCAGAAATGATGACAATGGAAGATGTTGGTCACAAGAAACCTTCTCCAATGGGTTCAATGGATCTTGAAGGTTTCCATTCGTCTGGCAAGGAAGGTAAAACATTTTTAACACCTCCGTCCAGTTATGCAGGTCATCATCAAGAGCAGGGTCAAACAGTTGATAAAAGCTGGGGTTCACCCGGAGTCAACAGGGGAAATGAACCTGTCATTGAAAATCCTAACTTTACTGGGTCAGGATATAGAGGTGGACATCAACAAAGTAAAACATCCACGGGACCATCCAATCCAACTAATTACTTCAAAGGACAGACCAAGGAACAATCGCCGACAGGTTATTGAATTGTAATTTAATTTGATCACCTATTGAGGTAAAATTAGAAAAAAAGTAGAAAAATAATCAATAGTTTAAAATTCATTTATTTACTAAAATAATGTTGGAAAGGTAAAAATTTGTGAATTTGGTTTAAAAGGTTGATTTAAAGAAAGTAAGAGACGAAATAATTGAAAATTAAATTTAGCTTATTATTTGTAATTATTAAATCATATGTACAAACATTTTGGTGAACAAAACATGGGCAAAAAAAGAGGAGAAAGTTTTTATCCAAGGAGTTTGTTTACATGAACAAAATAACTACATTCTTCTAGTTAAAGTCAAATTGATTTTTGTTCAATAGTTTTGATGTTTGTGTGTTTTCTTTGTATTGAATATAAATTGTAATTTTCCGTTTTGTATTACTTTTCGATAAAGATTTGTTTCTTTAAAAAATAATTAAAATTAACAACAATATAATCTTTCTTTCGTTTTGTTCATATGTTCAGACTCAAATGATGGGTGCAGATCATTTCGTCTCCGGTGACCAGTAAAAACTTTGTTGTCGTCAAATAAGTCGTAATCTCTGTTTTCAATTGCAATGACAAAAAACCATATTTATTTTGTATATATATTTGTATATGATTATCACTCTAATATCTTGAGTCCAGTGGTTACATAACGTACGAGATCATCAAAGGAAGAGGTAAGGCTTAGTGAGCCACATTCGGCGTCAACAGTTGCAAAGAAAGCAGCACATGAAGGGTTTTTCTCGACAAGATGATCTGCTTGTTGCCAGAGATCGTGAGCAGAATTTAATTGCTGAAGGAGGCTTATCTGGCGATTCATTGCGTTGAAAAGTGGGCTAGGTAAGGTGACTGAGTTCTTGTCCTTGGTATTAATATTATTTGATTCAATATTACTCTGGATATATTTAAAATTGCTGCGAATCTCTTTCTCCTTTAGACGACTTAACTTGAGACACAAAAGTGCTTGACAACGAAAACTTAGAGCTGTTAACTTATGGTCTGTTGTAGGAATTTCTTCAGGTGTTGATATTCGGGATTTGGCAAATTTTCCGGAAATATAGCGTATCAAGCTAAGAGTTTCTTTGTACATTATGAAAACTTTTTCTAAATCATTGCAACTCCGCTGTTCCATCGCGTTTCCAGTTAAGATGAAATATAGTACAGCTTCAAGATACTTTCGTGCTTGTACAGTCCGATCGGTTTCCCTGTCCGCTGCATGCTTTAACTTTTTAGCTGATTTAAGGTAATCATCGGCAGCCAAAGTGTCCGGTGTTGTCCGGTTGCATAATGCTGATAAAGGAGGTGTGAAAGGTAAAGATGGAACTGATGAACCAGGCGTTGAAGTTATGGAGGTATTGGTTATAGATGATGCTGAAGAGCTTGGATTGACATCCGGATGAGTAGACGGAGGTGGTGGAGGGACTAAAACAGAGAGAAAAAAAGAAAAAAATATAGATTAGAATTTGATGTTCATTCATAATGTATTATAAGAAAGAGAGCAATGTGGGTCAAGAATGATTTTGTTATTGATAGGGATATATAATGAAGATTTAATATAAGCTTACCTGGCTGAGGTGAACTTCTTCCTTTACGAGAAGGTGGAGGTAAAGATGACCTGTGTGGTGGTGAAGATAAATCACTTTTGCTGGGTAGATTATTTGGCTCGTGTTTCACATGATTGGTATAATTACTACTGCTACTACTGTTGGAACTACTACTACTACTGCTACTATTACCATCTCTGATATTATTATTATTATTATTAGAACTAGATGACTCTTTGTTTTGACCAGGTATCCTTTTGAGCAGTACTAATGAAATAGAGACTAAAAGCTTCTCCGGCGCCTTTGGCGCTGTTAGTTTATCTTGTTTTTCAATAGTAAGGCTGTTTCGGTTGACTTCTTTCTTGGCTCGCTCCGTCGTTTTCGTCTTCTCTCGCTGATAACTGGATTCTTGACTAAATTGTTGCCTAGTAGTTTCTTGGTAGTGCTGTTGTATTTGTTGTTGATGATGCTGTTGATGTTGATGTTGTTGATGATGCTGATGTTGATGTTGATGCTGGTGTTGATGCTGATGTTGATGTTGCTGTTGTGATACGAATTGTGATGATTGACTTGATTTTTTTCTCTTCTTTGTCGGTGGAAGATCACTTGACGGTGGAGGTTGATGATGTTGATTATAATGATTTCTATTACTACTACTTGTGTCCATTGCATCTTCACCGAGCTCACCACGAGCAACTTTGTCAATAACATCATTTATGCTATCATTTGTAACTTTCACTGTTTCTTTATGTACATGATAATTAGATGAAACACTTGTTGTAGTCTTCTTGTCCATAAAATTGGTCAAATTCCATGTAGATACTTCACTTTGAGGTGGTGAACGAGGTTGATTCTTGGGGGAGGAAGAGGAAGAAGAGGAGGACGATGAGGAACTTGAACTACCAGAAGAGCCTTTACGCTTCACATTAGATTCGGAGCCACTTGATTCGTTAGCTTTAACATCATTGGACTTTTCTTTATCTTCTTCTTCATCGTCATCGTCATCAGAATTGGAAGATGATGAACTATTGGATGCAGAACTGGAAGAACTCGAAGACCCCGATGAACTAGATGAATCGGATTCATTTCCATCTTCCTCTTCCTCTTTATCTTCGTCTCCATCTTCTTCCTCGTCATCTTCCTCTTCGCGATCATCTTCTTCTTCTTCCCGAGTACCACGGCTTCCTTCACTTTCACCATCTTCTAAAGCACCAAGGGGTTGAAACGTTTGTTTCATCTCACTAAAAATCTGTTCAATTTTAGCTTTGTTCCCATTAATTCGCGTTATCTCCCTCGTTGATATACCTATTAACGGCTTATGATCATACCTTAAATACATCTGTACATGATCAAAATCACCTAATGTTGACTTGATACGTTTTGAGGTTTCATCGTCTTGATGTTTCTTAATGGGTTCACCGAATAAAGAGTTAGGCGTGGGTCCAGGAGGTCCAGAGTGGAAAGATTCACCAGGTACACCACCGACAACACCACCACAACCACTAACACCACTGATGGTCACTTGTTGTCTTTCACGTTGATACCTTTCTCTCTCCCTTTGAAGGCTCCTCTGCTGCTGTGAACACGATGATGATGAGGAGGCTAGAGAAGACATTGTCTAGCGTAAACCATCAATAGCACATAAATAAGATAACGATTGAATATACGAGAACACAATAATGTACAAAAAGGTTCAAATTCACAACAATCAAAGACCTAATTCTAAAATAAATGTAAAATTAAATTGATGATCAGAGTGTTTTTTTTCACTCTTTCTCTCTTACTCTTTTGCTTTCTAACTCATCTGTCTTTCAACTCACAATACATTAATACAGTTGATATATTTGACAGTAGAATGCGCCATCTAGAGGTTGGACATTACAAAAAAATTAAATTGCTTAAAGGAGATTAACGATTTAAACGGCTTTAAAGCAGGTTAGCGATGGCTTATTGGTTAAAAAACAAGAAGACGCCTATGAAGTATCTGTGTTCAATTTCGAGTTACACCCAAAAACAGGACAAACTCGATTTTTTAAGAAGTTTAAGTAAAGTTAGTCAAGTCTAGTTTTGTTTCAACTTGTAAATTTAAACAGTTTACCTCGGGTCAAAAGAGTTAAAATAAATGTAAATTTCCAGTTGCTAAAACATCTAGGATTATTTAAGAATGATAAGCTATTTAAAAATTGAATTGTCCAACTTCGAAATAAAATATACAATTTTTGAAATTGTCTTGTTGTTTGTCTTTTTTCCAATAATTTCTAATAATTTTTCCAAATCACTGTTATCGATTGCGATTACTTGAAATTGAGAATAACAAATAAAAGCAAGATAAGATAAAGTCTAACTCGGTCAGTAATCGAAATGCGAAGTCTTTTCAGGTTTCAAAAGACTTATCTCCAAACTTATGACTCAGGGATTGGAAATGACATTCACTGTGCGTAATGATTTCAAGTTAAAATATGTTTCAGTTTTTCAATTACAATTTTATTTAATATATAAATTAACCAATATATAATTAGAATGAATAGCGAAAAGGAGTAGATTAATTAGCATTTGTTATATTATTAAGATCCTCTTGTTAGGAGGTTCACTAAAGTTAATTAATTAATTATTCATCTTTTTGTTTTGTTGCATCTCGGTGATAAAGAAAAACATAGCTGAAAAGATAGGTACCAAACATCATAGAGAAAGCACTGAAATAATAAGGATAAGCTGATCTAATAAAGCGTTCATATTGTGTATGTTGAAGAGGACGAACGGAAACTTGAGTACTGCTATATAGATGAGTTAGACCAATCCTTTGGTAATCAACGACAAATTTATAAACCCCATAAACATCAGGGATGCGAAATTGTGCAACATATTTATCACCTTTCTTTTGTAAATTGGTTCTAACAAATGGATCGATTCTAACAAATTCAAGTTGAATATCATCCGCAATGTAAGGCACCCATTTACCTTTATCTAATTTTTCGACAACAATTGAAAAAACAACATCTTCCATGACAGTGTATGATTCTGGTGGACTTGTTTCACCAACTTTGTGGTGGTCAACTTTACCCACACGTAAGACACCTTCTTCTTTGAATACCCATTTGGAAAGGGCGATACAGAGCTCTTCATTGCCAGATTTTTGGTGAATTTGCTTGGAATTAAACTTTTGAACAGAGCTACGGAATAATTTGTCGCTAAAAAGATCTAAAGATCCTGTGAAAAGCACTCTTGCATTATTACGGGCTTGAAGAGCAGAGATAAGTAAAGTGTTGCGTCCAACGGCATGAGGATACTGCAAAAAAATTTGAAAGCGATAATGTAAATATTGGAGTGACTAAAAATTAATGCATTTAAAACTAAATTTACCTCAGTTATTTTCTTGGTTGGATTGTAAGAATATGCAGTTGATGAAGCTCTGAGAATATCCAAGACAAGTGGATTGTTTTGATCAGAAATCATTCCAGTACCACGGAATAAAATAGGATTGAGTTTCTTTTTGTCACCGACAATTAAGGGAGCATCAAGTAAATTAGCAGAATCAGTGGCAATAAGTGTGTGGGAACCGTCATCTTTGACATCAAAGTTTAGATGATCAATTACAGCGGTACTCTCCTCATCAATTTCAAATCCATTCTCAGCAGCAAGTTCCCGAATTGCATCTCCAACATTGCTACTAGCTGCGATGAGAACATTACCTCCATTGTCAATAAAATCAGTGATTGCTGAGACACTAAGACTACCCCCGAATTCTTGATTGAAAGAACAAAAATTTAATAGAATTAGATTAGACGATAAAGAACTGAAAATGCTTTAAATATGTCTAATAACACTAGACAAAATGGGAAACCACTTACCCTCAACTGAAGGAGAGAAGATAATCAAATGCTTGTATACAGGTTGACCATACTTTATCAGAGTCAGGGTGGGATCATCAGCTACCTTGTAAGTTAACGTAAATCCACGATCTAAAAAGTTATGACAATACAAAATTATACAATTATCATTGAATCACCGTTCTAGGATTCAGAAAAATGTATAGAACAGTATCTTACCGGTCAAGGATTTAAAAAATATGGAATGTGTTTCTCTGATGGCCAAATTGTCAAGTAAAACGAGTGTTTCACCATCAGCCGAAGCATAATTAAAATTAAGTAAAATGACAATCAAAGGAATAATATATTTGAGCATGATGAACATGATTAATTTTGATACTCTGCTATTAGATTTAAATCACACTAAGACAGCTTGCCACAACTTGTTTTAGTTCTATTGGCTAAATCTAGGGAGAAATGTGTTATCTGTCTACATGTCACACTTTATCCTCTATGAATTCATCACTTCGAATGCAAAATTTAAATTAAATGAGAAAATAAATTTAATTAGCAAAACAGAAATAAGCAAATAATTTTAAATTCATATATAGATTTTGATGATTGAATTGAATAATTTAATTGTATATCACGGGCCAGTGAGAAACACATGCAAGAACAATATTCTAGATTTTGAAAATATTTGTTTTGAGCATAAATTATTTAGTTATTGATACAAAATAGTATACATATCACTGTAATACAAAAAACTAGAAATTGTTCAAAGGATTATAAATAAATGAAGAATGAGCGGATTTATTTAGCAGATTTACTAGGAGATTTTACTGGAGTTGCCGATGGCGTCGGTGGTGTTTGTGTTATTTGATATTCAGGTGGTAATACAAAATCACTTTGTTCATTATTGAAAGGCAGATCTTCGTTTTCATTCTGTGGGTGAGAGAAAAAATTATGAGATAAACCAATGATTAAAAATACAACAGAAAAAGGAAATTGTTTAATTAACTAACCAATGCATCCATATCATACAGTGTGTCGAGGTATTTCCAAATAACTTCAGAGGTAACTTCCTGACCAGTTAATCGGTTAAATTCTTCCTGTACAAAGATCATTTGGAAATACCTATTTATACCTAAAAAATAACAGATAATTTAATTTGTAAAACATAAAATTAGATCGACAATTGATAAATGGTCAATAAAATACTTACCAACAGGTCTTCGTCCACCTAATGCATAAAAAAGTTGAACTTCTTTCTCTGGTTTCCATGGCTGAATTTCCTCTTTTTTATTTTGACTAGATAAACCATCTTTGTTGGGCTTCATTTGAATAAATCACAAAAAATATGCAAAACGAAAAATTACTAAAGCAGGAACTAAAAAACGGTGAAAAGGTTATTTACAGTGAAATTTTCAATAACTTGTCCCAGAAACAGTTAAGAAATGAAAGAAATCTGAACTGCTACTGTAGCTATGGTACATTGAGACTACACAGAAAGTCAGCTGTTTAAGCGGCGCCTAACACAAATTTTGTTTTCATTTAAAAGTCTGGATATCTCTCCGATGCCTGACATCATTTAAATTGAAGATCAATCCATATCAATTCTGAATCTTTAAAAGCTCGAACTAAAGATATTGATGTAAAAAATAAAAATGAATTTTATCTGTAGAATAGCACTGTACCAAAAATTATGCAACTCTTCTAGAAATGTTGATAAATAAACCAAATCAGCTGAATTTCTGTGTTATCCACTAGATTTTAATATTTTCCAAGTTTCAGTGTTAATCGAAGTCATTATTAAATGTAAGTAATTTACATGTTTTTATTCAAGTTTAAATTCTTGATCTTTATTAAATTAATGTTTTATGGCTTGTAGATCATTGATGTTTGTAATTACTGTCATATAATGTATTTATCATGTTAATTTATAATGATTTTTACCTTCCTTTTTATATTGTTTTTCCTGCTTTCTTCCAGTTCATGCATCATGTCTAATATCGATCAGGTAAAGAAAATATTGCTAATCCTTTCTGGTAAAGGTGGTGTTGGTAAAAGTACTACAGCCGTTAATTTGGCTCTGTCGTTGAGTAAGATGGGCAAAAAAGTTGGTTTGCTTGATTTAGATTTGTGTGGACCCAGCATTGCCTTGATGACTGGTTTGAATGAAACCACCATTTATCGTAATGAAAAAGGATGGATACCATTAACAACGTTAACAACACCGCCATTTTCGCCTTTAGCTGTGATGTCGATTGCATTCCTACTTAAAAGTAAATATTTATGCGTTTAAAAATTGCTCATTCTTCATAACTGAGGCATAGATTTTCTATAAAACGTTATTTGCGTCTTTGAGAAAAATAGCTATCAATTCAAAGCTAAGGAAATTTAAATCCTGATCTTTTACTCTTTTGGTTTGATTTTTGCTTTCTTATCTCTAGTCTTACATACTAATTACGTTTCTAGCTCACTATTAAATTAAACATTATTGTCTTTATCCACTTCTAGATAGTAGTTCAGCTGTAATTTGGCGGGGACCCAAAAAGAATGCCATGATTAAACAGTTCTTGGAAGATGTTGATTGGGGCGACCTTGATTACCTTTTAATTGATACTCCACCTGGAACATCAGATGAACATATTTCTGTTGCTGAGGCACTTAAACACAGAGCTGATGATGTCAGCGCGATTTTGGTTACTACTCCTCAAATAATTGCCGTCAACGATGTTCGCCGAGAAATTACTTTCTGCCATAAAGCAGGAATACCAATAGTGGGCATAATCGAGAATATGAGTGGTTATGTGTGTCCTCATTGTTCTGATTGCACTAACATATTCTCGAGTGGTGGTGGTCAATCATTAGCAGAACTTGCCAATGTCACATTTCTAGGCAACATACCAATTGATCCTGACCTCTGTGAATCAGCTGAAAAGGGAATTAATTACCTGAATCAATTTGAAAACTCAGAAGCATCTAAACGACTATCTGACATAGCTGGTAAGCTCATAACTCAAACAACCTGAATGATAGTTACTTTTCATTTTTAATATGCATTGCTAAAATAAACTAAGAATTAACAGTTAATGTCTCTGTTTCGATCTTTAGGCCTGAGCCTATGCCAATTCTTAGCCGTTACTGTCTATATAAGTCTCAATGTAATATCTTTCAAAATCATTTCAACGGACAATGATAATTTATTTTACTCGTGACTTTTTTCGCTGTTTGATGTTTGATCATTATTACAAGATTATTGTTAGTTTAATGTTAATTTTATTCAAATGTTGTTAAGTTACAATTTAATATGTTTAATGTACTCGAAAAAGTATGAATCAATGAAAATGAAATCATGAAATGTTATTTTAATTTACTGTTTTGTAATTGTTCAGATCAGTTAGAATCATCGTTTTTAAACACTTGAAACATGTTTTTGTTAAACTTACATTACAACCTTTATCGAATCAATTCTTCAGAGAAACGAAATTATTGAATTCAATTTTTGAGTGACTGAGTTCATCCCGATCGTTAAGATAATCATCTTATCTAGATACAAAGTATTACCAGTTTAAAGAGATGAAATTTCATAGTTTCCAGTAATCTTTGATTGCTAACTGAAGCTCTGGAAATTATGGATAACCGGTCTGATTTCCCATACATCGTACATTGATCAAACTACTCTGTCCATTAGAAAGATATCAACTTTTACCACCAAGATCATTGACATGACAGAGTTAATAATCTAATTACTTTAAATTGGCTCAATTCAAATTGATTTAATCTCGAATCATTTTCAGAATAATTTATGTGCAAAAAAGTGTAATTTTAATGTACATGGCATTTCATTTGTAACCTAAAAATGTTAACAAAAATACTGACTATTAATTGTTCATTTGGTTACCAGATCATAGATGATTTGTTAATTTCTTGCTTGACATCATTAAACCTGACAAACTAAAACCAACAAATCCATATTCATGAAGCTTCACAACTGAAAGGCAAATAAAAGAGATAATTGCATTAATGATATTGAACATGAACACGATGTTGAACATTTTCTCATAATTGATAATACTTACTTGCAAGTATCATGACTGAACTCAGTTCCTGATGGACAATGTTTAACATCTCTACATTTACATTTACATTGATCATTATCCCAGATTTTAACTGGAGCCATATTACGACAGGCAATGGCATCCTGTTGGTTATTACAAGTGCATTTACAAAGTTCTGGTTGATAAACATGAATGTCCGGGTTGCAATTTTCTTCCTTTACTTTACCTAAAACAACGAAACAAGAAAATTTAAGAGCAAATCAGGTTTGTAGAGGGAAATCATACAAAGATAAACGGTACAAATTTACTTACACATGCAGCGACATTCCTCGTGAACTTCAACTTGTATTGTCTGTGAAGAGGCTGATATTGCTGGTGATCTCTTTATCCGTATTTTGGCTCTTTTCACGTCCCGATAGGATATTTTGGTTGGTGTACAGGCCATCCGATCACTTATGTCACAGCAACCACCACATCGTAATACTCGGACACATTTGGGGAAAAATATTTCACCAACTTCACCTCCTTTGACGCCAACCTCAACTGTCCGTAATTCGGGTTCGCAAATAGCTTGTTCAGCATAACTTGTTTTCCTTCGACCTAAAAGAGGATCAGCATTATCTTCACGAATACCAAGAGCAGCAAAAACCTCACTTGCATTACGTAGACCAGCAGTTCGTATTAAAGCAGTATCAAATGAATTGGGTGTCTGTTGGAAATAAACAAAAGACATTTTAAAAATCAATTTTAACTTCATTGGGAGACTGACACTAAAATGGTTGATAGGCAGCAGCGATAAGTGGATAATTTTAGGTCTAGATTTTTAATTAACAGCTAAATTATATATTTATGGCATAGTAATGAACAACAGGAATTTCCTTTGATCAGGGAAATTTAAGTTAAATTGATTGGACAAGAAGAGACTTACATTTGGACGTCTTTGTGAATTTGGGAAAACAATTGGTCCAGATAAGCCAGTAGATCCTGGTACTAATCCACTTCTTCGAGCACAAAATATACACGGGAAAGTTACGCATACGATGAACAGGGTAAACATTTTTCCACACCTTGATATATCCATGAAGATAACGATGATGTTTGATGTAAAAAAAGAGATCTGATGTTACTTTCTCAGATCAAACTGTTGATCTGGAGTTGGTTTCAAGAAATTTTAATCTTTTCTCATAAAATTTATAAGAAAACATAGGAAACCAGTTTGACTGACAATTTGAGACTTGGCTTGTTCCGTCAGATTGACGGAAGGATCAACAGTGCTGTTTGTGTTGGTTTATAGGAGGGGAATAGGAGGGCTTAATTAATTAATAAGCGCTCATTTAATGAGTAAATTTGTTAAACCAGAATCTCTGAAGATGGTGCAATTCCAGGAGATAAGAAAAGACATTAATGGATAGATTGTGGTTTGTGTGGGAAATCAAAAAGTAAATTTTTGTTTGGCCTTTTTTTCAATCTTTTAATATTTCATTTATTCCATGTCAATCATAGAAATGTAAGATGATCCTGGAATAAACTTTTTAGGAAGTTCAAATTAATATTCAAAAGAATCCAAATGCGAAGTTAAATTTGTTAAAGAAATCCAAAATTTAATCAATCAACTAGCTGGAAATAACTTTTCAAGTTCAACGTAACTCACTTGTACACTGATCACATAAAACTAAAGTTGTAAGACATTTAAGAAGTGTATCAATAAATGGTAAGATGATACAGTCATACCAGTTTGATCTGTAGGAGATTTTGAATAATGAGCTGAAAGATTACAAACTCCAACTGAAAATTTGGGATCGTAAATGAATTGGCCAAGAATCTTTGCTTTTTAAAATGTACATTTTGTAGAGATTACTAATAATGTAACAATACATGTATTCTGTCAATAAAAATATGTTTTGAGAATAAATATGTGGTCAATATTAACTGAATAATTGCGTATTGAACTGCATGGCTGAATAAGAAATAACTCTGAGAAAGAATTAATTGAATAAGCCGTAATAAAATTTCGTTTCTTCAGTCAATCGGCATTACAATGGTTTTCTTAATCGCTATCCATTTTCAACTAGCCAATTGGAATCTAGCAAGTCATGGTTCACTTTGTTGAGGTTCAAATAGCATGGTGAAAATATTTATCAGCTTTTGGTTGATTTATTCGGAGACTTTGTCGGAGTGGCTGGTGTCGCTGGCAGTGACAATGGAATAGATGGTATTTGATAGTCATGTGGTAATACAAAATCACTTTGTTTATTGCTAAAAGGCAGATCTTCGTTTTCATTCTGTAAGATTAAATTAGAAAGAAATATTAAAATCACATTGTAGGTGAAAGTTTGAGGAAAATAATAGCTTACTAAAACATCCATATCATAAATTGTGTCGAGATATTTCCAAATAACTTCAGAGGTAACTTCCTGACCAGTTAATCGGTTAAATTCTTCCTGTACAAAGATCATCTGGAAAAACCTATTTATACCTAAAAAATAACAGATAATTTAATTTGTAAAACATAAAATTAGATCGACAATTGATAAATGGTCAAAAAACTACTTACCAACAGGTCTTCGTCCACCTAATGCATAAAAAAGTTGAACTTCTTTCTCTGGTTTCCATGGCTGAATTTCTTCTTTTTTATTTTGACTAGATAAACCATCTTTGTTGGGCTTCATTGAGTAAAACACAAAAAAATCACAAAATATATTAATAATTAAATAAATCGTAAATAGTTTATAACAATAAAGATTTTTACTCAGCTTGTCAAAAAGCGTAAATAGCTAGGATATCAGCTGTTTACAGCGGCGCCACAGACAAAAGTCCAAAGAGTAAAGTAAAGTTATCCTACTCTTTGTAAAAGTCCATATGTCTTAAAAATTTCGTCAAAATTATCGGTCGACCGATAATTTAACCTTTTTACATCAAAATCAAAACTTATAAAATCCAGTGCTTAAAAAGCTAAAGCATCATAGTCTGTGTAAAATTTCAATCCATATTGTAGTATTTATAATTATATCCAGGATTTAATCTCCATCTTTACTTTCGCCAACTTTCGGGTAAGTTATGAAATAACGTAACCCTTATCATCTCATATTAAACTCTTGAACATTACATGACAAACTATATCATTATATCGTCTAAATTGATAAATCTAATTACATCTAGTAGTTACTAGTATGTTAATTGTTTCCCATAAAATTGTTGACGATGTAACTTTACAGAAAGATGCAAGATAACACACAAGTGTCTATTGATATTCTGAAATTTTTTGCTGCTCAATATTAAATTTGAACCAATCACAGTCATTTATTACTTTAATATACCAATTTGTCAGTTAATTAGCAAATTCAAATCATTATTTTATTTCATTGTAAAGTTGAGGCTGATTCCTGTGATTGCCTTATCCATTTTTAGTGGCAATTATCCATAAGTCGGGTCGTTGGTCTAGGGGTATGATTTTCGCTTAGGGTGCGAGAGGTCCCGGGTTCAAATCCCGGACGACCCCGAAACTTTTTGTTCTTTTTATGTAATTTTAATCATTATTCATTGCAACTCCTAGTGATTCATTTCTTGTCTTTAAATAATGCTGATCATTTTAATTCAACTTTACCGCAACTTTACGAATTTTCACGTTTACTTTTGTTTGTTTCTTTACCACAACTGTACCTCCGGCTTCACCCTTTTGTAAGACGATATTTAATGCTGTCATTCAATTTCAATCTTGTTAGCATGTTTAAACTTTCCTTTTTTTAATTTTCTGTGAATTTGAATGTTCAATACTTTCTCATTTATTATAATTCAATTTCTCATTTCAATTTTCTTACTAATATTTCATTAACCTGTACTTTGGTTAATAAGATAATATAGTAATCCAGTAAATCCAATAATCTAGTAAATTATCCCATTAGCTAATTTCAATTTTTAACTCTCTTGTTGGTTTTACTGATCAGATAATATGTAATTTCGTTTTGGGTTTTCGAGTCGATTTGCTGGCATTTAAAGTGAACATGGAAGAGTCCAAATTGAACATCTTTTACAAATTGAATGTAACCTTGTTTAATGTACCTTGAAAAGTCAAATCTTGATAAAAAAAACTCAGCCTTCATGTACCTGTATTATATTGCACTGGGTATTTATCTGGATTAGTTAAGCTAACAAGCTTGTAAGCCTATTTGAACTACTCAAAGCTACTCTAAATGCTTATCAGATATTTTTAACCAAGACTGACACACTGGCCAGAGGAGAGCAAATTTTGACCCTATTTTAACCCTAACTCTGGCCTTATTCAACTTCCAAATCTGTAAAGACAAAAAACTGGTTCTAAAAAATAACATAATGCAATTACACTTCAGAGTTTCTTTTCATAATTACTTTGGTCAATTTAGCTTATCACTAGGTTAAGGTTATTTGCAGGATAATATATCATCATGTGTCACGATTCATGACAATTGTTACTCTTTTTTAAGGCAAAAACAAGAGTGACAGACCAAATTGATTAGCTGGACTTTCCTGGTCAAACCTTTTAAGGCTTTTAAACTTCATATTTCTCTATCATTATCTCTTGGTAAAACGATGTTGCTTTAAAAATAAGATACATTGATCAAGCTGATTAAACTAATGGACTAGCATTAACTGTACTTTAAAACTTGATGATCCAACATCGCACAATCCTTGATTACACCTTGATGGAAGCTCATTTAAATGAAATTATATTAGGTTGCCCGGCTCAAAGTGGGGGAACTTTAAATGTTAATATTTTACTGTTAATCAAAGCAAATAAAACAATTCTTTTGCTAATCATATAAGGAAGGATGCAGAATTTTTATGATACATGATTTATAATTTTCCGTTTTCTAATTCGAAATTTATTGGAAAAAAATCAAAAAAATGAAATTTCGTGCAGCTCAAAATTTTCTAAAAAAACCAAGGGTCCCCCCTGTGATTTGCTCGCGATAGAAACTTTTTTAATCGAACATTTCTCGAAAACTTGGTGATCAGGATAAAAATTGAGAAAAGTGATTTTTAATCAACCCAATTACTATAATTAGACGAAATGACTTTGAAAAATTTTTCATCGGTAACAACGCTATAAAGCCACAAAGTTCGAAATTTACAAAATTGCCATTTTTCGATTTTTATCTAATTACTTTCGAATTACCAATGTCTAAAGGGTTTAAGATGTGTCAAAAAAATTCTGAATCTTTACTTAAATAATTTTTAAAAAAATTGACTGAATTGATTCAGGTATAAATGAAATATTAAAAATAAAAGTTCCCCCACTTTGCGCCGGGCAACCTAATATTTAGATCTGTCTATTACAAGACAATTGAAGCTGTATATTGATGGTCAATTAACTATGAAATATTATTGTTAATAATTTATCTTATTGATTCAATCGTGTATTCTGTTGGAATGATTGCTTTTCCAATAATGATTGACCTTAATGAATTGTCTACTAATGAACAAATTGAATGGTACGTTGTATTAAAATAGATATTACCTTGAAATTATCCTGCTAATGAAATTTTAAGTCATTTTAATATTAATCTAAAATCTATATTCTCATGTAGACAGTGAGAGTAAATCAATAATTATTCAAGGTTAATTGTTGATATATTTCACAAGTTCAAAGTTAATAGCACAGGATAAGAAGGTAATTATTTCAATTATATTTTCACTCGACTGGGTCAAAATTCAGATTAGATTGGGTTAGTAGTGGTTTACAATCAAATATTATTAACCCACTGAATAGTGAAAACTTTCATGATCAATTAATTGAGATTTATTAATAGTTATGGAAATAAATTTTTTTAATATTAAACTTTATGACCAAACAACATTTACAAGATTAACAATAACATACAATAACATGTAATGCATAAAATATTAAGCGATTAACGAGGAGAAAAGGCTTTAAACTTTGATTAACAAAAATTGATTAAAGTGATTAGCTGTTGAAATGGCACAGTAAGATAAGTTTGAAGAAGCTAATTTAATCCAATAAATGAAATTGCGGCGAAAGAGATCAAGAATCACAAATACCTGGCGATTCTAGGTAGTTGTTGACAATGTTCAAATTATTTGAAAATGACTGAGAAGCTATCGTTGATGTTGCTGGCGTTGTTATTGGTGTTGATGAAGATGGCCAGGTTAATGGGGATGATCGACCTCTAACAATATAATCTGGATCGGTTACATCGAGTGGAATGAAATTGAATGATTTAAAATTAACAATTACTGGTTTACCATTAGTATCTGGTGGTTTACCGGCCCAAAGCCAAAGATTAATGTGAACCTTTTCCTTTCCATTGGACATGCGATATTTGGTGTCCGTATGATTAAGATGTTGACCAAAACAGATACCCTGCTTGATTAATCTGAAAGTTACTCCACAAGGTGACCAAGTGAACTCTGCTCTTGTTTGACCAGATGAAGGGAAAACAGTTAACCTCTTAATGTTTCCTTTAACACGATGAGGTTGTATGGTAAACTGAGCATTAGTTGGATCTGAAGGTTTACCCCATTTAGCAAATTCAATGTCAATCTCGCGATTATGAACTTCTTTGGCCCAATCTTCCCATGTAAACATTCCCAGTGTTACCTGAGCTGGTAAATTACCAGTCTCTGTACTGATTACCCACTGATAGGTACCATAGCCGAGTGAACGAACCGTGTAAATCTCTGCTGAACTCCAGTTTCCATCGGGTAAAGGTTTGATCATCATTGAAAGGGTTCCATTTGTTAAACTAACACTATCATTGGTAAAATAATTTGGACCGGGACGACGATAACCCTCTTTGATACGCCAACTGTAGCCACTCCAGTAGATTGTTGATGAATCGTAACTCCATTTTGAAACAATTGAATTGGTAAATAAAACAATTAACAGAAAAATTGACCAGATTAAACGTTGACTTGATACAATGTAACTTGTTGTTGCTGATGTAAGGTTCATATTGGCTCGCTCTTCAATCATTGGTTAATCCTGTGATTGGTTAATTTTTATTCGCACATTTTTTAAAATGAAAATTACAATTAATCAAATTCATTTTTCCATTCTTTTCAAGTTCTCATCCAATTCAATGAATGATTGCACCAAAAGTGTACATATATATATATTATGTATATTTATATTAATACTTGATCACTATGATAATACTTGGTAACTGTGTTGGTTAAAATGTCTTGATGGCCTTTTGTTTTGTATAACAATTAAACTTAATTGTATTTAGGTCAATCCCTTGTTTCTTGGTAACCTTGATTAACATGGATTCTGATTGAGAATGAAAATTCAAATAAGTATCATTAGAATTGGCAGGTAAATTCAATGTAATCATCAATCGATTTTTGCATACTTATTTATAGCCTCTTCTGCTGATTCAATACAAATCAACCCATAAATTGAACAGACAATCATCAACAATTGCACATCAGATTTCATTATGACTATCATGTTTAACCTGTCTACCAAATGATCAATTAACAGCTATTAACTTTCCTTTAGTAAATTCAGTTGAATCAAGTGTTGCCCAAATGTCAACAGAAACATCAAACAATTAAACAAATACTTTGTTGTCAGATAAACAAAATTAAAAGCACAAATTAACCACTAATTTAGGTAAAAAGTTGAAGGAAGGAAGTAAATTAATTTAGATTTAATGATAATCATCTTGGTGATTGGATAATTAACTTACTTTGTAACAAGAAAATAACAAAAAAGTGAAACTGTGAACTCGGCAAGTAACAATTATCCCTTGATTTGTATTGTTCAATGAACTTAAGTCAACACTTTCTATTATTAATTATCAAACAATTGAATTGACGATTTGAAACAATTGATTAGTTACAACAAAAGCTTGAAAGGTGAACACACACGAAAACACTCAAAAAATTGTTCAAAAACTGATATTGGTTGCAAGTTGAAAGGTTATGTTGAATGTATCACTGAAGTGTATTGATGAAGACGAGCTGAGATGAGAAGGACTAAATGATGACTGAATGACGATTAGATGACGATTGGATGTTTAAAAATGATGAAGGGTTAGGTTGACTTAAGGCCATTTAAATGATCAAATGTTACCGTTAAAAAAACGGTTTCATTCCCTAATCAAGAGTTACGACCGAAAGCTTTCCATAAACATTTTCACTTGAATTCATTTCTTTTTTACTTCATTTTCTTTTCAACACTTTCATTCCAAAACAACATGTATTTAGATATAAATATACATTTTGATTTAATCAATTCACATCATTAACTGATATTGGGTCAATGGCCGTTAGTTAATAGCGTTAAAATGTAAACTTAACTGTATACCAAAATTGTAAACTCAGGTCACATTGAATTGACTCTTCACTTTTAACTGCTTCCAGCCCAATCTATTTGTTAACCTTTTGTAAATTATCATTTTATTTTTATTTCATTTAATCATTTCATCAATTCAAGGTTAACAATGAATATTCATTAGTTTATTGGCGTTATTTAGAAATATTTATTTCATGATAAATTTTAATTTCTCGCTGATTAAGCCCATTCAATTTGACCATTTTAAGGTAAAACTCGGGCAACTCTTTGAATTGGAAATGTTGCTGGCTTTATTTTACCAGTAATTCAGTGAATCATCGGTGTCAATGTAAATCTTTAGCTTATCGCGATGGTTGACAACCATTGGTTACCATTTAGCTGACTATTAGTCAAGAGGTTAATGTAACTTGCTAGGTTCTTCAGCATCATATGATTTCAAAAGATAGTCTGTTATGATTCAAATATTTTCTATTTTCAGAATCTCTTTACTTTTTGAAATTTCAACCTTGTCTCCATGCTCTTGACCATTAAATTTACAGTGAAAATCTAGTTTTTCAACTATTTTTAACCATCATCATCATCTGTTCAGAGTTTATCTTACTTTTTCTTGGTCCTTTTTTCCTTCTATTTGATGTGATAATCTTAATTTTACATTGCCTGTCTCTGGTCAGGATTTTTAACTAGAAAACTTGTTTCCATCTACAGGTTTGATAAGAAAAAGGCTTGAAAATGGTTTTGGGTTAGCCACTGAGGAGCCGAACTGGTACCTGGTATTGGCCAGGGGAAAAATATTAAAAAGCAAGATAACCCTAAACATTAATCCTTTGTCAAGGTTGCCAGAGATGAACTGATAATCAGGTTGCTTCATCTCGCAAACTCTTCTTCTCATTCGGATCGTCTTTACCACAGAGTCATCATCTCAAAGTGGTTACATCAAATAAAGAGAACACTTGAGATCAGCTTTATGTTTGGCTATGGATTTTATCAGTTTATCCTTTGTTTATTCAACTCTTTGTTTGGCCATCATTTGTGTCATTTTGAAGAAATTGTTTCAACAGGAACCTCCCAAGTTTGGTAAATATGGTGAGTTGTTAAAATTTTTCATTAATCAATATTAAAATATTGAAAGTTAAAAATGATAGTGAAGATAATGTTGGAATCAAATTACTCAATAATAATTCTATCTTTGGTTTTGATTATTCTACTTTTTAGCTCCTTCACCAAGTAAACTTCCGATTATTGGCCATCTTCATTTATTAGCCAAATTTCCTGATAATCCATGGAAAGGATTTGATCTAATCCGTGAACAGTACGGTGATGTTGTTTCCCTTCAACTTGGATCATACAATGCATTACTGGTTTCATCATTGGATAAAATGAAAGAAGTTTTAATTACTAAAGGTAAAATATTTTCTGATCGACCAGACTTCCATCGATATCGAATAATTTTCGGAGGTGATCGGGAAAATGGTAAGTAATTTATGCTCTTTTCTTTTGATACAGGATTAATGTTTACTATTTTATCTTTTTAGCATTGGCTTTGTGTGACTGGTCTGAACTTCAAAAGACTCGACGAGTTCTCTGTTCAATATCTACAACACCTAAATTTGCTTCGGCTTCTTATGAGATGCTTGACAAAGCAATTGTTTCAGAATTGAAATTGTTTTTTGATTTCATTGAAGCCAGCCCTGAACGAATACTGACTAAATGTTGGCTTAGACAGTTTTCTAGTAATGTTTTTACAGAGTACTTATGTGCCTCAAGGTAAGATAATATTAATTTTTTGCCATGAAATTGAATAAATTGCTCATATTTTTTATCTCTTTTCAGAATGGAATACAATGATCCAATACTGGTCAAACTAAGCTACTTTTTTGACTTCATTTTCAATGACATTAGTCAATGCGGTCCTGTGGACTTTTTACCTTTCATCAGACATTTAGGTTTTTATCGTGGCTATTTGAAAAAAGTAGACGAGATTGCTGTGGATCTAAGGTGAATCATAAACTTCTTTCATTTTTTATCATTGTTTTCATAAACTTCTGGTATTTATTGTAATTTTTTCCTTTTTATTTCTTTCAGAGTATTCATGGAAAAATACTTTGTTGAGCCCAGAATTGCCAAAATACAAAAATCTATGGAATTGGATGGAGAGATTGATTTAGAATCTTTCGATTCAATGATTTCTTTGGATCTAATGTACAAATATCATTTGAAAAACCCAGATGAATTCAGCTATGAACATTTCCTCTTTGCTATCGGTGATTTGGTTGGTGGTTCATCTGCAATCGTAAATATGATTATGAGATTAGTGGGACATCTATCTATTGATAAAGAAGTCCAAGAAGATATGTATCAAGAAGTTGCTGCTGTTGCCAAACAACATGATACTGATATGATCAGCCTTAAGCAACGTCCAGACTTACCACTTATCGAAGCAGCAATTCTCGAGGCTCTGAGAATCTCTTCATCCCCTTTGGTGCCTCATGTACCTACCGAAGATTCAACTATCGGAGGTAAGTCTACCTACTTTATAACCAATTTTCACATTTATCTTGTTTATTGCCCAAAAAACTAACATTCTACTTCAAATTTACCTTTTTCTAGGTTATTTTGTTCCCAAAGGAACCATTGTTTTGTTCAACAATTATAATATGAACTTTTCAACAGAATTTTATACCGATCCAGAAGAGTTCCAACCATCTCGATTCCTAAGCCATTCATCTAATAACAACTCCCAAAGTAAATGGCAAATTAAAAAACCAGAAGTATTTTTACCTTTCTCAGTGGGCCAACGTTCATGTCTCGGATTCAAGTTAACCCAATACATTACATTTGTTGCTTTATGTAATATTTTATTGCGATACAAAATTGAACCAGTGGATTCAATTGAAACAATCAAAAATCATATTAGAGGAGGAGTGTTGGCATTAAGAGTAGATGACGTTTTCCGAGTCAAGTTGATTCCAAGAGACTGAAGTGTTGTGTTGGGAAAGAAATTTTAATTTAGCTAAATAATGAATATTTTTATCAATTTATAGTTATTTATATAATTGTATTTTAAGGAAATCATATTTTTACGAACTATTAACATCTGTAACTCCATCTATTTGAAAGTTAACGACTGAGAAAATTATGAACATACTCAGAGTCATTTGTAATCATTTATATTCGTATTTTTAAACACAAAAAATTTATACTAAAATATGAAAAAGACTATAATTTATTTATTGAATGCGACATTTTTCAGTCGCGAAAAGGTCTAAAAAATAAATTTACGAAAGGTAACTCTTATAATTGATTGTTTCAGTCTTAATTTTAATAATCATGTTGCAACTTTTCGGTAATCGTGAATTGTATTTCATCAACTGTAGACTTATTGGTTTAATTAGCGACTTTTATCAATTGCTGAGTTGAGTGGTAAAAATATCAAAATTGTCACAATTTGTGTAGTTCTTTATGAAACTAAATCATTCATCTTAAGTTCATAAAGATTGATGATATATGATAGTTGATGACTGGGCAATACTTTTTTATTCAAGCCGTTGAATCATCAAAAAACATTCAGGGTTAATATTTAGATAACACGATGCTTACGTGTTGATTCATAAAAAATCATCTTTTTGCCATATTCCAACAATAGGAAATTAAAACTCAAAACTCCAGATCTATCGGTAAATACGGATTTATCGAAAGGATAACAAATATTGAAAAATTTCTGAGCTTTGAGAACAGTTGAAACAGTTCAATGGGAATAATGGAGGTCAAAGTAAAGATTGAAAGTGATGATGAATAAAGAAATGGAAGGGAAAGGATATTTAAATAATAATAATTCAATTTAACGTGGCACTTAGATTATCACAGGCTTGATGTAATTGAAATTCATGTAAGGTACGGTATAATTGTTGAATTGCGTTCACTTTATCAGCTATAGGAAGTTTGAGATATTTGGTAATGATCAGTGAAGCCAAGTAAAGATATATTATTATCCTTAATTTTAGGCAGCAAGCTTGTTTTGCTTTGTTTCACCTCATTAACCAAGTGACATTAAATTGAAAAGCGTAAGTGTTTTGAACAATGTTAACTGTATTACATCCAATTATAACTGTTATTTAATTAAATCTTTCAAATTGCTCTTTCAGGTATTTCAGATCAAAGCCATTCAAGCCTCCGAAGCAACTGAAACTCGATCAGCTCCATCGTCTTCATCTTTGTCTTCATCAATTGTGGTAATCTCTCCGTATTGATCACTTGATTCACTTTTGCTCGATTGATTTGATGATGATTTCCCATCGACTATACTGCTATAAATGTGGTTTGCAGCTTCATCAGTAGACTCTGATTCTGTAAAATTAACAAAGTCATTAGTAAATCATTTTACAAGTTGTACTATTGATTAACTAACCTGGAGATGTTTCAGATGCATTTGATACACTTGATTCCGATGAGTCGCCTGTATTTTCAGTTTCATCCTTTTGATTGCTATTTGGATCAACAACTGGAGCATCGAGTGGAAACGCTCGGAAAACACTGTTCAAAGGTCCACTTAGACGTGTTTGAGGATAAAATGAAGGTTTATTGGGGACTGGAGTGCTTGACCAGTCATCAAACTCGTCCTTTGATTCATTGGAAGCTGTTGAGATGAAAATAAATAATAAGTCTAAATTTATATTTCATTTTGCATAAAGCTTACATTGTCGAGTGTCTTTGTAAATGGTTGAGATTGATGAACAACTTGTGGTATCGTAATCAGGCGGTGGTTCATTTTTCGGTCTATGGAAGTCAATTGTTGAACTCTTAATGTGACTCTCCATTGGTGATATCCTGAACTGATTAAATTGCGAATAAGTTAATCTTGGTGAAGGTTCTTTAGTTCTAATTGCTCCATAACCAACCAGCGAGTTGATATCATGATAAGAGACGGTTGAAGTAATAGATGAATAGGGATTTTCATCAATCAACTTGGATCCTCCAGATCGGTCAAACATGTTTGATAATGAGTTTCGTTGTGATGAACGAGAAGCTGAATTGAAAAAATTAGAAGAAACTAGAGACATTAAACATTGTAAAGATGATTATTATAAAAATCATAATTTAAATATAAAGAAACAAATGTAATTAAAATTCAAGTTTATGCTGAAAATTAACCTTGATCCTATTAGTCTAACAGATGCTTTACAGTTGAACAAGAACTCAATTGATTACAATTTACATTTTTTTACCTTCACATCTACCAGAACGCATTATTGATCTAAATGTTTCAAGTTTACATTATTTGCTTTGAACTCAGAGTTGATTGTTTTTGATGGTAAAACAGATAAGACTTTTACTGTCCAAAAAAATGAGGACAAGATGGCAATTTGAGGTTCTTAAGCTGACCAGTTCGTTTCTTCAAATAGGTGATCGTTAATTTTATTAGTAAACAATTGTCTGTTCTTTGTTGACCCAAAGAAATCAGTGTTTCCTATGGTCATTACCTTAATTTTTGCTCCTTTCAAGGCCAAGAAACCAACAAAAGGAAGAAACAAAAATGCTAAAAAAGCTACAGAAATGATGCGAATTGGAAGACATTTTCAGAGTGAAACGCACTCTTGAGTTTCTCTTAAATCCCCTTAAGGTGGAGCGAAAATTTAGCTAAAATATTTACGGTGTCTTCTCGTTTTCACAATGAGGGTCATAAACATAATCTTTTGAGCTAACTAAGCTCGCTGATTCGCACAGCTTCAGGCATTTTTGAAGAGTTTTCTCAGAAAATTCTGAAGCCAATATTTTCATGAAAATGATTGCACTAGTTTCACGCTTAAGTTAATTTTTGATAAACGCCATCTACTATACGTAAGATTCTTAATAATGCCATTGGTAATATATTAGGTGTGTGAATAAGTAGTAGACGGCGCTTATCAAAAATTAACTTAAGCGTGAAACTAGTGCAATCTTTTCTATTAATTAAACCAGTGTAGAAGACAATGGCAGAGTTGTGCAAGTTAAACATGGAGTTCATCAAATTTAAGAGAGGTGGTGAATTGTT
The DNA here is from genome assembly GCF_039701765.1 of Tetranychus urticae. Lineage (NCBI taxonomy): Eukaryota > Metazoa > Arthropoda > Arachnida > Trombidiformes > Tetranychidae > Tetranychus > Tetranychus urticae. Next base: position 3,387,454 of record NC_142959.1, read on the forward strand.
GATTTAAAACAATTTTATTCATTGATAGAGTCTCTCGAATGATGAATTAAATTAACCAATAAAAACGTGGTCTTTCGACTTTACCACTTTTAATCCTGTTCGACCGAAGATTATCTTTACTTTATAAGCTTAAATGCTAATCCTCATTGTGAAAACGAGAGACAATCATATTTACAGCCTGCCTGAAGGGTTTGAGTAACTGATGAAACTGTAGTGACCAGCAAAGGGACAACAGTGAGAAGAGCCGGAAAAAGGAAACAAAAGATGCATTCGGAAACAATACTGGTAAATGTTTGGATAAGGTTGACAATATTGAACATTATGTGAACTGTCTTTTGTCATGTTCACTGGTGATTGACAAAATTGATTGCTAAAAATGTTGATTAAGATGAATTAATCAAAGTAAAGAGAAGGGATTCTCTAAGGTCATAAATCAAGTGAATTGTGAAAACCGTTAAAAGGTATTTAGCCAAGATTTTGGGTTTACCTATTGTTACATGGATTGGTTTTTGGTATCTTTTTGTAGCATCTTTTTTGGCATACATTTTTCATCTTTTTTTAGCTTAAGGCTAGCTTATGTACAATAGCATAAAATAATTAACTTGAACAAGGTAAAGTGAGTCAAAAAATTTTCCAATCGAATAGGTAAATTCATTTTTAGCCCTTTCGGAACAAAGAAAGGTTTCTCTGACTTTTTGGTTGTTTTTGAACACCTAATAATAACCAGAGTTTGCTGGGTTAACCTATTATTATTGTTAGCTATAACTCAATTGCTGAGAGTGTTGATAGACATTTGTTACCCATTAGATGAGCAGACATATAATTAACGATAATTAAAGTGTTAACAAACGTGATTGAAGATGGTACAGTTTCTCATTTTGCAACTGACCAACTGACCGATGGTTCTCTCAACATGGCAATAAGTTTGACCTTAACCTTGAAAGGTAAATAAGACATTTGGACAAAAACAAACTTGACTTTCTTGGACAAGCAACTAGGTAATGCAATTTGCTAATACAACTCAATTTACAATTTGCTGATTGCTAACTAGATATAACTAACGATATTATTTAAGTTTTGCTAAAATCTTTTGGTCTTCAATCATTGCCAAAAATGTTTAAATTGTAAAAACAAATTTAAAGGAATATCATTATTGAAAGTTTATTATTATTTTAATTTCTTGGGCCGGTAAAGTACGATTTAAGCTAAAGATTAGAGTAATTAAGAGTTGATTTGCAAATATATGATCATGTTAATTGTAAATTAGCGTTAAAATTTACATGCTTCTGCTAGTTAGCCATTCAGGTAATACAATAAAGATGCACTTTGAAAACAATTGTTGATGAAGTGAATCTGGTAAATTTGATTGAAATTGTTACAATGTAATAAACAAACAAAAAGCATATTAGAGGTCTTAATTAACAATAATGATTTAGCATCAGTCACACTTTGCACTTTACGATGAAAAAGGTTAATTATATTTAATAGACGATTGTTACAATGCAAGATTGATTGAATGCTGAAATGACCCGCTGACTGAAATACACACACTTTTGTGCTCTTTACAAGTTATCAAATTGCCTGCACCCAACCATGATTTGAATTTGTTTCTTATTCAAACTTAATTCTGGTTCACGTCCAAGATTTTTTTACAAAAGCGACCTTTTTTCATTGAAACTGTTGTCCTTTTCAATCCCAAACATTCATGCTTTCACTTTCTCGAACACCTTTTTTGAATCAGTAACTCTTGCTTTTACCACGTTTATGACGGACAAGCTAACTAAAGACTGAGGAATGGTAAAAATAGAAACTCAAACTCACGAAGAAAATGCTAAAAAATTGCTGAAAACTTGGCCAAGAAAACAATGCGAGCTACTCAAAAGGTTTAAAGTGATCCGTTGAGACCAAAAATGTGTGAAAATGGTAAGAAATGCATTCTTGTTTCAAAGTTTTTAACAGTTTTTTCTTGTTGACAAAATGATCTTTTTTGAAATCTCTTTTCTCTCTTCATAAGTGCCACTCAACCTTTAGCCCTTTGCGTTACAATTGAATTGACACATTAATTGTTTGAGGAAATGTTGAATGCAAATTATTTCCAATCAATTAATGGCAATCTAAATCTCAATCTAAATTGAGTTGTTTTGCAATAGAAAGGTGCAAAAGGATATAATCGAGTTGAGATGAACGAGTCTTACAAGTGTTGTTGGAAAAAAGTTGATTAAGATAAAAATCCCTGTAAAGTACATTGCTTAAGGTGATTAATAAATTATCTGGTGCCTAACATTAAATCAAATTGTGTTACCAAATAATCATAATTGAAATTGATCGCCTGCAAAGTTGAGGATAACAATATTTAAGCAACAAACATATTGAGTCAATGAAATGTTATTGTCCTCTTGAGTTGTTGGTTAAAACTAATCATCGATGGATCAGACATTTGCAAATTCAAGGCAAACGCATTGATTAAACTAATTACAAGTTTTGAATGGAAATGATTAAATGAGTTGGCCGTAAAGCCATCAAAAGAGTTGATTTGATTACTAAATTTGTGAATAAACTTTATTCGTGCAAACTCGTGTAAGGTTTACATTTTGTTAACACAATTCATGTCACGAAGTTAATAATGAAATAATTGTTCGTCTTGAATCTAATTGTTTACGCTCTTGAGAAGAGTCAATTTCACTATTGAATCATCGTCATGTAATCATCGAGAAAAGTGAAAATTATTTAAATCTTGAGCGCTGATATAATTGCACTTTTTCATAACGACTTGAGCTTGAAATTGAAGCAAACTGCACTTGAGACTTTCATGATTAAGTTTGCAAATTTAATTGAGTCGGGTAAACACTGGCCACAATTGAACAGCTATTGAGACAGTTGAGAGTATTTTCAGTTATTTGGATTGGAATGAAGATATTGAAGGATTGTATCAATTCAGATGGATTACAATTAGATGAGCATGGAAGGTTATCTTCAAAAGTCGGGTTAATTGGAATAATTAAATTATGTAAGAAAATATTTGGATAATTGATTTGAGGAAAGAAAGTTAACAATGATTGATTGGTAAGGTTGAGTTCATTCAATTTACATCTGAAAATGTAAATAATTTAATTCACAATTGATTTAACCTGAAGATGAAAGTGCCAACTGCAGTATTTTATTGAAATATTAATCAACAGTTGACATTATTTTGAATAACATGTCAAATGATGTTAAATTATTGCAAACACAATTTACATTAAAAGTCGAGAAAAGTTGACGTAATGATAATCATGTTAATTTGATTATAAATAACGTGAAAGTAATGGATTAAGGCAATATTTTGATGCAACAAACTTAAATTGTCTGAATAACAATTGAATAATGATTGTGCTGATTCAAGACTGATTATGTTAAATGGTGAAGCAAAGAGCGTATAAAAGCTGTGAAAGGCAAAAAAGGTAAACAGAATCAACAGGTTGTTTCTGTTTGATAATTTGTTTGGATAAAAGTGGTTTAATTAGCAAAGATGTTTGGAAAATACAGAAGAAAATTTAGATTATCTGTTCTTCATCACTGAGGAATCTTATACAAACATTATCATCATCATAACGATGATCATCAGAGAGACTGAGAGTTCTGAAAGTGAGAGCAGTTTGCCTTAAGGGAATGGATTGAACTTGAATTGATGTCGACCCAATTAGTGAATCTCAGGGTATCTTCAAGATGAAAGTGAAGTGGGGATCAAGATGAAGGGAGGGATCAACTTGTTTCAAGGAGATTTTCTCAGTTGAAATGTAAGAACTTCCCTTAAATCGTTCCTGGTGACCTAAAGTAGGAGACTCTTGCAGGCTCAGAAAAGAGAGTTTCAAGAGTTACTATGAACATCTCAGTTACTGTACAGATTAACTTTAATCACTTACCCTTGGGCAAATTTAAAATGCATATACCTGTGATGGAAGCTATTCTGAATTCAATTATCCCTGTTTTTTCTTCTTCTTGCTACTTGTTTTTTTTCTTACAAATGGCTTGCAAGGAGAAAGAAAAAATTACATGTTCTAAGTTCACATTGAATCTGGACGAGACACAAGCAAACGAGTTATCATGATTTAATTTGGAAGGTTTGATTATTATCCTGGTTATTTACCAACGCCCATGGAGTTAAATGGCTAACTATTAACTAAATCAAGTTGTGATGGGTGGATAATCATTATAATTGGTAGTGATGGTTGCGAAAAGTTAGAAAAACCAAAAATTAAATTTTTTGAATCAAGGATTTTTCACTTTCTAATTATCCTTTGCAATGGTAAATTTTTCAAACAAAACTGTTCGAGATTATAAATTAATTTTAAATATGAAAAATGACTTGAAATATCAATTATTTTGGTATCAATTTTTCATTGTTCAGATAAGGTCATTTCTCATATTCAAGGATCTTCAAGTTCATACAAAATAATATGTTTAGTAATAAGTTATTGAGAATAATTTTTTATACAAATCTTTGTATGTTAGCCTTTTTTTGTTCAAAATAAAAGGGCAAGTCTGATATTTTTGCTATAAATTCTGGTTTACGAGCGGAATAATTAAGTGTATTTAGCAGAGGAGAGCCATTATATAAGTGTTGAGAGTTTGAAATTGCGATTAGAAAAGTGAACTCACCTAATCTTCGGACAGATTGCCAGACTGATCCAGCAACCGTTTTGAAACTTTCCTTGATTGGTTTATTAACTGGACACAGTCTACTTCTAAGAATGTCAAGGGCATAGATGTTGATGACCAAAATGGATAATGGTGATTCTAATATATTTAAACAATTAGATCCAAATGAAATAACAGAGATACACTGGAGTTGCAGGGAGGCCATATCGGGATAAGTTGATGACATTTCTTTTGTAACATTTTCACGAAACCGAGCCATGTCAAACAATTTGAATGGCTTTCCTTTTGAAAGGTGACCTCTTCGAGTCTCTAACTCTCTTCCAATGGCAGTTAAATGGTTATTCCGTGAGAGTGATTGTTGATGACATTCTGGGGTATAAACTGAACAATCGCAGTGTCGTTCAATCCAAATGTTGCCTTTACTATCAATTTGAATGTCCAAACCCTCATTTCCAATAGTTTTCAGGACATTCTCTGTACATTCAGCTCGATATGGATTATCAAAACCCTCTAATCCAATAGTGTAACCATCAAAACAAACGTCAGATCCATTGATGTTTAATTTGCCAAACCTGGCATAGGCTTTAGCAACACGCCGATTGCGTTCAAGACAAATAATCTTGCCCCAAATGCCACAGTCTAGATTCTTCCATTTGCTCAAAACCTCGTGAAGATTGTCCTGAGAAGGTAAAGTGGCGGGAGTCAAAAGATTTGCTAGGCAACAGGTGCACAAGGAAGGAAAAAGCTTACCTTGTAGAGAAGATCGTCTCTGGACCACGTGTCTTCATCGGAATCTAGAAGATCATATTTTCTGGAAACACTTTTATCACGCTGTTGATTTGATTGATTGTAATCAATAAACCAATGTGGTTCAGTTGGATGTTTACGCTTTGAAGGCATACCGAACAGGTTAGGACATCAAGTGAATCAACAATTTCACTCAAATGGAGACTGAGATCGGTTAATATTTGCTGCTAGCGAAGCAAATGAGAGTAGTTAACTGAATAAATACTGTTAATTTAATTGAATTAATTGAAAAAAAGACTAACAAAAAAGTTTCAACACCAACACGAGCATGATCATTGCTGAAGTACAGTAAAATGGTGAAAATGAAGTGAAAAACTCCCCGAAACGAAACTTTACAACTCGTTAATAGTGCCATCTTTTAGTACAGACACAACTTACTTGAAATATTCACATCCGAGCTAATCGTGATTTGTTAAATAACGAAATTTTCTAAGTTAATGAAGATAATTGAATTACATAGAGCCAATAATGAAGTACAAAGTTTTACAATTTACAGAAGTGAAAAAGTGATCATAATCACTGACTAAACTGATATTAAGATGATAGCTTGGAGTTTTATCCTTATCTTGATTAAAAAATTGATGCTCTCTGGATTTTACTGTAAACATTCCGAGAACAATTGTTTTCCAGTCGTTAACTTCAATTTAACACGGGAATTACCTTCTCTTAATTTTTTGTGACACAATCAAAGATCTCTATCGATCTATTAGACAATAAAGAGATATTTACAGGGACGTTACCAAATGTTAGAACTTATTTGACATGGAACCATTAATAGCGATGGTTTTTGAAAGAGACTTACTATTGAAAATCGATGAATATGAGTACGGACGTCAAAAGAAAGATGTCGATTTTTTCAAAATTTACTCTTCTTTATTCCTAAATTTATTTTTTGATTTTTATGATTCTCTCAGACAGTTTTACGTCTAACTTTTGCATACTTTAGCAATACTTACTTTTCAAGTCTACAATTTTCTAGGGGTTTCGTCTGAATATAATTTCTCTTTCTTTACTTGCATATTGTATAATGCCTTAAATTTTCATTCACATCCAATAAATGTTTATTAATTTGTTTGTTTTGAAAATGCCTAAAACTGGCCCGAAAATTGGAATTTTAAGCGTCGAAATCAATACATTTTATCCGCCGATTTCGGCCCCGAAATTGAATAAGTCTAACCGTCGATTTTGACGTCCCTAAATATGAGTATTAATAATATTGAACGGAGATTGAGGCCATTCTTAAATTCGAGGTTTTGTCGAATTGATTTGTTTTTATGAAAACATTCAAAGGCATTTTTACCAAATTTTGAGCTGTCCCAGCAAATCTGAAGCTCGCCTCAGATCTAGCTTAATAGCTGTACTGTTTTGAGCAATTGCAATTAATTAGAATAAAGAGTGTAAATAAATTAAAGGGAGTAATAAAATAAATATTTTAATATATTTAGCATGTCATGCAACATTTCATGCAGTCCTTATAAATATAATCAATGATACATTATTACTAAATTATACAATGGTACAATGTGATATAAAAAGGTCGAATATAGATAGATCATTAAAATTATCCTCATCAGCGGATATAACATTGAATGATGAGGTAAATGAATAGTATTAATATAGATAAACCGATTATGATCAGTTTCAGCATTAATAATTATTTATTAGATCGGTATTTTATGTACTTTCCAGTATGATAAAATAGTCTATCGATTTCGATTATTCATTCCAATCGAAAACAATGTAAATCTTTAAAAATAGATGATATGAATATGATTATCTTGGTATTTTGATTATCTTTTAAAAAAATGACGGATTAGAATCTTGTGAGTTGAATCGAAAAAATGAACCAACTTTCTGCAATAATGAATTTCTCGGTTGTTCTTGATAAATTTCTGCAAAAACATCTTCGTTGCACTCACTAATGAAATGCTGTGAAATAAAACAAAAGAGATAAATTAGTAAATCATTCATTGGTTGAAAAAACAGAAAAAATTCAAGCTTACCTGCATTTCAGTCTGTATTTGCGAATTATAGTTTTTTATGATATCCCAAGCATCCATAACGATTGATATGAAGAGGTTGAGGACAACATAAGTAAATAGAGAAATGAAAGAGTATATGAAGATTCTACTAAACCACCAAATGGCTGGATCGGCGGAATCAAGAGTGGCAAAAGTTGCATATAGATCATCACCGTTGAGTAATGCAAAAAGACATTCAGAGGTTGAACTCAAAGTTCGAAATTTTAGATGATGTGGTCCAAGGACAATCCACCCACAGAGACAATATCCACTGAAGATTAAAAAAGGATGAAAAGAGATGAAAAAGGATTAGTAAAACCAAATTCAATTAATTCAAAGATAAATAGGCTTACATATAAAGTAAAATGGCACAAAAAGCAAATTTGCTAATATCCGGGAATGCTTTCTTCATTGTCAATATGACAATATTGAACTTGTCGAAGAAACTGATGTAACGAAGTACACCAAACCAAGTTAAAAGTATACCAATACCAAAGAGAATCGAGTAAATATTTGCCAAAGATTGACTGTGATCCATTGGGCCTCCGCAAAGTTTGATACTTGAACCAGTTAGTAGAAGTAAATCGTTGATGAAAATCAAATAAATCCAGGGATCAATGAATTCCATTTTGTCATGAAATTTTAATTCTATGTTATAATGTTTGGCGAAGAACACGATGGCTTTTCGCTGTAAAGCCAATCCTTTACCCATCGATCGAAGGCACAATAATGCAGATAAGGAAGTAAGAAACATTACAATTACGGTGGAAACTTCCATGACGGAGTATGTCGATACTGATTTTCCTTCCAAGTTACCAAAGCATTGTTTTTGAATACTTTTAGTATTCAATTTCATCAATACTTGCCCGGCATGTAATGAGTTGTCTAAAACAAATGATATTTGAATAATGTAACATTCTGGAAAATTGTAAAAATCCAATGAGTTACGGTAGATGATTTTTAAATTCGTAATCAGTTTCATCTTGATCAAGCTATCAAAATTGAATTGATATTGTTGGGATGAAAGAAAATTTTGGATAGAAAAAGAGTCCCATCGAACATCACCGGCAGGGTAATCACTTTTAATGGTAAAATTTGTTGTATGAATTTCGTTATTAAAATTAAACGTAAAGTTAAATGCGTTTTCTTCACCCTTGGTAAATTCAATGATTTCGAGATAAATCGGTGAAACGATGTCTGGGGCCGAAGAATCATAAGCAAAGGTTTTCAGACTAGAGTTGGTGACGTTGGCAAAAGCTTTAACAAAATTGTTTATGTTTCTATCGAGATCGTCTCTGGTGTAACAAGCATAAGGACCCGTTCCTGGTGGATAGACCAGCACTTCTCGGACTGGATCCCAATCAGCGAGTAATAACTCTTTGAGTGTTATGTCGACGTTTGACTGATGTGTTTTGTAACGAGAAATTTCAAGACCGAAGGAATATATTTGAAGCGTTACAACCAAAAGCTTAATGATTTGAAGCAATAACTTCCAAGGAAACTTTCTTTTGCTTTTCCACTTATCTATAGGATTCATGAAATTATATTTCAACTGTCTCCTGAATGAATTTATTTCATTCATGTCGCAGTCACTCTTTATAGGCCTTCCTTCAATTTCATCAGCTTTTTTGAAAACTTTACCTCCATAATCAACATAATCGCCATTAGGGTTGTTCAATTGTACATTCGTCGAAGTTGAGGCAATCGTCTCAATCAACACTTCGTCATCCATTTTGGAGTAATGGTTAATTTACCGATTGAGCATACTGGAAAATAAACAAAGTCGTTAAATTAAACTAGTGCTACCACAATAATGTTGTAAATCTTGTATTTAAACATTTATGTCGTCAGTAGTCACAGGATAGATTACATCTTTGAGTTTATTATCCTTCTAACCATTCACAAAGTGATATCTTGATTAAGCTTCAAAGTTTTGATTATAACTTGGAAGATGAGTAATTAATTACATCTATCCACAAACTAATGGAATTTAAACTTTAAATCATTATTGAGTTTGGTAGCAAACTCAAATTGAAAGTCTTTATCAGCTTACCTTTTATGGAGATTCAATGTAACAAGCCATATCGGAAATGAGAACGGGACAACAAAATCTGTTAATTAAAATAGGAAAGAGTTGTTTCAGAATTGCGGCGCTATATGAACGTTATTAACCCATACACTTTTTTTTACTGACATTACTCTTGTCTCCTTCAGGTACCCAAAAGAATACAATTTTTAATCAAAGGGAGTTTTAAGGAGACAAATTGCATGCTACCACCAATTAACATTCAAAAATAACCAAGGTCAAACATTTTACCTTATAATCATTACCAAATTATATCTATTGTCAAATATTTACATTATTTTTAAAATAAACAGATAGAAAGGAACATTTAACATTGAGATTGTTAAAAGGGGAAACACGCTGACTAAAAATGTAAAAAAAATAGTTAAACTTACTTTTAACGTTAGTCAAGAGATTCCTATGTTGAATATCTATTTACCAGTCACAGAGTCATTCTACAAGTAATTTGTTCAGACTGATAAACACAGTCAAATCGTATAATATTAATTAATTGATAAAGAATACTTGAGAATAACTTTTAACTAAACAACATGTAACACCAAAAGAAAGACATATTTTCTGTAGTTGAGTTTGTCTTTAAATACACAGGAAGTTGTATCCATCTACAGTTGAATTTGAGTTGAGAAGCGCCAAAATTGAAATTTCATAAAGAAATGAAATTGTTAGAATGCTGAGTTTCAAGGTTATCATAATATCAGAAAATGGGAAAATTAGTAAAGATTAAGGTAAGACTTGATCAACTGATCTAAATGTTTTGCAATCATTGAACTAGATTAGATATTATAACTGATCAGCAAAAGATGGAGCCCGGAATGACTAGTGAAGAGCGCCATATTTACTTTGTTGTTGGCATTTTTTTAGGTTCAATTGTATGTAAAACCACTTACTCTCCATGAAATTGACTTGTCCCTACCTATAGTAAGGATTTAAAATTTGAGGATTACTGAAGGTAAAAAATTTAATCAAAAATACTGATTGAATTGCGAAAATGATTCAAATTGAATGATAAAAATGGAGAACAAAGGAAAGAGCTGAAGACATCATATGGCAACTCAAAGGAGCTACCTATTTACACGTTTTTTGACTCACTCAAAAATGCCTTTTGTTTTTCTTACCTTCTAAAATGGCTTGTAACCGGCTTTTTAGATGATTTGATGATCATCACATTCACTCTATGGCTATAAATAAAGCCATGTTCAATCGAATGGACAATTTATTTAGAAAGTGGTTCAAGGCCTCTTGAAATTCATGTCTCTTTAGTACAAAAAAGAAAACAAAATATCATCTTCGGTGTAAAAAGGAAAAGGTTTTTTTTTACTTGCTTGTGGTTTTACAACTTATAACTTAAAGTGTAAATGAAATTGTCATGTCAAATAAAGTACCATTAGAGGATCTGCAAAGAACGGAATCAACTTCAACCTCATTTATAACCTGTGGTGTTAATAATATGCCAACATTCAATCAAACTGCTTCAAGATTTCCAATATGTGAAGATGTACATAAATATAAATATGAGAGTCGAGTTAAAATTGGTCAAGGAACTTATGGTGAAGTGTTTAAAGTCAAACACCGTCATAACAATCAATATGTTGCTATAAAAAGGATTTTACTGGAGAAAGAGAAGGAAGGTTTCCCGCTCACAGCTATAAGAGAGATTAAAATTCTTCAGCTTTTAAAGAATATAAATATTGTTAATTTAATTGAGATTTGCAAGTAAAGTATAACTTTTATTTATCCTAATCTTTCACTTTTACCATTCATTTTCCTTGTTAAATCTCTATTTAATTTTATTGATGTCATCTTTTCCCGTGTCATATTAACTTGCTATACCTAACACCTTAATTAATTTGATAAAGTTCTTTGTTGTGTTGCGATTCTTTTGTTCTAACATTTTGGTTGTTCTGGTTCCTTTGTTTTCCCCTTTTCTCTGTTCTTTCTCTCTATACCTCTGTATATAATTTGAAATTTTTCTTTTACTAACGCTTATGCCTTTCTTTAACTCTTTAGAGGTGAAACAGAACCCAATCATTCCAGGAGAATTGCAGGACCAACATCTTTTTATTTGGTTCTTGATTTCTGTGATCATGATTTGGCTGGTTTACTGGCTAATGATAATGTCCAGTTTAACCTTGCTGAGATTAAAAGTGTCATCAGTCAGCTTTTCAATGGGCTGTCTTATATTCATAGTAAGAAGATACTCCATCGAGACATGAAATCTGCAAATGTTCTCATCACTCGTCTCGGTGTTTTAAAACTGGCCGACTTTGGCCTCGGTCGAATGGTAGGCGATGCAGAAGATGGTTTCACCAATAGAGTAGTTACTCTTTGGTATAGACCACCTGAATTGCTTTTAGGTGCTCGTAAATATGGGCCATCCGTTGACCTTTGGGGTGCTGGGTGTATTATGGCTGAAATGTGGACACGATCCGCTTTATTGCCAGGAAATTCAGAGTCAGAACAGTTGGATTTAATTAGTAAATTGTGTGGCTCAATCACACCAGAAGTGTGGCCTAGTGTTAAGCAATTAGAATTATTCAATAAATTGCAATTGATGCAAGGTCAAAAAAGACGGGTAAAGGATCGTCTTAGTACCTATATGATGGATTCAAATGCTCATGATCTTCTTGACCGTCTACTTACCTTGGATCCTTCACAAAGGATTAATGCGGCCGATGCCTTGCATCATGATTTTCTTTGGTCAGAACCACTGCCCGGAGATTTGAGTCGAGTATTATCTCAATTTAACCAATCAATGTTTGAATATTACAAAAACTCTCGTCGACGAAGAAATCCTAGACCAAAGATCCTCAAGCAGAATCGTACTAAAGTATTTTGATGAAAAGCGTTTAGGGCCATCTTTTTATTTAAATGTAATTTTTTACCTCAACTCTAAAAATTAATTAACAAGTAACTTACCTCATCCATTCAATTTAGGCTCATTTGTTTCAAAGTGTTCCTTATCAATGTTGAAATTCATGTGATTACCTAAATTTTACTCTTTCTATAATGTTCATCACTAACTTAAATTTAAACGACTACGAGCTTCCATACTCGCCAGTTAATTGTGAGATTTAAACAAACAAATTTTTTTACAATTGCATTTTTTTATACCTTTAAACTGTCGTATTTTGACTAAACTTTTTTGTACAAAACTAATTATTTTTTTCCCCACTTCGGTTGTTACCTCAAACGCATCAATTTTTGTAAGCCCTTTCAACCTTTTAATAAACTAGACGATTTACATTCTTACATGAAACTCAATTGATTTCAAATTTCTTATTTAACCCATCTGACTCTTTAATTTTGATCACTTGTTGTTTGGTTCATTATAAAAATGATCATATTCAATAGGAATTGTGTCGGTAAAATAGTTTTTAATGATAAGTCAAATAAAACAAGATTGACATCAATTAAAAAAACTTTAATGAATTCAGGAATAGAGAAAATTTAATTGAATAAGTGCATTTATCTCTTTATCCTTCAAAGTGAGTTGATTGCTGGTTCATTAATATCAAAGCTAATAAGGAATAAAACTTCAGTAAATAAAGATTGTTAGGCCACTCAAAAAGAAAATCTTTAATCTGTAGTTTCAGTCAACATACTTGATATAATTGATTATGATGTGTCTGATTGAAATTATGGAATATTGGCTCTATGATTTGGTATTTGTCAATATAATTAAAAAAAAGGTTTCTTCGTTAGGTCAAAAGGTCAAAAGAACCTTTTACCATGAAAACTTGTACACACAATGATATTCTGACATCATATAAGGCATTATGCTGATGCCACTTCGTCTTATCCTTAATCGTGTTCGACAGGTGATAGTGTTGGTATTATTGTCCATCATTACATTTGCCTGGGAGTTGCTTTTAATTATCACTTCAACTGATTTCGTTCCATAAGACAGCCTCACGATAAGCTGTGTAAATTTATCACCGGTTGCTGCGTAAATACTGTCATAACTATTGCTTTGAAGATCAGCACAGCCTTCTAAACTTCTTGGTTCGGGTCCCATTATATCAACAAACTGTTCAGTGACAGGGCTTAACCAAGGTGTTTGTTCAGATTCTGGATCAGCTGAAACAGCTTTTACATGGAGGAGGTGTCCATCAATACAGTCAGAGTCAGAGTTCTGTCAAATATAAAAAAAACAGTTATTAATTAATTTGAGTCATTTTATAGAGAAAGGTGAAAAAAACAAAGACAACTCACAAGATTGAAATAAAATGGAGCCACAATGTCTGCCTGTTGTTGAGCGGTTCGAAATTTACCAATAGTAATCAATTCATTTTCAGTGGTGAGTTGATACATTAGCGAATTGGAATTAGAGTTAAGCAAAAGAGTATCTAAGCCCAATACATGAGGATTCCAGTCAATCAAATTATTATTTCCGAAAAGTCTCACAATTTCATTTTTTTCACCTAATTGTATGTTACGGACAGCAGCACCAGTGTTCACAATGGACACTTTGAGACCGTTAATCCGATTGTTCAAGGTAAATCTTCGCAACATAAAACCTGGCTGGAGGATCATATCCTCCTCGATGTTAATCAATTCATTCTCATGGAGCATCGTCATTTAAACTGGTGTGTAAGTGAATTTAGGGTAAAAACAAGAAACTTTAAAGAGATGACCTGAAATGATAACATACAAACACATCAAACCTTTACTGAATGCATTTATTATGCATTTATGTTCCTCAACTGTTATATCGATGTTCTTTCCAATACTATCGAAATCTCTGTAACTACAAATCAACGGTTGTAACGAGAAATGATACGCTATTCACCTTTTGCAACGTTTACAATGTAAACTCAGAAAGGTAATTGGACAGTTGTGTTTAAAAAAGGTAATCACAATCATTCTTAAACTTTAGAAGCACCAAAGGATAGTTTTGATGCGTATGTGTCAATCTTGAGCTTTAACCAGATTCTTGGTGAGATCTTCGATGTAAGATAACAGCAGATACTTTTTCACTTTAACATTTGAAAACACTATGTAATAAACTTTATTAATTCATTTATTCAACAGTTTTATAGATGAAACCAATTAAAATAATTATCTCTTTATCTTTATGCAAATGAATGAATAATAATTTATCTTCAAACAATACTTTATTTTAAATACTAGCCGTTAGGTGGAACCATCAAGGATCCAGTTGACGTTTTTTGAGTCCCGGGGCGGGCTTTGATTTACGCGCCATTTTGTTTGCTATAGACAACATTTTTTGCTATCTTACAACTTTACCTTATTATTATAGATTAGTTGATCAAATTGGATTAATTTAATTGTATTTTTATTTATATTTTTATTTATTTTAGTTTTTCGACTTGTTTGGTGTCCCATCATATTTATTATATTCTCCAATCTACCAGTATAACGATAAAGAAAATAGTTTTCTTGCATTTAAAATTATTCAAGTTTACCCAATCTTTTTCCCTTTCTTTCTCTTTCTTTTTGTAACACATTCAACATAGTGTAAACATGTCTCGAAGTGAGATTGACTCACTTAAATCCCGCTTTGCAGATGGTGTTCAAACCAAATTACGGAGTGGAGGTGAACGTCAAAGTGGCAGATACTCTGATATTTATGATTTTGAGTCTCCTAGAGGGAAAAAGACTCCAGCCAAGAACAAATCTATGACTTCAGAAAAGAAAAAGGCTCGCAGTGTTAAAAGTCCATCAAGAGCAACTTCACCCAGAAGAGCCACCTCACCTAGGAGAGCTGTTTCACCCAGAAGGGCGACTTCACCCAGGCCACGTACGATAAAGAAGAAGAATACGTCCACTCCAATCTCTAAATCCAACAATGCCAGAAATGATTCTATGAAAACTTTCAAAACGCCAAAATCTGCCACCAAACATGCACCCTCGACATCAACCCCAAAAAGTAAGGTGCCAACAAAGAAGCGAAAAAGCGATGATAATGATGACGATATTATTCATGAAAATGATTATGAAGAAGAAAATGACACAGGAAGCAAGAAAAGGAAACGAGAGACTGACGCTGACACGAAAACGCCCAAGAAACGTTCTTCAACCGTAAGGAAGAGAGTATCTTTTAGAGGAGACGAACTGGACTCTAATTCACACAAATCCTCTAGAGATGGTGAAAATGAAGTTGGTAAAAATGACTCTTGGTGGTTCTGTTCTGTTATGTAACCAAAACTATCCCAGTAAAGGAATGGTTCTCATATTTTTAAATTTCATCCAATTCATCACCAGAAAGTTTATACAGCTTATCACATTTACCTCACTTCTTATTATTTAGCCAAACTCATCCCATCTTATAAGTTTCCCAAACCCTAACACTATCGTAATTAGTTTATTTCGCATCCCTTTCTCTATAACTACTATTTTCGCTGCGTCAAAAGGTCATAAGTACAAAATTCACGAACTCACCTTTCATTTCAACACATAACTAAACCACATAAATTTCTATTTGTAGATTTTGATTTGTTTCTGTCAAAAAAAACTCAAAACAATTGAATCCACTTGAATATTTATATTCATATTATGTGAATTGTTAAGGATACTTTGACAAGTTTTCCACGCAGAACAAGATTCCATCACAAGTTTACAAGTTTAGTGCATGTTAATGACGTTAGATTATATCCTATTTTTGACCAGATATAGGAGGGTGAGGATACACTCCTAGCAAAGGGCAATACCCTCAGCCTTGTTTCAAATTTAATAAATTGAAACAAGAAAACTTTGATTTTCTTGTTCTTAAAAGTGTTAAGCTTAAATCAAAATAGTTAATAGTTGGTTTGAGGGTTATGCTATGATCTCTCGTTCAAATCAACTTATGTAATAAAGATTTTTTTGTACTCAACTTTCTAATGACTATTGATTTAACTGTTATAACCCGCAAATAGAATTCTGACAGCCATATTATAATGAAAATATTTATGATTATAAATTGAATTTTCCAGTAAAATTAAAAAAGGATATTTTATCCAATTTTATTTCACCAAAACGTGCTACTAATCTTGTCAAATTTTATTTCATCAACTAATGTAAACGAGTTGTACGAATCGATTTTAATTTAAAGTCTGTGCATTTCATAAATTACAAAATATACAAATACAGAATCTATAGAAATCTTAGCAATTAGTAACAAACGACTCTACCTCTTTCATTATATCTAAAAAGCTCAAATCCTTCATATTTCTTTCAGAGCCATTTAGATAACTGAATTCAAACAATGGGATACTTTCCAGACATTTTCTTCCAGCAATAATGATGATTGGAATACCTAAACACTTTGCATCTACCACACGATGACCAATGGTTAATTCGGTTCTATCATCAATAACGACATCAGCTTTGGTATATTTATTTAAATGGCGTGCTAAATCCTCAGCTAAATGAGTGACACCAAGATTATCCTCCTTACTTCCAGTCTAGAAAACAAGATGGTGTGAATTAAATTATCTTGATGAAACATTTTAGATTTTCTATTACCTTTGGTGGAATAATACAAATTTGATAAGGAGCAATTAGAGCAGGCCAGCCTATTACGCGATTGGTCGATAAAATTTCTACACAAGAAGCAAGGATACGAGTAACTCCTAATCCATAACTTCCCATTTCCAATAAACTAGATAGACATTGGTGATAATTATGAGATAGGTCATTCTTTAGCATTAAATTCAAGTGTTTTGTTAATTTTCTTACCAATAAGTATTCAGTCTTGACCGATAAAAACATTTGAATGGCTCAGTGTATCTTGTTGATAAATAAAATGCATGACCTACTTCCAGTGATTGTTTAGCTTGTAAATCACATTTACAATTAGCACAATGGTCACTTCGAGCAGAATTTCTTTCCATGTACTCTTCACTAAAACTATGGTTACATTGTGAGCAAATGTAAATTGTATCTTCACCGGCATCTGATATTAAATGGTATTCGTGGGAGTGTTTCCCTCCAATTGTACCTGGATCAGCTTTCGCTATTGAAAAGAGTTCATTATTAAAATAATGTATAAATTGGACAGTTAAAACTTACTTTTAATTGCATTTAATTTAAGTCGATCGAAGATATTTTGATAGCTTTGGCAAACAAGATCGTAAGATTTATGAGCGTCAGACTCTGTAGCATCAAAACTGTAAAGATCTGAAAAAACAATTCCAAAAGTAATTAGCATTTCATTTACGTTTCCCTTTTGAGTTGACGGGATTTTGAGAAATATTTTCAACAAGATGTGAGATGATAAAAATCAGTAGTTATAAATATTTACCTTTCATGACAAATTCGCGACCTCTAAGAAGTCCACCGCGAGGTCGAGCTTCGTCTCTGAATTTTGATGTGACTTGATACAAGTAAAGTGGAAGTTGCTTTTCAACCAGCTTTTCTCTAGAAAGCCAACTACAAAACATTTCTTCGTGAGTCTAATTTAATGGAATTCATAAAAGAGTATCAATTAATTAAGTATCTATGCATAGACATTTACATAGTTTCCATCAATTAACCAAGCGATTAAACTTACAGGGGCCATGAATAAAGCTTGCTTATGACGGTCATTCAAAGTAAAGATATCTTCCTTGTGTTCCGACCATTTACCTGCAAAGATATTCAAAATTTAACGGTTTGTAATGAAAAAATGATCTAAAAAATCTAATAATTACCCGAAACTTGCAATAAATCAAGATGACCTAAAGTTGGAAGAATTACCTTCTGGCAACCAATAGTTTCCATTTCTTGGTCAATGATAGCTGTTAGTTTGGCGAGAGATCGAGTTGCTAATGGCAATACATAATGAAGACCAGAGGTAATAGTACTAATTAAACTATTATTAATCATCAACTAAACCGAGGAAACAAAAATGAAAAATTTAGTCATCTGTTAAGATCAGTGAATCAAATTAATTGAGCAAAAACTCACCGTTAAACTTTTAGAAGCAGCAGCATCATGAGGTTTCTCGGTTAATAACAAAACTCGGGTCATCCGATGTGGTTCCGACGAAGTCAATGCTGTAGGCAAATGTAAAAATCGTTTCTGAGAGCAACTCCATTTGAAAAAGGATTTCAACTTCATAATTTCAGATCAAAAACCATAAACATGAATAAAGTGTAATGAAATACCGGTTAAACAAAAAAATAATTCAGCAAGTCAGCTGTTACAACTTGACACGCGCTTTATTTGATTGTAATATTTAAACAACTTCTGAGTGAATGCATAATTAATACAGTATTAATAAGTTATTGATCAATATTTAACCCTGATTACTTGCGTGTTGGACACATAATCAAAGGGTTATAATTTTTAGGTCAATGGATAACTTTTTGATAGCCAACTAACTCCATTTAATTTTTATAATGGTAAATGCCTCTTCGTGATCATTTAGGATGAATTGATAATTGTGGTAACAAGCCACCTCGATTATCATAACCAATTGCTTTTTCTTTGGATTTTTGTTGCTCGTAATATGGATCCAATGATAGAGCAATCATGGATTCATCATTCATCTTGTTACTGTAATGACCTGACGGTAGTCATTGATGGAAAATGAAAGATAGAAAATTATCATAGAAAAACGTCAAACCAGCAACACAAAGATAACGATATTTAGGTGGCAGCAGGTAGAAATTGAATGCTTGTAGAGGTAAAAAACCAAACCATTCCGAAAATATAATATAGAGGATTGTTTCTTTAAAAGACTTGTACCATTCCTGCGTCGTTTTACCTTCGGTTTTAGCAACGATGAAATAACAAACAGTGACAAATGGAGGTCCGATAATGGCTTCACACATCAACTTTTTTGATACAATGGCTATTGATCTACCAGGGAACTTTTTATCTAAGAATTCGTACCAGTAATGGCCAGCAAAACCAAAGTATAAGCCTCCAGCTGCCATACCAATCGACCTCCTAGTATCGTGTTTATAAGAATCACAGTCATCTTTTTTTAAAAAATCATCTTGTTTAGGATAAACATAATGGGTAGCAAGTTGTTGTATAAGATCAGCTCCAACTAAAGCACCAGTACCAATAGTCGTATTTGTGAACATCAGATAACGAGGTGAGAACGCTAAATTAAGAATTCTCTTTAAATGACTTCCAACAACCATCTCTGCTGACAGGTAGTGGTTTGATGGCGAATATAATTCTAATTTAACGGATTTTTCTATTGGAAATTAATTTATAATACACATGTACTTTGTTTAAGTAGAGACATCTGATGATTCGATGTGTACATCTATTAATACATTCTCTTACAAGGCACCAACACAACCATAATTATCTGAAACAAAAGAACAAATAAAATTTTTATAATCTAGTTGTAATCAGGTTAAAATACTTACAAATCATCACCAAATGAGATTCTGTCAGATAATTTAATTCTTGAAATTCAACCTAGGATTGGACTAGATATGCGTTAGTAATGAATGAAAACATACGACTTACAAAACAACGAACACAAACAATGGTTGAATAATAGTCAACAATCAAACTTTGAAATAAATTCAGCAATTTAATGGAAACTACGTATGAGCATTAATTGTCGCAGACCACGAGCAAAATTTCATTACGGCAAATTTTGCAGTAAACAGTAAACTTGCCGAAGACAGTCTCCGGCAGTCTTTTATTTTGAAAATATAAGGGGGGGATTGGTGTTTGCTAAGTCTTTAGTGCTATTTTCGACGCGTGCGCTCCGAGCAATGACAAGCAGCTGATTCAGATTTTCATATTTGTTTTGATTGAAATGTTTCAAATTACAAACTTGTTATCACTTTGATTTTGAGTTAAAAATGTCTATTTGTTTGAAACTTGTCTTTTATCAATCGTAAAAATGATATCGCATGAAACTTTACAATTTGTTCATCCTTTTACCTCTGTTAATTAATGAAACTGACAATTATGACAATTGTGAGTGTTATAAATTATCACCTAGATGCTGGAATTAGACTTGTCTGACAGTACGGGATCTTGAAGATGTAAACTCAAGAAAAACCATGTGAACTCATTGTAACAATGTTATAAATAAGCAATAAAATCTGGCAGTTGGCTTATTTGTTGGATTCTGAAACGATCTGAAGCAATAACCTGCAAATAATCCATCTCGATGATCGCCTTAAAAAAGTTGACAATTGCTGTTTTTGGAGTAAATTTTGTTTTGATGACCTACACCGCTTTTATGTTCATATTCAAAGTGCCTGAGGAATCGAATTTCAATCGAGAAGATGGCTCACGTTTGATTGACCATTATAATGATTCAAACAATATTGATTACAGCTATTGGGGTCCATTGGATAATGTCCATGTTAAATCATTGAGCAATAACGAGAAATCTAAACAGTTAAACAAAAAATCCAATGGACCATTAGATGTCATCGAAATTTGGTCTAAAGCGGCAATCGGAGTTTACCTTTGGGAACATATACTGAAAGGAAAACTCAGTAAAAAAAGTCAGTTTTATCAATATGGATTTAGGAAGATTGATCGATTTAAAGTTAAATTTCGGAGCGGACCATCTTTAACGCCTCAATCATTGGAAAATTTCCTTTCGACTGATAACAAACAAAGGGACTCAAAAAACTTGATTTTCGTTTTAAATGGTCGCTACAAAGAGAAAATTGAATTCGCGAAGCAATGGTTGGACAAAATTCAAGATTTGTCTTCTAGAAAAGATATTCAACCCTTTAATGCTGCTGCAATTTTACTTGGACACGAATTTTGTTTTAATCATTGGGCGAAAAAATATCTCAACTCAAATGGACCCTTAAAATTTCTGTTTGTTGTTTACGATTGGAAAGAAATTAATGAAGAGGATATCTATCAATGGCCTTTAGGTGTGGCAACTTATCGAAACTTCCCTAACCCTGATCCAAATAAACTTAACTTGAAACTAGAAAGGCCATATACTTGCAATTTTCTCGGGACAATATATCCAAATTCATCGCGAGTTGAGGTTATGGATGTCATTAAAACTTTTGATGAAGGAGTTTGCTTTACAAAAGGCCGGCCAGAATGGGAACCGAATGAAACCAGTGAAACTCTTGAGCTATATTTGCAAGCGTTGCGTTTATCTGATCTCACTCTGAGTCCGATTGGAATGAATCATGAATGCTATCGTATTTATGAAGCTTTATCTTACGGATCTCTACCGGTAGTGGAAGAAAATTTAAACCATGTTAAAGGCCATAAATCAAACTGTGATCCTACCTCAGCTTATCGTTTGCTCAAAAAATATAATGCTCCTGTGATATACATTGCCAACTGGACTCACGAACTGCCAATGCTGATTGAAAAAGAGATGAGTTTATCATTGGAACGAAAAATTGCAAGAAGACTTCGATTGATCGACTGGTACGCTTCATTTAAGACAAATCTCCGTAATCAGCTCTTTGATACAATCGAACGGAAATTTCAACTAAAATCTTAAGCACAATACTCATCAGCTAATAAACAAAAAGTCAAATTAATAAAAAAAAGTGGCACGTTTTTAACCCATCTTAAACTTCTGCTCTTTTTGCTGCTGTAATATCATTGATCTCGAGATATTCTAATTCAAAGTTGATAAATCCTCCCATTGACAAACATGGGAAAAACTGACAAAATTTAAAGTTATCAAAATGACTTATGGAAAAGATAATTTCTTTAATTAATCCCAAAAAATCTGGTGCAGCTGGTTACAAAGTCATCATCAAACGCAATTCAATTTCATTTGAGTTTTAGATATGAGCTCTCAAGATACTATTCAGCCTTATAAACCGTTTGACTTTGTAGTCAACTGCACTCTATCAAAAGATTTTTTACAAGAGTTCGAGAGAACAGCAATTATAAATATTTACCTTTCATGACAAATTCGCGACCTCTAAGAAGTCCACCGCGAGGTCGTGTTCGGTCTTTAAACTTGATACAAGTAAAGTGGAAGTTGCTTTTCAACCAGCCTTTTTCTAGAAAGCCAACTACAAAACATTTCTTCGTGAGTCTGATATAATGGAAAGGAATATCAATTAATTAAGTATCGATGCATCAACAGTTTCCATCGAATAAATCAAGCGATTAAACTTACAGGGCTATGAATAACCTAGTAAATAACTTGAGAAGCCCAGCATTTGATTATAATTCTTGAAATGCTTCTATTTTTATCGAAGAATGATTGAAATGTAAAAGTATTGGCAGTGATGTTAATTTATCATTCCATGTTCATAAGTAACTTTCCAAATATTAGCTAAACAGACTGATGAATGATACCGAAAAAATAAAACAAAAGGATGGCAAAGATTGAGAACAATCAAATGAAAAAAATGCTGAAAATCATGGTCGTTCACTTTAGCTTTGTCTCGGAAAGCCCCAGAAACCCATAGAATTAAGTTCATAAAAATCAATAAAATAATAATTTGTCTGCCAGGCTTATGTTGTACCAAATATGGTGTATTACAAACTTTGATTCGGCCATAAAAGATGAAAAAGGCTTGATAAATGGGCTGCAAAATAGAGAGAGCTTCTAACGATCCTTCAAGCCATGAAAATTTTTCAGAATAGATGAAATATATTCTGATATAGCCGCGTATAAAAAAGGCTAATAGAGGAAAGAAGAGTAACATTAAATCAGTCGATCCAATACAACTTTTATCTGATTGACCGAGAAAAGACAACTGCCAAGTTCCGATCAGCAAAGCAACTAGTGAGGAAACAAGGTAAATGAAATCTTCCCACTTCACAAAAAATATAGTCGATTCTGATACATTAGATTGTCCGATAATTGAAAAATAATACAAAAGAGAACTGATGCTTCCAATGAAGAAAATTATTCCAACAATTAAACCCTTCTTGCTACGATGAAATGCCATTGATTCAGTCATTGCTTCAAATTGATTGGGAGCTCCATGAGATTCTGTAATTAACCAAAAAGATGGAGCCCGTGTCCGCTTGTAAGATCCAATATTAAGCCATATTGTTAACCATTGAATAGCAAGAAGAAAATTAAATTCAACAGTAAATGGGTCAATATAAGGCACAAAAGCTCGAACATTGGATTTCAAAAATGATCTACAATGCGAGTCCATGTCGATTGGATCTTGAGGAAAAGCTTCAGAGACAATAGTAGCAAACCATTTGAGTAGAGCGACAGTAATGCAGATCATACAGCCAAGTCGAGAGAGATTTTTTAATCGATTAATAGCGATATTCATGTGAGTTTCAATGAAAATCAGTTGAACAGATGCAAACAGAAAGTCCGAGGTACTTGATATCAATCGTAGGCTATTGAAACAGGTTGGTAACTTGGACAAGAAGTATAATTCCTGAATCATTGTGGCTAATGTTAGAGACAGATCAATGCAGCAGAAAACTATGGAGCAAAAAGAGTTGATATGAAAGATTGTCTTCAAGTATTACATTGTTTTATGGGAAATGTCGATCAGCTCACCTGCCAGGCCAAGTTTAAGGTAAAAGCAATACAAATGTGGAGCTTTAAGGTATGTGTAATAAGTCCATTCAACGTGAGTGACACTTGATGCATCTTCAGTGGAAAGGTGAAGTCTGCATGAGACTATTTTTATGTCTATCCAAATTATTATTAACCAGATTAAGCCAATAAAAGACAAAGCAGCTCTGAAAAGAGACGGAATTTCAATTAAGAACAAAGGTTTAACGCTTAATAACTTACATGAAATAACTATGATAGATGTTGTGATTTTTAAGTTGTAAATTTACACCAAAAGTGAACAAAATAAGCAGCAGCAAAATGCTAATCAATTTACAGGGTTGAGTTTGTTTAGATAGTTTAGCCTCAGCCTGATTAATCTCATCTTGAGACATGGGTAATAATTTGAATACAAATGATCACAAAAATATAACATTAATGCTGTTAGATGCTTTGAGTTGAACTTAAATAATCCTTCCAGCAAAGGATCATTTTAGTTCTGAGAGATATGCACAAAAATGTAACAAGATCTAAGATTTTGACGAATTGGATTCAGCTAGAAATCATTTCAGATGTACAATTTGATGAGTAATAAACGATTGTTTTTAATTGTCTAGTCTTTTTACATATTTTTGCTTCTTTAATTTTACAGACATCTTGAAGGATTATATAATACATTTAAATTGATTGGGATAAATTATTGGCATCAGAAATGGCAGATTGAGTTATGAAAGATATAATTAAAGATTGTGAATAAATTTAGCTGTGAAAACTGAATCATATTCAACCAAATATTATCATTCACTGAACTATCTTTTTCGTGTCAATTTATTGGTCTTCATGCCGGCCAAATCAGGCTTATTGAGACTTGAAGCTCCACTGTTGAACCAGTTTGTCATCATTTCAGATAATTCGGGGACATCATATTTAGGAATTTGTCTATTTTGTATCTCCTGAAAATAAAATGTGAAAATATCTGATTACTCAGGGTCGACTTTGAAAATTTCAATACTTACACGCTGTGTTTCAACATCAGCTACATTCATCATTTTGGGTAAAACCATTATCAAAATCAAAGGTAGAACCATCATCAATACCATTGGATTGAATAGGAAGTCTGTGATTCTCCAAGTTTCTCTTGTTTGGAAATATTTGAATGGAGATTGAGGTCGATATCTTAATGGATAACTGATTTGCTGAACAGCTGAGCTTTGAATGTAATTTACTTTTCGAGCTCGTATTTTACCTTTTGAATTGATATCAACCCTTGTTGGCTTGTAGAAAAAATCTGGATTAGTGACTTCAACCAAATAAGATCCAGAAGGTACTTGTCCTATCTCAAAACTGCCATCCTTTCTGAAAAATAGAATTGACAAACACATTTACAATCATGAAGGAAATGTAATATTATAAATTACCTCATGAAAGCAAGGAATTGGCCATAGTTTACAATTATCCTGGTAGATGTGAACCAAGACGGGGTTATAGATACATTTGGAGGTGGAAAAATCTTTCCTTCAATAGTGTATAAACCAGTAGATTTTGTGTTTGTGGATTGTTCACTAACATGGATAGAGCCTTCTTGAGTACTGCAAATCTTTGCACTAATCAAAATTATTGAAGTAATAATTAAGTGCATTTCTGAACCAAAGGTTTCAACAAAATGAGATCAATGTCCAGGGATTTTCACAGAGTCACTTCAAATTATAATAAAATCAAAATGAGGTGATGCACAAATCAATTGGTACTACATTTGACACACAAATTAAATATTAAACTGTAAATTCATTTCAAATCGAATTGATAATTCGATAAACAATAATATTTTCAAATGCAAGACCAGTTAGCCATTTATTACAAGCTTGCGCCGTGTTCCAAGCCATTCGATGAAAATAATGGCCCAAGCTAACTGAATTCATAGAGCATCTAGATATCATACAA
Source organism: Tetranychus urticae (assembly GCF_039701765.1). Classification (NCBI taxonomy): domain Eukaryota; kingdom Metazoa; phylum Arthropoda; class Arachnida; order Trombidiformes; family Tetranychidae; genus Tetranychus; species Tetranychus urticae. The sequence continues at coordinate 3,413,327 of NC_142959.1, forward strand.
AACAAATTTAATAAAAAATAGCTGATTCTAACTATTTTAAATTCGATTTTTAAATCGGATACAATATTAAGATACAATGATTTATAAAAAAAATAGATTGACAGCAGCAGATTTTTATTTGAATTTTCTCATCATGTTTTGTTGCAGTGAAACTCTGTAGCTTCCTTTCTTTCCTTCTATGAAAAATCAAGATACAGCTCTAATGATCGGCATTTTACTGTAAAATTATTTGTTTTATAATCAAATTTTTGATCCTAGAATTAGCTTTAAATTATCTGAAAGATAACTGAGCGAGAAACTTTTTAACATTTTTTAGCTTCAGGAAGCTGTTAAAGTGTGTTTTTTTATTAGCGTTTCGATTTCCTATAAACTTTATGGCAAAAGATTGTTAAATTTTTCTATTATAATTTTGATTAATATCTCAATTTATTTTAATATTGCAAAAGATTTTAATTTGGATATTTTCTCATGAATTTATTTATTTACACTGTAGTTGAACTGCAATAAAATATGAAATAAAAGCCCACAGAAGCTTTTAGTTCAGTACCCGATAGATGTCACCGGTGTGAGGCTACTGAAAAGCTGATTAATCATTCTTGTTTTGTGTTATTAATTGAAATTGAATTTTGTCTTTATTCTCCTTCACTTTATTCTAATTGTTTTAATAATTATTTTTTTGGAGACTTTTGATTAGCTATTAACTTGGTAATCATGACCGGGGGAGCTGTTGCTGTTCATTCAAGAAAGATTCTACCTACTGACAAGTATCCCAGCGATGAGGTTCTCAAAAGCATTGGTAAGTATATTGTCATTTGTTTTAATTCTCATTATAATGACATTGATTATATTATTTTTGCTTTTTTCTTTTTTTATAATCTTCTTTGTCTTTTATCGTCGTCCTACCAAACCCGTTGAACATATGAACATAACCCGTACAAATGAATCGCCAGTTGACTCGATTGAACCTCCTAAAGATGAAGAATCTATTAGAGCTCGAGAGCAAGCCATCCTTGATCTTGGTCAGCATTTATGTAAATCTGGGAAAGCTCAAGGTAAATTGGATTACCTCACTTTGATTTATAAATATTGCTAACTTCAATATCCACCTTTTTCTTTCCTCTATAGAATTGGCCTCCTTGATTCAGAAAGTCAGGCCATTCCTTAATTGCATATCAAAGGCTAAGGCAGCTAAATTGGTTCGTCAATTAGTTGACCTGTTTTTGGACATGGAAGCTGGTACTGGACTCGAAGTTGATCTCTGCAAAGAAGTTATTACATGGGCTAAAGAGGATAAACGAACTTTCTTAAGGCAGTCTCTTGAAGGACGGTTAATTGCACTTTATTATGAAAACAAAAGATATGATGAAGCTCTTATTTTGGTTTCTTCATTGCTTAAAGAACTTAAAAAGTTGGATGACAAAAATCTCCTGGTTGAAGTTCAGCTTTTAGAAAGTAAAATCTATCATGCTTTAAGTAATCTGCAAAAGGCTCGGGCTGCTTTGACATCTGCTAGGACAACAGCTAACGCAATCTACTGTCCTCCTAAAATGCAAGCAGCTCTTGATTTGCAATCCGGTATCCTCCATGCTGCTGATGAAAGAGACTTCAAGACCGCCTTTTCATACTTCTATGAAGCTTTCGAGGGCTATGATTCCATAGATAATCCAAAAGCAGTGACTGCTTTGAAATACATGTTGCTATCCAAAATAATGCTCAAACAGTGAGTTTTTCAATTTTTCTTTACGTTATCAATAAGATTAATTTATTTTATATTTTCTATGTAGGCCTGAAGATGTTCAATCTCTTACAGTTGGAAAATTAGCCTTAAAGTACGCTGGTCCTAATATTGAAGCGATGAAAGCTATTGCTAAAGCAAGTGCAAACAGATCTCTTTCGGAATTTAAAGAAGCATTGAAGCAATATGGCTCTGAGCTACATGATGATCCGATTATACGAGCTCATTTTGATACTCTTTATGATAACATGTTGGAACAAAATTTATGCAGAATTATTGAACCTTATTCACGTGTTCAGGTTTGTCATTTTTATTCATATCGAATTTTCTATTGATAAATCTCCAAATTTTTCTTATTACGCTTATTACAACATTTAACTTTGTTTTTGTCTCGATTACACAGGTTGACCATATTGCTAAAATTATAAATCTGAGTAAGGATACAGTTGAAAAGAAGCTTTCCCAAATGGTTCTTGATAAAAGTTTTAATGGAATTCTCGATCAAGGAGAAGGAGTATTGATAATCTTCGAAGACGTTCAAACCGATAAGACATACGAAGCATGTTTAGAGACTATTCAAAATATGAGCAAAGTAGTGGATGCTTTATATCAAAAAGCCAAGAAACTGTCTTAATCTAATACAAAATAAGATTTATCAACCTAAGATTTTTCTTAACCCATTTTCCCTTTCCTCTCTAAGAATTTAATTTCCTATTCAACTAAAAAAGTTAACATTTTCGAAGCTTTCAAAACACATGAGTTTAAGGTTAGGTTACTTGAAAGATTGTTAATTGGAAACTAAAAAAGTAAAAAATATTTCAATCAAGATCTTCCTTTCATTTTACATAATCCTTTTTTAAACACCATCTTCGAACTTCAACTCTATTTTGGATTATGCATTTGGTTTTGAATCAACATACATCAAACATAGTACTTTAAAATGGCAAAATAAAGAGTATCAGAGATAATTTACAATCCAAAAATAAACTAAATTCAGCTATTTAATGAATTATTTGGTTATCTGGCTTGACTAATAAGCATTCAAATCAAAGAGTAAAGAAGATTACTTCTTTACTCTTTGATTCAAATTCTTGTAAGCTAACAAATAAAATAATTTGTTAAAGCAGCTTAAACTTTATTTTTTTCATCATCAAAAAAAGTCCATCCTAACAGTAAGCTGGTGCCATCTGGAATTAAAACACAAGATTTTCAGCCTTATATTTGGAATCAGATTCTTTTGTCGTCATTTTTATTTTATTCCTGATTTAAAACTTCTGAACCAGTCTCAGTCTACATCTTATTTCTTAACCATCTTTTAAGTAGCTTCAATTTTATTTGTTGACTTGTCAATAAAATCAACAACCCACCTTTTCTTGCCTACAATGTAATAATTTAAAACTAAATTTTATTACGTGATAACTTCGAAATAAATAAAAACAATCAAAATGCGTGAAATCGTACATGTTCAAGCCGGTCAATGTGGTAACCAAATTGGTGCTAAATTCTGGGAAGTTATCTCTGATGAACATGGAATCGACCCCTCTGGAAGCTATCATGGTGACTCTGAATGCCAATTAGAAAGAATTTCCGTTTACTACAGTGAAGCAGGAAATGCTAAATACGTACCTCGAGCTGTTTTGGTTGACTTGGAACCAGGGACAATGGACAGTGTTCGAAGTGGACCTTTTGGTCAACTCTTTAGACCAAATAACTTTGTTTTTGGCCAATCTGGTGCTGGTAACAATTGGGCTAAGGGTCATTATACTGAAGGTAAGATGATGATGCAGGCTACATTCTTTTGTTGCTCTCATGCAATCACCAACTAGTCAGAATGGGTTTGCTTTTTTTTCTAGCTAAGTTTTCATTTCGTTTCTTTTATTGATAGCAATTTTTAATTTCTTTTGATTCTAGTTCATAATTATTTTGAATGCTGTCATCTTTATTCGATTTCATATTTTTGTTGCTGATTATGTTCAGTGTTGATTTGATTTATTCCAGATTTACCTAGATTTTTCAGATTTTGATATAGTTTAGCCAACTGCGTTATTGTTTATCCTGTATTTAATATAGCTTGGAAACAGTTTATGATACTCATCTTTTTTTCCTCAGTCTAGACGTAATTTGTCGTTATTACGTTATTAAACCCCTTATTGCGCAGCCTGCCAAACTTGAGTTCCTTTCAATAGTCTTTTTTTCTGGTTGTGCGCTTGAACTTACCCACCTCATGAAGTCTACATCGTGTTCATTTTAGACAATGAGCTGGGTGCGGTTTATCATGATCTTAAATTATACTAATTTGAATACATAACCTGTCTCATCTTTAGGTGCTGAATTGGTTGATGCAGTACTTGATGTCGTTCGTAAAGAAGCTGAATCCTGTGATTGCCTACAAGGATTCCAGTTGACTCACTCTTTGGGTGGAGGAACTGGTTCTGGTATGGGTACTTTGTTGATCTCTAAAATTCGGGAAGAATATCCTGACCGTATCATGAACACTTTCTCAGTTGTTCCCTCACCAAAAGTGAGTGACACTGTTGTAGAGCCTTACAATGCAACGCTGTCATTCCATCAACTGGTTGAAAATACTGATGAGACTTTCTGTATTGACAACGAAGCACTTTATGATATTTGCTTCCGCACTCTTAAACTGACTACACCAACTTATGGAGACTTGAATCATCTTGTCTCAACCACCATGTCTGGTGTTACCACTTGCTTACGATTCCCTGGACAATTAAATGCTGATTTACGTAAATTAGCCGTAAACATGGTTCCATTTCCTAGACTTCACTTCTTTATGCCTGGCTTTGCTCCTCTCACAAGCCGAGGATCACAATCATACCGAGCTACATCTGTTGCTGAGCTAACCCAACAAATGTTTGATGCTAAAAATATGATGGCTGCTTGTGACCCAAGACATGGTCGTTACCTAACTGTTGCTGCTGTTTTCCGTGGCCGAATTTCAATGAAAGAAGTGGATGAACAAATGTTCAACGTTCAAAACAAGAATTCCTCTTATTTCGTTGAATGGATTCCAAACAATGTCAAGACCGCAGTCTGTGACATTCCTCCAAGAGGTCTTAAAATGTCTGCAACATTTGTCGGCAACTCAACCGCTATTCAAGAGCTTTTCAAGAGAATCTCTGAACAGTTCACTGCTATGTTCAGAAGAAAGGCTTTCTTGCATTGGTACACTGGTGAGGGTATGGATGAATTGGAATTCACCGAGGCTGAGTCAAATATGAACGATTTGATCTCTGAATATCAGCAATACCAAGAAGCTACAGCTGAAGATGAAGGAGAATTTGAAGAAGAAGAAGAAGTTGAATGATCAAATCCATCGGCTCTAATATTATCAAAAAATATTGCGATTTCGCTTATTCTATTAACACCAAATAGTTTGACTGATTGCTAAAAAGAGTAGGAAGAAGAAAAATATTTATCAATACTCATTCATTTTCAGAATCCAACTATTACACTTTTCAGTTTTCAGGGCAATTAGCAATAAATTCATGGATCAATAACGTTGTCAAACAACGTTCCAGGATGAATATAAATTAAGGCACCGAGACTGTATTTTTTAAAATATTTGTTTTATTTACGGAATTATAAATTAAAATTTTAGATATCTTTCTTGTTTACAATTTGATTCTGAATTTATTTGAATAATTTATCGCAACTAATTTGATCGTCTTGGTTAAAAGGACGGATTCATAATTTTATATTCTTCCTCTAACTCAATTATTCCTTGATATGTTGAAGGATATGATTTAAATTTAATTTCCTTTGTTTTTATTTCGTTTGTGAAATAATCTAAACCAATGGATTTTTTTCTTCTGCTTTCATTGAGTTCGGTACCTCAGCTCGATCAATTATTAGACAAATCATGAAGGATATCGACAATTTCGTCTATTGTGGTGTGTTTTGGTCACTTTCGTCTTCACTCAACACAGTTTAAAGTCTTATTTTGAAAATTCATTCACCTCAAGACACTGAAATTACTCATTTTGAAAGTTTCGTGAAGCTTCTGTTTGCCTGTTACAAGTAACTTTAAATTTTGTTAACAAAATTTGCTGATAAACAGCCAAACTCTTAAAATATCAAAACTTGTCATCAGAATCTATCTTGTTTCCCAATTTAACCTGAAAACTTAGCTTTTAACCGTTTTGTTCACTTTTCTCAATTCCTTCAATTTTGCACATTTTCAGCTACACTTTGTCCAAAACAGGTGAACCATCTAAAAGGTATTATTACAATTCAATATCTAGTTTGATTAAAGTTCAAGTACTCGCTTTTTTAACCATGAAAAATGAATAGCACAATAGATTTAGTCGAATCAGTGATTATCAAACAAGATCAGCATCTGGTTTAGCAATTGTAACCTAAAATGGTTTCATGTGAAGTTTAATTTATCATTTACAAATAGTGATAACAAAGTTAATTTTCAGTTTATCAAAGCTCAAGCTCAGATACTAATAATATTAAATTAATTAGATCAGATCACTTCAATTATCAAAACTGATTATCTTTTACCAGTATAAATTCAATTTTAATGCTAAAAGTTCATCTTCAAACATTTGTATCGTTTAGCTCAAGCCTGTCGTTAATGAAAGGATTGAAGGCAATTATATTGTTAAGTTGTTTCTTTCTTGTTCAGGATTTCCGTTATGCTTCAACAATTAATTTAATTCATGCATACATTTCAGTTTTATTTAAAAAATGAACAATACACAATTTTATCTTAAGTTAGATATTTATCTGTTGACTGATTCAGTTACCACCTTCATGGCATTAACATTTAGGTATTTTCAACAATTTAACGATTCTTATCCTATTTTTATTCAATTTGGTTATTTAATAATAAAGTTGATTTGATCTTACAATCAATGTAAAACACATTGATGTTATCTTGACTATCGACTTCGTGTCATAACTCATGAAGAAAATGACACAGAATATTCATAGCAAATCATCTGACTCAAAAAATCGACGTTTTTCTCAATTTCTAGGTCATAAAAACAAAGCTTTGAATAGTTGAGTAAATGGAATCGAAAAAATTTTCAAATTCGAGTGAAGGACGAAAAAGTTATTAGCGATTTAGAGCCGGCTATTCGACTTCAACGCCTGTAAAAGTTGAAGTGCTTGATAGTTTATTTGTTGATGTAAAATGCATTGATGAGGTTGGACGCATTCAATCAATCAATTCAACTTCATGTCATCAGCTAGCGACTCAACAAACTTTCAAATCTAAACAAATCATCTGATTTAAGCAATTGATCAAATTATCTTAAGCCATTTCTAGATAATTAATTGAGTTTCCTAAGGAATATAAACTTCAATCGGATCAAGTAATTCAAGAAAAATAACGGAGTCAACTGTTTTTGTTAGTTAGGCAAAGTTGTCTTTAAATCTTTGGCAGATTTGCTGCTTCTAAGGATAACTTTTCGTGCGAAATATTAGTAGCTTGTCAAATAATTAGATGATGATGAGGATGATGAACGCTGATTCACAGCTGCAATTATTACCTGATATATGAAAGAGAGGGAGTCAAGAAGAGAAAATTACACCATTTAATCGTTGAATCATCTCTTTCTTTTCCGCCCTTTTCTCTTTCTATCCTATCATCTCACTATTACTCTTTCTGTGTATGCGTTTCACTTACCATTTACTCCTATTTCACCTCCGTTAATCCAAATTGAGTTGTGTTTTTTATTTTGTGACAAACAAAATTTAGGCCGATTAGTGTCTAAAAATACCAACTCTTACCAACGAAAAAAACTGGGCCTTAACCATCACCTAGCAACATCATCATCATCACCTTGCTTTTTGTTTCTCATCTTCTCAGCAGCATCAGCTTCTTCAAGTCTTGTTATTAACCATTTGTCAGTCTGTTTGCTTTTGTTGTCTATTGGTGATTTTTAAAGTTTAAATTTACAGTTTGCTTTCTCGTTCTCTCTCTTTTTCTTATATTAACTGGTTAATTCAATTGTGATTCTTAATTATTTTTAAAGCTCAACTATAAATCTGTCTTTGGAATCATCATGATTCATAATCGTAAGTTGAAGTTAGTTGTTGATCACTTGTTATGTAATGCTTTCTCACAATTTTGTTTTGCATTTATTGTGCCTACAATATTTTTTTCTCATGCATAACCGGCTTTCATAATTCACAAACCTAACCCAATTTAACTCTATATATCAGTCACTTATTTTAATATAGTATCTGTTATTTCATCTATCTCCATTGAATTTTTTTGATTTCTTATCACAGAAAGTATATTTGCCAGTCTTCCACGAACATCTAGAGGATTGCCACTAGTTTTAGGAGGTGATCCAAAGGGTAAACATTTCCTTTACCCAAATGGTAATTTCATCATTATCCGTGATATTGAACATCCAGAGATAGCTGAAATTTACACTGAGCATTCAGCTCAAACAACAGTAGCTAAGTATTCTCCATCCGGTTTTTACATTGCATCCGCTGATCAAAGTGGTAAAGTACGAATATGGGATACAACTCAAAAGGAGCATATTCTGAAGGCTGAATACCAACCATTTGCTGGAATAGTCAAGGATTTAGCTTGGTCTCCTGATAGTCAGAGGATTGTTGCTGTTGGAGAGGGTCGTGAAAAATTTGGTCATGTTTTCATGATGGAAACTGGAACTTCAGTGGGTGAAATATCAGGTCATTCAAAAGTTATCAACAGCTGTGATTTTAAACCATCTCGTCCTTTCCGAATCGTAACTGGAGGTGAAGATAATTTAATTGGAATTTTTGAAGGACCTCCATTCAAATTTAAGCAGCAATTGGAAAATCATACAAAATATGTCCAATCAGTTCGATATTCACCTGATGGTGAAACGTTTGCCTCTGGTGGATTCGATGGACGAATCTATCTCTTCAAGAGCAAAGACTATACATTAATCGGTGAATTGGGATCACCAGCTCATTCAGGGGGTTGCTATGGCGTCGCTTGGTCTCCTGATGGATCTAAATTACTCTCAGTTTCTGGTGATCGCACGGCCAAAATGTGGGATATCGGAAATATGACTTGTATACATACTTATAATATGGGTGATGATTTACTTGATCAACAAGTTAGTTGTCTCTGGCAAGGCAAAAACATTTTAACCGTTTCACTGTCTGGTTTTATAAATTACTTGGATGAGTCTGATCCTTCTAAACCAATAAGAGTTATCAAGGGTCACAATAAATCAATTACAAGTCTCGCTGTTAATTATAAATCAGAACCACCAAGCATCTATACAGGAAGTCACGATGGATTCATAAATCATTGGAACTCTGTTAACGGTGAAAATGATCGGGTTAAGGGTAAAGGTCATGCTAATCAAATACAAGATATGAAATATCGTGAATCAACTGGTGAAATTATTACAATCGGTCTTGATGACACTGTTCGAGCCATCGACGTTAATGATCAAAGTTTCAAAGAAGATGTGCACATCAAACTGCCTTGTCAGCCAAAATCAATATCATTTTTAGCCAAAAACCAGGATAAAGCTGTGATTGCTGCTTATTCAAGCATTACAGTAGTTAACTTGAAACAAAACAAGGTTGAACAAAATTTCCCTGTTTCATTCGAACCTACCTCAGTTTCAGTCCATCCTAGTGAAAATCATCTAGCTGTTGGTGGTCAGAAAGACCATAAAGTCCATGTTTACACTTATACAGAAGGATGTGATTCAATCACACCTAAAATTGAATTAGATCACCGTGATTGTATCGCCGATGTAGTTTACTCGCCTGATGGACAATATCTGGCTGTTGCTGATGCTAATAGAAAAGTTGTACTTTACAAGACTCCAAACTACGAACTTGCTCACAATGTTGAATGGGGTTTCCATACAGCAAGAGTTAATTGTTTGGCCTGGTCACCTGATTCTATCCATTTAGCTTCTGGATCACTTGACACTGGTTTGATTGTTTGGGATGTTTCCAAGCCTCATAATCACATCGCTCTCAAAAGTATGTTTTCAAATTATCTAATTGATCTATCATGTTTATCTGATTTATAACTCTTTTTTGTTTTTTTAATAATTCCAGAGGCTCATCCACAAAGTCAAATCACCCGGATAATATGGTTAGACGCAAACAGAATTATTACCACTGGTCAAGACTCAAATGTTAAAATATGGACAGTTGAATTCAAATAAATGTCCCTAAACCTCTCTTTTTCCAGTCACCTATTCAATTTTGTTTTTCGCCTTTCTTTGCCCACTTCATTCTCCTACCCTCAAAATATGTTTTGATTGACAAAAACAATATATTCTCCTCCTTGAACCATTGTAATACAAAAATTAGGTTCAATCAAATATAATTTTAATTTTTAAATAAACAAAGTCTCAATATTATTCCATCTAATTCGTTCAAATGAGCTACAATTTTGGTGCTTAAAAACGGACTGTATCATGTTTCATGACATGTTCCCAACTGTCAAACGATAATCAGAGGGTGGAAAATATATGAAAAGGATGAGCTTCGATTAGGGAAAATAGTCCAATACAATTGTTGATTGTTTTTGTATTAAATAGATGTGAACTTGAAAATATTACGGGCTAATTACAATTGACAAAATTTCTCAGTTGACTAATCAACCATACTCATTCAGTTGAGCATTTACTATTGTTAAGGTAACCTTAACTTTACTTAAACCTTAGTTTCTAATGAAAACAATATCATAACATCCTTAATCTTCATGAAGTTGCCATGAAAAAATATATATCAAATGAAATTATTGACATGAATTGGCAACTGCTGAGCGTAATTTTTGAAATAATAAAGTTTATTAATAGTAGGCTTTATTAAAACTACGAAAGATGTTATTCAATGATTTTTTTACGATTGTTGTTAGAAAAATTTAAAGAAAACAAACGTTACAGGAAAATGTTTTATTGGTAAATTAGATTATATTTTTTACAGAAGTCGAGGTAAAATTGAAATGCACATGATTGTTAATTTTAGTATTAAGCTAAAATAAATTGATCAATAGTTTAGTGATATAATAAATTTGTTTGAGATTTCCTTGGCAATTATGATGGAGATAGAAGTACAGACAAATATGTATAAAAATAATTGTTGCAAAGTATTGATATGATCTTATTGAATTCATTTACAATTAGTCTTGTTCTCGATTACCATCAGAATGGTTAACTGTGAGTTTATTGTGAATATCCTGTGCCAACAATTTGTATTCCACAAATCATTGAGATATGGTAATCCATGCAAGCCTGATATAATTGGATCTGGGCAATTCCAGAAGGAAATTGTTCTTCAGCCTCCTTTCGACACTCTGAATGTTGGTTAACGATTTGTGGCTGTAAATAATAGGATAGGGGAAAGAGAAAATAGATTAACATAAATTACAGAATACAAATTTACGCATCAGCTGCGATTGTTGAATTACCAAAACACAAAAATGAACAATCAAAAAAGTGAAAAAAAATTCTAAGCCTAAAGAAAAGGCTAAAATGTTAATATATTTCTTCCGCTATTAGCTTTATTAACTTACCTCAATTTCCGGTTGAAGTTTCTTATTTTTGATTTCACTTTCAGCTTTATCATAACGATAGCTTCCATCCTCAGCGAACCAATTTTCAGCGTTAAGAGCACATTTAGCTACTTCAGTTCGGTGTTTTTCAACACTTTCTTGGGTAATATTTTCTGGAAGAGTTATCGATTTAAGACAAGTCCTTATAATATCAGCCTTTTGTTTCTTCTCAGCTTCTTTAGGCTCTAGCTGTGGGCATTTTCCCCAGTTGATGGTGGGTGGACGATGTGGACCTGCGACTGGAGTAGGAGCGTCTTCATCACTTTCCGATGAACCCTCTTGATCACTTGATTTATCGTTAACACTAGTAGAAGCTTCTTTAGTATCTTGAGTATCAGGATTACTGTCAGATGAACCAATAGGTTGGGAATACACAGTGGAAACAATAAAACCAAATATCAAACACAAAATCGTTATTGACTGTAAATTTTTCATATTGAACTTGATGGTTATTTTGAAAGTCTCCAAGTCAAATTAGATCTGTAATGATAAGCACAGAGTCACAAGTAAATATATACAAAAATAAAACGATTTAAAAACAACAATTTAAATGACTCTAAAATTGTTTGAGGTAAACTTTTCTAAATGCAAACAAGTTATCAATGAAGTCTAAAATGAAATGAGCATAGAGGCAAAAATACTTTGGGAATATATTAAAAAGGGAAAGTAAGAGTGGTTAAAGGAGTTGAACAGGAGAGCCAGTGTAGTTGATTATAATGAATTAAGTTAATAGAAATACTCCCTGAACAGAAAGAAAAGGAAATGAAATTGATTTACTTTTAAATTGTTGAAAGCAAAAGAGACTTTTTTGTTTGGAAAAGAGTTGAATAGGTTTAATGGTCTAGACCAACAAAACCGGTAACCATGTCAAGGAAAGTATCGAGCTATAGCATAAACTTTTGCTCTGAGCAACATTGATTTAATTGATTCTGGCCAATCAGTAAATCAACAAGTAAACATGTTGAAAACTGAAAGAATCAACAATTAAATTGGACTCTATTTTATCAATGTTGAATACAGAGTATCTTTTGAATGTCGCATTGTTGCTTTTGTGTCACATTGTGTAAATTTGCAGCATCGCTTTGGGTTTACCTGATAATGGATTGTTTATGTTTCATTGGCAAAAGTAACATTTAAAAAAAACTGAAACTCCCTTGACATGATTAACGGTTGGTTAATCTAATAGGTTAGTTAAGAAGGAATAATGAAGGTATTTTTCTTCACCAAGTTGACCGTTAAACAATGAATCAAATTTTCCGATAATTGACTTTGCACCGAGAATAATGTAACATTGCTGTTTAGAGTGAGATAATATATTTCCTCATGTGAAACTTGTGAAATCGATTTCATTAGTTGATTCAAATCACGCTGATTGTCAAATGTCAAACGCTTTTTGTTTTCGTTACAATTGATTTGAAGTCTTTTGATTCCAAATGTGCGGCCCTATCATCATTTGGTTTTCTCAATCAAGGAAAGATATTGTTAGTTCGATAGCTGTTTGGATATGTGTTGCCGCATTTTGATTGAACTTTCATTTCACTCAGAAATTCCATGATTGAATTGCAAATCATTAATTGTTTGCGCGATAATGAGTCATTCAACACGAGGACAGAAGGTTAAATGATGTTGTTATACTTTTGATCATGAAAACAGTTCACGACTGAATAAATTGTCTTAGCATTAAACAATTAGACTTTGATTTGAATTTTCATCAAAATTGTATGAAAATTGTATAATCACAAGTTATTTACATTGTCAATTGGTCAATCATATTAAAATTAACTGAATTTATATCCCTCATCAATAGGCGAAATATTTATTAACAATCATCAAATATCATTTGATTAATTTTGTTAGCTCCTTGTAGGCTTTTCATAATAAACAGATATGACAGTAGTGGGCACTTTTCAAGTGAAACACAGAGTCAATTGATTTCAAAGGAAATTTGCCAATATCTCAAAGATGTTAATTAACTTGATCTTGGTCAGTTAAAAGGGTGCGAAAGAAACAGGAAAAAGGGCGAAGAAATAGAGACAGAGAAAGAATATAGAAATAAATCAAAGTTTGTAGATAACTGATATAGATGCACTTGGACTTTCTTCATCTTTTATAAACTAACTAGTGAACAAATCACTAGATTAATAGGATATAAACATCACATTAAGACGCATCAACTTTTAAATCAGCAAGCTCTTCATCCAAGTCATCGAGATCTTCATCGTCATCAAATAAATTTTCATCAATAGGAATGTCGTCAATCTTGACTTCAGAAACTGACGAGGTAGTTGCTGTTGCTTCAGCAGATGGGGCAGCATCGCCTGTATCATCGTCGTCCCGAGTATCGAATTGTCGTTTTCCTAATATTTGTGTACCACTACCATCAACATCCCTAAGATCATTTTGCAAAGCATTGAAATCAATCTCTTTAATTTGTTGATTGCTACTTTCATTATCATCCTCATCTTCTCTCCTGAGATTATCAAAGGTAGCTTCATCATCATCCAACGCTCCATCATTGACAAGATCAGGGTTAAAAGTGAACATCTCCCGACCACTGAGACCAATATTACGACCAGCTTTATATTCTGCTTTTTTCCTTTCCGTTTCTTTTCGGCTTTTCTCTCTTTTATCGTTGATTTTTCTCTTTTTCCATTCCATAAAGGTTTGTAAGGTAATCTTTGGAAGATTATAGTCTAGTTTGGCTCTTTCTTTTTCCACTAAATCTTCAATTGAAATCTCATCTTTTTTGTCAGCTTTTTTAAGGTCTCTTTTCAACACAAATCCAGGCGGAAGAGCATGTCGATAATGACATTTATCAGCTCCATTAGGACATTCCCAGAACCATCCATATTTACTAGCTTCAAGTGCTTCTAAGAAAAATTTACAAATGATTTCGGTCTTGGGCTTAGTTCTTTCCTTTTCTCCGTGTTTCTTTTCCACCACGTCTTTCAACTTATCTTCGTCCCAGTCTTCCATTTTGTCTTCTTCCCGAGTATCTTCGTAAATGTTACGTTTTTCTCCCTTCTTTTCGACTGCCAGATTATGACTGAATTTACATTTATCACCTTTACTACACTGGCCTTGCTTGAAAAAGACACAAATTACTGACTTAGGGTCAACTCCTTTTTCCACTTTTTGAGTAACGACAGGCTTAAAAATTTTATTGAATTCTTCCAATTCTTTTTTCTTCTCTTCCTTTTTAGACGTTTTAGGTTGGTCTTTGCCTTGATTTGCATTGTAACATTTGGCAACCTGCTGAATATACTTTTGAGTTTTAGCACCTTTCTTATTTTTCAGGCCAAATGTTTTATCTTCAACAATTTTTTCCTTCTTCTTTTGTTCAGTTTTCTTGCTTGCCGCTGGTGGTTGCTTTTTGGGAGGCATTGTCACTTATTAAATTGAACAATGAGCACTTAAAAATAAATGATTAACAACTAAATATAAGAGGATTTAATTAATTAAACAACATCAGAACATGAAAAAACAATAGGATTCACCTAATAAACCAAAGCCACGGCAAAAAAAACACATGCTTAATTCTGCCCTCTATTGTAAAAACAAAAGACTAGTAATGATAAATCGAAACAATCGATGTTGACAATATTTATTGAATATTTTAAATCAATTAAATTAAATGTTGTTACAAGAAGCTAAAAATTATCTTAAGATAAAATTGCCAATGTTAAATCGGTTAGTGTGCTTATTATAATAGCTCAAATCTGAAAATTAATGTTACATAATTTTTAATCTAACAATCGTAAGACTTTACAATAATATTTCAAATACAAAACATTTTGTAAAACAAGTTCAAGTTTAGTCGATTTAAGACCGAATACGATTTTCCATGACTTAAGTTAATTGCTTTTTGGGTATTTTGACAAATAAATTCAATCCTAAACTCTTTTGAAAGATTTAAGTCTCTAAACAAGTCGAAAGAAACAATTAACTGATTAGGTTAGCCAAAAAGCCCCGAAGCTAATCCTTATCAATTGCATTCATATTCAAGTTTGATCTACAATTTTTAGTACGGATAATTGTAAATTGTTTGAATCTTGTTGTCGTAAATAGATTAACTTTAATTCGTTTAATTTTAAGATCTTTATTTCTGAGTTTTCACCAAAGACTTGAATTAAGTTAAACTGTTTAGGTTTCTGACGAATTTTCAACTCACGCGCAGCCTATGATGGATTATAAGCTGTTTATAAATTTGTTTTCAATTCTTCTGGCTATTTAAATGAAAATTTTTACAATAGGAAGCTATTCATTAAATTGTATGTTATTGATAGATATACTTGGTAAATTTATTTGAAAAAGTGTACATCATGGCTACAGATGATGATTTCTTGTTTCCTTACTGTGACGATGTCAGCAAGTATGAAAGATTGGCCAAGATTGGTCAAGGTACATTCGGTGAAGTGTTTAAAGCAAGACATCGACAAACCAAAAAATTGGTGGCGTTGAAAAAGATTCTGATGGACAATGAGAAGGAAGGATTCCCAATCACTGCTCTGAGAGAAATCAAAATCTTACAACTTCTCAAGCATGAGAATGTTATCAACTTGATAGAAATATGCAAGTAAGTATTTTTCATTAACTATCAAAACCTCCAGTATTTTATCCTCTACTCATAGTCTAACACTGACAAATTTTGTCATCTTAACTCGCAATGTTTTTGGAATTTATAATTATTTTATAGTAAATCCAGTACCTATTTACTTTCTATTTACATTTATGTCAATGAAAGTAATTCCTGATTAGGGGTCGATGAGAAAATTTTGTTTGTTGAAGCCTGATGGAAAACAAAAAAGTGAAAGAAATTATATGTTTCTCATTACAATCGTATTAGAATGAACACTAACCATTCATTTTCTCATGGCACACAATTTCAATGCTTATTATTTATCTAATCAATCAATATCTCATTTATTTTGCAGGACTAAAACCAAAACTGAAGGATCTAAAGGTGCCCCAGCTACATTTTACCTTGTTTTCGATTTTTGCGAACATGATTTAGCCGGACTACTCAGCAATATCAACGTCAAATTCAGTTTAGCTGAAATCAAAAAAGCGCTAAAACAGCTTTTTGAAGGACTGTTTTATATTCATAGCAACAAAATATTACATCGAGATATGAAAGCGTCAAACATTCTAATTACCAAGGATGGGAAATTGAAATTAGCTGATTTTGGACTTGCCCGTGCTTTCAGCTCAAGCAGTAAAAGCAACAAATATACAAATCGTGTTGTTACTCTTTGGTATCGTCCTCCAGAGTTGCTACTAGGTGAACGTAACTATGGTCCATCAGTCGATCTTTGGGGTGCTGGCTGTATCATGGCAGAAATGTGGACACGTAGTCCAATTTTACAAGGTTCAACTGATCAAACTCAATTGAGCCTTATAAGTCAATTATGTGGATCAATTTGTCCAGAAGTCTGGCCTGGTGTCGAAAAACTAGAACTGTTTAACAAATTGGAGCTGCTCAAAGGACAGAAAAGAAGAGTTAAAGAACGATTGTCGGGCTATGTGAGAGATTCATATGCATTGGATCTGCTTGATCGATTGTTATGTTTGGATCCAAATAAGCGGATTGATACAGATTCCGCTTTGAACCACGACTTTTTCTGGTCCGAACCTATGCCTGGTGATTTGGGTAAAATGTTATCACAACATTCCACATCGATGTTTGAATATCTCGCACCACCAAGACGCCCAAGACAACCGAATCACCCAGCACCTGGTAACCATCCCAAACCTCATACTAATCAAGACGGGCAATATCACGATAGAGTATTTTAAATAAATTTTATAAGAAGATTTGTTTTCCATTCTGATCTAAAATCACTAGATCTAGCTGTAAATAAATTTCAAGTAATTTTGTATTTTCTCATATATGAACTAGATCTAACATTCGACATTGCAAGTTTTCAGTCGATTCAAATTATATCCATGAAGATTTTTCATATTTCAATAAATAAAATTAATTTCAGACTACATTTGTACATATATTTATTTATTAAACAGAAACTTATTTCTCAAAAAGTCCATTTTCTGATTGACGACCAAAATTTACATCAGCAAAATGAGTTTCATGAAAAAATCTTCAATAATTGTACAAATAGCGATCCAAGTTCAACTTTTTCTCGAGAACTTTCGAGTTAAAACATTTTAATAGCACTAGTGGACTCAGTTTTATGCCCACAGAGTCACTACTCTTAGCTTGAAAGTCAAAGTTTTTATCCCTAGTCCTTAAATGAAAATCGGTGATTAATTGATGATAAATATTTGCTTTCATTTCTTGCAATCAATATCAGAAATTTATAAATTTTAATTATCCCGCACTACGTTGTCTGGACAACGTATAATGTCTCTGGGCATGAGATTTAACTTGAGACAGTTAATGTAAGTTTCAAGTTACTCTTTCTGTATTTATGCTTATTATTAATAGTTTTCCTGAATCTAAGTTTATTCATAAATTAATCCTAGTTATCTTGATGAAGTTCACTTTCAATCTGTTCTCACATTAACTGTGAAATGAACTCAATCAATTTCAGCTGGTGTAATTTTGGTTTATTGCCGTTTCATTAAATATTGAAATATTTTTTTGTGGCTAAAATATACTTGATCTGATTGACTCAGATCACTTGATAATTGTATGAGATAATTTAAAATTACTCAGAAAATTCATATTTATAAAAGCTTTTTGTCCGCAAGCTGAAATAGTATTGATATAATGGATTTATCCTAAAGTGATGCATCTATTGTTTGTGTTTCCTTGTTCTTTGATGCAAAACTCAGATAATTAAATTTTATACACAATTCAATAAAATCATTGTCACTCTTGTGAAAAAATCACTCCTCTTCAACATCATCCAGTGAAATTAGTAATCAATCATTTTGTGTTTGTGATTTTCTGTGACCAAACTATCATTTATTGGTAGATATCTGTCCTTAATGTTGACTATTAAGTTGAGAAATAAAACCTTAACTAACTATTGGAAGTGATTAGTAACCCCTTATCAACATTGTGATCAACAGTTTACAGGCTCATTATTCCCCTGCCATCATAGAAACATAAAGTCATGTATAGTAACTACGGAGCAACAAGTGAATCAATTGAATCAGCTCGACTTGCCGATGCTGAATTAGGATCTTACTCTGCCTTTACTGATAAAGCAGTTCGCCTTGGATTCATTCGTAAAGTACTCGGCATCGTAACAATCCAATTAATTATCACAATTTTGATCGGAACCGTATTCTTTCTATCAGATGATGTTCGTGAATTTACATATTATAATTCATGGATGATCTGGCTAGCCTTAATCGTCTCTTTTGCGTCACTTATCAGCTTAACCTGTTGCAACATTTCTCGTTCTTTTCCTGGAAATTTAATCTGTTTAACATTATTCACCTTAGCTCAAGCAATTACAATTGGCTTTTACAGTTCATTTGCACATGGTGATATACTCTTTGCTGCAGTTTTGCTTACAACCGTCCTGGTTGTGGCTCTGATAGCTTTTGCTTGCCAAACCCGGATAGATTTCACTGTTGCTACCGGCATCGTTTACTTGTGTACAATAGCCCTTCTACTCTTTGGCCTGGCATGTATCATTTTCCCGAACAAAATAACGCTTCTAATTTATGCCTCATTGGGAGCACTTCTCTTCTCATTCTGGCTTGTTATTGATATTCAAATGATTCTTGGGCGTAACAGCGTTTATCAATTCTCACCAGAAGATTACATTCTCGCCTCCATCATAATTTACCAGGATATAATCAATATTTTCATCAATATTCTCGACATCCTTACACATTCACTCTGAAATTAAGGTTTACACTTCAACCTTAACGTGATAAAAATCAAAATTGTGTTTTCTCCTCCAATTCTGTCTACACCAATTGATTGCCAAGAAGAAAAAAGTTTGCTGTAATCCAACAATCTCCTCATATCAATTCTGTGAATAATCTAAATATAACTTAAAAATTTATTAATATATGAAAGAGGTTTACCTAAATATCTTCTCAATTGCTGAACATTGCTTGGAAAAGATGGAATTTTCAAGTCCTGGCAATCAAATGAATTCAATTCACAATCATCAAAATGGTTGAAAGTCACTTTGACGTTCATGAGCTTATCTTATATTTCATGTAATATACTACAACGGTTTTGGAGTTTCAAAGCAGTTTCGAGCTATCAAAGATCGTAATTAAAATTTGATAAACACGGAGAAGCAGAATAATGCTATTTATATGCCAATTTTTCAGTTAAATTTTCTATTTTCTGTTATAAAATGATTTTTTTGTAAATTTTGAGTCTGATTATCTGATAATCTAAAATATAAAGTATCTAAAATTGAATTCATTAATAGTTTTTGATTTTAATCAATTCTTTCTTTATAAAAACGTCACTCTTCACCATTCAGTGCATTAGTCCTTACTATTGTTGAAAAGATTCTAATCGATGATATAACACCTTTAAAAAATCGAAAAAAATCAAATCGAAATTCAGTAATAACTATACATCATTTAATTTAGCAGAATAGATTCAATTAAAACTCAGCAACATCATTAGCTATCATTTACAGTTGACAATTTTTGTTTCATCAGAAATGGAAAGCTAATTACTTCATAAATGAAACATTTAGACATTATTTTTTATCCTAAAGCAAAATTATATCGATAAAAATTGTTCAATCAACGAAGAAACTACAAAAAATGTTCAATTACATAACAGCATTCAACTTATGTTGATTTTACTTCATTCATAAAGTTAAATGGTTACTAAAACATTTCAGATGTAGTAAAATAGCAGTAAATGGCTAAACTTTCAGGCTGAAAGTTCATTTGCCAAATTTAAAAGGACCAAATAAGCTGAATTATCGATAGACCGATTGTCTAGTTCAAAAATTTATTAATTTCAAAAGTAAATTTTGAGTACATTTTAGTTTATCATGGGTTGATTATTTTTTGAAAACGAGCCTTTTCTGTGGCAAAAAGATGAGTTTTAAATGTTTGGATTTGAAGGCATCAATTGTAACCAAATTTGCTTGACTTTGGTCTTTTATTTGGGAATTTGAGCCAATTCGGGTCAGAATTGTCGATTGGTTTTAAAGGTACCAAGTTAAATATTGATTCTTCAATTGATGATTCTGGATTCGTGCTGATTGTGATTAATAGATCAGTTGATCGAGTTGTAGTTGTAGTTCCAATTTCTTGCGATGAAGTTGTCAGTTTGGTGGTTGGTGGTTCATAAGGCTTCAACGTTGATCCCACCTTTGATTGAATGATTAAACAAAATATATTAATAGTTATCTTTAAATCTTTCGGAAAATAAAACAATTACCTGAATTGGATTAGAGACAATATTGTCAAAATAATCTTCTTCCCAGGGCAAAGGTGAATATGTAGTGCTTATCCCAGCAGTCACTGTGGACGAACTAACAGTTGAGGTTGAGGTTGAACTAGTTGGTCCGCTGGTTGTTGATGGTGATGTACTTGAAGTCGTGATTGATACATAAAGTGGTGTCTTAAATGTTGATGGTGCGGTAATAAAAGTAAAGTTTGGTGAGCTTGAGCTGACTGATGTCTCAAACAACTGCCATGAATCCTCTTCCCATGGAAGTAAACTCACTGTTGTATTTGATTCTGTTACTGGGTTAATGGAAGATGATTTTGTTGATGAACTTAGAGTTGATGATTGATCAGGTAAAGATGATGATGACGATGATAATGTAGAGGATGTTGAACTAGAGACCGAGGTAACATTATTTGTAATGTTTTGCGGTTTCTCTGTCAGATAGACGATCTCTGGATCGTCTTCCCAAGGAAGTAAGACGTCAACAGTTGGAGCTCTCATAGCTGGCCTGATTCCTGTACCATCGTAGTCATCAGGACTATTAAGTGGTTCCTTAAATGGGTCAAATCTGGATCCAATGTGATAATCAACTTTGTAAGGAACAGTAGGATTATTGTTTTCACTCAACTTTTCAAATTGATTAAAAAAAGCTGATGGCAGCATCAAAGGATGACTAGTAACAATCAAAATGAAGACATTAAGCCATAATGGCAACAAAACAAGATTCAATTTTAAGTTACTCATTTTTCACCTGATGTTGATTAATTGAAACCACAGAGCTTTCTGGATACATTAATTACATAGGTATTCGTTAAATCACGAAAACTGCATGAATAGCGCAATCCTTGAAGCACTTGTTTGTTGATGTATTTTTTCAATGATGAAATTCATCTTGTTGAAAACAATGATGATTCAAACTGTCAAAGTGTCAGAAAAATTGAAATAGTTAATTCAAATAAATCAAGTGTAAAATTTAAATCAGTTTTATCATTTCGTCAATGATTGTCGCCAATGATTGACTGATGGAAGGAAATTAGATTTACGACAGCTTCGTCTAAATGACTTTATTTCATTCAAACCTTGTCTTAACTGATCAATCATTATTAATATCAAACAAAACAAACCCTTGACAGTAAAACAATAACTATGGCTGGACAATTCATCTACTTCTAGCTAGTATTTCATCAATAGTATTTAAATCATGATAATGGAGAAAGTTTTTCACTATTACTAAATGAATGCTATGCTATTATGAATTTAAAAAATTACGATCCTTTACTATTTCTTTATTCAGTTGAATAAATGCTAGATAAAGCTAGAAAACATCAGAAATACTATTCATGTGAAATCTCGCGATCTTTCAATGAGACTTTTCATTTCTCCAGCAAAATCTAAAACCCTTTCTCTGAGCAATCAACAACTCAGCATTAAAAGCTACAAAGTTATGAAAATAACTCGGCTTAATGGTAGTTAGAATAGATTCAATTAAAACTCAGCAACATCATTAGCGATAAATTATTTACAGTTGCCAATTTTTGTTTCATCAGAAATTGAAAGCTAATCACTTCATAAATGAAACATTATTTTTTATCCTAAAGCAAAATTATATCGATAAAAATTATTCAATCAATGAATATGAAAATCTGTCATTGAGATTGTGTTAACTTTCACCAATAACACATTTCTCGTCCATTTAAATTCAGATGTTGAACGATGTCATTGAATGTTCCCTTCAACGGATCATTAAGATTGGTCTATTATGACCAGTCTTCCGGAAATAGTAATTCCCGTGTATTTGATACATTAAAAGCCTATGGGTCAATCATGATTGGTGAAGTGCCAATTGAATGGATAAATGGTGGACACCAACAAAATAAACAATGTCATTCCCCTGTTTGCTCGTCACCTTTGCTCTATTCAATTCAATCTGGCCTCAACGACGCTTCATTTCCACCTGAAGCAGTTGACCGTTTTTCATTGATTCCAGAAAATATGAGTTTTAGTTCATTGATGCTCACCGAAGACTGTGGCTTTATCAATCTTTACACGGACAGTGCGGTTAAATCAAAGTATCCAGGAATATTGACCAGTTTTCAAATAATTGATCTCAATGTTTATTTGCTAGTTGGCCTCTTGTCCATCCTTGGCATGTTAATCTATGCAGTCCGTGACAAAACTTTACCTTGGCCTTTCAAGGGAACAACAAAACAGCTAATCAATGGACAATTTGGTTTCATAATTTTGGCCACTTGTTACTTTGCTGTCTTCTTCGTCTCCAAATTGTTATCCTCTTCATTTACGACCAATTATTCAATAGCCACTCGAGATCCTCCCTTAATTGACTTGGAGGATCTTAACAGGTCAACTCAACGCGTAGATGTGGTTGATAATTTGTACTGTGCTCTTGAGGTTAGAGATGATCCATTTTTGTCTCGTCGTATGCATCCAGTTGAAATTGACAAACCTGTTGAACATATTGCCGATCATTTGTTTGACGATAGAATCGTTTTTTTCGATTCCTTGCTTTACACTAAAACTTGCACCAGAATATTTTGCAATTTAATGATCAATTTCAAGAAAAATACTGACTTTTATGTTGATATTAGTAATCGTCGTTATTACGATACATTACGGTTATTGGTTTACAACAAGTTTACTGAGAAAAGCAAGAAACGATTCCTTCAACGAGCAGCCTATTCGTGCCTTGAGATGGGCTATTGTTTTGATGCGTTTGACTGGGTATTAAGTAAAGTGGCTGTGAAAAGGGTCAAATTTTACAAAACAAATGCCCAATGCGAAGATTATGAGCAAATCAAAACCCATCCAATTGCGTATCATCCGATTGCATTCATCACGATTGAAGATTTACTCTATCTTTTTGCTTTCCTTTTGGGTCTTTCGTGCTTTATTTTAATCATTGAATTGGTTGTAAACGTTAAAGGATCCAAACGCAATAAACCAACCACGTTTACGAAACCATTCTTACATTATCCACATCATAAAAGATGGTATTATGTTACCGACATAAATACAGTTTTATCGAGCAAACAATTGACAGACGTTTATCCAATATATGACTTGAAATTCCAATGACTTTGAATGGCCGAAATCGGTTTAAATCGAGTGGTGCTTTAGTTTAGGCACACAAAGGACATTCATGGATCCACAATTTTCGATAAAATCACCTTCAAAATTGTATCGATTATTATATATTTGGCTGAATAAATCGGAAAAAATGTCTGATTATCAGTTTGATTGGGGAAAATGAGTTTCAACTCTTCGCTAAATTGTATGAAAAGTGTGAATTTAATTGATATCTTTTGATCTCTTTGCTCATTTGTTTTGACATTTTATTAGTTTTCTGACCATTTAATTCAATACGAAAGTTATCAAAAGTTCTAGAAGTGGAAAGAATTTAATTCACGCCTAGTTTCTATTTAATTTGAACAAAAAAATTTAGACAATCGTACTGTCTTAACATTACATCGGGTGTAATGTCAATTTTTCAAGCCAATTTCATCGTGAAAATCATTGAGACAGATTGACAAAGCAAAAATCAGACAAAATTTTGCTGAAATTTGATCGAATCAGAGAGATTTAAAGTGATTAAACAGATTTAGCTTAAAAGCTTTAGTGGCCAAATGGCAGTGAACCCTTAAGTACATTACCTAACGAAGTAAGAGTTACAGCCTCAGGTAAAGACTTGAGTAAGGTTACATTTCGCAACTCATGCGCAGCCAATGATTTGTAAGCTGTTTTTTTCAGATTTGTATTGAGTCTGCAAGCTACTTCATTCAAATTTTTATTTGGAAGCTAGTTATCAAGTTATATGTTACTAATAGACATAGTTGATAACTTTGTTTGAAAAAGTGTTCATCATGGCTACAGATGATGACTTCAAGTTTCCTTACTGTGACGATGTCAGCAAATATGAAAGGTTAGCTAAGATTGGTCAAGGTACATTCGGTGAAGTGTTTAAAGCAAGACATCGCCAAACCAAAAAACTGGTCGCATTGAAGAAGGTTCTGATGGACAATGAGAAGGAAGGATTCCCAATCACTGCCCTGAGAGAAATCAAAATCTTGCAACTTCTTAAGAATGATAATGTCGTGAATTTAATAGAGATATGCAAGTAAGTATTTGATTTATTTGTTATTGACTATAAAGCCTTCCATATGATATCCTTTTCTTCCAGTCTGAGGTTAAAACAAATTTGATGAACTTAATTCGCTATGTTTATTATGTCTATTTTATCCCAAGTATTCAGGTTCTATTAGAATGACAGTTTACTGTGAATTGAGGTCTATGAGAAATTTTGTTTGTACGAGAACCAGCGAGAGAAAAGAGAGGAAGAAAGAAACAAAAATTTTGAATAGCAACTGTATTTTAGAATTAACCTTTCTTGCCTAATTTTCTCATGATATAATTTAAATGATTTTTTGTCTAATGTTTCATTTATTTTGCAGAACTAAAACCAAAGCTGAAGGAACCAAAGGAGCCCCAGCTATTTTTTACCTTGTTTTTGATTTTTGCGAACATGATTTAGCTGGCCTTCTCAGCAATATCAACGTCAAATTCAGTTTAGCTGAAATCAAAAGTGCTCTGAAACAACTTTTTGATGGACTGTTTTATATTCATAGCAACAAAATATTACATCGAGATATGAAAGCGTCAAATATTCTAATTACCAAGGATGGGAAATTGAAATTAGCTGATTTTGGACTTGCCCGTGCTTTTAGCTCAAGCAGTAAAAGCAACAAATATACAAATCGTGTTGTTACTCTTTGGTATCGTCCTCCAGAGTTGCTACTAGGTGAACGTAATTATGGTCCTTCAGTCGATCTTTGGGGTGCTGGCTGTATCATGGCCGAAATGTGGACACGTAGTCCAATTTTACAAGGTGCAACTGATCAAACTCAACTGTCTCTAATCAGTCAATTATGTGGATCAATTTGTCCAGAAGTCTGGCCTGGCGTGGAAAAACTAGAACTGTTCAATAAATTGGAGCTAATCAAAGGACAAAAAAGAAGAGTTAAAGAACGATTGTCAGTTTATGTGAGAGATTCATATGCATTGGATCTGCTTGATCGATTGTTATGTTTGGATCCAAATAAGCGAATTGATGCAGATTCTGCTTTAAGCCATGATTTCTTCTGGTCAGACCCTATGCCTGGTGATTTGGGTAAAATGTTATCACAACATTCCACATCGATGTTTGAATATCTCGCACCACCAAGACGCAGACAAGCTAATCACCCAGCACCTAGTAACCATCCCAAACCTCATACTAATCAAGACGGCCAATATCATGATAGAGTATTTTAAATAAATTTTATAAGAAGATTTGTTGTCCATTCTGATCTAAAATCACTAGATCTAGCTGTAAATAAATTTCACACAATTTTACATCTAAATATGTATGAACTAGACTCAACATGCGGCATTGCAAGTTTTCAGTCTAGTGCAAATATGTCCATGAAAATTTTTTTATGATTTCAATAAATAAAAATAATTTTAGATCAAATTTGTTGCATCTATTTACCAAATTAACTTTAATTTTTCTTACATAGATAACAACAACTCTTTGATAATAACAATGCAATATCTTAATTACAATACATGCTCACTTAAATATTAATTAATAACAAAGATGTATAAAAAACATCAATTGAACAACATATAATTCATTCAGAATGAAGTCAACAAATGTAATCATTAATAAACTAAAAAATTTTCAACTTAACACCATAAAACACAAATTGATCAAGCATAATCTCGCAGTAACTATCTCGTTGTATTCACTAGTTTTAGTTAATCTCCAGTATTATGGTTGGTTTCGAGTGAATTAAGAAGCTTCCTTTAATAAGAACATGATTTATCACACTTAAGGTTAGCTAAAGAGAAAAATTAACTCAATCGATGAATTAAAATTGCTCAAAGCCACCAAGAATGGGTCCAATGGAGTGAAGAAAACGAAAGCTCAATACATTTATGGACATATTTAGAAGGCATAGCAGGTGAAACTAGGATTATTTTGATCAGTCTAATAATTTAATAATTTTTATAATCGATTTTTAATCATCAGGTAGATGGGTTTTCTTTCACATGATTGCTAACATAAAAGAGAGATGACAAAATTACTTGTACTTTTCAAGAAATTGTAGATGAAATGTTTTGAGACGATCCATCATTTTTTTCAACTCCTCGAACTGAGGTAGAATCGTTGTTCGAAAGTGGTATGTACCGGGTATTTGACCAAAACCTGAACCTGGGACAATACATATTCCAGTTGTTTCTAAAAGGTTTTTAGCATAAAAGAAGTCTGGCTCCACACCAGCATCACGAGCTTCTTTTATTGCTTTTTCAGGTAACATAATCTGTGGAAAAGCATACATTGCTCCAGCAACAGGATTAGATTTCATTCCTGGAATTGAGTTGAATGTTTCAGCAGCAAGTTTTGCTTTAGCTTTCAAAGATTCTAGGGTCGAGTTTTTCTCACTGGTAAACAAATCGTATGATGGATCACCCGGTTTCGGTGGAGCTACAACACAATCCATAGTAATCTGTCCAAGAATTGAACAACACAAACGAGCGGACAACATTTTTAAGAAAAGGGCTTTGATTTCAGGCTTAAGATTGATGAATTCACAGTAACCACCTCGAAGTCCGCATTCACCCATAAATCCCTTGGAAGAAGACATCAATGATGCTAGTTCAAGATTGATTCCCAACTCGTGCATAACTTTTTTGAAAGAATGAAAAGCAGCACCTTCTTTATAAACATTATGTTGATAAACTTCATCGGCAATGATTATTAGTTTCTCTTCTTTGGCGAAATTGATTATCTCTTTGATGTTTTCTTTATTTAAAACCGATCCTGTAGGGTTACCTGGGTTAATTATGACGATGGCTTTCGGTCTACATAATGATCTATCATTGTCCAAAGCCCGTTTGAGCTCAGCAATGTTTAATTTCCATTCGTTTCCTTCGTCTGTAATAAGAAAATTAAAAAATAACAATTAACATACAGCTTAGGATCAATATTAGATGGTTACGATAAGGAAATTTTGGAGAGATTAAAAACTAAGTATCGATCAAATTACAAACTGAAAGATAAAGGGTGTTAAGTTTAATTTTGCTCAGTTATCTTACCTTGATAATGGAGATGGCAAAGATAAAGATGAAAAGATATTGTTCATCCACTGGTCTTTCAGAAAAGTTCATCATCTTGTCTCTTTATACATTCTTTTCATCTTTATCTTTGCCATCTCCATTATCAAGGTAAGATAACTGAGCAAAATTAAACTTAACACCCTTTAATTAAAAGCTAAAGTTTATAAAAAGTTACAAGTGAAACTTTAAGCTTTAGTTTTTAATAAGCATTAATTAGTAATCCTCTTAATCAGATTTTCAAGAAAGCTTAAGCAAAAATCGTCAAAACAAAATATCATTAACAGTCACAAATTGTAGAATATTCTTTATGAATTTTATCTTCTCGTTGGATCGTGGTTTATGGGACTGCTTGATTAATATAGCGCATCTAATATCAAATAATTTTGAATCATATATTTTTTAATTTACTTGGCAACATTTCAATTTGTGAATCAACACAGTATTTCATTGAAGGTAATGTGGAGTGAATAAAAAATCAAACTTACCCAAATAGTATTTAATAGGATGCATCGCATACTCAGCAAGAGTTGCAGTGTATAGAGGATATTGAGGAATTGGAATTAAAACACCAGTTGGTTTATCATCAGTTGAAGAAGAATTGATTAAAGCCAATACAAATTTAACTGCTTCAGAGGCTCCATTAGTCAATACAATATCCTGCCAATTACTAGGTATTCCATCTCGTTCAGCAATGTACTCCGCACAATGTCGACGGATAATCTCAATACCAGCTGAATCAGAGTAACTGCCAACTGAATTGCCACCACAATAGGAAAGTAATAGTTTAACCTTTTCTTTAACATCTTTCGGGTACTTTGGGTCGTCTAATAGAGTTGTGTCTGTGCAACAAGCAATTACCTGACGAATAAATGTCAGTGGTTTTTGTCCAGTGGCATGACAGTCCCCAATGTTTGCTCGAATGACTCCATTAAAGGGCTTATCGTTTTTACCAGCCTTCAATTCTTTTTCGATCTCTCCAGCTCGTATCACTAATGGTCCACGGACAGCGTATTCCATTTTTTTGACATTTTGATTGACAGAATCAAGATCCAGAACGTGTGAACTTTCTCCTGACTGATTAGACATATTGATGAATTGATTAAAATCTCTGAGTATGAGAAAAATTGTTGTCTCGACTTAATTCTCAATAAAGTTGCTAGCCAATGATAACGATAAATATAATGAGTTGGTGGTTTGGCGTGAAAAGATATCCTTTCGGCTCGAAGTCCAATAAAATGATTAGATGTAATTCAAGAGACAAAAATTAATAACTGGAGTAGCTTTTTATTCAAGCTGTGATGACGATGCACTGTATGCCAGAAAGTAATAATTTGAAAGGTTAAGGACAGTAGGGTTAAGCATAAACTTGAAAAAATAATAGGAAATAAAAGTTATTGTATTTTAAATATACTCACATGAGAGTCAATCTGTATTTAAACAATTCAATATATCAATTTGGTAAAGTAACTGATTGATGAATCGATACAGAAGAAATGTAAAATTAATCAATTTTTATTGCAGAGACTGGAAATGTAACATGTAAGATAGTCAGGCAAAAGACATGAATAAATTGCTTTGTTGTCAACAAAGCAGCAAAGTAGACGTTTCAATACAAGGAAATAAGTGAGCCAATAAGTAATCAAGAAGCGAGTAAGATTGCTACAGATTAATTCACTTTTATTAGTTGCTTTTTCTCTCCATGTCACAATGACTCAATCCGTCTACTTGATTGCATACACTCAAGTACGATGTCACCGGTTCAATTTATTCAATTACAGTAATGTTTATTGAAATCCGGTTTCATAAGATGGCAAACCTTGTCATTACACATTCGTGAAAGAACTGGTCTTTTAATGCACAATGAACAAAGAGAAAAAAACGAAACAAATTGCTACAGTATATACAGGAACATTTTAATGATAACTGTTGATGTTAATTAGACTCTATAAAATAAAAAATTGTTGGAATTGTAAGAAATAAATAAATAAGAGCAAACTAAACGTAATTACCATCGAATGGTAATCATCTGTTTCCTGCAAGTCCCTTGTAAGAGCCATCTATTGTAATCTAAAGACAGAAAGTCATCTATGAAAAAAGTGCAGAATGATAAACTTTCATTAAAATAGACAAGATCTAGAGCGAAAGAGGTGTTTAGCAAGAAATAATTTTCGTAATGATATAATCAGGAGAGCTAAATATTAATCATCTCAAATTTTATGAAATTTTGTATGAATCTTACTGTTCCCTTTTCCCAAATTCAACAGATTTATCGGTTATTCCAACAAATATAAAGAGAATCTTATTTGTGTCTGATTGTCACCAAATGAAATTACAAAAAATGGAACCTCAAAATACTATTTCCTCTAATCATCTCCAAAGCAATTTTGTTTTTCATTTTATTAACAACTTTATTTGTCAATCAGTTATTTTAAATCTCAATACAATTGTTGATCTTTGAACAAAAGCAGTAAAATCAAAGTAGCAGAGCAATTTGCCTTGAACACGCAAAAGAAAATTTTTGTTACTCTATCGATTTGCCTGATAAAAGCAATTTGATACAAATCTGTAAACTAGTTTCCAAGTCAATTTAATCAAAGATCAAAGTCAATCTCTTTTCAAAAATAAAATAACAATCGATTCTAATGTTAATTTTTGATATCAAACTACGCTTTCGAGTTCAAACTACATGCTTCCAACCCTTGCAAATGAAAGATCTAAAAAATAGCGTTAACTGACAGTTTTTTGTTGAAATTTGATTGAAAATTATTTTTCAAATTCTGTACCTGAAGCATTAGACGGGCAATTTCAGTTACTCGATTGTGAAGTCCAAAAATTTTCCTTTCAGACAGATTATAATCATTGGTGATCATCTCAATGCTGAATACTGTAATTGCTTTGTTTTATCTTAATTGGACTCAAATCAAATTGAAGATGCTTGTTCGAACTGGAAATATTAATATGTAATAAAAAATCATTTCCATCACGTTGATACTCTCGTTTTTAATAAAATTATCTTGTTTAATCGGACTTTGTCAACTCTTTACAACTTGGTTTCGTGAAAAGATAAATTGTTAGATAGTTGGATAGATTCATGTTAATTTATGAGCACGCTAGACTGGTACTTATCAAATGCTTAGTTGCTTCATTACTTTTTCATAACTTGAATTGTTAATTCAAATTTTTTATTGCAATTTCATTTCATTTATTGAAATTGCCGGTTTCAAATGTAAATACTTTCTAGTGGAGCCCTCTTTCAATATTAACATGCAACCAGAGAATAAAATTCACCGCGTAAAGTCGCAAATTTTTTGCTCCGTAATTTATTGATTATTTTAATTAAATTAACCTTTATTTTGTTGTTTAAATTAACTAAACTGTGTTCCTACGGTGTCGTGCTATCTTTACATACCTTTTTTTTGAATTTACTGTTCCGTAAATCTCCCTATTTTTCTCTTTTACTGGGTCCCATCTTCTGCCTTAAAATGGCCTCTAACACTCTACAACCTCTGGTAAGTTTTTTGATGAAAGAAAACAAAAAAAAAATACTATGACTGTACTTTGATATTGAACTAACTTTAATTATGACTGTACTTATGACAATGACTGTACTCTTAGAACAATAAAAATGTTCCGAATACTGAAAAGTTTACTTTGGTGCTGGATTTCATCAAGTCCTTTGTGAAAATCACTGAGGCAAACAAGATGGTCATCTTTACTAGAACCCGGGATGTTCCTTTTCTTCAAGTTCTGGAGGAGATGTTGATTGATGAAAACTGGCTTTCTAAAACCTCTGCCGAGGATATTGGTTGCTGCTCTCGATTTGAGTCCGACTACAAAGCTTATAATCGGAGGGAATGGGACCTAACTACAGAGCCAAATTACAGATCTTTCTCAGGTTTGTCTAATAATGAGATTCGTAGACAGAACTGCCAGCGGTTCTCGACTATAGAAATGCCCAATACATGGTTTGATGTTACAGACATAAAAATCTGGCCAGTACTTATAGCTAGGAATGCAGCTTATAAAAATAAACGAGACGTTACAGGGCCTCAAGGTATGAAAGCCTACTTAGAAACAATGCTAGCTAAGACTACTGAAAATGTTGGTACTGTTATTGATATGGAACCGGGTTTCAATAGTCTTAAGATTAAGTGTGATACGATTTCCAGTCGAACTCTCCTTCTTAAACACCTAGAAAAAACTTTACCTCAGTGGCAGTTTTCAATTCCTCCTCTTCACGACCCAGTTATACGCCTTAATTACATTAGACTTAAGCCTGACAATGAAGCGGAGGTTAAAAGTTGGTTAGATAACTTGATTAAGAGAAACGATTGGTCAGAACAGGGTGATTCTACTCGATTATTACACACTTATCCCTATGAGGATAAAATTCATGCTGATGTATTACTTCAAATATCTCCTAGAATTAGGCAAAAAATAGAAAATCGTTTCGGGAAAGTTAATCTAGGTTATCAAGCTACAAATGCAACAGATTTCTTTGATATTAAAATCTGTAGAAACTGCTGCGGCTATGGCCACATAACAAAAAAGTGTCGTCTGATCAAAAAATGCGGTTTCTGTAGTTCCATTCACTCCGGTTTGTGTCCCGCTCAAAAAGATCCGTCTAAACAACGCTGCCCTAATTGCCTGAAACAAGGAACCAATGCTTTCTCCAAGGACTGCCAAGTTTACCGAACCAAACTTCGTCATGAAATTGAGAAAGTTAATTTTAACTATCAGTTTATTATGAACTAACTTAATTAAGAACTAATTTCTGAAGAGCTACAATTACTTAAAAGTCTTGACTATCTTGCCTTTATCACTCTACTGCCATTTTCTTTCTTCCCTTATACTCAAATTACTTTACTTTCTCCTATTTAAATCTTAATGATTTTACAATCCTAACTTGACACCAAACTGATTTTCCGTCAGACATAAACAAACTCTAATCTCTCGAACATACTTTTAATTAAAATAAATTAACAACTTAATGTAACTTTTGATTCAAACTCAAGCTTAACTTTCCATTAGTCACAACAAACCAAAGCTAACCAGCGTTAAATTACAAGTTTTTTGTTACACTGTTAATTACGATTGACTCTAAGCCTCTAAAACTCTCAACTCTACACTGTTGAGATGTTTCTTTTCATCAATTAAGACTTCCAAGAATTACTCACATTACAATACTAATTGAATTAATTCCAGAGATGTACTCTCACCCTTACTTTAACACTTTACTACAAACTGTAGTTATTCTTTCTCATTTGCTGAGCTGACCACATCATTATGAACTTACAAGAAGTCTCGAATCAAACGATTTTTCGTGAACTACAAGCAGCTCGTTTAGGTTGGGTTTCAGTCAACGGAATCTTTCCAACCATTCAACTTAAACTTTATTTTTCTGATCAAAACGGTGATCCCATCACATCAAGATCTGAACGCAAACGTATCATCAGACGCTTACTTGACAATTTTGGTAGAATCTCTCTTAAGATTCGAGGTATTAAACTTGGTCAAACCAAAGCTAGAATCCTGTTCACCAGTCATTTGTATTGTAGTGCTTTCTCTGAACTCATTCGAAGAGATTTTCCTAGTGTTCGTGGTGAACTACCAGTGCCTTCTAATCCCTGTGTTAAATTTACTACTACCAAACCTCTTCCGAACATCTCCAAAGACACCCTTACAGAAGCCATTATTGCTCAAAATAATTGGCTATCTGACATTGAAACAAAAGTTGTTAACATTGCTCGTCAGGAAGATTCAACTGCGACTGTAGTTCTTCGAATAAGTAACTATAATCGTGACAAACTCCTCGATCGAGACGGAATTGTGACTCTATCAACCGAACTGCTTGATGCTTATGATCATTTCAACATAGTCTACTGTGAGAATTGTTGGGACTACTATCATTACTACAATAACTGTCGTAACTCCACAAAGTGTTTTAAGTGTTCTGAAAATCACGACCAAAGTAATTGTACGGCAGAAGACTCTGAATTTAAGTGCGCTTCCTGCTCCCAACAATCCCATCAAACAGCAACACTTGACTGTCCTCTACTACAAAAGTACATCCGTACTTATCTGGGAAATGTCGCTCTCAACTCCAAATGGCTCATGCTCTCGCCAAGATTCCCTCTGGACTGTTAAAGTCTCATTACTCAACACTGCAAAATCCAAACCTTTAACCTTGGAACTCATCAAAAACACTCTCAAAAGTAAATCGTGTGTCATATGCCTGAATGAGGCAAATCGTATTGCAGCTAGTGATTACTTACGCTCATCCCAAGTTCTTATCAACGATCAGACCGTTCTTGTGGTCTCAAATGATTTAGTCATCTTTGCGTATGACAACTCTAACCAAAATCAGATCACTGCGCTCATTGGTAAAAAGGACAAAGCTGTTATCATATGTACTGCTTATCTAAACCCTTCAAACGTCAAATCACTAATGGCTAACCTCATCGAAAATCTAAAACGTTTCTCTCATCTTCCCTTTCTCTTCACTGGCGATGTAAACTGTGAAGCTCGATGGTGGTCAGATAGGATCAAAAGGACTGCACCAGCAACCATGCTTGGAGAATTCATTGAATCTAACAACTTAACGGTATTTAATCCTCCTCCAAATCAAGAGAACTACACTTTCAAGCAGCCCTCGGGTGTGGGGTGGATAGATGTTATGATAGGTAACTGTAGTCATTCCAATTTTACTCTCTCTGATCTTATAACAGATCATAAACGCCTTGACGTAGATGTTAGACTCTCAGATATCTTCTCACAAATGATACTTTCTAGAAATAAAAGTAGAATCAGACCTCCGCAATTAAAACAGTCACTAGATGTAAAGATAGACATGAGTAATAATTATGAAATTGACCAAACTTTTAGACGACTTCTTCACAACTCCTTTCAACACAAACGGCAGAAACCACTCCAACTTACATCTCACAACGCTAGAATTAGGCGTTTTCGCAAACGCATCAAAATGCTTAATAGACTAAATAAAACCAACTTCTCACCAGAAATTAATGAAACAATTCACAACCTAAAACAAATAGAGACAGAATTACGTGAGACCAAAAAAGGCAAATCGATAATGTTTATGCTAGCAAACCTAAAAGATTCAGCAAAAGTATGGTCAGTCCTTAACAGACTATTGAAAACTCAAGATACACTCTCTCAGTTCATCACAAATAATCGTGAGAAAGAAACCGAACTCAGGCGTTTCAGCTTTAAACGACCCTACTATACCTACACTTCGGGTCTGCTTGGTAATGCTCTTGATGCGGTTGAGGAAGAAGATATTAGAAAGTTACGATTCAAAAAATCATCGGGTTATTCAGATGATTTCAGTCTCAAGAGCTGGAACATTTTTTGGTCTAAAAATCAAGATACACTCATAAACTTAATCAAAACAACCTTTGAAAGAGGTTACATCCCCCAATGCCTTAAAACTTATGGGGCGCACTTTATTCCAAAGCCAAATGGTAAACTCAGAACAATTCGTATCTCTAATTTCATCCTGAGCATCTACGACACTGTACTAACAAACAGAATACAAAAAGTTCTTAGTAAAGTACTAATCAAACGTACTCAGTTCGCTTACCAACATGATTTGGATTCAGCTGACATGCATGTAACAATTTGTGAAAGCTGGAATCAATGTAAAGTTTTAATTTCCGCTGATGTTAGTCAAGCTTTTGACAATGTTAATCTAGAACACGCTCTTGATGAACTAAAGCCTCACCTAGGTGAATCTAACATTCAAATGATCCGACAATTCGTTGTGGGCAGATGGTTAAGAACTCTGGTTAATGGTATCTACAGATATAAACCTGATCCTAAAGGGGTCCCTCAAGGCTCGAAAATAGGACCTCTACTCTTTGTGTGCGCTCTCAATAAAGTAATTCGCAGCTTGAAAAGCCAAAACATCAATATTTTGGCCTATGCTGATGACATTGTCATTATTACTCACAGAGCTCTTCAAGAGCAAACGATGACAAAACTGGAACTTGAGTTATCAAAAGCGAATCTCTCTTTGAATCGTGATAAAACTAAAATTTATACTCACAACTCTGAACGCCTTAAGATTGCTGGTCGCGTCTTTGACTTTAAACCAACAATTCTTAACATTGATGCCCTCTTACAAACTGGCCTTGGTAAAATTCGACCTCATCTACAAATAATCAAACGTCTGCCCTGGCCAATTGCGAAATTGGTTATTAATTCGCATATTACTTCGCTCTTATATCGTATCTCTCCTTCTGTCGTTTATAAGAATCCAAATTTTTCCGATCTCTTTGACAAACTACAACATAGAGTAAACTGTGTTTTAAAAGAAGTCACTCCAACTTATCGTACTTCTTCACCTTGGTCTCCAATTATCATCCTCACAATCATCAATCCTCTTCAAATATGGTTGAAACAAATCATTCACTCCATCATCAGATCTTCTATTAACCTACAATCTTGGCCCTTGCTCTCACTCTTTGGTCCTTTTCCAACTTACACGAATAAACCATGCATCTTAAGTTTTTACAATAAAAAGGTTACTGTCCCAACCTTTTGTCAAGCTGGTTTCAGACTTAAAGGAGATCGCCTTCAGGTCATTTGCAGCAAAGGTGTACTACAATACAGAATTGAAAACTCTCAGAACATTTACAGCAACTACTTCCTTGCTTGTAAAATCATGCTGAACCTAACGATAAATGAACCCACGACGTACATCATTCCCAAAATCCTCACTGATTTCCCTAACTCATCTTTCACCATGTATGTAGCTAATATACTCAATTGCAATGAGGTCAAATATACGTGGATGAACTGTGAACGAGTCAACAACTTAATCCAAACCTCTAAACCATACAAAAAGATCCAGAATCATATTATAACTCATCCGATGTTTGATAAACAGCTGCAACAAAAACTTGATACCCTTATAAAGCAAATGTATGAAAAATCCAACTCATCTCTGACCCACTTCTTTGACTATGGTCCCGACCTTTCATATTATAACCGTATTGGAAACCAATCTATCTATCTTGTGAACAAACTACTAGGAGAACTTAATACTCGAATAAGTAAACTGGAAGCCAGGAAAACAAAAAATGTTACTCTATACCATTATCTTCATGAATGTAAAACCACTCAGGCAATTCGTGCTGATTTGACTGTTGGATGGAAATTCACAGGAAACTCCAGCCACGATGAACAACGCATAGACAAACTTATTGACCTAATGAACCTCATGGAGGAAAAACTAAATCGTATTACTGTCTAACCAAAACATTTCCTTGAAACAAAAACAACTCATTGTAACAAAAAAACAAGAAAAAACAAATATTTGTAATGTAACAAAAAACACTGTATTCTGATTCAACAACTTTCTATTATCCAAAATATTTTAAACCTTCTGTAATCTTCCCCGAACTGGGTCCTGTACTCAGACCGCTTTTCAATTCTCACTTGATTATGGCGGGCCGCAGAAGTCCACTGTGGCGGGCATGCGTAAGGCATGGTTTGTTTGTGAACAAATAAAATTACTCACCGAGTTCTGCTTCACTTTTTGGTTGGCTGTCTCTTCTGCGAATATATTTATTTATTATTCTGTTTAATAGTTCTTTAGTTAATTAACTTAGTAGTTTTTAATTTTTAATAGTTAAAATGGTTCTTGATTTGGATTTGTTTCGAGAAGATAAAGGTGGTGACCCTGAGCGAGTCCGTGCAAATGCTCGTGCAAGATTTGTAGACGTGTCCACAATTGACACAGTCATATCCATAGGTTAGTTGTTTTTAAACATTGTGCTCAATTGATTGCATCACCGGCTATACCATTTCCTATTATGTTAATTTCAATGCTCTATGTTCAATGTTCATCGCTTTAAAATTCACTGTTACAGATAGTCAATGGAGAAAAGCTCGGCACACCCTGGACCGGCTAAATAAAGCAAAAAACTCTATCTCTAAAGAATATGGTAATGTGATTAAAAAATTAAAAGCAGCTGGAAGTCCAGTTAATGAAAATGATGAGAAAATAGACGAAGACTCTCTTGATTTATCTATCTTGTTGGACAGGATAAATGAGCTTGGCGGTGGTAAAGATGAATCTTTAGCTAAATTGAAATTTTACCGGTCCGAGGTTGAAAAACAGATTATCAAGGTGAATGAAGACCTGGAACGCTTTGAAAATGAAAGAAATGAAGTTCTTCGTGAGATTGGTAATCTTCTTCACCCTGAAGTTCCTATTTCTGACAATGAGGATGAAAATCAAATAATCAGAACTTGGGGCAATGTTGAACTTGGCAAAAAACCAACGGAAGGAAGTGGCGGGGAAGGTGACTCTCCAAGCTTCCAATTTCTTAACCATGTTGATTTGATTGGTATGATCAAAGGTATGGATGCTGAAAGGGGCTCAGCAATCGCTGGATCTCGTAGTTATTTCCTAATTGGACCTGCCTTCTGGTTACAACGTGCTTTAATAGACTATTCGTTGCATTTCATTTCCGAGAGAAATTACGAACCTATCTACACTCCATTTTGGATGAAGAAATCACTCATGGGACAGGTTGCTCAATTGAGTCAATTTGACGAAGAACTTTACAAAGTTATTTCATCAAAGGGAGCTGCAGTTGAAGATAGTGAAGATAAATATCTAATTGCTACAGCAGAACAGCCCATAGCTGCCCTTCACAGAGGCGAATGGCTCAACCCATCTGTACTTCCTCTTCAATATGCTGGTTTATCTACTTGTTTCAGACAAGAAGTAGGCTCCCATGGTAGAGATACTAGAGGAATTTTCCGTGTCCATCAATTTGAAAAGATTGAACAATTTGTCATCTCGGCACCATCTAAATCATGGACCTGTTTCCATGAAATGATCTCTAATGCTGAACAATTTTATCAATCACTCGGCATTCCTTACAGAGTGGTCAGCATCGTTTCAGGTGCCCTTAACAATGCAGCCGCCATGAAATATGATTTAGAAGCTTGGTTTCCTGGTTCTGGTGCATTCAGAGAACTTGTTTCTGTTTCTAATTGTACTGATTATCAGTCACGTCGTCTTCAAATCAGGTGTGTTGAGCAAATATTGTCTCTTCTTTTTTGCCACCTCTACAAGTTTTTTGCAACTTTAACAATAATTTCTTTTTCTATCTTCTGTTTCTACTCTAGGTATGGTCAAACCAAAAAAATGACTGGCCAAGTTGAATATGTTCATATGTTGAATGGTACATTATGTGCTATTACAAGAACTATTTGTGCTATACTTGAGGTTCATCAAACTGCTGAAGGTATCAAAGTTCCAGAACCTCTTAGACCTTATATGCCTGCCAAATATAAGGAGTTTATACCTTTTGTAACTCAAGTTAAAGAACCTGTTAAAGAATAGAAAAATAAAACTGTCATCTCATCATATTCTACATTTAGTAAAATGAAAACAAATCAACAGCGAAACGTGATTTTACGAGCAACAAATTGATAACTATTATAATAATAATGATATTATATTATCTGAATTTGGCTACTCATCATCAACAAAAAAATCCTGTCAAACCAAATAATAAAATAATAAATGATTCCAATTGAAAAGATGTCGATCGATGTCACTTATCAACTTCCCATGCAGTCACAGTCAAATCAAACTGTTGAATTGATTCCACATGTTGGATTTTCTCTTTTTTGATTAACCAGATTGGAATGATTAATGAAGCTCTGTTTGATTGCTCTCTTTTATATTTATTTAACTCACATTTGGTTACATTGAAGCAACCTAGAGAAATTGTCTTTACTTGACTTCAAACTTTTCTATTTCATGTAAATAGATTGATTAACTTTTGCGATACTAAATTTAATCTCTTATCTGTCCACTTTCAACCTAAATACTGCCAAATCTAATTACTATGTTAGATCAATGATCTGACAATTCTAACATCAATTCTTAATTTTGCTCCTCATTTTAAATTTCGTTTGTCTGTTGACTACTTTTTGTGACTTCTGTTAAACATAAATTGATGGCCGTTCAGATCTAATTCTAAGCTTCGATTATTCATCATGATGATCTATCTATTCCTTCTTATGTTTAGTTAATTTTAGCTCAATGATCTTTTGTTAACTGATTTTACAATCAGACTTTCAATCTATAATTATAAATAAGATCCTGAAATCATCTTTATCACTCTGATGTTAAGTGTAACGCCAGTTTATCAGTTATAAATTATGACTTTTAAAATATTACATAACATTGTGTAAAAATGGAAAAGTTGGAGGATTGTTTAGCTGTTAATAAATTTGATTGTTGAACTTATTCATGTGGCTCTTTTTTCTTTGTTATTGAGTTAATGCCTATGAATAATGAGTCATTTTTTCATCTACTGAATTGTGTGTTTAAGAAGGCAAGTGTGATTTCGTTGCTGATACGATTTCATTAAAACACAAACTAAATTGCTTTTAAATTTCAAGTTGCATGATTAAACTGGTCAAAGCTATTCAAGGTTTAATTCAGAGTTCTCAGAATTTATCCCTTTTCTCTTCAAACTTAGAGCGGCCTCTTGTTAGTCAAATGGAAACTTAACTATAGTTTCTTTATTTACGTTTCTGTCTATCTTACCTTTGTTTATTTTTATTTTCTAACGTGCTTCTTCTTGTTAAAAAATTCATAAATGATAAATGATACAACCATTAAACTAATCCGTCTATTCTGACCAACCCTAATCATGTGAAATTGTAGACTGTCACTTTCATCTAAGCTCAGTCATGATTGCTAAAAATGTTGAATCAATCCTCTGTTTTACAGCCTGGTCATTTAGTGCTTTCTACTCTTTATATCTTTTTGGTGATGGAATTGATGGTGAGTATTTATATTATGTTGTTATATCATGTTAACACCCTATGTTAAAATTTAATCTCATCGATTTAATCATCTAATCAATAATAACTTCATTTTTACTGATAGTGATCAAAGATGAACTCGACTCAAGAGATTTTGAAAAAGGATGGTTTGCATCTCGACAACGCGATGTTACCGACATTGAATGGTACATTGTCAAGTATATTATTTTTAATTTTTACTTGACATTTATTGGTCATATCATCGTGTCACAATTAATCTGGGTTTTTATACCTCAGGTAAGTTTTATTTAGACGAAATTTTGATTTTTCTCAAAACATGACTCAAGTTGAGTTTGTCAAATTTCAAGCGGGAAACAAGCAATTTTTAACCATATCTTACTGTATTCCAAATTTCAACCCATCTATTATTTATTTTATTTGCAGCTTACTTTATCTGTTATGGTCTTATATGGAACTATAAGTCTCTGGATTCTTCTTGGACCCTTTGTCGTTCCTATTATTTGGTTAAATATTCTTTTTGCGTATCTCATTCACTTGAAACGAAGTCCACTTCTTTGTCATTTATTTTTCATCACCGTTTTCATCACGGCTCAGTCATCTTATTTCAGAGACAAGACTAAATTATTGTTTGGACATGATCTCCGTAAACTGTTTATCTTTGACATTCTTTTTGGATGGCTAAATGCAAAATGTTTGAGTTTTTCTCTTGATCGAATCGAAACATTTCGACGTTGGGAAAACCCATATCCAGATGACAACTTAACTATGATTTTCGCATATTGTCTCTACTTACCAACTCTGGTTTTCGGTCCTATGCATCAGTATTCATCTTTTCTCAATGTAAGTAAACTGTATAATTGAAGCTCAAAAATTGACAATTTTTCTCCTCATAATTTCAGAATATGGTATTCAGAGATGACTGGAGCTTACGTAAATTTATTTGTTCGCTGACAAGATTAAGTCAAGTTCTTTTTTATGCTGTTGTATACGATATCCTCAAACATTACCTCTTCTCATCAGCTTTGATTTATAGAACTGATCTTTTAGAAAAACTAGATTCATATACACTTTGTGGATTCGCTTATTGTTTAGTGATTATGTTCTACTTAAAATATTTAATATTATACGGTTACTCTGAAGCTATGGGTAACTCAGATGGTATCAAACTGCCGCCTCCTCCAAAATGTGTTTCAACTATCCATCTTTCTTCAGACCTTTGGCGACATTTTGATCGTGGACTTCACCTTTGGCTTGTCAAGTATGTTTAGAGATGAAGTTTTGTTTCGTTTTTGAATTTATTTGAACTTATTTTCATAACTTATTTTTTTCTCAATTTAGATATTATTACAAACCTCTGTTAACTATTGGAAATAATGTTATGGTCAAAATTTTTGCCACATCCATATGCTTTGCAATCGTTGCTATTTGGCACTCATACAGTTCTGATGTTATCGCTTGGTGCATGTTGAATTTCTGCGCGGTTGCTGTTGAATTAACAGGTTTACATATTCGGCGTTTATTTTTTCCCAACTTTGAGGTAAGCTGATTCTAAATAGATAAATAATGCTGAATCCTAACTACATTTTTTAATTCGCTTCTTTATTTAGACTCAATTTTCTGATAGAGCCATTAAAAGGTGGAAAGCATTCATGGCAGCTCCATTTTATATAATTATGATTATTACAAACACTTTTTTCCTCGCCAATAGCGAAGTTGGAGTTTACCTGTTTCAAAAAGTGTTGTTTTCGTTTCCATATCCAGCCCTTCCAGTATTAATGATAGCTTACACGGCTTGTCATGTCTCTATTGAATTGAAAGAGCATTAATTAACTCCACTATCAAAAAGTCAATTGTGTTGTTATGGTGTATTCTTCAACAATTAGACTCAATCTACTATAAAATTTTCACTCCTAAAGTTACTAACTTGAAAATTTGACACTAAACTGTAAATATTTGAAAGGAACAGCAGAAGCTGGTTCCATGGTTCCAAATTTTGCTAAATTTTCTCTAATTAAAATGATTTTGTGAATAAAAAAGTAAATATATTTCATCAGTTTC
The DNA here is from genome assembly GCF_039701765.1 of Tetranychus urticae. Classification (NCBI taxonomy): domain Eukaryota; kingdom Metazoa; phylum Arthropoda; class Arachnida; order Trombidiformes; family Tetranychidae; genus Tetranychus; species Tetranychus urticae. The sequence goes on from NC_142959.1 coordinate 3,456,056, forward strand.
AAAAACTATCTGATTTCTTAATACATTATCTACATGGATTCGTATATGGATTTAGTTCACGGGCTTTTCTCTATATTTGAAATTTTAATTTTGATCATCTTTGTCCAAAAATACAGATGTTGCCATCGAATTCGTCACCGTTTCAATGAGGTATTCCCTTAAATGGATTCATTCTGGCTGTACCACCTTATTCAACAGAATTTAATTAATTAAAACATTTGTGGGCACAATGAAAAAGGACCTTTTAACAGTGACACAGATTTCAATTCTACCTCACAATTCTTGCCAGATCTAAAAAAATTTGCAGTGAAAAAGTAAAATCAGCATGAAAGTGATGAAAAGTTGAGCAAAAATATTGAAATGCGAACTAGATTATATCAATAAGGTAACCCAATTAGATAAGTTACTGGTTATCGTTGTTATTCAATCAATATATGATTAAATGCACCGATTAAAATTAAAAAGGGTAACAAACTCGATGAAAACATCCGTATATCACTTCACTTGAAATGCATTCTTGATATTACAGAATGTGTATGTTGAATAGATGAGCTGATGTAATTTTTGTTTAAAAATTTAGTTTGGTTCTGATTAAGACTGTTGAAGGTGCACAGAATTAATAATGTGAATAATAATTTATGGAAAATAAATTAAATATGATTACATTAATGGCAACGAGTTCATGTATAAATAATGAAAATATAATAGTTAATAGGAAACATAAAGGTTGACACATGGACAATATTTAAGGACGATTCTTTGATATTGGTAATATTGACCACTTTCATGAGAATTGGAAAATGGTAGGCTTCAATTTTGATTGATATGAATAGATGACCAAAATTAGTAAGCTCGCCGTTAGATGCACTTTCGGATATATGGCTCCAATTGTGCCAAATAATCTGGTGTTAAACAATCAAGATAAACCAGTGAATCATAAAGTTGATTTTTGCCTATTCCTAGATGCATGAAAATAGATAAATGGATAAATTAATTAGATGTGTTGGTTTTTAATATATAATTTGATATTATTTAAGATTTACCTGCAAAATAATGTTTGAAAAAATTAACAAGAAAACTTCCTCTCTTCTTGTAATATCTGAAAATTGTCTTATCTCGGCAATTAGATGGATCAATCAAGGGAATACGAAAAATACCCAACGATTCAGATGGAAAATGAATTGATTGAGAATGTGTTACTTCACAGTGTTTAAATTCTTGTTCACTGATTTGCTTCATGAAAAAATGATAAATGTTGACACGAGGGGATGATGTGCCGGGTTGGTTCAAAGAGTCATCAATGTATGTTGAGATATGTGAGAATCCATTGCTACCATCTGGGTCGGATTCACTTGCTTTGACTGCAAAATTAATTTCTTCCTTCAGCTCTCTTTGTAATCCAGCGACAATAGCACTAACAGAATCCAATTCTTCCGGTTCAATAATCCCACCAGGAAAGCCTAGTTGACCATCAAATCGAACCTGACACAAACCAAACATGCCTTCCACATCATCATCAACTGTTTTATAGTAAAGTAGGCAGTGGGCAGCATGAACATTACGCGATGGGTCAGTTAATTTTAAGGCTTCATCTAATGTTAAAGATCGAAGTGACGTCTCATTGAGCGATGTTGTAGAATCAGAAGAGGATGAAGATAAAGTCGCAGATAATGTGCGGGGTATACAAGCACGGAAACCAATCAACTTGGGAAAAAAAGTTGCGAGTAACATGAGGATTTATTTTGATTTAAACTTGTCACTGTAAATATGGGTAAAGCCTTTCAGTCCGTAAAAATACACAGAAACTAGCCAGTAATTCAGAATCACTCTAAATTATTTTAACTGTTTTTACATTTTAAGCTCGAGATTAAACGAAATTGCAAATTAAAAAATTAGACTATTTTTTCATTAAAAGTTTAAATCGTACGTAAAAGTGTAAACAAGACGAGTTTAGGGACTGTCTCAAAATTTAGTCTAAATTGCTGTCATTTTTCTGTAATTTATTTTCCATAAGTTATTATTCATTTTATTAACTCTTTGCATATTTAACAGTCTCAATTATATCGAAACAATTAATTTTTAAATAACAATTACAGGCAGGTTTCTGTGACTGCTTTGAAAAATGAGTTTACCTTTTTAAAATCTGTCAACCAATTTTCATCTTTACCATCTCTAATTAAGTATAACATTGGTAATTATGACAACTGAAAGTTGATTAAAGATGTAAATATTCCCAACGGTTGGTTGAATGATGATTAATAAATAGCTATTGAAATTATTTGTATCAATTAATAATACCCATTGAGCGCTATCATTATCAAATGATTAAGTCTATTAACATTATCGTTTGGCATACAGTTTTAGATAATAAATTTTTGATTTGTTTATCAAAATTAAATATTCGCATAATGATTCAATTACAAATGAATTGTATTGTGCATAATAAGAATGAATACTTGAAATAAATTATCAAGTATAAATCCTTGAATCAAATCACATTCCAAGTTTACTCTACATTTCATCTAGTCTCTAGTTGACTGACACTGATGATTGTCATTATTAATAGTGTCCGATGTTCTGAAATGATTACTCTGGTTTAAGGACAATCAAGTAACAATCTAAACCATAAATAAACTGGAACAGTTACCACATCATCTGCAATAATATATCAACATTAGGGAGAAGATCAAATGTATCATCACAAAATTGTCTACAATTTTACAGTTTGCTGGATGTCTACCCATTAGTTTATGTCCAACATAGTGTACGAAATGTCAACCATTAACCTGATTTCTGTTTATTATTTTATATTTTCTCTCATCTCAGTTAACCAAATTGTCTCATCAAGACTTTATTATCCCGAATGTAAGTATTTTAACAATTAATTATCTTCTTTGATTGTGTCAAAAAGCTCAAATGATGAATCAAAAGGTATCCCTGAGTCACAATCAGTTTAAATATCTCACAGTTTGAGTTCAATCATTGAAAAATACCCAATTAATCAATGGGTTTTAAAATTGTTGCTTTGATTTTGTTTTGATTTTCATATTTTCATTTAGATTACATCTTGGAAAAGTGTACTCCACCAGATAACCCAAAACCGATAAATTTAACAAACACTGAAGGTGGATCGGCTGCATATTTTGAATGGCCGAGCAAAAATGGATCTTTAATTAAACCAACACAAACATGTGTGATAGTTGTCCAGTCACCGCCTGGTCAGGGTCTTATCCTTCATCCAGTTTCACTAGATTTGACCCGATTTGCTGGAAAGATTGTCATCTATCAATTGCATTTATCTGCCAGTGTTGCTAATATTATTTACGATTTGGATGATTCCGTTCACTTTGACTCTTTTGATAATCATCGAGTTAAATCAGTGACTTTGAATAGTTTACCCGGAGATGAAAAAACTGTTGTGTTATTTGAATTTCAACTCAATTCAAATCAATCAGATTGGAATCAATTGCTCTTTAAATTTTTGGTAACTTCTTTCATTCGTAAGTAATCGGCTTCAGTTTTAATAACTTACTATCCTACTGTTATTGCTTTTTTTGTACCTGACAGAAATATTATTTTTACTTCATTATCTAGATGTTCCTGAACTCGGTCATTGTCCAGATGCATTTTATTTTGATTGTGGATCTGGACAATGTATAAGACAATCCCTTCATTGTGATGGTATCTCTAATTGTGCTGATGGATTTGATGAACATGATTGTGGTAAGTCTTGTTTTCACGATGAGTCGACCAATAGTAATTAACATCATCATTTATCTTTCTTTTCAGCATTAGAAGCTCATGAGATTTTTTTCATTGTTCTTGGAATTTTCATTATGTTAATAATTGTCGTTGGTTTAATTTGGTATGCCCATAAGAAAGAAAGTATGGATTTGCCTGTTGTTCAGGGCAACGATGCTAAAAAGAACAGTCTTGGCAATACTAAAGTCTAATTCATTTGCATTCATGGATTTTTTACATTTGCCCGACGAGCTATCTATTAACAATTAACGTTGTTAAATTTGTAATTTTTTACCCATTTTGTAATTATCTACCAGTATTGATTTAGGTTGTCTTGAATGACTGACTTTAAATAAATGCGTAACATATTTTTGCTTTACATTTTAAAATTAAATCGTGATCAATTTTATGAATTTCAAATTGCAAATCCGTTCTATTGTATTTATTTATGAATTTATTTATGAATCTCAATATTTCTTTAATGGATATCTCTAATCATCTTTAACCCCTTCTCTTGTCAACATTTCAACATTGATCAACAGTGATCAATTAGCTATGAAAACAATTAGTTTCAAGCTTTAAATAAAAAAACGGAATATTTTGAATGCCTATTCATTGTATCAAAGCCGCAGCGAAGTTGGTCTTTATGTCGCTACTTATCGAAAAGGTTAGAATAAATTTATAACAGCGATGAAAAATGGTCTATCTAGTTTATGAAAGTGCTGAAACTGACTTCTATGCAGACTCAATCAGTGAAGAACCCAAAAAACGAGAAAATCTGGTCTTGCATGAAACGAATTGATGATCAGATAAACCCTTAGTTTCTACGTGTGTTAAAAAACGAAATAATAGATTGGCCTGGCGTAAAATGCCTCGACCATTGATTGATAGTGCTTTAAAATCTTGGCCACGACATTTTTGTGGTGATTTGATATTGTGAAGGACATAATATTAAACATTTGAAAAATTTGATTAGTTTAAAAGATTAGCAAATTTGAATTTGGTTCATTTTTCCCTAACCCTTGGTAACCACTCCCCCAGAAAAAAGCATAAAGATGTTCATGATGTGTTGTTTTTTTGATTTTGTTATTTTTAAAAGATGAGTCAAAATTGATTTCTGTTTATATATTTTGACAGTTTACATCTTCTAGGACAATGATTGAATTATTGAGTTCACGGAAAATGATCGTTGGGGTCATCATATTAATTATTATGTGTATCCTGATTGTGATTCTGGAAGGCATTTTAACCGAAAGTGAACTGAAACCATTACCCCAAAGATTACCTGTTTCCAAAGGTGATTCATCTTTTGCCAGTTTAATTGGTAACTCTACAGAATATTGTTGGTTATTTGAAGATTACTCTGTGATAGAGGATTGTGGACCATGTACTGACTTTGAAAAGGCAGCTAAACATTTACCTATTTGTGAACAGACAGGCTTTAAAAAGTTGGTTAATTGTAGTAAAACAGGCAAAGTTTACATCAGCTGTGCACCAAGTACCGCCAAGAAATTTTGGATTTTCCTGTTAATTATGCTTTCCATGTCGCTATTGGGTGCCTTAAGCGTTAAATCGAGGATTAAGTATTTGGAAAGACGTATGACAGAAAGGATGCAAAATAAAATTGACTGTGGAGTTTAATTTGATTGGAACTCTCATTGTAATAATGTAAACTTCTTTTTTTGTATTGAACAAAAGCTACTCTATTTGTGAAAATTGTTATTTTATTCTCAGTTAATCCATCTATATATATGATCATTACAAAAGTAAATCTCACCTTTAAAATCTCATCCAAATTGTTATCCAGGTTATTTCACAAAGCAAAAATTGTATCTATTATAATATGAAGGTCTAATGAGTTAATGAAATATTTGAGCATTTAATGTCTTACGTTAAACTAATAGAATTGTGTTGCTATAAAACTGAGGGTAACGTCCAATTAATCACATTGTGCTATCGCACTTTGCATTAATTGAACATAGCATAACAAATGAAAGTCTGTTGAAAAGTTAGCTAAAAATCATGAGTTTATGCTCATGTCACCACGTGACTCTCATGTGTTCTCGTATCATTTTTCAAGTTTTGTCAACATGTTACATTGGAATTATTTAATTTAATTTGATGTTTTCGTGATTGTTAAATAACATTGAAATGGCATCTTCTTTAAAAGGTATGGTTGCCTTCATCACAGGAGCATCGTCTGGCTTAGGAAAAGCTACAATGCTTCATCTTTTATCTAAAGGAGCTGCTGGTTGCTACTCTTATGATCTTCAAGCTTTTCCTGAGGCCGATAAACAAAATTTTGAAAATAAAATTGGTTTTAAGCGAGGTGATATTCGTGATTCTGACTCAGTTACTTTAGCTCTCGCTGATTGTAAAAATAAATTTGGCAAGATAGATGCGGTAATCAACTGTGCCGCTGTTTCGGTTGCTTTTAGACTGTTCAATTACAAAACTGGTGTTCCTCAGAAGCTGATTGACTTCCAAACAACATTGGATATTAACGTGATTGGGACATATAATGTTTGTCGGTTGGCTTTATCACATCTTTCTAGAAACCCACTTGACCCAGTAACAGGAACGCGAGGAATCATCATTAACACTTCAGGAATAGCCGGACAAGATGGCCAAATCGGTCAAACCACTTATGCTGCATCAGCTGGAGCCATTGATAGTTTAACTAATCCTTTGGCTCGGGAAATCGCACCAAAACGAATAAGATGTGTTACAATTTCAGTAGGTTACTTTGATACTCCAGTTCTAGCGACACTTCCAGACTGGGCCAAACAATATTTAATCAATTACACAGCATCACCTAAAATACTTGGAAAACCTGAGCATTATGCTACCATGGTGGAACAAATCATAACGAATTCATTTCTAAACATGACAACTATCAACTTAGATGCTGGGATGAGGCCCAAAGTTTTTAAAGCTTAGTTAGCTTACTAACCAGCCTTTTCACTTCCAATTCTGTCTATTGTATCAATCAAGTCAATAAATGTACAAAGTATGATTTTTCAGGTGTATGTCTCACCTGACCAACCATGAAATAGAAACAATTCTTAATAGGAAAGATTAAAGCAAAGACTACATTATTTATTATACATTACTGTATTTTTCAAAGGAATGAGCTTTTTCATGATATTTCAAGTTCATGAAACGATCAAAAATTTGATAGTAAAGATTAAGTTTTAGATTAATTTTTGTCAAATTTTATGGGTTGAATATTAACGCATCTATTTCAACGATTTATATCTCATTTCAAACTATCATGAACCCAAACCCTGATCATCTTGTTTTTGTTCATGATCGTAAAAAATTGAACTTGTTTGTTTCCATGTTACACACATGTATGCACAAGAAAGATGAAACCAAGTTGAAGAACATTATTCAGCTTATGAAGATCATGGATTAAGATACAGAGTGTTGAGAAAGTTACTAATTATGGAAAATTATCTTTCGCATTGAGTAATAAATTTATTTTTATTGTTCAGGTTCAATGTTTTCATTGATACAGATAGTGGAGTTTGAAAAAACCGCAAATTGTAAGCGCATCTCGATGTCCAACCCACATCACGAACTTTTTCAACACCCTGTAAATGACATTGTGAGAATAGACGTAATAATGATGTCATATTCATTACGTCTATTCTCACATCTCAACAATTGACAGTTTAATTTTTAACCAAATTTACCGTAAAATGTCCTTAAAATAGAGGAATATTCCCTGAGCAAGTCAAATGCTTTATGAGCTAAAAACTGCAAACTTAAAATGAGTGAAAAAATGAAATATTTCCTGACTATTTAACAGTAATTTTACTGGATATAAATGCTATTTACACGAATATAATCAGAAGAGAGAAACATGAAGATAGGGGGAGACTGAGAGAGTGAGAGAGTGATAAAGATAGAGAGATGGATAGAGAGAAACCAAGAAAAGCTTGTTTGATGAAAAGTTGAAAACATTTAAAGTTTTAGAAAAGTTAAAAACACTGCGAGGTCTCGCAGGTAAACTTTTAGCCCAACAATGCTCCAGTACAATATTGCCTCTGTGTCAATGAACAGTTTAACATACAAGTGCTTAGCTGCATTAGCAGCTGCTGCTGCTTCACCAACATCAACAACAACAACAGCAACAACTACTACTACTGGTACAACTAATATTACTAGTTCTGCTACTACTTCATCACCATCTACAGCATCATCATCAACAAAAACAACAACAAACTCGTCATTATCGACATCACCATCATCACCACCAATCTCTACCACCACAACATCTCCATCCTCATTTGCATCCAACATATCATCTGCACCCAAATCAGAAAGTTATGAACATTTTCCAATAGATGTTGTTCAATACATTATTGATCATGCAGCTCAAGAGAGAATTCCAATTAGTGGTCAATATCTTTGTAGTTTGCTCTCTGGAGGAGGCTGCTATTCAATCGATCTATGGAAACTGTGCTTCTACAATCAGTTTAAAGAAGCCGATATTATAAAGATACTTTCCACTTTGGCTAAAAACTGTTATAATCTTCGTAGATTGACTCTGGGTGGACATACTTGGATTTACAAATCAAGAGTTGTTCAGGGACCAATGAGAAGTATTTTTAGAGGAAACACTTTAATTAAATTGCGAAGCCTTAAATTGCAACAAACCTCTTCACCTGAGGAGTTGATTACTATCTTTTCAGCATGTCCAAATCTTGTTAAATTAGAAATATGCCAACCATCACTGACTGACAAACAAATCAACATTGTTGCTAAAGAATTACAGCAAACAGCTTACTCCAAGATTCGTTACTCCTTGCGAGCTCTTTGTTTACCTTCCTCTGTTCATAGAGCTGGAATAATCAAAATGGTTGCCTTATTTCCAAATTTAGCCTATCTCAATTGCTGCCACTATGAGGATGTTTTGGAAGCCATTGAAAACGGGATGATGGAAATGGATGTTAATTACATTGATGATGATGAATACAATGATTTCAATGTAAATGAATTGAGAAAAACTAAAAGTATATTGGCAAAGCTACAAGGAATTACTGTTACGCATCCAATGGGTCGAAATGCGGTCACCTCATTGGTCGCTTTATCACATAATCTTCAAGAGTTAGTTTTAGAGGTTGACGCTCATATGGTTCTACATTCCATTGCAAATTTAAAGTACCTTAAACGATTGGCTTTACACAATTCACAGAGTTCACCTGCCTCATTCCTTCAACAAGTGCTACCTATTTTGCAACAAATTGGTGATAACCTGGAGGCTTTGGATTTAGAAGGGTTTGATGTTGTTGACCTTTCAACTTGTGCCCGATATTGTCCCAATTTGAGACATTTTTCGGGCCAATGGTTCACCATCTTATCCTGTACTCAATCTAATCCAGGTTTGATCATATCCAAGAAAGAAGAAGCAAATTTAAGGAGACCATTTTCGCACCTTCAATCCCTCCGACTTCGTCCTCGTAGTCAACGTAATATAGGTGTTAAAGCAATCGGCTATATTTTAACCAATGCAATCAACATTGAATCTATTGAACTTTACTCCTGTCCCGATCTCACCGATGAACAATTGATTGAATTGATCAAAAATAATTCACTTCGCAACCTACGATCCTTAATCCTCCGACATGGTCATCTTTTATCCAAATCTTGCCTTAACCGATTGGTTCATTCATTGGATGAACTTAGTTTTCTTGATTGTGGAGCACCATTGCTCTCTAAAGCTGAGCTTCATTAAAAAAAACAAAATGACAAAACAAAATACTTCAAGCGTTTTAAAACAAACCTAATCCTGAGTGAAAAAAAACTGTTTATCGATTACCAAACACACCTACAAAAACCGACCATTCTTAAGCCATTTCTTCTCATATTCAGAATGTTTTTATTCAGTTACAGGAGAGAAAGAAAAAAACTTTAGCGTAAACAACGTACTTTTTCAGTTGTTTGAATTTATCTTTCAGTGAATGATGAACGCGTGATCAGCACGTGTTAATAATAAGCAAAGCAAGACGAGAAGACAGAAAAAGGGAGAGAATGAAAGAGTGAAAGAAAGAAAAGAGCAAAAACCTTGTAGCAAACAACGTAGCGTGTTAATTGAAGCCAGGTAACTTGAGAAATGAAAAATTAATTTAATACACTCAACTGATTTTCTGATTTGATGATGCCAGGGAAGAGAGAAGGAAATGAGTAAACAAAAGAGGCCATGACGACAAGTGAGCAAACAGTGAGAGTTGTTGTTTTCTTGTAATTTCAAAACATCTCAAGGTTGAGGGATAATCCCGACGTCATAATAGTGACGTAGGGGATATCCCTTCTGATTAGAGGTGTAGTACAGGGTGGTGAAAAAGTTCCTAGTGTGGGAAAAGGCTTTCCCCTTGCGCACTAAACTCATTTTCCTCTTTAATGGTGAAACCATTCATCCAGATGTGCAGATTACATTTGAAATAACCGCCTACTGTAAGCACATTTCTATCCACTCTACGGTACACTGTACAGTTGCACCAATTAACTAACCTAATTGCCAATATTGGTTTTTTTATGGCAAAGAGGAAGCCTGGTCTCTGGATAAATGTGTATGTAGCGTAAAAACCACAATGATTGAAATTTGAGGACTCAAGCAAATTGTGATTAAAGGGGAAAAACGCTTAATGCACTAAAATTAGAGTCTGCAGCTAGCCAAGCATTTCGGATTATCCGTTGATCTTTTTAGAGCTGAGTCAATGTCTTTTTCAATGGCTTGATAGTTTTTATGAGATACATGAAGATGGCCGTTCTCCACTGATTAATCTGGTTTATGGTTGAAACGGAAATCGGAGTTTAGAGGTCACTATTCATTTAGTTTTTTAAACTTATAAGGAAAGGTAGATTAGCTGGAATGGTACGATCAGGATAGGAACTTATTAAAAAATTGAGATTTGTTCATCAGACGGCGAGTTCTGATGGAAGTTTAGATTTTGCATTTATTTTGTTCAAAGAAATGAAAGCATTTTTAGGTTAACAATAACTTCTGGGACAATGAATAGTATTTCAATGAATAGTAATTGAAACATTAACAATAATGTAAGATTCACTGAAAGTTTGACTTCTGTTACATTATGAAACTCTGTAGCGTGAGTATCCATAATAACTAAATTTTTAATTCACTTGAATTATATTCTTATATGCTATTCATTACCATGAAACATTGTTAATTTGATTCTGTATCTTTTCAAGCATTTAAATGCAAGATTCAAGACTTCATAAGAATTCATAATTTTATTAAGAAACCTCAATTGTTAGTTTCATCGGATAACAAAATGAATAGCTAAATGAATAAATGTGAATATCAGCTTAGCTGATAATTATGAAATAAATTTTCCTCTTATGTTATCATTGAGATGCACCAAACTGGAAATACATCATTTACACTAAAGTCTGACAGCGCAATTTCATGACAGCGTAAATGACTTCAATCCTGCTAATGGATAGGTCCAGTTTAATTTAAGAATCTTCATTTTATGTCTTTATTTTATAACTTTTTAATATTCACGTATTTTTGGTCAAATTTTATAAAGTCACATGAAATACTCAAAAATCATCGGGTAGTATTTCAAAGTGATACCTTTCAGAGCTGATGAAATAATGCACCCGTCAGCTATTGATGACAGCTAACTTCGTAAGGATACGGATTTAAGGATAAATCAGCCTTACTAATACATCCACATTACATCCAACACTAATCTAACAAGCTTGTAAGCTTCAAGATTACATTCAGTCAGAGTTGGTATTTTTTCGATTAGTTAAGGTGTGAAAATGTTTATTTCATTAACAACATTATTCGAAGGTGTGGATGATCTACTCTCCAAAATATGTGCAAACATTTTACAAATGACACAGCTTTCCGTTTCCGCGAAAAACCCGAGATAATTCCTTATCCAATTGTTATTCAAGTTTGCGTATCTGACGAGTCATTTATTGTCATTCATTGTATTAATAAATGAAATTAAAACTGATTACTTTGAAGTCTCGTTGTTTAAGTCAATACTCAGGCTCATAATCAAGTTTTAGTTTAATTAAGACTCAATTTGTTTGGTCATTTTATGCTAGGGTCAGGCAGGCTAGTAAATTAGAGTTTAGGTTGAATTGTTTTCGATGAGTTGCCTTAGATTGTGATGCTAATTAAAATTGGCAACCAAGGTAAAAACAATAACTAATTTGCATTTGCAATTTAATAACCAAATTTTGTTAAAAGGTTTAAAGCAGTAGAAAAATATTCAAATGCGATAATTTTTCGCGCCCTAACTGTTGTTTACCTTTATTTTGGAGTTCGTGTCGAAGCAAAGGTTCTCAATTATCAAAATAGTGATTTCATCTGTGATTATTTTTCTAACGTTTATTTATGATTAATAATGGTGATTTTAGCTTTCGAGGTATGTTTTATCCGATAATATTATGGTTAACACCATGGATCTTTGGTTTTATCAATAGTCCATTACAGTTGTTCTTGCAAGAGATCAAGCTGAATCCAAATCCAACTTTACCCTTTTTCTAGTCTTGATGTTTCAATTAATTCTACATTTTATATTTCTACGCACAGATAATCACCATTGGGCACCAATCTAGTCTTCAAGGATCATTGTTAACAACTACCATCAATTAAATAAAGGATGTGGATTGTAATTTATCGTGTGATGCAAGGTTATTGCGGAACTACTAATTCAACATTTATCTCTAATTGAATCACAATCATCCCGCCAAGTTAAAGGTCAATTCAGAAAATCATACTTAACATAACTGTGGTCATATGAGGTATGAGGTGATCATCAACTAAAATTGTAACAATAAAAGAAAGGAGACAATTATGGAGCGAATGGAGGTGTTACCTAGTTGGAATGATGATAGCTCTATTATAGCATCATATAACTCTATCAATAGTGATGAAGATTCTACATCGTGTGTAATTAACAAGATGCATCCGTCAGATAGCTCACCAACCAGTGGAACTGGTCTTACCGTAGGAATCAGAGGTTTAGAAGATAGGTCAAAAGTTGAGTTGTACAAAAAAAGGTTCATCATTTTGTTCCTATTCTGTCTCTATTCTGCTTCCAATGCATTCCAATGGTTACAATATACAATCATCACCCAAAAAATATCTACCTTTTATAAGGTTGATAATCTATCAGTTAACCTAACATCAATGCTCTACATGTTTGTTTTTGTACCTGGTACAATTCCTGCTTCCTGGTTACTTGATCGGAAAGGCTTACGCTTTACTGTTTTGATTGGGTCATTCTTTACTTTTGTGGGGGCCCTCGTAAAATGTGCAAGTGTCCAACCAGACAGATTTTGGGTCACAATGATTGGTCAAACCATTGTCGCAACCTGTAATCTGTTTGTAATAAATTTACCTCCTCGTATAGCTGCTGTTTGGTTCGGGGAACGTGAAGTGTCAACTGCTACATCGATTGGAGTCTTTGGTAATCAACTTGGTATTTGTGTTGGTTTTTTTCTACCTCCTTTGATTGTGCACTCTTCTAATATCGATGAAATTTCTAAACAACTCGCCTATGTCTTCTATGGAACTGCTGTTTTCACCGGTTTATTGTTTATAGCCATTGTGCTGTTTTTTGAAGATAAACCCAAAAAATCTCCCAGCAACAGTGCAGCTCGAGCTAATTTTTTACAAGAAGATTTGTATTTTCTGCAATCATTGAAAGCTCTTATCACAGATTTAAACATGGTAAAGCTAACTCTCAGCTATGGAATCAATGTTGGTATTTTTTATGCAATTTCAACTATTCTTGAACAAATGATCTCATCAGCCTTTCCTGGTCATGAATCTGATGCAGGCAACATAGGTGCTATTATTACAGTTGTCGGTACATTTGGTTCCATGATTAGCGGTTTCATCCTGGATAAAACACATCGATACAAGGAAACAATATTAGCTCTCTATTTATTTTCGTTCATTGGTTTGATTGGATTTACTGTGGTATTAAAATTCAATATTTTATATGTCTACATAATTTCAGCTCCTCTTGGTTTTTTCATGACTGGTTACCTTCCTATTGGTTTTGAATATGCAGCTGAGATCACCTATCCTCAACCAGAGGGAAATTCTGCTAGTCTACTCAATGCCTCAGCGCAGGTAAGTTATTTTTAGCATTTTCAAAGTCAACTTTTTACTAAACAATTTTTTATCTATCTCTTTCTTTCCAGTTTTTTGGTATTATAATGATTTTTGGATCTACATTACTGGTTGACAGGCTTGGCCATTTAATTTGTAATATCATTCTATGTGCGATTCTATTTATTGGTCTTATTCTTACCTCTCTCACCAATGGTGAATTGAAAAGACGACAAGCAACTCTGAAGAGTCATGAATATATGAATTCTTAATCATTGGATGCTTGAAAAATTTGATTTGGACAATTGTTAAGGCACGCATTTGCCTTACCGTTCTGCAATCAGCTTTAGCTATCTATTTCTCATTTCATTTAAAATACGGTAACATGCTGTGTAGATTGTAAGGATCGTAACATTGGTAACAGATTATCAGCATCTGCTGTTCATCAAGGTCTAATTGAATGGTTTGATTATTGTTTGATTTTACCTGCCGAACAAAGTTATGTCATAAATTACTGTGTCTCTTTATGAACAAGTATCTCATTAATTCACCTTACCTGTTGTATGGTCACATTCAAAGCTGATTGCTTTTTTCTGATTATGAAACTCATGTCTTTCGAGATCTTCTGTGATCAAAGATACAAGCTCAACGATGCAGTTGATGATAAAGGTTACATCCGTGTTTAATGGCCTATCTTCAACTAATTGTAAAAGTCTCTTTAGAAACCAAATTTGCCGCATATCTTATGTCTTTCATTATAAATCATCTTAGCAATTGCGCCTTGAGGAATAATTATGCTACGTCATGTTCAACCAATGATTTTTTATTAACAGTCTCTCGACACGTTTTCACCGCCTGAATCACTACATTACCTAACTTAATGTTCATTTTATTGTAAAGGACAAAGTATAATTATTGCAAATCATATTGATTATATAAAACTATCAGATTATGATAAAAAAACTCGAGGTTAGTTTTAATTTGAAATAACTTTGTCGCATTTCAATCATAATTTACTTATTAAAATCATGTCTTCCAAACATTTAGAACTCTGATCTTACTTTCATTATTTTCTTGAATTGAATCTGCAAATCTAATCAAATCATGTGTTGGGGTTTACTTTAAATTATTAATTAGCTAAGTTAATTGTACATTGAATTTCAATCAAATAAATATTTAATGCATGTTTAAATCAAAAATAGATCCCAAGTTTTCTGCTACGTGTATATAATCTTAATTAATAAAAGATAATTAATTCAAGAGCATCAAAGATTTGATTTTGATCTTTGATCAAAGCGTTTCATCTCTTGCTTTATTCATGAGGATTTCTAAAGAGTTGATAAGTAACGATTAGAGAGAATTAAGTAATCACAAGTCAATCGAAAGCATGGAGTGGTTTATCCTTTACCGAACTTTATCGTTTATCGATTGAGAAATATTGTCAGTCATGTAATTTTCAAGTTAATTGCTACTTTCTACATTGATGAGTATCACTTCTTGTATTCTCGTTGGCCAAAAATTGTGCTACCAACTCTCACATTGCTGCTTCCCATCAAAATCTGTAATTAGTAAAATGAAATTCCGGTCAGAAATTTGGATGGTTTTTCTTGTAATTATACTCACCGCAGTTTCAAAATCACTGGACATTCCCATACTCAGTTCAAATTTATCAGCATCAAAATCAAATTTTCGGCAAACTTCTTGTTTACACTTTTCTAATCGCTCAAAATCTGGATTCAAACCTTCTCCAAGACTATGATTGATTGAACCAATTGTCATCAGACCAACCAATTCGAGATGTGGACATTTAGAGATAATATGCTCCACTAAATTATTAACGTTTTCTGGTTCAATTCCAGCCTTGTCTGAAATGAAAAATTTAATTGTTTTAGTTTGCTGTTAATAAAAAATGAACTCTGCGATTGCATTACAGCTGACTTACTTGGTTCGTCACTAGTGTTAACTTGAACCATTACCGAAACCTTTTTGCCTGCGAAGTTACGCTCTAATGATCCATTTGCAAGATCGGCAACAACCTGACTATCAACTGTTTCCCAAATACTTAAGTTCCTTGTGGCTGGAGATAATTAATATGATTAATATAAAGGCAGCTTTGAATTCAATAATCGTATATATATACCAAGGAGTTTATTAATTTGCTTCTTCTGGACACGACCAATAAAATGCCATTTAATATCAGGACACTTCTCGATAACCTATAATGTTTCAACATATTAGTTAGATGTAATCAGGTTGAATTGATAACTGACTTACCTCTGGATCATGACTTTTTTCAGAAAGTTCATTAACCTAATTAAATATTCAAATGAAGAGAAAAGTTGGTTTGTTGAATGTTGGTTTAAGAGGGAGAGACACTACAGCTGTTAATGGTATAACTAACATAGTTTTCACCGAAATATCTAAGTCCACAGTTGTAAGCCTCAATTATGGCACTTTTAGGCTTGGTTTTGCTCACAGCGACCAGTCTGACATTGATATTTTTAAAAGCCTGTAATAATAGAAAATAGAAAAAAAATGATTTGAAAAAACATTGAATGAATACATTTGCACATATCAAACAGAAATTGAATTCACATCAAAAATATTCATTATATTTACCTCTTTTCGTTTGTCACAAGCTTGTTTGATCTTTGATAGAACTTGAGTCGCTGATAGAGATATTGGAATGTCGCCCATTGCTCTAATCATCCGAAATACTGAAGAAAAACAATTAAAGAGGATCAGCAAATATTCAAGTTACACTGTTTGTTTATGTTTACACTTTCGAAGAAGGCTTTCCAGGTGATTGAAAGAAACAGGTTTTCAAATTATTTTTCCCAATACTTTCAACTTTAATTTTAAAACACTGACATTTAAGACAAAATTATTGAATTGCTGAGCGATATTAATTAATATTGTAAAATAATATAATATTTAATTGCGATGATTTAATAGTTGAGATGAAGAAAAACAATTGAATTGAACCAGCTATAAAGCTTTATGGTTAAATCTAGAAGTAGAAACAATAACAATTGATTTACGCCGATTCTTCAAGGCTTTATCATTTTCTATGTCGATGAAACTTGAACTCATCTTGCTTTATCATCACAAGATCAAGAGAAAGTAATGTTTTTAAAGTATGTAATTATTGAATCAGATATTCGAGATCTCAGTTTCATACTTGGATGTTTCAGCCGAACTTTAGAGGTTAATTATGGCCAGATTTTCACTACACGCGTTTCTATCAACCAAAAAATGCCAGTGTTATTAATTGATCAGAAAAGTTATCAACTGTGATAATAAAAATAATTGCTAACATTAAAAAAATTGTTTTACAGTCATTACCGATTCCTGTGTGTTTGAAGATTTAATCATCATTATTCAAAGTATTATTAATAATGAAGTGAAAATAAGTAATGAAACATCTAACGCTATAAATACGGTTCAAACAGTTTGACAATCAACGGAAGGATTTTGAATCAGTTGATTTTTCGTGTGAAGTAAACTAGAGTTAAATCGTCTGCTCAGATTCAAGAAATTAGATCTAATAGCAAGATTAAATTAATTTTCAGTTGTCTTCTTATCTAGCGTTCAGAAATCTTTGTAAGAAGCTAATTATTCATTTTTCAAACATAAGCTTCTCTTTTTATTGATATCCTCGATATTTTAATAAGCATTATCATATTATAATCTGAGTATTAATATTTATCACTTTAATTGTCACAAGGCTTTAATTAACTATTGTATTATGCATTTGCTTAATAACTAATAAGCTTTTATTTATATACCGAAGGCTGTTCAATGTTGAATAATGATTAAATAAGAGCGAGCTTTGATGATACATTTTCATGGTGTGACAACATTTGAATCATTCTCAGTTGAATAATCCCGATAACTGAAAGATAATGATTCAAATTTAAATGACAATAAACAAAATCTGATCAAACTTAAACAGGTCTTTCATCGTTTAGATGAGAATAACAAAAAGAAACCTTTGGTTCAGAATAATTAAATTTGTTAATTTACTTCTGACAACGAGAGGTTGATAAATTGTTTAAATGGCTGTGTATACAGAATAGAATTTCATTTGAAAAGATTTAAGAGAGAAAAATAGAGAATGAGAAAAGGAAAGAGTAAAAGATTGATGAGAAAGAGAGGAAAACGAAAGGCTAGTAAAAATATTTACAAATAAATCAGCTGAATCAGAAGGATTGAAGCCGTATTTCACTTTTCCAGAATTATATATTTTTTAGAACCATCACAAATTGCATGTGTAATTAAAAACATCACAATGAGCTTCAGGAAACATGAAATTCTTTGGCCAATCCAATAATATAACTGAGCTTGGAAATATTCGAATATTGGTACCATATTATGTTAAGATCTGAATGTGTGTGTTGTCTCTGCAATGAAGATGTATGATAATTTTGTTATCAAAAACATTGTTAACACCAACATCTGGAAGATGAATGAGTCAACTTTAGCATTCAGCTTTCTTTGTTTAAACACACACAGCTACACGTAGCAGGTAACGTAGCATCAATAAGCTAATGATCAGAATTGTTGTTTGTTGAATTTCCATCAATATTATATTGAATTTCTTTTCGTTTTTCACATATTTTTATCCATTTCTCTTTTTTTCCTGTGTGTTAACAGTAACAACAATTAAAATAATATTAATATAAAGGTATGCGTGAATATGGATGATTAGGGAGAGAGAGAGAGTGTCTTTTGTTTTCATCAACTTTTTCTTAGACCAACATTTTATAAAAATTAGATTGAAAATAAATTTTTTTGAAAATAATTTGGCAATAATTGGCTTTTGTGTCTTTTAGTCTTCCTTATTGTCCTTTCAAGTATTCCATTGCGCCCAACTTAAGCCCGAGAAATTTTTTGTCTGAGATGAGTTTTAAAGAGTTAATAGATTAAAACAGATATCATCTGAATAGATATGATTAGGCTTTTTATATCCAATTTTATTGTTTCTTTGTATCTTTCTTGGATGTATCCTGCTTGACCGATCCATTTCTTTTGTTGGATTCGTTCTTCTTGCCTGAATCAATCTTCTTGGTGATTTCATTCTTTTTGCTTGAATCATTTTTCTTGTTAGAATCGTTTTTCTTTAGATCCGACTTTTTGCTAGATTCAACGGGTTTAACAGATTCACTGGTTACACCAGGCTCAGCTGCTTTGCCAGACTCAGCATTCTTGATTGATTCAATCTTTTTGTTTGAATCAGTCTTTTTACTTGAATCGCTCTTTTTGCTGGAATCGCTCTTCTTGTTCGAATCGCTCTTTTTGTTTGAATCCTTCTTGTCAGATTCATCTTTTTCCTTTCGCTTTTGCTTACGAGCAACTGTATTAACGACTCTCCATTCACCGTCCTCGGTGTCATGAGCCATTTGTTGGTCAACTTCTTCTGGAACATCGTTCTCCTTCTGTTTTTCAACGGGACTCTTCTTGCTTTTCTTGGATGCTGTCTTCGATGCAGCCTTTTCTTTAGTTTCTTTTGATTTTTCCTTCGAGTTTGCTTTAGAGCTAACAGGACTTTCAGCATTGACAGCTAGGAAAGAAATGAAAAAAAGAGATTAAAAATTTAAATCTTTGGGTTAAATTACATTTATTTTAAATTGGTTGAATCTAAATCAATCAATTGAATAGTATATGATAATTAAGATTCCCACGTCGTCACCTATTCTAATCTAGATATTGGTTAGAGGATGATAACTCTCTTGATAATTTACCAACAATAAGTAGCGTGACACAATGTTGAATCAAACCGACCATCTAGAAGCAAACACTCATCATATAATAATCATTATATATTTAGTCAACATAAAATTACATGTATCAGCTAACTAAGCATTTGTAAGAAGCACGAATTGAGGAAAAAATGATCAAGATTGGTTTGTAAGAAGATAGAGAATTGATAAAAGGATAAAACATTAAGAAATAAAGCTATTTGAAAAAATTTCATCGTTTAGATATCACTTTTTAAGGTGAAAGCATTGATTATAAGATCAAGAGCTACTAACAGATGTCGAAGCAATCTGCAGCAATTTATCTCAAATGACAATCACTTATGATTTATCTAGAAAGTCCACGTATTCAGATGTTTCAAGAAAATTAGATAGATACTATTAACTGGCCACATACGAAATATTATCGACTGACAAACATTTACAATGTAAAAATATTGTAATATTCTCTGCTCATTAAAAAGTTATTACGTGAACATTGTATGAAATAAGTGCTGTAAATGTCTCAAAATTTGGTGCAAAAGAACCATAATTTTAAAAAATTAATTAGCTCTTTTGGAAACCTTTTAAATTGTCTGTTAAAACCAATCAATGCATGATGACTAAACAATCTAGTATTTGCAAGGTTGAAAGGTTGTTTGGGGATCGAGTCTCATTATCCAAACCAGAACTGTATCATTCAATTAGATAAAATAGTTAAACCAGTTTCATGGTTCGTTATAAGTCTTTAAATATTGTTCGTTGATGCACACTTACTCTTAACTTTCTTAGCAGCAACAGGAGTAGATGCAACAGGTGCCGTTACTTTACTGACGTGGGACACCTTACCATTGGCTTGAATTTTACTCGATTTACCAGGACTTGTACTGGTATTGCTGATCGCACTTGAGTTAGCATCTTTATCACGTTTCTTGTCTTTTTTAGCAACTACTGGTGTCTTCTTCTCCTTACCATTGGCAAATAATTGAATTGTTGGCGGAGTAGAGCTGGTTTTGGTGAATCCTAACAGGTAAACTGTTAAACCACTTATAAGCGCTCCAATTATGGGGAACAAGTAGGTTGGATTGAGATATAATTCAAAAAGATTGTCATTTGAAACTGTTGCCATCGATTTGATTTGAAGTTAATTTACTTTTGAAAGAATAGAATAATGAAAAAAAAATAAAAATAGAAATAGAAAGAGGTAGAGAAATTAAAGAAATCAAGATGAGAACAAGATTCGTAACGATGTGTATAGAGGTAGAAATATCTTTGACGGAAAGTAAAGTAATGGAGTTGGGAAAAAATAGAAGAGATAATTAAATCAATTTGATTGAGAAAAAATTAAATAAATATGTAAAAAAAGGAAACAGTAAGCAAATGAAGAATAGTCAACGGGAATAGATGAAAGCAGTTTGTAAGGAATGTATCTGAGTAATCATCAATGTGAAAATAGTAGTTTTTACAGAATAAGTTACCAATGAAAAGAAGATCACAATTAACACAATTTAAAAAAATTATTTTACAAAAAACGGAATTAAACCGCAACAACAAAATGCCAACCCATCCATTAACGCTAACAGTTGCAGAAAGTGATCAGGTAAGAGAAATTTTTATCTTTCTTTTCAGTGATACAGATATTGGCTCAAGACTTGATACCGGTACCTGATATTAGTATCCAAAACAAAATTACGCCGGTTTTATAGAGATTTATTTTATAATTAATTAATAGATGTTTCTTTTGTTCCAAATTGATTAATTGATTACCAGTTCAATGTTGTAAATGTTAACAAACAGCCATACATCAATGAAACAATGTAATTATTATGTACAACATTGTTTATACGAGGTATTACCGTCATTGATTGTACAATGGTAAGTTTATTGTTGATTGCAAATGTCCAGCTTCGTTTTGTTATCACTGGTGGTTTTATTTAGTCTTATTTTAATGTTGCAAATCATGAGTTTTCATTTTCATGGTTTTGTCTTCATTTCATTGGTAGATTAACAGGAAAAGTTGAAAGGTTTATAATTTTATGCATTCTCTACTCATTATCTGGATCCTCCTATCGACTCTTGACTTCAAGTCAATCAGAGAATTATTATTAAAGATAAGAAAGAAAGAGAAGAGAAGTTGTCTTTCTCGACAGGTTTCATTTATTCTGACATTTGGAGTCGTCTACGTGGAAAAGCTTGTCTTATTGAATCAACGTTATAACAGCTTGTTACATGATTTCACAGACCTTACCCAATTTCAGGTGATTTTTTGGTGAGTTCTGTATTTCAAAACGCCAATCTTTCCAGCAATTCAACTTCCAATTAAACATTTATCATATTTCTAATATCATAATCAATTATTTATTTTCAACTCACAAGTCATTGACTAATGTTTCTTTGGATCTTGCTCAGATATTTAAGTTGATTTGTGTAACTAGCTTTTTAAATCTCTTAAAATTTTCGCTATTTGACTCCATTCGCTGCATTTGAGAAGACTCTTCATCGTCAAAATCTGATCATTTATTCATAGATTTAAGATTTTATGATAAGTGACTTTCAGCTATTAAATAAATAAAGTGTCAGAAATCAATAATCCTTTCTTCCAATTAGCGGACATTCTATACTTCATATGTAATATAATATTGCACTAGACTAACGTTGTTTTCAAGTCTATTAGACAGATTGATGTTGAATTGATGAGTTTATCGATGACTTAGAATGAAAATTGTTTAATTAAAATAAATTGAAATTGTTAATCAGTTGGGAAATTTTTATTATCAATAAATTTAAAAATACCTTGATTCAACATGAATGCTACATTAACTATAACTCGAGTTTTTATTAAAATTGAAAACGATGAAAGTGAGATTTCTTTGCTAAAACTTTGGGCAAATATAAGGATAAAAATTATACGATATCCATGAAAATGAGGAGTTGTGACAGTAAAACTTATCGTGCCAATTAAAATGAGTTTGATTACCTTTTTTTTAAATTCATTTTTGGGAATTGCACATTTTCACAAAAAAAGCTAGATGAATTAATTTTAATTACTTTATCAACATCTATTTACATTCATATCGAGTCAAATTAAATGTTAATTTTTTAACAAGATGAATTTTTAGTTTATATCGTTTGTGTATGCAATTTATAAAAGGTAGTCAAAATCATTTTGGTTGACTGTGTGTATATTGTTGACACAATTTCGACAAAAATTTCAAATAAACTCTCTTAAGTAAAATAGCTATTTTCAATGTTTACAAAAGAAGAAAAGTCTAATTAGTAAGAAGATAATTGTTGAAGGATTTGAAAACAACAGAGAAAGTATGATAAAGATAATTTAAGAAAGTGTCTTTAAGAAGTGTAGATTTGATCATTTGATTGTTGCTCTGCTCTCACCAAAACAATACAAAAAAATGCTGTAGACGAAGAAATTATTTTTCGGCTGTTTACTTTTGAAGGAAACCTCGTGTAGGTTGCTTTTGAATTGTTAATTGTAGTCATTTGCCTTTGGAAATTAATGTTTAAGTCTATTAACATTTTCACTTATCATCAGCTATCTCGTTGAACAAATCACATTTCTTTCTAGTCAATGGTTAGTTAAATAAACAAAGTAAGTTGGGGTTGGTTCATCATCGAATCAACGACGTCTATTCGTAAATCGCTTATTAGCTGCAAGTTCTGGAAACTCTAAGCTCTCGTACTGGTATGAATCATCGTTAACCAGCTGTGTATTTCGTGAATTGCCAAAGCGGGTGTTTGCTTGTCGATTGCCATTTCCTGAATGAGCAAATGAACGGTGATTAAAATTAGATGGAGAGTTTTGTTTTGGGGTTTGATGAGGATGATGGTTGTTATTATTATTGGAAGGTGGATGCCATAATTGGGGATGTTGATGAGAGTTCAGTAACCCAGGAGTTCGGTCATTTCGATGTGACCTAATGGATGAAGATGGTGCTTCTTGCGGTGAGGATGGGTTTGAAAAATTTCTGTTTTGTTGGTTGATAGAAAGTCGTTTATATTGATTTTGCACGTTACCGAGTAGGGACTTTTTATTGTATCGAGGAGAAGAATATAGATCCGAGTCGTTACCAAAATCATTCGATTCAATGCCTTTACGGTTGCGATTACCTTTAGGTGAATTTTTAACGTTACTCTTAGATTTATCATAATCATCTCTATTCTTCCCTCTATTTTGTGGCATTTCAGGGCAATTACTTTTTTGGTGTCCAATTCGATTGCAATAGTGGCAACCACGTCCTTTTGGGAAAGCGCCGTCAGTTAAACATTGAGAATCGAAGAAATAATCATACCATGAATTGTACTTTTTTAAATTCTCCGGCTGGTTACCGATTCGGTTTCTACCTAAAACAATTGATGCTTTGATGTAACGAGCCATTTCAGGCTCGATGCCTTGTCCGAGATTGTGAGAAAGTAAGAATGGATCTGACAAAGAAGAAGATCAAATGAAGATGGAAATTCAACTCGTTGTAATTGGTGACTAATGAGAGACATTTGTTTTGATAATTACCTTCAATTGCAATGCGCCTTCCAGTCCATTTCTTTTCCATTTTGGTTAAATCACGTGAGCGTCTAATACAAACCACTAGCGTATCAAACGGAAAAATTTCTGCATAAAATTTTGTGAAACCATAAAATAAGTTACCAACACTGAGAGTATTGGCACCAAAATGAATCCACTTTTCTTGCAGGCGGTCCAAGTCCTCGAAAAACCATGTGTTGTAGCCATCGACTATCCGTTCAGGAGGTCGATCACCATCGTAAAGTTCCTGCAAAATTGGTATTACTGGTGGACTACATCTTTGGAGATAATACAGCGTCATCAGAGTGTAAGCGTAAGAAGACAGACTCCCTTTTGAAGCATCACAAATACCACATTGCTATTTAAATATGAGGGATAATTAGAGTACTATAAAAAGAAGGATCAAAATAGCAAAAGATAACAAACCTTAAAAAATTGTTTAACTGTGAAACCGAGCATTGCAACACGTTCGTCTATTTGGCAATAGGTTCGAAGTAATCTTGTATTGTGACTCGCCAATAGGTTATACAAACTAATGTCACAGTCAAAAGATTCGTTAAATTCTTGCAAAAGAAATCGTAGTTTAAGTACTGGTACTTTGGCTTGAGGAATCGGCTGTAGATTGGAAATAGATTTTCGAAATTTACGAAGATCTTTTGCCAGGGTCGAAATGACAGCTGTCTGGTCAACGTCTTTACCGGTCTCATTATCCTCAAAAGTCATGCATAAATCAAGGTCACACTTTTTTGCACCAAATCCATTTTTGGAAGAACCGAAAAGTTGTAAATTAGCATTTGGGTAGGACATACGAACCACTTCAGTCAATTTCAAGAGCACAGTTTGATGAAGCTTCTCGTATTTATCATCCAATCTGTTTGAATAGTACAATTGGCGACAAACTTCATCCAAGCGAACTGATCTATCCAGAGTTAACATGTTAGGCACAGCTAACAAGTCAGGTAATCTCTCGGATGTACATTCACTTTTGTAATGATCAATACGCTTACATTTTATACAATATCTGGGAGGTTCTTTAAAGAACGGATATCTGTTGATTTCCAAAGAATAATAAAAATCTTGTGGTTTCAAATTAGCCCAACGTTTATGAACATCGGGTCTTAAGCGGAAAGAAATTCCAAATTTTTTGCTCAATTTAACATGGTAATTAAAGTTGAGTTCACTTTTACCCATTCGCGTAGAGCCTCGAGGTTCTTCAACGTCATTGTCGTCATCATCCTTATCTTCTTCATCACTATCTTCTGCATTAATTTGCGTCTTGAAGGTTGGTGAAGTCTGCTCCAAAATAAAATCATCTAGGTTATTGAGAAGACATTTAGTATGATTTCGTGGTGCCATAAAAAAGCTATATGTTCTAACTAAATTATGATGATAATTGAAATAAAGGTCTTTGCGTCCAATACTACGACTTAAATTGTGAGCGGAATGAACTGGGTCCTCTACTGCTAAAATACAAGTTGACCATTCTTTAGAGGACAAGGTTAGTTTAAGGCCCCTCAAATTAACCACGTTGTTTTCACTACAAAAGTCTTTAGCGTAATAAGCTAAGAGCTCAATCCAAAGTTCACCAAGGCTTTTCCTATTATCAGATACCCAAGTTTGTTTCAATTCTTTGTAAACATCGTCTATTTCTTTTTTAGATGGTGTTGAGCCATCGGCGGGATAAAAACTAGGCAAAACTGGCGGAGATGTTGACTGTAAAAAGTGGACAGTCATTATGTGAAAAGCATGGGATGGCCAAAACCCATGATCAGGTCGGTCAAACCCACAATTTTGTGCCCAGATTTTAAAGCAGGCAGCAAGTTTTGTCACTCTTGAGTCAAGTGAAGCATATTTCGCTAAAATTTCGGCAACTTCATACGAAGAGCTCGAGTAAACACCAAAATGAATTGTTGGTAATTCATTACCAAACTGAGGTGAGTTGAGTTTAAACGAAAACCTTGGGCTGGATATGTCAAATTCTTTGTGAAGATCTAAATAGGTATCAGGATCAAGCTCCATTTGCATTGCGACCTGTTGAAGAACTTGTGAAGGATTACATTCATCTTCATTATCCAGCATCAATTCGACGTTAACATCAGATGTATCCAAAGCAAACCCTGAGACGGTTGATCCATAAGGTCGAAGATGAACTTCTATCCGATGAAACCAAGATTGTATAATTCTTTCAATCTCAGTGACAGCTCTTAACCTCAATGCCAATCCTTGTGGTGTCAGTAAACGAGTAGCATACTTCTCGACCATAGCATTGATAGCAATAAGCTGAGCCTGACCTGGCTTGGGTAAACTGAAGCTTACAATATCTTCTTTGAAAGCAAAAAACTTGTGCTTATGTTTTCGATCATTGAAAAGATGGCTGCTCAATACCCCAGAATGTATTTTTACACGGCACAATTCACATCTAAAAAATGAGGGCTTGTCCAAACGGTTGATACAATTTTGCATACACTCTTTGAGGAGATTAATTTCGATTGTTCCTTCCATTTTGAAGAAAACACTTTAGTGACCAAGATTGATAGAATAAATTGAGACAAATCACATTAATTACAATCTACTAAACCATGAAAGAATGGTTAATCAGTTGGAAATTGTTAAAATCTAGAGTAGCGTCTCCACTAAATATACACTTTTACACAGATTTTATTATACTTTTCACAATTCTAAACAAATATCGATACTCTAGACAGAATGAATGTATCGATACTCCGAGCACAAGATTTTGAAAGACAGCTTCAAAGCCTAGCCTAGGCTTAAAGTCTGACTCAGACTGCCTGAGCCAAAGCTGAACAAGCTAGCTACATCTAGTGACAAGAGTTTTCGCCACGAGTTTTATAGCAATTATTTAGACTAGACTCTTAATGAAATTGAAGATTGCTAATTGTAATTTTTTTAATCTGAAGTTATTCAAATTGTACTGCGAAAATCCAAGTTTGAACCATAATTGGCTTCTAAAAATTATCTGTATAATAAGTTCACCTTTGTGGCATGCTGGTGTAATTATTTTCATGAAAAGATGTAAAAAGCTGAAGTATAAAAGACTTCTTACTTTGTAACATTAAATTAACCATTCATTTGATATTGCTTAATTGTTTTGAATTTTTTTCATATCTTCAGATCAACATTAGACATAACATACGATGTAATTTGATCCAAGAATGGTTCAATCAATTTCAAGGATTTAATCCGATCCAAGCAAAAGGTTAGCTTCAACTTGATTCATCATATTTATAAATTATAATTTCATGATTAACCTTTTTGTGATCTTTTGACACTTGAGCTTCACCGTCAGTTGATAATGAACTTGGACTCTGTTTCCCAGACCGTTCAATGTACTCAGAAGCAGTCGTATTTCAGACTCGATTATACGATTTAATCTCTATTAATGAGTTTAATTAACCTTCTATCAGTAATTAATGTTAACTTTGATAAAGGCCAATGTCAATTTATCAAGTTGAAAGAAAGTGGGAAATAAATTGATAATTACATTGAAAATGAAAATGATGTTCATTGAAGCAATCATTAATTACCCGTTTCAACTGATAGTTGATTGAAAATTTCAACCGTCCGGATTTAATAGTCAAAACTATTTGAACTAATCCATTTCGATACAGATTAAAACAATTAAACTGATAATAAAATGGATCAGCAATTGGTGTAAAGCAAGAAATGGGATTTTCAATGGTTTATTGCTAGCAAGTTGAGATTACAATAAACTATTGATTGACTATTAGCTGATTGATATTTTTCAATATTGATAACTTTTAACCTTAATCACGATGGTATATGGGCTTAACCTTGATTGTTGATTAGGAAGTCGATGATGACAAAATGTAATTGTTATCAATTTTAATCAATGTAACCTTGATTGAAAAAATTGAAAGTAAACACGACAATTAACCTAACAGTTGGTCATGAAAAATTGTGTCTATAAGTCAATTTGAATAATAATTTGAATATATTCACAGTCAATCCAGGTTCTTACATGTTCACAATCATTAACAAGTGAATCTAATTCAATTATTTCATTTGTCCAAATAGTCAACATTGATAAGTTGAAGAAATTACCTTTTCAGTGAAAATCAACTAATCAGTGGAATCAATTGATTCAAATTACGTTTGTCTAAAAAACTGGTTTCCATATTTAAAACATTAACCGATGTGAATTTCATCTTAACCATTTCTGTAAAACTGAAATTTTGTCATCTCTGACTTTATTTGTTTGGCTTCCAAAAGGATTATTTCACGTTAAAAGATGGCCACTCTGACTCGAATGATGGTCATTTTGACCTGGATCACAATTGAGGTAAGATTTGTAATTTTGTTTATCATTTTGCTAATGCTTTCCAATCAAGCTTATTATCGAGTTACTTCATAGACTTACATGAGAGTCACGCTTAAGACCAATTTGAATGAAATACTTGTCTCATCTGCAAGAATCCAGAGATTCTTTGCAAATTTTTTGCTCTTTTCAAAGACATTGAATCCTGATCTTTTGATACTAATTTTCATAAATTTTAATTATTTGATGATCATCCTTGGCTAACTGATTTAAATTTGTAGATTAAGATTATTAACATCAATGCTTCAATCGTTTACTTCGCTTTCACTTCGAGTATGTTGATGAGTTAATGGTTTATTCCGAGCCTCGATTGATAAGTGAAAGGATAACATCTACAGTGGAAACTATTGAACCGTTTGATACACAATGTATGCTTTTAATTCATTAAAACCGTTGGTTGATGGATTGGATTATAATTAGTTTATATTTAATTAGATTTGCTGGTTTACGTAGTCTATTAAGTTTAACATCAAAACCTTCGAGTGTTAATTTGAATCACTTTGTCTATCAAGCTTTACAATGACAAGCTTGTTAATAAATGGTATATCAATTTATTTTGCCTTTTAATAGCAAATCTAAGTTTTATAATGATCTCTGTATCAACAATTTAACACATTTTAATGAAACAATTTTGTTTTGAGCGCCATTCAATTATCTTATCTCATACCAGGTGAGTAAGGCGCGATTAAGTTGCCTTATGAAAATCAAGCAATGTTTAGATTAGATACCGAAGCTAGCCGAGTTTTGCTGTGGTGGCTGGCTACTGTTAAAATTGGTATGTGGCTGGCTGATAGCTAGCTGGCAGTAGCTAAGCTAGCTTTGCTGCTAAATTCCCACTTAGGTGGCTAGTCATTGAAAAAGAGCAATATGATTGTTAAATTTCTTCATTAATGAAGTAAAATGTATAGTAAACTTGAAATGAAAGAAGTACATAGAGTTCAACTTGAAATTTGCAAATTTTCATTGATCAAGAAAATTTTGTTTACTCTTGAAGGACTGAGTTGAAAATATTTTAAAAATGAAGAAAGTTACAAGGAAGCAAAAGTATCGTCTAAAATTGATTTAAATGAATCAAATGTCCTTCAATAGATCTTTTCGAGTCATAAAAAGCCTGAACGAGTTAAATTCGTAATAAAAAAGTGGCAAGCTAGCTAGTAGTTTCAAGCTACTTTAGCCAGATAACGTTCTGGCTACAGCCACACGAGTGTTCAGGTGGCTGGCTAGCTAGCTTGTTTTCACTAGCTTCGGTATCTAGTTTAGATTACAATACTCATCAATTGTTTATTATTAATATTTAACTCTTAAACTTTTTATTAATATCGTCGCATGTTTCGTCACCAAATGTAATTAGGAACCGTCCATGTTATTAATGACTTGTTAAACTTGTTTAAAGCAAAAAATTTCCTATTTAAAATGTTTCGATCATTTTGGTATAATTTCTATGCAAAATATCAACAATTTAACCAATTTACAACTTATTTGAAGGTAGAGTTAAATAATCAAGTGAAATAGATGAAAGTGAAGTGCCACCCCAATGAAGATTGATCGAGTATGTTCCTTTCGATCAAAGGCATTATGAGATTGCTCACCATCATATCTTACCAGATCATCACCATCTGATTCTTGGTGATGCTCCATGCAATAAAATCGGAATAAATGTATGGGTTATGGAGTTTAACATTTTTAATTTAGACTAAATTTTGCCATCTCATCATCATGCCGTCAATTGTTGCTATCCTACAATCATTATCATGCAATCATTATCTCTTGGCAACTAGATCTGGGATTATTTTTGTGCTATAAACAAGTTGATCATTCTCTAGACTTTGGATTTTTGTCAAAAAAACCCGTCAAGATAAAATCTTTTGATTTTGTGGATTTTTATTTGAATTTGATTTATCTTATTTCAGAGTTTTTTGGCTTTCGGACAAGCAGACCATTCTCGCTTGATAAAACCTGGTGATTGGAGTAGACACGATAACAGTCTTATATCGAATTTGAATTCATTCTCCAGTCAATTGGGTTTGGTTGGGCGTGTTATTAGTCCATTGAAACCTGGTCTAGACTCTAATCCAATTGTATTACTAAGTGACAGTGATTGTGAAAATGAATCCACACGCAATTACGATGAAAGTTCTAGTCTTTTAAATATTCTCTCAACATTACAGAAAAGATCACAAGGAAATTTGTTTGCCTCCAGTCAATCTAACCCCATTTTTGTCAATCTAATTTCACCGAGTGACAAAGTAAATTCAAACATCCCGTCAAATATAAGAAACATGGCTGTCAGTAGAAAGTCAACTAGAAGTATACCTGATGAGTGTCCCAATTCAGTTACCAAGAATACAATTGAAAAACAAGTTACTAAATCAGTTCGTGTTGATGGACGATATAAAAATCCATGGGATACTTGGAACGAAAATGCTTTTCGGGTAACGAGTTTAATGAGATTCGGTTTCAGTCGAGATAATAGTAATGTTCCCAATCAAAAAGTAAGTTCAAGACCTGAGTACATTAGAATGATTTAACAGCTGATTTCTTTTACTTTGCTCAGGAACTGGATAAACTTTTGCCAATAGAGAAGCCAGTATTTCAAGACGAGAATTCAAATAATAATGGCGTTCGAATAACTTGGATTGGACATTCAACTATTGTAGCTCAATTTGATAATTTTAATGTAATCACCGACCCGATTTTCAGTTCAAGAGCAAGTCCAAGCCAGTTTTTCGGTCCTAAACGTTATCGCAATCCGCCATGTACAATCAATGATTTGCCTGCAACATTAAATGCCGTAGTTATTTCACACAATCATTATGATCATTTAGATGTTGCCAGTGTCACAAGTTTAAATGAAAGGTATGGAACCTCGTTATCATGGTATGTTCCCATGGGCCTTAAAAGTTGGTTCAATTCAATTGGGATTAAACATGCAGTTGAAATGGATTGGTGGGATGAGATTTGTTACAATGGATCTATAACAATAGCATTCACTCCAGCTCAACATTGGAGTAAACGAGGCATCAGTGATGATTTTCTCAGTCTTTGGGGATCCTGGACATTTGTCGGACCCACTCAGAGATTTTTCTTTACTGGTGACACTGGCTATTGTCCAGCTTTTAAAGAAATAGGCGCAGTTTATGGACCTTTTACCGTTGCAGCAATACCAATTGGTGCTTATGAACCGAGATGGTTCATGAAACCTCAACATGTTGATCCTGAAGAGGCTGTTTTAATCCATCAAGATTTGAAAGCTCGTGCTTCAGTTGCTATTCATTGGGGTACATTTGCACTTGCTAATGAGGTAAACCTATGAATAATAATGATTTAAGTTATTAATTATTATTAGCTTAAAAATAGTTCCCTGTTACTTGACATTTTAATTTTCATCTAATTTTCTTTTTCTCTTACAGTTCTTTTTAGATCCACCTCTAAAGCTCAAATCCACCTTGGAAAAACTCAATCTATCTGGCTCTGAATTTATCACACTTAAACATGGTGAAAGCAAAGTTTTCCCATTAGGCTAGTATTTTTACCTCATCATGATGCAAGAAATGCTAAAATGTCATTTGTTTGCTTTTAAAGTATTTTGATCTCGTCTGATTACCTCATGAAATATGATTGACTCTATCGAATTATCGAATAAATTCAAAATCTTTCTAGATTTATGTACAATTGTTTAGAAAGTTGACTACAAACAGAACCCACCTGTAAAAAGGTGACAAAATGAAAATGCACTTATTTTACTATCACTACATTTAATCTTGAATAAAATCTTGTCAATATATTGATTATCTCATTACTTTACTACTCATAATTTTGAGGTTAATATTGTTTGTCATTTTTTTATTATGAATAAGATTGGCATTAAATTTTAGATTGAATAAGAGTTGCTAAGGAAATCTTTAATACTGAAGTAGTTTCATGATCATCTATAATTACGAGAAACGAATGAATATTTGAATTGAGACAATTTTCTAGATTATAAATTGAATGATGTAATTAATCGATAATGATCCAAAACTCGACGGACTGATATTAGTATAAGTTTAGCGCATAAACCTTTGTGTCAATCAGTTTATTTTATTCATATTATCATGGTTGGTCCAAATTGTCATTAATTTTTCTTTTTTTAATTTCGTACAGATCCAAAGGAAGCTGAACAAGCATCAAATCGATTTCCACTTTCCATGATTGCCAACCTACAAGTTCAAGCTAATTCCGTTTTCAATTCAACTTTCATCAACACTTTTCTCAATTATGTCACCAATTTTCTTTCTTGATTTACACTAACACTATATAATTGTAAGAATCTGAATCTCTGGAATTATTTTCGCAATTGGTTAAGTGAACAATGTTTACAAACTCTGACCTTTTTATATTGATTGTTGTTATAACATTCAATTTGATCTGAAATTGTATTATATAATTTAAAAGTGCTTATTATACTGTAAAAATTAACCATAAACAGATTGACCAACTAATTTAAAGTGAACATAAATGGACAATATAACATTTACGAATAAAATCTATTTAAATATTGACATTTCGCATATTTCAATTGACGAATGTAGAAGTGAAATTAATTTCAACAGTTAATTTTAATGTAGAGCAGCTTAAACATGATTTTATTGGTCTTAAAAGAGTAGCATAAAGGTGCTACCTGAGTCACGAGGATTAAGAATGGGATATACATGAGAGATGACTTGTAAGAGAGCTGAAAATAGGTCCAGAATGATGTGTGGAAGGGAATTTAGGATTAAACGTAATAAACAGAGGCTGCAATTGGAGATGAAGATGCTCGAAGGAAAAAGAAGTTCTACTTTTTTGGTCGCAAGTGATTTCTTAGTTTGAATACGATTTCGTATTAGAAATTACACATTTTTTAAGCGATAGGTCGATTTTGATTTTTACATCGATTCAATTCGTTTTTTAGCTGAAATCAAGCAAGTGTAAAAAATTATCAGCTGAAGTGAGCTCGACAATTTGTGCTGATTTGAGATCTCATGATCACGAGCTATTTTATCATACTTGTTTCATTAAAAATCAAAAAAAAGAAATGAAAACATTTCATTAAGCATAAAAGGTGATGACGCAAAATAATTAATAAAATTAGATAAAACAATTAAAACGTGCAAAATCGATGTTGTAAAATTTGGAAACTGACCATCACTCTTTTTCACGCATAAGTTATTTTCGAATGAGAGAAATCTATTAAACAAATTATCAGATTTTAGGGGATGTTAAGGGATAGAAGTGGTACAGTCTAAAGGATGAAGTAAGAAGAGTTGGCAGATGATTTAATTCGGTAGACCGGTCAAACCACAGCGCCTTTTAATGCGACATCTATCCCTTAGTCGAGCCGTTTTCAGCAGGTACTGAAAGAGTTGGTGTGTCAGATGATAGAGGTTGAGCAACGGAGTCTGAGTTTGTTGGAACAGGTGGTGCAACTTGTTTAGGAGCTGAAGTTTTCACGCTAGAAGGTGAAACACTCAATTCTGTTGCTGGCGAAGAATTTTGTTTGGAATTTGTCGTTAAGGTTGGAGTTGTTGGTGGATTTGTTGCAATCGGTGCAGTAATCGGAGGAGTTGGTGCTGTCGAGTTTGAAATAACTGTTGTAGCTGTTGAATTTACCGAGGTGACAACAGAAGTTGTTGCCACAGTAGTTTTAGGAGAAGAATTTTTTACGTTGGAAGTTGGAGAAGCACTCAGCTCAGTTGTTGGAGTAGAAACTTGTTTTGAATTTGTCGTGGAGGTTTGATTTGTTGTAGTCGATACAATGACTGGAGAAGTTGAAGCTGTAGAGTTTGAAAGAACTGTTGTAGCTGCAGTAGTTATTGTAGTTATTGTAGTGACATTAGAAGTTGTAGCTACAGTAATTTTAGGAGGTGAAGTTTTCACCACAGAAGGTGGAGAAATGTTAACTTCAGTTGAAGGAGCAGAGATTTGTTTTGAATTTGTTGTAGAAGTTAGATTTGTTGCAGCAATTGGAGTTGTTGAGTTAGATAAAACTGGCGTAACTGCTGAAATTACTTGAGTGACATTAGATGAAGTAGTTACAATTTTAGAAGGTGAAGTAACAGCAACAGTTGTGCTTGTTGTCGTAGATGGAGTTGAACTGTTCGTAGTAACGGGAGCTGATGAAGAAGGAGGCGGTGGAGGTACCGGTGCTGGTGTTGGTGTTGGTGGTAGGGGTGAATTTTTATTCAAGAAGTCCAGTCTTTTTTGGATAATAGAGACAATCTCAGGAGTACAGTATTTGATCACAAAGTTGATACAAGTTTCAGTTTTAATATTGTCCAGAGGAACATTTATTCTAACGTCAGCTTGAAGCGTGTTGACCATGAAATCAATCAAATTTACTTCTTGTTCATCTTTATCAAGAGATTTGTAATTCAGTAATACTGATGCTAATGGGACCTCTCCCGATCGATTCTGAACTTTCATCATGTTTGTGAGTCGTCTAATAGCATCTTCATTGTTTTTCAGACTTGGCAATAACTGTGAGCACCTTTTGGGTGTATGTCTGACTATAAGATGCAATAATGTATTGTCATCTTCATTGATACTTTCACTAAGCTTGCAATCACTTTTGATGAGAGCCTCGATCAAATCAAAATAACCGTATTTAGCTGCTTTATGGAAACACGTTTCTTTGAGATTATTACAAGCAGCATAATCACATTTGTTGTCCCGTAATAATTTAATTGTCTGTGTTAAATAATTCAAGAGCCTTTCTTTTCTCTGTGAACGAAATCATGAAAAAGTGGTTGAGTGAAAAAATGAACAATAATTGATATCTATATAACATACCTTAAATCGATTGATCTTGCGATGGTTGAATTCTTGTTTTTTTATGGCAACTTCTTCATCCTCTGAACAAAAGTCATCTCCTTCCGACTGAATGAATGAATGAAAGAAAAGCAAAAAAGATTAGCAACAGATCAATCGTCAAAAGACATTTAGATTAATGATAATTCGAAATAAAATTTATTTTTTTGTTGACTTTAATGACTCCTTAAGTGAAGAAAAAACGGAATTTAAATATTTGAAAACACAGTGGCTACAAACTAAATTGCAAAAAGTACATGCTAACATATTAGTCTCATTCATTTACGAGATGAGATAAGAGTCAATAGCCAAAAAACCTTGAAGAGAGCCACGGGGAGTCTATCTCCATCATAAATTGAGTGCAAATTCTAAGTGACCAGAGGCTGGATTTACAAGATGGAGTCTTTACTTTCTATTGGACTTCTATTTCTTGTTTTCAAACCTAGTTTTCATTAAATGTCTAGTCTGTCAGCAGTAATCTTGAGGTTTTTTGGAATTTCAATAATTTGACATACTAATTGTGGCATTCATTGAATATGGAAAAGTTACACCAAGAAAATTTCACACTAAAAAAGAGTTGTGAATAGTTAATAATTACCTCATCATTATTTGCAGGATCCGGTTCATCAACAAGGTATTCGCCATAGTCAGCAAGGTAATGGAACTATTAAAAGAAGAATTTGATAGTAAAGACCTCATGCTAAGAATAATCAATTGTCTGAAGTATACTCACGGCATTATTTCCTTCTCTATCCGATTGTGTAAAATCAACTTTATGGTTTGCAAGGAACATAATCCTATCAATCATTGATTTTCCTGGTCTTGATTTGATTGTCTCCATCAATAAAGTTTGACCTGCGAAAATTCACGTAGGATGATGATTAAATGTTATCGATAATGTTTTTGCAACACTTACCACTACTGTCCAAAACTTGTGAATCCAATGTAACACCTGCATTGGCTAACATTTCTACCAGGCCAAGGTGACCTTTAATATATCCAATCATAAGGGGTGTGATATTGCAAACATTTGGTTCGTTAATTTTGGCGCCTGCATCGATGAGCAGTTTCAGGGTGAAATACCATCCGTATGCAACAGCGAAATGAACAGCTGTATTACCGAAGCTTTCTTTTGTATTCGGATTAGCACCGAGTCTTAAGAGGAATGAAACGACATGTGAATGGCCATTTATAATAGCGTGCAATAGAGCAGTACGATCTCTTCTATCAAGTGCCTCAACATCAACACCTTTTTCCACCAGCATTTTTACAACACCAAGATGACCATTTTGAGACGCAATCATTAATGGGGTTAATTTATCATTGCCAGTAAGAGTAACCTTTTCAGGGTCAGCACCACTTTCGAGTAAAATTTTGACATTTTCTTCTTTTCCTTTTTCACAAGCAATATGAAGTGGAGTCAAACCTTCCTTATTCTGCCTCTCGATACAACTATGTTTATCTCCACTGTTATTTGCTTCATGAGACAGAATTAATTCAACATTGTGAACTCTTCCAGCCAGGCAAGCCAAGTGAAGAGGAGTATTGCCTTCTTTGTCTTTAACCAAAGTCGGTATTCCTTTGGAGATTAAGTATTTAAGTGGTCCTCTGGATTCACAGACTGCCGCATAGTGTATTGGATGCCAACCTTCGGTATCTTGCACTGAGTAGCTATCGCTATGAGATTCCAAAAGCGTTGAGATATAGTATTCATCAGGATTAATAGCTGCGCAATGAATTGGAGTTATATTGCAATTGCTGATACTTCTACTAGAGACTAGAGACGGTTTAGCGATCGAGAAAAGTTCTTTCTCTTGAAGAGCTTCTTTGTGTAAAGTATGAAAGCCGAATCCACCTTTTCGGATTGCTATTTGGACAAGATGATGGGCAATTTCTCGATGACCATACTTGACAGCAGATGAGATATTGTTAAGAAAGAGTGTCAGTATATTTGATGACTTATCGCATTCTAAAGAACAAAATTTATCTATGGTCTCAACAGAGATACCGAACTTAAGTGCTTCTTTGATGATTTCGCTGTTTAAATATGTTCGCTGACGAAGACATCGATAATCATAGTTATGAGATAAATCTTGCAATAGCACTTCCATAGCTTCGGGTGTAGAATTGGCTTGACCTAATATCAGGATATTTTGTTTTTTACCCGGACTCCGAGTAATAAGAACGTCAGGGAATGACACAAGACGAGCCAAATACTTTTTATCCATAAGCATTTTTATGGCAGACAAATCTTCTTTTTGTATGGCATATGATAGAGCATCTCTCCTAATATTGAGACTTCTTGGCACACAGAATGAACAAACTTTTCCTTCAACAACCATTTTGTCAATCAGTTCATAATCTTTACGATTAACAGCTCTAATCAACAATTTACTATCAACTAGACTTGAAACCTCAGGAATTTCATCTCGAGATTCGAATGTTAGTTCACGCTCCATCTCAGGGACTTTGAGGTTAGGAGTTAGCGAGATTCTAATCTTAGGACGTTTAGCTTCGTGAGCGTTCATATTGACTATTCTCATGCTTGTTGGTTGTCTTACTTTTTCTGAGTGGTTTGATCTGTCGACGTGCGATCTTGAACTACGCACTTCACTTTTGACGGTTTCTTTGCTTGAAGATTGGTCATTATTACTCGAACGTCTTTTTCGAATAGATGGTGTTGATTTAATAGCTGATGTTGATGGAGTCGGAGTTGGTGGAGGCTTTTTCTCTTCTTTTACACTTCGGCTACTAGAGCGAGTACTTCTGCGATCCTCTGAAGCAGGTGTTTCAGGAGCAGGATTTGATGCTCTGCGTTCACGTTTAACAGAGGTTGATGGCGTAGCTTTATGATTAGTTTCAGTCGATCTGCGCCGCTCTCTTAGACTGACATCTCTTTCACCATTGGTACTGGATCTTTTAGAACGAGCAGAGCAAACCTTGGCAGGTTTCTCTTTGGCTATTTTAATTGTTGGTTTCGGACTTATTTTGTTAAGTTCTTCTTCTTCTTCTCTACCGACTATACTGACATCTACTCCATCGCTGACTACTTTGCGCGGATCAGGGACTTCGGTTAAACCTTTTTGAACATTTATTGCTCTTTCAAGAATGTTCATAGTTCGTTTCCTTTCATCAGCAGGCAGCTGATATCTTGTTTTGTCTTTACGGTTCATCTTGAGATTGGTAAGAACACATTCAAAATCAGTTGTGTCATAGAAATCGGGGGTGTAAATACCAGGCTCTTTTTCATCATTTAACCATTGAATTTTGAATTTACGGCTGCTTTTGTAAACGTTTTGAGCAGTTCGACACACAAAAAATGTACCTTCCTCATTACGAACAGCAAGAAAATCTCCTTTACTGAACACAACTATTTTATCGTCATTGCTTTTAGAAATTGAGCAAGGTTTGGTTGGTGGCTTGTAAAGAGCTGGAGCCAAAACCGCTAAAGCTTCGGGAGATTGGAATGGTTGATATTGTGATCGAACCCTCTTACTTGTTCTAGGTTCTCCGTCAGTTTCCTCTTCATCAGTGGAGCTGCTTGAACTACCTTTCTTTGTTTCTGCTTTCCGTAACACTCCATAGCGTCCTTTCCACAACGCTTTTGTACCTTCCGTCATTTTGGCTAAAGGTAAATAAGTATAAAAAATTACAGTTAGAAGCAATAGACAACCCAAGGAAAGGATTCAAATAAATGAGTATTTAACTCAAGTATACTGTCAAAACAAGGCTACATATTAAACATGAATAAAAAGATCAACTTGAGCATGACTTGAATAGTCGAATTGACTAAATCTTGGAGATATCAAAGAGCAAAATTACCAATTGAATCACAACTAGTCAAGGTACAGTTTTGTTGGTCAAAATGAAATAAAACTGTACACAAAGAGTGACCGCTCAAAAGATCGTTTTCCTTTTCCGTTGAAATCAGTTGCCCACAAGAGAGACCAATCTAGTCAGCTCAAAAAGCTATGAGAATTTCTCATTTCGCTTCATTAATTAAATAATTTTTGTCACTCACCTTTTTTCTCCATAATGTCGACAGCTTTAAATTGACAAAATTACAAAATAAAATTCAAATTAAAAGATGAAAACACTAACTAAAAGATTTTTCTAAGAGCCATTGAGCCAATTCTAAGGAAAGACTGTAAAGAGAGAAGAAAATGGCGCGAGGGGCCGAGACTTAATTGAAAGAGAGACTCTTCATTTTTTCCCCTCCTCTTTGCTCCTAAATTTGCTCCTTCCTCTTGGTATTGGCCTTTCTCTTTCTTTTCAGACAATCTCGGCTTGATGCTATTGCTGTGCTTAGCGTTTGCCTTAGCAAATAAAGATCAGATCTATTTTTTTCTCTGTTTAATTTTGATTTATTTAGCTACAATTTATCTATTTTATCTTTTAATATTTAGCTTGTCCAATGGTTAAATTAGTCATTTAAGTTTTCATCATTTTGGTTTGATCTTGAAACACAAGTAACTAGTGCTATGCGCTCGATACTTATAGAGTAAAGTCCATTTTATTACATCATGTAACCCTTTTAGTGAGGGTCTGAAATAGTTAAAATGATTAAATGAATAAATATCGTAAATTGTATCTATAAGCCACTCAGCCATACTCAGGCTGTTTTTATTCTTTTTGCACTGCAAACAAGATATTGAATTCAGGATACATTTTGCTTGAAAATAAATCGCTTTATCTTCATATTTATCATCTTAAATATCAGCTCTTGAAGACTCTCATTTCCCCTCTCCCCTGTCTCTACCCTTAAATTCAATCACTATCATTATCATCTTATTTATTTACCCTTATATATTATACTCCATTGCCACCCTCATTTTCGCCATCATTTTTCTTCTCTCAATTAAATGCTCTCTGAGCAATAGTTAATTTGTCATAGATACAACTTTAAAAACATAGTTTCATTAGCAAATAACCATTTCCTTAACATTTCTATATTGATCCGAATAAATTATAACAAGCGATACTTCCCCATAATGATGATATTATAACCAAAGATAATGTTAATGAAAAATATTTGTTTGTTGCAAAAGCATTTTTAATCATAATTTAAAGAGCAAACATAAAATATTAGAATACAATTATCCTTGGGAGGCTTCATTGTAAAATTTTGAAACTTTCCAAGCCCCCTTTGAACATCTTTTTACACAGCAGTATATCTACAGAATCTGTAATACAGATTATGGTTTAAATCTCAATTCTACATTTAGGATTGACATCTTGAAAAAGAAGCATGAGCAATTCTAGATGAGAATAACTTGCTGCCTTGGTTCCAGTGATAACTACTGTTTCCAGGCTTGGTATATTGACTAGTGATTGCAAACCAATAGCGGAAATATTGGTATTGTCCGACAAATTAAGGTATTTTAACTTGTTTGAGTTACGAAAATGACAGGATAATCGCCCACAAGCCCAATCATCAAGTCCAGGGTTACTCGATAAATCTAAATGGACCAGTTGCTTCAGATTAATAAAATTGTCCAAACCTTCATAATACAATCTACAATTAGAAGCGTCTAATTTTTCAACTTTGAAAGCAGTATCCATTTTATTAGGTAACTCAATATCAGAAGAAATCCATTTATCTGATCCAACAAATTTGACTTTGCCTCCACGATAAGTAATGAAATGAGAGGCAGCTAAATCAGGTCCTAAAATTCCAGTTCGCTTGGGATCGAAACGTTGTTGAATGATATCACGCGTTTTTTGCCTGAAATTGTAGTCAACAAGCATTTGTGACAAACGATATCGCTTCTTTTTGTACCATCTAATCTGCCAGTCACTATCATCATAAATTTCTTCCGGATTCTTTGGAAGGTCAAATGACGGTTTGAGCTCGATAAGATTACACGTTATACTTTTAAATTCTTCTTGATAAATAGCAATAGCTCGCTCCACATGTTCAACAGTTAGTGGATGGTTCACAATAATAGCGGGAACACTTGAAACTGAAAAAGAGATCGGCAGTTGCATGAAATCAGTAAAGAAACTAAAAAGATTATAATATTAAAATCATACCAAAGTTGCTAAGATCTTACCTGGCTTGCTAACAGCTTTAATTTCTTCGATAGGTAAAGTCGCTGTTTCTTTAACGACATTCGCAGACAGCGAATTAAATCTTTTAAAAATAATTGTTGAAGTTGAATTAGCAGAACATGAAAACTTGGATGAAAATGATGTACCATGGATGAGCCAGGCTTTTGATGAGAAATCTTGGTTTTGCTGGCAGGATTTGGTAAAAATGGGACCAATTCTAGTTAATTTAAACAGCATTTTCATGAATAAAATAAGGATTTACAGAATTCAAGACTTTCGTAACGAGAGTCCGTCAGATCATATTTATCCTTCAGCTGTTTTCCTTTCAATTTAAAAGCCTAGCATCCAATTAGATTGATGGCGGTCTTTATGAACCATTTTAACAAAACAAGAAATAGTAACTTTGAATTTGGCGGTTTTACCTCGTGTTGCAAGGAGTTAAGCTGTTTCTTTGGTTACTATTGGAACCGGAAAGCAACAAAATGGTTTTGCTTGGATACAAGACCAGTATAAAGTGAAGGAAAATTTTACCTAAAGCACGTTTTTCGTTTATTCACCTAAACGGTTGAAACTAAATCGTGTTTAAGCAAATTTACTTAATTTTTTAGTTTTTTTCACAGCTTTCAAAATGCTGTTTAAATTAACTAGACTGAGCTCTATTTTCCTCAAATCTTGTCCTAAAAACTACAATCTCACATCCAAAGTTTTACTCACCCAATGTAAATCACTTTCATCCACGTTTTCTTCACCAAATAATTTAACTTCCACACTTAATTTTAATAGATTTTACTCTTCCACTGGAGGTATTGCCAAAGAAATGGAAGCTTTTCTCACTGAGGAAATCAAAGCTGAAAAGGCCAATAGTAAACCAGGTAAGAT
Source organism: Tetranychus urticae (assembly GCF_039701765.1). Taxonomy (NCBI): domain Eukaryota; kingdom Metazoa; phylum Arthropoda; class Arachnida; order Trombidiformes; family Tetranychidae; genus Tetranychus; species Tetranychus urticae. Next base: position 3,498,298 of record NC_142959.1, read on the forward strand.
TTCATCTTTTTTCTTGTTTTTCTGATGCTATTTAATTGTTCTTAATGATGATTTGTCTACGGATCCCGATTAATTTTGTGACGACAATATCCGAGTCTGATTGAGAAATTTAAACTGGCAACTTGACTCATATGTTCAAATGAATCAAATCATTTTCTGACCGTTCTCTTTGTCTTCTTAGTTTCTAGCGTTCCTGGTTTTGAGGTGAAGGCTGATGGAGCCATGGTTGAGCTAACTAGAAAATTTAAAGATGAAAGTATTCGTATCAGATTGAATGTCAATGGGTCGACTACGGATGATGAAATGCCTGAGGCTCCTGATGCTGAAAGCATGGCTGGTGGACCTATACTCTCTAAACCAACTTTTTCTATTGAGATTATTAAGCCATCAGGAAAAACTCTTTGTTTGTCCTGTAACTTTGCCAATGACATGCCTTTCGAAGGGGAAGATCAGAGCGTCCAAGGTCAGGAACAACCTTCTGAAGACATTTTTGAAATTGACGGTATCACTGTTCTGGATAAACCTGAAAACGAAATTGATGAGACAGTCTATATGGGAGACGCCTCTCTTATCGATGGACAATTGTATGATATTCTTATGGATTATTTAGACGAGCGAGGTATTGGTAAAGAGTTTGCCTCTCATCTCATTGATTATTGTACTGCTTATGAACATGAGAGGTACATCAAACTATTAGAAGATCTGAAAAATTTTGTCAAATAATCGCTTTTTCGCTAAACTTTCCCATTCTAGTGTTTTATACAAAAGTAAATAGTTATTAGACGTTTAACTAATCTGTGTTCATTTATATATAAATTAAAATAGTCAATTTACAATTAAATTTGTATTCAATTATTTTTATTTCAAATGTTTTGATTTCCAGACTCAATTTTTGATATTCCCTGGTACTCAGATTAAATAGCAAAAAAGCAACTCTTTGCCCTGCTAATAATTGCTTTCAATTATTCAAAATAGATATTTCAATCAACTGAGGAAGTGTTAACTTCCTTTACTTTTCGGAACTAGGCTATTTTAGAGTAAACGGGTTGTGTGCATGGTCTCTGAGAGGAAACTTGTTTTCTGATTCTGACGCATATTATTTGTGTTTATAACTCTCAGGTCGTTCCCTCATCTTGGACATCAATTAATTTTTAAGTTTGATGATCTAAAAGATATTCGGTGATAACATTCATCAGTTTAATTTAAAAAACAACTAAAAATTGCCTCAAGTGTTTTGAATGTTTAAAAAACAAAACATTGATGAATATCCAGGTTTGTTGGCTGTAATGCAACCATTTAAAGGGCATTGAATTTTATTTACATCCTAATTAAAATAGCATATTCCAATGCTCATTTTGATTTCACCAAACCATAAACATATCTAAAGTCATCAAGCCTCAAAATGAACACGAGAAGGAGGAAACAGCTCAAAAGCAAAGGTAATTACTAATAGTATATTGATCCAATATTTTAACATCACATTTTCATCTATGTCAGTTGATTGTGTAAATGCTGGTGATCATTTTATTACAATACTGTTTGACGTTTTCAATGGCGTTAATCATAAAATTGATCTTAATAAACCAAGGTAAGTTAATAAAAACCAACCCTTCTAATTAGCCTTAACATGTTTTATCTATTGTTTTTAGCATGCTTTTATGTGACAAAAATTGTCAATCAATAGAGAAATCACGTTTGTTCTGTTCTCGTTTCTATTTTTCATATCATACCATGCCAATTGTACGTCAAAATTCTTTATTTTTACTGCCATTATCGTCATCAAAATTAGTGAGATGAGCCACAATCAATTTGATTACAGCAATTTCAATCAACTCTGACCATAGGATAAAAACAAAAAGCTGCTTTGACCGGGAAAATTGAATTTTTGTCTATGCATATGGTTTTCAGAAAACCGGAGATAAAAACAATAATGATTCACTATTAATGAATAGGTTTGAAGACAATTATGTTACTGATTACAATTATGATCCTAGTGATGATAATAATGAAATTTGTAATGGTATTGAGTTCAATTGTGACAAATTTAAATAATTGTATGATGATGTATTTGAAGCATGATTTGATTTGAGATCAATACCGTCTGACTGAAGATCTGCTGACCCTTTTGTTGGATAAAATTTTCAAAATCCGTGGATTAATATAAATCGGTTAAGAGCTTTATGAAGTTGGTACATACCGATGCTGGAATACACCTGAGATACTTTAACTTTCTATGAATCTGTCTGGCCTCAGGTGAAGCTGTTTGGACCTCGTTTCCGTCTAGATTTCTTGTTTGATTGGTTTTCTCTCTTTCTTTTCTTTATCAATAACCAGCTAGCATCATCATCATTATTTTCATCATCAACCACATTCTCATCTCACTCACTCTCCCTTTCTCTCTCTCTCTCTTACTTTACTTTAAATCAACCAAACAAAGCATCATCATTCAGTTGACTTGTTCCCTCCACCAATTTAACAATTAGTCTCCACACCAATACAATTTGATTTTTATTTCTTATTTTCGTTCATATTAGAAACAACTTGACGTCTCCTTGAATATTGGGACCCTTCTTGGTTTGATATTTTAATCCATCATTAAGACTCTGGTTTGACATCTGGTTTCTGGACAACATTAATTTACGCTTTAACTAAGTTTTAATTGTCATTCATTTCATCCATTTGGCACTATCTACGTGTTGTTTTTAACTTTATCATCTAATCGTCACTAATAACCTTTTTACAACCATGAAAGATGTTAAACGGATCTGTTGTATTGGCGCTGGCTATGTTGGAGGGCCAACAAGTTGTGTTATTGCAAAGAACTGTCCCCACCTGCAAGTTGTCGTAGTTGACTCTAATCAAGATCGTATTGACCAATGGAACTCTGACTGTCTTCCTATCTATGAACCGGGACTCGATGTGATTGTTAAGGAGTGTCGTGGTAAAAATCTCTTCTTCTCAGTTGATGTTACTGGTGAAATCGAAGCTTCTGATTTAATTTTCATTTCTGTCAATACTCCAACCAAAACTTTTGGTATTGGGGAAGGAGAAGCCGCTGATTTAAAAAATCTAGACTTTGTTTGTAAGTTACTCTAATATTTTTTATTCAATTATGATTTCAGTTTGAATTTCTTACACTGAACACCTAATTTGTTTCATCAACCTTTTCTCTCATACCTTAATTTCTCTTGTCTTTTTAGGTCGATTGATTGCCAACAATGCTAAATCTAGTAAAATTGTGGTTGAAAAAAGTACTGTGCCCGTTAAAGCTGCAGAGCTGGTCAATAGAATCTTGAAAGCGAATCAAAAGCCGGGCATTACATTCCAAGTTTTATCTAACCCCGAATTCCTAGCAGAAGGAACCGCAATCAATGATTTAAGCGATCCAGACCGAATATTGATTGGTGGGGAAGAAAGTGACATGGGCCGAGAAGCTGTAACCAAATTAACTCAAATTTATCAAAATTGGGTAGAACCTAAGAAAATTATTACAACTAATTTATGGTCTGCTGAGCTTTCCAAATTAACTGCTAATGCTTTTCTTGCACAAAGAATATCTTCGATAAATGCCATATCAGGTAATTATGACGTTCGTTGAAAAAGATTATTGAAAGAATATTTCACTAACGTTTGACATTTTTCTGCATTTTCACAGCAATTTGTGAAGCAACTGGTGCTGATGTTAGAGAAGTGGAAAAGGCTGTTGGAACTGATACAAGAATTGGTGACAAATTCCTAAGAGCTGGTGTCGGTTTTGGAGGAAGTTGTTTTCAAAAAGATGTCCTCAACCTTGTTTATCTCGCTAAAAGCATGCATTTATATGAAGTGGCTGAATATTGGAATCAGGTAATAGAAATACTTCAACTGATGACCCAAGACCATGTCATGTCTATAATTTGGTATCTAATTGTTTATACATAATGAATGAGATGATTATTGCCATATGGTCCAAAGTTGTCAAGATAAATTTGATTGGTTTAGTTTTTTAATTTTGTAATTATTTTGTAAGGCTTTTGAGATTCTAATCGATATCTTTTTTTTATTTTCAGGTTATCCTCTTCAACAATTACCAGAAGAAACGATTTGCCCAACGAATCATTGAATGTCTTTGCTTCACTATTACAGATAAAGTGCTAACCATTTTCGGCTTTGCTTTCAAAGCAAATACAGGAGACACCAGAGAATCTCCTGCTATTTATATCTGTCGTGATTTGCTGAAAGAAGGGGCACAGCTTCATATTTACGACCCTAAAGTATCACCCAAGCAAATTATGAATGACCTGAGGTCGGTTCTTCCCGAACAGAGAGATTCACTGGATAAACTTGTTACCATCCATGAAGATCCATACAAAGCAGCCAATAATTCTCACGCAATCGTCATTTGTACCGATTGGAGTGAATTTCAAAACTATGATTATCAGCAGATGTACGATCAAATGGAGAAACCAGCTTGTGTGTTTGATGGTCGTCTTGTATTAAATCATGAAAAGCTAACATCAATCGGCTTCCACGTTGAAACAATTGGTAAAAAACTAAAGCGAGATGCTTTAGTGTCAAAAGTAGCAAGTTAATTGAAATGGAATGGTTTTATTTATCAAACTCTATACAAAAATTGGCTGAAATTGAGAAATAATCAATTCTCTATCGTTCTTGAATTATTTATACTTTTGGTAGCAAGCTTTAACTGATTAGTATTATTGAAACTAATTATGTATTTTTAATAATCAAATATCTCTACTATTTATATTAAAAGTTACCATAATTTTCACCATTATCAATGTGTTTATGAAATCAATTGTAATTTCCATCTGGTGAGGGGTCATTAAATTGTGCTTTGAGCATTCATTTTGTATTGAATCGACTACAATAGTGGCCAGGATTGAGATTTTTTTCATCTAACCAGATCTTTTATCTAACAAGATGTCGCCTAACAATGAATAAAAGTACCTGTAAGTTACTGTTCTTGGATGCTCACAATTTTTGGCTCAATTAACTGCAACCATTTTATTATTGTACAAGATTTAGTCTAAAATTATTTCATTTTCGAGTTGTAAGCAAAATCTTGTAACCAAATCCTTCAAATCATCTGCAAGAATTATCATTTGTGTTAAAGTTATTAGATTAGGTTATGATATATTTCCAACAACTTTGCTTGAAGGTTAGCTTTTTCAAGTAAAGTTGCCTTAGAATTAATCTCTAGCTTATCTCCACTTCTACCAATATCTATGATTATTATCTTCTCTCTTGTCTTGTGATCATTTCTTCTGGCGATTTAATTTGCATTGTTTTTTCTCTTGTCACCAGTTGAATTATTCACTGATTTTCCAATTGTCTTATTTAAAACATTTTAATATTGATTTGACTCTCTTGCAACCTACCGACGTACCAATATTTTAAAATTTGAATGGATTATGACAAACAACTGAGACGCTAACTGGGATCTTTTGTTGAACTTTTGTGATTGAATTTTTACATCTTTAGCAATGTAATCACCTATACCAGACTGTTGGATAGTTGAGTGGGTAAGTTACATGGTTATTATAATTTCAATGACTTATTTACAGTTAATATGATAGCTACTTGTTTGATTGAGATTCCTATTCTAGTGAATTGTATACACACGTAATGTGAACGAAATGACATGATGACAACCTACTCTCTGCCGTTTTGTTTCAAGGATCGCCACATTTTTTGAAATTATAAATGTTAATCATATTAACTTATTGTTTTTATGATCTAACATGAAACAAGGACAGTTGAAGGTTATGATATAGACTACTTATTACAGTAAATTCCCAGTAAATGTATAAATAACAACGTGAAATTATCGCCTATCATCTGCCCCTGATTATCTCATTTCATTCTGATTTTTCGATCTTAAAAATAAAAATTTCCAATAAAAAAACCTTTGATACGTTCATTCATAATTGAATGATTCATTGAATGATAACATATATTCGAGCAACAAGTCTTTTATTAAAGAATGATGATTTACATGATGTTTATCATATGAGCTGTTTAAGAATAGCTCAATCATATGAGTCTTTGTTTATCATTTACATGGGAATATGTTGTGTTAAGAAGGTCAAGTTTATAAATAACTAACATGTTTTCACTATTCCAATAGATTATTATTAATATTGATCTGACTGAAACTGACCGAATCTCGGTTTCAGAAGATGATAAAACTAATGTATGCCATTATTATTAATGATATTTGATTGAAAATATTGAAAAAGATTCGGAAATCAAGTGAGTGTCAAACGAGAAAATCAAATCACAATACATTTCAACAAAGAAATAGAGACAGATACGATTTTTAGGGTAAATGACAAAGAAATGGAATCAAAACTGTGATAAATTTAGCTCAATAATGAATAATTTTTCTTTTTTCATTTGATATTCCTCTCAGAATATCATAGTGACATTCATTCTCCTTCTTATAATCTCTTGAGATGCCACTTTTTCTCCTGCAATCATCTGCTTTCTCCTAGATTCTCGCTTGCTCAAAGAGACATACAAAGTGAAGATGTTTAACTGAATATTGTGATGTTTCAAAGCTAAATATCGATAAATATGTTGTTTTGTGAGTTTTTATTTAACAATTAAATTATTTATTTGTATCTTTTATTTACAACATTAGCAATATTTCCCTTCTATAGTCATATGCATCATTATAATTGCAACTCACCTCTTCTAATACAATCGCTGTTTGTTTACATTCTGTTGTTCCCTTAAGTGTCGGTTCCATTTTTGTTAATTTAACAATCAGACAAAATTTAACTTTCAGGTTAACATAGTAACATGATTTATTCCTACAGTTTATGTCATCTCTTTTTATATATTTGTTTTGTGTCACTTAATTCTAATAATTTCTCTTTTTCTCTCCCTGTATACCATTTTCATTATGTCTGCCTCTCCTATTAACCTAACCAAAAACAAACAGGTAATCAACAACTGATCTAGTCAACTACATCCAAAATTGAATGTCGAATATACCTAAGCAAAGTTACATGATTACGATATGCAATGAATTATTATACCAAAGAGGTGATTGGTTTAGGTTCGGCTGAGGCATTAAAGATACTTCACGATGAATTGGAAAAGGAATTAAGTCACTGCAAGGTGAGTTTTTTCCCATAAATGTTTTTCTTTATCAGCCAATATTATTGGTTATCAAATCTAAAAATTTCCTTATTACTCTATTGATAATATTTTTTTCATCTTCTTCTCATCCTCTCATTAAGTGTACATCTCGTTCACGAAGTGGTATTTGTGTCTGGCTTAGTGAAAGCTTTTATCATTCAAGTGTCTCATCAACCTTTCGTTGGCCGAGCATTCTCTTGACAGCCTTCACCTTAATTGTTTTCATCATCAATTATGGTTACTCAAAAGAGCACTCACTTTTGCTACAGTCTCTCATCTTATTGTTTTTCCTTATCTTCAATGTTCTACTTACTGCATGGGATACTTGGATGAGACACCAAGAACTTCATAACAAATGTCGATTATTATCTAAAAAAATTAAAAACTGTTCAGGTCAGTTTAGTTGATCAATTAAACAATTTGGGGTTCATTGATTCAATGTAAGATAACCAAAGTGTCTATCTGTTTGTCCTAAATTACAGAAAGATCTCAATTGATAAATGAGTGGAAAACTGGTAAATACTATCCTAATCTATACTTACCTCAATCACCATGCATCACTCTTCAATGGACATATCGAGATAATCAGCGAGTTAATCTGCCAACTTCCTTGTTAGTTAAAGGAGATGTTATTCTCATGTGTCCTGGTCATGCAGCTCCTGGTCTTTGTAAAAGTTTGGAACAAATTAATGCCCCCAATGAAGGTGAACCTTCATACCTCGAGCTTAAACGGGGTGGTCGTTTGGGATCAACCGTTGAACAGGGTCCCATGTCATTTACTGGTGCTCGTCTTCGCAAAGCGGCCAAACCAATTAAATTTGTTATGTTAGAGACACCATATATCTCTGGTTTACGACTAGCACTTGACCAATCATGGCATCGTCCAGCAACTCTCTATGAGAAGGAACGTCACACCATCATAACCAAATATATAGAGAGAATAATTATACCTTTGGTTTGGTTAGTTGTCTTTACCGTCAGTATTATTCACTATGGTTACAGTTCCGGTTACAAAGTCAATGTCTTCGCTGAATCATTTTTTGTCCTCCTTCTTCGTCCCACATCATGTCTTCTACCTCTTCTTCCATTGACACTTCCTTCTCTATGGTTAGTCGTTAATGCTTTTGGAGTTGCCCATCTTTTCAACTTGATTAAATCACGACCGATGGTCAAAGAATCTGGCAATGCAAATTTTTCACTTGGATCGCCTGGAAGTTATTGTGGTCGGGATGATGCCACTGTCAGTGGTAATATTAATGTTGATTTAGCTGCTAGTAGTGGATCAGCTGGTTACGAACCTGGTAATGTTGATGGTGATAATGTTAAGCTAAAACGTCAAGCAGATCCATTTTTCGTTGACCTGGATTCAAATTCTTCCATAGATTTATCGACTCCTATTCGATTAACTTGGAGTGAGCTTTATAAAACTGTTGTAGACTTGCTTACTTGTCGTGATGGTAACCTTTGGAGATCAGCAAATATACTTCAAATTTTCGGAAGTATAACAGCGCTTTGTTGTGTCGACAAAAAAGGGATCCTTTCATGGCCCAATCCAAGTGCAGATAAAGTTTTCTTTTTAACTTCAAATTCTAACAAACATGGTTCTTCAATTGAAACTAATCCAGATTATTTGATCGATGACAATGACGATGATATATTTGTTGATGAAGTCAGTTACAGAAATTCGAAAAATAACGAGTCAGTTAAAGATAGCTCCAGTAAAGCAAATAAAAAAGACAAATACGGTAAGAAATTAGTTTTTAATTAAATTCTACAATCAATTCTTATTCTTGGTGAAATAAATTATTGTTTCTTATTTTTTTTCTTAACTTCAAATTGAATTAGTGAGTAAAGCTGAAGTGCTAGACATCACACATGACATTTATAACAGCTTTGGCTTGCAATTCGATGATCCTGAATGGCCTAGGTTTCTTCCTAATTTAAAACCTCTTGGATTAGCAATTCTATTAAATACCTGTAACATGGATGCTCAAGAAGAATACAATCTTTTCTGTGATCATATTACTTGCGAATCGATGAGAAACGAAGCATCCGTCCCCGTTATCAATAAAAGATGTCTTTGTGAATTATCAAGGATCATGGGTTTTACGGAAAAAGCGATAACAGACTATCGCTATATGTTTCAAATATCTTCTTTTCGTCATGTTAAACCTGAAGTAATACAACAAGGGAAACTCGCACAACTCAACTTTCCCCGGTTAAAGATGCCTTTTCCAAATATGACATCAGCCGTGATTCGTGATATTTGTACTGGTTCATATCAACTTTTTTCACAAGGAAATGGTGATTTTATCCTAGATGCTTGCACCGAGTTTTGGGATGGACAAGATCTCTGTGGTCTTACCGAACCTGATCGTAAAAGAATTCTCGATTTTTATCATCGTTCTAGTTTAGCTGCATATTGTATGGCCTTTTCATATGTACCTCTCAATACTTGTCCTGATCGACGGTTGAACAATGATTTTTTCATTGAACTACCCCCTGATAGTCGTCATGTTTTTCAATCACAAAAAAATCTCAATTCATCTGTTCGCTCATGGGAAGCAAGAGATACAAATTGCGCTCGTCCTTTGGCGAGTCATCATTTGAGTACCGATTCACTTACCACAAAAGAAGAAAAGGCAGAACAAGTTGATGAACCAAATGGAGCACAAAATACCAATTATACTCGTTCAAAATCTGCTTCTTCAACTGCCTCTGTTGATGGCTATCATTTTGAATCACTCATTAATCAATTAACAAACCAAGTTTTCATAGGAATGGTAACTATGCAATATCAAGCCTGTCCTGACTTTGTTACTCTTGTGGAGCAACTTGATAAAGCCTGTATTCGATTTGTTCATTTCTCAAAAGAAAATGAGCTAAGAAGTCGAGTTTTCTCCGAAAAAATGGGTCTTGAAGCTGGATGGAATTGTCATATTTCTTTGCTGAGTGAAACCGCTTCCAAAGAAATAAATATGAATGCCTCTCAATCCCATGTTAATAGTTTCAAGGGCTCCAAAGTATCAATTCATCCAAACTCTGAACCTAATGTAGCTCTTGTTAGAACTCAAAGTGCACCAAGTTATTTTAATACTGACCCGAGTACAGTAAGGTTTGATAAAAGTCCTTTGAAGGAACAATCATCATCAATCATCATCACAACTGAAGAAGACAATAATATTGAAAGTGATAGAAACAAAATTGAGCCACTCGATAATGATGAACATCTGAACCCTACTGGTAGTCGCACACATAATGGAGGAAAAGAAAATTTCATGATGGAAAGTGACAGCGAAGATTGTCGAAGTAAAAGTTGGTCTGAAGTTTCAACCTCACCGAGTCATATAACAGAAAGTACAAATACCGAGCGAAGTGCTCCAATAACTTTTGACGTGGCTAATAGAGCTAAATTACCAAAAGGGATCGAACAAATCAGGCCACATCTCAAAGAAGTTGATAATGTTCCTCTGTTAGTATCACTTTTTACCGACTGTACTCCACAAACAACACGCGAAATGATCGAAATTATGCAAGAAAATGGAGAAGTAGTTTGCGTTATAGGAAGTGCTGCTAATGTCCATAATATACCAATTTTTCTACAGACTGATGCCAGGTATAAAATATTACATACAAAATTTATTAAACTTGAAGGTTTAATTTTAATTTTTGTTTCCCATTTTAGCATTGGAATCGAACCTTTGTATCCACAAATCTGTGTCAGAGAACCTGTAACTAAAGCATCAGGAAAACCATATAAAGGATTCATCTCACCTACAGATATTAGTAATCAACTAAACACATTGCCCTGCTCCATCTGTTTTCATCGGGAAGATTCAATTAGCATTAATCGTATTATCATGGAAGCTCGACACTATATGATGAATGCTCGAAACTGCCTTCAATTTTTCTTTAGTTGTTCATTAAGTTTAAGCTTGGCTCAACTTTTTGGTTTCCTATTTTTCCTCCCACCTTTACTTTCTCCTGGTTCTGTTCTATGGCTGGTCACAATTATTTTCCCTCTGCTTAGCCTTTCTCTCATGGGAACCCCTTTGGACACACAAGTGATGAATCAAGCTACTGGAAAAAATTTAAACTTGAGTCGTGAAGTGAGTCTATTATCGTTGAACACTGAATGAAATCTATTTTAGCTCTCAGAACTTATGTTAAATTATCTTCTTATTTCAGAGTATAATTTACTTCTTGATGTGTTATTTAATCAAGTTTTGTCCATCTACCATGATTGTTGTCACTTCTTTTGCACTTATTATTAATGATGCATGCAAAAAATCAATTGGAGAAGACACTAAATCATCTGGACCTTGCTGGATGCTAATTGATGCCAAGTAATTAAATTTTTATTTACAATTCAAGCCTTTTCAGGTAACAGATTAATTGAATTTTATTTAATATTTTCAGTGTTACTCTCAGTGGAGCTGACAAGTTGAATAATCCTGTCTTGATGGCTCAAACATTTTCAGTAGTTTGTATAGTTATTTATTTCAGTAAGTATGATCAAATCAACTAGATTTAACGAGTTAATTTTTGAATTCTCTTTTCTAATATTATATTTTCAAATTTTATTATCTTTCAGCTATTATTTCAATTGGTTTTGTTCATCGATCTCATCTTCTCTGGCGAAGAAGCCCGTTTGCGAATAGATGTTGGGCTTTCATGTCTATCATCTTATTAATTATAAATTTACTTTTCTGTTTGGCTCAAGTTTATCTCTCTCATGATACTCCATTATTTTTAAGTGAATATCTTTCAACCATACCACCTTACGTTTTCATACTCGCATTCCTTTGGCCAATAGCTTTGATTATTATAAACAGCCTTGTTAAAGGTCACGAAATTAAGTAAGTCTAACCAAATTTCATAATCGTCGTGCATCTTTCAAAAAATAATACTTTTATTCAATCTTTTTCTCCCTTTTTTATCTAGAATATCAGAGCGACAACAAAGACGAGCTCGTCTTGAATTTGGCACAAAACTAGGAATGAACTCACCATTTTAAAATATTAGGTCGCTTTAATTCTACCATTAGAGAACTCAACTAGGAAGTCGCGACGATTCAAGCAACAAACAAGACATACGCTTTTAAATCCAAGTCACAAAAAAATTATTGTAAATATATACGGAAAATTATCTATTATAACAGTTATCTCTTCTCTAATATATTAATACCGTTTTGGTATTTTTCTGTCAAAATTTCTCCGCACTCAAACGGTCTTAAATTTTCTGTTAATCGCAAATGAAAGGTTTTGGCCTGAATGTCGCCCCAAAAATATACAAATTTTTAGAACCCGGCCCTGAAACTCAGGAAAAGCAGATAAAAAAGAGACTAAAATCGACATTAAAAAAGAAAGAAAAAATAAAATAAAGACAAAATGACACTTAACATTGTTGTACATTTGAATACGCAATATGTACATAAATGAAGTCACAACATTAAATTTTTGTGTAAAAATTGTGGCTAAACTAAAAAGGATTTTAAGGAAAACTTTTACGCGATCTGAAAGCCATGGTTGAACTGCATGTCCGAAAAACTGTCAAAGCTTAATCAGAATTCAGGTTACTAACAAAGGAATTTACATAAAAACTTTGAATTTTGAGTAAAGAATTGGAACTTTGTAGGTTTGCAGGGGCATTAAAACTGAGTCCATTAGAAAGTGTTATTCTAGCCTAAATCGTCACTCCTGTCAATCTTTATATCTTTTTTATGCTTAATATATTCAACTGATTTCATTTAAAAATCATAAGTGAGTGAATAGTTACAACCGGTCACACTTGACTTTAGCTATAAAAATACAACTTTCATTTGTTAATCAGTGAAAAAGATATAAAGAAACGATAAGTTAATAAAGGGTGTTACGGATAAAAAATTACTTTTATCTCAAAAATGATATCAATGAAGATGAAGATGACAAAGATAAAAATGTGGTTTGACCATAGGGAAAGACATTTCGTCGTTTCTTTTCTCTTTCTTCGCATTCTTATCTTTGTCATCTTCATCTTCATTGATATCATTTTTGAGATAAAAGTAATTTTTTATCCGTAACACCCTTTAGAACCATCCAAATTGAAAGTCAATAACATGAAATATTATCAATTGTTTGCTACCTTTACGACGGTGTATATATCTTGTGTATAACTAGTGAAGCTCGAGCAGCGGTCAATCTTACTAATGTGATGATGAAAAAAGTTTACCGAAACATGGAAAGTGCCATTTTTGCCGAAGAAAGTTGCCACTCGCTATGGTAAATGTTTAGCGCCATTTCCTCGACAAGCTATTGACATAATTGTACACGGAGGGAAAAAATCACTTAAAGAGTATTGTGACGCAACCAAAGGTCGAGTCGGTAAGTTAAAGGATAATCGCTATTTAAACTGCAATGGCTATTTTAACGTTACATAATAAACAACTTCTAAATTGATAATTTTAAATTAGTCTATTAAATTGGTAAAAGGCTGAATTTTATGATGACATGATTATTATCGTTAGCTATTCAACTTTGTTTTACCTGTCTCATACCTGTTTAAAGATATACTTTTTGGCTATTTTAGCTGAACCATTTGTAACTGTTTTAAACAGTTGACATCTCATCTTATACATGTAAGTTTTGCAGTTTTTATCAATACATTTTTATTCCTTCTAATCTTCAGAAATCTTGAAACATCTAGAATGTGTTACTTTCGAGACTTCCCGAATATTTCACAACTCATTGGAATATGGATTCCGTCGACTTGACTATATTTCAGCCAATGTTCATGATGATGATCTCTTATCAACTTTGTGTTGTACATTTCACGCAATTTATAACCAAATGGCCATCTCTGGATTCTTGTGGAAGTCAGATTCTTCAAATAATGGAAAAATTGAGGTCAATCGACCTACCAGAAAAAAACTGAACTCGAAAAACGGTTCTTAATTGGTCCTGAAGTTACAATCGCATCGCGCCTTGTAGCTTAATGAAGTTTATTGGAGTAAGCAGTTGTCAAGAATATCAACGACCGATGTTATTCAATGTCCATCGAAATATGTTTATTTTTCAATGGTATCAAATTGTATTCACCGCTGTTAGATCATGAATTTACTTTTGATTCTTCAGAGAATTTTCATTTTAACATGAATCAATTTGACTGAACACACGGTTTATGTTTAGTTATTGAGCCGATCGAGTCCCATGTCAAACTGATGTTCATCTTTTCTTGTAGTTATTATTGCCAATGTTTTTTTCTCTCTCTCTCTCTCTGATTTTCCTGCTATTTATCGGCGGAAACTCTTTTTCATTTTTGGCATAATTCTTAATCTACCGAATCAATTTAATAAAGAAAATTCGATTTCCAATAAATTGATTATTAATTGGAACTCATTGCTGTTTAATTATGAAAAGAAAGGACGAAATGCTCTTAAATCTAACGTTAGCAATTTATACTTATCAATTAGCAAATTTTTTACTGCTTTCTTTAATAATGGCAATGAATGCTAATCAATCGCATTACATCACAAAATATCTATCGTCAAATGTAATTTTTGCGTAAAATTTGAAAGTTTATTAACAAAAGAAATGAAAATAGCTCTCGAAATTTCATCAATATTTGTCTTAAATGTATTTATTATGTGCGTTTGTAAATCTTATACGATCTTTTGATTTATTTCCCTTGTTTTCTATTCTTAATTGTTTTGCTGAATTTTCAAGTGAGAACAAAACAGTAGTTCTAACTTAGGAATGTGTCAGAAAAGTGAAGAGAAGAATCAAGTTCATGTACTAGCCTAAGGCGATCAACATCTTTAACAAAATGTATATTATTTTCAAGTGAAGTTTGGCTAAAAGAGAAGAAGAAAGAAAGGTATGAATACTCATGACATGACTTTACTGAATCGTTTCCCTGTTTTACACTTTTCTTTCCTCTAAATCTCACTTTCATGATGACTAACTAACCAGTCCTTTTTCCCTCACGAACCTTAGTAATAATCGTCAAGCTCAACCTCTCATCTGTTTTTCATCATTACATTTTGTTTCCTTTCGCCTTCTCTCTCAAAAGGCTCGGCAACTCGCTCTAGTCTCACTCGATTGTTATCTTAAACCAGAGCATTTGTTACTTTTTACATTTTCAATTTACTGTCATTTCAACGTAAACTGTGACTTAATAAAAAACTGGTATCTTTATAATTTTGTTAAAAGCTTCTGCACTCTTCTTCTTCGACATCATCAATCGTCATTGTTTTGTTTTTAATTTATCTTTTTTCAGTGTCTTTTTCAGTAAAAATTGTTGCTTCGTCAATCTCGAATCAATTGACAATATAAAGATCATTGGAAACAGTTCAACTGTGAGGACCAATTCATTCACACCATTATTCATCTTGTTCATCACCATCAAACATCTTGCCTGTTAAAACCATATCTTCATCGACTCGACTCTCAACCCACTAACTTAAATTATTGAAATAATGAAAGGTTCATCTGAAAATAGTGAAATTTGTAGCGAAAACGTTCTCAGGATTAAAGTGGAAACGTGTTCTTCTCTCTATGAAAAATGGAAAGATGAGAAAAGCTGGTTCCACAATGTACCTCGAAAGGGTATCACAACAGAAGTTGAATATATTGATACTCGACCAGATGCTGGTAACACACTGCCGGTTGTACTATGTTTACATGGTGCGCCTGGTTCCCACCAAGACTTCACACTGCTTCGATCAAGACTTGTCAGTTATCCAATTCGCATTATTTGTCCAAATTTTCCAAGTAAGTTGCTACAACATTCATCATTACTTTACAATATTTAAATCCAATTTGTAACCATCTATTAACAATTTACCTATTTTTTGCTTTTGTCATTCAGCATATTCCTTGACTAAGGCTAAAAAATTTGGACATTATGCTGAGGAAAAGGCTGAATATATTTTAGACTTTCTCAAAGCTCTTCAATTGACTAGAGTTGATATGCTGATCAGCCATTCATCATCAATCTATCCTTCAGTAATCATTCTTGAATCAGAGTATGGATCAACCCTTAAATCTCTTGTATTTCTTAATCCTTGCGGTCATCGACGAATCCAAGCAATGAAATATCCATTATTGGACAAAACATCAGCCTACTTCTATCAGTATAAATTTTTCCGTTTCTTCATCAAACATTTTGGTAAACCTGTTCTCATTATTGCTAGTAAGTTTATTTCACTATTTTACTTGTATATGTTAGATGACTCCATCAAAAGTACCGGTATTGTGATTAATATACCAGACAGAAAGTCGAGTGGTATAACTTGCTTACACAAGTTATGCGACTCTTTTCAAGTCTTTTCACTGTCCAGTATAATTTTTATAACAATTGTAATGTCATTATATTAACCTGGCTTCTTATTTTCCCCACTCAAGACTGTCCAGTAAAGGTGGAAAACATGGATAATTTATTCTTGTCTGTAACCACAGTTAACCACAGTCACTACAAAAGAGTAAGTTTTATTTACAATAACTATACAATGAGCATAAAAGCTGGATGAATTTTATAAATAATACATAATAATCATTACATTTGAAAGATAATGTCAGTTTCTTCAATCATTTAAGCATAACGATCTTGATACTTTCCATTGCACCCCATTTTTGATACAAAACTCTGGCCCTCTCCATAACTTTCAATCTTGACTTTAAATCAGTTACAGTTTTACTTTCAAGGTTTCATTTCAGAATTTTCTTGAAATAGCAATTCATTGGAAAATAAACAGAATTGAAAAATTCCATAGCTTCTCAATAGGATATGAAACAAGTTTATTAGCCTTAGTAATTCAATCCAGTTTTTTCCATCTTCTTCATAATTCCAATTATCTTAATGTCGATAAACTAGCTTTAATATTAACTTTACAATCTATTTATGGGTTGTTTCCAGTTCAAGATCAATGTTGAACATTTTTATCTGGAACGAAACGTTTTCCAAATATTAAAGAACTGAAACTTGGTAATATTTAATCATTTAATCATTTGAACATTATTTGGTTTTGAAAAAAATAGTGTTTACTAGTTACTAATGATGTTCAGTTATCTGATTCAAATTGCTGATCATTTACAATTAAAAGGATTGCATCTGTTGCTGTAATGAAATTTATATTGTCTGGTTACAAAAATTAACTAATACAGCTTATTGTCCTTGAATAATTTTTGGGTTAAATTGTAGAAATTTGTGGGAAAATCCTGTGACCCTGATATTGAATTAAATATTATTTGAAAATAACTCTTTTCAGATGCTCATCATGATCAGATTTATTAATATTTTCATTTCCTTTCTTGAATTGAACAAAATTTCCTAAACATTTGAATTACGTTATCGCTTTCACTCTTCTGTTCTGGTTTTATCTGACAGCTCAATTGGTAGTTATACATTTATTGCTTCTTGCCAGTCTTCCAGCATTTTTTTAAAACACTTTTTGTATTTATTGTTTACATTTCACTAAAGCTCCAATGAATCTTATCATGACAGCTTCAGGATATTAAGATACAAATGTTATTTAAAAATCTTTTTGTTTTGAACGCAACATTTGACGTAATAAGATAAACAATAGCAATTAATCCATCTTGAATCTTGATTTGTATTTTTTACCAAAGAAACACAAATCAAAAGCTTGAACTCATCCATTTTTTCATACATTTTATTATATTTTGTTTGCCTAAAAAAGTTCACTTTTTCATTGATCAATCCTATTGTTTTAGTCCGATTAATTACTCACAAAATTTGCCAATTTTTGTCTCTCTAATTGTCCTGTCGGTAAATTTTCTTGGTTAATTTGTGATTTCCTGATTGTGACAATCATTGATTTACTCCTGTCTAAGTCCTTCCTTAGCTTGATCATCAGTTTATTATCAACTGGTTTCTTCGTGTCTAACAGTTAATATTGCACTTTATTGAAAAAATGGAGAAAATTTACTTCGAAATAAGGCCTTAACTGTTTGACGATTTGAATTGTTAGTCGACTAATGTAATCTAATGAGGTGCTCAATGTCGTTTATGCAGAATAGCAGATTAGTTGATTGAAAAATATCATGAAAGGCAGTTAAATTGTATTAATTCGTATCAATGTTTACGTTTATAGCCTTTTCTGCTCAAATTAGATTCAACTTTCCCTTTCTTTACACAATCAGGTCAAGTGTAATGATAATTATTCGTGTGCCAAATGCAACAAAATAGTTTAACCCAAAATGATTTGTGAATTTGAATCGTTTAATGTGATAGTTAATTTATTTAAATATAAACTCATCAATTGGACCTAAAGCTAACCTTGCAATTGAATCAGTTTGTAAACCAATTCACCATTTGAACAGTTTCCAGTTAAAATTAAGGAAAAAATCAATTCTTCCTCAAACTAATAACTTGTAACTTATTTTATTTTCCTGCAATACAATAACAATAATAGCTGCTGCAATCATTCAAAACTAGTTTATAAAAATGAATTTCAGCTTTTCCTTAAAATAATTCATTAAGACTGCTTTTCCCTCTCTTTTGATTAACACTTTCATGATTCTTCTTTATCTGTTGCGTAGTTGATGTAATTTTATGCATTTTATAATAAAGTTATTACAATCAGTGAATTGTTGACACTTTGCTTAATTAAGACGTTTGGCAAATGCTCATTGATTATCTCTGTCTGATGTTCTCAAACTTAATTCTCTGTATTGGTAGTGATTTAATTGATTTCTTCTTCTTTTATTTCTAGCTTTCGAAGAGATTGGAACAGTTGAAAGCCAACAAGGAAATCGCAAAGATGTTGATCTTCTCTGAAAATGACAAGCTTATACAGAAGGAAATATTTTATGAAATGGCTAAAATGCTGGGAATTGAATCGGATAATATTGAAGTCTACGATCACAATGGACTTCAACAGAAGTCTTCAGTTGATAGTGGATATCCAAAAGGCATTGCACTTCAAGACGGAGGACATTATGCTTTTCTTAGTCACTCGAAAATTGTTAATGAAGCTATTGCTGGAATGGTTGAAAATGTTCTGCTAACTGGTATTCAGTAACTCGATGAAAACCTGGCCAATAGTGGCATCGTCGCTGGCAACTCTCTGTGAGAAGGATCAATATCAGGACCAAATACCTAGAGAGAACGACCTTTGGTTTGGTTAATTGTCTCTACCATCAGTATTAATCACTATGAATATAAAGTCAATGTCTTCGCTGAATCATTTTTTGTCTTCGTCCCACATCATGTCTTCTACCTCTTCATCCATTGACACTTCCTTCTCTATGGCTAGTCGTTAATGCTTTAGGAGTTGCTCATCTTTTCAACTTAATTAAATCACGACCGATAGTCAAAGAATCTGGAAATGCGAATTTTTCACTTGGATCGCCTGGAAGCTATTGTGGTCATGATGAGGCCACAGTTTTTGATTATAGTGGTTGTTATGAAAGATGAGTCTTATGATGGTGACAATGTCTAAAACGTAATTTAAAACGTCTTGATTAGCCATTCTGCTGCGTAATTGAAATTTGGAGTGAGAAGATCACCGAAATTGATCGTAAAATGAATCTGGATTTTTATCCTCGTTCTGGTTTAGCTGCATATTGTATGGCCTTTTCATATGTACCTCTCAATACTTGTCCTGATTGACAGTTGAACAATGATTTAAATACTGATTCACTTGCCAAAAAATAATAAATTAAGCCTTTTAAGTCAATCTGTCTCTAAATCTTTCAACATTAAAACCTTACGTTAACATAAACGCATCTCTTCGGCCAATATTTTTGCTTGCTAGGAATAGCCTTAAATCGTGTCATTTAAGTTATTTGATCAGGAAATCAAGTAAGTCTAAGCAAATTTGGATTATCATTATTACCATGCATCTTTCAAAAGTTAATACTACATAATTCTTAATCTACCGAATCAATTTAGTAAAAAAAATGAAAATTCGATCTCCAATAAATTGATTATTAACTGGAACTATGAAAGAAAATGGCGAAATGCTCTTATACTCAACGTTAACTAGGTCTTCAGCTTATACCTAGCAATCTGTAATCATTTAATGTATTTACTACCAGTGATTAATTAGTTTTTATTAATGTAATAAATATGTTTTCAATCGAGAGTTCAATCAATAACTGTAGATCAGGCTAAATACTGGAAAGGAAACGATGGTAATAAAATAAGAATTAAGATATAAATGTTACAAGATTTTTTATTACTGATTTTCTTAATTATTGAATTGATGGGTGGGATTAAAAATGTTAATCATTGTCAATTGCTCACCATTGATAATCAAATTTAGCGCCTCCAAATGAAAAGATAATGGGAAAGTCTAAAGAAGGAGTAACTATTGGACCTTTTAAATTTGTGGCCAATCAAAAACAACATATATTTTCAAATAACTGAAGTAAATTTGACACTAATTAATGTGCTTATCTTCAGGGTTAATTGTGTAACCAATTAGGAATATTTAAATTAGCTGAATATGAACACAAGAAGGGAACACAAAGTGGTAAGTAAATAATAACAGTAAACACTTAACCTATTCAATGTTGTCTATAAACATTTTGATCTTAAAAATGAACCTTTGCATACTTATTTTTACTGTTTTTTTTTCTTCTCTTATATTGTTACTTTCTTTTTTGTTAACAGTTAAAAGCAAAAAGCAAAAAGACTGATGATGACGATGAATGTAACGATGAAAGTAAACATGGTTTAAGCAAATTAAACGATAACTACGGATCATTCCGACATGTGATTAAACAAGATATTAATGGCATAAAAACAGTTGTTCTAAGGCTTCAAGGGCTACTGCATAATGTACGTTATATTCCTTTACACATTGAAGCACTCAACCCACTCACTTCTTTCTTTCTTTTTTAGTCTGTTTCTTTTTTGTCATCTTTCCCTGTGACCTGATCTTGAATGATTCCAACGATATTTGATATCATTCGATTGTCTTTTTCTTCTCTCTCTCATATTTCTCATCTCCTTTCTCTCTTTCTCTCTTTCGTTCAAACTATCCCCCTGAACCGAATTGACTCATACCAAACCCATCCGCATCTTTTTCCAGTTTGAATCCTCAAATCCTTTAGATAAAGAATTCACATCTCTGGTGAAAACAAGTGATAATACTACGAATAAATTAAGCAACAATGAATTTGGTAAAAAAGAAGTCGATCTTATACAAGAAAATATTGATCTAAAACGTAAAGTGACGCTATTGGAACAACAACTGGAAGAAAAAAATAGAACCATTAAACTTCTCCAGCAACAAATGGTCAGACCTGAAGCATCTGGTCGTCGTACATATGGACACAAGAAACAGTTACATTGAATCAAATTGCATATAATAAAACCTAAAGTAAATATTTCTCAGTTTATTAAAGTTAACTAGCTAATTGATTTTCTGATCATCTCTTAATCATCATCTTTCGAATCATTTTTCTCTACTTGACCAAAGAATTGTATTAATATTTCTATAGAAATCTTTAAAAAAACATCGCATCAATATTAAATTTTTGTCATAGCTAATACAAAATATTATTTAAGATTTTACACCATTGCTATCTTTATTTTTGAATGATTAGACATTCGTTAATGTTAAATGTATGGATGTTGCATCGTGTATTGAATTGTCTTCCTTCCGATTTCCTTTTCAAAATTCCCAATCAATTGACTTTTGGATTTGACATTTATT
The DNA here is from genome assembly GCF_039701765.1 of Tetranychus urticae. Lineage (NCBI taxonomy): Eukaryota > Metazoa > Arthropoda > Arachnida > Trombidiformes > Tetranychidae > Tetranychus > Tetranychus urticae. The sequence goes on from NC_142959.1 coordinate 3,520,109, forward strand.
GAAATCACAACCTTGCTGTGTCTAGTCTATACTAGGAAAGCGCAAGATTGGTTTATTCTGGCTTTTCGAACAAAATCAGAGAGTAAACAATTAAAAACAATTTTTAAATTGACACTTATAACAATCAATCTCTAGTGACATGATTACTAAAATAGCAAAGAGGAAGAGCGTAAACAAGAGCAAAATTTCAGCTCTTGTTTATGTATATTATTTACAAAACAAATCTTTTTGATTCGCTGTAACCCAATTTGTCCAGATTTGGTGTGCAAGCAAATTTAATCATAGGTGGAGGTCCACACATCAAGATGATTGAATCATCACTTGGTGGAGGCATGTGTTCCTTGATCATGTTTTCATCCACAAATCCAACAGAATATTTCCAACCTTCATCTGCCTTAACCAATGTGTACCAGATTTTAACCTGATCGCCATGTTTTTGGCTAATTTCTTCCAATTCCTCCTTAAGTAGAATGTCATCAGGATTATTATTGGCAAAAATTAACCACACTTTGGTATTATCTTCAGGATTGTCAATGATTTCGTTTATAATTCGGAAAAGAGGAGCAATACCAGTTCCACCAGCAATCATGCCAACATTCTTGTAATTGAATTTCTCGGCTGCTGATTTGCGAGTCTTTTTTATCAAAAAGTCGCCCTTTGATGCATAAATAAGTTTTCCTTCTGGTCCTCGTATGTCAATTTTATCACCAATAGCCATACTTTCCAAATACTGAGACATTTTACCACCATCTGGATAATTTGGGTGATCATTTTTGAAGTATACCTGGAAAAATAAGTGTAAAAAATTAGTCAAAAGTTCTATAGGAACAGTAAAAATTGCATATTTTTTATCTTTAATATTAATAAAAATAAACCAAAATTGTGACTTCTTTCAAATCACGTTGACAAAATTATGAAATAAATTATATTTTTCGCCTCTAGATAGTGTTCAAAAAGCACAATGTACTTGAAAATCAGAGTAACTGGAGTATGATATTCAATCTCTATTGATATCTAAATTCAACGAGTGCATCTTGATAGTACATAGATCAAAAGAAAAAACTGGAATCGAGAAATGTGAACTGAATTTATCACATATACTCGCTAAGTTATTACATCTAATCATTAAAAAACTGGTCTTTCGTTGGTGCAAGACAGTCTTACGTTTTTGGGAAACAATAAAATTGAAAATTAACACCAAAGTGACGAATTTTTTCATTGTCTAAGCAAGTCTTTGTTTTCTTAAAACTATGTTTTGCTAATTTGAAATTGGCATATTGAACGAAATATGGTGAAATAGACAAGAATTGAAGGTATGAGGTTCCGAAAAGGCACATTGATCTAATAAATAACCATGAAAGGTATTCATATTTCAAAACTATAAAATTTAAATGTAAAATAACAATTATCAAGAAATATCAATAGATATTTGGTGGAAAAAAATAATTCTGAATCAAATTGTTAGAGGAATATTGCAGGAATTTGCTAGTGATCTAAAAGTTGGTATTGACAACGAAATTAAAGGGTGTTGACAGTTTGTAAAATATCTAAAAATCTACCATCGCTATCATGTGAGCCATATCTGAGGTATAACCGTTTTCGTCTAGTTTCAGATGAAAATAACTAACCTTGATTACGAGATCAAAATAGCCTAGCGTTTCATCACTTGACACGGGAGAGTATGGACGTATGATGAGTTCATTATTGCCTTGAGCAGATAGATAAATATGTTGACCTGGGTTGACTCCAAGGACATGTCTTTCAGTTGGTAATCCAAATCTGAATCTTCGAGTATTCCAATTGATATTCTATATGGAAGAAGAAAAAATACTGTAAGACAAAGAGCATAAAAGACATGGAAAAGTTAAGCATTCAAGGACAGTTCACCTCTTTAGCAATTAAAGGAACTTTGTATTTAATCTCTGGGTCTTTAAGAAGAACCTGTTTGGCAGTTTTACTTTTTTTGAACCACATGAATAAAACGACACCAACGACTAAAGTTGATAGAGTACAAACTATGGTTGATTGATCCTAAAAATGTCAAAATTAAAATAAAACAAGAATGTAACGAAAACGAAAACAATTGATCTTAGTAAAGGCTAAACACGGATAAAATGCATGCTAAACATACCAACATAATGATGAACGGGAAAAGTTGATGAAATAATTACAGATATTGACAGTCAATGTCAAACAGAATAAGGATTGATCAAAATTTAATGAACAATAGCATTAAAGACTGAATCATGTTAGTACAAAAACATGATAAATTTATTGCGTAAAGGGAAAGTATAATAATTTCGTCTTCGCATGGAACAAAGTTTTCTTCCAAAATCTAGTCTCACCTATGAATATTTATGTGTTTTTTCCTGTTAGACATTTTTAAATGTCTATTTTTTACGAATAAATTATAATTAACTTTTGTATTAACTTACAAATAGATGTTACCCAGTGTTAGTGTTTAAATTGTTATCCCGTCAAAAGGAAGGGAGCTGGAATTATTTCTCTGCGCTTGATTGCTAGGTAATCTTTTAATTACAATAATGTAAGATTTTTCAATTTGGTTTATTACTCTTATATTTTATTTGATAACAAAAATGGTGACTTGGTTGACTTGAAAGGGAAATATCACAATATAAAATTTCTTTAAGCTTGTCAAATTATGAACAATCTGTAGTTATATCAATTTACATTGGGTGAAACAATAATTTTGAAATGAACCTTTACAATAATGGATGAAAGCAAGTTTGAGAGAAATGATAAAGCTGTAACTTAAAACAATGATTCAGAATTAAGTAAAGAAACCAAAAAACCATAAGCTGAACAGGGTTGAATTGATTATGTAGCTTGGCAAAACCTTCAGTATTCATATTGGTCAAATGAAAGTTTTACTTTCAATAGACACAATTGATATATTTGAATAATTGGTTCATGTTGAAAGAATATTACTTGATCGGTGATATAACTATGATACTTCAAGATATTCATACCATCCGAAAGACATTTGAATTGTGTGTGAATGAACTTTAGCAGTAAATGAAAGTAAACTTTAAATTTGAGAGACAAATAGATGGCTAAAACAATTAATGTTCCTATGGATGACAATATTCAATCTCCACCATCATAAAGAAGTTTTCCTTGTATCTGTTCATATTTAAATCTAATTTATCGTTATTTTTGCTGGAATTTCCATTGGAGATGAGAATATTTGTACATTTAAAGTGTGTTTGTGTTTCCTTGATGCCAGTTACTGGTGTGTGAGTTAGTTTTTGAACAATGAAGTAATACTAGAGTTATTTTGTTAAAGATCTGCATAATTAGTACTCAGTCCTTATGATAGTTTCCATGGACTATGTTTTGAACTTATTCAATTATTTCGACACTTTCATCTGAACTTGATTCATCAGCCAAAGCCACTGTAGATGAGCTAGATGAAGATGAGTCGGATGAACAGCTGTTTGTTCTATTACCAGTTAAATTTTCTAGAAACAAATTTTGACGAAATTCTTGGGGTAATTGGTGAAAATCGACATCACCTTCAATAAGCAAATCCAGATTCTTGACGACAGAGCTATCGAAATGGTTATTTCTTGAGACATTCAGCGCTCTCCTTTTATGTTCATGATGTTGTTTTAATAAAGCAGAAATAGTAACCTTGCATTTGGGCTCTTCAGGATTCTTTAGAATATAATACACCTTTTGCCTATCAATAACACCATTCTTGAACAGATTTTTAACAGGAAAATCAGCCTTTTCTCTGTTTAAACTGGCTCTTGGTGTCATCCTTCTTGTTTTTCCAGGATCCATTACAGATTAGAATTGATTTTTGCCATCCCTGTAATTTTAAATAAAAAATGAAACATTATAAACCAAGAAAAATAGGGGAGGCAATAAAAAATCAAAAAAAAGATGGCTTCAACAAAATGATCCATTTTTGAGGTCACAACTAAAATAATTATTTACCTTGGATTAATGATACTTGCATAATCTTGAATCATCAGGGAACTGTTTCTTGCAGTTTATGAGCTATTACGGCCCGAAGATGATCTATTTTGTTAAATAGTTAATTTTGAATAAATTCAATGCACATTATTAGATAGCAATTGAAAATAACTAAATTTTGATATTTTACTGTCAAGTTTGTTCTCTTCCAGATGAAAAAAATAAACAAACAAATGAGGCGCCGTCTAACGATTGGTAATGAATGTAATACCTGAGAAGATTTATTATATGCGGTTGTTACTTCAAACAAAATAATCACAGTCAACTCAATCCACTAATCCTTCGTATGGTGTTAGGATTGAGGTTGAGATGATTAAATCAGATTAGTTGATTGTGCTAAATGATTTTTAACATTAAAAGGTTGTTTTTGAAACAATTGAAAAGAGAGTTTGAGTTTTGAGTTTCAATGGGGTTAAAGGTTTGTTGAACCAACAAGAGTTTTCAGTACAACCATTTTTTTAATCATTAGTAAAGCAATGTTTGATTTCAAATGTCATGTCTAGTTAAATCTAAATTGGATTTATCAGAGATTTAATCCGTCCAACTGTGGATATTGATTGTTGATCATGTTTGATCGTGGTTAATGAATACTGAATTTGGTCCTTTCTGGTGTGTTATTGGAGCGAGTTTGAATGAGAAGTGTGATTAACAAACAAATGTTTCTGTTTTTGTATTTTAGGTGAAAAGATATGAAATAGGAAACAGGTCATGATTTTGTTATTTTTTAGTTGACAATAATTTTGATTTTTTAATGAATTGATGCTTTGGAATGATGATTAGGTGGTTTAGTTGTTTAACCAAATGACAAAAATTTTTTACCCTTTCTTAATGTTCCAGTGAAACTTGAACCACTATTGCGATAGCTTCCCATGCTGTCTCGTGATTTCGTGTAAGAGACTGAATTTCTTAAACTATATCTCAGGTAAACTTGACAGCCTTGAGTGGATTCGGGTGTTTCAAGAATAGATGAAATAACAGATATCCATTGTTTCCTCTCTTCTTCCGTTTCTGCACTGAAAAGCCAAGTTCTTTCTGGTGTTTTCATTATAAATCCATACATGTGTTTCTTCAATGGAGCTGGAATGCCTGATGATATTGCAAATTGTTTTCCTTTTTCACCTAAATATATTTCACCTTTAGGAAAGGGGTCCTAAATAAATACAGTTTGAATAAATAGTAAACCAAAAAATTCATATTCAAATTTGTTTCTCAATTAACTTACCAATGGATCTTCTAAATACATTAATTTACGATAATCTAGTGTAAACCAACGTTTCTTATAAGAGTCTCCGATTTTTGGCCCAGTCTTCCAAAGATAACCTTCTTTAAGAAAGTCTCGAGTCAAATGAGGTAATAATTCAATCGGCGGGCAAGTCGGATAAGCTATTTGAAGATATTGATATTTAGCAGCTTTAATTGCCATGTACCAATCAATAATTTCCTAATGAGTAAGACCAAATAGACTCCAAATGAAATGAAATTGTTTGCATGAAATGGGCATAAAGTTGAACATTTTACTTACCTTTCCGTCATCAGCATATACGTAAATACTTCTTGTGTAACCGCCTTTAAGATAAGTTAATTGGAGAGCATTTGGACTTTTGATTGTTTTAATCTTTGCTGGATCACAGAAGGTTGCATTTAAATCAGGAATGTTAATCACTGCTTTAGGAGTTTTGCTGCTCTGTTAAAAGTAACAATAAACAAATACAAACTATAATAATAAGTTCAGTGTAAAATGTTGATGTTAAATTGATGGAAGGAATTTAATCTACTTACACTTTTTATATAATATTTGAGTGTCTGATCAACTTCAGATAATACGAATTTTCTTCTCTCAAGTTTCTTGCCCTTTTTACCTTTCTTCATCAGGAATCCCTCCATGTAACCCCGACTGTAAACAGTGTTAACCTGATGCATAAACTCTTTACGTTCATATTTAGCGCGGATCCATTGTTCCCGGAGTACACTGAAAATTGAAAGAAAAAGGAGTAAATTTAACAAGAGCAATCAATCACAGTTAAATATTCTTAATTACTTTGGATCATCACGATTAGGTCGACGATAATAGGGAGGCACATGTTTCTCGTAGTGTTCCTTGGCTAACTCATTGCCATACTGTTCCATAAAGGTTAACAATTCTTGGTCCCAATTGTCATAATCAAATGATTTTACAAACGAAATGTGTGATCCTAATCCACGATGAATACGAGCACATTCTGAGCATAGGAAAACACCAATTGAAACAGAAGCCCAATCAGGATCTAATTATTAAGAGAAATGTAAAAAACAAAAGCAATACAAAGAACCAAAAGATATAAAGGATTAGATAATATTAAAGATTACAAGTATCGCTTAATCCATTAGATATTTGATCCCGGTCAAAGCAGATGAACTTTAATACGCACTTGGATGATTACAATCAGCACATAAATTGTTGTATGGAAGTTTAGCCAACTCTTTTAAACGATTTATATTTACTTCACTCATAATAACAATTTAAAAAAGTGAATATGATTCTTAAATCAAAACTATTAGGATCTACGATTTCCACTGATCAGTTTCAACAGTTTAATGTATCAAGATATTTTGTTTTGGTAACCAAAGTGGTGAAAAAAGCCATTGTAAAAGTAAAAACAAAAGTGTAAGTTGAAAGGAAGTTTACAAAATTAATTAATTTCTGTTTTTTTTTCATTGAAATAATAATGTAGTATTATCGTCATCGTAATATCGTCAATCCCCATTTTCAATCATCATCCTTTGTGCAATATTACCTCTATCTTTTCATTTCATCCATTTCCCGTTGAAGAAATATTTCCTTTGTACCAATTTTCCTCAGGATATGCACAATTTTTCAAAATTTAGTGACTTCATGTGACAAATTGGGATCAAATTGACTAATAAGTTAACAAAACAACAAAACTAACCAATCAATTTTTTCATTTAATTTGCAAATTAGGGTCTTTATTCAAAGGATGTCTATTCATCAAATCAAGGATGATCAAAATGAACCAAGCCAAAGCCATGGATAGAATAACTTAAATCTCCTTTGGAAAGCATTCACGACATGAGATAAAGAGATGAAGAAACGGCCAAGAAAAACAAAAAATGGTATTAATAGAAAGCGAAATGTGAGAAGAAAGTAAAAATGTTTAACATAATTAGCTTTCTATCTTATGGCCTACCTTTTGGTGCTGATTTAATGTCTTAGGATGCAGAAATGACTAAGGTAAAAGTTTAACGGTTCTTTAAATTGTACAAAATGTATAAAAGTCAACTCCAGAGAGTAAAGATGTTATCACCTAAAGCTTGAGGTAACAAAAATGAAACACAGGTAAACCTTCTTCATCTTAAAGTATCCCTTTCTGATTGATAATCTAACTTATTTTATAATTTATAAGTTGGAATTATTGTATCATTTGATTTTCATATTCATGAGCAGTTGTTACTTCAAACAAAATAATCACTCAATTTACATGATTGAGCAAGAAATTTTGTTGATTGGAATGATGTTAGACTAAATTTTACATGTAAATTATCTCTTTTTTCCTGCATTCAGAGAGGATTTCCGTCATCAACAGTATCAATGGATACTAAAGATCATCAAATCAATGAAAGACGCTGACTTTTATTGCATTTTTCCAAAAAATTTGAGTTGAATCTTTCATCCAAGCTGCTTCCAAATGAACGAATAATCGGTGATCAAATTTGACCTTGACAGTTTCGTTGAATCCAATGCAAGCGTTAATTTAACTGTCAAAAAATAGTTATCAGTCGCGTGGGTCCTTGCCCTTAACTAAACAGGATCCTTTAAAATGTATCTTCCGGCTTAGCGGATAAAAAATACACCAAAAATCAAGAATAACAGCAAGAGAAAGACAAAAACAATTTCTGGAAATTTGCGATTGTCTTTTTGATGGATTTATGTTCAATTTATTTCCGTCAACAGTGTTCACCATAGCTGAAGATTCAGTGTTAATTTCATTTCGTACAGCCTTGGTTTTGTTTAGCAAGTTAAAAGATAAGATGAAAGGCAAAGTACAATTGAAACAAGTTTAGAGAATACGATCAAAAGAGAAAACAGTTGCGAATTTTCAGTCGCCATGGACGATGACATCTATTCGCTGGAACGTTTGCGTCCAGCTCCACCTAAACCACCAAAGTCTACAAATGTTAAGACAACTTCATCGATTAAAGAACGAAACAATAAAAGTTCCATTGGTGTTGATTCAATTGTATCGACATCACCTGTAGGAGCAACACCACCAGTTGGAGCAACGGTATCATCACATCGACAACTAGCTTCTCTTCAATCATTAACAGGTTCAGTTTTGACTCAACAATCCTCATCAACCTCCAGTCAACAATTATTGCTTGAAAGATCATTATCATTGCAAGAAACTCCATCTCAGGGGTTAGTGAATGGCAAAAAACAGGTAACCAGTCGTCTTCAATCTAACCCAATTACCGACTCAGAGAATCGTTTGGCCACTCTATTGGAGCGTGACTCTTTTGGTCCTAGAGCTCTCAATGATTCAGCCACTGTTTCTTCATCCATTGAAATGGGTGGTCTAATAAGTGCTACCAGTTCCTCCTTACTCCATGGGATTATACTTCTACTCATCATGTTAGCATCCTTAGCAGCTTTTGTAGCCTCCAAATTGGCTGATCCATGTGAAGACTTTTACCTTTCTGATAATCTTGAATGTTCAACTTTAACCGCCATATGTTTTTCCGCCGTCAACATACTTTCCTGTCTTTATACATTTACAATTTACTTTCTCCATTTGATTGGACAATGTGATTACATTAGCTGGTCTGCTCGACGAAAGGTTGCTGCTGAAATTATATGTACTCTTGGTATGATCAGTGCCTTGGTTGCATCCATTTTTGCTTTATACACTAAAACAATTGCTTTGCAAAACTTGGTTTGTGTGGTCGCCTCTGCCTTCTCAATCATCACAATTTTACTTTACGTGCTTCGAAGTGGCTTGTTGTTGCGTGAAATTCGTATGCTTTGGTCCAAGCCTTTACCTTCAAGACAATCTTCAAAAATTTCACGTAAAACATCTGTAGTTAACAGCAATCAAGAAGGAACATCAAACAACACTGGATCTAAAAAATGGTCAACATCCAGAGGTTCCTTCTCAAGAGCATCAGTATCATCAGCAAGTCCTCACCAACACAAGTCCCAATCTCAGTCTATAAAAGTTAAACGGGAAAATAATCAGATTAATAATGTACCAGTAAATCCATCAAATCAAGTGGGCCAAGAACAAGAGACTGAACTAGAAGACGATGTATTTATCTCATGATGGTTAAATGGTGGTCGTGCCGTAAGAAGTTGGTTTACAGATTTTCTGTACCGATTGAAACAGCATCCAAACCAGGATGGTTTCAGTCGATTAAATGAAACTGACTTCAGGCCAGAATCTGTTTTGATGGAATCGGCTCTTTAAATGATTGAATAAAAAACCATTCAAGATTAACTTTTTGAATATTTGACACGATCACCAATAATACGATTGATACAACACACTTATCCAAATTGACATTTTTCAAATCGACAGTCCTCAATAATGCTAGAAGATCAACCAGTTTTACCAAGATACATATTATAATATAAGTGCCGCTTGATAATACGAAATTAATGCCCACAGTATGTAATTTGGATTTCACAGCTCGACTGAATAATATCTTCACAAGAATCCCACTGAAAGGTGAATCAATATTAAAACAGGATAACCCATTGATCAAAGACTTTGAGTTGCTACCAGTTCTCTTCCAGTTTGGGAAATAGTTTAACAATGACTTTATACAAGAAGCATCTTCAATATTTGGTTCAGATAATCCATCAACAGGTTTAATAAAGAGCTCTTTTATTCTGGAATATCACTCAGCAATTGAATCTGCATATCCGAACCTTAATTTGTTGAGAGAGACAAAAAAATAATGAATTAATATGAAGTCTAAAAAATTAGAGATACAATTTGGCTTGTTTTGAAGCCAATTCCTGGTTTGAACAAAACCGTTAAACAATGATTTCAATTATAAATGTATTCGAAAATTCCTCAGTCGCAGTCCAAATTTTCGTTACACCATTTTCACCTTAATCAACAATTTTTGTCTCTTCCTTAAACCTAGTTCATCATCTGTGTAAATAAACGTTTAATATTACCTGTAATAGTGTTTAATATCTTACTCATATTCATAGTTTCATCAATTACTTAACACAAAATTATTATTAAATTTTTATAACATTGGCCATAAAATTACGATTTTGCCAATTTAATTGTGTTGATGAATTATTCAATGTTTTAATGTTTTAATGTGTGTTTCCTAATCATATGTTTAGCCTTTATTGTTTTACAATGCTCAGATGATAAATAATGCGACTTATACAATTGTAAAATTTTTGCCAAAAATAAATAGAACATTGAACCTAAATGTCGACTTGTCTACACCTTAATTCAAGCATAATTGTTAGCTGATAATATTAATAGATTGTAACAGCTTAATCAGAACACTCATCTTGATCATAATAGTTAATATTGAATAATAATTGAGGATTTCATTAGTTATCCTTGAGCCTAAAACAATCTTGTTCAATTGACTTACTTGTGTTGGATTAGATTGGATTTTAATCACTTTCTTCAACTCAAGTAGCTTGTAATCAAAACATAAAAACAAGAGACTAATTGTTAATCTAAAGTAGGATCAACTTACAGTTTGTTGAGATCAATGTAAAAAGTAACATCAAGATCAACATGAAGACGCCAAATGAACTGAAAGTTAAATCACATTGTATCCATAAAAATTAAAATTGATTTTTCATCCCAAGACAATAGCTTCACCAAATTGTTCTAGATTTCACAATTTTTTATGAATAGCGAAGAGTTGCTTGCAATAAATAATTAATAAATAAAATAAGACACGAAGAGTATATCATGAAATGTTAATGTTGAAAGCTTGCAAATCAATAAACTGTTGACTCAGATTTATCCAGCCATCTTAAACACTAATGTCTTGTTGGATTTTTCTTGAAACAGAAGAGTGTCCATTATAAATTAAGTAAATTTATTAATCGGTTTTAATTGGATTTCAAATGTATCTGATTTGAGTTTATTGAAAATTTAAATATTAATAGCTAATCATTTGAAGATTTTATAAAGTAATAATGTTGTTGTGTTGTTAGTGTTCTGTATGTAATTATGTAACGACCCCCTACCTAACAGTTAAATCTTTTTTCATCTCTGTTTTGGTTTGGTTAGGAACTACACAATATTACTTTATTCATTGAGTTGGCAGATCTTGTCTTTTTTAAAATTGTGTTTCTTGATTAAATTAACAATGGTATCTAATTCAAAAGGTGATTTTTATGATGATTACCAATCTGATGATGTTTCATCGACCATCCCAGAACCTGGGCCTGTTCAAATTGTTCAAATTGTTAAAACAGAATCTGGAGGTCATCAATTAAAACTAGACACGGAGGCTCTTTCATCAATTCTTCTCCAGGATAAGGTGAAGGATAAGCCTGTGGCTGTTGTCTCAATTGCTGGAACTTTCAGGACGGGGAAATCATTTTTACTCAATTTCTTTATAAGATATTTTAGTAGACAAGGGGAAAGTGATTGGTTGGATGATGAAGATGTACCTTTAAAAGGTAAGTTTATGATTTTAATGAAAAGGCGCTTTTAGGTTTCTCTATCTAAACACTCTATAGAAAAAGTTTGGCTTTGATGTTTCAATTTAGTGCCAAGGTCATTTACATGTACATATTGTTTGATTCCTTTCCTTCTATTTGCCTTTATGTTAACTTTTTTTCGTATCTTTTCATTTGCTTTTTGCCACATTCATCATTTTCCTTGTTAGCTTTAATATTCAGTTCAAATTTCTTCTTGTTGATCAGGTTTCTCTTGGAGATCAGGTCCGGACCGGGAGACAACTGGTATCCTTATGTGGTCAGAGCCCTTCATAATTGAGAAAGATGGCAAAGAAATCGCTGTTCTTCTCATGGATACTCAAGGAACTTTCGATGGCAGACACACAACTCGTGACAGTGCAACTGTTTTTGCCCTCTCAACAATGACCTCATCAATTCAGATATTCAATATCATGTTGAATTTACAGGAAGATAATCTTCAATTCTTAGAACTTTTTACTGAATATGGTAAACTTGCCTTAGAGGCTTCACCCGATGTTAAACCCTTCCAGAAACTTATGTTCTTAGTTCGTGATTGGCCTTACGCTGATGCTCATGAATATGGTTTAAAAGGAGGACAATCTTTACTAGATAAGAGGCTGGAGATAATGGAAGATATGCCTGAAGAACTTCAACGACTCAGAAGAAATATTCGAAGCTGTTTTGCAGATATTGAATGTTTCTTGATGCCTCATCCCGGATTCGAAGTATCTACCAAAAAATTTGATGGTCGAACGAAAGATGTTTCCCCCAAATTTATCGATTTTCTCAAGACTTTGATACCACTTTTGGTTTCACCATATACAATTCGTCTCAAGAATATTGGTGGGGAAGAAGTTTCAGGTCGTCAGCTCCTGGAATATTTCAAAGTCTACACCTCCATCTTCAAAGGTAATTCATTATTGTTTACCTGTAATATGATGTTTGACTAATCTTTATCATCGTTCTTTAGGAGATACAATACCCGGTCCCAAGTCCATGTTGGAAGCAACTGCGGAGGCTAATAATCTAGCAGCTATTGCATCAGCTCGAGATCTTTATATGTCAAGTATGGAGGAAATGTGTGGTGGTAATAAACCATATCTCAATGAATCTTTGTTGCAACGTAAACACGAGCAATATCGTTCTGAAGCTCTTGACTGTTTCTTAAAATTCCGTAAAATGGGTGGAAAAGAAATCGAAGAGATGTATATGAAGCAATTGGAAGAAAGTATATCCACTGCTTTCACTCACTTTTGTGCCCAAAATAAGTCAAAAAATATGCTTAACTTATTTGGTTCGAGTTTTATCCTTTTGGTCTGGTCTTTTATTCTCTATTTTTGTTCAAAAATCTTTGAATCAATCGCTCTCCCACTTTCCAATCTATTCTTTCTCTGTGCAACGTGTTCGTTTGCTCTCCTTCTAACTTATACCAGTTCTAAGTAAGTAAACCTCTAACATCTTTTTGTGTTCGTTATCTGATTTTTTAACCAACACATTTCTTGATGATAACAATACGACTAAATATTTCTCAACTTTAATTTCTAACAATTGTAGATTTCTTGGAACTCTTCCCGAGATTGTTATGGCGGTTGATGCAATTGTCTCCCAGGTTCATTCGTGGATCCAAGACTCGATGTTATTAATGGTACAGAGGTATTTAGAGAACAGAATGTTGTCAGTGTCTCAAGGAGCTTCTGGAGGAGAAGCAGGAGCAAGAGGAGATCGAAGGCCACTTGTTCAAAACACGAGATAATGTCCATGTGAAAAGTCTTTCATTGCATGGCTATAAAATGTTTATAAAAAATTGTATGGCAATTCTTTTTTCCTAAATCTATTGCGAATGTATAAAAGGCAAAAATCTTTTAAAATTACCTTAAATACAAAAACCCGATTAATTAATTAAATTAACCGGATTTATTTTATTTCTTGTAACACTCATTCAGAGAGAAAAAAAATGAGGAAAGTTTCCTCTTGAATCACCTCATTTTGTAACGCAAAACACACTGATAACTGAATTATTAAAGAAGTGCCATCAAAAAAGCATAAAATTTGCAGCAGTAATTTCACAGCACAAACGCATTGATGTGGTTTAATCATTAATCAGTGCAAAATTGCTCAGTTTCCCACATATTTCTCAATTGTTTATGATAACTAATTGTTATATTGTTAACTTAATTATTGAGCTTTCAGTACAGTTATTTGTAAAATTTAGTTAAAAAGACAAGTAAATTGTGAGTTGGGTCAATCAGCCATAAAATTTTGTTGTCTCGTTTACGGCAGAGTAATTTGAATCATTACGATTAAGCTTTACTTTACTGAGAAAACGGGAAATAGACTCACTTAAGTTTTACCTTTAAAAATAGATATTCGTGTGATGGATTGTTGTATCCTGGTCTTACCATTTAATCATTAGTTAATGAAAACATTTTAGTGCAAAATGTTTAAATTTGTCAATCGTTTTGGTTCCATTTTTAGAGTTCAACTTTGAAATCAAGTGGCTTTGCTGAAAAATATAAAAAACAATTTGTCCTTCCCTGCTAGTTTGATCCAAAATTTATTTTCATCTGTTACAACAAGCAATTTTAATCATCATTAAATATTACTTGAAACGTATTACAACAATGTAGTCAATCTCTGTTCTGTAACAATCAAGTTCATCCTTGAATCGAATGTCAACAGGTGTTATTCAAAATTCAATCAGATCAATCATTGAAGTGCCATTTCAATATTATTTGTTTTTCATCATCAGAATAATTGATTGAACAATTTGACTATAAAACAAGCAAATTTATTTTAAAGCTCCGTTACAATAAAATTTTGTATCTGCAAAAATTGAGATTATAAATTTGTAATATTATAATAGTCATTGCTTTTGGAGTAAGAAAAATATCAAAAATATTAATATTTTAACTTCCCATGAAGTTGATTAAATGTATTGAAATTGACAAAGCATGACAAAAATAATTCGTAAATTGAGATAAAAATCGAGTAAAATACTTGATCAGTTCCAGAAGATTTGATCATTTTCCCCTTTGATTGATTTAATGGCAAAATGTGATCTCACATGAACAATCAACTCAATTGGATATTTGGTATAATTAGTGATTGCTTTTTTCATCCAGTCTCGAGCTTCTTTGTACCTTTTCAACTTAATGTTTGAACAACCCAACTCAAGACAAGCACATGGAAGAATGTAATGATTTGCTGAAATATTTTGCTGATGTTCAAAAATCTCCATCAAAACTGTTGTAGATTCCATTGATTTATCAAGATGTCGTAAACAGACTCCTTTCAACAACAGCAATAGGCAATAATCATCGGTTGACTCTTTAACCACTAATTCCCAATGTAAATAAGATATAAATATTAACAGAAATAAACAAAACGTTGGGAATGAATTAAGTCTTACCTTTGGTGAATAATTTCAACTGTTTATCGACTGTATTAAGAATTGGTTCAATTAGTTGTGGAGCATTGATGCTTGAAAATATATTCCAGATATAAAATATTTCCTTGAAGGGCAGAAACAAGAAATAAAATTAAAATTATTATCAATATGTAACCAGAAAATTTCAAATCAAGTCGATGAAAAAAACTTACATAAGCGGGAACAACCATTTTACCGCCATTCTCAATGAACTTCTCAGCCATTCTGCATGCAAATTTTTCTCTTGGCGTGCTTTTACCAGCAAAACGTCGTTTCAAAGTAGGAACTTCCCTGGTTTATGAAAAAGATATCAAAGCATCAGCAAAGCAGTAAAATTTTATTCTTGAAAGTAAACATTTCAATGGTCTCATAAATTCATACCAATATTATGTAAATTGTAATACATTAATTTTTAGCGAAAAATAATAAAATATTTCGTTTTTTACCCTCTTTGATCAACAAACTTAATTTAATAATGTTAAGCTAAAGGGACTTTTGGGTTGATTTTGAGCAGTCGAACCCATTTTTAAAATTTCACTTTAGTCATAGAGCAAAGCTTTGCATCGAAGATTCAATCTTGTTTGAGACTGCATATTAATCTATCATTTATAATGTTAATTATTATTTAAGTGATATTTTACCTCATTGCATCGTTTATTTTAGCAGATAATGAATGGTCATTTGTTTCCTCTCTCAACATGTACAGATAGACTGCATATTGGTACGTAAAAGTGCATGGTGACCATAAACTCTCTTTCCTCATCTTATCTGCATATTCAGATGCTTTTGTCCAATTTCCTTGAACCCTGTAAATTATTATTGATTAATTAAAAAATGAGAAAATGATTAGTGAAATAGTTGATCTTGAAAAAGTTTGAAGCATAAAATTTCCTACAGATTTACAGCTTATGGGCATATGTTATTCTGATTCATGTGTTTCAATGATCAAAACCGTTATTTTAATTTCATTTCAAGAATTTCATTCATTAAGAGTGATTCTAATAAAATTCGTTTGACTGTAAATTCAATAATTAATTATGATACATACGCATAGTTCCACATAATTTCCCAATTACAAGCATTATGAAGTTGTTTCCACTCATCTTGCATTTTAATTGCTTCATTGAAAGATTTGATCGCTTCATCACAGTTCCCTTTCAATTGATACAATTTACCAGTGAATAATGGCAAGAAAACGCTCTGAAATAAAAGTTCGAAATTGGTTTAATTTATTCTAATATTTAGATCGCAACACACTCCAACCGTATGTACCTTTGGACAATGACTGGCTTGTTTATCCAATAAATCCTCAATTCTGGTGATATCCTTCTCTCCCCATCCAATCATTGTTTCAATGTGACTGAAGTTGATCAGAAGTAATATAATTGCAAATGGACTTCTTCCAGTCCCATCCAATTCAGCAGCAGCTGTTAATTCGTCAATTCCAATACTTCGTTCCCCCGAGAAACCCATGAATTCAAGGATTCTCAAAACTCTTGGAGGAGACATTGAAAGAGCCTGAAAAGTTATCGAGTTAACAAAATTTACAACATTTGCAACAACTGGCCACTTACCAGGTTATAAATGCCAGTTCCAGCATGAACACCGGATGCAAACTCTCTTCGAGTTACTTCAGACTGCCATTTGGTTCGCTTTTGGATGATAGTTTGACAGATTCTGTTGAAAATGTTTCATTCCATTAAAATAAATGTTTATTTTAACGACTATTTTAGACCTTACTTGTACGATTGAAAACCATAACGGAAACGACAGGCGCCTTTGATTAAGCTGAGAAAACTTTGATCTTGGACAAAAGTGATCAATGCTAGCATGAATACAGAATCAGCATATGCCAATTCAGCATGAATCTCCTCTGGAAAAAAATAAATAAATCAATAAACTCTTCTCTTCAAAATGAATGATTTACCTTCGGTGAATTCATCATAATTTGTTCTTCTAAGGTAATCCATCCAAGAATAATGTCTTTTCCGAGCTGAACTCAAATCAACAGACTTTTTCAATGCTTCTATGGCAAATTCAATTTCTGGCTGCAAGAATCATCGTTGCGTGATATCCAAGAGGAAAGCAAGAAAAGAGACTCAATTATTTCAACTTCATAAATCGATTGTGAAACTTGATTCTTTTCCTGAATTTGCTTTTTAAAAACCCAAGGATATAAAAGTTACAAATAATTGACCCAACCACTTGTAGTTACATTGAATAAAATTTGAATAAGTATTCAAAAACTTCAATGAAATCGCGTCTGACAAGTCATTTCATTTCCTTAATTATCCAAAGTCAGACTTTAATATAAAATCGATATAAAGTCATTCATAAAATACGTCAACTTCAAGAGATCTCAAAATAGCAAAAGCAAAGATGACGATTAAAGATGTCGGATTAGGTTTCAAAGCAAAGATACAAACCTTTTCAAATGTCATCCAAGCTCGAAGCCAAGACATGGTGCCATAGCTGAGTGTCAGATAAAGATGTTGTTCGTTGTCTTGTTTACATAGTTCCAGCGCCTTCTCAAATTGGTTTTGAAAAAACAATCTCGCGGCTTCAATTACTCTAACAATCTGGCCATGAATGGAGTAATCTTGATCACCAACTCCAACCAGCTTGTCACCCTCACCATCGGTAGTCGATGATGAATGTTTCGACTGGCCTTTGCCAAGTTTAGAAGCACTCTTGTCCTGTTGAAAACATGAGAACATTAATCAAACATTTAGAGCAAAATTTGATGAAAATACGAAACCTCTTTTGACGCCATTTCTCAAGCTGAACCAAAGATACTTGAATGATGAGCTTGACACTGTTTAATGTTTACTGTTTCATTAATAAATCATTAATGATTCAACCTTTTCACTTGATCTGCACCTTTGACTGTTAAATTATAACACGATGGGAATGGAAATATGAATGCTGAAAATAATACAAGAATGAAAATGATGTTGGGTTTAGTTGCCCTTAGCATCTAATGCAGACAATCAACTTTATTTCAAGCAACTTGAAATTATTAATATCATTTTTCTTCGTCTTCCTTGTCTCTTTCCATCTTCCTTAATTAATTCACTTGATTCGACTCACAAAAATGCTGCTCAAAATTTCATCTTACATGAGACTTGAACTTGCTCGACTACAATTCAGAGCCAAATTAACTTCTCAAAGGGACAACTTGCCAAAACAATGGTTGATGAATGAAAATAACCAGTTGATTGTTTCCAATATCAGATTTACATTTGCATTCATTTAGTAACAATTTTGTAATTTAACTTAAATTACTTTAAATTGTTTGACGAAATCAATCCTAGAATGAAATGTAAACACCTTAATGGAATTAATGTACTCTTTAAATCAAGAACTTATTATGCAATGACGAGAATTGATACTTTCATATTTAATTTCCTCAAACTATTGATTCAAAATATTTCTCACGAGATAATTAAAAACTAGACCGATTCACTGAAGATGATCATCATGACTATTTGTGGGCTTTTTGAGTTACAAGGTCTGATTGATTTACACTCGAATAATTTGAATAATCAATTTAATTTACTAAGACTTCTGAAAACAAGCAAAGTTGTTGCTAAAAAGACACAATAGTCACTTTTATGCAACTTTATTGCACCAAGTTGAAACAAATGGACAGCTACGGAGAATAATTGATTTCTTATATATTTAGCCTCTTTCTGTTAGTAGGGCAATAAAATCTGAATCCATTTGAGTCATTTAAAAATTGTTACGATCGACAATTCTCCAGAAAATCGACTTCAAAGTTGAAACTTCGATCGTCATTTGCACATTTATGCAATGAGATTTTTTCATGAAACTCCTTTTTACTGATGATAAGTTTGATTGGAAACCAGAAAATACAATAATTCTGAGAAATGAAAGTTTATTTTTTCTGTAAAACAGATAAGTTCGATTTTTATCAAAACCGACCAATTTCAATGACCAAAATACTTAGAGAGCTTAAACTTATTATTTGTGCACAAGAATTGATAGCAAACATTGTCGATTGAACGATTTTGTCAATTTATCGATAGTTCTCTTGATTTCGGCTATTGGCCTTAAAACTTTAAGCCTCAATATTAAGGGAAAGGTACAACCTAGAATCATCATTCTTTCTCTGACCAATAGATCTAATTGTGGACTATTACAATATAAATTTTAGATGATTTAATATTATACAGAAAAAAAGTCATAGCATTTTATCACTATGCTGTCAGCTACGAGACTTGATTTATAAAGCTAAATGGTTACTTAAACACAAATGCTAGCTGTTA
This sequence comes from Tetranychus urticae, assembly GCF_039701765.1. Lineage (NCBI taxonomy): Eukaryota > Metazoa > Arthropoda > Arachnida > Trombidiformes > Tetranychidae > Tetranychus > Tetranychus urticae. The sequence goes on from NC_142959.1 coordinate 3,539,514, forward strand.
GAAAGATATTCATTATTTCATGAATATGCTCATATAATGTTATGACCCATAATAAGATCTATTGATTGAACAAAGAATGACGATTCTAGGTTGTACCATTCTCGAAATACTGAGGTTCAAAGTTTTAAGGCCAATGGCCAAAATCAAGAGAACTATCAATAAATTGACAAAATCGTTCAATCGACAATGTTTGCACTCAATTCTTGGGCACAAATAATAAGTTTAAGCTCTCTAAGTATTTTGGTCATCGAAATTGGTCGGTTTTGATAAAAATCGAACTTATCTGTTTTACAGAAAAAATAAACTTTTATTCCTCAAAATAATTACATTTTCTGGTTTGCAATCAAACTTATCATCAGTAAAAAGGAGTTTCATGAAGAAATCTTATTGCATAAATGTACAAAAGGCGATCGAAGTTTCAACTTTGATCTCGATTTTCTGGAGAACTTAGAATCTTAGAAATTTTTAAATGGTACTAATGGACTCAGATTTTATTTCTCTACAAACCGACAGAGTCTAAATATATCAGAAATCAATTATTAACCGTAGCTGCCCATTTGTTTCAACTTGGTGCAATAAAGTTGCATAAAGGTGACAATCTTGTCTTTTTAGCAACAACTTCTGCTTGTTTTTACAATCCTTAGCTAATTGAGTGGATTTCTTGCAGAACTGTCGATCATAGAAATTATTAAATGACAAAAAGGACTCAGATTTTGTGTCACTACAAACTGACAGATTCCGAATATTTACCAAATCAACTCTTACCCGATTTCTGTTCATTTGTCTTTCAATATTTTTGTTAAGTAATGCTAAAATATTGTAAAATATAACAATGTATCAGTTTGAAGCATTTTTGGATTGTTAGATTGCTTATTTAAGTTTTCTGCATATCGCTAAGATCATATGAAATAACTGTGACCTTCAAGTCAATAATAAAATGCGTATGTGTGTTTCATTTGCCGTTAAAAAAACTCTAGCATATGGTGCATGGTCCTTTCCTTGGGCTATGGAAGTTGTAGATTCTGTAGGATAACAATTTGATTGACAGTTTTCTCTCTGATTTTATCCTTGCTTGATATTCATGTCTGTATATATTTCTGATCTGATTAATTTCGACCTTCAACGATTGCTCAACTGATCTTATAATGCTTTATATGGTCTTAATGGTCTGCTAATGCTTTCGATTTTCACTTAAAGTAAAGTTGTCTGGAGTTTGCTCATTAATATAAAATGCCGGCGGTCCATTCAGGTTTCTTTCTAATGATCATTGACATAATGGATATTTTGCTTTGCTTTTAGATGCTGCATATGCTCATTCCCATGCATTGGACATATTTTCCAATAGACATGGTTCATTGAGAGATTTAAGCAATTAGTCTTTGCTACAGGCTTAAATTACCACAATTTGCACGTCGCTTTTGTCATACATGTTTCCTAGTGGCCTATTAAGTTTGTTTGCTATTCTTATTAGGTATATTTTTTGGTTCTACTAATAAAAAGACACAGTTAACACAACTGTTTGATTTAAAAGTTCCCCTGGTCAATAGTTGATGAAAAAATCAAGTTCAAAGTTGTAACTTCGATCGCTTTTTGTACAATTATTTCATGAAACTCATTTCCTTAATGTAACTTTCGGTGGATAACCAGAAAATGCCCTTAATTCATCAAATACAACTTTCTGTTTCTTTAAAATCAATTAGTTCGATTTTCCCTTAAAGCGACTGCATTCTGTGATCGAAAGAGTTAGATAGCTGAAACTTATTACTCGTCTGTAAAAATTGTTTGTACACATTATGGCTTGTACATTTTTCTCAATTTATCGATAGTTTCCTTGATTTTGGCCATTAGCCTCAAAACTTTGAGACTCAATATTTCGAGAATGGTATCACCTACAACCATTATTCTTTCACAAATTACTTCTCTATTAATTAATAATGCAGTTCAATTTGGTGACTTTCTAGTGCATTTGGTTGATGATGTTTGGGTTATAAACGAGCAATAACTTAACAAAACAAACCCATCTCATTTCTTCGTAAATAAACCAATTTTCTGGTTTAACTTGAAATGTAATGCAAAGAGTACTGGCAAAGGATCGTACATTTAAGTTAAGAATTGAGACTCAATGGGTTTGTAGGGAAATAAAATAAAAATAAAAATCCATTGGTACTATTAAATAATGCATCCAATGAATAGTTTTCAAGGAAATGAAGTCAAAATATGATCGGGCGATCAAAATCAAGCGATCAATCGATAAATTGAAAAATTTATTCAATCCATGATAAGTACAAACAGTTTTTACAGAAGATTAATAAGTTTCAGCTATCTACCTCTTTCGGTCACAGAATGTGGTCGCTTAAAGGGCAAATCGAACTAATTGGTTTTAATGAAACAGAAAGTTGTATTTCATGAATTAAAGGTTTCTGGTTAGCCATCAAAAGTTACATTAAGGAAATGAGTTTCATGAAAAAAACTGATTCCATAATTGTACAAAAGACGATCGAAATTTAAACTTTGAACTTGATTTTTTCATAAACTATTGATCAGGGAAACTTTTAAATCGCACAGAAAGACTCAGTTTTTATGTCCATACAAACTAACAGAGTCGGAATTTGAACGATACTCATTTTTACCCGTTTTTACCCATTTGCGTCAAGCTGTGTCAATTTGTGTATAAATGTTACAATTGTGTTAACTATGTCTTTTAAGTAAAAGCCATTTTGTTGTTTTTTAGATCATAAACCATTCAGATGAACAAGTCGTTTTTATTCTGAATTTTTGCATTCTTCTAAAATATTCAGGACATATTTTGTCGAGCCCATTCGTACCATTTTGTTATCAGAGTTTGGTAGTTCCTTGTCATCCTGAGCATCCCTCTCTCCATGAAATCCTTATTTAAATGAGAAAGCACAGTTTCTTGTCGAGGGTCTCTACTATATACATCATGCATGATCTTGTACCATTTGCATGTTCGGTAACCAAATTCATTTGTCTTTTTTCATATTTCATCTTTTTTGTACTGGTTTAGTGTGAATCTGACTCGCTAGATGACTCTTCTAGGCTGTCACGTAAAAATCAAAACAAACAGTTTTAAGGAGTAAACTCGATGTTGATAATTAGCTTAAATTGTTTTCCTTGTTATCTGTTGTTAATTCATAGTCTCCATCATAATCTGCTTTCATCATAAAATAAGAATACTTTCAGTCATTATAAGTTTACTCTAGTGTTATCCTCTTTTGTCTCGTTCTCCAAGTTTGTTTACTTATTGGTCAACATTGAACAAAAATACATGCATTTCTTTTGTTACCTTTATTTTACCTTTTCAAAGTTTTCTTCTAACTTTATTTTTGTTTAAAGCATCGACATTTTGTTCGTCAACAATTAACATAGCTTTGAGCTTGATTGCTAATTGACGAAGACTATTAATTTATCCTGTGAAATTGTTGAATCTATCAAATTAAGACGTCATAGTTATTTTTGAACTACATGTGTAATTGATATGATGAAAATATCTAAAATTCATTGTCATTTTATCTCCACATAATTCTGTGAAATACAAGTAAACAGTTTGCCAGTGAATCAAGAAACATCTGTTTAGTGTTTAATTGACTTGTAATCTGTCAATAAATTTCATGTGATTTTGAAATTTAAGGCGCAAAAGTCAAAATGGATTGTTTAATGGTTTTTGATGTTAACAATTATTTACTCTATGTGAAACACAATCTCGATTTTCTGGAAGCATTGTCCTCGTTGGTTTTTGATTGCAAATTAACAGATCTAGATTCACCACGAAATATCAAAGAGATGTTTTTGAAAGATGATAAACAATTGGAGAATATGATTGTCCTTTTATTTGCTCCATATGTAGCTTCAATTAGAGTTTTGGGCAGTGAAAGTCCATCTTTGGACGTATTTGCTGATAAATATCCATCAGTTAAAATAATTTATTCTCAAGTAAGTTAAAGTCAATTGATTTTTTCAACTAATATTAATTGATTTTTGCATTTTATTCTTCAGTTTTTAGATTACATATTCCTTTATATCGCGGATTCGACCAATTTTACACACGAGAAAAAAATGGAACATAATTTGACTACTTTCGTCGCTATTTCTAAATTAATGTTTGGAGTTGCTTTAAGTGAGATTAAAGGAGATGAGAATCAGATGAAATTATTAACATCAATTTACAACAACTGGTTAAAAAATTCAACTTGCCCTGTTTACATGGTTGAGGTGGGTCAATCTATTTGCAAGGTTGCTTTGATTATCATTTCTAATCGTGTCTATCCTCGTCTTTTAGGCAACAGAAAAGCTATTCATAAGTCAATCAGTACAAAAAATATTCAGTGATCTGGTCCGTTCCAATATAATGAAGTTGTCATCTCATCTCGATCGTTTTTCAGTGGAAATTCCATCTCATGGTTTATTATTTGTCGAACGGAAATTAATTACAAGAACATCGAGGTATAATTTCATGGATTAGATGCTAAACCCTAACATAATTTCCAGCAATTGCTAAGATCATTGAACTATTCATACCTCGTGCATAAATGATTACAAATGTGATAATTATGTCACATTTATTGATAGTAAAACTAATTAGAATGATTGATTGGCTTAACTCAGTTACTAAAAGCAAATTCATGTTGGGTCATCAACATTTGAGTTATCAGTTACTTAATTCATAGTCAATATATTGATAAATGTTTCACACCTTTGAAGGCTTACTATCCTTTATTAAGATTTCTTCTTGATTTACTAATTTCCTTTTTATTTTCAGTCGCAATGCTGTTAAATTAAATAAAGGAGATTTGGTATTACTTACTCTACTGGCTGATACTTTACAAGGAACTCGCGAGTATTATTCAGAGAAAGAAGACACATTGAAAATTTCATTTGATGATTTTGATGAAGATGGGATTGGAGACGAAACAAATCAAAATGAGAAAGATTATGAGGTAAATATTCGCAGAAAACAATTATATAAATCAAACAATTCATCTGATATTGTATTAATTCACGTTTTTCTTTGCAGACAAATGAAAGAAGAACATCTACCGAATCTTATGAATCATCATCTTCATCAAGTGAAAGCAGTCCGATAAAAGGCGAAAAGCGAAACTATCGATGGAAAGAGTTTGATCATCGATTAATATTCCTACATTCATCCATTGACCAGAGATATTTAGTCCCTTTTTATTCACGTTTCATAAGGATTTCCAAGGAAATAAGTTTCATTATTTTATCTCAACTGCCAACCACCCTAATTACATTTCATATTCACAATTTACTCAGAATACTCAATATACTTCAGTATCGACCCAAAGATCTACGCCGCTTCCATTCATTGCAAGAATTTGATGCCTCATTGACCAAGTTGAATCGACATTTGGCTGAAAACAGTCAAAAAAGCGATCTTATTCGAACTTTGATCTCAAAATTGAATCAATTATCCAAAAGTGAAATCCGTAAACATATTTTGAGTCGCAATAATGAAGAAGTCTCAGCACAACTTGATTCCCTGGCGTCTTCAGTCTCAGCTATTCTTAAAACAGTATATTGTGAAAAGGTTTTTCTCCACCATCAAAGATTAATTGAGCGGTTTATCATGGATCCAACTATGTCCGAGTTTATGTTTTCACTCCAAACCAATTGCTTTAACGTTTTTAAAGATTACATTGATTACTTTCATGTCAAAAGTCAACGCAACATGGCCCTTGAAGCGTACAGCGATGTTGTTCCCGGTTTAGTTGGCTTCATCTATGTTGATCGAAATCTGAATGAACTAATCATGGCTAAAGTAGATGACGGTGCCGATGCTATTGGTGATTTTAATTTGCTCAATCTCAATTTATCTAAGAATGTTTTACCTCAATTAGTCGAGACAGCGTATTTTAATTTGTCAAATGGCCAATTTACATCAACTTGGTCTGGAAATGGCCTTTCCTTTAACTATATCATTTGGTTTGAGACTGAAAATGTAAGAAAATCTACTAAACTAAGACATTGTTTAATTTATATTTTCTCTTTTTTTCAGGGAGAAATTTTGAAAATTCCAAAAGAAAGATCAGAAATGACCGGATATCCAAGCATGATGAATGGAAATTTTGTTGATAAAATGTTAGCCTCTTATTTTCCAAGTTACCGTTTAGGTTTATCACCAACCAAAGGTGGAAATTTATTGTGTTTTGAATTATTTTACGTTCAAAAGCTATCCTATTTCAAGCCTGGACGTCAAATTATTGAAGCACGTAAATTAGCTCGACGTTTATGGGCAGTTACATCATCTTCAATCAGAGTTTTATCTATCTTTTAAATTTCCAAATTATTTTTGTGCCTCAATCTCAGTGAAAGTGAAATTAGTGAAGACTTTTTGCTCCCCTTAGTCATTAGATTGCCAATTTTCACATTTGAATTACTGTGAAATACTATTTATCTGAAACCCTTTCTGTCTTCAAAATTATTTCTAGCTCCTGTCATGCTTTTCACCTCCATCTCATAATTATCATTGACTCTCTCTCATTCATTGTTTACTCTTGATCATTTATTATTCGCATAGCTTTCTAACCTGCTAAATTGACCATAATATTTTGGAATCATCATTTTCTGCCAAATCTTCATTAATTTTTGTAAAAAAACTGCACAAAACTAATTTTAAAATTTTTAATTGATAGACATCAGTTATAATTTGAACCTACAACTCTCTGCTCTTCATTCCATCCATAAATTCAATATAATCTTTGTTAAATTAAATGGGTGAATCACCATTTCTATCATTAAATTACCATTTATTTATTCATATCTATGATAAAATTATCACTATTATATTACATATTACAGTACAATAAGAAAGATTTATAAAAAAGTTCTGTCCATTGATCAAGTCAAGTATTTGAAGACTAAATAACGTCATTATTATAATGGTTACTTTTGGTAAGGTTGTGTTTAAGTAGATATTTGATGAGAAATTATTCACTTATCAAGGTTACAAATTGTTTTTTAATGGTACAAGAAACAGATTAAATTGGTGTTTGAGTTAAAAGATAGAAGTTGGTGGTTCGTAAAGATTAATTGTACCTTCCAACGTAATACGAAATTGGATCAATTTGAGATTTTTATTCTGAAGATTGAATGTTGGATTTCGATAAATTACTTTTTTTGAAGACAAACTATTACACAGTTCAATTCAAACTTAATTCAGTTTTTTATCGTTAAAAACATTAAACAAATAATGGAAACCATCAGCGCTGGAGGGAGCAGTTGTTCACTCAGCTGAATGAAGGTAAACTCGGCTGTTGAAATATTCATACTGGTGTTCAACTTGGGTTAAGGTGAGATATTTGCAGTAGTGAAGTCTTGATGTAATGTTTATTATTCCCAAATTTATTACAAAATGTATTCTTAAGTCTTTTTGGATACTTAATCAACCAACTGTGTTTTTAAAATCGCCCTTATCATCAAATTGACGTGGTAATTCACGTTATAGGCTGGAATCAAAGGTAAGTTCTCAAAGAAATTACTTTCTATCCTTGATGTGTCTTTGACTATAAATTAATGTTGCTATTTTTTATTCTGATTTGTTATTCTTTTAAAATCTCTTTAGTTAAACCCTTCGAAATGTTAAAAACCACGGAAAGCCTGATCAAATGGCTTGAAACATTTGATAATATTGATCGTAATATTTCTATTGAACAACTGTGTGATGGCTACCTGATAGCTCGTGTATTATCTTCAATTGCTCCAGATCATTTTAATAATGAATGGTTGACCAAAATCAAGGGTGATATATCTTCTGACAACTGGAGATTACGTATATCTAATTTAAAAAAGGTTTTAGATAAAATAGTTGACTGGTATACTGATGTGCTTAATCAAAATATCTCTACATGGATTAGTTTACCTGATATTAATGTTATTGGAAAGGAGTGCAATAGTGAGCAATTAGGCCGTTTACTTCAGTTAGTAGTCGGCATTGCTGTTCAATGTGATAAAAAAACCGAATACATTGGTGTCATCATGGGTCTGGCTGACGAAATTCAACTCGTTGTTATGCAAGCTGTCCAGGAAATTATGACAGTTGGTAGAGATCGGGAAACTTCAATATCAATGACCTTTCCTGATTCTCTCAACACTGACCAGATTCAAATTTTAAAAGATCAGCTACGTAAAGCACTCGATGAGCTATCAATTGCAAATGAAGCCCGTGAATTAGCCGATCAACGGTTATTTGAAATGGAGAAAGCTTTAAATATGTTGAAGGAAGAAAAAGAGGCGTTGATGCAAGAAAATGATAAATTGGTACAAAAATTATCCGATGAAACTAACACAGAACGTGGTTGTGAACGAGCCGATCCATCGGATGCAAGTCTAAAAGATAGACATTATAATAAACTTCAACTTCGAATTGAAGCGTTACAAGAAGATCTGTACAAAATGGAGTCTCATAAAGAAGAATATATGGCTAAAAATGAAATCCTTGAAAACGATTTAATGGAGTTGAGATTAAAAAATGAAGATCTTCAAAGAAAGGCCAAGGAGGCTCGAGCATTGAAGGACGAATTGGACATTTTACGCCATGTTTCAGAACGTGTTGATAAATATGAACAAATGATAGAGGTTTATAAAAATCGTTTGGAAGAGATGTCTGATCTTAAGAGACAAGTTAAAACACTGGAAGAAAGAAACAGCCGCTTGGTTAAAACAAATGTAAAATTAGAGGAAGAGTTAAAACGAAGTTCGACTTTGAAATCACAAATCGACATGTATAAAAAACAAGTTCAAGATTTACATACAGAAGTTGCCGAACAAAATTTGCGTGCTGATAAGATTGACTTTGATTTTAAGAGGCTGCAAGATAAATGTACCATTCTCAAACAAGAGAAAGATAAATTATTACAAGAAAACGATCGTCTCAAATCAGAGCTGGAAGAAACCCGGGCTAGATCAGACAGTGAATCAATACTACAAGATGCAATTGTCAAAGATCCCAAGTGCCTTATTAATGAAATTAACAATCAACAAATGGAGAGCGTTGAAGATATTCGTGAAAAAGTTATCAAGCTGGAACACGCAAATCAAATGTTGCGAGACAAATTGAAAGACAGCGATGATGAAAAAGTGGTCCTACTACAAACCAATTTGGGCGATGCAAAAGAAAGAATAACGGAATTAGAAGCAGAAAATCGTAATCTCAATCGTTCCATGCTAGAACTTAAATCACAATTACAAGATCTTACAGCAAGTGGGACTAATTTCCCTGCCAATAACCAAGGCCAAGAATTACCTGAAGAAATGCCCAGAGATCTTGAAACTGCATTACGACGTATCAGTGAGCTACAACTATCGGTTAGAAAGAAGGACCATGAAATGTCTGAACTGGAATCAAAATATAAAAAAGCTGTTACAAAAGCTCGCCAAGTGGTCCAAAATTTAGAACCACTAAGCCTTCAATCACCTACATCTCGACTATCCTCAGTAGTAAATTCCAATGGAGGTCCGATGTCAGCACCTGTTCCTAATCTTTATTTTGGTGAAAGTAATAACTCATTATACCTTAGTGATGATGTTAATGAGCTTAAAACAAACTTGCGCTTAAAAGAGAGACAAATCTTTGATTTAGAGAAAGATTTATACAGCTGTAAAGCTTTAAAAAACATGGAAGAAAAACTGATGACAGTTGCTTTTCATAATTTGGTTTGTAATTTGTTTTGTTTCCCACTCTTTATCATATTTTGAAACTCCCTTAATGTTTGAATTTAATTAATGTTAATTCTTTTTTTTCATGCTACCAGGCCGCTAATGTTCAACGACGGGCAGTTAGCCAACGTATAAGTAATTCCAGGTCATCATCAAACGCATCACTTTCTGCTGCTGAATGCAGTTCATTCTTGAACAAGCAAAGAAAAGCTCAAACCAGAAGATTAAATCTTGCTGCAGTCTCCCCTAGGTTTGTTTTTCATTCATGGTTTATTGTGCCTTCAAAGCGTAACCCCTTTTATTTGCAACAATAATTTATTAGCTTTCAACTTTAATTAACAAAACCTTGCATTTAATCAGTAGATAGACAAAGCAAATGAGAATACAAAAAGCAACTTGAACGGATTAAATCAAACCGGATGAAAATTAATTTGCCTTTTGGTGTTTCTACATTTTTCACCTTTTGCAACAGCCCTTGTATTGATAGTTAATTGTTTGCTTTAAACAGGTTTGATTTGATAGTAAATTTGAAAGTACAATTTAGATTCTATGAAAAAAAAGACTCCAAATTATAATAGACCAAAATAAATAAAAGCCAACTGTAATACTTGAATGATTGGCTGGAAGGTTTGGAAGCGCATTTGATTCACTTTTTATTAGGTGTGAAAGAACCGAAAAAAGCTCAAGTATCAACATACATTGTGCATCATCTTTTGTTAGAACAGACTTTTTTATTCTCATCCATTTTTTGGTGAATCACCTGAATTTAGATCAACCTTAAATTCCCCTTTTACAATAATAATTATCACACAACATCCCCATCATTATATAATATAGTTTTCTATCTACTACTAGACTAACTCCAATTTACCCATCATCCTTTTATGTCATTTATGATTTTCATTGTTGCATATCGTTTTTTTTTGCCGTTATTTTACTAACATTTTTTTCATGCTTGATTTACAGTGAATTGTATGAATAATTTCATGAGAAACTAAAGATAAATGAATTAGCATCTCGGAATGATAATTTGGATTAATCAACGATTGCCTGAAACTTTCAAGAATGGACTATTTGTTGATGTTATTAAAGCATGGAACGATGTATCATTTTTGGAATTAATTGAAAACAAAATGATTCCATTCGCATAATTTGTTAACTGCATGAATCGTTGGCCTTGTTAAACATTATTTTTTTATCAAGACATCATTATTATTCATTACCACAATATAATCATGTAAATTAAGTTTGTAGACTATTTGGTTAACTTACCTGTTAAAATTATCACAAGACACTCATAATCTTGATTATAATAACTTCACATTCTTCATATTGCTCATTTGCTTATACAAACAGTGTAAAGTTGCACATTTAAGTGAATCTAAATATCGAGTAAATTAACCATATTTTCTTGAATTACTGAATTTCCAGCCATTTTACTTTACATTCATATACAATCCAAAAGGTCTGCAAACTTTCATGATTCTTGAACGTACAATTGTTAATCCTAAAATTAGTTTTAAATTATTTTATCTAATTATTTATCCAACTTTCTCTAAATTTTTTCATTATTATCAATTTATAAACAGTCTTTTCTCAACCTTTTTGTGCTTTTTGCAGAACTTGGTTCGCCAATTCATGATTAAAGAATCACTTTTCATGATCAACATAACCAATTTGATAAACTCTATTCTTTGAATCGTGTCAATTTTTAATAATAAACACCAAGTAAAGTGAAAATAAAGAAATTAACGAAACCAATTCACAACTTTGTCATGGTAAGGGATCAAAATAGTCAATATGAGCTCCATTATCGTAATTATCATTCTCGAGAATTTGAATCATCCTTTCAGCACTATCTTCTGGATCAAGGAGGTTATCTTGATTTCGAAAAAAATCAGTCAAATATCCTTGATTAGCCAAAGTATTTGCCATGTCAGTTTTCAAAGGACCAGGAGCATAGTTTAAAACTCTAGTAGTAGGATCTTCAAGAGCCACTGATCTAAAGTATTGGTCACGAGCTGCTTTTACTGCAAAATAAAAAAAAATCATTAGTTTAACTATTTTCAATTGTTTATGAAATATTTTTACTTACTTGAACCATAAAGTGCTAATCCTTTCATGGGTTGAATTGCTGCCAATGAGGTTATATTAATGATGTTACGTTTGGGACAGTTTCTATACAATCTTAAAACTGATGCAGTGAATAAAATGGCAGAAGATAGGTTGACTCTCATATACTCATCAAGCTCTGAAATATTAGATGGACGATAAGAATCAACTAAATGGTCTGGATTGTTCAATGTGCCAGCATTGTGAACAAGAATAACTTGATCATAATCCGATTCCTCATGTTCTAGAACAGTGTCAAAGGCAGTCATACTAGCAGATTCATTCAACTGAGCAGAAACCGGCTGAACCTTGAGAATAGCAGGGCCTGTATTCTGTATTTCAGTAGTCACTTGACCAAGGCCTGTGGTAACCCGTGACAATAAAAGAAACGAGATCCTGGCTGAATATGGTGCATGTTGGTCAGATGATATATTATGAAATTGGTGAAATCTAGTTGCTAATTTTATAGCAATTGCTTTACCAAGCCCTCGACTGGCTCCAGTTATGATGATTAAAACTTTATTTCCCCACCAATCTTTAGACTGGCCAACAGTTTCATCTTGACCAGAAGATGAAGATGTTACATCGCAAGACATGTGTACTGGATTATTAACCTTTCAGAGGCCTTTAAAGTTAATTGCTAGATAAAATTTAAGAGATGAAAGAGGTCATTTACTTGTCAAAATATTCAGACGAAATTTAAACACAAAATTTCTTTATTTGAAAACCAAATAAAAAACAATGTAACTTACCTTTCATTGCTCAACTGCACTGAATCAGATTTTATATAATTCCGAAGAAACAGATGCAAAATTTACGAAAAAAAAGAGTTAATTTGATTAATGATAACAAAACAGTTGCCAAAAAAAACAAGATGACAGTTAGTCTTGTCAAAATGATACAAGCCGGTAGCTGAGACAACTAGCCGATGAATTGAGCCAGCTAAGTGTCACATTTAGTCTTAAAATATCCACTGGAAATTTTCCAGTGGATATTTTACGCTGCTTGTGATTTTAATTTCTTGATCAGATTTAAAATTGGTCCAACCAATTAATCATTTTGTAGTTTTTCAATTTACTATCATTTGAATTTTCTATCAACCCAATGGGCTCATTAATATTTTTCGTGTGTTGTAGCTAAGGTAAGATAACACATACAATCATTCTCGTTTGTTTAGAACCAACTTTCATATGAACAAAACCAACATTCAAAAGAGTAAAACCGGCTGACTGTAAAGACACAGAGCTTTCAAAACAACAAAACCGCGTTCAAATGACCAAAACTCACTTTCATAAGACAAAAACTCTCGAGGTAAAAAAGCATCTTTATTCAGGGTGTAGACTATTTCGTTAATTGCTTCTTTTCTGAGGCATCTTGGAATATAAGTTAACATTTTAATAAATTTTGACTTATTAATTGTGATTTACAATCTTCATTGGAAGTTCATTGTGCTTGCAAAACTTACAAGGGAACTTCACGAAGTGGTACCAACCGATTTTGATGTTCTATAGCTCATTTGAAAGCGCTCGTCGAGTAGATAAAGATAAAATTTAAAGCTGCAAATATAGTCAAAAGATAGTTAGAAAACAAATCAATCAATTGGCAGATCATTACATAAAATAATAATGTTGATCTTTTGTATTGTCAATTATATTGATGAAAAGATGTTTTTGTTTTGCAGTTTAAAGGTTTAATCAATATAGCTTATATTGCAAGAGTCCTTTTAATTCTAGTTGATAACCATTGATTATTAACCTATTGGATGTTGTCACTTAATTAATAAGTAAAGACTAACCTTATGGGAGGAGAAAGCTTTCAAAACGTCATAATTTTGTTCGAAACAATTGAATGATCTACAATTAATATACTAAATTGCATTCAATTGCGAACTGACTATTAATACGATTGATACAATAACTTATGAACCAATTACTAGTAAAAGTTGCCAAGTTATAATCAAAAGTATATCAGTATGAAGATTATATATTTAATAGTTAATTTTGCAATTTATGTGACCTGTGTCCAATCATTTTGTGGTAAGTAATGATTTAATGCGACCAACATGTTTAACTGGATCAAATGCTAGAAAAAATGTTATATCGATTAATCGATTGATTAGTTAATTAAAAAGCTAACAAACATTTTGACTCACTTTGTTTTGTATAATTTTAATAGATTGTGGTCTTGAAGGTATAAGATCAAGAATTTACAAAGGAAAGGTTACTCAGACACACAAGTTTCCTTGGATTGCTCATTTAAGGTAAGTAATTTACAAGTATAAACAATTATTGGTAATTTAAAATTAAATTTTGATTTGTCTTTTTTCCGATGATAGATTCACACTACCTGCAAGTCCAAATTATTACCAATGCGGTGGGACTTTGGTTGACAATCAACATATTGTTACTGCAGCTCATTGCATATTTGATTCAAATGGAAACTTTTATCAACCTGAGAATGTCCAAGTTTATCTAGGAATCTTGGACAAATATCGAGATATCAGGACATCTTTGGCTGTTGAGCGATACATTTATGATGGTCATTATGCACCTTCTTCACCATTACACTATGATATTGCCATTTTACGCTTAAAAGAACCAGTTGAATTTTCTGCAACCGTCTATCCAATTTGTATTCCATCTTCGGACGATCAAAGGGGTATCTGCCACCAAAAATCGACCTTATTTGATTTTGAAGTTAATTTGATATTATGATAGGGGGGTTAACAAAACACTGTTAACTTTTGTCAAAAGTCTTTTAGGATGACGCGTTCGGCCACAATCGCGCTTCAAAGTTGAAACGATTTTGGGTAATTCTTCGGAAACTGATTAAGTTAGAGTGCTGAAACTTTATATACATATACAAATCAATGTACTCTAGTGATCTACAGAAGGAAAAACTTCTACAATGCCTTGATCACGTTTTATCGGTATTAAGTCGTTTAACTTCGAATGAGTGTCAGATGGCCAGATTATGTTCAAAATTGATTTCGATTGCACCAAAATTGTTCTTTCAACATAAACAAAAAATGTACAGCGGCTTTTTACGATATGACATTTATTTCGTCTGTTTCTAAGAGTGGCCTCTTTCTGGTCGGTACCTGATAACTTTTCAACCAGTTGACATATTGACATGAGAATTATGTGCCCTACCAAAAATTATGAATTTTGAAAATGACCTTGAATGGTCTTGGACTTTTTATTCAGTAACCTACAGTTACTTATAAGCTTAAAGGTTTAAGTCTCATGTCAATATGTCAACTGGTTGAAAAGTTATCAGGTACCGACCAGAAAGAGGCCACTCTTAGAAACAGACGAAATAAATGTCATATCGTAAAAAGCCGCTGTACATTTTTTGTTTATGTTGAAAGAACAATTTTGGTGCAATCGAAATCAATTTTGAACATAATCTGGCCATCTGACACTCATTCGAAGTTAAACGACTTAATACCGATAAAACGTGATCAAGGCATTGTAGAAGTTTTTCCTTCTGTAGATCACTAGAGTACATTGATTTGTATATGTATATAAAGTTTCAGCACTCTAACTTAATCAGTTTCCGAAGAATTACCCAAAATCGTTTCAACTTTGAAGCGCGATTGTGGCCGAACGCGTCATCCTAAAAGACTTTTGACAAAAGTTAACAGTGTTTTGTTAACCCCCCTATCATAATATCAAATTAACTTCAAAATCAAATAAGGTCGATTTTTGGTGGCAGATACCCCTTTATCGTAGATTAACTGTTGCTGGTTGGGGTGATACTGATCCATCTAAAACTGGAAGTGCAGTTTTAAGAGAAGTTGATGTTGATTTTATTCCAAGTAAGTTAGGCAATTCGTATATCAATTTATTTCCGAATCATTCGTTGTCTAACCATTGTCCAATTATATAAGATCTCTAGAACTATCGACTTTTATTTGTTTTAAATTAATTGAGCAGATAAATCTATCAAACTAAATTAGGTTTACTTAAGAAAATCCTTTTCAATATGTTAACTATCTGGCTGGAAGATTCAACCAAAGACATATTACAAAATCTAATTTCATTTTTGCTTTTTGCCACAGAATCAACTTGTTATGAAATGCAATATAACTATTGGACCAGAAAAAGCAATTTTGCACAATATTACCGATATAATGTGCCCCCTGTCCATGAGAATCACATTTGTGCTCTTAATACGCTAACCAGTGGTACTCCATGTATAGGTGATTCGGGTGGACCATTGATGTTCAAAGATCCACAAAATGGTCGATGGTATCTGATTGGTGTTGTTTCTGGTGTTGCTTCTAGTACTCAGGATTTTTGTGGAGTCGATTTGGGTGTTCCCGGTCTATTCACATCTATTTCAAAATATCGATCAATGCTTTTACAATCAACTTATGGAGTTTGTGTGAGACCCTATTATTTATAACATCATAAGCTTTGTGTTTGAGTAACCATTTAACTTAATGAATCAAGTATAAAATCTGTTAGCATAAGTAATACAATGTTTTAACTTTTCTCGGGATCTTGATTGATTTAGTATTTCAAGTTATTAAGCTCATAATAAAGTGTAATGATCGGTTAGCTAACGATGATTGTAAGGACTGCCATTATCAAAATATTGCGGCCCAGAGTTTTTAGGCCAATGGCGAAAATAAAAAAACTGTAGATGTTGAACTACAATTATTCAAGGCATCTTTTTTATCGAATGATAGTAAATTTCAGCTCTCTAACTCTTATGATTACAGAACGAGGTCGGTTAAACGGAAAAGCGAAGTGATCTATTTTACAGAAAACAGAAAATTTTATTTATCCAAATAAGTGCATTTTCTAGTTGACTTTCAATAGTTACATCAGTAGAATGAGTTTCATGGAAAAAATCTGCTTCCATAATTGTACGAAAGCGATTCAAGTTTCAACTTCAAATTCTATTTTCTCGAAAACTAAAGATCGAAAGATAAACTAAAAGAATCAATCAATTTTAACCAATCTTGATTTTCTCTAATTGATCAATTATATTAGCTAAAATGAAATACAAAAAGCCATGAACAATGTACATTTGATCTTCTATGAATCAATAGAAATTAATGAAAAACAAATTTAATCGTAAAAACTTGTCAATTTATTTTACATTCATCTATTACATTAATGTCAACATATCTGAGCATTTTAATCAAAATTTCAGCTGAAGGTGCTAAAATGAATTGCTATCGAGTATGCAATCACTCAGTTAATATTTTGATTGAAATGGCCTAATCAAATCTAACATTGATTAAAATACTGAGCACAAAGAACCGAAAGGTATAAGATGATTTAACTTGCCCATAGTTTCTCCAACTTTGGAAGTAAACTGTCGATAAAAGGCATTTTTAAATTAACTTGTCGCTTTTTCCTTTTCCCTGCAGCTGGTGAAAATACAGATAACATGTAGATAAATATGGGTACAAGTGGCATCATGATTGCTCCGATTCCGAGTAGAGTTAATATCGGCAAAGCGATAACAGCTATTAAAACCAAAGGATCGACAAAACCAAGCGAGAGAAGACTTTTTTCACCGGGAAGAAAGCTCCTCGGTGGACCAGGTTGGTGTATTGGTGGCGGATACTAACGCAGATAAATTAAGGTATAATTTCAAGATATCAATGAGTATTGAACATTAACTTTGTTTTCTTGTTTACCTGATTAGATGGGAAATGGTAAGGAAATAAAATGACTCCACTTCCAGAGGCATCTTTGGTGAACTCAGGAGGCTTGTAAGAATCATCATGATGTTGAGCTGCTTGGGAAATTGTATCCGTGGAATTGGCTATTGAATTTTCAACTGATATCAATAAAAATAACAATAATATTAATAACAGATAAACGTTAGTGGTTGAGTTAAACATTAGCAGTTATAAGGAATAGAGATTATTGAAACTTTGCTAATCATTACTGGCTGACACAAGATGTAAACTGATTAATATCATGCAAGTTTTCATCGTTTTAAATAGAGAATCCAAGACTCGGTTAAGATTCCGTGAAGTTGTTGAAACAAAAAAGTTGGCAGGTTATCAGTGTAGGTCACTTTGTATTGTTTAATATAATCTTTTCAGTTTTAATTTCTTACCTTAATCTTTTCAATTGTGATTAATTTGTTAGATTTTGCGACAACATTTAAACAGAGTTATTAGCTCACAACACTAACAGCTACATTCACGGTATTGGAGATGAAAGATGATGGTTCCATTGATCAACCAGATGTTAACTTGTATGTTATACAATTGTGTATATTTATGGCATTTGTTTTGGTTCTGTTATATTAACCGATTTTTACACAAACCTAATTAATTATGCCCGAGTTACACCAAATGCCATGTCCTAATAACATGGAAAAGGCGAATTCAAACGTTTAATTTAATCCAGATCAAAGTGATCTCTTTTGTTATTTAACTATGTCAATGCTTGGTGAACAAATGAAGACGTTTAAAACTATCCATCGGATAACCATGATATAATCAATAAATCATAGTATTATCACACCCAATGCTTTTTATATTCACTAATATACGGCGTTTTTGTGCCAATCTTTACCCTTATATCTTTAGAGCCGTTTGAGCTAGAGACTTCATATTTTAACTGTGATCTACTCATGATTGAAGTGTCTTAAATTTTGAATTTCGAAGTAAATTTAATGCAAAAACATTTTCGAATTTCGGCCCTTTTGAGATCATTTTTTTGATGGAGATATTTTTTCTGATTTCATTACACCATTTGTCACAACTCTATCAAAATTAGTATTCAAGTTATTCAATTAAAACAGATTGTTGTCATTTTTTTATTTCACTGCTCAATTGAAGTGTCAATAATCATATTGTTTGACAAAAATCAGTTTCCATCGAGTCGAATAAGCCTGGTATTTTAAGAATCTGTTCAAATGGAAATCAAATTCTGGTAAAAGGTTTGTCGATTGACTATCTGCTTCGACGAGAAAATTTAAACTGAACAGATGGATCAAGCTTGATTGAGATGGTTAAATTATTGGCCAATGCTAATCCAACTATCATTCGAGAAGCAATGTTTGATGCTGTTTACATGGGCATTAGCTATTTTCATGGGAAAAATCTTTAAAAATGCAACTTTACTTACAAGGTAAATAACCTCGTTGGTACGAGTAGATCAAAACGAAAGTGGGTTTAATGAAACCGTGTCAGAAAACTCTTAAAAACTCTAATCTCCCATGGACCCAGTCAACCAAAGTCTTGCGACGCATTCAAACTAAAGAGCGTGTAACCAGCGCATAAAGTTGATACGCAGAACCATTGCCTCTTCGCGTCTCTTTGCGTTTAACACAAAAATTTTAATTCAAACAAAAGTTAAATTGTCAGCTTCCACAATACAGTTCAAAAATTATATCATTTTTTGATATTATAAATTAACCACTAGCTCAGTGGTTAAAGAGTTGGTCAAGTTGATTGAGTTTTTTATGGGTCGAATCTCGGTTGAAAATTCTTGAGGAAATTTAAATTTAAATGAGCGTTTAGCGCACATAAATTTCAATAAACACAAAAGCTGCGCCTTATTTGAACTTCACCTTCTGCGCTTGTGTCTCTGGCGCGTACGCCGTAGTCGACTAGGGAGGAAATTGATCTGAAAAAAGTTACAGAGACACAAGTGTTTTAATCACACAGGTCAAAATGATTAATAAATTGAATTAGAGATAGATATTTTTATCAAACTAAATTATTAAGTATTTTATGATGGGCCGCTATCTTTTTCCAATTTTGACGGATCATATCGGGAGTGTTTGCCTGAAGAGCTTCATGAAGTTTGAAAATAGACAGTCTTGAGAAATACTGGCGAATCTATAATACTCAATAGTTAATATCGTGGGCTATTAAATGTTTCAGTCAAGTTTAACAATTTATAAGTAAAACAGAGTTTAAATTGAGTCCCTCTGGTGGCTACGGGTTACTCTAGGCACTCATTTAGCATTTATTCCGTCACATTTTGTTCTGTTCTGTTCCTAGGTTGTTCTTGGTGGAGATTTTTCGGAACAAAACAACGGAACAGAATAAAGAACAATTGTTCTGGCACTGGAGTACAAGAACAATACATCACTAATGGATGAAGATATTCAAGATCTCTTACGTTGATAGATCTCTTGATTGAGTTTAAACTCAACTCAAATACGGATACGATATCCTTTAATATTTTAGTTTAGTTTATCATATTTTAATACAGAGAATTAATTATCCAAAATTTTCAGCCAAAAAAAACAAATTAAAATCGTAAAATTTGTAAAGTCAAAGATTGCGCTAAGAGTCGAGCTTTTAAAGATAGCAACTATCTTCTTGAGGATCGGATCCATGTTTGGACGAATAGGCTCTACCTTGATATTTAATTCAGTTTTCATCATCGTCAATTGTCCTAAAATTACTATTTATTTACTAAATTTCGGTAATATACGTGATTCTTTACTTTAACTCTATTACTACTTTCAATTATTATAATGTTTTCAATCAAATGACATGAAACCTTGTACACAATGAGATATTTCTCTTTTTACAAGGTAAACAACTAGTGGCTTATATCTCTGTTTAAATCATCTTTTCCTCGCTTTTCTATTCAATTTTCTCATTCGCCTTTAGCTACCACGTCCTCACGATTCTGACGTTCATCTTAATCCTTTGGCCATCTGAGTATTAATAAATTATTCCAATTCAACGGTTGATCTATTCATCATGAACGTGTTTGTTTTCCTGTCCTTCTGTGAATCTCATATTTTGAGTTTATGACAAATTTCAATCCATTTAGATTAAAGTGCATAAATATTTTACTCCATCTATTATTCCAATATGTCTCAACCCACTTTGACCACTAGCAATGCATCCGGTAAAAGACTACTTGATTCACTGCAAATGGATCTGCGAAACATCTCCAGTGAATCTAAAAGGAGACATCCAACCTTAAAAGAGGTAAGTTGGTCACTACCAGGCTTCATATTTTGTTTCATTATTCTATGTGTATTGAATTATCTTCTCATGCAATTCTCTCGTTAATAGGCTGCCGAGGCTGGTATTGTGAAACTGCGAAGTGTATCCAACAAACATCCGGATCTTAGATTAGGTAATATATTTATGATCTTTCAATTTTTATAACGACTCAACCTCTGAATGACTGAATCTTTATTAATTCTATCTCTATCATTTCCCGATACAGCTCTATTGTCAGAGAGTCCAGAATTATTAGAACCATTTTGCATGGCTTGTGAAACAAAAATACCTAAAATGGTACAGATAGCTCTAAATGGTATTCAACGTTTAATTACTTATGAGGCTGTTTCTTCTACTGCCACCGTCCATTTAATCAATTGTCTTTGGAACCTGATGGAAAATGAAATCGAAGAACTAAAATTGCTACAAACAATGACTCTTCTTATCTCTACTAATGATATTGTCCAAGGAGAAACATTAGCTAAAGGATTAGCACTTTGTTTTCGACTGCATTTCACCAAGAATCAAACTGTCAACAATACAGCATCGGCAACAATCCGACAGTTGGTGTCCTTTGTATTTGAAAGAGTCCAAACTGAAGATAAAACAGAAAGTCCAGATGCGGCCAAAATAGAAGTCAACTACGAAGAGCTGAAAGTGGGATCGAAAAATCCCCCACAGTCCCTCCGTCCTGCTGCAAGAGATGCATTTGCATTATTTCAAGATTTAGTGCAATTAGTCAACGGAGATCAACCTTTCTGGTTGATGGGATTGATTGAGATGACTCGTACTTTTGGATTAGAATTATTAGAGTCCATATTTTCTAATTCATCAGATATCTTCTTTCGGCATGAAGAATTTAGTTTCTTGTTGAAAGAAAAGGTTTGCCCGCTTGTTATTAAACTTTTTTCTCCTAACATAAAATATAAACCTCATCTTTCAATGCTACACCAATTGCACCAACATCAACAGCAGCAACAACAACAACAACAACAATCTCAACAGGATGCTCAGCAAAATAATTCAAATTTTTCAGACAAACCAATGTTCCCTATTTCTACGAGACTTTTGAGAATAGTAACTGTTTTGGTGCAAAATTTTTATTCACTTTTGGTCAGTAGTTTTAATTTCAAATATTTTATTGTGGACTTTTACTAATTTTTCTAATTTTTCTACAGATTACTGAATGTGAAATTTTTCTTTCTCTGTTAATCAAATTTCTCGAGGCCGATAAACCCAATTGGCAACGTGCTCTTGCCTTAGAAGTTATCCATAAGATGAGTCAACAACCTGTGTTATTAAAGTAAGCTACATTTTTTAATTGTTAAGTCAACTCAAAGTTTAACTATCACCTTTTATCATTTTCAGATCATTTTGCCAGTTTTATGATATGAAACCAAATAGCTCGAAAATTTTTCGAGATATCATTATTGCTCTTGGAGTTTACTGTCAATCGATATTTATCTCACCACCTATTACTCCAAGCTTACTTTCATCCTTAATAAATGCTGCTTCAGCAGCATCTTCATCAAATACACCTCCTAATACTCCAAATGCCAATCAGATAAATTCATCTAGTGGAATTATATCTCCTCAACCTGCTTTTCTTCTCCGTGGGACTTGGGTGCCAATCATCTCCAATCTTAGCACTGGACAGAATAAAAGCTATTTCCTGGATCAAATGGATAAACTTGAAGCTCCTCCAGTACCTGATGGTTATGGTTTAACTACAGCTTTACATTGTTTTTTCGAAATTGTTCAGAGTATATCAACTATAATTGATGGTCCTAGTCAAAAAATTGAGATTAAAGAGAAAGAAATTACTAATGAAAAAAACGATAGCTTCAAACATAAATTAGCCAATGTTAATAATTTAGAGCCTGAAGTCAGAAATCTACATGAAGCAATATTAAATTCTAGTTGGAGTGGATTGGTGGCTTCTCTTGCTCTTCTACTTGATGCATCAACTGACGAGACTGTTACTGATTCAATATTGAAAACCATGGAAAAATTGACAGCACTTTATGGCTTATACAATTTAACAACACCTCGAGATGCTATTATCACAGCAATGTGTAAAACTTCATTACCCATTGGATACAACTTATCGATACTTTCCTTCAAGATTCCCACAGCATCTGAAGGTTCATCGCCAGCATCTCTTACGCCTTCTGCTTCAACGGGAACTTTAGCTTCAAATTTAGCTGGATGTCACAGTAGGTCATCTAGCTTTGATCTATCTAACCATTGGGCCACTAGCAATATTAACCTTTTATCAAACAATTCATCATTGCTTCAACAAACTCAACCTCCACCTAATTCTTTATCATCCAATCTTTATCTTCGAGGAACTCCGCAGTCAGAATCATCTGATTTCCGCCAACAGGTGGTAGCCGTTGGAACGCCATTACCTTCAGCATCATCTTCTAATTCAAGTTCACAGGGACCAGTCATGTTAACAGCCAAAAATTTGCAATGCATGAAAGCCATTTTAGCGGTTGCTCATTCATATGGATTTGTTTTAGGCTCTTCATGGCACCTCATCCTAACAACACTACAACACTTAGCATGGATACTAGACCTTAAACCAACAACTGGTGGCTCGTTGAAAGTAGGTAAACCAGGAACGGAAGCTGGAGCGTCAACCAGTTCACTGATAACGACTGCTGCTATGTCTGATCTTCCCGTTCTTTCAGCAATGCTTTCACGGTTATTCGAATCTAGTCAGTGAGTATATAATTTCAATTCAATTATTGTTGTCTAAATCTATCCCTATCTAAACGTGCAAAGTCTTCATATCTTGTCTAATTATTTCCATTCAATCATTAACATTTGTTATTGAACCTTACCTAACTCAAGTGTGAAAATCCTCTAAAATTCCTTGAATAATAACCACTAACTTATTAAAATGCTTTTATCCTTAAATGCTGTCCCAATCAAGTTATGCTCCTTTGGCAAACTTACTATCTCGTGTTTTTTACTGTTCGCAGTAAGTCTAAAAACTAAATTTATAAATATGTTTCTATTTTTATATGTTCAGTTATAAATGTTGATTTCTTTTCCATTCATTTTGATTTTTTTGCCCACTTCTTAAATTTGCCAAATTTCTAATCTTTTATCCTTTGTTTTATAAATCCATTCTTGATTTTTTTAGAGAACTGGATGATGCAGCCTTACTTCATCTCGTTGAAGCTCTTTGCAAACTTTCAAATGAAGCAATGGAAATGGCTTACAATAATCGTGAACCTTCTTTATTTGCGGTTGCCAAAATGTTAGAAACAGGCTTAGTTAATCTCAAACGATACAAAACTTTCTGGACACCAATGACTGACCATCTTCTTAAAGTCTGCCAACATCCTCAGCTAAAAATGCGTGAATGGGGAGCCGAAGCTTTAACATGTTTAGTTAAAAATGCTTTGACTTTAAAAAATCTAGAAATTGGAGAGAAATTTAAATTTCTCAAACCACTTCAAGATATGTCTTATATAAATCATATTGATATGCGTCAAAAACAATTAGATTGTGTCATACAAATTTTACAATCATCAGGAGATACCATTTCCGAAGGTTGGCCTCAAATATTGGACATTATTGGAGCTATCAATGAAAATCAAAGTGAGAGTCTCATCAGAATTTCATTCCAGTGTCTTCAATTGATTATCCGTGATTTCCTCTCTTCAATTCCGGCTGTTTGCCTGGTTCTTGTTGTTGATACTATTGCTAAATTTGGTTCACAAACTCAAGAATTAAATGTATCATTGACTGCTGTCAGTTCACTTTGGGATACTGCTGATTATTTATTTTCTAACCGTAAAATGATCGCTGAAAATCTCGAAGATGAGGTCAATGTAGATCCTGATTCTCAAATACCAGCCTACGATTGTTTATGGATGAGTTTATTTACCAAACTTGGAGATTTGTGTACTGATACTAGACCTTCACTTCGAAAGTCTGCTAGTCAAACCTTATTTGCCACTTTGAGTACTCACGGTGAAATTTTAGATTCACGTTTATGGTCATCTGTTCTTTGGAAAGTACTTTTCCCTCTTTTGGATCGTGTAAGAAATTCCTCTAACACTGCAAGTAGTGATAAGATTACTGAAGTTTCAAAATCAATGGGTATCTCTGGTATCGGTGTAAATGGTAACACAGGGTCCATTTTACTTCATCATTCCAGGAATACAGCTCAAAAACAATGGTCCGAGACTCAAGTTCTCACTTTATCTGGTGTTTCTCGTATTTTTAGCCTTAAAAGAGACCAATTTGTTTCAACTATAGATGATTTTGAGAAAGCTTGGATTTTGCTACTGGATCATATTGAAACTTCTGCTCAATCTAAAAATTCTGAAGTCTCAATTTCAGCATTAAAGTGTTTCCAAGATATTCTTTCATCATCTTACAATATTTCCACTGGCTCAACTTCCTCTACAATGCAATCAGTCAATAATTCAATTAATGGTGATACAACTGGCTCCTCTTCATCAGGACCATTATCAACCACATCGGTAACAACCAATCCACCATCTATTCCACTTGATTCATTGAGATCACATAAAACTTTATGGATAAAAGCATGGAAGGTTTGGCTCAATATTGGTACTCAGTGCTTAAAATCGTGCTACGAAGAGTCTTGTGACAATGGAGTTAAAAATTCGCATTCACTTTCAAATTCTTCAACCGTTAATGTGGCTTCTATGAAACAAGCAAAATCAAATGAACAAATGTCATCTCATCTTCCTTCACAAACTTTTCTTGCTTCTTTAATTCAAATTTTCCCTTTCCTTTTACAATTAATCAAAGACTCTTTCTCTACTACCGATTTCACCAACCTTTTCTCCGTCCTTGAGAAAGCTCTCGCTGTGCCAGTTGATGTGGCCACTCAGGCTTATATGATGTCGTCCGCCACCACGACACTTCAAGAAATTCAATCTGGATCTGTATCACAAATACCTGTAACACCTCTTCAAGAATCTATTTTATTTGTTATGGAAACTTTTCAAAATGATATTGTCGGCAAAGTATCTCGAGGAGATTCTTCTAATTCTTGGGAATCATTGCTGCCATTATTAATCAACCAATATCTCAATTTTTCACTCTTTGCCTGTCATTCCCCAGCTACTTCAATAGTTACACAGTATCTTTTAAATTCAACCAAAAAGTATACACCAAATGTAAGAACGCATTCACAGTCTTTATTTAATCATTTTTTGAATTTTTTAATTATTGTTATTAATTTGTTGTGTTTAAAATTTTAAGGCTGATTGGACCATGGCTAGTCTTGTTCCTTTTGGCGAACGATGCTTGAGATCTGCTTTAATTTTATATCAACATACAGCCTCCTGGAAATCTGTTATAAAGGGCAACATTCTTCATTCGTTTATCAAGGTAGATATTCATTTCATTTACAACCATATATTAAAATTGTTTAATAATATTACAAATATAATTTAAAATTAAAAATCATAAACATTTACTTTTTTAAGGCTCTTAAGATTCCATTATCAATGAAGTATACTTGCCCTTCTCAATCTACATGGAAGTTAGCGCATCAAACTTTGCTCAACTGTTTGTCTATTGGTTTGCCTATCGCTCGACAATTCAGTAAGTTTCTTAATTATTTCAAACCATCATGCATTTTATGCTTACTTTTAATTATTTTCTTATCACTTTAGGCTCTGATTTCGTCAGTTTATGGGCTGATTTAGCATCAACTCTGGAAACATTTCTCTTTTCTAATAGTAAACCACCTTTAAATCAAAGTTTAGAAGAACAACAATGCGATGAAATTTTGGATGTTAAAGTTGTTGAGTTGATTCGTGATAATATTCTTCCTCATGCCGGACAAATGCCGAAAGAATTTGTTTTACAAATTGTTTCAATATTAAACAAAGGTTCTATACACTCGGCTACAAATGGATCACCAATCGGTTAAGTTTATTTTGAATTTTTTTTTCGTTTTTTAAACGTTTGGATAACTTCTTACTAACTGAATTTTCTTGCTTTTATTTTATTTTATCTGTTTTTTGGCAGATACAGAATCAACAAGAAAATTACGCGAAGAATTTGCTCGTTGCTGTTTTGATACTCTGCTGCAATTTTCTTTTCTTGGTCCAAAAGGAAATCCTAATCTCTTTATCCAAGCTCCCAATTTATCAACCCCGGGATCAGCACTGTCTGCTCCTGTTACCGATATTGGTTTAGTTAATAAACTTGTCGTCACATCTTTATTACAACGATTCCATGAGGTGGTCATTAAGTATGTGGAGGATGAGAAACTCAGTGGTAAATGTCCATTACCTAGACACAGAATGGCCGAAATTTCATTCGTATTACAAGCTTTGGCCACATTAACTTCTTCTATGAAGAAAGCACCTCCTGATACAGGTAACCATCAATTCAATTGCTATCTAGATATTTAATATCAATTGCATCAGTATTTCGCATACTTTTGACAAGCATTAATTTTTTATATTTCAAAATGAAACTAATTGTTTTATTATCCATTTTTTTCAGTTGAACATGGTGTCTGGGAACAAATGATTTCTCTTTACCCTCATTTAGTTGATTGTACAATGTCGAATTGTGCTCAAGTTAATCGAGCTTTACGAGAAGTATTACATGAATATAAAGATCTACTTCATCCTCCATCACACATTAAGCAAAACAACAACCAAAAAATTTTTATGAACTCAAGATTTGATACAAGAGTTGATACCTTACGAAAGCTGTAAACATGGTTTTACCAGAATCCAGTATATCTCTTTTTTTAATACTATTGAAGTTGACAGATAACTAAGTTATAGCATCTGAGAATTATATATTTTACTTATTGTATCTCTCAAATCTATGTATTCATTCCCCTTTTTAGAGGTAATTTATGTAAACACCAAAATCTCACAATCTCTGTGAAAATGCAATAGTAATTTATTTTCAAGGCAATGCAATTAAGAATTAGAAGAGTCGTTGAATTTTTACAAAAAAAACTGTTTTTAAGCTGATAATTTTTTGATTATATGAGCTTGTATGTTTGAAATACCATTATCTTACTAAAATCATGGAACCTCTTCTAATTTTTAGACGATTGCGACTTGCCTTGGTTAAATTAATAAATATACTTGTATTAAACAACGGGCTTTTTATTATCCAAATGGTAAATTATTTATTTGATACGCAATAAAAATTGTTTGTAAATTCATTTCATTCAGAATAAATTGATACGACAAGACTTTCGTTGTTTCGATAATTTTTCTGCACACTTCAAATTCTAAATAAATAAGCTCATAATTAGATTTGTTATTTCAATCAACGCAAAATCTAATTAACTATTAAGTTGATTACATGATGAGACTAAAAACTACCTAATACTAGGAGCATAATCAATAAAATTTTGATATCAGCTTTATGAAATGTGTTTAAATAGCCTTTAGATGCTTCAAATCAAACATCAACCGATCTAAATCCATAATAGTAAAGGTTGAAATTAGTTGAAATTAACTGAATAATAAAAATCAATGAGAAAGGTGTTACATTTTAAATTTCCCTCTCTTAACTGTAATCATCAGCCTGTTTGCAAGGCCGCAGTAAAAATCTACTGTTTACAGCGTACTACAGTAGTAACTGAGTTGTTGTTGTTTTCTTTCATTATAACAAATGTGCTGAAAGAAAGTGTTAAATTATGTTGGAAAAACGGTACAATCATGACGAATTAATCATCATTCGAATATAACCTCTGATGGTTTGTTCATTATCATCAACCCAACCCTGAATTGTATAGATATCGGCCAATTAAGTCAACTGCAAAAGGTAAGATTTTAATTTGGTCAATTCTCTCTTTTCATCTTTTTGTTAAATTGTCTATAAATATCTAGTCATTTCTAATAATATGATTTATAGTTAATAATCATTGTGTGAAATGTAGTTACCTCTTTTTATGCCTTATTAAATGAGTTTTTACCTTTTAAAAGTTGATCTTATAAATTGACCTACTCTTCTCATTACATGTATATCATAAATTTTAATGAACCTTCCCTCTCGTCAAATGTTCATCTTTGTTTTACCATTTTTATCATTTGTTATTGAAAATCATCACTATATTTTTGTTTCATTCAGCTTTTTTTATTTTTGTTTAGCCTTCAAATAGGTTCCAGTCTTATTCAGCCTCATGCAACCTACACTGAATTATAATTAAACAGCCACCTTTTTTATTTTATTAACTCATCTGTTCGTATTTCCTATCTGCATATGATGAAATTATAGCTTATTTTGGTTAATCTAGTATAAAAACCAGTTATTACACCTTAATAGTAATCTAAACAATATCATCGAATTACATTTTTAACTTTTTTCTCAATTGGAATTCTACAAATATTCTGATAAAATTTCTCTTTTCTTTTTAGTGCAACATTTTCAAAGATTTCAATTGGATTACAATTTGTAAACAAGTTAAGATTGTGAAAAATACTAATTTCAACTAAAACGTACATTCTTAGGAAACGCTGGTGAAAATCAGACGATAAACAATGAAATTTAGAAGCTGAACTATTACTATGAATAGTCATTCTAGTAATGCATATCATTTAGACAGTAGACTTAATGGTTCTCATGTTAATGGTTTTGGTTCAAGCTTCCCAGGAACCCATCGTTTTAATCAATCTGGAATATTGCCAGGTGTTCCGCTTACATCAGGAATCTCAGCCACTCCTCCCATGATGTATAAATTATCACTTCAAGAAATAAAGAAGTGTCTTCTCCAAGGACACCTTTCTTACCTTAATAGGGACGATACACCGGAAAAATTGGCTCATAAAACCAAACTTCAAGGATTGATTGTAGAGTATTTATCAATGGTTCCGCATTGCGACAAATTTGAAAATACTGAGATTGCTGAATGTTTTGATAAGAGTATTATAGAGAACAAGGATTTTACTGCTTGCCGAGCTGCTTCTGCATTCGAAGTACTTGAAAAGTACGCCACTAGCCTTTTAACCAAGCCTTGGAGGAAAGAGTTTCGTACAATATATCCCTATGGTGGTTATATGAAAGGTTTAGTCGACAAACAACTCCGTGAAGCCTCTAAAATTCTCTATTTAATGGGTTATCGAAATAAAAATGTTAATGGTGTCATCGTCTACTCTGCCGAATCTTCAATAATTGACCCAGATACCTTAGCTCGAGTATCGCTTGATTGTCTAATTGCTTTTGTCGAGTGTCAAATGATGATTCAAATAGCTGATGCATTAAAAAGGAAAAATATCTCTCTGAGCTGGCTTCAAATTTTAAATATCCGAGCCAATTCGATATGTTCTATGGATCAATTGGTTAATTATGTTTTTGACTCTGACAAGTTGATTGATTTTGAAACTGATCCTTCTTCAAAATACGGCAAGCAAACTTATCCTGTTATACAAAGTCGACGTTTTATTTCTCAACAACCCCAAGTCAGTCAATATCACCAAAATGGATGCCCAATGCTTCGGGAAACCAGAAGAAAACATGACATCGCTCCTTCAAAAGAATTAGTTAACCATTCAAATGTTGATAATTCTCGTGCCCGTGATCTTATCCATTTCAGTGGGGAAGAACAAAGAAGTCCGAATGTAATTTATCACGGAATCCATACACCTACTGGTTATATTGCTCCTCCACCCATGTTTGCTAGTGAATTATCCAACGCAAATTCTTATGCAGAAAATCATAACTCATACAGCTCTTATAACCCATCATGCCTTCATCAACATGTACAACATCCTCAACAATCTACCTCATCGTCCTTTCCTCCATCTTTAGCCACCAACTATTTGGCTCAGCCTAAATACAATGATTTAAATTTAAACAAAAGTGATGTAGATGTAATAGACGGTGCATTGAACTCTTTTAACTTCAAATCTTCAGGACCAAAGCCTAGTAGCTTGGATCGTCGTTCTGCACCCTTAAGAGCTTCAAATCGTGATGTTATTAGATCTGATGAGTCTTATCGTTTACCGGTTGAGACTAGCGTAACCAACTCCAACGCATCTTCCTGTAATACTTCTAAAATCGCCAGTAATTCAACTGGGAACAATGCTTCCAATAAAAAACTAGAAGAACGAATTAATGCCATCCTTAAAAGTTTCTCCGATGAAGATAAATCAAGGAAGCCAACAAATGATGAGCCACGAGATCGAAAAAAGGACAAAGTATTGGTCGAAAAAAGAATTGAGCCTTTAGACCGTGTTGGTAAAACTCGTGAAAAATCTTTCAATAAATCCAATAATTCCTCTGAGGCCAGTAACATTGATAATGGAGCCTGGTCTTGTGCTTATTGTACCTTTTTGAATACTAATCAAACTGATATTTGTGATATGTGTTCCCGTAGTCGAGAAAGGCCTGGACTAGATAATACGAATCTAACAAGCTGTGGAAAAGTTTGCAAAGTCTGTACTCTTGTTAATTCTGAAGAAGCTGATCATTGTAGTGCATGTGAACACAGTTTACGAAATTCACCTACTTACATTTAAAGTTACTCCAATGGATTATAAAATAAATTGTTTTAATCAATCTACACTCAAGCCTAATTTTTCTTAACGGATTCTCTTTTTGTCGACTACAAAAAATGAAAAACATGTTTCAAATTATTAAATAATATGTATCACCCTTTTAGACTCTTCATGCAAGTGATGAAAATTCAAACGGTGTTACAGAGTGTAGATTAATCTGAATATCTGTTTTTAAACATAAAAAGCAAAGCTTAATGAGCTTTTAATTTCTTCTTGCCTTTTCCTTTTTTAAAAAATGCTTTGGAAACTAACATTTCAAGCCACTGAATTTAAGTAAAGCAACAAAGTCAAATAAGTTGCACATTTTGCTGTATGAAATTTTTAATCTTTAGGTCAAAATAAACTTCGAAGGATGTTCTTTCGAATGATTTAATGCACTGAAAAATCTTGTGTGATTCATGAGTGGTTCTTTCTCTTAAAAATTTCAATTGAAAGACAATAGGAAATAAAACTGAAAAAATACCTTCATCACTTAAAATTTCAATATTAAGGTAATTCGCATGTCAGGACTGAACATCTGATGATCCTTGTTAAAACAAACTATCGAATGAACTATAGAAAGAATAAGTTAAAAGCTTTTAAAAGTGGGCAAAGTACACTGAAACATCTAGCAGAATAACCTGTTTGGTTGGAATAGAAACCCATCTCAAAAGTTCGTGCTTTTTCACTGAATTTACAGAATAACCCAACAATTAGTTTTATCACAATTTAAAAGAGGTTATTTCAATATTGTCAACAAAATGTGAATTTACTAGACAATTACAAAAATATTTAGTCTGTCAGTTTGAGTCCAAAACAGCTAAATTCATTTCTTCAAAAACACAATCAAGGGTTAACTCACAATCAGAAGCATTGCATTAAAGCAACAATTTATACCCAAAAACATCATTCAATACCTTTAACCTGTAAAGCCTAAGATTTTAGTAAAAATGTAAATTTTGATGAATTAATGAACAGAATTAATATTTCTACTATTAATTTACTGATTGTTTGAATACTGTGTTTATATCTTCAAGCATTGTTAATCTATAGTAGACATTAGTTTTGTTAATTTCAGTATTTAATCCCAACTAACTGGCTATTACCGTTGATAAATCCTCCAGACTTTTAGTCAATCCAAGGTACGCAGACAGGTTTGGAGTATTTCATTGTAATTGTGAAAACATTATTCAATTATGAGTTTGCATCTTGCAAGATTCACCATCAAATCTTCCTCTGGCGAATGAAATTCAGTAAGTAATAGAAGCAGATACTTGCCATTACCCATAACCTAACTTTTTACTTTTTTCACCTTATCCATGAAGAAAATGAAACAAAAGGAAAAAAGTGAAACAAAAAGGGTTGCACCTGAAGAAGAGAGGAAAAAAAAGATCTTAGTACAAAATAAAATTATAATAGCAATGCGATGTTGGTGAAGACTGAAAACAGTTGAGGGAACGGGAAAAAAAGTATTACACAGAATACAGAATAAACATGCTCACAGGTTTTTCATGGTGATGATGATGATTATTCTTTTATCCTTGTCTCCTCCTATTTCTTCCAGTTTATCCTCATCTTGGAGTACGTTTTGTCTTTTCCTTACAGTGTTACCTGCCCAGTTTGATAAGCCAGTGGGGAGAAAGATGAAAATGATGGGTAACAACTTATAATCTGGTGTTGATTTAGTTTTTAGTTTAGGTCAACATGATCTGTTCACTTTGTTGTTGAGATCAACCTAACAGTACATAATATAAAGATTGTCCCTGTACATTGTTGCTCGTCTTTTCCCTCTAACCGATTGCTTTTGTTTTTTTTATGTTAACCCATTCCACCAACTTTACATTCAATGTCTCCATTAATCTTAATGTGATATCCAACCATTTCCATTAATTGTCACTCTTACAATACGAATCTGATCATCAGTTATCACCAACCATTTGAAGGTTCATCCATTTGGTTCACACCATTGCTTAACACCAATCTTGTTACCTTATTCATTTTTCTTCCTTCATTCCTTTTCTCTGCATTCTCATCATCTAATATTTGTTCCTTTCCTTGGCTTTTTTTTCTGCTTCTTTTTATTCACACTCTTGGTTTTTCATTTTCACCATCTCCATCTTTACTCTCTTCATTACCATAACCACAATCAACAATATAACCATCGACACAAGTTAAATTCATTTTAATTTGTTCACCCATTTAAACAATTGTTAAGACTTCAATATCTTTCTGTTACATCTATGTATCCAGTGAATTGTAATCATCTTACCAATCGTTCATCTCCTCTCGTCGCATTTGGCTCTACTTTTGTCTTCACCTTACAAGTCTCCAGTTAACATTTCTTGTTACAGAGAAATGGTTTCGTTTATTAGAAAAGATTTCAACCTTACATTCCTGGTAACATGCTTTCTAACAGGTAAGAAATACATTGTTACATAACCTTTCCTTTTTCATTATTCATGGTAACTCATTGACATCTCTATTTCAATCATCCCAGCTTGTTATAACAGTCAATCATCCCATTCAATTTGAATAATTATAATTTGTAATGTGCTCATATTCACTCCAAATTCAAATATGATGAAACCACTATTATGAGGTGTTAGGTTAACCAGCATTGGGTTAACATGTATCTGATCAAATCTCAACAAAAACTATTATTGATTTTGTTGGAACCATTGTCTTTCCATTTGTCATATAAGTTGGTATCTGATTGGTGTCTTGCTTAGGAGTAAAATTTTTGTTTCAGTAAAAATCTAATCTCACTGACAATTTCAATCAACTCCAAGTTTCATTACATATCAAATCAAAACGGCTGATTCAGAGCTCAAATCAAGCTGTAAATTTGCTTGTAGATCTGAGCGTTTGTAGTTAGTATGTTTTGTATTTGATGATTACCAAAAGCAAGAAAAGTTGGAACCATAAATAGATTGAAATTAAATTATGGTTGTATTTTATTTAAATTTTTTGTTTCAAGTTTAAGTTGAAACAACTAAACCGAATTACCTTTAACAGAGAACACTTTTTACCAAATTTCATTAATAAATCATGATTATCTTTAGTGGTAAGTTAAATATTGTAAGCATTTCTTTCGCTGTATCATCAGCAAACCTTATCCAAGATAGTAACAGAAGCAATCAGTTGAAGAGCTTTACCTTTAACTTTCAACTGTTACCAGATTCATCTTCATCTTGTGAGTTTCTTTATACTTTTTCCTCATCTTCTTCTTCTTCCCTTGTCATCATTGTATGCATCTTATCCACCATTTCATCCCAAGTTCATTCCGAATTCTGAATGCCTTTCCTTTCCTCCATGTTACCAGAATAAGAAACATTATCATCCAACAGCAAACAAAAAGAAACGTAAATGATAAATTCAAATATGAAAATAAAAATAGTGATAAAACTGAATGATTTACATTGATTTACAGCAAAATATAATAAAAAAATAACATTAAGATCTAACAATAATGCATGTTTAATTTATGTTTCATGTTAAAATAAATATATATCTGGTCATTTCTGCTATAAACAGGAGAAAGCTCAAGAGCCCAGAATTTATTGATTTTATTTTAATTTTCTAATATGAATAAACAGTGAACATTATTTACATAGACAAGTTTATGAATAAAAATTAATTTTAAAAATATAATGTAATTTATATTTATAACTTGCTTCAAACACCAAAAAGGAAGATTGAAGGTAATGGTTCAAGTTATACTTTTAAACAAATCAATCAAATTGAATGAATTCAGGGAACATAATTAAGGTGTAAAACATAAAATTCATAGATTCAAAGTTGATAAATCAAATTTTCTTGCAAAATTTGATTCAGTAAAAGTTAATAACAAGCAACTGTTCACAATCTTACAAGGTGAATCAAGTCCATACTTTGTACAATCGTTGGATACTGCTAGATAAATAATGGTGCTAAATCCGCAGTTTCACAAATTCATGTGTTTCATGAAAATCAAATCCAATTTAATACCTTTGTTCATTGACATGAAGATATACAGATTCCTTAATCAAAGATTGTTTCCAAATTAAATCTGTAATCAAAGTGCTTTCCCTTGATAACTTTATTAATATCATAAATTGTCATTTTCAATTCAGAAACTTAATGAGAATACTTACCAGTAGATTACACCACTTAATGATCTTCCAGTTGTTGACAGTTTTTGGGATTTGTTTTTAATGCATCTTAATGATTCTAAGAATTGTGACAATTTATAATTAGGTTTTGATTATTATCGTATTATTTATTAATGTATTAATTCTGATTGATGTGAAATTTACTTTATTTTTAAAGTTACAGTTAAATTGAACGAAAATAGAATGTTAAACCTTTACATGAGTTGAGATAAGTTGGTTGATTTTTGTGTTCAAGCCTTCAATGCTTTTAGAGTTACAAATTTTTTCCCCAGTTTCATTTACTTTCTTTGTTATCTGTTCATCATTTAAAAGTTGATCTATTGTACTTAAAAATTGGTCTTGATTAATTTGGTATGGATTTAGACAACGACCTATCCCTGTATCTTCAACTCTACGTCCATTGTCATGTTGATCTCCAGACAAGGGTAAAACAATACAAGGTTTGCCAAAATAAAGTGTCTCGATGAAAGTGTTATTACCTCCATGATGAATGACCAAATCAACTTTGGGTAAAATTGCCATCTGGTTAACATATTTATTTCCAACCATATTACCTGCCAGTTGAAATTTGTCATGAAATGGACCTTTTGAAATGATAAATTGGTGCTCTGATTGACCCATAATTGAGATGAGACGTTTCATCAGTTCAATGTCTGAAGATCCCATTGAGCCTAATGTAAAAAATACTTTTTTCCCTGGTTTATCAAAGAAAGACTCATCGAAACCAAATGATTCTTGTTTCACTTTACGAACAAGATGATCCAATCTAAACCATTTCTCAGGAGGTGAACCCAGCTCGGAATAATCAAGATCCGATGGATATACGTATACATTAAGATATGCAGATGAGCTGATGAAATCATAGGGATCTGGTTCAATATTTTTAGACAGCAACCATTCGTCGAATTCACTTTTAAGGTCTTTCATTATTTCCGTCATAAACACCTTCAATTCCTTGAAAATGGAAATATCAGTGTTGAGAGCGAGACCGAACCCACTCGGTGGTACATTATCACCTTCATAGATTCCCAAAGGATTACAAGAGTAAAGACGAGCCCAGGGTCGGCCTGATTTAATCACTGAAGGGATGGTCACATAAAAATCCATGATAATTAAGTCAGGCTGTGTTTTTTCAAATATTTCTGGTAACTGAGGATCAATCAGTTTTACGAAATTAATAAAGGCTCTGAAAGATGGTACCATTAATTCAATTTGTTGATCCTTTAGTGGAGCACTAAAAGTATGGGCCAAATCGTTCATGAATTTTCCCCATTTGTAAAGCATATCTTGATCCTCAGGAATTGTTGGATCATTCAAAATTTCAACTTTAAATTGATGCTCCTCAACAGGTTTACGCCATTGTTTGACGACTGCAAATGTACAGTCATGACCGAAGTCTCGAAGCATATTTGCCAAGCCAATACAAGCGTTGACATGACCATAACTTGAAAATGAAAAAGATCAAATTAAAATTAAGAATTTATAAAGTCATTTGATTGATACTCACGCATCCATTGGCAAGAAAACTATTTTCATTATGATTAATATTGATGATTAATATCAGTTTTGATGACAAAACAAAATTGAACTAAAATGAATTCGTCAATTAACTGTTGACCAGAAATTAAGAGTCTGAATCTCTGATGGTTTGAAGCAAACAGTTGATCTGAAAATAAAATTGCTCTCTGATGATTGGAATTAGCTAGATTTAGATAATTCATATCAATTTTTTTACTCAAACCACAATCAATACTTGAAGTCTTGACAGACGAAATGTTAATGATATTCATTTCTGTTAATGAGGTTGTTGGTTATTATATTAAGACTTTATCTTTATTAATCCTAGTTTTATGACATTGGAACGATTATAATGCATTAAATAACCATAAATTGTTGACTATCTTGATTAAAAATACATGTGAGTTTGACGAATCTATTATAATATTGCAACGAAGAAATGTTATTAGTTTCACAAATAAAGTGAGAGTAATCTTTATTTTTGAGTTGAGTCTTGAAAATACAATGTTTAGGTTAGTCATTATAAATTATGTTTTTGGTAAAATTATCAATAACAATATACAAACTTGAATCTCTTGTTGCTAAATTTTCAAAAAAAAATCTTAATGTTTTAAAGCAGTAATTAATTCATTTTAATTCTAGAACTGTTCATGGTTTGTTAATTGCATGTATTTCAACCATTCCTTCAATTGTATCAGGAATCTCTTTGCCTTTTGTTTCGGGTAATAATGTTGCTGCTAATGCTCCAACGATTCCCATTGCAGCAAATATACCAAAAGTTAATTTCAGACTTGTAGCGGCAGTCTTTAAGTAATCAAATTAAATGAAAAGAAAGATAAAATTAATTAAATTGAATTAAATGATGGATCATATTGAGCTCATGAGAGAAGCGAATCAACCTTACTTGAATCGCTACCAGGAAAAGGCCTGGTTTAACATATTTAAAGAAGACAATTAGAATCAATTTTACAAAAATTAAAATTAACCTAAACTCACCAATTGAGCTAAGAATGGAACTGAAATGGAGGCAATTCTTGATACCATGGAGCAAGTTCCAACACCAAGGTGACGAATGTTGGTTGGAAATATTTCTGATGTGTAAACATAAACTAAACTGTAGATGGCTGTTGAGAAAAATTTACCCGAGGCAATCAAAATCATCCGAGGAATAATATATTGATGAGATTCAACGAATGCAATTGAGGCACAAAGCAAAACAGAGGTCATCAAGAAAAACGTGATTAACATTGATCGACGGCGGAAGGAATCAATTTTCCAGGTCATGAATAGATTGGCTAGAACACTTGCTGTTAAGATGATTGCATTGTTGATGAAAACATTACCAGAAAGATCAAGTGTACTATAGATTAATCCCCATCCAATGAATGTCCGAAGAAACCAGATAACATACAATGCAAAGCAAAATCGAGAGATTCGTGGTTGACGAATCAAATAAAATAATCCTCTAAATGTAGTTGGCCTTTCTCCAGAATATAGATGACCCCGCAATTTGTCAAGTTTAAGGTCAAACAGTTCCTTTTGTTCGTCGTCTTTGTTAGCAGTTTCAGTGTCACTCTCAGCACCTTTAGATTTCCTCTTTTTGGCATACAAGCGCAACGTTTCCTCAGCTCTGTCAATTTGTCCAACCACAAGTTGCCATCGAGCTGATTCAGGTAATATTGTTACAATTCCAATGCATAGTAATTGGAAAATCATTGATCCCATGTAAATGTATTTAAACTTGGGTACATGATAGGTGACAAACATCATGACATATTCCCCGAGAAACCAAACCCATTCATAACAGATAAGGATTCGACCTCTAAGGTTGGGTCCCACACTTTCCATGACTATTGGTATGATAAAAATAGATGAGTATATAATGTGGATGGTTAAATTTTTAGAAGAAACTCACGCAAAATAACTGAGGCCAAATAACGTCCATAGCCACCAATACCATGGAAAACTCGGATTGCTATGAAAACGTAAACATTTGGTGATAAAATAAGACCGAGACTACAGACAATCTCCAGTAAAATG
Source organism: Tetranychus urticae (assembly GCF_039701765.1). Taxonomy (NCBI): domain Eukaryota; kingdom Metazoa; phylum Arthropoda; class Arachnida; order Trombidiformes; family Tetranychidae; genus Tetranychus; species Tetranychus urticae. The sequence goes on from NC_142959.1 coordinate 3,578,495, forward strand.
CAAAACAAAATGGCCAGTTTGCGTCCATGCCTGTCCGAGATGTAACCAACAATCAGACCTGAGACTAGGTAGCCAAACTGGTAAGACGAGAGGACAACTGATCGAAGCCAGTAACGCTCACAAACCAAATCCCACTAGAATAAAAATTACCATCAAAAGGCCAGATGATACTAAATCTCATATGAATGTGTATCACAGGAACTGAAAAAATTGAATTTATCATTTCACTCACCTCTTTGGTTATTGTTGTCCTGGTCACATTGTGATACCAAGATGCACAAGAATCCAATTCATCAAATGTACATTGATCTGCTTCAATTGAAGTCTACAAAATTTGGGTTATAAAGTAAAAACTAGAGCAGAATCTATGAAGACACATTAACTTACCTCTGAATCATCCGATTCAACACAGACGATATCACTTTTAATGGCATAAAAAAATAAACTTGCATTGTTATATGGAGCTACACAATAAATAATTCCCAAAAATAGGAAAAGTCGCTTCTGAAGTGGACCCCAGGAACCAATTATATCTGAAATATGTTCAACACGCTCATGGCTCAAGCTTTTACTGTATTTAGGTTTTGTCTCTGGTTTCGCCATCGTTCCTTGCAAGAAGATATTGAAGCGAGGGAAATTTAGATTCAACAGAAATGATTGACTTTTTTTACATTTCAACTTTATTAGATCAATTCTGTAAATTGTTTATTGTCAATATGTTTCTGGTTGACTAAAAGAGGTTGAAAGAGAGTTAAAAAAATGTTTGTCAATTGGTGTAATTGAAGTTGATTTGATTGAGATGAATGATCAAATAAGCCTTGGACAATTCAAGAAATGCTTATACTTTCAAATGGTAAATTGATCGTTACTCCCTTCTTGTTGTAATGTACATTTTATTTAATCAACGGAATATCTTTCAAATCAATTTAGCAACCCAGTTTTTAATCTGAACGGTATTGAGCTTGATGATGAACATAAATAACCATGAAAAACTTGAAACGAGTCTCAGGTTAGTTAAAGACTGACATCATCACAAACTTATGATAAATTTTTTGTTGCCTTTGTTAAGCAACGAAAGCTGTGTATCAACACTTGATTTTTATGATAAAATTGCGATCTTTTAATTGCTGTAATTTTCAACATTTTGAAACTTGAAATTAATTTTATTTTATGAAATTCAACTGAAAATAGCTTTCAGATTCATAATCTGTATTTTTTGTACCTTAAAACTTCATTTCTAAAAAATTTTACGAATGAATCTTTCAATCATTAAGACTGATTTTTTCAGATTGAAATCTGAAATTCGTGAGAAATAATCAAGTTTACAGGAAAAAAGCTTAATAAACACAGAAAATGATTTCTCCTGTGATCAATTAATCACGGATTATATTTTTGTGCATAACAAGAGAGCTTGATTCATTATATTAGTACTCTTTGGATTAAAGATTAATGATTATTATCTTCAAATTGAGTTGATTTATGGAATAAACGACACAAAATTCTGAGTTTTATCTTTCATTTTATTTTGTAACAACAATATTTAAAATTAACTGTAATTTCAATGCAACCCCCTTGATGAGACCAGTTTTGTTGAACAGATGAAAATCATATGTTTACAAGGCATAATGTATCTTTAATGGATATGAGTTACCATTTCTTGTTTATCAATTTAATGTTTATAAATCTTATTATTTGACTAATTGTTCTTAATTATTTGTTTGTTTTTCAGTGATCGTTGGAAAGGTGATTGGGTTAAAATGTTACATATGTGATAGCTACAGCTCGGAGCCATGTCCTGATGTAGATCTGATAGAGTGTCCAAATAACCAAGCTTATGATAGGTGTTTAGTGAGGATGCTTAAAACAGGTAATTATCAGAGTTATGCTAATTTGTTATCGATTTTTACTATTTTTATCTCTATTCTTTTGTCTATTTTATTATATCTATAGCTAACCAGCCACGAAAAGTGATCAGAGAATGTGCTCTTGGACCATGTAATTTCCGTGAACCCGCTTTCGACAACATTTTTAAACTTCGTCAACAATGTGATATGTCAAAAGACTCTTACGATTGTGTTTATTGCTGCAAGGATGATGGCTGTAATAAAGATTCTGGTTCATCATTGGTACCAACATCTATAATCATTATTGGTTTACTCGTCATGACACAATTAGTTTATCATTGATGGCTCTGTTTTGCTCCAATAATGTCTATTTATTGATCTCTAGTCGTTACCATTCATCAGCCAGATGAACATCATTTTTACCAGCAACATTTTTTGTCGACCATCACATTCATCAATCATTAAAATTACATTATCACAATTCTTAACCATAATGAACCACTGCTATCAAATTTGAGGTCACCAATGTGTAAAATTTTTGAACCAAGTCCATGACCAACTGTTTAGGATCTCATCATATTTATTCATCATTTTCTGTTATTCCATTATAAATATAATTATCTTAACAACAACATGGTTATTCATCTTCATCTTTGTTCTTCCTTTTTGATTAACTTTCCATGTTTTCAATATCATCACACAAATTTTAACAACATTATTCACTTTAATTCACTTCCAACTTAAAATTGTTAGCAAAACGAAATCAAATGCCAATTTCATCTTCACATTAAAGTCGATAAATTATTGTTAAAAATTATCCTTGATCTTGGAATGCCATATTTGTCAGGTTATTGGCTTGTAAATAACCATTCCAAAAAGCATTTCTTAATTGTTTTGATCTCATTTTAAACTAATAAAATATTGAATTACCCGATAACTTTCCTCAAATTTAAAAAGCTCACCAAAGCTCATAAACAAAAAAAACATCTTCATTTACTCAAACAGTTTGAACAGCTAAACTCACTACAACTCTCACGAGCTAAAATGTATAGTCAAAACCTGAGACTTTCGGATTTCAAGAGTTTCGATTCATGGAATCATAAAAAAAATTCAATGAAATCAATCAATCAAACAAATTTTCTAATGTGAATTTCAAAAACCATTTTTATTCAATCACTGTTGTTGTCCCATTGACTCCAACTGAGCCACAACCAAGAAAGTTTACTAGTTTCGGTGTTTATTGAAATTGTCAACTAGAATACTGAACTAAATCAGAATCAAATCTAAACTATTCATTTATAAATAAGGTTTTAACTCTTTCAGGCCTTTACTGATCTGACATTTATTTTAATAATTTTTGCAGTTGATCAAGTTTATCAACAATAATAGCCAACAAGTAATGACTGGTTACCGTAACCATACTTGGTTACTTTCCCTCCTCTAACCAGTTGCCAGTAACTACGAAGTCTACGAAGTCGATGTATTATAGTTAACCAGATAATCTGGAAACTTTGAAACTTTTTCTTTATCTTTTTCTTTAACCATTTTCTTAGTGACTCGTTTATGGTTTTAAATTATCTTAATTAAAAAATTTTCCTTTCTTTCAATGCCCTAATAGAGTCATCTCAATGATTTAACAATCGATCTTGATAGTCATCAATAGTACCTCGCCGTGGTTGATCCGTCATTATGGTTACTAGCCTCAGTTTTGAATATGATCTTCGGTCATTTTGGCCACAAATCGATCGTGTTCACAACTTTCATGGTTATCTACGTTCATCCTCATCAGCACCTTACTCTCATAATACCATTAAAGATGATAATGGTTTAAATAATCCAACCAGCGGAAACACCAGTGGTGGTTACCTTAGCAAACAGAGTCAAATAATGGTTTATTACCTTATGGACGTGAAAAAAATAGATTTTACAATAATTTAACTCAATCATCATCTTCACACTCTGCAGCCAACTCAGCATACTCATATCTTCACAGCTACTCTTCAGATCACATTCATCGCCACCATCAACACGGTGTTAATCAAATTGCAACCGAGAAACCACCGTAATCAATTATTCTTGTCGTCTATTGTCTACTGGCAATGCAAAGAAGCAGTAATTCAAGGAAACGGATTGAAATACAGTTATGTTTCCAATTCATCTAAATCATATAATAGCTTCATATTTAATCGTTATGATTAACTTTGGCCTACTCTTTCAACTCAACAGAAAGTTGATTTAATAAACAATGGTGATTTCAAGGTAACCATAGGATATGATGGCATAAGACTAGAATCATTGCCAGAGTTATCATTGAACCTCCACCAACACCAGCACCATTTTATTCATCATATTTATTAACCTCACCATCGTTTATTCAACGTCGACCTGCGAGGGATTTTTACCTTCAAGCCTATTCGCCCATTCCCAAGGACAGTAATTCTTGAACTAATCGGTCCCAGTGAACAATCACTTCGAGTAAACGTTTCCAATTCCTAATTCACCTCGAAGCCTTAGAAGATTAGGTTTTAATTCAACCAGATTTACGCATTGAATTAATTTATCGTAATCAACTAGAAAGGAAATGACTCAGTTTCAATTGCTGTAAATCAATGTTCAGTCATTTCAAAATTAATAGTTCAGCTTCAAATAATCATCTATTGGTTTTCATTTTTCAAGGCTTTTCCATAAAATTAAATCAAAATCATCAGTTCTGACTATTTTTCATCTTGAAATGCGGTTATTAAGGTTTCTCACCTGAACAATTTATTCTAACAAAAAACATTACTTATACAGTTTGAACAGCTAAACTCACTACAACTCTCAAGAGCTAAAATGTATAGTCAAAACCTTAGACTTTCGGATTTCAAGAGTTTCGATTCATGGAGCCATAAAAAATTTCAATGAAGTCAATCAATCAAACAAATTTTCCAATGTAAATTTCAAAAACCATTTTCATTCAATGGGTCGATTCAGAGAAACAGTGACTCCAACTAAGCCGCAACCAATAAAGTTTGCTATTCGGTGTTGCTCATTGCAATTGTCAACTAGAATACTGAACTTAATCAGAATCAAATCTAAACTATTCATTTATAAATAAGGTTTTAACTCTTTCAGGCCTTTACTGATCTGACATTTATTTTAATAATTTTTGCAGTTGATCAAGTTTATCAACAATAATAGCCAACAAGTAATTACTGGTTACCGTAACCATACTTGGTTACTTTCCCTCCTCTAACCAGTTGCCAGTAACTACGAAGTCTCTAGTATTAGTTAACCAGATACACTTCCATTAAAGCGCTTTTAGTTTGTTTTATATTTTTGTGTAACATTTTTATCTGTTATCTGTTATGAAGCGTAAAATGAAAAAGATGGAAACTTTGACACTTGCTTCTTCAGTTCACTATCATTAAGTCCTCTATCAATACACCAAAATCTTACATTTCATTGTGTTTATACCCGAAAGAACCTAAAACACAAACAAGTTACATCTCTACTCAAAAGACTCTCTCAACGTCTTCTAATCTAGCTTAACTAAAACTGTATGCGTGTATGGATATTGATCATTACCAACAATCAATTATACTTCAGTTGTTTAATTTGTGACTTCAATTGGACTTACAATGGTTAATGTCTTCTTACACCTTCCTTGTTATCCCATAATCCAATGTGATCTCTTCAAGACAAATTTAATAATTCAATAATAACCTCGTCACATCTTGTCAGCAACAGTGACAACAAATTCAGATGGATTTTCAGTGTTATATTGTGCCATTCAGTTGTGACTCTTTTTGATTTGGAGCATTTATTAAAGCTCTAGTTTACAGTGCTGAACCCTGACTGAATTTATTATTTTCAAGCAAATACTACATTAAAACATCATGCAATCAGATTAAATTTGATGCCTGAAAATTTAACAGTTTCAAAATTTGGACTCAATTGCTGTAAATATCAAGTAAGTGGCTATTTTAATTTGAATTACTTTATGTTTATTTTTTCTCACATCAGACTCATTCTTGCAAGAAACGTATAATTATTCATACATTTATTTCTCATGTTTATCTTGTTTCCGTCCTGTATGAATATCTTATCTTACTTTCTCATTATTAAATAATAATTGAATTAGTTCGAGGTTCTTCCACCAACAATAAACCATTTTGTTGAAATTAATTTTCTTTCCAAATCAGAATCGATGAATGTCTATCGGATAGTTTCAAAAAATAATGAAACATCAAAGAGATACCAACACCAATTACACTGCAAACAATAAGTGTTTTTCATTATGTTTCGCTTCCTTGATTCATTGGCTTAAAATGATTAAACAATGAAATAGACAGTAAATAACTATTGTTATTTACCTGACTGTATAAATGTTTCAATTGGCGACTTTAAACACTCAACATTTGATGTTCACTTTGATTTTGTCGACAACTTTTTTTCCTTCAACAGTTGAAATGAACAATGAAGTGACATGAGAAGGTAAAATTGTCTCTGTAAATGTACGTTACCCAGAATAATATAACACCTAAGTAGTCTATAGTTAAGAATTATTATAAATCCATCTTTAACAGCTTGCATTTTGTGAGTTTGCTGTATGAATACAATCTCTTAATTAATTAATCAATGATCATCTTAAAATCTTAGACTCGCTTCATTCACCTTTGATTTGCTCAAAAGCAATTTTTGAATGATGCATCTTATTTTACAACGCCACCTATTAGCAGCAACTCATGTTTTGTTTTTGTTGTCAGTTTTTCTCTTTTTCTACAATTAGTGCAATCAACAATTTGTTTGTTTTTTAATTATTATCAATGTAACCAACATTATTTTTATTCATTTTTATACTTAGTGAATCGTCAATGAACTAATAACTATGTTTACCAAGAAACAACAAAACCCGGTTGAAAAATCGGTTCAAAAGGTTTTGGATGAAAAGAATGATTGCTTCAATAGGTTAAAACATATGAGAATCATTCTAGGTAAAAATTTCTTACTTTTCATCTCTATTGTCCTTTAACTTTCCCCATAACTTTTGAACTTTTTAATTTATTGCCTTATTCTCATTTTATTACCAATTTTCACAGAAAACTATGACCTTGCTGAATCTAAAGCCTTTTTTCAAGCTCACTTCCATCATATTTATTTTATATTTTTCAATGCATTCACAACACAGGAGGCTTTATCAAAACAAAAAGGTGAGGTTGCAAGTTTTATATTCATTATCATTTGTCAATCTTTATTTAAATTCTAAGCTATTTGAATTTAGTAAAAGTCAAATAAATTGTTATCATGATAACTTTGCTAAACAGAGCTTTTTTTCGTTTTTCCAGGGCAAAAGCAAGTCAGAGAAGAGTATACAACACTTTATGAACCGATTCTCTACTTATTTGAGGTAAGTTATCTGTCAATTCAATCAGTTAGCATTTTAATAGTTTGCTAGAAAAATCATGGATTAAAGTTAAGCTATATGTTTATTAGCCCCTAATAAACTGTGTTTGCTATTCTGAAAATTTTACAACGTACCAATGGTTTCACCTACTTGATTCAATGCTGTTTATTAACTACCAGATTGGACTGATAGAAACAACTATTAATAAAAATTATTGTTTTTTTATTGATAAATATAATCATGAATTTATGATTAACGTGGCGATTCATATTTAATATCATTAACTATAAATTTCATTTTCTTTATTTTCAGAAAATTCTTATTCTTCTTCCCGAACAAATTGAAAGAAAATGGCAATTCCATAGCTTGATTCATGTGATGAAAAAGTTACTTAACCCTGGAAACAGTTTCAAAGTAAATTTTGTTTAATTTTTTAAGAGAAAGGTGAATCAGATCAAATGTTGACTGTTTGTTCATCAAATATACCTGTGAAAGTAAAACTACTCATCTGTGTTTGATTGGTTTGTTCTGAAATGAACAATCAACTTTTTAGAAAGAAATCAAGCGCAATGACCCGTGATTTGACCACTCTTTGGATCTACTGAGGCCTGTGATATTGAATTTTCTTGAACTTGACTTTTTTCCATCACGCTAATACAATCAAAGCTGTAGGAGCAACAGATTATTTTTTGATGAAAGGTTAACCATAAGAACAAAAAAAATAATTAGTGATCTTTTTGGGGTTAAACAAACATTCAATCAACTGATTTGAAGTCACAAAGCAAATGATTATGTAATCTAAATAATTAATATTTCTCACTCATTCTTTGTTTTCTCTTCAGATTCGACAAGAAGGTATTCGACTTTTTTTGATCTGGTATCAAATCATTGGAGAAACGAATGACCCAGTCTTAGATAATTTATTTGCCATATTGGTTCCCGGAATAGTACCTAATGTACCCAATTTCTTCGCGTCATACATTAACAAACAGGCTGGTGAAAGTGAACCAACTGAAAATTCAGCTTTCTATGTTGATCATTCTACAAATGAAAGTAACACCAGTGACACTTCGAATTATCGGTCAACTTCAGCTTTCAACTCTTGTGATAATGAGCCGTTAATACCTGCTCATCAAAGTGAACCCAGAGAACCTAAAAATTATTATTTTTTACAATATCTTATGGACTATTTAGTATCTCAAGTTTCCCGGGTCTATTGGAGAGAACCAAAAGAATACAGACAAAGGAAATGTTTCCATTTTTTATTTGAAAAATTTAAATCCATCTATCTACCTCACCTGTTTCCCAATCTGGATACTGGATTTTCTATCTATGCACCAACCCTTGAAGTGCCAACACTTCGTAAGCCTGACGAAGAAGCTGTTAAAGATCGTCTGTTACCCTTTAAATGTGTTGTAATACTTTGGCTGGCTAAATATATGAGGGATGAAGAGAAAGAAGTAACTAGAAGACGCAATAGCTATGATAATCTGCAGACTGGTCAGAATAAAATACAATCATCTGGTAGTTTATCATCTCATGAATCAAATTCGGAATGGCGTGAGCCAACTCCTTTTGATTATGACTTGGTGCGATCTACTTTTTGCTCTAACCGAGCTAATATCAATTTACTTCATCAAATTTTTCGTCAAGCCTTCTTAATGCCTTTTCAACAAGCCAGTACAATGAATATTGTAGTCTCCGTTTATCGAAATTGGATTCTCTGTACAAATGATGTACCTTCTTTCATGAAGGATCCATCATCTACATCTGAGGAATACAATGAAAGCGAAACAATCAAGGCTGGACCTTCTGCGTTATATCGAGTTTTCATTGCCAATGCAGCTAATATATTTCTTTTTCAAGTGCCTTCTGATGATCCAAAACTGCTTGATGAACAAGTTGAAATGTGCAAACGAGTTTTAAATACATGGAGATATATGCTAATGGAACTCGAGATGAATAAGTGTACATGGTAATTTTGAGCGAACTAAAGATTTGATTTTGCCAATTTGATCAACTAACATCTTTTTATCATTTCGTTCTATCACCTTTAGGGAATTACTGCTCTCAGTCTTGCTTCGAATCACTTCTTTTTTGTATACCGAAAAGGTTCCTCCTCGAAAAGAAGACTCTCTTGGTGGACGTCTGGCACCGGCTTTTTTTCAGGTAAATATTTTTCTCAATAATAGACGAAAATCAAAATCATCAGTTCTGAATATTTTTCATCTTGAAATGCGGTTATTAAGGTTTCTCACCTGAAGAATTTAGTCTAACTTATTTGTTGTTATACTTTGTTGTCAACAATCAAGTTCATTTTCCAATTTTTCCTGTCAATCGCTTTCAAAGTTTTGTCTTTTGTGTAAAAATCAACCTACTTATTGCTCAATCGTTGTTTGAATGTGAATCAAGTTTACAAGACGTTTCATGGGAAACTTTTGTGGTTTTACTGAAAATTGAATTCACTATCATCTCAGCTATTATCACTTTATGCTTTGAAATCATTTTTGCGTCTTTAGTAATCTGTTTGTAATAATGGTTTAATCAAATTTCATTTTTTATTTTTAGACATTAGTTGTTGGTATGATAAAAGCAAACTTGGAGGCTTATATATCATCAAATTTATGGGAACAATTTCAATCAATTCTTACATCCTTGACTCAGTGGGAGGAACTGATTAAAGACTGGAGTAAAAACATGGAGTCGCTAACAAGAAATGTTTCTTATCATGTTTATCATATCAATCTTCATGATTTACCTTTGGAACGACTGATTGACAAACGAAAGAGAACACAAAAAGGTCCAAAAGCATTTCTTCCCTCACGTTCTTCCAAAGATGGTAAAAAATCTACTCGACAAGATGGCTCAGTATCTTTTTCACCTGCAAAAATTTCAAACGACAATAATTCTGGTAATGCAACAAAAATTTCTACCAATTTTTCCATTTCAAAACGTTCTATTGATGCAATCGACGGTGTGACACAGCGAACAAAATCAAGATCACAAACTACAAATGCTGATTATTCAACACCTACGACAAATAATTTGCCAACAAAACTTGCCATTGCTAATCGAGCTCTCGTTCGTAGTCCCAGTGATAGTCAATTGTTGGCTAGAAAAAAATCTATAACTCGCAAGCGGACACAAACTGTCATCCAAACTACGCCATTATCTTCCAAATTCAACGGTTTCGCAAAATTAAGATCTGCATCGCGAAGTAAATCTCTTGATCATTTTTCAACTAATCTGACTGAATCTCCATCCTCATCACAATCTTCCGTTTATCATTTGCGATCACCCTCACCGACACCATCCAGTGGTTTAGATGCAAATAGTCTTAAAGATTCTCCCTGTCACATTGAAGGCAATTCCATTAATAGCAACATTAGTTTATCTTCAACTGGACATTCAGTTGCAGCCGGAGGACCTCATCGAGGCTGGTCAGCCGAAAGCTCATTTATAATTTGGCGTCGAATGCTTGGTTCTCTCGGTGATGTAAACCAAATTAGAGATCCCCAGCTTCACTTTCAAGTTATAGAGTGTTTATCCAATATCGTTGATATATTTTTGGTCATTCGAGATAATTTAGGAGTTTCCCTTGACAATTTATCTACTCCACCCCCACCTCTCTACGTACCACCGATTCATTTTTTTGCTTCATGGCTATTTGAAACTCTTCAACTTTCTAATCATTATAGGAAGGGCAAAATAGTTGCTTACAAGTTACTCTGTTTAATTGTTACTCGAATGCCAGAGATTCATTCATCAAATGAATTTTTATCTTTATTTTATTGTTCTATCCATCGAGGTCTTCACTCGAAAGATTTGGTAAGTACAAAATTATTCAGAAATCTATAATTTCTTCAATCTTTATTTATTTCGAAGTTTCGCCCTTCTAATCAAATTAATTTTCTTTCTTTTTCAGGAAACTCTCTGTACTATTATCAGATACTCTGGTGTCAAACTGTTTTCATCTAGTCTGAAAGGATCCTCAATTCTTTTGCTTGACTTTGTACATTCTTGTGATATTATCGTTAATGCCAAAGAGTCTAAAGATTTTAATGTATGAAAAATCTGATTTACTTCAACAAAATTTTAGTTTTTAATAATTTTTAACTGAAAATTCAACTTTTGATCCAACGATAGATACCACGATTTGAGGCACTGTCTTTACTTGGTACTTTGATGTCGCTCACCGAAATTTGTCATAATTTGAAAGTCCTAGATCCCAATAGTCTCGAACCTGTTCTTATTGATTGTGGCAACACAAAAGTACGTTAAATTGGCCAACGTCACAATAAGCTTTAATAAATACCATTTTAATTATTATCTTAATTATTTTTATAGGATTCAATTTTGAAAATTCTGATGGGAGCCCGAAAACAAGAGCAAACTGACTTAGCAAGATGTGTTGTACTCAATTGTCTTGGAATAATTATCTACCAAGATCTGAAAAACAGAAATCGTAATATGTCAAATATACTTCCTGAAATCATTAATATATTTATTGCTGAAACAAGAGTAAGTTTGCAGTTTTTTAGTTGCTTATTTATCTAATAATTTTATTATTTTTCAGTTTAATAACAGATATCTTTCAAGGGTAGCATGCGATATGCTAAAATTACAAACTGATCATATAAACTTTCTTGTCGAGACTTATCCTAACATTCCCAGACAAATTGTTGAGGGTCTTATTTTTTCTATCACAAATCATCTGACGATGGTTCGTGAAAGCAACTCTTATAAAGATTATCGTAATGTAAGTTGAATCAAATTTTATAACTTCACAAAGATATTAATTAATATTTTCTTTCATTCTTTCAACAGTTGCTTCTCAGCTTGCTTATGTGCCTTGGACATTGGTGCCTGTGCTTACCGCGGAAAATTTTGTATAGTCCAATCAAATCTGATCAAAGTCCCATAACTCTGTTTCTTATAATCCAGGTATTAAATCATGTCATATCAGAACTCAACTGTGATAATGTATCATCTCAAAAGACAAACCCAAGACACTCAGAGTCTGAAAACGTTGGTAATATAGAAGGAGACTTTGGTCTTCTTGGAGGATCTCACTTTCACCCAGCCTTTAGAAATAATAATGCCGATCCATTTTCTGAAAAAACAAATAGTGATGCATTGGTTGTACAATTAGCGGCCAAAATGCTTCTTGGTCATATTATATACTTTTTAGATCACTTTCCATTACCTACTATTGGTGCACCTCGTCTCTCCAGCTGTATAAATGAAGCTGATGATAATTTCTTCATTTCCAAATCCGAGCAAGATCACGAAGAGCTTACAGCTGAACTCTTCAATGCACCCAATGTACTTGTTTGTATGATAAACAATTCAAGTATAGTTTCATTTGTGGATCTCAGTTGTGGCAGTGGGGATACTTTGAAAAATCATTCCTACAATACAATTAAAAACGATCCTTATATAAGAATAATTATACGAGATGTAATTGGAAAGTTTACTTGGGACTGTTGTCCGATTTTTTCATATTATCGCCGTAACCCAAGCTCTTTGGATAGTTATTCAATACCTACGGATGATTTTTCCCTTAAATCCAGAAGTCTGGGAGATCTAGAAGAGAAAGAGGAAGAAGATGATCCGTGCATGAGAAATGACCCTTTGGATTTGATTCTTCGAGAGATAGTCAATACAATTGCTGGTAAAAAATATTTTACTAACACTCCTGTTCCAGCCATCAACGATAATCTTGATCAAGCTGAGGAAAACATGATGGCGTTACTGGGTAATCAACACTATCAAGAAATGAATTTCATTGAAAGACCTGTGCTTCGAGATGGAAACCGCAAAGAGTCAAATGCTACTTCATCTCTTGACTCCATTAAAAGCAAATCATCTGTTAATGAACCAGACTGCAATCAATCCTCTTATCATCAAATGTTTTTTATGCACTGTCGCCAGCTCATTGACCAGTTAGGTTTCCTTTTTTGGGAGAAACGTCCACATATTGAACTGCTTAATAAAAATGACAAAACCATCAGAGAATTAAAAAATCTTGATAATCAAAAATGTCGTGAAACTCACAAAATTGCTGTTATATACGTGGCTGATGGACAAGAAGATAAAAATTCAATTTTATTGAATAAAAGCGGCAGCCCTGGGTTTGAAAAGTTTGTCTCTGGCCTGGGTTGGGAGATTGATTTGGAAACTCACTCTGGTTTCAAAGGAGGATTGCAATCAAATAAAAGTACTGGTGTTAGTGCTCCATATTTTGCTGACTCTTTTTGTGAAGTCATTTTCCATGTTTCAACTCGAATACCTGCTAAAGCTGAAGAAAGTGATTCATTGAGAAGAAAATTAACTCATCTAGGGAATGATGAAGTTCACATTGTTTGGTCTGAACATTCTCGTGACTATCGTAGAGGAATCATACCCACAGAGTTTTGTGATGTTCTCATTGTTATCTATCCATTGAGCAATTTACCTGGATATTATCGCATAGAAGTTTCACGTAAACCTGAAGTTCCATTTTTTGGTCCCATTTATTCAGGAGCCATTATTCATCATTCTGTTCTTAGTGACCTTATCCGGGCTACTGCAATCAATGCCTCTCGAGCTCAACGTCTTCAGGTTCCCTTTTATCAACATTATTTTGAAGAGCGAGCTCGATCCATTGAAACAATTTATAATCAGCATCGTGATTTACGTAGTTTTGAAGATTATGCATCAGCCATTTTTTCACCTTCATCGATAACTGTAACCCACAGGATGTCTGCTTCATTCACAAATCCTTCCCACCCATCATCAACACTTAATCAACATAATAATCAAGACAATACAACTCCACCTGGACAATCAAACGAGTCTAACTCAAGTCCTCGATCCAAGTATCGACCATTAAGCATGTCCAATATTGAACACAAGTTGACTTCAAAGATAACCTCTCAATGATATTGAATAATCAAATTAGCTAAGCAAAAATGATAATCGTTCAATCTTTATTTGGAAGCTTTTTTTTAAAAGAAATAAATAAAAAATAGTGAATGATATCATTAATTTTGAAGGCCAGTGCGAAGGCAATTTTCTTATCTAAATAAATAAATTTTCTGCCGTTTATTTTCTGCAATTAATTTACCTTGGAAAAGCAAGCTTTATGAGGCCTTACCTTTGACCATCAACTTATAAATTTGGGAAAGATTTATTAGAATGTTGATAGTTAATTAAAGTTAATTCACAAGTAGGTAAAAAAACTAATCAAAAAGAGAAGGGAAAAAAACCCAAATTGATAAATAGGGTTCCTTGATTTTATACATTTCACCCTATAAAATGATAATGAAATTTATCAAAAAGGATAAATATATTACAATTGAATTGTAGTTTTGATTCTAATAACTATGATTACTGATAAAAGCAAGTAGCTACTTCATTGAAGTGTAAAAAGGTTGCCTTTAAAATTAAATATAGCTAACCATTTAAGATCCCAAATCAAACTAACACTGTTTTTTCATACTTTTTGTGGCTCTAAACGTACTTTTGTTTACTGTATTAGCTTGTTTTAGGTGCTAAATTATTACTTGTTTTCAACTTAAAAGCTACCAATCAACCCCAATCAATGTATACGTGATTCGAGGAGTAAACCAAGTAATTAAATAAAATTAGTTAAAACGGGAAAAGGAAATAAGTTCTTAATCAAACAGTTAGCAACAAATTAGACGAAATTTAACAACATAAACAGTTTTTGATGTACTTCACTAATCCTAATGGGTTAATATGTTTTGATTATGGATTACGATCATTTCTGTTCAAAAAAAACATTGTAACTGACATTATTATGATTAACGGTATTTAATCGTTATTAAAGTTAATAAGCAAATAATTTTGATTATAATCATGTTTGCATATTCAATTGTAAACACTTGACTGTTAGATTCACTGAATTCAAATAACCTGTCAACGGTTGTAAATACAACCTTTATCAACTTTAAATGCAATTAAACTAGAATAAGGAAAAGTATAGATTGTAATACATAAATGATTGATGCTAAACGGTTAAAACTAACTAACCTTAAATAATCAATATAAATGAATATTGAAATACATAACGAAGATTCAAACCTGCAATTTTGCATCTAATCAGCAAATTCTGGAGGCAGACAAACAAATAATAGGTTTTACAGTAAATAAGATTCAAGTAGAAAAGGAGACAAAGGTGATAATTTCATGTGACAATTAATATATTGTGATTTCATTATTTCTTCATCTTCAATATCATCAACCATCTCTTTTCCTATTTAATAGCAATCAATGACTTGAACCTTACAGGGAACTGAAACACTCTTCAGTTTCATTGTATTTTTAACATTAGATTGTTTGATAATCATTTTTACATAACGCAGTGGATGATAATTGCTGGTTATTTCAACTGATACTTTTGGTTATTAACACTAGTCATTTGAGTTGGTGTTAACAGTCCTCTCGAAAAATAAATGAATATCAACTCAATATTGCTGGATGATATGATAGTAAATACACTCGAGGTTCACCCTCGTGTATCCAATTATCATATCACCCAGCAATCGTTATATAATTATACATGACTCTCTATATGAATCAGTATAAACATGAACTTACTCAATAGGTTATTGTATTTGATTTTGTCTAGTGAATTGGCAAAGTAACACAAAATGGTGAACTCAATTTTATGATTAAAAATGGATCGGAAAAGAGTTGTGATTAATTTATGCAAATTCAATATGACACAGTTGTCATTTAACAGCTCAATTAAAAGCAAGATTGCAAAATTGATTGCATTATATTGCAGATTAAAATCGTGGTAAACTGTAATATGTTGATCATATGATTCCGAGTTGAGAACCAGTTATGAATGTTTTGTTTTTCACTTGAATCTTTTTTCAAGGAGAATCGATGATGAAATTATTAAGACAATCAGTCAGTTACTTAAATAACGGCCCGTTTTGATCATTTAGATTTCATTGAAATTAGCTAATTGTTGGATCGCTTCTCTGTCACACCAGTGAGTTTAACATGCGATTATTTTTCAAGCTTTGCACCATTTTCATTTACAGTAACCATTTAATGAACAAAAGTTAATGAAATTGAAAGTTGATTTGGCTTGTTTTTAGGTCAATATGCCAAAACAAGTGTAACAATTTGAACAGCAATAAATTATTATAAGCTATAGTGAAATAATATCAACACACACACACTCAAAAAAAGAAAGGAAATAATCAAAAATTAAGAAAGAAGAGAAACATTTTTTTTGCTTGTTTTTGGAGTTGTTGGTGTTGAAGTGAAAAACCAGTTTCAATGAATGGTGAATGAAACTTTTCATCATTGTCAACTTACCATGAATTTTGATAACTTATTGAATATAGACAGAGATGAAAGGAAAGACCGAATGGTAAATGAAATTAGACAGCATTAAAGCTGGTTAAGAGTTGTAAGAGGAAAAAGGTGGAATAGACAGAGAAAAGAAAGAGTTGAGTATTTGAAATTTGAACTTTTCTGTCCTAATTTTTTCTTTTCGATTCATTTTTGTTCTTCTTCTCTTTTTTCTTTCCTTGTTTGCCTTTCTTTTTTTTCAATAACACTTTTCAGAACTTGAATTGTATAAAATCTGATTGGTTTAAAAAGAAACAGATGAAAGGTACTTTTTGTTGATGTTGTTTGATATACACTGATTGATTGAAATAAATGGTTATCCGGACAAAAAAGAAGCTGAAACTTGTATCTCATCATTTAAGGCTTTTTTTATCTTCAATTAATTTACATGAGGGAAGAATTATTTTGACATTTTGTGTTGATTGTTTAACATTTGGTGTAAATTGTTAAAGCAAAAGAAATGTTTGTTGTAAACAATAAAACAGTGAACAAAATTGTTTTCACTCAACTTCTTTTGCTTCATTCTTGACAAATTTTTATACATCACAGGTTTCATTTTCATGTTGCAAAATTTGATTCTCAATGAAAAGCGGTTTGAGATTGAAAAAGGTCAGTTTGATTAGTTGATTAGGAAAAATCAGTAACAAATAATATCAGTGTTTAAGAATTGAAACAAATAATAATGATAATAATAATAGAATTAAAAGTAGAACGAGATGAGGTTTTAACCTGACTCGATTTGATGTATTATCCATGGCAAAGATGCTGATGATTGTGGTGATGATGATGGCATTGGAATCGTTAAAACAAAACTTAAAGATTGCAATAATAATGAGATGATGATGATAATGGTAATGATGGTGACGATGATGATGATAATGATAAAAGTTGATGATCATGGCAATGATGTTGATGTTGGAGGAAGCTCAGATGAGGAAATTTTGATAATAAAACATCCCGAGATGAGAAGAGATGAAGATCAGGCACAGACAGTTAAATATAGACAGACGTGAAATATGATGACCCTTCTTAGTGGACAAATACAGTGTAACTGGTGAAATTAAGACGGCTGTAATAAAGAGATTCAAACAAGAATAAGAATTAAAAAGAATGGCATGTTTAAAGAAAATTATGGAAATGATTCGCACCTTAACTGAGAGAGGAAAGTTAAAGAGAGGACGAGAGATATAAATGCGAGGAAAATGTGTTCTTCAGGAGATCATCCATGGTGATGGTGAAGCTTTTACAATTGAATCTGGTCCTGGTTCTTGAGGGTCTCTATTTCCTTCTGTTTTAGTTGAATAATATTCACCACAAACGAAACAAACTATTCCTCGAGGCCACAGATTAGGATCTAGCACTTTGGAACAGTCACTTTTAAATATAGTTATACGGAAATCACTTTTCCATCCTCGATACAATGATTCTTTACAGGCAATTACATTAACATCGTTACGAGCTAGATAATCTCTCAAATTACCCGCAGTAACACATCTATCAACATTGGAAATGTATATTTCAAGGGTTGTCTCCTCAACAAGTTTATCCTTAATTGAAGTACCAGTTTCCCCGGAGGGTAATGAATCTGATCTAATGGCCAACTGTAATATTTGTTGTATAGGCTTTTCCAGATTCGTAATAGAGTTTTTCAGATGCTCATAGCGCTCGGAAAGATCATGAAGTGATGAATTGTTGAGTGAGGCCATTCGTTTTTGTTGCTCTGAAAGGCTGACCAATATGGTAATGGCAGATTTCAACTCTTGTATCTCTTTTTGTTGGCAACAGATCAATGATCTCAAATCTTTGATACAATCATGTGACTCCAAACGATTTTTTGGCACCAAAGCACCACAATCACGTAAACAGGGAACTGGGTGCTCAGGATTGTATTTACATTCTGATTTGTGAGAAGATAAATCCTCTAAGCTGATAACTTCTCGACAACCCTCAGCAATGAAATCACAACGAATAGATAGATGGTTAAGCATATTACGAACAATCCTGGGAATAGGCTGTAATTGTGATGAGGAGAGTGAATTACGATCAACAGGGCAAGTTTCTGAGGTTTTCATCCATTCTGTGATACATTTACGACAAAAGGCATGTTCACATCGTTGGCCTTGTAGAGGATCTTCCAAGACTCCACAACAAATTGGACATTTAAGTTCCTCATCAATGGAGCCTAAAAATCTTTCAACATCATAACCCATAGTTGATAAAATAGGGACAGGACAGGGTTAAACTCTTTGATCGATGATCCAAACAAGATTGGTACACTTTCTTTGTTGATCAGCTAAACGTGTTGCCAAAAAAATCAATCCAAAATTTTTTCGTAGTGACAAGCAAAAAAAACGGGATGACAACAGTTTAAATTTGAACCAAAAGATAGCAATAATGTAAAACCAGTAAAAACTTGTTGATTTGAAAAATGTGATTTTCAAAAACCTATTAGTAGGACAGAAACATGCAACAACAAAAAGTGTTATTATTGATGAACGATTATCACCATGGATAAAAATCAGTCGCAAACTAAATTGAGGACTGAGAAACGTTGTCTAAATGATAAAATACTCACTTGTTTTCAATATTGATCTATCCGTCATCCAAGAGAACAAGACAAAGCAGTTTGTTGTTAGTTGATAATAAATAACAATAGTAATGCGATATAACAGTGGCTCAGTCAGTATCAAACTAAAAAAGAAAAGAGCAAAAATAATGAGAGAGAAAGAGAAAGAGTGAGATGCGAAAGGGAGAGAGCTCCAAGCTGTTTGTTTACGTTCATTTTGTTCATCTCCCTGCTAGGGGAGGGAAAATAACTTTCTCTTCAACTCTTTTCTCTTTCATTCAACACTACTTCTCTCATATTTTACCTGTCTTTTCTGTCTGTCTTCATTAGTATAAAAATCCCTCTCTTTCAACCCTCACTCGGTATCAAAAACCAGTTCTTATCGATTAAATTTTTTTGCACTACAAACGTTGCTGTTTGAGGTTCGCACAGTAGTTGATAGATCACGTTTTATTAGAGACGATTTCATGTAAAACAGCAGCTTATGAGTTTATTAAAAGTACGCCCAACAAAAAATCTTAAAAAACACATGATGTTTTGCGAAAAATGAATAGATGTGATTTATAGCTGTAAACTTGTAAGCAAATGGTAGCTCTAATAGACTGTGTGCCTTTTTTGTGTTACTACCTGTTTTTGATTAACTATTCATTACATTGTAATTGTTTTACATGCTAATGTGATCAATGTTGAAACAAAGGACTTTACGGACAGTTCATTGCGTGTCTACTAGTTTCTTAACCTCCATTTTATACTCGGTTGATTTGCGTCCAGACAAATTAAATTACAAAACTACTACTTCATGGACAAGTTATTGATAGAGACATTTCATAACATACTGAATAGCGTGTTTAAAATTAGAAAAATGATGAAAAAGGCAATAAAAAGTAATAATTATTAAGACTAGAAAGTCTGTGATTAAACTTAATAGTCATGGAGTTATTGGCCCAAAGTGATCAACAATTGAAAAAACTTATTAATGCGTTTGATACATGTTTAGCTTTCAAAGGTTACTATTTTCTTTCTTTGATTTTAATAATAACGATTAATGAACTAACTAGAGTTAGTATTCAAAATTGTCTAGAAAAGCGAAATTATTTTGCGTTAAATTTTTACACTCAACTCTCGAAATACAATAGTTTGTGAAATATCTATACAGAGTTATTGAGCATTGACGAAAAGGACTTTTGAAGCGCAAAATCGCTTATGTTGAATTAACTCAACATCTCTTCTTGGAATTGACTAGCTAATTGAAAAATGTTATCCTTGAGATTTACATTGTCCCAATTTAATCAACGCCCAAAATTAGGCTCATAAGTTAGGATAATCAACAAACTGTGAACGGAAATATGAATTATTGGTAAAAATTGGAAATTTGAGGTCGAGAAATTTCCAAGGTCTCAGTTAAATTCAGTTCTCCCTGTTCAGGTTACAGTCAAATTATCATTTTCTACATTTTTGCGGTTACATTTAACGATAATCAATCATTGTTCACCTGTTGTCGTCAATTTCTGTTGAGTTTTGTTAATTTGTTACCTTTTTCAAAAATAATGTACAGTTTAACAATTATTGGTTTAGCCTTGTTTTGCACTGTGAATGGTCAATACTTCAACCCATCTGGATACAATGTTGGTAGCTCATCTGATTTCATGGGACGTAATCTAATCAATTTAGACGATAGTGATGATATTTTTCGTCAGCGAAAATTTGGAGAACCAGCTGATTTTGCTCATTCTCATGATAATTTCGACCGTGAAAAAACGTCCGACGAAATTATATCTGCTCGCATCAATCCATTGGCAGCTATTATAAACCCAGGATTAAGGAGAGGATTGACAGGATTACAGCATGTCGAAGCTCGATACCATAAAAAACCAGCTCCTCAACGGGAATTGCTCAGGCCTCTTTTACTTCTAACCAATCCATCTAAAAAGTGATTTTGCTGAATTCACTCAAATTATCACATTGAAAAATTGCGATATTGAGTTATTTTATTTGTAATTTTTTAAATCATTGATTAAATACTTTGAAAGTTTTGTTTTATTCATTTTTGCTTTTATACTTGTCATTGACCAATTTGCCACCCAACATACCAGCTCTGCTAGTTATTCAACCCTATCAACTGCCAATGATAACAATTTAGAGTCTGAAGGAGTTGGAAGTGATAACTCTCATGTAATTAGACCATCTAGAAAGGCCTCATCGTCCAAGATAACAGCAACGTTGTCCATGCTGCTGTAGATGGTGTAGCACTCGGTGCCGCAACCACTTCTCACACCGATGTGGAAATGATTGTTTTTTTTGCCATTATGTTACACAAGGCTTCAGCAGCTTTTGGTTTAATTACCTTCTTGATGCATGAAGGGGTAGATCGAAAAAACTTGGTAATCATCTCTTGGCGTTTTCTTTGACTGCACCAGTCGGAGCTTTTGTAACCTATTTTACTATAAATGAATCCGCACAAGAGACCCTTTCTGATTATAATATGACGGGTGTTGTAATGTTTTTCAGTGGTGTTAGCATCAATATCAATATTAAACATAAACATCAGTACATAAACTGTATTTTGCGGGTTAGCTTCTAAAATTTATAAGATTGTCCATCAGTTCATCTAAAAAGTGATTTTGCTAAATTCACTCTAATTATCACATTGGAACATTGTGATATTGAGTTATTTCATTGGTAATTTCTTTAAATCAATGATTAAATGCTGTGAAAGTTTTGTTTTATTAATTTCCATTCAGTTGGAAAAACAATTTATCAAATTTCAAATTGAGCGCCTATTAGTTTACTTTTGCAGTGTTGTAAGTCAAAACAGAAAGAAAACAATTCTAGATTTGGATGTTTAATTGTGATGTAAAAGTAATTGATTAATATTAATGTACATTAAATTTTCATGAAACAAGATAATTATTGTGAGTATGTTATGACCTGGAAGTGACCATTTTTCGTTGGTTTTCTGTTTTAACTGAAAAGGTAATGCCATTGAACTGTACCAACTGACAGATCTTACAACGTAAACATCACTTTGTTTTCTCTCTACTTTTTAGGTTAATTCGTGAATTTTTGTTATTAAACATTTTTGTGGTGTTTTGCTCAATCTAAAATATCAATATGAGTAGCTGGCTCTCTGGACTTGCTAGTAAAACAGAGGACATTCTCAATAAAATGGACCATGCAGCAGCAAATGTTTTGAGTACTTCCGAGAGTAAAATTGTAGGCCGATCCAATGTCTCCAGTGATTATCGAGAGAATGAAAATTATCATCAAATCGACATAGATGGCTCATCAACTATTTATCAACAGCGACCTCAACCTCAATATATTTCTCCTGGAAATCAGAATACTGTTCAAGGATCTCAACGATCAGCACCACATTCCAGAAGCTCTTCCATTTCTTCATCTTTTTCTACAATATCAGCTCGTGAAGTTGTGAATAACTCAAATTATACTAAACCTAGCAACACTAAGGCAGTGGACGATGATGAGAAGCTTTTTGAATTTTTAAATAGCAAAGGTTCGTCAGTAGCCTCAACTCAAGGATCTGATTCTCCTAAAACCGATGTAACTTCGGAAGAGAAACAATGGTCTGAAGTTGAGAATCCAGATGTTGAGACTTCTTCAGATAAACTAGAAACTATCGTGGAAGTAAAAAGAGAAACCTCAGATCAAGTGATAAAGCTTAAAGATCAAGTCAAATCACTTACTCGAGAAATAACGCAATTAACTAAGCGGAATGTTGATCTAGAAACCGATTGCAAACGACTACAAAAACGATTGGACAATTGGCAGTCTCAAATTGTGTCTAGTGACAATGCATTAAGAGAATTACAATCTCGAGAATCAGATTTGAAAACTACAGTTGATGTCAAAGATTCACAATTGGCTGTTCTCCGAGTTCGACTTGAAGAATGTGATGATAAATTGAAAGAAAAAGCAAATATAATTAAACGATTAGAAGAGGAAAATGAAACACTGTTGAAAGAAAGGGAAGATAACTTGAGCAATTTCGACGAAAATTTGATAAGTTTGAGGCATAGAATCAAGGAATTAGAGGAATCACTTTTAAATGAAAAAGAAATCCGACTTCAGGCTCAACAAGAGACAATGAACACAATCGGAAATTACCAGGAAAGCCAACGTCAATTAAGTGAAGAAATAGCCAATTTACAACGCCAGTGTGCATTAGAAAGAAACATGGCCAAAGAATTGGAAAAACAGTTCCACGCTCTGCAAACAAACCACGAAGCATTAGAGAATGAGTTCAGTGAATATAGAATAAAAGCTCAAAGAACTTTACAATCAAAAGATGACTTAATCAAAGCCTTACAAAACGATGGAACTTTTAAAGAAAACGAAGACACTAATCAAGTTAATATTTTACTGCAATCGGAATGTGATTCATTGCTACTAGAAGTACAAGACCTTCGTAACAAAAATGATGCACTGACAAAAGAATTGGACACTATATGGAAAACTCAAATCACCTCTTTGAACGAACGGATTAGTCAATTATCAGCAGCACTCGAGGAAGAACAAGATTCCAAGAATGATCTAAAAAACGAAGTAATTCGGTTACAAGAAGAGTTGAAAGATTTTGATGAAGATCATGAGAGGATAAAAAATAATTTACAAGCTAGAATCCAAGATAGAGATATTGAAATTGAAAAGCTGAGAAAACAATTGGTTTCCAAACGATCTTCAGCTCCAGGAGCAAGTTCATACGATGAATTGGAAACTCGAATCAAAAACTTAACCGAGAATTTAATACAAAAGCAAACTTATGTTGAACAATTGAGTAGTGAACGTCATTCATTGGCTTTACAATTAGAAAGAACCGAATCCAGATTGAGAGAATCATTAGATGTAATTTCAAGTAATAAAAATATGAACAATATTCCCGGAGCTGTAACTATTGGTATGATGCATTCATCACCAGCGTCTAATTTAGTCAACAGAATAAGACCTTTGGTTGAAGAAAGTCCTTATGATGGCCAAGTTACCAGACGAGTGAAACGAGCTTATGACCACATCGATGGATTTAGCTTACGACTTGGTTTGATTTTGCGTCACCATCCTTCCGCTCGCGCCTTTGTTATATTCTACATTTTGTTGTTGCATATTTGGGTGATATTCATCCTTTTTAATTATCGACCTAAAATAACTGAACCTTGAATTATTCAATTTTTGTTGTTCTAATTACTCTAATACCTCTGTTTTATTGGTTTAAAGTATTCCTAAGAATTATTTACCTCGAAAATGAGTTATATTACATAAATTATATTTCCATCTAGTGTTTTATCGAGAACTAAATTTTTTATGCAAAATATGTGTTTTCACTCATTCTTTCATTGATTGATCTGAAAGTTACATCGGTTTAACTTATTTTTAAAACTAAAATAAAATTTAAGTAAAAAGTAAGATTTGATTCCTTGTGTAATATCTTCATGAAAACATTGCTTGGCTTTGGCTAGCAGCTCAAATGCCACTTTAACAGCCCGAAAATTGGAACGGGCTTATTATAGAAAGAAAAGTAACTAACAAATCAAATGTAATGATGAATTTTATCAAAAATTAACATTGGTTTCAATTGACGAGTTAAAATATCGATAAATAGCAACCGCTGGAATATCGATGATAATCATCGATATCGATAATATCGCTCATTTCTAGCATTGTGTAATTTATCAATGGTTGGTTTAATTAATCAGCCATCAAAATCAATCAACCTATTTAATTAATTAATTTATTTGATATTGTGCATCTTTGGGCTAAAATGGCGCAAAGGTACGGCAGAAGACCGGTTCTCAGATTTGTATCTGCAATGCTAACAGCGAATCTAATTTTGAGTCTTCTCCTGGAAACTCTGCTTTTTGGCTGCTCTACTGCTGCATCATCACAGAAATCTGTCGATTCCTATGAAGAAAATGAGTTTGCTGAGTTTGAAGAGTTTGAAGAAGAGGAACCAGATATCCCAAAAGTGCAAAGATCTGCTGAACCAGGTGAGTTGTAATTTCATATTTATTGAGTGATTAAATAGAGATCATTTGTTCATTTCGCTCCAATCTCGTTCTCTTTTTGCATTTTAGTCAAACCACCGGATTCAGAGGAAGATGATTTAGTGGACTCGACTGTGGACAATGAAGATGATGAATTAGATGTTGTAGAAGAGAATGAAGACTTTGATCCAGGTGATTCCAAAGGAGATGCTGATGCAGGGTCACCAACACCATCATCCGCTCATAGACCTGATAATATTGAAATCACCAAAGTGCCAATCCATCTTAGAAACAGCTGGGAAAGTTATTACCTCGAAGGATTAATGATTTTGTGTCTTTTTATTTATTTTGTTAACTTTATAATTGGTAGAGATAAAAACCAGAGATTAGCTGATTCATGGTTTGAAGGCTATAGAGATTTGCTTGAAAATAATTTTTGTCTTGTTGGAGACGATGGAAAAAAAGAGATTGAAAATCTTGGTTTGATAAAAGAGACTGAGAATGTTTTCACATTATGGTGTAGCGGCAGAACCTGTGTTGAAGGTATGCTTGTTGAATTGCGATTTATAAAAAGACAAGATTTAATTAATTCTATATCAAGGATCGTTATGCCTTCACACGATGAGATTGTAAGTTACATTGAAATTTACTCGTTTACAGACTCTAAAATGTTCCTATTTTCTTTCAGTTAATTCGTGTATATCTTAATCAAGATGCTATGGATACGTTTGTTTTTACAGCCGCTCATAAAAAAATAGCTCCTAAATTAGTTAAAGAGATGAACGATTTTGTAAGTTTTAGCAACATTTGTTGACATTATACTTAAACTGATCACTGATAATAATAAGCATGTTTTTTTACTTGCAGGCAACTTTCGCTCCTAAGATAAAGTCTATGGAGAAATATGGAGTATCTGATACTAATTATGTCATGATGAACGAAATTGGTGAAGTTGCTGGGGCTATTTTAGACTCAAAAATTGTCAGTTTACTTAATAAATATCCAGATGCCATCCAGTATATTCATATTTCCGACCAATACTCCGGTTATCGGCTGAACGAGTAAGCTTTTTAAAAACCAGACTCAACAAAAGTGAAATACTACAATTTTATTTATTTTAATTTTTTTCAGAGATGCTCCATTAGTCAAATTTCCTGATAGACGAAGAGTTATGATGTTTGGTTTCAAATGTAAGATCTTTCTGTAGCTTTAAATATTCAAGAATCTAATCTGATTTGTTTTTTTATAGATCCTAATAGTGGAAATACAACTGCCGAAGATATTGAATCTTTCAAGCCTCTTCTTCAGATGGTTTTTTATTTAATTGAAAAAGTCCGTCGCTTCCGTCTGAGTCGAGAGGGTAAAAACAAAGCCAATAAAAATAGACAAAAATTGGAAGAATTGTTCCTAAAAGCAACTCACTCACAACGCCAGGAAGCTGCTCAAGCTAAAAGAGAGGAAAAGAAAAGAGCCGAAAAAGAGAAGATACTTAATGAGGAAGATCCAGAAAGACAACGTAAATGGGAAGAGCGGGAACATAGACGAGAAATGAAGAAAAAGACATCGAAAATGAAGCAAATTAAAATTAAGGCTATGTAATTTAAATTTTGAAATATGGTAAACAATATATTCGTTAGTTATAGATTAGAGCCGATGAGCCTCTCTCTCTTTCTTTCTTTTGTTAAATTAATGCAACTAATTTCACTGCTAATGATCTGTTCTTTCAACCAAATTTGAATCTTTATCAATTAGTAATCATCATACCTCGTTCTCTTCAATTGTCTGGTAATTAACGAGATGCATATAAAAACTAGACGCACTGTTAATTTAAAAGGATTCTATCTATATTAAGTTATCGCATAACTTCTCCATTGAAAGGAACTTAAGTTTATTCTAGACTTGCAATCACGCAAATAAATCCCTTTCTGAGTTTTGTTCTTAGTACAAATAATACAATATCATGGGTCGCAAATAAATTTTTTTTACATTTACATGAATTGCAATTTTACGATTTTACAACTATTACATTAGTCCACAGAATTGGAATCGACGATTGGGGCTCCAAATCGATAAATTTGCTAACCAATTAATCATTTGAATTCAGCATGTGCTGTTACATCAGCTATTGAAACTTTATTTTATATCTGACATTTCAATAAATTGAAGCGAATCAATTGTGATTTACATTATTGCTATATAAGTTAAGATTTTACAAATGATAAAACAGAAAATGTCCAATATCAGTCAGTGAGTCAAAATATCGACCGATCGATCGCTCTGCTCAAAGAGTGTTTTGTCTCATTTTAGAGAGCAAGGTTTCCAAATCTCGGTAAGGCTTTACTTTTATGGACAAAGGCGTTAACACTATAAACTTGTTTAATTATGAGTTTTAAATAAATTTTGATAGAAATATAAAAATTACGATTAAATTGTTGTACAAGTTATCAGAAATTTAAATAAACTTGAAATCACAGATACCAATTACAAACGAAGCTTTGTCAATTGATTTGCACATTCATAAATCATACAAATATGTTTATTAATGAACACAGACGACAAAACTTATCTGTGAAAAACAAATGAAAGAAAATTATCATAGAAAAAGGTAAGAACAGCTACAAAAAGATAACGATATTTCGGTGGTAAAAAGTAGAAATTCAAAGCTTGTGCAGGTGCAAAACAACACCAATCAACCAACATGATGTCAACTATGTTCTTTTTAAACCCTTCGAACCATTCTTCATTAGATTTGCCTTCTGTTCGTGCAACAAGGTAGTAAAAAACTGTAAGAAGAGGCGGTGCAATTAGAGCTTCACAAAGTAATTTTTTTGAAATAACAGTCAAAGACCTGCCAGGAAATTTTCTATCCAAAAATAGATACCAATAATGACCAGCAGCTCCGAAAATTAATCCACCAGCAGCCATACCAAATGCGCGTTTATTATCAAAAACAAAGGCTTGAGGTTCCATTTCTTTGGTCTTCTCGACCGGTTTGGGATAAACATAATGCGAAGCATATTGTTGAATCACATCAGCACCGACTAGACCAAGAGTACCGACAACTGTATTTGTTGTGAGTAAATATCGAGGTGAGAAAGCAAGGTTGAAAATCTTTCGCAGTTGATGATGGACATACATTGTGATGATCACTATTAATAATTGTATTTAACAACTAGTGGCAGTTAAAATTTAATTTAGTGAGACTTCATCTAAAATAAGGTATACATAACAGCACCTAGAAATGAATCTAGTCAGGAACTATTTCAGCAAGAAGTGTCGAGGTCATATACCTGTGATAAACATCTTCATTATTGAATCAAATGTAACTAATCTCCGAGAAAACACATGCTTTCCTAGATTAACTAAATATCAAAGACTAAGTTACCGGGTTGTTACGAGTGTTTAGTCGCTCAGATGTATCTGAAGCGGTATTGATTAGATTAAAAACACTAATTATATTAACTGTAATCACGAATTATAAATAACTTCAATTTCTCAAGATTTATCAATCGCATTGGGATTTTGAGTAACCATCAGTGTTTCCGCATACTGTTGAATCTCATTGCGTTATTATTAATGCAATCGACTGGCCGTGAAAATAGACTTCTATTTGTAGAGCAGAAACAGAGGAACAGCAGTTTTTGATAAGTTGCTTTCACTGAACTCGGATTAGTCTTTCTAAATATTATTATTGTATAACTGTTCCAATTATTTATCTGAATTGTATATTTCTTATTATTCTTGTTAGCCCACCTTATTTCGGATTCTTATCGAAATGGAGCCTGATAATCAATCCAATCAGTCGCGTGAACGTTCTATTCCAATAACAACAACTCAAGGTAACATGACTACTACACACTTTCCTTTAACATCATCTTCGTCTTATTCTGGTGCCTCGAGTCCTTTCAACTCTGCTAGGAATGATATATTTAATCAATTTCACCAATTTAGAAAGAATCAACATCCAGACGAGATGTTTTCCGATAGTACATTTTCATCTCTTAATCATCCACCAATGAATGTGAGTAAATTATTTAATCTTGAGTTTTTGTTTTAATTTTAAATTTTAATCCATCTTTTTATCTTTTTTGTAGTTGGCTTCTAGACATGGAGATTTTTTTTCTCATGGGCACAGAGATGAAACTGACGACGGTCAAGAGTCACATCAACCTCGGATTTTCAACATCCCAATTCAGATAGAAACAGCAGAGGGAGTTGTTCCTCTTTCAAGAACCAACAGTCATTCTCCAAGCTCTTCGCAGTATCGGAATCAAAGCTATCATGCATCACCAACTCCTGGTGGTGGTCCCATCGGCTCTGCATCTTCCAGTCCAGTTCCAGAAAGAGTTGGTGAACAGAGCAGACAACGTCCTGGTCCAAGTCCTACTCCACCGCCTAAACCTAAGTTTATTCCTTCTTTTAAGCCTGAAGCACAGAGCTATGCTCAACCCCAACACTCTCAGTTCCATCGTGTGCACACAATTCCAGTCAAACTTGAAAAGAATTGCAAGCCTAGTGAGCCTATGTCTTATTCTCCTAATCACAATGAAGAAGTCAGACAAACCGTTCCTGTTCATGACCAAAAAGCATCAGCTGAAGCAAGATTTGGTCGTGATTCTCCAGACTCTCAACAATCCGGTGGACCACATGTTGTTAATATTCCTATAAATCTTGAAAGTAGCCAGTCCGGTGAAAGTAAAAGTAAAATTTCAGATCGAGCTGGTTCCGGTCAATCAAAACCAGTTGGTGATTTTACAAAAGAATCTTTTGATTCACTTGATTTGGTCAGAAACGTTGAAAAAGAAACCTGTAGACTAGAAAAGGAGGTGATGGAGTTTGCTGGAGAAGGACAAGATAAAAATTATAGATTTTTAGATGAAATGCTTACACGTTGTATGCTTAAACTTGACAACATCGACTCTCATGGCCGTGAAGATGTTCGATCTGCACGAAAAAGTGCTTTGGCTCATGTTGATCGTGTCATCGCTATTTTAGAGAGCAAGGTTTCCAAATCTCAAACAGTTGAGAGTCAAATCGAAACATTAGCAGATAAAATTGAAACCGAATGTAACATGCAGCAACTGTCTGACGCAGCTAGTTCAATGGATTCCGAGCCAGAAGAGACTCATAAACAGGGAGTTAGTGAAATTTCTGAGTCCGTAACTGGACAGGACAACGAGCCTGATGAAATGGAGATTGAAAGTGGCACCAGTCAATCAAAGAAGATATCAGATGAACAAATCGATACACAGGACGAGGAAACTAATGATGAAGCCATTGAGGAGGACCCAGCAGGCGATGATGGTTTAAGTAAAGATTTTAATAATTGTAATAATTTTCAACTTAGTAACAAAAATATTTGCAGAACAACAGAAGAGGTCATCATTGAAGAAATGGATAAAGAGGAATCTCCAGCGGAGCCGTCCAAAATAAGCTGCAAAGAAGCTGTTGGTAGGAAAGCTTTCAATGAGATTGACTCAATGAGACAAGAGACTTTGGATACTTTCGACACATCACATTCCAATGAACCTAAGGTAGATTTTCCTCCAGATGATCAATCAGATGATCCATATAATAATGTTATTAAAGAACCCATGGATATTGAAGGTGATTCAATGGATAGCTGTGAAGATTTGGTTAATGCCAAATCTGGCAAACTTTGCATTGAAATTACATCAGCTGATACGGATGGCTCAAATGTATCTGATGATGTCGATATTCAGCCTTTGATAGAGCTCTGTCAATAATCGTGCAAATTACATTTCTATTTTTACTGTTATTGTTGATTCCATCTGATATGCTAAATATCATTCTGATACTTTTGAATATCAACCAAGATTCATTATCAAATTGGATCTATAAAAGCCAAAAAGATCATGTTAATGAAAATGGATTAGAGTATAAAGTGAATAAGTGACATAATAATGACCTAATAAGTTACATGAACGCGAACATCTTTTTGCAGCACTTTGCTTATTTCTTCCAGCTATCTCTGGTTACATTTAATCAAAAAAGAGGTAAATTCAATTGAAATGATTTGTTAATTCAGTTCTGATTTCGTGAGTGGTTCTGTAGCCAAAAAGTGGTGAAAAAACGTCAAATGACTCTGTAAAACAACAATTTATTATAAAACTTTCACTTAAGAAAATCTGTGAATGACAAATGCAGAGGAAAAAATGCGATTAGGCATAAACTGGTCGGTGTTTGACTTTTCGGCTAACAGGATATTAATAATTTTTCAATTTCACGAGTTTCTAATCAGGGCATTAATTATGTTGAATCTTTATGTATTGGCTATTTAAAATTATTTATTTATAATTGTGCTTATTGTCAATCGATTGTTATCCTGTAAATCATAAGTAAGTCTCTGCAAGTATTGAATCAAGCTTGAAAAGTTATTAAAGTTAATTCCATTTGAGATTGTAAAAAAGGAAAAGTGAATTTGTGAGTAATAAAAGTTTTTATACTTTAGATTTATTTGGATTGATTCACAGTTATATGGATTCAGTGCTGTTTCAAAATAAATGGTGACTTCTTAAATGCTAGTATATTCAATATGGTGTGTTAGATTTTTTGTCGGTGAAGAAATTTTTCAAAATCATCACTTGGCCAATACCAATGACGAAAACAAGGAAAGTTTCAGCTGTGGACCAATAAGTGACACGATTTTTCAGATCTACAGCTCTCTTGCTTCCTTTAGCCTCATTTAAACGATAATGAGTTTGAGCATCGATTATTGTGT
The DNA here is from genome assembly GCF_039701765.1 of Tetranychus urticae. Taxonomy (NCBI): domain Eukaryota; kingdom Metazoa; phylum Arthropoda; class Arachnida; order Trombidiformes; family Tetranychidae; genus Tetranychus; species Tetranychus urticae. The sequence goes on from NC_142959.1 coordinate 3,610,404, forward strand.
TGAGATTGTTGTGAATATTTACAGTTGAAGTTTCCATCTATTGAGATAGAACAAGGATAGAAGTATTAGTTTTATGGTGGCAGCTAATGACTAAAAACGGATATAAAAAAGCAAACTTACTTTTGTTAATGCTGTTTGGTGTTCACCAGTGCCTGGAAGAGGAGGTTCCTCTCCAACTTGAAAATCAAAATAAACTAATTTATGACTAAACGTAGAAAATTCATTGCTAAAACAGATAGTATAAACTCCTGTGTGTTGAGGAGTCCATGTAAACGTATCAAATTGCTTTTTAACTCCTTGGTAAAGAACTTCATCCCTGGGTCCTGTTAAAGTCATGTCAACATCATATTGTCCGCCGGTAACAACCTATTCAAGGCAAATGAAATAATTTGTAAAGTCTCAGATTAAAATCATATAAATAGCGTTTGAAAATTAACAGTGAATGTTATAGCATGAATAATATAATTGCAAAGAAAATATTGCACAGCAAAGCAATAAGTGAATCATTCAAAAATAGAAGCAATAAAAATCTTACCTGAAACTCAACTGTAGACTTAGTTCCTTGTGTAATATCTTCATGAAAACATTGCTTAGCATTGTCTGGCAGCTCAAATGTCAATTCAACAGCTCCGATCATTAAAATTGGATATATTAAAGAAAGAAAAGCCAGGGTGGCTTCTTTTGAATTAACAAAACCCATAATTAAATAATAAGAACGATAAAACTGCCACAATCAAAACTAATACTAAATTCCACGTTTACATATGACTTTTAAAATACAACATTACGTACATGTCAGCTTGTGTAAGAAAAGTAATGATGAACGATACTATCGACTTTTTTATTTACCTATCGATATGGAGAAGCATTCAAATGTCAAAAATGAATCAAGATTTAAAAAATAAGCGTTCAATTTGTGATTCAGAATCACAAATAATTTTCTCATCCTTTATATAGAAATTAAAAAAGTTGAAAATAGTGGTTATAATTATTGAAGGAAAAGGTCTTAAATCAGTTTAAATAAATAAACTCTTAACCTTGAAAACTTGGTAACTTGATAACATCAAATTAATATTTCAAATGAGCCTGATTATTGTGTTCATATTATCTATGAATTGAAATCAATAGTTCACCAAATTTGACGGAACAATCGTTCCTATGTATACTTCGTTAGTTTCATTGATAAACAATATTTGAACACTATTGAATGAATAAAAGCTTAGAAAGCAGGGGATTGAATGCAATTTAAAAATAACATTTATTAATCGATAGCGAAACGGTAATAGTAACATTAAAATACAAATTGTTAGATCAGTTTTAATATAAGTACAGTTTCTTGCTCTCCTCAAAATCAACTATGTAAATTTGTCTTTATTTTTCATTTTGTAGCGTCATAACTCCCCGTAGCGACAATATTTATTATGATGATTGTGAGCGAACAAGCTCCGCAGAAATTTGACCAGAGTTGCCGGTGCCTTGATTTTTTTGTTGTTGCTGCATACAGCTTCGAGCAACAGATTCGAATAATCTGAATAAGATAAAAGGCAAGATAAAATGAAATTAGATTCTATATTTTGGATAAAGTTAGCTTAATTCAAACTTACTTTTCAATTTCAGGTGCACACCGAACAAACTCGTGATTCCAAAATTTAAATGATTGGTTTTTAATTAGTTCAATAAAGGTTACCAAAAGACCCCATGGATGTGGACGATTTACGATGAGTCTCTCCAAAAGAACTCGAGTAATTTGCTCCTGAATGGCTTCAGTATTACTCTCCGCAAAGATGTAAAGAAGAGTACAGCTAAAGTAGTGTGTATGTGAGTTAGGATATCGTAACTGATTAGCTATCGCATTAAGGAATAAATATCGACCTGTAAACAAAGGAAAAGGAAAGTTAGCTTTGAATTGATAACTAAAAGTTTACTAATAAATTACCTTCAGTGTCCAAATCTACAGCTAAATTCTGGAAAATATCCATATGTGATGAATGAGCAATGCTAGACATGGATATGTGTTTTGGAGTAATGGCTTGAATAGCAGATTGACCGACAAAGAGAACCAAAGCATTAATCAATGGTATGTTGTAGCGATTACCATCAGAACCATTAGGATTTTGAAGATAACCTCTGAGTTCACATAGGAAAGTGACAGGACTTCGTGTTCTCAAGTAAGAATCAAGTTCTTTTCTGAATGGTACAGTTGCTAGAGCAGATAAAGTGTTTGATGCTCCTTTAGGAGATTGGATAATCTCTGGAAGTGAGTCAATCTTGAGATTTGGTGTGAATGGATCAGGCAATCGCATATTACGAGGGAAAGCGCTGAGAACCAGATTTCTCATTTGAATTGCATTGGGTGGAATAGCATCACAAAGCTCATAACAATACTCACACAGGAATTCAGGGAAATCATGAAGCAAGATGAGTAGAACTTTGAGTGTACCCTATAAGATGAAATTACAGGTATTAGAAGAGAATATAAGAAATGTAATAAAATAATAATGAATAATGAATAATGAAATCAACGCTTACCTTGTAAAGAAGATCGATTGAATGAGGCAATTCAACATTTCTTAAGAATGGAGCCAAGAATTTGATTATCTCAATCAATAGAGGTGCATAAAATATCCATCCTTTAGTTGAGATAATGCTCGGAGTTGAATTTGGTCCGTTAAGACACTTTTCCATGAAAATGCGATGTCCAATGAAATCAAGCCAGGCAAATGCAAAAGAAGGTGCTTTACTCGGTTTAAGAAGCTTCAAAGTTTGACAGAAAGCATTGAGAACTTGGTATTGAATACTTTCGTAAAGGGGGTCAACTTGACTTGGATTGATACCAAATCCTAATTGATGCTGGAAGTTGTTCATAGCAGGTAAACCTAAGTTGTTTGGACCGAGAGTCAATTCCATCAGCAGAATAATCAAGATACGATAATAAGGAAGATGTTGAAACTCTTCATTTCGGATTTCTTGGTCATGAATTGCAACACCTCCAATTATACCCAAAACTTTGTTCAGTAAATTGATCTTTGGAGTTGATTCGGACATAGATCCAGTGTTTGAGCCGCTATGTTTAACAAGCATCACAATGAGGTGTGCAAACGCGTCAAGTGTTTGGAAACATTTAGTACGAGCTTCCAAGACAGATGCATTATTAGCATGCTGACCATTTAAGATTCTGTAACAGTTGTCTACACAAAGCTCAGTTGAAAGTCGGAAAAATCGTGTAATGGAATCATCTGTTTTGAGAATACCATGTTGGTTCATTGATTGTACATAGATGTGAAAAACTTTGTTGGGTGGAGTATTAGAATGATATAAATTAATCCAATCTCTCATCAATCTTTCGGTCTTTTCCAATAATTCAGAGTCTGATTCAACTTCACGAGAGGCAACGCTCATTGCTGAGCTCATCAAGAAATTGGATCCATCTGAAGGATTCAGAGCTGATGGTGCATTTGATGTTCGGAAAACATCCAAGCTAGTTTGAATCTCGAGATTTAGAGGATTGGTAGGACCAGATGATTTGCTGATCTTCAGTAAAGCTGCAATGATGTTAGGAATTTGTGTTTCACTGAGGTCCATACCATAAAGTTTCACGAATTGTAGTGCGAATGCCAATGCGATTGGGTTTGCACCGTCAATCTGCTGGGCTAAAGTAGCGTCAACATATGAGATATTAATCAATTCTGACCGCATAAGTATATCAAATAAATCATCCGGTAAAGGTGGAGTGGAAGAGCTGAGAAGGCGATCCAAAACTTGTCGAGTGATTTGTTTGGTGGTAAATTGAGCGCCATAAGCTCTAGGATCTGATAGAGCCTTTAGAATCACCAAATAAAGGTCACGAGCTCGAGTAAGGAGTAGAACTTCAACGACTCCAGATTCAACACTAATTATCAATTCAGCGAGAGCTTCTAAAATTCTTTGGATTAAATTAACGGCACTTCCAATGTTGCTTGGATTGTTTCTTGAAGCACTGACCATTTCCAATATTGAGTGCATGGTAGTAATAAGCATACTAGGTTGCATCGATGCAACGAATTGTTGGAATAGAGAATCCAATTCATTGACTAATTTATCATAAAGGGTTTGTAAGCCAGTATCAATGCTATTGGAAGAGTTTTCAGGTCCGAAGCCCGAAAGTTGTTGAGAAAACAAAGGTGGTTGAACATTGATATTAGCAGAGATTGAGTTGGACATGGCAGCTACTGTTGGTAATACATTGCTTGTGAGACTTTTCAAAAATGGTTGATCCATTCCAATAGAGTTAGTTAGACTAGGTCCAGTGGATCCAATAGATCCACCAATATTTGGAAGAGAGTTGTTCATTGATGAAGCTATGCCCATGTTAGAATGATCCACAATAGGTGAAATAAATCCTGGGATATTTTTACCTATATCTTCATAAACTTGGAATTGGAGAGGAGTTACTGAGCCTACTTTTAGACGAATAGCTTCAGGCATTCGTTCAGCTTGATAAGTTAATGAACTTGCATCACAATATCGACGACCCTCAAGTCTAGCTTTACGTCGAATATCATATTCATGTTGGAGTCTTTTATCCAGTTCTGGAATGGCCTTTTCAATTGCAGTCTTTTGAATGAAACAGCAAGCAAGGTTGATATTGCTACTAGCTATTGCATTAGCTGATTCTTCAATCATTTCTTTAGTTACTCCACTGTTCGGTCCCAATTGGCGAGTGAAAGCTTGTACAAGATGAGTGACCATAGTACCGTAAAGGGCATCTTTACTCGTAATCATAGCCATGCCAGCTGTAAGATTACGGATAAGATACTGAGCAGCAAGACACATTTTGTTTTCATCTGATTCGAGAGCAAAATCTTTTTTGATTATTTGTTCAGCTGTTGTCAAGCTTATTTTGTTACTTCTTTCAACAACTGGTCCTACCCATTCTTGAATGGATCTTTCCACTGAGAGCTTAATGAAAATCTTGAGATTCGGATTAAGCTGAATCAGAGGAAGGTCGTTACGTGTTACAATATGAGGTCCGATAGCTGAAATATTTGTTGAGATATCGTGATAGTTGAACTGTTGGACAGCCGGACTGACTGATGAAGTTGGTGTCATTGGTATTGAAGCAGTAGGTGGCATATGAATAGGCCCAATTTGAACGGTGGGTGATGAATTTGGTTGAAGTAATGAATGCGTTGCTGACTGTTGTCCAACAACTAATGGCTGTGATAACATAGACATGGATAAACGATTAGGTAAATGAGATTGCGGTTGAGTCAGCGGTGGCTTGATAATTTGGCTTGAATGAGATATTGGAGGTTGGCTTGAAATAGACTGTTGAACCGAAACTGAACCTTGAGAAGATTGAGATTGAGCAATATGCATTTGATTTTGAACTGAATTAGACAGAGTGTCATTTGCTTGATTCAAGCCGATGGAACTAATGTGACTTTGATGTTGACGTCCTCCAGCAGTTCCTAACTGCTGCTCCATCATTACTTTATTCATAATATCTTCTTCTTGGAGGATTGTAGTTTTACCAACCAATTCATTTATGTCAACATTAAGGGTTCGACAGAGGACTTCCACTTCGAATCGCAAGTTCAATTTGACTTCTCTTTCTTGGTGAAGCTCAACAAGAGCTTTAAGTATACCCATAGTCCAAGGACTAGGTGGTTTGAATACAGTAGATTTAGCACAGCTTTCCAATACTTTTGCGATGAATGGAACAACATAAAGTAGCTCTTGTGTGCCTTTGTGATAAGCTTCGATAAGCAAAAATTTAAGATTCAAATCGATGGATAAGATAGGCTTATTTTTAGCCAAAGTCAACATTCCTAACCAATGGCCAAGATTCTTCAGCAAGGTTCGATCACCCATGTTAGCAATGACTTTATCACTTCGCAATAGAACTTTGATATTTCGATAAGTTTCTCTAATAACCAATTTAGTCAATTCTGGTAGTTTAAGCAGCTCTAAAAAGTTGGCATATAAGGTATGGAAGTTATTCTCAATACTAGCTCGTCTTTGGACAAAATATTGAGCAATCCAACCATGATAAGTGTCGTCGGTCCCGATTAATTCTTTGAATTCTTCAGTCTTTTGTGCTAAGTTCATCTGAGAAAGGTTATTGATTATGAAACCAACCTTATCTTGCATTGATTCTGGAGGAATAGAATGAATTGTTTCACCAGCAGCTAATAAAGTATCTATGTTAGTTGCATTTGCAATTGAAGGTCCACTTCGTGTTGTTGATGATGTAGTAATGACCGGAGTTGAGGTTATTGGTTTATTGATTAAAGCCTGACTTGACATAGAGGTTGAGAATATTTTAGATGGAACTTGAGATAACTGTCCACCAATGGGGCCAGTTATTCCTTGAGAGCCAATGTTACTAATGTTGTTTGAATTATTAAGCATACCAGACATCATCATAACGGGGCGGTTTGATTCGGAATTAATATTGTTACCAATATAGGAGCCTATGAGACCCGGTAGAGCGGAATTCAATTGACCAGGAGCAGGAGAGTGAGCTGACACAGCAGGATTAGCTACAACATCAGGAAGAGATCGAGCAGAGGGCGGATCTTCAGATGAAGCACCATATTGGATATACTCTTGAAGAGGACGAGGAAATTCATTGAAATGAGGTATCGAAGTTAAATGTTGACAATAGAGAGGATACTCTTTAAGCTTTGATTTAAACCTATCTAGAGCAGCAATACCAAAAAAGTACATCTTGCTACTGTAAGGTTGACGAAGGGCTTCAAGCACGCATCTTAAGGCAACAACTAAAGCCATGTATTTAACTAAGCCCATTTGAATTATACCACCGAATAGTTGTGCGGTAATGAGAAGCTCTTTGTCCGGATATTGAGGGAAATAGCAGTATTCTTTGAACAGATTTTTTATCATACAGTTGAATATATCCCTTTCACGTTTATTAGGTGAGTCTTGGAATCTCCTCAGCATTTCCAGAACATCATCGATACTCATACTTCCAGTAGTTGACTGATTGTAGATCCTTTGGAAATAGGTATCAGCTTCTTTCTCAATTTCTGGATTGACAACCATCTGAGTTTCAGGAAAAATGGCATTTACATTGAAGACATAACCTCTTTGAGACTGTTGTTGTTGAGAAGCTTGTTGATGAGGCTGCAAAGATGCCTGGAGTGAGATAATTAAAGAAGACAACGATAAAATAGGTTCAGATTCAAGAATCGATTGATTAGTTACCTGAGGCTGTCCGGATTTTTGAGATTTAGGACCAACAGGTGGTTGCATTTGAGGAGTCATTATGGATGTTGTAGATGCTATTGGAGTTATTGATGACTGGGATGATGGTGTAATAAATGGTTGTCGAGACTGACTGAATGAGTTGGCAGAGCCAGTTAATGTCAGACTACCGATTCGATCGTTAAGGTCACTAAGTGAAGTCACAGTGGGAAGAATTGGAGTCTTGACATTGTTACTAATTACACCGGGAGGTGCTGATCGGGGAGTTTTCGATAAAAGGTATGAAGAGTTTGCTACCATGGTCAGAATCGTTTCGCTAAGTTCTGGTGATACAGGAAATTGTTGTGAGAGCGAGGTAGGTGTCACTGAGCTAGCGGAATTACAGATAAACTGCTGTAAGCAGGCCAAAATTGTGGCGAGAGTTTCAGATGGTAAAGCTGAGTTTAATGAGTTAACATCCAATGTTTTATTACCACTGACGAGTGCATTGCAACGACGATTTAGGAACACTATACAGGCTTTCACAAATGGTTCACCGTGTGATTCAATTTTGTCCATTAACCATTTATCTAATTTGAGGTACTCTCTTCTAGATGCTAGGCAAGCCAAGTCAATTACGAAAGGATGGCAATTGCTATTAAGCAATAGACTAAGTGCTTTAAGATCTTGAGCCACATCCAAAATTCTAGACAATCGTTGTTGTTGTTCTTCAGGTGGACTTTTCATGTAAAACTCGCACATGGATTGAAGAAGTACTTGCTTAGCCCACTGACAATTGTTTTGAACATTGCCAATCAAATCATTTGTACTCCAAATGGTGTGCAAAATTATGGCGGCGTTTGGATGGTTGCTGAGGAAGGATGGAATTGTCATGTTAAGAATATCATTTTTACAAATGGATGAGACACTTCCACATCCAAGCAAACCAAGGGCTACTAGGTCAGGACAATGATGAATTGGCCATTTAAACAGGTCGATGATTTGATTATAAAACATGGAACCCATAGTAACCGACTGTTTATTTGAGGAGTTGGCAGCACTTATTTCAATAATGATCGAATAGAGTTTTTGGTATTTCCAATTTGAAAGCTCGGGGTTGCCTTCAAAGTCAGGTAGACACTTGAGAGATTCCAAGTTAGGTACCAATTGACTTAGATCATTACCACCGCCTGGACCTGGACCTGTGGGACCAGCTGACAGTAATTTAACCACTAGTTGATTTCTAACACAGTTCATGATAACTCCTAACTGGAATTCGAGGTTATTGGACCAAAGTCTACCGAAGAAGATCATTCCTAAAAGAGAGATACCTGTAAAAAGAAATTGATTAATATATTATGGAAAAATATAAAATAAAAAATAAATGTGAAACACAAACCTTGTTTTTCGGTATTGCAAAGATTGGAACAAAATTGCCAGAATCTGGAGAAAACTGGATGTATTTTCCCAAAATGCTTATTATTGATCATTTTGCTACTTATGTTTACAAATGTTTCAGAGTCTATTTCTTGAAGGATGTCCATTAAGGGTGAGGCTGAAGGTAGAAACTCGCGACACAAATTTGCTAGAGTGTCAATTTCCTCAAACCTTTGGGGTAGATTGTTATCTTGGCCTTTGGGATGTTCACACAGTGCTAACAAAATCTTGGCGCAAAGTTTAGGTGTAATATCAAATTGACTCATCAGCTCTGAACTTAATTGGACATCGTTTTCATTGACCAGCATATTGGTTATTTGGTCATCTGAGAGACCAGAAAGATTACCAAAAGAATTGGACTCCATCTCAACACTATCACAGAATGGAGAATCTATAGGTAGAAATTTATCTTTAGAAATATGATTTCCACTAGCTTCCAAGTCTATTGAAATAAGTGATCGTCAACATGATATTCCAAGGAGGGAAAAGAATAAACAAAAGAAAGGAATTAAGATTAAAAATTGAAATAAAAAGACAATATGAAAGAAAAAAGATCCAACAAGGGTGAGGTTTTGTAGATCAGATGATGAAATTTCGCAAATGGAACAGAGAAAGGTTATTGAATATGAAAGCAGCAACCTACCTTCTTTAATTTTTTCTATACTTTCTTTGGCAAAAGGCTCTTTGCTTGAATGCAATTGCGATAACATAAAATATGTTAACTCTGGGATACTGATGAAATCACACTTGCTCAATTGAACTTCTCGTTCAGCTGAATCAAGTTCATCTAAACACAAGAGCAAGGCTAATTTATGTGTATCGTTCAATTTCAAGCATTTACAAAGCTCTCGGACTTTGTTAACAACACTTAGATCACTTGAGTTATTCTGAGTAACACCAGCAGCTCCAGAAGATTCCTGGGAACGATTGTTGTTACTAGCTCCGTTTAAGGAGTTTCCAACTGATGAACAGTCAGCGGTGTTGCTTTCAGTATTGCTACTGTCACTGATTTTATTTTTAAAAGGGCCTTTATTAAAAGAAAATCTGATTAGAGTTGAAAAATTAGGCTTCTCAAAAAATGAACCAAGATCCGAGAAGAGTTGACAAAGGATCGAATTTTTAAGAGTATCGGTGTGCTGGATTGCCAACAATGAATCGAATATACAACGATAGAGATGTCTTTCACATTCAAATCCAAATTTATTAACAAACTGTTGAAATGTAAAAAAAGAAATGGAAGGAAAGATAAAGAGAAGGTGAGATAATGTATTAACAAAATATAGAAATTACAGTGTTGAAGAACATGGTCACGTTTGCACAGTAAAGTTAATCTACAATTTTAGTTAAATTAACAATCAAGATAAAGTCAATTAGTTAATATTCAGGCTAATACACATATACACACAAAGAACGGAAGAAGAAAGAGATTTGATTGAAAATGTAGAAAGAAAAGAGGAAGAAGAGCAATGAAAGGAAGAAAGAGACTATGATCTTTCTGCAAAAGAGAAAGAGAAAAAAAATTAGGAAGACAGAGAAGAAATGGAAAAAGAAAGTAAAAAAGAAAGAGGGGGGTTAGAAATATACATTGAATCTTTTTCTCTTTTTCACCTATCTTCATTTGTTTAATGTCCGATGACTTTTTTGCCCTTCAAGACAAAAGCCATGGGCAGTGTTGAAAATTTAATTTTAAACAAAATGATTAGCTTATAAAAACTGAAAACTAAATGCTGAGTTGATTAAATAAAAAGGGTGAACCATTGGATACAAGAAAGAAGATGTAGCAGTTGAGTGTAAAAAAGAAAGAAAAGAAAGAGACTAAAGAAAGAAAGAGAAAGAGAGGCAGGAAAAAGAAATAAGGTGAAAATGTGTTTAAAAAACAGTACAAATGTAGTTGGTAACTTAGGCCAAAAATACAAGGAAAGGAAAAAAAGAGTATGATAGAGACAAGGTTCCAATAGAAACAAAGAGGGAAAGAAAAAAAGAGAGAGAAAAGGCCAAATCATACCTTTTGAAGTTCACTTAATTGTTGTTTGTAATTTTTCCGATTTATTGAATTATGGACAATATTGGACACAGCATTAAGGGCAAATTGAAGAGAATCTTGATTCATCATAATTAAATTGTTTCCTAATGTTATTTAACATTTTCTTGATGATCTTGGGCGAAATTTGGTTTGGAGAATCTACTTGTCTTTTGATAAAAATTTGAAACTCCGAAAGAGGGCGACTGCTAACTTCACTCCATAAGGGAGGGATAGTATCATTATAAAAAATAATATACCAGTCATGATTCATGTCGTATGATTAGCCGTTTTCCTATTTGCACAATTTTAACGGAAAATAGCTGCGAATCGAAATTTTTAATCAAAATTTTATCGTTATTTATTATCAAATGGATCATATTTTATAACTTGTGTTAATTTAATATAAAAAGATAATGAGTCATCGGACTTCTCTATGAATTAAATTTTCATATCAAAGGGATTAGGAAACGAAAGGACGTCTAAATGATCTCTAAATTTCCGGTTTTGTAGTGGACGATTTGCTGACTAAGCATCATAATTGGCTGATCTTTTATTTTAGGAACATTGTTTCTTTTGTGCCTCACACTAAGCATCAGCATGTATCTTGGTTTTCTAATGCCGTTTATGATGCCACTGTTTTTTAGTCTACAGCAGTTTTATGGCGAAGTGTTGCAGCATAGGTTAAGAGGTTTATAAGCATCGTTTGAATGCTTTTTCTGCATTTCATGGTCAAAGCAAACACCTTCATTACACTCCTGGTCGATTTTATTGGCCATTCTAGTGATAGAATTTAAATTACAGTAGTTTTTCTTTAATAGTGTAAGGTTAAAGTTACTTGATAGTTCTAAAATTTGCTTAGCTCTATTAGATAAATATTGTCGCATAATGAAGTTGGACTGGAAAATTCGAGATTCTGACCACCTTTGGCTCAAAAATTGAGTTGCTTGATTTTTACAAATCATTGCTTCTTTTCTCAAAATAAGTAATTCATTGGCAAGAGAAATCAAAATTGTACAAAAAAAGTTCAAACTTAAAGACATTGAGCAATTAATCCTTAGATGGTATCCAATCAAAAAACGGACATTTTGCTCTGATCAACCTAATACGTTATTCGAGTTTGTTTATTTTGTGTTGACATTGTGTTCAAACAACTGGGTGAAGTAAAAATTGATCAATAATTAATGATTAAAGTTATCCTAATGGTCATATCTGGGTGGTTGTTGAGATTAAAGGATGATAAACTTTATTCTTAATGTTTTTACTGAATCGGATAATTTATAAACAGAAAGAAGGTGTTGTTCATGATTCAAAAATAGGTGAAAATTCTGTTTCTAAACCTTTACTTTATTAAGATAATTTTTTAAAGGTTGTTGCCTCAACTAATCCCATCATCATCGTCATCATCATCATCATGTGCTTCTTCTTCATTTCTTCTTATCCTACTTTAGCTTCTCAGGTATTATTGAGCTTGACCTGGGTTGGGATGTAAAAAGAACCAGATCCCGTTATATACACACTCAAACACCTTCTCCATCTTTTTGATCATTACCTTTCTTTGTTGGATCACTAAAATAAGACCAGTTTTCAGGCTACAAATAGGCTGTTCCCTTAGCTCATTGTCATCATTCTTGAATTTGGTTAGGTCTAAGCGTATGTCTTGTTACAGAAAAAAGAATGTATTAAAATGATCAACATAAAATAAGTGCCAAAAGTAAATCCATCAACGTGTCATCCAAAATATTACAGCAACATTGTTATTAGTTAAATTTAAATAAATGATTGGAAGAATTGCTTTTTGTTCCCTGGTTCTTTGTAGCCTCCAATGGTCCCAATTAGCGGATAGTTTAGCAGTGAAGATAACACATAAAGTTAAGTTTGATGTTTCCATTGGTGGCAGATCAGCAGGAACCATAACATTAGGATTATTTGGTGATGTTGCTCCCAAGACGGTCAAAAATTTTGTTACCTTTGCTGGCAGAGGTCACAATGGTTATGGTTACAGAGGATCCAGATTCCATCGAGTAATTGCCAACTTTATGATTCAAGGAGGAGATGTTACCAATCATGATGGAACCGGAGGATTGTCTATCTATGGAAGAACGTTCCCAGATGAAAATTTCCTTGTTCAACATAAGGAACCTGGTATGTTATCCATGGCCAACGCTGGTAAAGATACCAATGGAAGTCAATTCTTCATCACCACGGTACCTGCTCGTTGGTTAGATAATAAACATACAGTCTTTGGTAAAGTAATTGCTGGTATGGACATTGTTAGAGCTATTGAAAGGCTACAAACAAATGCGCAAAATGATGCTCCTATTCAAAACGTTATCATTGAAAATTCAGTAGTTGAAGAAGTTAATCAGTTTATTAATCTAAGACAGTGAAAAGAGTGAAATATCCATCAGAATCGATTCACCACAAAAAGAAATAAAATTCAATACTGATTATTGGTAAAATTAAAAGATGATGTGGCGTTCAAACCAGTTAAGGACCAATAGTAAACAAAGAGCTGGCAAAGACAAAAGTAAACTCTACTTATTAATATAAGTCATCAAAGTTCATAACAGTTTCATTTTTGCTCAACTGTTAAATTTTTTATATCTTTTTAACTCTTTCGCATGTAAATTTTCATTTCTAATAAGAGAATAAACGTTTTTTATTGTAAATTTTGAACTATTCAGTTAAAGCTACGAAACTGAAATAACTGAAAGGAATTTTGTTGTATCTTTTTTATTTTTATTATTATTATTACTTTTAACATATTTACAGAGGAATGTTCAAATGAAAACATTCCGTAACCAAAGCATGAGTCTTCGGGGAATGGTTCATTCGTTATTCGAAATGATGTTAAATAGAAACGAATGCTGAAATTGACTCCATTTTAATGCTCTTGCAGACCAGCCAGTTAAGAGTACCTTAACTTGAAAGTCAAAGTTTTCCCATTTATTCCTTTATTTCCAATCATTCCTTTTGATTGAAAACGGTACAAAAGACTGAAACATTAGAGTTTAACAAATCTTAAAATATTTTTGAAATCAAATTCAGCTAGCGACGAGTCTATGCATCATCGACAGCGATTAGTGTTGAACTAACTAATTAGAGGCTTCATGACTCTGTGACAATTAGAGAGGGTTTACTGTAATTCGTTTGGATAAAGAAAGGTTTTACCCGATAATCTTAAACTTAATGCAATCGGCCCAAGCTCTTACCATTCTGTCTCCACTGAAACAAGTATCATGAATAAACTGTTCTCCATGATGACTTCATAAGAAAATATTTGCTGTTAAAGATTCTTATGGTAAAGATGGATTATAACTTGTTTGGTTAATACATTATATTACAATGTATATTATAAAATCTGTTCAAATCTTTTATAAAAACGTTTTTCAAGTCATATTGTTGTCAAAATTTATCATTAAATAGATTGAATATTCTATTTGAACTTAAAATTATTACAATTTTTTTCATTACTTTTGACTAGTGGAATACAATTGAGTAATTCATGTTTTGTGAAATTTTGTTTGCATCAATCTGTATTTTGAAGGATCGATTCTGGCTGAAATGATCCAGAATTATGAAACTTAATTCATTTTGACTCAAATTCTTGAATCGAAGCGCTGTGTAGATTCCAACATTCTTTCAAATAATTGCATTAGATTGTCCCCTTTCTTTAAGCTACCAACAGCCATCAAATTGTGAGGGCCATGTCCAATGCATTAATGTGATCTGAGTCCATTATATTCGCTCCACTGTCTTTACTATGTACTTCAGAGCTCATGCAAAGCTCAGATAGCTCGGAATAAATGTTGCATGCTGAATGAACCTTATGTAATTCGAGTGTTCCAAGATTCAATTCGATCATTTTAAATGCAACGCGACTTCTTCAGATGATTCCCACGAACCTTCTGCAGCAACTTCTCGAGAATATTACAGACTGAATTTGAGTCAAATTTATTAATGTTGTCATAAGTGAAGGTTCATCAAGATGTTAATCTGACACTTCGCATGCAGTAAAAGCAACTTTGAGATTACGAACGAAACACGAATGAAGTTCTTTTCACTCTCCTGGTTTATTGATAAAATGGAGTCTTCAGAATCTGAACCACTGTAGAGTATTTATTCTTCATGATTGGAAAAAAAGAAAAAAATGAGAAAAACATAATCAGGCTACAAATTTGGTTGAATTCTTACCCTTAAAGATTTATTCAAGGAATCCGTTATAAAACCAACAAGTCACCAAAGTGATTAATACATCTGTTAAAAACATACTTGGCAAACACGATTAATTACAATGATTACAACGTCCTCTTCTTTCCAGCGGTTTATCGTCCTCCTCAAACCAGTCTATCTCTTGCCCGGGACGATGGTGTGGGACTTGGATTATCTATGACCTGTTAAGATAGCCATTAGAGCTGATATCCACACAATGGCTCCATTCTATACCCACTTGATTTCGCCGACGGTCAGTTCCCTTCAGTAAAAGCTCATTGAATTCATTCTCAAGAATTTGTCTCGTCTGCAAATCATAAAAACATATTTTAATTAAAAAAGATGGAATTATATTGGAAAATGAATCAAGAAAATTTTGCAATAGTCAATTTAACCTACCTGTACATTTTGAACTGGAATCTGGAGGAATAAGGCCATTTGAGCGGCATCAAAATTTTCATCCAAAGCAATAAGAGCTCCATGGACACCAGACTCGATTAGATTACAGGAATATTCTCTTAAATTAATGTTATTAACCCATTTGATGACTCTTTCATTGGACCAAACAAGAACATCTATAGAAAAAGTTTCTAAATTGTTAAAATTGAAATCAGAATGAAACAATAAATTTAGATTATACCTATAATATCATTTTCACAGTTTCTACGCCTTTCTTCTAAAGCTCTTTTATCATAATTAAGCCTTTTTAGACAATTAATGCCAAATTGAAGGCTATTTCTGTGAAATGCATCTAACATTTTGAGATGAACACGTAGATCCTTTTTGGTTAGATGTTCTAACATTCTAGCGTCCACTAAACACTCCATGAATGTTGAACGATATTGAGATAAACCTAAAGATGGTAACCTGAGAAGTGGGAGCAAAAGAATTAAAAAGTGGAAGCGAAAAATTTGGTAGAAAGAAAAAGAAGAGAAAATAAATCTCGTTTCAAGTTAGGATTAATCACAAACCATTCATTTCCAATCCATTCATGATTCATTTCTCCAAATGCAAGACTAGTGTTAATATTTTTAGGGGTTGAAGGAGACGTTAAAGCTACCATTTCTTGAATAGCTAATCTAAGTTTAAGACGATGTAATGGATTGCTGATTCCAATTTCACGTTGGATCTCAGTATCTGATAGTGCAGACATGATGGCTCCTGATTTCACGTTAGCTCGGCAAGCAGCTACATACCAGGTAGGCATTCCTACCCAAAGCTACACAAAAAGATGGTTAAGAGTGATTAATGGAAGTTAAAAGGAATTGATTTTGGTTACGATCAAGGGTCAAAGTCATTTTAGACATTAATTTTTATAAATACCTCTAGCCAGGCAACAATTGTAGGTCCGTTCCATAAAGCGAAAGGTGTTCCTGCTTTAATCGCTTCGGCAAGGAGTTCATTTTTCTTGCGTGTACGCCGGTCAAAATCTTTTGAGCCTAAAGATGGAGAGGGAGGAACACCCCCAGAAGCGACAAGGCTTTGTGATGAACCTGGGTCCATCATGGTAATGTAATCACTAGAATCGATTGGGTAGTTGCCCATATAAAATTGTTGCTGATATTTTAATTTATCTCTCTTTGAGCTGCTAAATAGTTTACCCACAAGGGTAGACTTTATTCCTTTCTTTTTTTGAGGAGGAATCGGTGAGGAAACATAATATGGATACATCGGATGTTGCTGTTGCGGGGATTGCTGTCCAACTTGATAATGATTTGGTGGATATAACCTTTTACTTAACGAATCCATAGAAGAAGTCGTTGAACATGGTTGATTGGCTTGATAATGTTGATATTCATCAAGGTCGGATGGGTTTTGTCTAAGTTCATCAAAAATAGAAAAATATTAGTTACATAAAAGTTAAATTCAGTATTTATTATTATATCTAGAGATTGATAAAAGACTAAAATTTAAGACAGTTTTGAATAGAATTTTAAAACCTAGATTTTTAGATATTATTTTGTGAACTTTTATAATAGAAGTTTAATTATTTTAACCACTTACCTAGGTAAAATATCAGGAGGAACATTAATGCCATAAGAGGAAATAGGATTGGGACCTTGTTTAATTTCATTCAGGGCTTGTTGTTCATGTTGTAAACGAATAGCTCTAGTAGTAGATGGACTAGCATTGTTACAAGATGCATTGAATTCCTAATTGAGAAGAAACGAGTAATTAGTATTAATTGACAGTAAGATTTGAAAATGGACAAATGGACATTTTTGTTTAAAACGAATTAAACAAAAATTACTTGGACGGTGTTAGCATTAAATTTCTGACGATTAGAAGAAGATTGTGAGTAAAGATTGAGTTTTTGACAATTGGCTCTCTCAATATTCATCTTTTGAAGAATGTGCAGTAAAAGATGTTAAAGTTAAAAGAAAAATTGCACACATGATAAAGTATAAAAATTTGAATTACCGGATTATAAATAGATAGATAGTCTATAGATGGGCTGACTCGAGATGACCTAGGAGATGAACGACCACTTTGGGGCGGTGAAATACCAATAAGATGAGATTGTTCATAGGGACGTTCACGAGAGAGTAAACTCATAGAAGAATCAAGACTTTCAAGTTGTGATCCCAACTCTTCAGCTCTGTATTCTGAACTTTGTTTCTCCTCTTGGATCAAACGAATTTCATTATTAATCACATCAAGTTGTTCCTGAAGCATCATGGCTAAAGTTTGTGCATCTAAAAATGAAAAATTAATAAATTTTACGACCAATAAATTTACAGATTTTATAACTAAAGAATAAGAAAACATGTTAAACATACTGGAATGGCCAGATGGAGATAAAAGAACATTATCAATTGGTCCAAATAAACTGTCATTATCGTTTCCATCAGTCTGACTACAATCAGTATCCGAAGAATCAAATCTTGATTGATTAATACTAGATGCATGATCCATTTTATTCCATTCACTATCCCGATAAAGATTGGGAACGCTTTTCTTTTGATTACGTGATATTGCTGCAGCCAAAGCAACCTGAGAAAAATTCAGCCATAAAATATTAATTAATTTCATCAATTGTTAAGTGAATTAAATCTTACTTGAATAGATTCAGCTCTATAATTTTGAACATCTTGTCTCATAGAATCCATTTCTGCTCTCAGTTTAGCTGAATCAAGTAATATTTTTTCTTTCTCAGTTTGCGTTTCATCAAGCAAACGACGGATTCTATCTAATTCTTGTTGTAAAGTGCTTTTTTCTTCTAAGGCAGCAATTCGTTCTTTTAAATGCAATTGAAGTCTTTCATTAGATTCAGCTAAAAGTTTATCAACAGTAGCTTCAAGTTTTTGGTTGTGTTCCTTGTTCATTTTTTCTCTTTGGCCTGCTCTCAGCAATTCATTTGATTTTTCTTCGACCTGTTGTTTCAATCGGGTGATTCGTTCCTCTATAGTCATTTGCCTTTCTTGTTCTTCGGAGCTAGAGGGTGAAATTATAAAATGCATTAATTTTATGAAAAATTGCATTTGAAATTGAAGGAAAATATGATAGGGAAACTTACTCAGATTCTTCTTTAGCTTCTTTTATTAAAGCTTCTTGTTTTCTATTGAATTCCAATTGTGATAATTTTTGTTCAGCTAATTCTAATCGCTCAGTTAATGCATTAATCCTTTCTTCGGCAAGTTTAAGTTGAGCGTCCTTGTTCGCTAACTCATGTTCCAGCTTTTCATTGAGATCATGTAACGAAGTGGATTCCCTTTGAGCATTGAGATATCTTTTCTCAAGGGTTGATATTCTTTCTTCTTGGTCTTCTTTTTGGGCATTATTTTCCCGAAGAGTTTCCCTCAGTTTCAAGTTCTCCTCTTTCATTAGTATCTGTTGTTGTTCTGCTAACTTCATGGTTTCTTCCATTTCTTTTAACTTATTAGTCAAATCACTTATTTGGGTGCGAGATTTTAAAAGGTCACAAGATTGTTTCTCTAAAAGAGATTTCATCTCATTTATCTCACTTTCATCTAAGCTTGACCGACTTTGCTTAGTTTCTTCATTGACTGGTCCATTGGAAACTTTATCATTTTGGTCCTCCTTTGAATTATTTTTCTCGGATTTCAATTTTCCAATTTCATCATGAGATTTAGCGAGTTCATCTTCAAGCTGATTGATACGATCCAATGAAATTCGCAATTTTTCTCTAACTTTTTCATCTAGCGCTTTGTGATGCTCGAACAAAGACTTTAAAGCTTTTAGCACTTCAACCTCGGAAGACACACCACTAGGAGATTGGGCCTGTCTTTTGACGACTGTCATGCGAAGAGACCTTTCATGTCTGGATACTAAACATTCCAAATGCTCGAGAAGTAGCTAAATTTAAAAAAATAAGATGAATTAGAAATAGTTCACAAATTAAGTGATAAAATGCGATAAGTCAAATAAATGATTTAAAGTCACAGCAATTGACAATTATCGTTGGTTATTTTCAATAAATCTTACCCTCGTATTATTTCTTTCAGCTTTCAATTCTGAAATTTCTTCGTTAGCTTCTTCAAGTTGTTCTCTGGCTTGATTTAATTCCCTAGTTAAACTAGCGAATTCCTAGAGAGATAAACAAAAATATTAATGAATGATAAAAACTTTTTGCAGTAAAGTAATTAGCATTGTTAGAAAATAGCCTTACTTGTGGTAGATTGGCATTTAGTTGTTTGATAAGAGATTCTTTCTCCTTTTCAGTTTCATGTAATTTATTACGAGTTTCATCTAACTGAACTTGAGTTGCTCTTAAAGTTTCCACAAGCTTGTCTCTTTCATCAAGCATATTAAACATGAGCTGTTCGAAGTTGTTTTCATCTCCGGCGAAAAGATTGCGTTGTGAAGTTGAATCTTCAGCGATAGTTGGCATAACATCGCACATCACGTTCCACATATTTAAATAAAAATTTCACTTCAAAAGATTGTGAATTTCAATCAGTGTTGAGATCAAAGCTTGTATAATATTCCTAGTAAAAGATCAGCATAATACTAATCGGCATCATCTGTATTTATCCATAATATAGTATAATTCTCGTCAAATTAAAAAGGATCGCCAAAATGGTCACTGTTTAATTTAATAGCAAAAAACAGAAAATATGAGATTGTTTGATCAAAAATAAAATAATCAATTAGCTATTACAGCTGGAAATTTTAGAAAATAAATGAAGCAAAATATAAAGATGGCAAAGATCCAATGAAGAAACACAATGTGAAGTAATAAGAAAAATCTTACCTTTTCAGAGGCTGATTTAATCAGGCTGGTATCACTGGATTGATCTAAAATATAAATCATCCGCGAATAACTCTAAATGAATAAAGAGGAAAGGTAAATCAATTAAGCATGTTGCATAAACATTAAAAATCAAAGTAAAATCTTGAGATTGAGACTTTTGTAGAGAAATAGTGATTTGAAAATAAATGCTCGGTGAATAGCTTGAGTTACCGGAAAGCTTGTATTCATTTGAAATTCATGAGACAGATGATTTTGATGCAGTTCTGTCATTTTAACAAAAAGTGCAAATAATGTTGGATAATTAGTGTATCTAAGTCGGAATCTGAAAGCATTTTTTATTTCATAATGCGCTCAGTCATGTATCAAAGAGTCTAAGCTAAAGCAATCTAGTCAAAGTTCATCAACTATTATTTTTCAGAGGTTAGATTGTCAGACTTATTCGATCAATAAATGAGACATAATGAATTGCCAAGAGTTTTACTGGGAAAATAGCCAAGAAAGCTATTTATCAAGCCGTCTTATTCTGAGAGATGTGACCTAAATAGGAATATCCATAGTCTATCAGTAAATAGAAAGGTAAATAGAAAGGCAAGATGAAAAAAAGGCAAAGTATAAAAGGTTGAAAGAGCCAGAAACATCGAAGTAAAATCGCATAATTTTGATTACAGAGACATCTGTGAACTGAATGAGAATCTGTAACCTGGAGTAACCAGGTTTTATTAATAAAACAGGTGACATTTAAATTGCTAAAAATTTTAGTTAGTTGACCATTGAAATCATTTTTACAACATCTTTGATCAAAAATAGCTTTGCAATTTGCCTTACAATCAAATTTCAATAAAATTTTTCTTCGTGATGCTGATAAATGACAGAAGGCTGAGGTGACAGGACAAATAATGCTATCAGCTGAAAAAGTAAGCTAAATATTAGCTGAAAGTAGTTTAATTGTAAAAAAGATCAGCCTATGAAATGATGAACAAACGGTCAGTGTGGATGATGAACTCAGACAGATGAAAATCAGAATTAGATAGATGAAACAGTTACTAAAGGTAGTAAGAAAGTTCATGAAGTTGAAGGGAGAAATTTTGAAGTAAAAAATAGCGGTTTTAACAAATTGTAAATCAAAATAGATGAAACATTAAACCTTAACCAAGAAAAAGGTGCACAAGCGAAAGATTTTCGCCTTTGACGAACTTTCTTAACACACTGCACGCTGGTCTAATGTAAATATTTTCATGGTAGTGAGTCAACATTAAGAGGACTATGAATTTTCCAATGGAATACATTTAAGCAGCTATAATGGACCAATTTGCTGTAAATATTTGACAAAACTCAAACAAAACATATTCCTTGAAAGTTAAAAATGCATGTAAATATCTGAAAAGACAACCTAATGAAATTATAAAAAATAAGAGCCTGGTTCACAAAACGGTAAAATAGCAAACTTCCATTTCGCTTCATCTACTCCTTTTCAAATTTCCCACTCAGAATAGCTGTCACTTTTCTCTCTTTAAAGTGAATAGAAGAAACTGGATTAAATCCACAAATCGGTACAAGTAAACAAAAGAAAAATTTCTCCATTTATCAAGTAAAATGTAAAATCAAAACATTAAAAGATAAAAAAAATAAGCGAAGGAAAAAAGAGTATGATAGAGACAAGGTTCCAATAGAAACAAAGAGGGAAAGAAAAAAAGAGAGAGAAAAGGCCAAATCATACCTTTTGAAGTTCACTTAATTGTTGTTTGTAATTTTTCCGATTTATTGAATTATGGACAATATTGGACACAGCATTAAGGGCAAATTGAAGAGAATCTTGATTTATCATAATTAAATTATTTTCTAATGTTATTTAACATTTTCTTGATGATCTTGGGCGAAATGCAAAGAAATCACTTGAAAAAAATTGCAAATACCGAAAGAGGGCGACTGCTAACTTCACTTCAATTTGAGGGATCATATTGTTATAATAATAATTTTTTAAGAATCCTCTTTTAAATTTGATTATCACTTAATAGTGATGATAAAATGTTTGTTTTATGGATTATCTGAATTTCAATCATCATTTATATGCAAAGATATCCTAATAAATTGCTAATCTAAGAATTTTTCATCATAAGTGCTGAACAGCATTCATGGCATCTTGCAAGCTGCTTTATTTATAGCTATAGATTTGATTGAGTACAATTGTTAATTAAATGACTTTTACAATTGGCATGAATCGAAAAATTAATCATGTGAAAGATGCGGAAAAGAAAAAAATATTAAATTCAATTTAATCGCACAACTGTTTTGGTTTTATTATTTTAGTGAGAATAGTGAAAATAAGTTATTCTCAGATACATTGTAACATTTTTCTCATGAAACTTGAGGATATCTTCTGATCTCGTTTATGTCTAATTTCAACCGTTAATACCTTTTTATTTGTTTTTTTTATTTCTTTGGAATTTTGTCGATACATTGTTGTTATTTAGTCAAATAATATGGGCCATATTTTCAAAAGTGTCATCAATCCATTGCGATTACTTCAAAACATGCCTCTTCAGGTAAGCACATTTTTATTTTCTTTACGACATTGACCCGCTCTTTTCATCAGACTTGTTTATCTTCTATTTTCAGATTTCTCGTTTACCTCAGAGAAGTTTAGCGACGGAAAAATGTAAGTTATATTGTATGAGTTGTGCTAGGAATTTTCGTTGAACCAATGTTTATCTCTTTTTAGCTCTAAATCAAGTATTCTTACTTGGACGTGTTGGTACAGATCCATTGCCCAAGGGAAGCGAGGAAAGACCCGTTGTTGTCTTCTCTTTGGCTACCAATGTTAATGTTAAAGCAGATGATGAAGGAGAGTATACTCAGAAGACCGATTGGCATCGCATTTCAGTTTTCAAACAAAGTTTAAGACGAACTTGCATGGAGCATGTTAAAAAAGGGTGAGATTCAATAGAATTTTCAAGTTTGTCTTCTTTTACATTTTAAGATTTTTCTTCTCTTTCTAAAGATCTCGTCTGTTCGTCCAAGGAAGAATTTCTTACCATTCTGTCGCCACTGAAACTAATACAATGAATAAATTGTTCTCAATCATTGCAGGTGAATTTAATTTGCAAAAAAATTGGAAAAATTTTATTTCTAATCAAAGCTTTTTTTATCTTTTTAGATGAAATAATCGTGGTAAATTCAACAGGAAATAATTTCGCTAAAGATTTCTCCGATAAAGATGAATAATATCGTTACTAACGCATTTATGGATATTAAAGGCCAAAAGATCTCATCTATCTATAATAAATAACCAACTTGTAGATTTCCACTTGCCTTTTTTGGTTAATGCATTTCATGTATTGTCAAATCTGAGAAAATACTTTTTTATCAAAACGTTTTTCAAGTCATATTGTTGTCAAAATTTACCATTAAATAGATTGAATATTCTTTTTCAACTTAAAATTAATACAATTTTTTCATTACTTTTGATCAGTGGAATAGAGTTGAGTAATTCATGTTTTTTTGTGATTCTTTGCTCCAATCTGTATTTTTAAGGATTGATTTTGGCTGTAATGATACAAATTATGAAACTTAATTCATTGCGACTTCGTTCAATTGACCACTTAAATTGACTGCATTCGATTAAATCGGAGCTGCACAGTTGCATCTATCCAGGATTTCATTCTGATTGAGTTCACACCATAGGGTCAACTGCCTTGCTATCTTTTTAGATTTAAACTGATTACAAGATCAACTGACGTAACTGGTTGTTGGGCTTCTTCATTTTATTGAATCTGTCAAATTTATATTTGTACTTTTAGCTATTTTAATGTTATTTATAGTATCCACTGAGCTTTAATTTGATTTCACTTGCTCACAAGAGATCATGAATTCAGCCAGTCAAACCAGAAGACACACTTTAGAGTGAAAGTTTTGAGTTGAAAAGTGAAATAAAAAATGATGAAAAAAAAGAAGAAAAGCAAGTGAAATTGAAAGACTGGGATGGAGAGATCTACCATGACTTTGAATTTTAATGAAAATACTGACGAGGAATGACAGGATTAGAAAGTTCAATGGTTAATTAATTGATAAGACGGGTGAGTTGGTTAACCAGGGTGTGTGAGAGAGAAAGTGGTTTTGATTGCCTCACCTTGATACAGGATCAAGTTTTAAGCATAGATATTGGAAGAAAACTGGTGCTAAATTATCGGTCGACGACTATGTAAGTGACCTCAGAGGAACCCAGAAAGCAGTGGGTTAACAAACAAAAAAAAGTTTGTTGATGGAGAGGATTAAAGTAAAATAAGATTCTGATTAATGGGCACAATTGCACTGACAGAATGAGAAAGTGAGACAGAGAAAGTAAGAAGGAGATAGTGAGTGAACGGGAGAAGTAAAAAAGTGAGTTGATTGAAATTTTGGGCTGTTATGGGCCAACAACCAATGAATATATAAAAAGAGATTCAACCACAGGTTTGGACATCAGTTTTGGTTGAGAAGAACTCAAAGATAGTTTTGATTGTGTTCAGTAATATTTGGTGTTCACCAGTAAATACACAAAAGTCTCAAAATGATTTCTTCGATAATTGTAACACTTCTTTTAGTCAGTTCAGTTATTTCTACATCTGAACCTGAGGTTAAAACAAATGACCAATCAACACCTGTGTCAAACAAACAATTAACCGATCTGGTTATGATGTCTTTCGAAGGATTCCGCCGATTAATCCAAGAATCATCAAATTTGGAAGGTGATAAGAAGGAAGGTCAACCAGCTGGTCCAGCTCAATATTCACCAATTCACAAAAAGTTGGACCCTCTTTTCCTTCAAAGTCCAGCCATCAATGAACACCGTGACCCAAAATCACCTGTTGTTGGTAAATTGGTTTTAACTCTATCCAATGTCCAAATCTCAGGTCTTTCCTCTTTCCGAGTTGACAAGGTTGAAAACAAAGGGCCAACTCTTAAATTTATTCACACCATTCCTAAATTGGATTCTCGAGCCAATTACACTGTTGATTATCATCTCTTCGATGCCATTCCACTCAGAATTTCTGAAGGATGTTTCCAGGCAACTATTCCAAACGCAAAAGTTAACGGTTCATTCTTAATGTTCCCAGATGTTTTCCGAGAATGGTTCAAGGTATCTCAATTCAATTTAACCACTGTGGTCGATGAAGAGGTTGCCATTGCTGTTGATCCAAAATACACCATCTCTGATCGATTCGTTCTTGACCGAGGAACCATGGCCAAGTTTGATGAAGCCCTTCGATCATTACTTCCAGAACTTGATGACATCCTAATGCACACCTATTCCAAAGCCATCGAAATGAAGTTGATCGAATAGATTATTAATCTATTAAATTGTATCGTATTATATATTTCAATATACAACTCCTGGCCATGTAACAATTCTGATCTCCCTTTAGGCCACAATCAATGTTTTTTTGCTCTCCTTCTCTGAAATGCACCCATAAGTCTTTAAACGTCGTCTCTAAACAAGAAGTTGTATAATTTTCACAGTAAACTGTAGATTTTTTCATAAACTGTCTTTCACTAATCATGCGAAACGAAAAAGATTAAGTGAAGACTCAAAATAAAATATTGAAATTAAATTAACACCGATGTTCAAAATTATTTCAATGAAAGAAGCTATTTTTTTGGAAATAGCTTACAAGAAAGATAATAAGATTAATCAGTTGAAGATAAGGTGCAAATAATCAATAAATTGATTGATTTGGTTTATTTGAACTTTTTATAAGAGAAATCTCTCCAGCTTTAAAGCGATACTTTGACTTGACTCAGCAGTTCAAGTCGAAAATAACAAGGCACTGACTCAAACGATAAAAAGTTAAATAGTTTTGGTATAAAGTGACTATAAATACGAAAATTTAGTTTGTGAAATTTAAAAAAATGTTGATGAAATGATTATAAGTTAAAGCGCAACATCTCGTATGGAATGGGTGGATGAATTTTTATCACCAAAATCTCTTGGTAGTGTTTTTGATTGATAATAGGGCTGGCCATTGGGTTGATTGGATCTCATGTCCATATTACTACCAGGTCTCATTAAATAGTCAAATGGGTGGTGATGTAATGGTCTTAAGATGACTTCATCTTTGAAAGAATGAGTTGATTGTAGTTTGAGGATCTTTTTTCTATCCAAACTTTGAGTGGAATAAGATGTTTGTCCATAAAGAGAAGTGGTTGGTCCCGGATCTCCTCTCGTTTTCACTAAATCTTGAAAATTTTGTGTATCAAATTCACTCGATGGTAAATGTCCTCCTCCAATACCATTTAATGGTGAATTAAATTTGAAAACAGGATTAATTGTGGTTGAATTAGTATCAACAAAAGGATACAGATCAGCTTGTGGGTTGCAGTTGTAAGAACTCATACTCATGGCATATGATGCGATCTAAATTAGAGTTTAAATAAAACAAAAGGATTGATTAGTTGGAATTATTTTAACTGTAAACAAAATGTTATATAAAGTAGAGCAGAGTTCAAAGAAATGTCTGTTAACTCAAACAACATAATCAAGTAAAGTTATAATACAATGGATTATTCAAGCTCCTTCAATTGATTGCTAATTAAAATGAAGCTGTAAAATTTCCTTTTCATTTGTATGGTTAAATCTGAAATGAAAAATCATTGAATCATCTCTTTCTAACTGTCATACAGACTGATTAAGATGATTAATTATGATAATAGGTCGTCGGGCTTCTGTAGTTTATTGAAAAATGTTAATTTCAATAGAAAGTAAAACTTGAAATCAGAATCGAGATTTTGTCTACCCATGACTGTTAAATTCAATTTGGTGATTCAAAAAACTCAACAAAACACAAGATATATTTCAGAATTGAAAAATAGACAATGAAAAGCTGAAAAGAAAAGCCATTTCAATGGTTTTACAGATAAAATCATTAAAAAGGTAATAATTTATGAGGTGCAACAAAAGGAGCCTAATTGTCTGTAAACATAGTCAAATAGTTTACAGTCCATGAAATAAAAGGAGATAAAAAAGGTAACGAGATCAGAAAGGTGAAACGAGATCAATTGATTGTTGATGACTCTGTCTTAAAAGGAAAAGACAGTTTCAATTGATTATAAATGTATCCAGAAAAGGGCTAAATTTGCCATAACCTTTCACAACCCAAAACAAAATTGAATTTCAAAAAACAAATAGAGTCTAATGATGGTGTAAGGATTCCAGGATAATGAGAAAAGTGATTCACTAAGTTGAGATCTAAAATGATTAAAATAATAAGTTTATAAGTAGGCGCTTATGAATCTATAATAAGTGTCTATCTCTCATCGATCTTATTGAAAAGTGAACCAATTGTAATAGCAATAATAATTGTCTGAAACAATCAAATGAAAAACAACAATGTTGAAATAGGCGTTGGTAGATGCTAAATGATGAAACAAAAAGTTGCTTTATCCGGGCAAACAGGATTGAACAAATGAATAAATTAAAAAACTAACATCAATAAATAAAGGGTTTTTACAATTTCAAGAGGAAAATGCAGCAAAACAAAAGGTGGAAAGATTATTTCAATTTACTAACCAACATCTATTTTCAATAAATTCAATTTTTCAAATCTAATTGTCAATGCTGATAAATTGGTCGAGAGATTGTCAAAAATGTAACAGGTGAATACTACAAAATAAAAAGGATGGAAAGTAGAGCTCAGCAAATTGGAATAACAAGAATTTGACATCTGACTATTTCAACAAAAGTATTTGCCAAAAATACAAATTTGTCCCATTTAGAACGGCAAACGTTGCAAGCTTACAGCGATCAACTGTTGATGACTAGATGAGAGTAAAGAAAATGAATTTAGACAACATTTTAGCAATAAACTATCCAACTTATTATATCATTTGTGTCTATTAAAATCCTGTCATCAATCTAGTGGAAGTGGACAATGAATGGGTTGAATGATCGTTTGAAAGAGAGTAAAACGCAATGAAAAGGTTAACCATCATCACCATTCATTTGGTATCTAACCTATTGTGGAGAGGAAAAGAAAAGTGAAATTAAAATTAGTCCAGTTGTTTTGTCATGACAAAGAATAGTTGTGACTAGTTAATCAATAGAAACATTTTCACCAATTGTTACTCTAAATATTGACGAGACCAATTCAGTTACTTTAACCTGATGAGGTCTGTAACGACAAGACTCGGGGTCAGAAAATTAGGTGTTCAACAAAAAATAATAAAGAGCCTTCGAATCAGGTTATTTTGCCAATTGTTAGTGAATAAAATTATTTTCCAACTTAATAGATAGGATTAATAATTTTACTCATAATCATGTCATAATCACCATAGTAGCATATTTTATAATTGGTCTGTGACAATTAAATTGTAATTTGAGCGCAAACCATTTTAGCATCTGATATAAAGTAAAATAAATTGAGACCTAATAACCAGGTGTGTATCTGAATTGATTGAGATTTAAATTTTAACTTGGAGCATTTCCGATCACAAGAGTCAAGACAAAGCTGTAAGGTCAATAACTTTCACGAGTAAATCAATCGATGATGATTATTGTCGTTATTAACAGCTCAAATCAGTAAGGTAACAATAATCAAGAGTTTGAGTTAAGTTTTTTATATTCAACGGCAGTTATATCTCTACATGAGTAGGTAACTTGAGATGATGGGTAAATGACTGTAATGATTGTGATGCATAGCTATGGTAGATGAAATTTGTTCATGTCAATAATGGTGACTTAGCACTGTTCCTGGGTTTAAAAGAAGTGACAAGTTGAAGATATAATTGGAATGGATGACTCGCTAATAATTTGAAAGATTTCATAAGATATATATGAGTTGGTTCAATGATTTTAGTAATATACCTTTAGATGAATTTGATACTGTATGATAACCTCCAACACGCAAAAAATGTCTAGAAGCTCAACAAATGAAATGTCACATTAAGCCAATAGTTTAACTGTTTGTGTACTAATGGTTAAATAAAACGAAAAGGCAATTATGGGCAAAATACCTTGCAACCTTGCTCAACCTTGCAATTCTGTTTTTTACGATTGAATTTAACTTAAAAATCAATAAAATTAAGCTGGATTGGTTGTGAGAAACTTATTCCAAAAGATGAGCATTTATCATGGAGCAATATTTGGATAGAGGTGATGTACCGATGAGCCGAAAGTCAAGGGTTTTTTACACAAAATAATTTAAAAGCTTCTATCATAAATGAAATCTACTGAAAAACAGTCAAATATATAAGAGCAAGTTATCTAAATTAATTCAAACAGGCTCAATGACTCAATCAACTTTGATACAGGTGAGCAATTTTAACCGCGCAAAAAAAGTGATTTTTATCCGAGGCTTTGCAAACAAACATCTTTTCAATTGCGTTAAGCGTTGCACTTGAAAGATTCCAAATTAGAGGAAGAGCGAATAATCCATTTTCTAGGTCGCAATGTATACAAATTTAGAAGCTGTGAGAAACCAAAAGCAACAAAATTAAATTTCTCTTTAGCTACTCACCTGTTTCTCTGCCTTCCATTGACTGATTAAATTTTGTACACAAACCATGAAGAAGACATTCATGATAGCTCTAATTATAAAAAGACATAGTTCAATCTGGCCATTACGAGATTCAATTCCCTAATTAAATAAAACAAAAGAATAGACAAAATTAATAAAGAGTATAAAAAAGTAAACTTATGTTATGAAACTTACCCATTTTTCAATACTCATATACAAAACAAGGCCACATTCGGGTAAAAAAGTTAAGGCTACGGTTACAAGCCAAGACATTAAACACATGATGGACTTGATTATAATACCAAGCATAAGTAATAAAGAAACAACTATAGTGACAAAGTATATGGCGGCCAAAACAAATGCAAAAACTGGAATTGATTCTTCGTCACTTAAATGGTCATAATTTTCATAATTATAAATAGGAGTTGTTATAATAAACCACATTTCCAATGAAAAGGCAATGGCATAAATGAACACTCCATAAATTGCGGCAATCATTGATAACATATGAGAAGCACTTTTGTCACACAACTTCATCGTAATTTGGCTTTTAATAACTTTGGATAACTTTGGAAAAAATTTGATATCAAATTAATGTCAATAGGGTTGATTTGAAGTAACTGAAGTGATATTTGTTAGCCACCAAGTTTGAATATTTTCTTTTCATATTTTTGCATCCTCTTCAACAAGTAACTTTAAACATTGAATAATCCGTTCCTCTTCTTTATGGACATCAGTAAGAAACATCTGTGAACACAAAAAAAGTTAACTTTAATGTTGATAGATGATAGCATAAAGTATTGACTGTCACAAAATAATGAATCAGACTTACCTTATCATGTAAATTCAACTCATGTTTATCATTTCGTCGTTTCGTATTTCTCACTTTCTCTGGTTCGGATGATTCTGTTTTATCTTTTTTAGCAGATGGATAATTAGCTCTTCTTTCGGCTCGCCATTTTGCTATCTCATCATCCATCACAAAGCACAAAAAACAAGGTAATGACTAAAAAACTAAAACATGAAAAAGTCACCTGAGCCAAGAGCGCCACTAGTGGTAAAAAAGAGAAGAAAGGAGATGATAAGATTCATGTTAAAATTTCATAACATTTACATGTTAGTTTTAATTTTCTGCTTTTTTAAAATAAAATGCAAGTAGCAACATAATTTAAATGAACGTTATTTGACATCTTAATAACCATCAAAGATATCGATGATTTCAATATAACAGAACACGACTATTCCATCAGAGTTTCCACAAGTTAAAAACAAGTAAATGTACAAATCTTACAAGACTCTAAAGCACGTTTTTAAGGAATTCTCACATTTCAAGGTGAACATTAAAGTGTTTGAAGGTGAATCATGAGGATCTATTGTTCACTTCGATTTTAAGTTTTTAGTCATCAACATTATGACCGTATAATTATGTTGATAAGATTTCTATTGTCTTCATATTTAAGTTTTGTGTTCGGACTATGGTCTTTGATGACAATTTTAACATAACTTACCAGATTTTTACGAATGAATTTCAGATTCCAAATATAAAGCAGACCAAATTTACTCACAAATGATATCTCAATAAACACAAAAGTTAAGAATTTTCAATAAATGGAAGCTAATTAACAGTGAAAACAAAGAGTAAGAGTTTTATTTTTAAATGAAAAAGGATGAGAAACCGCAAAAAAAAGCTGATTATAGTTGAAAAATACAACGATAGATGTCTCTTGTCTTCAATTTTTCGTTCAAAAATTGTTTTTAATCTTGTTTATTTGTATTGACGATTAATTAGAGAATAGTTTTACTGTTAGTTAATTCAGACCATCAGATTCAATTGGATGAACTAACATATTTCTGGTCTGGTTTATTTCCTCATATCGACTCATTGACTCTGGTCTTTTCAATGGTATTTGACTGACAATTTCAAGTCAGTTTTTCAATTGTTACGATCAAATTACTAATAAATCTAATTTCAATCCGAATGGAGTCAAGTAGTTTGAAATAATTTTGATTCAGCTTTAAATCGGGTCTTTCAAGAAAGGATTTTAAGACAATTTAAATTTGTCTTCCATGCTAAGGTTGAAGAGTCTCCTATTGTTAGTATTAACAACTGGAGATGAAGTCAATTTCGTGCAAACAATTGGATTAACAAACGAGTCTCAAGATTGAGACGACAAAAAACGATCTTCACTGTTTAATAATATTTTTTGTATTTATTTTTCTCAGATTTTTACAACTGATTATACTCTAATTATCAAGTTTAATGATTAACAACGTGAAACGGGAATAAAATAATTTTGTCATAACCAGATCAAAAATAAATAATTGTATGATCAGAAAAAGGAACAAAATTTTATGCAAATTATAATCAATGTCAGGTAACAATAGATCAGAAATAATTATTTATATTTTCATTTATCAACAGTAAACAAATGAATTTGTTCTCATTGAGCTTAATAGTAGTAAATCAAATAATCATTTGATTGTGTTGTGTGTCTCTGTGTATGTCTTTAAGGCTCTCCTCACGGTTAGCATACTTTGAAATAAAATTAATGTTAAATCTGGTAATATAATACAATGGTATACAACTAAGGTTAATTTTTCGTCTAATTGTAAACCATAATTTAGTCCAGGCTTGATATAATCTCAATTCAGTCTTTGGTTACGTCTTGGGTCATAATTGATCAGTTTTGGTCCAACTTTATTTGAAAAAAGTCTTGGTTATCAAAAACAGTCCCAGTCTTGATTGTTGGCTTGGTCTTGATCATCCTGGTGCCTTGGTAGCATTTAAATATAGCTGCGAATTGAACCCAAAAATATCGATCGTTTGGTTAAAATGATTGGTTCATCTGGGTAGATCAAACAATCAATAATCTGGTAAGGAAATCCAAAGGCTCAGTAAATCACATTGGCATTGAAAATTGAATCAAATAGCATCGCCATAACCAAACTTTGGATCCTTCATTTTGGTTGAATCTGAGGATTGTTAGACAAAAGAGAAAGAAAAATATCAATATCAATTAATAAACTTAGGTTAGTTGAGCATTTATTACAAGGATAATATTTAACAGTTGACCAGATGATTTGGGAATGAAAATTGACCCTGAATAATAATCTCGGAGGTTGAAAACAAAACAAAAGGCTGATAATGAGAAAGGTTAAAATAATTTACTCAACGATCTGGAACCTGAAAAAATGATTTAATATTCAGATGAACAGGAATACAGTTGAGTAACAATTGGAAAAGGGTTGTTGTGTGTGCTTTCATTGTCAGCCTCTATCTGTTAATAATAATGTTAATTCAGATATTAATTATAATTACTGATACTCACGTTTAATAAAGTTTATTCCAGTCATGATACTCCAAACCCAACCAATAACAAAAATTGCGGTTAAAAATTGAAGAATACCAGCAATTAAGGTTAATAGAAATGCTCGTTTCCATTTACCTTTTCCATATTCAGTTTGACAACCAAAAAGTATCGTAATTGAGGATAAAACTGTGCCTAATACAAACAAAATCAGAGACGAGAAAATTAAAATTAAAACACAGAAAGGCTTAATTGTTCAAACAAAATGACATGAAAAGGTTGAATCAACAGTGAAACATGTTATTAGTCCAGAGATTAGCTAATGTGAATTTGTAAATTGTCAATCAGTAAATTACAACGCAATAAGGCACATAATTATTGAAACATAATAAAACAAACCAAAACAATCAACTGACAATCAGTTCAATGGCTGCAAAATCACTGATCAAATGTCACTGGCACTGGTAAAGATGAAGGCTTAAAGAGTAGACTTCAATTTATAAATTGCTAGACAATCCGCCAACGCTAAATGTAACAAATAACAACTCTTTAAGTTAATTATTACCACCATCTTCGTGATTGAGTCTGATTCAACGACTTTTCTGATGTCGAGCAATCTGTTAACCTTAACTATTAAGGTCTCGAAAGGTTAACAAATTGCCATTAATTACAATTTTAAACATAAAAACAACAAGTTGCTTTGAAATTATGTTTCAATTATCCAAATCCATTCATTGGATTCATTCATCCCGTCATTAAATGACAGTAAAAAATGATTTTAAACGATTCTATTGCAATTTGATAGCTACTAGACTCAATAATATCATTACATTTATGTATTTATATTTGAAATGACATTAAAAAACCCAAAATGCCTAAAGGGGTTCACAGGTTTTTATATAAAAATTGTGTTTTGATTTGCAATCGACCAACAATTATTATATTGAATTGAATTTGCGCTTTTCATTACTATTTCCTTTCCTTTTCAATTTCAACAGTTTTTCATCAACTTTATCGTT
This sequence comes from Tetranychus urticae, assembly GCF_039701765.1. Classification (NCBI taxonomy): domain Eukaryota; kingdom Metazoa; phylum Arthropoda; class Arachnida; order Trombidiformes; family Tetranychidae; genus Tetranychus; species Tetranychus urticae. The sequence goes on from NC_142959.1 coordinate 3,644,294, forward strand.
GTTACCTTTCATTATGGTCAATAATTTAGCTTATTATTACCATTATCATCACTATTATCATTATTATTATTGTATTTACTTGACTAACACACAAATTTTTTAAGGGTTTTTCATTGTTGTTGATTAGTGAGAAGCAAAATGGTTCCTATTTTATGGTTTTGTTGCTATTTTCAAGAGTACAAAAAAGGCAAGTTAATAATAACATAGCAATGTAAAGGTATGAACAAAGGTAAACTTTGAAATGATTTTCATCATCAAACCAGATAACAACATATATTCTGGTTGAACCAGAAAAAAAAGTCTATGAACGTGATTCACAATCAAATGTTAATATTAGATGCTGACTATTGTTATACGCTTACATATTGAATATGAAGAGACAACAAAATGATAATAAACATTATGATAAATTAATGGTTCATCATTATATGAAATAGTAATACACAGCAAATCATGTGAATAGTAAAGTTAACAATCAAAGGGAATCACAAAATTGTGAAAAATTAGACATTCAAAGGTTGAAAATAGCTCAAAATTAAGCATTTCAGGCAATAACAATTTGTAACCCAAAAATAGTTTAAATTGTAAGAAAGCTCAAACCTACTCATCATGTATTCATGAAATTTTATGGCCACTTTTTTGTTTGTGAACAAAATGTTTATAAGATGAGTTGAAACACAATTCATAGATTATTTAAGGAGTTCAATTTATACTAATTTTTCCAATTCAATTGACAGTTAATAATTAATAAACTTGATTCCAATTTCACAGCAGAAACAAAAGGCAGATTCCAATTTTGGTAATTTACCAGAGTTTAGAGTAACATCTACATAAAATTTTGCTTTCGAGTCAAGAATAGGGAACTTTCAGGCTTTGTAATGCTGATATAAAAGTTTCTCCGACGGACAGTTTTCGAGAAAATTGAGGTCGAAGTTGAAACTTCGATCGTCTTTTGTACAATAATAGAAGTAGATTTTTACATTAAACTCATTTTGCAAGTGTAATTTTCAATGGTGAGCCGGAAAATGCACCTAGTGCGAGAAATTGAACTTTTATTTTTCTGCAAAACAGATCACTTCGATTTTAACTTAAACCGATCTCTTTCTGTGACCATAAGAGTTAGAATGCTGAAATTTATAATTCGTCCGTAAAAAGTGTTGGTACAAACCATACATTGAATAGTTTTTTCATTTTAGTAATAGTTCTCTCGATTTTAACCGTTGGCCATTAAAACTTTCAGCCTCAATATCTCGAGAATGGCATCACTTACAATCATCGTTACTTCACAAATCCAATTATTCACTAATAATTAATCTAATTAAATCAAACCACTTTCCATTAGCGCCATTAGGGTCTTGATTCTAAGGTTTTAATATGCGATTAACAACTTATTTAACGAAATAAACTCATCTCAACCCATTTCATAGTAAATAAACCAACTTTCTGGTTAAACTTACAAATCAAATGTAAAGCGTATTGCCAGAGGCTCGAAAACTTGAGGCAAGATTTGAGACTCAGAGGGTTTGTAGGTACATAAAAGCTAAGTCTATTGGCGCTATTGAATAATTCATATGATGGACATTTTTCGCGAAAATTGAGGTCAAAGTTGAAACTTCGACCGCCTTTTGTACACAAATGAAAGAAGATTTTTTCATTAAACTAATTTTGAAGATGTAGTTTTTGATGGTGAACCGGAAAATGGACCTATTTTGAGAAACAAGATTTTCTGTTTTCTGTAAAACAGATCACTTCGATTTATGCTCAAACCGACCTCTTTCTGTGACCGTAAGTATTAGAATGCTGAAACTCATCATTTGGACACAAAAATTATTGGTACAAATTATGGAGTAAATAGTTTTTTCAATTTATCAATACTTCTCTTGATTTTAGCCCATTTGCCTAAAAACTTTTAGCCTCAATATATCGAGAATGGCATCACTCACAATCGTCATTTCATCAAAAATCCAATTCTCCATTAAATAATAACCTAACTCAATCAACTAACTTTTCATTAGTGCCATTAGGGCCATGATTTTCAGGTTTTAATGTGCGATTAACAGCTTATTTAACAAAATAAACTCATCTCAACCTATTTCTTGGTAAATAAACCAATTTTCTGGTTAAACTTAGAAATGAAATGACAAAAGTACAGCCAAAGGCTCGAAAACTTGAGGCAAGAGTCGAGACTCAGAGGGTTTGTAGGTACATAAAAACTAAGTCTATTGGTGCTATTAAAAAATGCAACTGATGGACAGTTTTCGAGAAAATTGAGGTCAAAGTTGAAACTTCGACCGGCTTTTTAACAGAAATGGTCACAGATTTTGTTCATAAAACTAATTTTGAAGATGTAGTTTTTGATGGTGAACCGGAAAATGAACCTAGTTTGAGAAGTCGAACTTTTCTTTTTCTGCAAAACAGATCACTTTGATTTTCACTTAAACTGACCTCTTTCTTTGACCGTAAGCGTTAGAATGCTGAAACTTATTAATAGGCCATAAGAATTGCTGGTACAAATCATACATTGAATAGTTTTTTCAATTTGTCGATAGTTCTCTTGATTTTAGCCCATTTGCCTAAAAACTTTTAGCCTCAATATATCGAGAACGTCATCAACTAAAACCAGAATTCTTAGTGCAATCTATAGATTTTATTATGGGCTACGATATGATATGACTGAATACCGGAGAAAATCCGAGGAAATTCATTTAGCAATGAATATTTGCTAACACATCATAAGATTTGTGTTTGAGTTCTCATTTACCACAAGATTGGTTTATTTACCAAGTTATGGGTTGAGATGAGCTTGTTTTGTTAAATAAGTTGATAATTACACATTAAAACAAAAAAATAATGACCCTAATGGCGCTAATGGAGAGTTATTTGATTAAATTAGATTATTAATTACAGAAGAATTGGATTTGTGAAGGAATCATGATTGAAAGTGATGCCATTCTCGAGATATTGAGGCTGAAAGTTTTAATGGCCAACGGTTAAAATCGAGAGAACTATTACTAAAATGAAAAAACTATTCAATGTATGATTTGTACCAACAATTTTTACGGCCGAATTATTATTTTCAGCATTCTAACTCTTATGGTCACAGAAAGAGGTCGGTTTAAGTTAAAATCGAAGTGATCTGTTTTGCAGAAAAATAAAAGTTCAATTTCTCGCACTAGGTGCATTTTCCGGCTCACCATTGAAAATTACACTTGCAAAATGAGTTTAATGTAAAAATCTGTCTCTATTATTGTACAAAATACGATCGAAGTTTCAACTTCGACCTCAATTTTCTCGAAAACTGTCCGTCGGAGAAACTTTTATATCAGCATTACAAACTCTCAAAGGCATTATTCATGACTCAAAATGTAAATTTTTCTGTTCAAGTCACTCCTTTTTGGCTTATTCTCAACAAATCAGTAACACTGTTTAGATGTTTTAAAATGGTAAACTCTCAATAGATATTCATAAGTTGGCAATCCTAGACAGTATATTGCTGGACAAGGCTCTAACCAAGGTTCAATTCAAGAATCTGAAGAGATATGAGATTGAATTAGAGCAGCAATGATTCAATTAGTCTATTAGGTTAAGAGCAATCCATTTCCTCCAATGAAAAGAAATGGCTAAGAATGAACTTTCAATACAAATCTAGAAACCCAATGTTACAAACGCTTTCAAGTCAATATATCTTCTTTTAATGGACTGTTATCCAAGTGATACATGAAACACATCATCTGGGGATCTAAATCGACCATCAAAAGTGCTATTACAGCAGCAAAAACACAATTTTAGCCAAAACAGTTTAAAACAAAGCTATGGATCTATCAATTTGAAAATGGCAAACTTGAATACCTTCAGTCTGGCAAATGATCAACTGATGTTTGAGCGAAGGTTTTCGAAGCTTCTCCAGTTTACCTTTTGTTTTACTCTGGCTATTTTATTATGCGAAATAACATTGAAATGTCCCTAAAATGTACAATGTAGTCAAAGAAATGTATAAATACGTGAAAATTTTATACTTAAAATAAGTAACTCATGAAGCAATCGTTTTGATTTTTAATAACTACATGTAGTTTCTATGGTTATCACAACTGTTAGAATAAATTGTCTCGAAAAATTGATCAATTTTGCTTTGTACAAATTTTTGTTTTACGTTTGATAATTAAACGCATTTATGAGATTTTTTGTTCTGAGAATCTTTCTTTTTCCTGTTTACCTCTAATCGATAAAGCTCATTTATTTTTCATGATGAAATTTGAATAATTTTAGATAAAACAACTTTATGATGCTGATGAATGTCACTAAATTGGGTATTTCAGGTTTAATGAATCAGTTTATGTAAACTGTTCTGTTAACTGATTGTAATAGTCATGGAATGAACATTTAAACTTGTAACAAGATCAAGGTAACAGTAATTAATAACACTGCACAATCAAATGAAGGTTAGGGTTAAAGTCATTCATTTTTAATCAATATTTACCAGGTAAATGGGAGTGATTGTTATTTAGCAAAAAATGTTAACATAAACACTTGAAATGTTGAAAGACAAAAAATCGAACCTCTTTTGATTTAAAATCCTAATTGTTGCAAGAAAATCTAAATCACTCAAAATTCAATAGTTTGTATTAGCCTTGATTGTTGGGATTGACATTGAAAATTAGGAAAAAAGACGATCAATAATGAAGTTGAATCGATGTCAATAATAGCAATTGTTATAACATTTATAATTGTCTTTTGATTGATTTTAAAGATTCATATCGTTAAGATGAGAACTATTTTTAGACTTTAAATTGAATGAAAATAATTGCAATTATATTTCAGTCCAATTATGAGGCAGTTAAGTTTGGAAAACAAAATTGAAACTAAGTTGATTGAAATGATTAACTGAACACATTTAACAGCGAAATTGAAGCTTATAAAGAAAATTACAATTAAAAAGGAAATTTGAAGTTCTAATTCATGAATTAGAGCCATTAAGAGTTGATAAATCATGAAATATCAGTTGGGAGTTTTTCACTCCCTGTTGACAGCAATCGCAATACATTTTGATAGAGAAATTATCATTTAACTAATTAAACTAAACGTTTAATTTGGCAAGATTTTTACACAAAAATCAATAAATCATCAAGTTATTAAACTATTAAATAGATAAATTAAAAAATTCAACTTGCACTTGGGAAAGAATCTGGAAATTGTTTTATATTATTACATTGAATGTAATTACTTTTTTGTCTTTCAATTTACAATCAATAATTAATTGTCAATTCAGAAACAACATTTATGTTAACAATATCATTTTCATGGTCAATAAAATTCAACAAAAGGCAAGTGTATTGAAGTTATTATTGTATTATAATGTAAGACGATATTGATTATGATTGTTTGACCATCTATAAATAGTTGATTTTGACCGGAGCGGATCAAAACACAATAAAACACAATTGAAGCTATGTTATGCTATTGGTTAAATTATACAGTTTAAAGCAGTTGATTGCTCGATTATAATTTTTATTAATTTAGGTGGAAACTGTTTTGTTTTATATTTTGTTCAATTATTAATAGATGATTGATTAGAGTGATGGTGTTAAATGATGGCAATGAAAGTTGACGTTGATATTTGAATTGTAACTATGTACATCAATTGGTTTGACAAATTGTGAGAATTGTAATTTATTTTTGGAACTGAAAGAGCAACAATTGCTTCATGATTATCTAGTTGATCAATTGTTGATGATTTATAGTTTGAGACACAAATTAATTACCCATAAGCGTTATTGAAACTTAGAAAAAGAGATTATATATAAATTGATGTGAAAATATCTCATGTAATTCATCATTAAATGGTCAGGTTGGAATATGAAAAGTTTGAATAAAAATAGCATTGACGCATTTAGACATTAGTAAAATTGAGACACAATAGAATGGTTAAATTATGAGAACAATCAATATGAAGTAAATTGGGTTGAAAAACTAAGGTTAAAGGTAAAGCTTACCAGATCCAGGTAGGAAACAGTTGAGGAGCAAGAGGAATGCTGATAAAGCGATAGGCATGGTTGGAATAGATTTACGGAAACAACTGTGATGCCTTGGTTCATCTAGATAGTATTGTGACAAAGGAGCACTGATTGCTGAGCAGTGGTCGTTGAAAATATTGGAATTGAAATTGTCAAATTTATCATAATTTCGGTTATTGCCGGGTGACGATAAATGATAATCATCATATCCAGTTGGTGAAAGATTGACTGTTGTGCCACCAATTAGACCATTACTGGTATTACTGGTCAAAGGATGAGCGGAGTTACCAGAGGAATGGGTTGAACTGGTTATATCATTTGTACGAGTGGTTAAATTGGGTAATCCGGAGAGTATAAGGTTACTTCTAACAACACCACCGGCACTGCCGTTATTGCTAGATAAACTTGTAGCACCATAGCCATTGGCGAAACCCAATCCGTTTATTGCAGGAAAATAACTTGTATTAATCCCATTAAGGCCATTTAATCCTTTTGCTGATCCATTTAATCTTTTAGCATTAGAATTATAATTACTACTTAATCTACAGCTACCATTATTATTGTTATAATCATGATTGATTGATTTGATATTTACATTATTATTACAAGTTGAACAACTGTTATAACAAGCAAGGCATGTGTTTGGTGATTTCAGGCTACAGACCAAATCACTTGGTCGACAATTTGATTTGATTACCAAGGTTTTAATTGCACCATTACTAGTTGTCAATCGTTGATTGTTGGTATTTTTGTTGATGATATTGTTGTTTGTATCGTTATTAATGTTGCTGCTACAATTATTTACATTGTTGGTAAATTGAGGTGATGTTCGGTTAAGAATTGGACTTGAGCATCCTAATGAAGTTGATGTTGATGGTGGAGTGATATTGTTGTTGTTAATATCATTGTTACCATCGGTTGCATTGGAATAGAATAGCGGTGAATCAACTTGACAATCATAAAATAAAGTAGACATAATCGGAATGGTTGGTGATGTAGCAGCATCTTGTAATTTACCGATTGCAATTGCCTGTCCATAATTATTGGAAGTAGAAGATGAAGTGGATGACGACTGGTTAGACAAACTGAGTGATAAATTTTGTTTACTTCCATTTAGAGGTTGGTGTTGACTTGAATTGAAATAGTTGCTATTGTTGCTGGTGTTGTTGGTAGCTGAACAATTTGTTGCCGTTGACATAATTAACAATTGTATAACCATTACTCAACTGATCACAAGTTATGACGAGAAGAGTTGAAACCAAAAAACATGTTGAAATTGGAGACATAACAATTGTAAAGCTTCTAAACATGCATAATGAATAAAAGTAACCGATGAGATAAGCAAGAGACAGAAAAGAAAGACAGTAAACCAAAACGATGGAAAAGCCGTTAACAAAAAGGATTAAAACAAAATGGCAGTTAAATTTTAATTCTATGTGATGAGTAACACTTTCCTTTGAACTCTTACCAACACTTGGTGAGATGAAAATGAGAGGGAAAAGTTAGTTAACAACAACGGCTTGAACAAGTTGAACGCCATTTACACAAGTGAATATGACTAACTCGGTATTACTTATTATAATTGTTTTAGTTAAAGTGGTGACCAAAGATGATTATTGTGAACAAATAAAAAGGTAATTTCATAGTGAAGAGGAAAAATAACATCTACTGAAGAAAACATTATCTTCTCTGTTTTCCTTCGTCTGTCTTGACTTGGCTTTTTTTTCACCAACCATCAACAACATCCAGGTAAATATGGGAACTTTTGTTAATATACATTTATTCTGTGCGCAATTGCAATCATCCCTCGAAAAAATCATCATCTAAATTGTAACTTTTACCTTCATCATCTTCTTCAACCATCTTTTTATAAACTTTAATTTATTGAATGTAACTCACCTCATGTGGAACTAAACTTACCCTTTCAAATTGATTCTATTCATAGCAGGCTGTTTTGCTGGTGTTTACTGTCCGGATCGAAATTAATTTACACTAGATTTATATACTGGACCTTGACCTAGACTACAACTAAATTAATAATTTGGTTATTTGTGCCCTTTTCTGACTGACTGGTGAATCTCATCTTTTAGGATCAATTTTCTTGGTTTTACCATTGGTTTTGCTTTGTGGTGTTAAACCTTTCATGGTATATTGTCAGTTTCAACTCACACGATTTACCTTTTTCAACACTCTGGTTTTCAGATTGATTGAAATCTGAATGAAAGTAGGCTTTCAATGTTGCATATAAAGCATCATGCAAAAGTTTTCTTCTATTCAGTCTGAATTTTTTACTTTTTTATGATAGATTATCTTTTGGAGTTACTTTTCTTCATTCAAGTTATTTATTATTATTATTTTCATTTTCATCTGAATTTTATTTCATCTTCTAACATTTTTCAGCCTTTTTTCTCATTCAACCTTCTATGAATACATTTTATCGAGTGTAAATGTCAATTTTATGAAAATTATTTCAAAATTGAAGTGAATATCCACCTTTATGGTCTTATTGCTCTTTAAATAGATTGCTTAAGAACCTAATTTCAATGATTTTCTAATTATTTATACATTTTCTCTATAAATTTTAGATTCTGAATGGACACCAAATGATCGTGAACAATTTGTGCAGAGAAATGTTATTGAACGTCTAAAAGAACCCAAAATAAAGCTAAACCTAATGGGATTCCTATTTGATTTGATTTTCACGGGTTAAACAGGTTCAAGATTTGGACGATTTACTAAATCAATAAATCAATTGATTGCTGGTTTCTTCAATGAGCTGTAAAATTATCAACTCTAAAACTAAGCAACAATTTATTTTCCATTCTGACAGACCGAACACTATAAAACCAATAGATGGCTCAATCAACAAATCCGTCTATGCATTAACATTTAATAATCATTTATATCATATTTAATTTGAATGCTTAATGATAGTTTATTATAACATCTGTCATACATATTGAAATCTTAATTATTCAACTCATTGCCATCCATGCACTTTAATATTTATTGATTTTTACTCCCTTAGTTATTTAACATAATCAGCATACATAGTCAAATATGAAGTTGTCAATCAAAGTGATCTGCATTTTGTCCCTCCAGCAACTCAATTTAGTTTACGATATCAAAAAAATTGCCTGTTCAGTGTCTTAAATTAACTCGAGCAATCGATCAGTGAAACAATTACGTCAACTCACAATCAAACCAGAAAACTCCAACTAACGAACTCAGTGACATCTATGGATACCCAATGAAACTAAAATACAGTGGTTTGGGTTAAGTTAACTTCAAACCAAAACTGATCATTCCAGATTTAAATTTTGCTATTGAATTATATTTTAATTTTCTTAAATATAATGTAACACTGGCCAAGCTTAATATGGTTATAAAACCACGATCAAGAATTTGAATTAACTCGTGAAATCAGCAATGAAAATTTCAAATGAATCTGTTGATTCTGGTTTTGTATCAAATTTTTTAAAGCAAAGTAATGAACATTTATTAATAAAAGACAATTCAAGACATTGAGATCTCTTCTTTTGATTTATCAATTTATTACAAAATATATACTTTAATAGATTAATCAGTAAATTAAAGGATGATTGAATTGATTTACAAAGTGAAATTAAATTGGGAAAACAGTGTGAAACAGTTGAATAAATAAATATTTATTTGGATGAAAAATTATAACTTAAATATATCGAGTTTATTGTTTTGTTTTGGTACAAAATATTATAATAAATAAAAAATACTAATAAAGGGAGCAAATTAAATTAATTCATTCAATAACAGTCTGCTTGATAGCATTATAAATCGAGATGTATATAACAATTGGTTGTAACAGGTTAACAAAGTAATCGTAATCAATTTTCGCCAAGCAAACCAAGAAACAAAATAGGAACAATCACTTTTAACATGGCTTTTGGTTTAAGGTGTTTTTGGGTTGAAACTGGTAACGATCATTGATTAAGCCCTGTTTGTGCTTCTGTTTTTTCTTGTGACGTTAAGTGTTTAAAGATTTGGATGAACCAAAATCAATAATTCAATGTTTATTGGAGCAATAGGTTGTGTCGAGGAAATTATGTCTTAATTTACATCGCACAATTAACAAACTGGTAACAATCATTATAGTAAAGGATAACAACAATAAGCAATATGTACTTAAATTGTTTTTTTTGTACACTAATAAATATTTATACGCGTATATTTGGGTATTTTGATAAGAAGAGCAAATCCGGTTAATTGTCAATCGAGAGGCTCCAAGTGTAAAATTATTGTTCTTGGAATTAATCAACTCGATCATTTTAAGTACCTCAATCAGCCTAAGTATCTATACTATTAAAGCTGATTTTTAGGTACATCTTGATTTTCACTATGCTGAATTTACCTTGTTTAGATAACATTTAATCAACCAGATTTGCTTCTCACCATGTAACTAAGTTGATAATTATTGAAGTACATTTGTTTTCTGGAATTGAAACAATTGATTCTTGATCTGAACAAAGCTAATTTTTTTGGTTTCCTTCTTATCACTCTCTGGTTTGGTTTGAGATGAGGACTTCTTTGTATATGATGGTAACTTTACGATGAAATAGATTCAATATGATATGGTTTGATGAGGTTTCACTAATTTTTGGTGATTATGGTTGTGGTGATGATGATGATTTCAAGTGATTTGTGGGTTGCCATTGAGAAAGTTTGCTGTGATCAGGAACAATTGAAGAAAATTCATGTATAATTCGTAATAAATCAGCATTTGTTGACATGTGTAGAAGTAACAGAAAAATGTAACCAGAAATGTTTTGTGCATTGCTGGAGAAACATTTGAACACATTTAACCATTATTGGAGGTTGATTAATTCATTTGACTTGACTTGATTAATGAATCATTTCTGTAGCATTGTTATAATCTCCGATGTACCCTGAGATCTTAATTTTCACAACCATTTTACTTATAATTTAAGTCTAGACTTGTATTGCCATGCGTTAAAAATACAACTTGATAGATTTTACTATTTTCAATTAACCCGCTCTTTCTTTTTGGAACCCTTTTGTTATCTTTGGTAACTGTTTTCATTAATAATTACCCAATGAAATGCAAATGTTTTAAAATTAAATTCCTTTTGTGTTAACGGTTAACTCTTCCCATCATTATTGGATTTATTAAATTGATTATGATGTAATCCTCATTAATTTTGTGGTTATTTTTGTGGTGAAATTCCTATTCTTTAATCCTTCCAATGATTCGAGTGAGTTCAACTTGGTGAAGATGTAGATGACGTGGACAATGAAACAAGGTGTAATATCCAGTTAACTGTTTGGGATAGATTCAGTCTTTGGTTGACACAATCATGATAGACACTTGGGGTGTGCCAGGTTTGGTTGTACTGTTGGTGAACTTGTAATGGCAGTGATGATATCGGAGAAAACTTAAGGACGGTTTTTGAGGACTGAAATCGGGACGATGAACTTATTCCATAAAAGCTGGTGCTTCATTTGAGCTTAAACGATAAACACTGATGAACATTGATATTGCTGGTGATAGGTGAAGACCAGAGGAGACATTTTACGACTTTTTAGATTTTTTTTTGCTTTCAAGCCTTGATTTTGGTTCGATTTCTTGTTTAAATGATAACAGCCTCGAGTGAAAGGGAGATATGTGAACACTACTGGGGTTATCTATTGATTTCAAAAGTATAACGTATTTATGAGTAATTTTGATAGAGTGTCAGGAATTGACACTATGGACTCTAATTTAATCTCGTGCAGCATTGTTAACCCATCCATTGCGAGTGATCTTAAATCAGGTAATTTTGATAATATTGATGAAAAATAATGCGATTTCTTTTGAGCTTCAGCATTGTAAGTAACGTGATCTCTAAGAGACTCTATTATTTTCATTTGCAGGGCTTCAACACGATTTGGATCAACAAGACCATGCCGCACTGTTGATAGACCAGCAACATAGGATGGATAAAGAGAGGCAAAAAAGGAAGGAAAAAAGAAAGAAAAGGAAAAATTATGATTATTATTGATGATTGATGATACAGAATTTATTAATATTGGATTCGAATCAAAAAATGGCTACATAATTTAATAGTTAGCTATCATGATCTGTTCTGGTTATTGTTTTAGATATAATCACAATAATCATCATCGATATCAACACTTCTACTCAATATGGATACTGAACAATGTGATGAAAAAAAATCCGGATGATGATTATTTGATGACGATAAAGATTATTTTAATTGGTCAATCCGTGATGAGAATTAAATACATTTTACATTGAACATGTAAGTTAATTTATTGATTTGTAACGTTAAAACATTGCAATTTCAGCGATTTAACATATATTTTTTTCTTCTGAATTTCTTTTTTTTTGTTTTATCATGTTAACGTTGAACAGACATCACTACTATCTCCTGAATGGCCTAAATCTATTACTCTATGAGTTAACTTTTTTTTATATTAGAATTACTATGATCATTATGATCATTATGATTATTGTGATTATGATAATTATAATGTATCATTACATTATTAGTATAATTATTAGTGAGTAATCTTTGTTAGCTAGGAAATGTACAAAATTAAAGATAATAAAATTGTAAAGAATGTACTGGTGAAAAATGGGTGCTGCTGCTTACCGGTGATTAATGAGAGGCCTGCGAGACAAGCAAATGCTGATATGTCTATATCAATTTGAGCGAATCTTTGTGAAAATGATTCCAGATTAGTAAACCAAGAACCAAACAGTAATTTAACTTGATTACGATGAAGAACCATTCCATTAGGTAGTATGATCTTCTTCGATCCAGGTTTGTTTCTATTTAGGGTTTCAACATACAAAGTGTTAATAGTAAATTTGATACCTTACTTGAGGTATATCTAAGAGTATACTTACTGATAAACCATCCGAAGAGTGATCATCTCAAGGCAAGAAGAAAAGAATAGCAATTCTTGATCGTTTTTATCAAGATCACTGAACCCAGGTATTTTCTCAGCAAAATTCTTACAGACATCCATTGATGACATCAATATACTGACAAACTGTTGACGTGATAAAACATTTGGATACAATGTTGAAGTTTCCTCCATCTCGCAGTACTATTATAAAGAGAAGATAATTTCATCAAACTATTCCGCATGATGTTGATCAGGTGAACATGATTATACTTACATGACTGAGATCAAGATTTGAAATATCCGGACATGTATCAACATGAGCCCTTACTAATGCAGTAATTGTACTAATTGGTGGCGAAGGAGGTGATTCTTGAGGTGATTTAGGTTTTGATGGTAATCGACCACGACGACCTTTAAGATTGTCCGTTCTTACCACTATTTAAATAAAAATTAAAAACATTAACATAAGTAAGAAAATATTCTTCTCTATATTTCATTCTAAGCTCATTCTAATGACAGATAATAATTTATATTTACCTTCTTTTACCATTCCAACAGCTAAGCATTTTTGAAATCGACAAAACTGGCATCTATTTCGTCTTCTTTTATCAACTGGACAATCACGATTACCAAGACAAACATATTTTGAACCCTTTTGAACTGTTCTCTTAAAGAAACCTTTACAACCTTCACAAGTTCGGACTCCATAATGTTGACATGCAGCATTATCACCACAAACAGCACACAATTGATTCAAAGGATGACCTGTTGAACTTGTGTTTAAAGTGGCAGCTGATGAGCAACCTGTATTTGACTCAGTTGATGTTGAAGCTTTTTGGCTTTTAATACTAGGAACATTTGCTGCCGTTTCGTTCGGAGATGACCGACCTGAACTAGTTTTTGATGTATAACCAAGGATATTATTGGGTGCATTAACACTGAAAATATTTGGTGAACCACTCAATGATGATAAAGATGACCTCGAGAGACTCATTTGAGATCTGATGAAATTGAGAAAAGAAATTTGGAAATTTAAAAATGATTCGAGTTGGACAAGCATAATCAAGGACAGAAATGTTTTTGATTCAAAGTCAACGAATTTTGCTAATTTTTCACAAACTTTGAATCAGAAAAGAAGACTTTGTTGACTTTCTTTCCGTAATCCAAGGTTTCGGGTTTATTGACATATTAAGGATTATTGAATTGAAATTCATCTGTTTTCGCCTATGTAGATAACTAACCTGTCAGATTAATTAAAAAAATTTGTGGACAATTAGATAATAAAAGAGACTCAATGTATAAATAAAGTCCTTGATTGGACCGGTTATTATTTTGTACGAGTTGAGTTGGTTTTTAGTCTGATAATTTAAAAACCCGATCTAAACATTATCTAATCTAACATCTGTCTGAACAGTTCAATTAAGCATGTTGACAACTTTGAATCAAAATTTTCGACTAACTTTTCCGTCTTATTGTTTACTGTCGCTGGGTTTGTCCATTTCATTTTAAAATGATTCTTACCTTATTGAATGCTCAGATGCGAGCTGATTAGAGCCTGATGAAAGTATATTTGGTGTTAATGGAGAACCGATTGACCGGTAAGATGATCTTGACATTGGTGATAACTGAGGTGACTGCTGACCATGGAAATTAAACTGAGGTTGATCTAAAGCTAGTCGTTGATATGTAGGTTGAATAACTTGTTGAAAATGCAGCTGTTGAAACTGAGAAGGACCATGTTCAAGATTAGGTGTTGATCGAGCTGAAGACATTGATATGTATCCTGGGCTTGAAGCAACACTCGAACTTGCTGTAAATGGAGAGTTGACATCTTGTTGATTTACAGATCTTGTATATTGATGCAGAGGATTTTGTCGAAAACTATGCAATTGTTGTTGTTGTTGTGATTGCTGGGACTGTTGCTGTTGTCTTAATTGTTGATGATGTTGTTGTTGATGTTGGTTAGTTGCTGTTTGAATTGATAATGGTATTGCACAGTTATTTAAATCACCATCACAATCATCTTCTTGTTTAACATATGATAAATCAATCAATGATCCTGATCCTGTGTTGGAATTTTTGATTGAAACAGAAGCAAATGAAACTTCAGATAATGATGTATTATCATCATCATTGAAGTCATCAAATTTAAAGAATGAAGATGTTTCATCGTTAGTTGTTGGTGTAATGTTAAGTCCAGAATGTGATTGTGATTGTTGTTGTGGTGGTGGTTGAGGAGGAAAATTTCTTGGTGAATAAATTTCCATGAAGCTTGGTAAAGTTGCTGAATTAGGTGTAGTTGGTGTTGAACTTAAAGATGTCTCGTTTGATCCAATCAATGATCTATTATAAAATTAAGATGATAAAATGTATGAATAAATAAATTAAATAAATGAATAAACAAATAGACTAATGAAAGTATTATTTACAGTCTACAATTAAAACAAAAAGAAACATTGTTTTCATTTGTCTAACCTAAATTTATATTGAAACAATCATTTGCAAACTTACCCTTGATTATTGCCTAAGATGTTATTAATAGTATTATCATTATTAAGTATAATACTTGAATTATTGTTTTGATTGTTATTGTTGCTGTTATTACTGTTGTTGTTGTTGTTGTTGTTGCTGTTGATGTTGATAATGTTATGAGAAGAGTTATTCTCGTTAATATTATCGGTGAAAGTTGATCTTTGAAAATTCAACTGAACTGGTGTATTGGAACCACTATTTGAGTAACCAGATTGTCCTTGATCAAGCCCGAGTGAATCGAAATTTGATTGTTGATTAAACATTTGATCCAAAATACCATCTAAAGGTACATCAAATGAAAAATCAGCTGAAATATCTGAAAGATCCTCTTCACACGTTGTTGAATTTGATTGAACTGAATTAAGTGAAGGTAAAGGATCAAAAATATTAGTTGAAGATATTGGTGAATGAGAAATTGGTCCTTTGAATGAACAGCTCTAAACGACAATTAAGGGTGAAAGGAGACACAAATTAATAACAAATAAACGAATGTTCAAAAAAATATAAATCAAAGTTCGATGTTTATGTCAAATGCGATGTTATTAATATGACATAAGACATGACATGACACAAGAACGAAATTATATTTACCTGATTTTGTTGAATACAAAGCATATTTCTACTGCATGACCCAATCACAGGTCTGAAATTTATAATTTTATTATTAATTTTAATATCAATCTCACTATTTATATTGATTTATAACGTTAAATCCAATGATATTTGATGAGAAACCAAATAATCCAATATTTAAGATTCAATAATCCAAGTTGAAGATGAAATATATGTTGATTTATATATTTGTATGTCACTAAACAATAATCAAAATAAAAATTAAGATCAGATTAAAATTCAACCAAAACATTCATAAAACAAGTGAAAGATATAAAAACATAGACTTTAGTCAACACAGAAGAAATGAGATGAAAAAAAGGTTAGAAACTTGGACTTACAAGGATTGAATGTTTGAAAGGATGAAAATATACGAACATAACTAAATAAGTGAACAATTGATAATAAATGAAGAACGATGACAAATGAATTGATTGTAGTTTAGTCCAGTTGATTGTTGAGACTAAATTCACAAGTTGACAATGTTATTAACAGTTAACAAATGATAAAAGTGAAGTAAATTCAAATTGTTACAATTATGTTATGTTTTCAAAGTTAGTCTATCCAATTCACATGGCTTGTAAGGAATGACAAGACTTCAATGTTGGTTAATGCTCGTTTCTCACTCTCATAAACACTCAGTCAGTTTACTCACTCACTAACGTTCATGTTGATCATGATGCTGATAGTGATGATGATAATCATGACGCAGAAAGTAGAGAAAAAGTAAGAGATAAGCAGAAAGAAAGACTTAGAGAAAGAAGAACCCAAAGAGAGAAAGAGAATAAAAAAATAGATTCTGTTATAATAGGAAACATTTCGTCACAAGTGACGTTGAGATGTTCTGTGACGTCTTCAAGGAGTGAAAGGAGTAAAAGAGACAAAAAAAAAGGGAAGAAGAAAAAAAAGAAAGAGAAAGTCTGAGAAAAAGAAAGAAGAAGAAGAGAAAGAAAGATAAACAGACAGAGTTATATCGATCGATGGTGTCCAAAGCAACGAAATGACGTAATTTACAGAGAGAGAGAGATGAAGATGATCATGAAGATCATGTAAAGAGGAAAGCCTTTCCAGAGTAAGTCTAACGGATTATTTCAGATTCTTTCTGGTTCATCTTTTTGGGTTTCTTATGAATGTTGAGTATCAAAAATTAGAGTTAATATTGTATAAAAATAAAAGTGTTTATTTTTAGCAAACCAATTTTGGGTCTTTTACAGTTGAACCAGAAATTTTTGCATGACGTTCAACCTGAATCTTTGTTATTATTATCAATAGCTTAACAGATCTTCCTTTTATCCCTTTAACATTGACATTGAAAATCACATTCTAGACACACTTAACACCTAAAGCAGTCATTACATCACAATAAACATCAACAAAAACATCAACATTAACATAATCAAGCTTTTACCTCATCAGTTTCATCTTCATCTTTTATTTTCAATCTTTAATTTGAAATCCTTTTCTTTTGCTGAGAAAAACATGGAAACAAGAAAAGAACACCAAAAAAAATCAATAATCTTTTCTCTCTTCAAGTTTAACTCTTGTTGTACTTTTCCTCAGCATCATCAACATAACCATTACATGAACAATAAAGCATCATTTTTACAGTTACAGTTGAAGATGAAGATGAGCAACTAAGGATAATATGACATCACTAAATAGTATTTTCATTGATCCATTTGTGTCTAGAAATTTTCCCCTGCAATTCAGCTTTTCTCTCCTGTGTCTCTGCAAATCCTCAGTATTACGTCCATCACCATCATCATTGATATCTTGTTTGGTGCATTTTTTATTAACGTTAAAATCAGTAATTGAAAATACGTAACTCAACAAAACACTTTGATAAACAACTTATCCACATTAAATTACCTTATGCACTATTAATATTACACTTTGCTGCATCAATTTAACTCGTTTATAACATCTTTGCCTAAACATATGACTTAACTAGTCTGATAAAACCAAATTTAGCTTTCAAGTAAATCGTAATTATCTGGTTCAATTTACAAATGGAATCAAAAATCTTGAAAAATTTGACCAAAATTTGGTAAAATCGGGTTAAAATCGGGTCAAAATTTTCGATTCTAAATGTTTAACTTTCAATTGGAAGTGTAACCATCAAATGAAACACATGTAAATGACACAGTAGTGTTGATATAACCTTTCTGGCGCCTTTTATTTTCATTTTTTCTGCTTCTTTTTCTGCTTCTTTTTCTCTTTCTTTTTCTCTCTCTTTCAGCTTTCTTCATACAACTACTTCATGATGTTACTTGAAATTACATAATGATATTTTCATGTTGAATCATAACAAATATTATATAACAATTTTTGCATCAATAAATTCCATTAACTATTTCCGAATCAAATTTTCAAACAAATATTGTGACCACATACAAGGTAAGCATTTGGCTAATTTAGCTCAATCATACGCGATCAGTTTCAGCTTCACTTTGCATCACATTATATTGTTTGATAATTTTGATTCCAAGCAGTATTAATGATCTCTCGATCGGTATCTCTTATTTGATATCTCTAGATGTGGTGAAAACGAGTAAATCATTGCACCAAAATTTGCAATGTCAACCAAATTGAGAGCAAAATTATTGATTTTAGCAAATTATTAACAAAAGATTTTTCTACCTTTTGGTTTTGACATAATATTTGAGAGCATCGATCACAGATTCAGCCCTAAAAGTACTGTTAATATCTTCTTCAGTCGATTGCATTAATTTCATCGAAATCGTCCCGTTTCCATGATTTGCGTTTTTTGAACCTCAATTTATAACTCAACAACCTGGCTTGCGAGAGGCCAGGTTAGTAACCAGACCGTTAGTAACGGGTAACAGATTCTGGGCAATCATATTAAGTCAAGTTCTTGAGGTATTTTTATTTCTTGTTGGGTGACTATCAAACATCTGATAACTTAAGTCTGACCAGCTTTATCACCACTGACAGTTTGTTACACTGTGACAATCTTGAAGACGATTAAGCTGTGAAATAAAATGTAATCTTGTAATCAAACAGAATCATTTATTGCTTTTACAAACATAAACGTTGTAACTGTCAAGTACAAAGTACTTGGACTGGGTAAAAAAGGTAAGGATTGAGTGTAATATCATTGTTGTCAACTTAATAATATTAAGATTTTCAATGATTTCTTGTGAAGTAAAAAAAAGGAAAACTCGGAATCACTAAACACTGTAAATTAATAGCAGGATATTGATATTATAAAGATATTGATAAAGATTATCCAATGATTAGTAATCAATGATTACCAAATGATTATCTGGTTATAACAGAAACAATTAACAGACCAGAAAAAAAACCCTCATTATATACAATGATATATTGTATAAGATATGGCAAGTTGAAGAAGCAGCAAAAAAACGAGAAACAAGGAAATCTCTCAAAGAGTTTCTATTATTAAATGAAGAGAAGAACAAAAAAAGCCAATAATTGATCATTTCAATATTAACTAACTTTAATAATATCATTGATTGTTGCTTGTTGAACACTTGATAGTAATTTCACTGAATCAATGAAATGCTCAATTAATCTTAAGTGTGATTAACTGGTAAATCATAATCACAGTTGAAAGTGGTAACTTGAAAAAAAGGCAGACTTTTGTATTAGATAACATTGAAAGATTGAAGTAACAACATTTTTATTAATGTTAGGAAACGTAATTAGATAAATGAATTAGATTAATTGTCACCCCACGGTAAGCGATTAAACTAGTGACAATAAGCTAATTGTAGATTAACGTTACAGAATGAAATTAACAATAAAAAGGGAAAAATTAACTCCCCAAACAAAATTAGATTAGACTTTGCATTTACAATGATATTATGCCAAGGAGCTGGAAAATTGTTAACACTTGTTTAGGAGATTGATCAAAATCTGTCTCTGACATAACAATTTAGGTTCATTTGGTTACAAACGTAACAATTAGTTTACAATTAACCAGGAACATTGAACAAAATCTAATGATAAAATAATCGAGAAAAAACATTGAAAGTAAACATTGAAACAAAAATGAAAATTGATTTACTCATTGTACTTGGCTGGTTATTAATTTCAACAGCGTTTATTGTTTAATAGTAAAGTGTTAATTGCTTCCGATTTTTGATTATTGATGGTTGATCATCCTAATGATGATGATGATGATGATGTTAATGACTAGAAAGATTGAGCCAAGAAAAATGAGAAACTGAAAAAAGACCAGAAAATTAATTGTCTGATTGTTGCCATTGATGCTTTTCAAGTAATTTATTAATTGCACCGTCTACTATGAAATTGACAGGTTAACGTAACAATATGAATAAAATTGTATTACTAATTATCATAAATAATATATCACAGTTTATTGCTGCCATTTGTTACGTTAATTGTTGGATAAAAAGCAGCAACACTTGATTTGTAATAATGTAATATCATATTGTTTTTATATTATAATAAAGTTGCTTCTGAATTTATTTTAATGTTGATCATTTGAGACAATTTAGTTTGCTATTTTATCAATCAAATTTACTCCTTTTACAGCGCTATTAATAAAATTGTTTATCAAAAGGACATTTCCGATGTTATCATTGTCACACCTTTCAGTTCACCCACTTTTTTTGTCAAACCCACTCACTTTTTATCCCGTAAATATCAAACCATTTTAATATCAACACTTAATAATTAACTTATGTATTGATCTAAAGCTCTTTACATTGATACTTCATTTTCATAATTTGTTTAATGTCAATTGTTTCAGTTGATAGTTGATAACAGTTCAATTGGGTTGAGTTGAACTTGATTTGTCTCGGGTTTAAATTTGGGTTTTAAGGTTTTGTATTTGGTCAGTATTTTGATGAAATTTAAATAAAGATAAATTAATTTTCTGGTAATTTAGTTATTATGTTGAGTTGATTGAGTTTGTCTAGTTTTGTTTCTTTTGGTACAATTTTCAATGTCAATGTCAACAGAAGATAAGATGAAAAGCTTAAATAATATGTTTTACCAATAATAACATGGGTAAACGTCATAAAAATTCTGGTTCAGAGTAAATTTAGACCCAAATAAAAAGCTAAAAATAGCAACTAAAAGCTATAAATAATATTGAATGCAGCAATGAAAGGAACTAAAGAGAGCAAAACATAATACAAGAAACCAGAAAATAAGTACTAGGTGAGTCAAAAGTCGCGCAAGTTTTTAAATCGCTATAACTTTTGAACAGCTATAGATAGACACAAAATTTTTTCAGCTAAATGCATAATTTTAAGGGGGATTTCATTTTTTAAAATAAAAAAATTTTCACCAAATTATCGCAATTCTGGCCCTGAGGAAGCCCGCTTTCAAGGGTGTAAGGTCCATCTCCAGGTCAAAATTTTTTTATTGCGAAAAACATAATCCCCCTGCCTGAAAATAACGTGGAAAAAATTTGGTGCAAAAAAACCAAAAGACAGCCCCACAATCGCGATTTAAAGACTTGCGCGACTTTTGACTCACCTAGTATGAACCAGAAAAAAAACAAAAAAAACTGAACCCGTTAGACTTACTCTGGAAAGGCTTTCCTCTTTACATGATCTTCATGATCATCTTCATCTCTCTCTGAGAATTACGTCATTTCGTTGCTTTGGACACCATCGATCGATATAACTCTGTCTGTTTATCTTTCTTTCTCTTCTTCTTCTTTCTTTTTCTCAGACTTTCTCTTTCTATTTTTTCTTTCCTTTTTTTTGTCTCTTTACTCGCTCACTCCTTTACATTCAAGACGTCAGAACAATTCAACGTCACAGTGACGAAATGTTTCCTATTATAACAGAATCTATTTTTTTATTCTCTTTCTCTCTTTCGATTCTTCTTTCTCTTGGTCTTTCTTTCTACTTATCTCTTTCTTTTTTTCTACTTTCTACGTAATCATTATCATCATCACTATCAGCATCATGATCAACATGAACGTTAGTGAGTGAGTAAACTGACTGAGTGTTTATGAGAGTGAGAAACGAGCATTAACCAACATTGAAGTCTTGTCATTCCTTACAAGCCATGTGAATTGGATAGACTAACTTTGAAAACATAACATAATTGTAACAATTTGAATTTACTTCACTTTTATCATTTGTTAACTGTTAATAACATTGTCAACTTGTGAATTTAGTCTCAACAATCAACTGGACTAAACTACAATCAATTCATTTGTCATCGTTCTTCGTCTATTATCAATTGTTCACTTATTTAGTTATGTTCGTATATTTTCATCCTTTCAAACATTCAATCCTTGTAAGTCCAAGTTTCTAACCTTTTTTCATCTCCTTTTTTCTGTGTTGACTAAAGTCTATGTTTTTATATCTTTCACTTGTTTTATGAATGTTTTGGTTGAATTTTAATCTATTTTATTTTTAATTTTGATTGTTGTTTAGTGACATACAAATATATAAATCAACATATATTTCATCTTCAATTTGGATTATTTGGTTTCTCATCAAATATCATTGGATTTAACGTTATAAATCAATATAAATAGTGAGATTGATATTAAAATTAATAATAAAATTATAAATTTCAGACCTGTGATTGGGTCATGCAGTAGAAATATGCTTTGTATTCAACAAAATCAGGTAAATATAATTTCGTTCTTGTGTCATGTCATGTCTTATGTCATATTAATAACATCGCATTTGACATAAACATCGAACTTGATTTATATTTTTTTAAACATTCGTTTATTTGTTATTAATTTGTGTCTCCTTTTACACTTAATTGTTGTTTAGAGCTGTTCATTCAAAGGACCAATTTCTCATTCACCAATATCTTCAACTAATATTTTTGATCCTTTACCTTCACTTAATTCAGTTCAATCAAATTCAACAACGTGTGAAGAGGATCTTTCAGATATTTCAGCTGATTTTTCATTTGATGTACCTTTAGATGGTATTTTGGATCAAATGTTTAATCAACAATCAAATTTCGATTCACTCGGGCTTGATCAAGGACAATCTGGTTACTCAAATAGTGGTTCCAATACACCAGTTCAGTTGAATTTTCAAAGATCAACTTTCACCGATAATATTAACGAGAATAACTCTTCTAATATCAATATCACCAACATCAACAACAACAACAGTAATAACAGCAACAATAACAATCAAAACAATAATTCAAGTATTATACTTAATAATGATAATACTATTAATAACATCTTAGGCAATAATCAAGGGTAAGTTTCCAAATGATTGTTCCAATATAAATTTAGGTTAGACAAATGAAAACAATGTTTCTTTTTGTTTTAATTGTAGACTGTAAATAATACTTTAATTAGTCTATTTGTTTATTCATTTATTTAATTTATTTATTCATACATTTTATCATCTTAATATTATAACAGATCATTGATTGGATCAAACGAGACATCTTTAAGTTCAACACCAACTACACCTAATTCAACAACTTTACCAAGCTTCATGGAAATTTATTCACCAAGAAATTTTCCTCAACCACCACAACAATCACAATCACATTCTGGACTTAACATTACACCAACAACTAACGATGAAACATCTTCATTCTTTAAATTTGATGACTTCAATGATGATGATAATACATCATTATCTGAAGTTTCATTTGCTTCTGTTTCAATCAAAAATTCCAACACAGGATCAGGATCATTGATTGATTTATCATATGTTAAACAAGAAGATGATTGTGATGGTGATTTAAATAACTGTGCAATGCCATTATCAATTCAAACAGCAACTAACCCACAACTTCAACAACAACATCATCAACAATTAAGACAACAGCAACAATCCCAGCAATCACAACAACAACAACAATTGCATAGTTTCCGACAAAATCCTCTACATCAATATACAAGATCTGTTAATCAACAAGATGTCAACTCTCCATTTACAGCAAGTTCGAGTGTTGCTTCAAGCCCAGGATACATATCAATGTCTTCAGCTCGATCTACACCTAATCTTGAACATGGTCAATCTCAGTTTCAACAGTCTCTTACCAACCATCTTACACAAAACCAGTTGCAATCAAATCAATTTCGAAGTATTTGCACATCAGCAACTAACTCACCATCTTCGATCAACTTTTCATATAAACACAACATTGATCAATGTTGTGCTAGTCCAAGCTCTGATCGATATCAGCGACAATCACCATCACAATTATCCCCAATTTCAAGATCTCCATATCAAAAGGTAGAATCACCACTGGCATCAAATATAAATACGTCTAATCATTTGGCATCTTTGAATCCAATTAGGTAAGAAAAAAGTCTTTGTTTTATAATCAAAATGCCAATCCAATTGGTTAAACCCAGCAGCAAAAAAAAAACGAAACAATAAGCCGGAAAAGTTGCTCGTAAATATTATAAATAAATCCAGTACGTGATTAGTTGCTTGATTTGTTAAGTTAAACTTAATTGTTCTTGATTTTCCTTTGTTAATGGAAATTCATCTTTAGACAGCGTCAATGTGATTTTGATAAACAAAATGGACTGTCCAAGTTTGCTTGAGCAACGTCAAACCGCCTCACATTGACGACAATAAGTAACCGGTCTGATCAAGGTTTCAGTTAATTTCTTTTTCTTTCTCCCATCATCATTCATAATTGATACGACCAATAATATTCACTGCCTCTGAATGAAAAATTTACCAAAATAAATATGAAATTTTAAATGTCCATGGGAGAAAAAAAGTCACCAAGCTTCAACAGGTCAAGTCAAATCAAGTCAATGCACTGAAAATCCTTGAGTAGTTCTTTAGTAATTAATGAAATCCAGTATCAGGAAAAATATTTTCAAGACAAAAATGATATTCCGTATGACCTTGATGTTCTTTGAGATAACTTGTATGCAAAACATCTGATTAAATGTATCTTTTATCATTTTGATTTCTAGAAACCAAGAAGATCTTCTGAGGTCGTCTATATCATCATTATTTGCATCAGCAAATATCAATGGATCTTTATTGAGAACAAGTTCAGGCGAAACCTCTCCAAATGAACCAATAATTTGTCGCAATAAAAGCCAAAAAGCGTCAACATCAAACGAGTCAAATACAGGTTGCTCATCAGCTGCCACTTTAAACACAAGCTCAACAGGTCATCCTTTGAATCAATTGTGTGCTGTTTGTGGCGATAATGCGGCCTGTCAACATTATGGAGTCCGAACTTGTGAAGGTTGTAAAGGTTTCTTTAAGAGAACAGTTCAAAAGGGTTCAAAATATGTTTGTCTTGGTAATCGTGATTGTCCAGTTGATAAAAGAAGACGAAATAGATGCCAGTTTTGTCGATTTCAAAAATGCTTAGCTGTTGGAATGGTAAAAGAAGGTAAATATAAATTATTTGACACTAGAATGAGCTTGTCATGAAATATAGAGAAGAATATTTTCTTACTTATGTTTACAAATGTTTTCAATTTTTATTTAAAATAGTGGTAAGGACGGACAATCTTAAAGGTCGTCGTGGTCGATTACCATCAAAACCTAAATCACCTCAAGAATCACCTCCATCGCCACCAATTAGTACAATTACTGCATTAGTAAGGGCTCATGTTGATACATGTCCGGATATTTCAAATCTTGATCTCAGTCATGTAAGTTTACAGTCTTCTGAAATTTTTCATACAATAAGTTCAATTTTTACCAAATTTTTCTCCTTTTGTCAATCTTACAGTATTGTGAACTTGATGAATCAAGTTTAACACTAGGAGCTAGCTTAGCTTGTCGCCAACAATCTGTGAATCTGCTTTCTTCAGCGGTGGAAGCTTGTCGAAATTTTGCTGAAAAAATACCAGGATTTGCTGATCTCAATAAACATGACCAAGATTTACTCTTCGATTCATCTTGTTTGGAGATAATTGCTCTACGCATTGCCTACCAGTAAGTTAATTGCGGTTATTAGTGGATTTATGATTTAATTAGCACATAATTTACTAATTATTACGTTTACTTCAAATAGAAACAAACCTGGATCGAAGAAGATCATACTACCTAATGGAATGGTTCTTCATCGTAATCAAGTTAAATTACTATTTGGTTCTTGGTTTACTAATCTGGAATCATTTTCACAAAGATTCGCTCAAATTGATATAGACATATCAGCATTTGCTTGTCTCGCAGGCCTCTCATTAATCACCGGTAAGCAGCAGCACCCATTTTTCACCAGTACATTCTTTACAATTTTATTATCTTTCATTTTGTACATTTCCTAGCTAACAAAGATTACTCATTAATAATTATACTAATAATGTAATGATACATTATAATTATCATAATCACAATAATCATAATGATCATAATGATCATAGTAATTCTAATATAAAAAAAGTTAACTCAGAGTAATAGATTTAGGCCATTCAGGAGATAGTAGTGATGTCTGTTCAACGTTAACATGATAAAACAAAAAAAGAAATTCAGAAGAAAAAAAAATATATGTTAAATCGCTGAAATTGCAATGTTTTAACGTTACAAATCAATAAATTAACTTACATGTTCAATGTAAAATGTATTTAATTCTCATCACGAATTGACCAATTAAAATAATCTTTATCGTCATCAAATAATCATCATCCGGATTTTTTTTCATCACATTGTTCAGTATCCATATTGAGTAGAAGTGTTGATATCGATGATGATTATTGTGATTATATCTGCAACAATAACCAGAACAGATCATGATAGCTAACTATTAAATTATGTAGCCATTTTTTGATTCGAATCCAATATTAATAAATTCTGTATCATCAATCATCAATAATAATCATAATTTTTCCTTTTCTTTCTTTTTTCCTTCCTTTTTTGCCTCTCTTTATCCATCCTATGTTGCTGGTCTATCAACAGTGCGGCATGGTCTTGTTGATCCAAATCGTGTTGAAGCCCTGCAAATGAAAATAATAGAGTCTCTTAGAGATCACGTTACTTACAATGCTGAAGCTCAAAAGAAATCGCATTATTTTTCATCAATATTATCAAAATTACCTGATTTAAGATCACTCGCAATGGATGGGTTAACAATGCTGCACGAGATTAAATTAGAGTCCATAGTGTCAATTCCTGAGACACTATCAAAATTAGTCACTAACTTATCATATTTTTAAGCTGTATTAATCACTTATCATATGCCGAAATGGGAAATTCAATCAGATTGGAAGATTAACTTAAAATTAATTATTTACAGAAGTATTATGCTGAATTGAATAACATTGGTTAAAATTGGCATTATTTTCCCTCGCTTTTTCATGCTACATGAGCCGCCATCTTTGTGCAATATTTACAACTTTATGTTGAATTGTTATTGTTTAAAAAATTCATCAAAATGCAAATATTTTCATCATCCATAGAATTGTATTGTTTTATTAATTGTTCTTATTCAATTCTATGATCAAGTTTGTTGTTTGAACCTCATTGTGATTGTATTATTTCGTCCATTTCAACTCGTTGAAATGCTACCCAAAAATTGATTGATGTCAACCCATTTCTCTCTATTTTCTCATCACTTTCATATTCATTACAAAAAACTACCTCACCCTGATCCCTTGATTGTAAATCACGAAAGTTAACTATTTCGGTGCAAATAGACTATTAAAACATTTTATCCAATTTCACCTAACTTTGCCACCCAAGATTTTCCACCTAATTGTTTTTGGATTAATTGATAACGGACGGTAAAAGCCAGCAAAAACATTGGACTCCTACCTTTTCTCGGGAAAATTCATGTGATAATAAAGTAGATTAATAAACGGATTCATAGGAATTAGGAAGGAAAATAATCCTTCAAACTATGGATGAGAAAATCCGATCAAAATTTATCTTACCTTAAAGGCTGAACCGTTTTGAAAAGCTGATAACTTTACGGTGAAAAACGCGTCAATGTATTGTTTGTGACATGGAGATACAATTAAAACCAGAGCTTAAGATCCGTAAAAGTATCCAAGTACTAGAGACATTTCATAGAATCTCAGTACAACCACATGTTTACATGAACACTTGAACGCAAATTATCACGGTTAATAAACATAAATTACACTCAAGCTTGGTGATCAAATTTATTTGTAATAAGCTAATTTATCATGGAAATAAAATTATGTTGAATTGATATTCCATTATCACCATATAATAATTGCTAATTAAAGAGATTGTTTAGGTAGACCTACTATTAACTAACATAGATTAATACAGCAAAAAAGAGTCCATAAAACAATTTTTCCCTGGACAAACATTTAGCACTGAATATAAGAGCAAAATGTTTACACTAGATTTGCTTATTAAACGTTGATTACTTATCTTTTAATCAATTAATCCCTACAATATAAAATATAAGACAGACCCTAACTTTATAGAAACCGATTGGATTAAACAAATTCAACAAAAAATATCTCTAGACCTGGTTTAAGATTTAAGATTAGCAATAAATGAAAAACAGATTTCTCAGTACATCCTGAATTCCTGTATGACTTAATGACTTAATGGCTTGATTGACTTCATGGTTAGACACATTAAACACCAAGATATTAATTGGATGAATATTCAATTCTCAATTGAGAGAATGACTTTGGACCGATATTTAAAATAAACTAAATTTAGCATAAGAACAAGAGAAGAAAAATTAGATAAATGATAAGTACAATCACAATTCATGACAATTTACACTATTCTTGCAATTTTGGCAAGCTGCACGTAAAATTGGCAATTTAAATCGTTTAATTTAATGAAAATTTGTTAAATCAAATACAGTTTGTAATTAATAGACTCTCCCTTTTTTGGTTTGTTTACATTGGTCGTGAATTTTTTTTACAAACTTTTTCCTATTGGGCTTGCTTTTTCAAGTCTTTTTTACTATCGTCATTGGTGTTAATTTGACATTTGACATTGTGACTTTTCATTGATACAAGAGAGACTATTTTGAGCTATGGAGGATTCAAGAAGCTCAGATTATCAATCACCTGATGATAGTGATCAAGTTTTCGAGATTACAGACTTTACCACTGCCACCGATTGGGAACGTTTTATTGCTGATTTCGAAGAGGTTCTTCGTAACTGGGACACAATTCAGCCGCCTGATGCCCAAGATGCTTCCAAACCGAAAGGAGTAATCTATGGTCTAGGACCGATTGGAGATCATTTGTATTATAATGAAACTGTTAAACTTAAATTTGCCAAGTTCGTGCTTATAGTTAGCGTTTACTGTTACCAAGGGCCAGATGTCGACAACAAAAAGGAAAGACTGTATACTGGAAGGGATACTGAAAGTGATCTGGAGGATACTGATGAGAATATAAAAGTATTCCAAGATTTAATGGATTTTCGCTACAATTTCCCAAACAAGGCCCATTGTATTTATAGATGGTTTGGTGTTAAAAAATTTGCCGTCATCTCTCCTATGGAAGATAATCTTATAACGAGTGAAGATCGAGCTAAATTGCTTCTTAGCTCGGCTGCAATTGCAATGAGAAATATCAATGTGTGAGTAAGAAACACCAGAGACATTTATTCATTGGGTTAATCCTATTTTTTCTGTTTCTCTAGGTATATTCCTGTCTTTGTTCAGATTCATCATCCCCAGAGGAAATTCTTTCATGGCATATTGGAAGGATCAACATCACGAATAATGTTTGACATGATTCATTTTAGAGATATTCCGGAAAATTATCGGTATCTTTCAGAGTTGACCAAAATTTTCCGTGAAAAAATTGTGAGTCTACAGTTTTCTGATTCAGATTTTGTAGAAACCTCTTCAATATTTTTTATTAAGCTTGTTCACTTTAAATTTCCAATCCTTATCATCAGATTATAAGATTAGATTAGATATGAATTTATTTGTTCTCATATGTCATTTTTGTTTCCTTTGTTTCTACAAAATCAATGCGTGTGTTTGTCATATGTTACTCTTTTGTTATCCTTATGCAACATTCATTTTTTTTGCTTGATTAGGCATCTCCACTGAGGGAAAAGGTTTCAATTGAACTATCAGTTCGATTCACTCATATAATCAGAGAATGGCCTCAAGAATGGTTATTACCTGAGCCAGAAGCAACCGAAGAATCAACCGACTTGGAGGAAAGATTGTACTCTCTTGATAAACTTCCGATGCCTCTCATAGAATATTCATCTCCTTCAGCTCCTATCGAGTAAGATGACTTAATTGAAATAAGATGAACAATATACTAAATGTATTCTTTATTTTTCGTAGGGAATTACACCTTTCAACCACTTGGCCTAAATTATCTGAAGAGTTCATCAATGACTCGCCAAATCACAGCAATTTAAATTCAATGGATGCACAATATTGGTCAGCGCGTGTTTTATTCCGAGACAGATTTACTCCTAACTTGATACATTCCATAAGTAGCTTGTTTATTCTGGAAAAATCAACCAAATATGCAGATCAACCATTGGGTAAATTTACAGGACTTCAGGAAGAGAAAGGTAAAAACGAAACACCATATATTTAGCAGGAAATATGCACTTTTATCAGCCTACAATTATATTCTCAGAATATTATCCAAGTAAAACTGATTAATTTCTTGGATCAATAGCACGCGAATATAAATGTATGTATAAAGTACATATGTATGCTCAGTCAAGTGGCAATTGAAATAAGTATCAATTACCGTTGAACAAGAAACACTACAAACATAAGGGTTAATTTGCTTAATTTGGTAGGTTGTGATTGATACTAATATTTATCTACCAGCTAAATTATTCCATTAGTATCACTAGAGTGATTTAGCTAATTGAAAGACAATACAGAATTTTCAACAACACTATAGACAAACGAGTTTCTAATTTCATCTTTTTAATTCAGAGATTGAAGCTAAAGCAGCCCTTGATAAACTTGCCGGTGTCGGACCTCCAACCTTAACATTACCGCAATTCCGAAATTTTTCAACCTGGAGTTTATCTGAACATCTTAAATGTCAAATTGTTGACTACATTTTCACTGAACCATCTCAAGCTAATGAACCAATAAATAGCTTACTCAAAGTAAATATGACAACATTACACAAATATTCCAGGCCTAATACATTTTCATTTTTCTATTTTTTTCCTTAAAGGATTATCGAGGATTCAAATCGTGTCCATACAACAATTTAACTTGGCGCCTATCAATCATATTTCACCAATTTAAAGATTTAAACACGATAGCATACCTTTGGATCGAAATAGTGAAAAAATTAAGAGACCATTGGGAGAGTATGACTGACCTGCCAAGGTAGGATATTTACTTGAACAAGTTTAACATCAACTCAAACGTAAATCTCATTTGAAAGTGAAATTTAACTTTCTTCATCCAAAAGATGACAAGGTCCGACATAATCAAGGTTAATACCCCTTTGATTAACATTCAAATTAATTGATTCCCATTGAGCATATTTTTTAATGTTATGTTAAATTACGTCGAACATGATGAAGAGCGCAGAAAAAAAACAAAAGGTCAAACTAATCCATAGTTTTTACGGTAAACTAATTATCTTCCCATCTTTATCATTCAGTTTCACCGTTTCTGGTCATACCAGAATCTGTCCACTTAAATAGTCAGTGTTAATGACTAACCAAGCTTTTAAAAATTATACTGAGTCAAAAGAAAAATTCTGTGAGAGTTAGGAAGAAATGTTCTGGGAATTTTCCCCAGAAAATATTCCTTAATATTCTCTAATCACTATTCTCACATAAATTAAATGATCCAACAACAGCAACAACAATTCAAATCCCGTTATCAATTTGGTAACATTCTCTGTCCATCAACAACAGCAAAATAAGATGTTACTTTGAAGAGGCAAAAAAAATTCAAATACTCATAGTTACTGTCAACTTATTACTATTATTATCATTATCATTGTTAGTGTCCATTGTAGATGAAACTCGCCATTTTTAACTCTTTTGGTCTTTTCCCTTGGTTAACCTTGTATCTTCCGTCTCCAAACTAATTGTGTGTAAATTTAATTAAGTTGCTGCTCAAATTACAATTTCATCTTCACAGTTGGACCCGTGTTTTTCATAGGTGTTTACAGCCGATCAGCTTGAAAGCATATCATCATCTTTTTCATCTTCATCAACATCAATGAAAATGTGAGAAACATGAAAAGATATATTTCTTGAATGAAAGCAAAAAAAGCAAGCAACTAAATTAGCTAACCAATTAACTGAAAGTCCCTAACTGTTTCATTGAAAGTGACAAACTGTGTGTTGATTTTATACCAAATTATTCATTAATCCATCAAAATCAACCCAAATTTTACCTCAAAATTCATCCTTTATGCATAAATTTTGAAGCCAAAAATATACTCAAAGCTTTCATTATGAAACAACTGTTAATAATTATTCTGTAATTACAGTCAATGGCCTTTCAAATGTTCAATTAACCCTTCCTACAAACTTAATCATATTAAACACTTTATTTGATTGAGTAATTAATTTGAGGAAAAACAAAAAATGAAAAGTTAACCAAATAATGACGGAAATAGGTTTTAAATTAAATTGTGTTTTTACCTTTTAAGACAAAATCAATTGCCATTAACTTGACTATAGCCTAGAGTTATAATCACAATTTGATGAATCACATCAAGAACTGACAAGAAATACTTTCAATCAAATGAAACGTTAGAGCAAATCATTACAATCAAATATCAAACTTAAATTTCCATCTAAACCTTATTCCAATAATGATAGCTCCATTGAACAATTCACTATTGATTTACTCATTAGTCTTTAAATCTTCATCTGAATCTTCTCATGCTTAATGACAAAATTTAATGTTCATAAATATAATAGCTTGACCTTTGTAAACAACTTTTAATGTTATTACAATTTAAATTATTCTAGTTACAACTTTTACCTGTTTTTGATAATTATCCTCACAACACCTGAATTCATCCATACATTTATAAATATGTTTTACATTTAAGTAACTCTTGAAGCTAGTTGTTGCTCAAGTATTCATGATAATGAGCTTTTGAGATTCATTGAATTCCGCATTTTGATTACCATTGGTCAATGATTTTACTTTCAATCATTTCACAAAATTCATTTACAATTGAGTTTCAAATGAAAAACCAATTTCTCTTCATAACCAACTTACTCTAGAAATGGATTTGTCTGATATTTAGATTTGAAAAAACCATTTGAATAGCAAATTACAGTAAACCCTCTCAAATTGTCACGTCGTGGGATTAGCATCTTGGCTATTTTCCTATAATAATTAGGCAAAATAGCCCTTTTACGAATTTGATTAAATTTTAAAATTTAATTATTAATTCAATTTAGGTGTTTTTGATTTCTAATTTGATAATTCCTGTATTGAACAGTATTAAATAGTAATTAAGAGTCCTCTCAAAATTTTCCTAATTAAAAAAACTGAATTAAAAGCAATTGTTTACTCGGTTACCATGACTCTGGGACAATTAGAGAGGGTGACAATTTGAGAGGGTTTACTGTACATTATAAATGAGTAAAAATATTTTGTTAAAAATACGATTAAGAGTTTAACAATTTTTGTAAACATCATCAACATTGACAATTATAATGATAGTAATGATGATTACCTTAAAAATTAAGGCAAATACAATCGGTTTCATTTACAATTGTTAGACGTGAGTATCATCACCATCAGTTATCCCTCTCAACTGAAAATACATTAAATCTAATTCCTAAATGTTGATATTAAATCAGTCAATTAATGGACATGAACATTTCGTGACTATTTACCTTTCAAGATTAAGATTATGGTGTTAAAAGTTAATCCATAACTGAACATGTCTTGTTGCCGGTAAATGAAAGTGAATCAAAAGCAAATCTAGTTTTGATAAAGTTGATTTAAACTGATCAACAAGATTGAAAAAGCACGAAAAAAGGCCAAAATTGTTCAAGTTGAATTTTCCCTCAAAATAGTTGAAAAATGAAAACTAAAGCAAACCTTTAACATGAAAACGGAACCAATTATTGTTTCATTTCCATGGAAGTCTATTGAAGTCAAATTTACTCTGATTAACAGCAATTTGTGATTCAAAAAGATTTACTCTTCAGGCTCATTATCCCTTTGTTTATCCACCTGTTTATCAACATTTTTACATTTTTTGTTTGTTTCCATCTTTAATACTAGACTTGCCTACTTTAATCTTGAATCATTTTTTCATCTTGAAACTCATTTGATTCCTGTAAACCATTAATCTTTTTTTCTTGCCTTTCATCTTCGCCATCTTCACTTCTACCTGTTTACCAGTTGTTGCACAAAGGCCATACAAAGGCCCACTCCTTGCCTGGCACAATTGTACCTGTTATCATGTCCATGGAAAGTATCAAATGAACTAACCTATCCTTATCACCCTCCTTGATGCTATTAACCATCTTGTAAACTATCATGTCAATAGATGAAGATGATGAAAGTGAAGACTGTTTCTTGTTTCTTTTTTTTCACCCAACATTCCGCTTGATTATTGAAATGACTTTCCATCAAATTATGGCTTTTTTTCATTTCAAGAGTTGAACATTTTCCCCTCGTTTTGAAGTTCATCGATCTAATCAATTGCTATTTAGATAATTTGTCTAATTTACTTGATAGTTTATCAATTTTATTTGACCATTTAGTGTCTTTATTATCATATTAATTTGACTTGAATTTGATCCAATTTCATTTCGTTTTGATCTCATTTTGATATCAATTTTACGCCACAAATTAATCTTCATCTTGTCACTTTGATTTTCAATTTTCCCTGAATTCTTTGAAATCAAATCAAATCAATCAAATGTTAGGAAGAAAAAAGTTGCCTCAGTAAACACATTTAACTGCAAATTCATCTGATAATCCAATGGATATTCTGATTAACCTTTGGTCGCATCTGTTAATCACCATTCACAGTTTATCACCAAAATCATACTTTAAAATCACATTTACATTTAAACTATTTGAGTTTGGACCATAAATTAACTAAACTTTCATCGTTTTCAATACCTCACAAGTTGAGTTTAACAAGTAAACCAAAGAGCTTCAAATTGTTTCCATTTTACATCCAATTGTAATCAAACATGTAAAGAGCATCAATTGTCTGATCAATTGCTGCTAATTGTTGAATAATAATTTGTATCAATCAGGAGTTAATCAAGTGAAAAACAGTTACAGTTATCAAGTGAATGATAGTTGATAATGGCTGTAAAATATTGAATTACTTGACTCATTTCATGGTTTACCATTTCATTGATGAGAACGAAATTGAATCTTTATTTCAATTGTTCAATTGATATCTTTAACATGTTAATAAGTTTTGAAACGATTCAGTGAATTATGAAACTTTCTTATTTTACCAATCAAAAGATTTACCTTTTTTTCATCAGGAAATATCATAACTCTATCATTCCAAATGATTGACATTGAATAAACTCAAATTTGACTCATTCTTCTCTCACAATCATGATCGTCATCATCAGGCCTAACAATAATTGAACAAGCAAAACAACAAACATTTAATAATATCATCTGATGATTACCTTTTTTTGTCTTCATAATTTTTCTTCATCTTTAAGGTCATTTCCTTGTGTGTACAAAATTAAACCATCAGATGACTGAATGATGATGTTAATGATGATAATGATGATCATCACAATAGGCTATTTCAATCTTTCAACATTTCACCAATTCTCATAAAAGTAGCTTCAATTTATCTTCAATCTCTTTTTTCATCTCATCTTTCTCTTCCTTACCTTTTCACTGATTCAATTCATTTACTTTTCTTGTTATACTTTACATTTTTTTCATTAACCCGAGAGTTAATGATACACTCAAACAAGGATAATGATTAGCGAAGGTAAAAAAATTGAGAAACTGGACAATCTTGGAAAAATTTTCACCCAAAATAACCGTTAAAAATGGTCAAAGGTAGATTAACTTTCCTAGTCAGTTACTCAAGAGTCAACCCAATCATCATTACTTTTAATGTAATTATGTGAAGGGTTGAGTTGAATGTAAAAAGTGAGTAAAAATACATTAACTATGTTCATCGGTTTATTATGACCACAACAAATTTCAAGTCCAAACAACGATAAAAATGAGCTTTTACCTTTAACCAAATGAAAGCAACCTTTTGATCATCCATTTAACCAAAGATTCTTACATTTTAATCCTTGATTAGCAATTAACTCACCAAGATTAATCAGTATTACCTTGTTATTTTGCATTATTATTGTGACAAGAAATGTTCAGTTGTGACTTAAGTTGACATCTCATTTTATTTCAAGTTTTTGACCCGAATTTTCATCCTTATTTTACATCAATTTTGAAGCCAAGTAATTTAATCAATTATCATCTCAATCACTAATTAGATCAAAATCACAATCATTTGCTTCTTCGGTTCCAAAATTATCAGATCACTACTTTGCCAAGAAAGTTGATTAAACTTGAAACAATTGTCTTGATATTTTTCAACTCTATTGAGCATCTCTTTGAAAAACAGATTGAGATTTTATGATATATTGATATTTATCACAATTTTGTTGATTTAGACCAGTTTTAATGGTTATGATTGACTTGATGTTATTAACCATATTTTACTGTCACTTTTGCAAGTTTATATCAGAAAAAAATGTCAACTTTTTGTATCATAAATTGAAATAATAACCATTATTAGCGATATTTTTGTGCAAATAAGTAGCTGAATTACATTGAATTTTTATTCATTACATCATTTATATGGTTATAAACTTGACTCTGGTTGTGGCAATTAATTGAAACTTCAATCCCTGCAGTGTGCCAACAGATGCTCAACCTAACTTACCTTTAATAAACACTTGAAAAGTTGAAAAATGTTCAGAAAAAAGTATTAATTAATTTTAGAAAAAAGTTAACTGAAAAAAGGTAAAAAAAACTGAAAGTTATCATTAATCATTTGAATAGGCAAAAACAAAATTCATCTTCCTTTTCATGATTAACCTTGTCAAGATTTGCTCGTCCAATTTTCATCTCTTTTTTTCATCTTAACTGTTCCTCCATTTAATGAGATGAAAAAATGTTCAATATGCTTCAGGCAATCGGATGAATCAATCTCATATAAATAATAATGATTATAATGATAATAGTAACTCCAACAACATGAACAGGAATGAAAAAAGCATCAAAATAATGAGCAAAAAATAACCAGAAAAAGATGAACATTAACTCTCAATAAATTAGACAACTGATTATCATGATTCATGAGCAAGAAGATAAATGTTAAACAGTTGCAACATGGTTTAGCCGTTATCAGAATATTTCATGATTCTAACTGAATTATTTTTAAGAAAAATTCTGTTTGTTTTCCAATGTTTCTGGTTACAACAAGTTGACTACCAACTTTGACCATTAAAAATTGTAATTCATCAGTTATCATGTTGATGAACGTTATCGGAAGCTCAACATGTGGCTACCTGTTGAGGTTCAAGTTTACCTAACAACAGATAAAGGGTTAAATCAGTTGAGCTGCATTTGCTTTAAAACTCATCATTTATTATTTACTCTTCAAATCTCCCATTGCTTACTGTTTACCTGTTTGATGATGAACAAAAAAAAGAGGAAAAACATTTTGCTTTACAATAAATGCGAATTACATGAAAGAAGAAGATGAAAAAAAATCTATTATTTGCGTTTTCAGGTAACCTTTCATTTGTTACCTTGAAAATTACCTTTACAAGTTTACCTTCAACTGAAATATTTTTCCTTCTAACCTCACCTTTTCTCACCTTTTCTTACATCCTCTAATCATCATCATCAGCCTCTTCCATTACCTAATGTATTATCAAAACAAATTAACCTTCACAATTGCATCAATCTTAACCAGCAATCAACAAGCTGAAACCCTTTAGACTTTCATCAAACATTTCCTGTTATCATGATAACCAAAGGTTTGTCATTCATTCATTGTTTCACTTTGATCAAGATCAACTCAACAATGACATTTTTTACTGTACATGATCATTGATCATGATGGCTGAAACCAAAAAAGGATATAAACTTGAATTGATACATTGTATTGATTAGTCCAGTACATTGATAATTTGTAATTTGATTGCCAATTGAATCATCCTTTAAACTTGATTCAACTTTCCATTTTTTATCATTTGATTCACTAAATGATGGATTGATATAATTATCTTGTTTATTAGTATCTTCAGTTCATCTTTTCAGCTTGAAAACATTAAAGCCAACACTTACAATGAACATTGAGATTATCCAAGAAACTGAAACATTTTAAGCTGATATTTCAAAAGATAATCTCTTGATGAAAATTATTCAGTTTTAATGATAATTGATTCATTTCTATTCAGGTTTTGCAAAAAATGGAAACAAAAGTTTACTTATATTTGAATCATTTTTTTCATTGCGATTCTCACTGATTCCTAGTGTGACCATTTGTCTGGACATTCAGAAGGCTTCTGACCTTTACCTTAACAAAAGTTATTGAAACAAAAATTTGTTTTCTCCTGACTTCACCAAAAGTCTTTTTCTGTAAACATTTTCACAAACACCAAACTTTTCAAGGTTCCTTCCCATTCTACCATTGAAAGACTCATATTCAGTTTTAATTACTATTACCTGTGAGTTACCTCCTACCTGAAGATGAAGACTGAAAGGAAGACGATGAGGAAAACAAAGAAATGCGAGACAAAACAAAAGCTAAAGAAACGAGTAAAACAAATAATCAAGAATAGATTACTTCTCAAGGAAGATGTTGATGAGGAAGATGATAACTTGACTGTTACTGAACTTCCGAGAAGTGAAAATTACCATTTGTCTTGAAACAATTGAATAACAGGCATCAACTCACCATGAGATTATCCAGTTTCAACTTTAACGTTTATCAACAATTAACATGATAATCACACCTTAACCATTGGATGATTGAACAGACATGAAAATTGTCAAAACAAACTATTTTTCACTCCATCTGTTCAAATCTAATATTGAAACTTTTTCACTTTTCATTCTCAATTGAAAGATTAATTTTCATGATGGACTTTACAAATATTTTTATCATTAACATTGACCATTACCACTGTAGATGAACACAATAAGCTTATTCACAATGAACTAATGCATTTGAAGCTAATGTATTACCTTGCCATAATCATGATAATGATGATGCATATGATCAGGTTTATACCTTTACAATAATTTTGAATTGTTAATGAAACACTCACAAGTGAAATAGTTATACCTTAAGACCACCCAAGATTTCAGGTAAAAAGTAATAACAATTTGCTTCATCATTTTTTACATAGATACATAATAGAGGATAAAATATCACAGGTAAGAGAAGATTTAAAGAATGATGAAAAAAAGTGAAAAAAGGGAAAAAAAATGTTTACCTATTTATCATGTAAATCTTAAAATTGTTGAGGTTTCGTAAATTGAAATTTTCTCAGACTTCAAGTTTGATATTTTGGTCATTTCCAATATTCACTTTCAATGATCAACTCACACTGAGTTAATCTGCAAATTAAATGCAATTAACACCTATTTAACCAGACAATTTGACCGACAACCTTGTCTTATGGGAAAAGATATTGGTTCTGGTCTTTTCTTTGGAAATGTCAATATTTCAAGTTTCCATGTTTGCTGCTTCTTTGATGAACCGATGTCCATTGACAAGTTGAAGGTCAATAGTAATAAACATTGACCTTGGTTACCTTTGTGTGTTTCAATCAAAGATAAATGTTACTTATTTCATGATGTTTTGGGTTGTTTGATTAGACAAGGTAAATCTTGTCTCGTTTATCATGATTGTTGATGATGATGACTCTTCCTTTTTTTCATCTCTCTCTCTCTCAATTCACGCAACATTTTCACATTATATGTAATAATAATAGTTGATCAACATTTTACCTTTTTACCTTTGTAGAGATGAAAACAAAGGCAGCGAGATAAACAACCTTAAAACCGGCAATTCGGCATTTCTAGTCTTGTTATTATTGTATGTTAACCTGATCCCATGTAATATCAATGATGTTTCCACTCGCTACTACAATGTTTCATGATGATGGTGATTAGTTATCACACCTATGAAAGAGGAACAAAAAATAACCTTGAAATTGTGTCTTCTCTTTACCTTAATCCTCATCATCTCATGCTGATTATCCTTGTCATTGGTAAATACCTAAATTTACCTTTGGGTTGAACCCGTATTCATCGATTCAAACCTTCACCCAACATCTTGATCTCTCTGGTTGTTGAAGATGACTATAATGATGAGATGATGAGAATGATGATCAGGAATTGAAATGTTTTAAGTCGCTCCTTTTTATACCCTCATTGAGCCTCTTTTAATTCACATATTATCGTCATTTACCTATGAATCTGTTAAATTATTCACTCCCAATAATCAAGTTATAACATTTTTTTAGCTTTCATTTTCACTCTCTTATTGACTTGAAATCATTTTCACTCTCATTTGAAACTTTCACCTTTTCATTTAAACTCAGTTTCTGTTTGTTTTATTTTATCCAATTTTTTACCGATAATGCTGTTAATACCTTATGTTTCAGGATTGTAATAAGACTCATCAGATTAATCTTTTGATTAATCTAATGATAAACCTCAATTAGACCTTTAATCCCTTGTTATTGCCTTGATTTTATTTTTGCTCAACTTTAAAATTGTGTCTGTTTCATTCAATGTTGACATTCCCAGTGATTATTACCCTTTAATTACAATTTAAACTTGCCATGAACATTAAAAAAGGTTTAATCCTGTAACATAAAGAAAAGGCTAATCGATAAAGTAAAGATTTAAATTAATTAAATAGCTTTTAAATCTCAACAAATCATTTTAAAACTCTGATGGATGAGATTTTTTATGCTTTAATTGAAATCAACTTAAACTATCCTTTAAACGATCATTATTATCAACTAATCAACCACTGAACCTTGATTGACACTTTCATTATCAATGGCAAATCATCTTGATAGAATGATACAAAAATGCTGCTCATTTGAATTCAAATAAAAGTTCATGCCAGCCAAACTATAAACTAGCAAAATTTCAAGAATTTTTATTCTGTGAAGTAGATTTCCGATCATTTAGGATAACTTCAATAAAATTTAAATTCATCGAAATCTCTAAATGCAAATTGCTTTAATTGTTAATCCAATTGCTATTAGCAGATTGAATGCAATGCTTGAAACGCGATATAAAAATTGATTCAATGTTGAAGGGTTATCATCATATTCAGCAAATATTAACATTTCATTTCCATGATGAAAGAAATAAAAAAAAGTGTTAAATGATGATTAAAGTTGAGATGAACTATCTTATCTTCACCTTTCAATATTTTCATCATTATCCAGGTAACAACAACCTCGAACATGAGATTGATTTTTCTTGTGACTCTTTCCAATCTAAACGCAAAATTTTAATTCCCAGCCAGGTCTATGTTAGGTTATTGATCCGACTCCTTTGGCATCACAATCATTACCAACAATCGATTCAATCGTGACATCAACATGAAGCAAAAACTGAATAATCTGAGTAATGAAAATTTCCAATATTTCGTTCAATTGTTTTTCCTAAATAAATGACAAAACGCTTATCAAAGAGCACTTTTGTCAACTTTGCGGTTAAAAATTGTATCTAAAAAAATATGAAAATTCAGTCTCATTCATTACTTCTGGTTTAACCTGCAACTCTTGTCATCTAGTTTTTGTTGATTTATTGTCAGCTTGATTTAATTGTAAAACTAAGTTAATTAAACTCTAATTACTTGAGATTTTTATTACTTTAAAAATGATTATAATTCATGGCATAAACGTTTCATCGTTAGTATGTTATTAATAGCTTTTGAATGAAGAAGCAACAAAACATTGAAATATTGAACCTTAAATAACGTTTATGTTCAACTTGTTCAATGGACATTTGATGCTTAATTATTGCCCAAATGGTCAATGATCAAGAAAAGATTCAAGGTTGAATTAAAATTAAATTAATCATTTGAACAATGAAACAAATTGAAAAGCTTGTCCATTAATAACACAATGATGAGCCACTTTTGTTTACCTTTTTGTTAACAATTACAATAATCATTAATGTCCAAAACCTTGATATTAAACAAATGTGGACAATAATAGGACAAGAAAAGCCTTAACTGTTGAGGTCAACCAAAGCTTCAGACATTTGATCGACAATCAAATATTAAAATGATTTTTACTGTTGAACAATTTACGCTATTATTAGGTTCATTGTTGATGCTTCCGTGATTTTCAAGTTGTACTTCATGATTGAAATCATGGTAAAGATGATTTCCAATTTCAGAGGATTTCAAGTTTAAAGTTGCTTTAAAATTGTCAATGTTTCCAAAGTCAACTTTTTTCTCATTTCTTTGACCAATTTTTAACCTTTTTTGCCTCAAGATGAAAAAACCCTTTGATGATGAATGAAAAAAAAATGTAAGTTGTTTTCAATTTTCAATTCTTTGTTCATTTGTTGTATTATCATTTATTCCTAAGGCAATCAGCAGATAACATGAACCTGTTTTCTGGATACTTTCACCGTCACTTGTTAGTCACGGTCACCATCAGTCGTTATCATCAACATTGACCCAGGAATAACCAATGAAAGGTCATCAGCATTATAAATTGAAAATGAAATTCATGAAAATCTCAGTTGTCCACATTTCCATGCAAAAATAACGTGCTTTATCAGGCAACATTCATCATTAAAGAATGAGCAAAAGCCATTAAAGAGTTGGAACTTGTTGAAACATTTACCAATAATTGTCAATCACAACAAATTGATATTTACTGTTGACAAGGAAAACTAACAATCAAATCAACAGTTTACTTGATTAATGATCTTAATGTTTACAATTTTAAAGGTTTTCAAGATAATTCATGTTTACTTGAAACATTGAATTTTTGAGCTTCATCTCTTAATTGTCAGGGAAATTAGCTAAATGTCAATTGTCTTTGATTACCTTTAATTTGCCCGTATAAGCAAATTATTGATTTTTGTTGATATTAGTTGAAAAATTAAATAATAATAGAGGAATGAAAAATTCGTGGGAAAGTTAAACATAAACTGGTTAAATGGAAAACAAATTGAGATTAAACTGATTTCACTATCAATCTGATTATCGTTTCAAATTCAGAGCTTCATCTCATTTATTTGGCTCCTTTTTGCTTCTTAATGATGATAAGCTCTCCTTTACCATCATCATCATCACTCTCATCATTTTTCATGAAACCGGTCTTAAAACATGTTAACGTAAAGATGGAAATAAAATGAAAAAAAGGCAAAATTTTGTTCAGAATCAACAGCTTTTTTCCATCATATTTTGTGTTAACCAAAAAATCGTAATCAAGGTTGACCTCTACATCCGGTCCTAATCTATTTTCATCATGAAACAGAATCATTTAGAAGGAAAATGACCGCAAATATTACATTGAAAATGATTGATAAACAGTCAAATTCATAAACATAATTCCTCATTTTCATTCCTTCAACTTAACCAACAGATTCAACATTGAGTTTCAATTTTAAGTTGATTTAGTTTCACAATGGCCAGCTTCTTCTGGTCACCTTTTGACACAACTTTCATTATTTTTTTTCTGAACTTCTTCTCCACCATCGATATGCATGATTTACTCGAACTAAAAAAACCTGAAAAATTCATTGAATAACACAGAAGCATCTCAGAAATAATTTGGTCCAATGACATTTTCGGTTCGTTTTTTGTGAGAACCAGTCTTCATCTTGTCCAGTTTTTACAGCCAGTTCCATGGATGACAAAGTTCATCTAATCAGTGTTATCT
This sequence comes from Tetranychus urticae, assembly GCF_039701765.1. NCBI lineage: Eukaryota > Metazoa > Arthropoda > Arachnida > Trombidiformes > Tetranychidae > Tetranychus > Tetranychus urticae. The sequence goes on from NC_142959.1 coordinate 3,688,125, forward strand.
CCAATCCTTGCAATTGATATTTCATGAAAAATTAAAAGCATATTCAATTAGCCAATATTATCACAAGCATTAATGTTGTTTAAAGACACTCATTAACAAGTTGATCATGAATCCTTTTGTTTCTCAATGTTTAGCTTGAAAGGCTTATTAAATTAACCTTCAATTACAATTGAATTAACTGTTGATTAGTCACGTTTGATCATCACTTGCAGCCGTTGATTTAAATATAATCATTTAACGCGAACAATAAAGAAGCCAGAAAATATCACAATCGTAATACAAATTTTAAATGAACAACCTTTTCTTTTGACTGTTTAACAATCTGTTTTTTGATAAAAGTATGTTTCGCTCAGTTAACAATTTAATTCATGTTTATCATGATAATCAACATTTCAATGTATTTAACAAAAGGTATTCATTATTTATTGAGAAATGAACAAAAAATCAATGGACTTTCATCAAAATTTTCAACAAGTTTTGTTCATTGTTGACTTAAATGTTGTTATTTCAACTGATGGGTTTGTAAATCAGATAAAGCTTGAAATGCATTTGCAAGTATAAAGGGTTAAATGCATGTCAATATTTTTCAATTAGATTTCTCAGATTATCGTTTCTTCCCTGAAATATTTTATTCTTTTTTCAATATTCTCTTCAATATTCTATTCAATATTCATTCCATTATCATGACTATGGATTTAACCATCTTATCTTCATCTTTAAGGTCAATGTTTCCATTAATGTGATGAGGAAAAAATTATCACTTGAATCAACTTTCCATGAAAAAACTGAAACTCGCCAAGGTAAATCTATAATTATTCAACAAAGAATGATAATGATGTACATATTTTATTATTTAAATTATTGTTATTGATAATAAAAATCAAGTTTAATACATTTGTTGTCTTTTTTTGTGGTTACAAAAAAATCTTCAATTTACAAGTTTACTTTTGTTTCAATCGTATTTTGAAAATGATGCCAATTCAATGAAATACAATTGAACAAAATTTGCAACAAAATATTATCTAAATTGTTTTAATTGTTGAATTTTCTTCATCTTAATTTGTTCAATGATTACATTTTTGTTTGTTTTGTATTTTATACAAGGTTTAGTTAAATTGCATCCTTTGATTAATTACGAGAGTGACATTGAATAATGAAAACAATTTTAAATAATTACGATTGTTGGAAATGATCTTTGTAAGTATATTTTGCGTTTCTTTTGTATACCTTTTGATGAACAAAAGTATACAATCAATGGATTACAATCAAATGAGTTATGATTGATGTTGATTGAAAGGAGAGGAAAGATGACAAATGACAGAGGATGAGGAAGGTCGACCTGGAACCTTGAAGATGATCATGACTTTGAGGATTTTGTTACCGGCAAGTTTACTATGTCATTGACCAAACTTGTAGACCAAAAAATTGATGAAAATGAGTTGATGAAAGACTGATGATGGTGATTTTGATGATTCTTGGTTGATTGTGATTACTGTCCATTTTGTTACAGTATTTTATAAAGTATACAGAAATTTGTTTAAAAAAGTCAATCCTTTTGAGCCGTTCAAGATTTATTGTTCATCTATATTTGCCATTAAGAGGATTGGCCAGCAATTGATTTTTACCAACATAAACATCAACTTGATTATCTTTCCATCCATTGGTACCATGATGACCATTTGCTAATTTTCCCATCATTGGTCCATTTGCCCATTGATCAGAATCATATTCTGTTAAAGAGTGAATTGAAGAAGTTGAATTAAGTCGATTACAGCTTTTACTTTTCTTTTTACTGGACGAAGATAAATGATGATGGGCATTACCATTACCTCTAGCATCACCACCAGTCCCATTGTGATAGGCGACCGCAGTGGTTCCTGGATGGACAGCTAATGATGATTTAGATAAATCTGTATGAGGTAAAGTGGCATTGCCAAAGCGTCCAACAGCAGACGATGTTGAATATGATCGGTGAGATTGTCCGTCAGCGGTTGGTCGAGGAGCACCTCCGTTGCCTTTATGGGCACCATTCATTGAATAACCATTTGGAACCAATGAATAGTTTGAAATGTGTGATCTATTGTCATCATGAAGTGGTATATTATGGAGTGAACCATTCAATGGATGATGATGCACAGCTGATGAACCATCGAGATGGTACATGCGAGCCCGAGGGATTGAACGAGCTGAATACATGGAGACAGTTTCCCATTCATTATCGGGTTTCATGGGTCCAGCAAGTGGAGGTGGAAGGGAAGGTAAAGATTTTTTCTTGTCTTTACCATAGCAGCAGGTAAAAAGGATGACTGCGAGTACAACAAAGGCACAAATAGCTGCAGTGGCACCAATCACTAGTTTGTCTAGATCAGCCATTTTGGTTCGATCACGGCGAATCTCTTGGCACAGAGTTGATGGAATATCATGGATTCCCTGGGATCGATACATTTCAACGGGAACAATGCAAACAATTATACATTCACCAGAAGGTACATGAGGTAAAACATAGCGACGAGCCGTTTTACCCAATTTGGCTCCTTTCTTGTACTCTTTTGAACCAAAAAAGCGGTAAAGAATTTGAAAACCACTGGAATAACCATCTTCCAATAAAGTGTCCCATTCAAGGATTATAGATGATTCTCTTCGGTATGCGGCCAAAAGTTTAATGTCCGGTGTTTCCGTTTCATTTGGATGTAAATGTGAAGATGATAAAGGTTTCACTGAAAGTGAATTGGATGCAATTGATGTTGTCTGTGATGAGGCACTTGATAGAGTTAACAAACTGTTGCTGTTTATCGGAGTGTTTAAATCTACTCCTGAAGGTAAATAATTACCACCATTTTCATCATTTTCATTATCAGGCCAATCTGCAGGTAAACGTCGAGATGATTTAGATAAGCCTGAATTTATATGAGCCAAAGGTGTTGATGTAAGGATATTACCACTTGAGGTTGTAGTTGTAGTGGTTATGGTTGATGATGATGGCGATGATGGTGAAGATGAAGATGATGGTACATTCACTGTTGACACTTCTGAAGTGGAAGATGAGACTGAAGGAAGCTCAGTCGGTTCATTTACACAATTTAAATCTGAATCAGTCAATTGAAGGAAATTACGATTCCTTAATTTACCAGGTTCACCGCAAAATTGTGGATGTCGCTCCCTAGATGTAACTTGAAGATCATAACTGCGAATCCATTGCAAAATCCAACGAAGTCGACAATCACAAACTAAACTTTTGCCTGTAAAATGGTCAACAAAAATGGGTTAAAATTTGGATTTAAAATGGTCAAAATTTGAATTGATAAAATAATGAAAATAATTGGACAAAATTGATTCCCTAAAAATTATCGGTACACTTAATGGTTTCATTATTTGACAATATTGAATGGCAATCTTGAAGTGATCAAATTGTATGTTAATCAAGCCAATAATTCTTTACTCTTCTCTTCATCTCATTAAATCAAATGATAATTGTTGTTATTTATCATTTGCTAATTCATCTTTGTTTATTGACCTAATCAAAGTTGAATAACATTTCAGTTGTCTCTACCTATCATAGGAAACTAAACCCTGAGGCTGGAAACTTTCTCCTTCTCTGTTATTAAAACTATTAACTTTGATTATTATATCATTTTTTTATAGCTACTAACTGTTATTAGTATCGTTATTATCATTTTTTACCTTACATTTATTACCATTGATTGTTTCACAAGTTTATTTGCCTTGGAAAAGTAATTTCAACAAAAACCTTTCCTTTGATGTTTTAACGTGAAAACAAAACAAAAATAACAATTCCCATTGAATTCAATTTAACTAAACAACAAAAGATTTAGATGTTAAATCAGATTTAATAGCTGAATAATCACGATTAACGATGGCTAAAATTAACTAATGATATAAATTACCTTTTATCAGATATAAAATGTAAATAAAGTCAATAAGCTTATGTTAGCGAAGTGCATCAATTAGATTGAAATCATTTGAAAACGAGGAATCAAGTAATTGTTCATCTGGCTTAACACAATTACCATCAATTAGGTTAATAATGAAATAACTTTCTACACTTTCAATTTTAACAATTAGATTGAATGCAATATCAAAAGCTTACCTCCAAGACTGAGTCCACGCAAGGTTGAGTTAAGATGTTTAAAGGGTTGAAAAGGCAATGTTGACATTGGATTGCCATCAAGTGCAAGAAGCGTTAAAAGCGTGTTTTTGTGGAAACCATCTTCCGGAATAGATTCAATTATGTTGAATCCAAGGTCCAAAACCTATGACAATGATGATAACAATGAGATAGAAATGAAGAAAAAAGACGAAATTAGAAGAGAGATCAACAAAACATACAAGAGGAACCCAAAAAAAGGCTAAGCAAAAGGTTGAATTGTCAGTATTTTTTGTTAACTTTTCAAGAAATCATTGCAATACCAGTTTCTGTCTCTTTTAACTTTATTATGTTGCAAGTTTACAATTACAATTATCATTACAATTGAGGTTGAAATTGAAATTGCAAAGAAATTCAACTTTCTCATTTGCAATGGTGAAAAAAGAAGGGATTCAAGAAAACAAATAGCAATGTTGGCCTCACTTTAATTACCTTTTTTTGAGCGCAAAAAAGGTTCGTGTTAAACTTTAAACCTTGAAAAACCTTGACTTTTCATCTTCATCTGTAAATCTAACCATCTTCATCATCTTGATCGTCTTCATCATCTTTCCTTTCATACACTTTCTCCCTCTCAACAACAATTTTAATTAAATTCTGGACTAATGTTGAATCTATTTTTGCACGAATCTGGTAAACATTCAACTTTACCTTTTAACCAATCTGATTTTTCAATTCAGTTTCTTTGATTGCTCATAAAGGTTAACCTTTTAATGTTAAACCAATGTTTTGAAAATAATCTTCTGCAAAAATTTCAATATTTTACTTTTCTCAATCATGAACCATCATGAATGATGATGTTTTACCTAACCCAGCGTCAGGAACTACAATTTTGACTTTTGTATTCATTATCATAAGCAAAAACAAAAAGCAAGAGTAACAGTGAAAAAATGATCTTCCTACAAATGCCGGTGAGCTAATTTGAAACTGTGATTACTGGGTTTCCTTATACAGCTGATTATTCATATGAGTGATGAATAAAACTGTATAATTACCAACACCCAATTTATTTTAATTTATGTGATTCTCTTTCCATCCAATAATATCATTTACATTCATAATGCATCAACTGATAACTAATAAAAAAACACACACAAAATGCCACTCAATTAGCTCACACCTAAACTTAATCATGGTTAATGGACATGCATTTACGATTGTTTTTACGTCAATTTTACAAGTTTCAGATTAATTCCAATTGTTGTTCATTCATGTATAAATACAATTGTATCATTTGTCATTGTTCAATGAACTGCTTTCCAAATGCTTTTTTTACCTGATCCCATGTATGCTTTTCAAGTTATTTTTGTTTTCACTGGCAATGGTAAACATTTTCAAAGCTAATAGACTAACACTTTCAATTGTGATTGATTTGACACTAAAAATGATAAGGAACGAGGAAATTAAATTGTTTTATTTCCAAAATTACATTGGAAAGTAAAATTGTTGAATTAATAATCAATATTAAGGTAAACCCTTATAATTTAATGTTTATCAATCAAGGTAAATAACAAGATTCAAGTTGACTGATTGTCTGGTAAGAACATCGTATTTTTATACTACTAAACATGAAAATGTTGAGAAAACAAGAAAACTAGAAACTGATTGATTTACGCTTGGATTTGCTATCGATATTGATGTTGATAAATGATGAGGTAAAAGATGAAAGGTAAACAAATGTTTTCTTTTCACTTTCAACTGTTGAACTTGTTTAATGATAAGTCAATGGTCAATAGTGTCTTGACCTTTACCTGACTGTAAACTTTGTGTCATACCTGTCAACAAAACAAGTTAGGTAAGATGAGAAGCTTGAAAGGTTAAGGGAAAAACCTTTGACCTTGCTTCAAGTGTTTACCAAAAATAATGGACTTTTGAAGGTTTTTGTGATTCTTTTTATTGTTATCCGTCTGCAACATTATTGAACTATGAATGAAATTTCTCAGGGTTAAAGGTAACCTTTGGTTGAGCTAAAAATTGAATCACAAGAAACCAAGTTTTATTATTTATTATCAATGGTTAAAGTGTTATTAGTGTTAACCTGAACTGATTGTATTGTGATTGTTGTTGAGAAACTATGATTTTGTGTGAAAAAAAGTGGATGTTAACATGATTAAAGATGATTGAAAACAAGTGGACAAACAAAAGGGATAACTACAGTTATTGAAAAATTATAATCATTATGATGATGATGATGATGATGGTTGATTTATTGTGATGATAAGTTTATCATCTACTCCAGAAAACACTTTCATTTTCATTTCAACCTCAGTTTAGTCTCTTTTTGAGCAACATTTTTTGATTCTAGTTTGAGGTAAAAGACATTAAGAATTGTTGAGGGAGGAAAAAGGTATGAAAATGATTTCGTAGGTTGAACCTGAATTGGTTATTTTTGTGTGTGTGAAGAACGGACAAACGGATTGTTTGACCGTATCAGGAGATGAGGATAAAAAAACTTACTCTGAGCTCGGTGAGAGATGAAATGGCTTGAGAAGGAAAACTTTTTATCAGATTGTTAAGTAAACTGAGTGAACTTAGCGAATCATTAACTCCTAAAAAGGCTTCCTCATCAATTGAAGTTATCTTATTACGTTCCAAGCTTAAAGCTGTTAGTGTTTGAAGATTTTCAAATTGCTTGGGTCCAAGTGATTCTAGACGATTTTGAGCTAAATCAAGGAAAGCTAAAGCGGTCAGGTTAGCAATAGCATTAGGAATAACGGTTAAACTGGTTCCTTTGAGGTTTAAATGTTTCAAGTGTGGTTCCAATCCTTGAAATGCGTACTCGTCAATTGATACCAAACGATTGTCAGCCAATTTTAAAGTTGCCAATTGATTGGAGGCAAATGCTGAGGCCGATAACGATGTTATATTGTTAACTGATAAATCCAGTGTTCGCAAGGCCAACAGTGATGATAAAGATTTAATTGGTACCTCTGATAGCAAGTTATCCGGTAAACTCAATTTAACCAGTTTATCTTCAAGGCCTGAAAAGGCATCGGGTTCAATTGTGGTCAATCGACTTCTCGATATGTGAAGATTGGCAATGTCTAGTCCAGTGAAGGTAGCTTTGGTTAAAGTACCGATTGTTGCATTGTTGATGTACAAAACATCAATTGGAGTTGATTTATTGATTGTCAAATGAAGAGCCTCCAGTAAACGGGTAAAATTAACTGGACTACACTGGATTGATAACTTTCCAACATTTGAATAACTACAAACACAATCAGAATGAAGATCGGTATAATTAGCATTAGACCACGGACACTGTGCGATTGAATTTGAAACGATGACCGTTGAAATTATGACAACTATGAGGTAGATTTGAGTTAAATATGATGGCAGCATTTTCAATGAATCAATAGAAGACGAGTTTAAAGATGACAATATCGGTGTTAACTATTCACATATAAAAACAGCAGGTATTGAAAAGTAATCCAACAAGACAAAGTCATAACAGACAAAAAAAAACACGAAACACCAAAGAAATAGAGAAAAATTGTTGAACAAAGTTAAATATAACTGATGTAAATAGTAAATAAAATAAATAGGTGAACAGTTAAGATGAATGATGATCCAAGAGTGTTAAAGTTGAAAGTTTGGTGTGAATAAAGAGTTGAACTTGAGTTTAGCTGTTGATGTCCTGCGAGTCATCAAGTTAACAAAAAAAGCTATCCAACATCAACAAATTTTTATCTCAAGCAAAAAAAAGGTTGAGATATAGCTGGAACTACGGCTAAAGATCAACTGAGAAGAAAATGAAAGGTAAATCTTTCCCTTGTCTTCCTCTTACCTTCTCTTCTTCTCTCTCTCAACAACCGTCTTATTACTCACTCGGATCTTTCCTCTCTTTTGGTAAACAGGTTTCTTTCGGCGTCATTTTTTCCTTTGCAATTTTTTTCTCTGCCTTTTCTCACAATATTATGTTGAATATGTGAATAACTTTCCACCTTAACAGTCATAAGAGGTTGAAAAAAAGCCAATCTTAACCAATGTTAAGAAATATAAAATTAAATAAGGCCTAGACTCAGAGTCTAAAAATGTATAATGTAACAATACATTTGAAAAGAAACGTTTTTCCCTCCTTTTCTTTCCATGTCGCCATTGTTGTTTTTTCTTCGGGTCGTGATTATGCATGTTTTTCATAACGTTTATGTGCGTGTTTTAATGTACATTTTTGCTCCCATTATTTGTGAACAATCAATTGCCATTTATACCATAAACACCGAATACCTGACCAGTTAAAATGTCTCTGGAATGTGATCAAAGAATCAATGGATAACTATGAGAATATCTTAAAACATTTTATCTCTCAACCCTTATAAAGGATCATCATTATTGTTCAAATCCAACGCTTCTTTCACTTTTTTTATTCCCTTTCTAATTCTTACTCTTTTTTATGAGAAAACACCTCTGAATTTACCTTTATTTTCTTGGACTTTTCAACCTTTTTTTTATGTTTTATCTGTGTAACTTTTTTTTGGTTTGGTTTGGGCATTTACAAGCCACTAAGAATACGTTGGCTTTACTTGACTACATTTTGATTACATTATACTTGGTGGTTCAATAAAAGTAACTTGTACTTTTAAGAGCAATCCAAATTAACGCTTTTACTTTATCTTTGGAGGCAACTTTCATCTGCTTTTGGCTTAAATGGATATTGCTTGCTAAATTGTAATATAATTTTCGTGGTTCCTCTCGTTAACTTGCTAATCTTTGTTTGCTACGATGTTGTTGTGCCTGTTAACCTTAACCATTTCCCTTGGTTTAGTTTCACTGTTTTTCCACCTTTTCTTACCTTTTACAATCTTCGTCTTCCTCTTTCTTCCTTTTTAATTATCTTGAGGAGTGGTCAGTTACGAGACCACTAATCATTATTATCGTCGGACAAATTATTGACGCTTTGTTCATTTTACCTTTACAATTATCTAAACTATCACCTTTCACTTTCTATCCCTGAACTGAAAAAAAGATTCAACCAATATTTTTTAAACATGATCTTGAATCAATCCTTCCTTTGCTATTCTCATCCCAATTACAATAATTGACCAACAATTATCATTGGATTTGAAAAATTGTTTACAATTTTCAAATGCTCATTAAGTTGACTACCTCAACTGTTAAATCATATGTTAAACCAAATTGGTATACAAGGATGAGGACAAAAAGAATAGGGAAAAGTGCCTAGAAATAGAATTTTTTCAAAGTCTAGTATAAGATGTAAAATGCCATGTTAATTCCAAAAATCGATTCGATTTTTCAAAATAATGTATAGTTTCTGAGTTATCAGGTAAAGAATGTCAATAATGTCAATATGCTGAAAATGAACTGGACCAGTTTTGAGTGACAAAGTATTTTCAATATTTAGTACATTATTGACTGTCCGCTATCCAAAAAATATATCGTCATATTTCTATCATCGGGGCGTCTATGACTTTTTTGATAACCCTTAGTATTTTTTGCGGTTTTCAGCCTTTTTGCCCCTAAGATGCTTTGAGTGACAAAGTATTTTGAGCATCTATCATACATTCGACAATCTTCTATCCAAAAAATGTATCGTCATACTCCTAACATCGGGGCGTCTATTAATTTTTTGATAACCCTTGATATCTGTTTCGGGTTTTAGCCTCTTGGCCCCTTAGATGCTTTGAGTGACAAAGTATTTTGAACATTTTGTACATAATCAACTGCCTTCTATTCAAAAAATGTATCAGTATATTTCTATCATCGGGGCGTCTATGACTTTTTTGATAACCCTTGATATTTTTTGCGGTTTTCAGCCTTTTGGCCCATAAGATGCTTTGAGTGACAAAGTATTTTGAACATCTATCATACATTGGAACATCTTCTATCCAAAAAATGTATCAGGATATTGATATCATCGGGGCGTAAACGCTGTTTTTCAAGAAAACTATTATTTTTTGAATTTTTGCTATCTTGAAAATAGTATATACCTCCCGATGATACAGATACACTGATAGATTTTTTGGAGAGAAAATGGTCCAATGTATAGTAAACATACGAAATCCTTTGTCACTAAAATGACCTAAGTGGCCAAATGACTAAAAACCGCAACAAGTGACTTGCGTTATCAAAAAAGTCATAGACGCCCCGACGATAGAAATATACCGATACATTTTTTGGGTAGAGACTGGTCCAATGTATGATAAATATTCGAAATACTTTGTCACTCAAATCATCTAAGAGATCAAAAGGCTGAAAACTGAAAAAAAAATATCAAGCGTTATCAAAAAAGTCATAGACGCCCCGATGATAGAAATATACTGATACATTTTTTGAATAGAGGGCAGTTGATTATGTACAAAATGTTCAAAATACTTTGTCACTCAAAACTGGTTCAGGCCATTTTCAACATTTTAACATTTTTGACCTGATAACTCGAAAACTATACATCATATCGAAAAATGGAATCAATTTTTGGAATTGGCATGAAATTTTACATCAAAAACGAGACTTTGAGGAAATTCTATTTTTTAGGCAGTTTCTGTCTTTATCCTTTGATTTGTTTTGTCTCATTTTTTGTCTATTGTTTTTAAACCCATTTTGACTGTTATTTTCATTTTTTATTGTTTCACTTTTATCAAAAAAATCATCTTACCTTTCAAGGTACTTTCAATTTTGTAAAACTCAGCATGTCTTTGACTTTCAATTTTTAACTTAATCATATCGGATTAGATTAAATTGTTACTCTAAAGCCTACTGATTATTATTCAGGTCAACACTTGAAACAATTGATAACCTTGGAAATGTAATATAGCTTGATAGTTTTACCATCCAAACAACCAATAACATGTTAATCTGATTCATTTTAACATGCATTTCAATACTAAAATTACTTTCATTAACATGCTTACATTTACATGCCAATGAAATAGTGCCTTCAATTGATCCTTTGCCTATCAATTCATATTAAAATGTTTCATAAAAATAACCTTAAATATGAAGCGTTTAAATTGTTAATACACTTTAAAGCAACAGATTTAATCCATCAATCTTGATCCCATCGGTAAAGTCCAAATGTTGATATTTACCTGCCTAACAGACTGTCAACATTTAAACCAATGTCATTGTTTTCACTTTTGTCTACCTTTAAGCAAACTCTCTTCTTAAAAGTAAAATTATTTGCTCCAAAGAGCATCATCAATCAGTTGTTACCTGTTGAAACAAGATTAACAATGAGTCAACTAATCAAGACTAAAAACTTGGAAACAAAAAAAAGTGACAATCAAAAGCCAGGAGGCGAAAAAAATGGACAAAGATGTGCCTTTTTCATCTCATTTTTACCGTTTTATCGCTAAAAATTTCCGTGTAAAGATGAACAATGAACCGGATAACGGATAATCATCATTTGAAATGATAATCATCAGGAAACTCATGATAAACTGGCTGTCATGTTAAACAATCCTTAAATTTAAAGGTTCACTTTTTTACTCCATTCTTGGCCATGCTTTACCATCCAATATCAATTGACATTTTTCACTTCATTTTGCTCTTCATCCATATTATCAATGATCTGATTTCCATCTGTTAACCATGATTACAATGGTTTCTGGTGTTGTGATGAACTTGTGCCAAAAATAATTGCAACAACGTTTCCTCCATCGGTTCATTGGTTCTTCACATTGTTGTTAATTGTTATTTATTGCCCAATTTAATTGTCCTCTGGTCATCACATATGCTAGGTGTGATTGTTTGACTCAAATGCTCACCAGTTTACCTCAGCAATCGTTTAGACAAAAGTTCAACTTTAAACTTTCAATGTTTAGTTTTGTCTTCAACTTTACCAGTTTCAGGTTAATCTATTTTCTCAACTCTATTCCTGAGTTCAGTCCTGAAATAAACCACCCAATAGCCTTGAAAAAGTCTCAACTATATTTCCGGATTTTTGTCTTGATAAATCAACAAACCACGATCATGTTAATTATCTATTGAATAACTTCTAACCCAAACATTTGATTAACTTTCAACACGTTTTTGCTCTCCTTTACTTTGTTGGTTTTACTGTTGACCATTTGTTTCTTCACATTAACAATCTATCATCAATCTGGTGATTAATTTGATTAAGATCACTTTAACCATTTCCTTCATTCCTGGTTACAGAAAACATTTCATCAACAAATCATGAAAATACATGAAACTTACACCTATTTAACTGTTTAACCTATTCTTAGACTCACGTTTAGATTGAATTTTGATCAAGGGCAAATTAGATTTAATTTTGCATTTCATTAAATTGTTCAAATGGCTGTCTAATATGGATTAATGGATGAGCTAATTAGCAACCTTAAAAAGGGTTTCAAAGTCAAAAGATTTCAAACTTAATTCAAACAATTCAATTCCTCAAATTAACATCAATTTTCATCAAAAAACTGGTTAACTTTAGCGTTTTGATTAGCGTTTCAATTTAAATGAGTATCAAATTTTGTCTGAAAATGAATCAATGAAGTGTTAATTTTAAATACATTTGTACATTTAAAGTACACTTTACAATTTGAGTTACAATTTATTCGTCAATTGGATCAGTTAGTCCTTTGATTGTCCATTCATCTTGAGGCCAACTTTTAGGTCGATAAATGGTCGATTTAACCATTAAATCAACTTTTGAGTTTTTCTTTGAAAACCAAATTAATCTTGATTCTCTTGTCTTTGATCCTTTCCAATAAGTTAACCATTTCTTCACTTTACCTTCAGGATAAACTAAACCATTGATTTGATTGTTGTTTAACGAAGAATCATTTGCTAATTTATTAGACTTAAACCACTTGAACCAACTTATCCTTTCACACCTTTCCTCACTCTGGTCATCTTGATCATCTTCATGACCATTATCATCACCATCTTCAACCTTACTCGATCCTCTCTTTGAACTTGGACACCAACAGCAACCCACAATGGCAACAATGATAATTGTCGATGCTGATGAGACAACTGTTACAGTTGCAATTTTACCGGCAGTTAATTGTTGACATTTACCTTTAAGTGTAACAATCTCTTTACAAACCATTTTAGAATCAATTGAATCCGATTGCGATGAAATTGTGATTCTCTTCAAAATATTATCCATTTGATCAATAACAGCAAACTCTTTGGACTGTAAACACAATTCATAAGCTGTTCCTTCATTTAATGAAGTTACCAGAAAATTAATATCCTTAAATCCAGTTGAAATCAACTCTTGAGTATCAATTAATTGAGAAATGAAACGCAGTTTAACATAAAGAGTTGCAAATTGACGAACTCTTAAAGTCCATTCTGTGGGTAAATAATGTTTCCCTTTGGGTTGACCATCTTTACTCCCATTTGAATAATCAGCCAACTGCAACCTCCATTTAACATTGATTGTTGTCTCACCAATTTCAAGTGCTTTAGCAATTGTCACCAATTTAACCTGATTACTTGAGAATCCATACTTTTTCCAATCAAAATTATTTCCAGCTTCATTTGATTGTCGCTTTATTTTACCAGACAATTTAACACAATCCATTGGTAAACAGTTTAGGTAAAGTGTTAACCCAAATGTCAACAGTAGCTTGTTCATTTCAATGGTCAACTCTGGTGACAACAAATCATTTACAATCCATTTTTAAATCTAATTTGGAGCAAACAAAAGAAGAGAATAAATTACAATTATTTGATTAGTGGACATTTTAATGTACAAATTAATCACAGTTATTTAAAGTGTCACTTATAATTATGGTTAACTTTAAATGTTACAATCTATTTTAGATGAAATTGCAATCGTCTAAGGAAATTGGACATTAATTTGTTAACAATTGAGGTCAACCTTGTCATCAATTTAATTGTAACATCTTCAAAACACCATTTACATTACAATTTTGCGTGTTAATTGTCACAACATAAACCATCAACAAGTTCAACAATACAAAACAATGAGAAAGTCAAAATGGATGAAACGTTGAATAGTTGATTTAAATTGTTGATTTTGTTACCATTGATATAAATTATTTATTTGAACCATTGAATTGTTTACCTAATTGACTGATTAACATTACCTTTTACTTGTCATCAGGTTTGATGGTTTAACCTTTAAATTATTAAAGTTACAATTGTTGATTTTACCAGTTTTATGGAAGCGGAAGTTTAAGTTCAGGTTCATTCAGATGATTAACAATTGACTGATTGTTAATAATAGCAATCAATCAATCAACATGAAATCAAATAAAGTAGCAACAAAGTATCAGCATGTTGTCTGAGCTTCCATCAACTAATAATATTATTTCAAGTTACTTCATTCACTTTCACCAATTTAACTTGCAAATGTTTATCAACAATCAATTTAACAGTTTTAATCAACAATCACTTGCAACAATTGATTGTCACCATTTAATTGGCTGTTACTTTTCCTAATTAAATTGTTATTCAATATTTTGAAGTTTACATTTTTCCATTTACTATTTTCTGGTAAACTTGATTCAAATACTTCATACTGGGAATCGTATGATTTATGTCTTATTAGTGGTTATAATGTAACTTTTAATCATTAATATCTCAATTAATCTATAGTATTTCATGTTAATCAAGGTTATTGAACATTTGAATGGCAAATTTGATTGTAAGTTGAAAGGGTTTAACCATTTTAATTCCCAATCATTAATATATTTATCATTTCTGGTCTTTTCTGGTCATTTCAAGCCTTTGATATTGAAAAGCTTATTTCTGGTTCATTTGCTTCTAATGGTTAAGGTTAATCAATGTAAATATTTTGTAACAATTAACATAATCTGTTGAATTGTTTGTCCAAAGATCATTTCATGATCTGTCAGATCATGAAGGATTGAAGATGAAACTGATTTATCACATCATTAGTATGCTTTAATGAACCAATTTAATCACTTTCGGGTTGACAAGTCGGTTTGCTGACAGTTTACAAACCTTTTCAAACCCAAATTGAATGTTAAATATGGTTAATTATGTTAATCTCAATGTTAACAAATGATAACAAGGATTATTATTCAATCATGAACTCTGAGAAAATTTCGTGATTTTTCAGTCACAGCCAAAGTATCAATGACTTTATTATGAAATTTGAATTATTAATGTACAGAGAAAGGATTGAGTTTAATATATTTCATGAATCAGTTGTGATTACTATGATTATCATGGTTTAAACAATTAACAGTGAAAAGTGAAAAATGATTTGAAACAAGAAATGATAATTTTGGTATTCAGTTTTTCAACTCAACTCGTAACTTGTTTCACATTTTGCTGTTTAAATGTGATTACATTAACTTTCCCTTTCAAATTTTCAAGTTGAGTCATTAATAATCAATTAATGAATGTAAAAAACAATTAAACTATTCACAATTATGTGAATTATTACTTGATTCATTGCTGTTTAAAGCAATAACAGTCTCAACGAGTTATGTTACATCCCGATCCTAATGTAAGATTTCATGTTAACCACAGTGAACACTTTAATTTAAATTACTTAATCAAACAAGATGAAAACATTTTGTTGGGAAATTACATTTAAACTGCATTATCGGCAAATAAAAATAATTACAATTGAAATAATTACACCTTAATAATTTATCTTAATTTACCAATTACTTTTTCTGGTTTTGTTTTCATTTTCATTTTCACAAAAAAACCAAAGTCTGGTTAAGCGATTTATGCGCCATCTCTTGATTGGGTTTACATTTATTTTCACTTAATCCTTTTGTTTTTGTTTGAGATTTTCCGTAATCTTTTCAAATTTCAACCTTTGTTTTGTTTTAAATCTAGTTTTTGATCTTAATGACATTATATTGAACGTTGGTAATAGATTTTGGTTAAATTAGTGTTTTAAATAAACGGTAAACCTTAAAAAGATGAGTTTCTTACCATTACGTGATCCAAAGTTGGCTTTGTATTGGTACATTTGTGTTATTATAGATATGTTTTGCATAAATCACTGAATTACCAATAATGACTATTGAATTTGGTTATTGGAGGGACAATTGTTCAACAAACGATATAATTTCTTGTATGTGTCCGCTTAAAGGTAAGAATTTTGATTGAGATTCACTTTTTACTTTTGTTTGTATTTTGTTTACTTGAATTTCACAGTTCAAAATGACAATTTGTATTGATTGATATCCATTTAAAATTTGACTGACACAAAATAGTTCAATTAAAATTACGTCTTTTGTTAAATATCTTGTTCAATGGTGATAATCCGATAACTCTCTTAACGCACATAATAATTATGTTTCACATTTTTTCGCTTTGTTTTCACGTACCATTGCAATTGCATTTTAACGATAGACTATCCAGTCTCAAGGTAATCAACATTGAACAAGATGTGTTGTTGGTATTTATAATTCAATGGTGACCAATGAATGAGTGCAACAAAGTAACCATCCTGATAACCACCACCATGTTAGCACAATTATATCTGCCTCTTTCAAGACAAACAAAACCAATTGTTAACCTTCATTATGTAGGATCTACTTAACTCTCACTATTACCATTATTATTATATTTTTATATTTTTTAAGATCGATTTCACTTTCATGTTCAAACTTTACGAGGTCATCACTTTTGAGGTAACACTAGTTTATTTCAAGTTACCCATCTCAAGGATTTTAACGCTCATCAACATACCTTTTCCCTACCTGATGATGAACTTAACTTGTAATTTAACATATAATGAGAGGCTCTTAACAATCAATTATCATCTGTGTCTGTGAGTTTAAACTTTTTTCACATTCAATTGACAAAAGGCAATTAGAGGAACAAAAGTTTAAAATGAAAATAAACCAACAGCTAGAAATAATTTTACCTTTCAATCTCAATATCTAGTTAATAAGCTGTTGGTAATTTTGCTGAGCCTTCATAGACTCACTCAAATTTTGGGTTTAAGTATCACTAGTTGACCTCAATTTAATTCAACACAATTTGCAAATAAACGATGATTAGAAACCACAGAAATGCATAAACATCGCCTTTTAGATTAGCAGAAGTATTGCAATTTCAATGTAAATTATTATTCCTCCCCTCAAAATGCGTCTGACAAGTGAGTTGAAAGTAAAGAGTTTACTGTTTGAGTTGATTTATTTGTTACCGTTAATGGTTATGACTTTTATTAAATATTTTATTAATTTTGTGATATTTGAATTTCAGTCTAGAGCCTGACTCGCCCAATCTTGGAACATGTCTTTTGAACCAAAAACTTCAGGTATGTCTTTAATTATCTACGGCTTGTTGATGTTTTCAACGGAGTTTCAGCCTCACTATTTTTTTAGCGTTTTGAGCTCTTAATCAAATAATTATGTGTTAGTTAATAGCTTAGGCTTGCTTAGTTATTTTGACTTGTTGAAAGACTTGTAAGGTATGTTTTATTCAATTGGCAAACTTGTGCCTACCTATTGTGATATTGATCAATTAGAATAACAATGTCTGCTTATATTATATTTCTTATTTGAATTGATTGCTGTCTTGAAATGGAAATAAAATTTTGTACAATTATTTAGCCCTAGAGTTCAGTATATCTATTTGTTAAATTGCAAACCATTTTATATGGTTTTGATTGAGCCTGAAAATGACTCTAATCATGCAAATTGTTATGTTTATGTGTACTTCGTGATAACTCAATTTAACTTTCATTTTCTAACCTGTTGTTGATTTTATGTTTTATTTTTGTTTTCATCTCATTTTCATTTTTTCATACATAGATGTTAAATTGTTGTATCCAACAAAAGAGGAAACGAGAAGCCATCAAAGCTGCACTTGATACGGGAAAAAAGAATATTAAGAGAACTGGTGATGATAATGATGGAGAAGAAAAAGATTCAGAAGATGAATTTTTCGATGCAGTGGAAGATGAAAATGAGTTTGAAGGTAAAATTTATTTCCACTGATTATAATACTATTTTTATTTGCATATAATTATAGTTTATATATCAATATTAACAATAATTTTTTGTATCTACAGGAAAACAAGTGACTACTTTTGAGGGGCGATCTCATCAATTAAATGATCTAACTTTGGTTAACAGTGATGAGCCATTATTTGTCCCAATCACTCAAGATCCTGCTCCCATGACTGAGGACATGATGGTTGAACAAGTTGAAATCTTGGCTCAACTGGGCACATCAAGTGAAGGAGCAGCTTTAAGAGCTCGAATGCAATCAGCTCAATTAATATCTGACATGGAAGCCTTTAAAGCAGCCAATCCTGGCGCAGTGTTGGAAGATTTTGTTCGTTGGCATTCACCAAGAGATTTCATTACAGAATCGGATGAAGGTGGAGAAAGCAAAGGACAATTGTCGGCTCGTATGCAAACTCCTGGAAATATGTGGCGAGAGGTTTGGGAATCAGCTAAACCAGTTGCTGTTGTTCGTCAGAAGCTTTTATTTGATTATACCAAGGAAGCTGAAAAAATCTTGCATTCATTTGAATCATTAACTTTAGCCGGTTTAGTCAAATATTTAGCTCCTTGTCTAATTCACTGTGCAACAAGTCAATTGTGTAAACGTCTACAGACTATTGGCTATTCAGAGGCTACATTTGGTTTCAACATTAACGATTTAACCGGCTACTGTTCAACTGAAGATTTTGACAAATGTTTAAATATTTTGGCAAATCTGGAGACTCGTATAATCAAAGCTGAATCATTGAAACGATTGTTTACGGTTGCTCATAATTTCTACGATGCCTCCGAAGAAACACCCAATTGGAATACGTTAAATCCTTTCATTTTGGGTCTTATCCAAGAAAAAGAAATGGAAATTTCTGGTGGATCCAAGGGTTATTTGGGTCGATTAATGATTACTTTATTTACTGAATCTTCTCAAGCCTTGTATGAGGAAAAGACCACAGTTGGGGAAAGATATTCACAGGCTTATGATAAATCGGCTCTTCCTAAACCAATTGCTAAAGAGTATATACTTCGAAGTACATGTCCAAGGCCTTCAATCACATCTAAACCTTTACCTCAGCGGATGTTTGCATTGATTACTCCAAATGAATTCAGAGTCTCCGGAGCTTTTTCACAAGATACTCTATTTAGATAAATTATCTCACTTATTTGATTACTTTTATTGGTATTTTAGTCATTAATCTGTGTCTTAATCTTTGTCCATAACATATTTTATTACTATTTACCATTGATCAAGTCTTGCAAGCAGTTGGGAGTTATTGCAATTTTTTATTAATCAATCAAATTACATGTATCTTTTGTTTATACTTTCTGCCTGAGGATTACATGTTTGATATTAAAATCAACAAATCTCATTGGTTAAATAAAGAGTATTTTGTTCAATTTCATTGTTTGATTATTTTCAAAATTTTCAATCATTTCTTTAATCGTCTTCATATCATTGGTTTCGACTGATGTCTCATTCACATTGGGTTTTCTCGAAAAGTTTAAAAGTGCTTCGGAAATTTCAACTTTATTGGTTGAGCACGCAAATTTTGTATTCATTAATGAGGATAAATAAAAATAATGACCACAAAATTTTGAAATGTAAAAGAACGAACGAGATTTCTGTAATTCTCGTAGTTAAATCTACAGGAACCGTTGGATGGAAAATATATTTTAAATTTTCTGGCAACTTTCTAGACACTCTTCTCGATTAAATTGATTAAATTATATGAAAGTAGTATATAAAAACCAGGGTTCACACCACCCTAACGACACTTCCGTCTCTTGCTTTTACCTTAGCGACGTTACGGCGGTGTCAACCCTGGTTTTACTGAAAATTCCTGATCATGCAATCAAACTCCAACCCAACGTTTTATGATTTAACCTTTGGAACTTTGAAGGCAATTATGAAAGCAGAAATCAATGAACAAGTGAAAATAGTAGCTAAATGTACACAAAGTTTTGGATAATTGTTTCTGCTTGAAATTTGAATCATTTGTTTGCTGATAAGTCTTATGGAGCCATTTAAATGAAACAATAAAATTCTTGGAAATGAAGGCTCATTACTAATGATTAAAGTATGACTCCTAATGTTTTTGACTAATTTTTCAAAATTGAATTGCGACAGCTAGACTAGACTTACAGGCAACATTCAACCGTTAAAATGATGATTTTAAATGAAACCTAAACCTATTTGAGCAGCTAAAGGATGGAAATTTGAATCGATAACAAGTTAACATCAAAGTTCATTGTACATATTTTGTTTTCAAAGTTACTGTTTTAATTGATTCAAAGTAACAAGTTCATTTCCTTTAAATCTATGTTTATGTAATTTAAACTCTTATTTATGTTAGTTACCAACTATACCAACTCTAAAGTTTAATTGTACTAAAATCAATTGCAAGTTATTACCATTACTTAACTCTTGGACAAACGTTATCATCAACCACGAAAGTTTAATTTTGGTAAAGTTAACCTATTCTGAATTTGACCAATTTGCTATGATTGGTAGACAGTTTCATTGGAGTCATGTAATAATTAGGAAGTATTTAGAGATTTTTATTATTCATTTCTTCCTAAAATGGTCATAATATTATCATTCAATCAAATACATCAGGTTATGTAGATAATTTGATTAGTAGACAAAAATATTGCTTTTAAAGGGTGTTTCTGGTTCGCTAGTTGTCAAAATTTGGTATTAACCTGCATTCAAAATTCATGAAATAGTGATTAGATAATTTAATGGAATATTTTGATTTATAGCTTATAAATCATAAACACCCTTCATTCTCGCAAATGAATCTCATTTTTAATTGCAAACTTGATCATTCGGTTTAATCATGTCCCAGCTAAGTAAGCCTAGTATTGATTTTGGTTTGAATTTCTTAAAACAAATTAGTTCTCAATGTGACTCAAAAAATGTACTTTTATCACCTTTAAGTGTTATTATTGCCTACTGTATGGCATTGGATGGAGCTGCTGGTGAAACAGAGCAACAGATCAAAGAGGTTCTCAACTTGGATACAATTGATAGTCAAGATATTTCTGAAATAATCAAACAGGTAATAAATAACTGGATCCATTGTTTGCTATTTAATTTAAAATCTAACTCAAATAACTTGCAACTTTTTGCATTCATTTAATTTATTCACTTGTCCCTCCACAGGTTATTGAAAGCTATCGGATATCTGCAACTGATGGATCTGAACAAAAATGCATTCTAGAGTTCGGTAATTTACTTATGACCAATAAAGATTACAAGTTTCAGGAAGCTTATGTTCAAAATTTGCAAACTAACTATTCTGCCAATGCATTCAATGAGGATTTTAATGATGGCCAAAATATTCTGGAAAAAGTCAACTCTTGGGTTTCTGAAGCTACAAGAAATAAAATTTCAACGATTCTCAATGAGTCTCCAGATCCAAATGCTATTCTGTTGCTTTTGAACACAATCTATTTTGAAGGAAAATGGTTGAAACCTTTCTCTCAAGATCGTACAGATGATAAAATATTCAACAATTCAGATGGAACGACAGTCAAGACTAAGATGATGACCTTTTCAGGGAAAAGCTTCAACTATGTTGACCGACTTGATAAAAAATTGAAGGTAATGTGAATATCGTAAAACAAAATTATAAATAAGATATTAACAGTTTCTAATATGATAAACAGATTGTCGAGATTCCATATGTTGGAAATATTAGCATGATATTGATCCTTCCAACTGAGGACAACAATTTAAAAAAGGTGATTGATAATTTGGACTCAACTGAGCTTTCCAGTTTGATGGAGTCTATGAAAAAGACGCGTTTGGATACTTTAACGATACCGAAATTCAAACTGGAAGATGATCATGAACTACACAACATTTTACCAAGCATGGGAATGACTTTTCCATTCCATATGAATTCTGAGTTTCCAAAAATTATTGAAGGATCTTTACCAATCTTCATTTCCCAATCTATTCAAAAGGCTGTAATTGAAGTGTTTGAAAAAGGTACCACAGCGTCATCGGCAACTGTAGTTGGATTCAAGCTAAAAAGTTTCACTCTTCCTTCACTCAAAAAAATCATCACATTTATAGCTGATCGACCTTTTATGTTCTTTATTCGTGATAACGAAAGTGGAGTCAATCTATTCATGGGTCAATTGAGTAACATGACTCACCAACAGTCTCTGTGAAAATATATTTCGATATCGCACAAGTGCGAAATTTATTGGAAATTTTTGTATATAATTTTATAAGAATAAACGCAACATAAAATTTACAAAGTTTTCCTTCTCCAGTTTTCTATCATATGTATTAAAATGACATATTGCATTGAGCTAGAATTATTGAGAAATAACTTAACATTGCTGATTGACTTTTTCTGTACTTACACTTTAAATTTTCTGTCCGATAAACCAATCGCATTCTGTGACCGGGCGAGTTAGAGAGCTGAAACTTATTATTTGTTTCTCATTTGTTTGAAAAATGTAAAAACTGTAGCTTCACATTGAATTGTAAACTTACATCAATTTAAAAGCAGTTTTCTTGATTTTGGCAATTGGCCTTAAAACTTTGAGGCTCAATATTTCGAGAATCGAATCACATACAATCATTATTATTTCACCAATTTAACTCTTTACTGATTAATAATTCAATTCAATTCTCCATTAGCGCATTTGGTTGTAAATGAACGAGCAAAAACTTATTCAACAAACCAAACTCATCTAAATACATAATTTCTCGGCGAGTTTCGTCAAGTTTTCAAAGGATTTAGTCAAAGACCTTTTTCTTATTGGATGGTCAATTAAGAAACATGAAATACTTCGGTTAGCTTCATGGGAAAATATTTAAAGAGTCAAACTTACTGAGCTTCGAGAATTGCTACTGTTTTTCTAGTGTTTTATTTTTCTTAACTGACCATCCAATAAGAAAAAGGTCTTTGACTAAATCCTTTGAAAACTTGACTAAAGCTTAAGACAACAGACTGAAGCTAATAACAAAAAAACTTTAGTAAACTGGTCCTCTACCGGTTTGACTAAATCCAATGAAAACGCGACTAAAGGTAGTGAAAACTCGATGAAACTCACCGAGAAATGCTGTAAACCAATTTTCTGGTTAAGCTTGTAAATGTAATGAAAAAAGTATAATATTCATATAATAATGATATTATAATAATAATGAATATTGATGTTCAAAGTTTTAAGGACAATGGGCAAAATCAAGAGAACTGTTGTTAAACTTTTAAAAGTATTCAATCGATGATCTGACTCGTACGGATACAGAATGCGGCTGCTTTGCATGAAAATCGAACTGATTTGTTTTACAGGAAAAGAAAAATTGCATTTCTCAAAATGAATATTACAAATAATACATTTGTCATCAGAAGATGCATCAGTAAAGTGAGTTTCATTAAACTGCTTCCATAATTATACAAAAAGCGATCTAACAGTAATTGTAAGTTTCAACTTAAAATCTATTTCCTCGAAAAACTAACGATCAGGGAAACTTTTTGTATCAACAAATGGACTCAGTTTTCATGTCTCTACAAATAATTTGTTAACATAACTCTGTGACATTTTGAGAGAGTGAAATTATCGGAGGTTTGACAATTCAGTTTATTTTGATCTTCTTTAGCCTTTCTACCCTTCACTTCAGGGAGAGTCATTAGAGTGGACTAACTGTTAAATTAATTTTATTAGTTCATTAATAGTTCACATAGATGTCAGCACTCCAAAAATCAAAATACGAAGTTAAACTTTAGGAAAGGGTATAAAAAGAGGTAGCTCGCAATGTTCATTATTACTCTTTGTCTTTTCCTGCTCCTTTTAACTTCTTATCTCTTTTATCCATATAGCTCTCATTGCCGTGCCCTCTCTCTCTCTCTTTGTCTTGCTATTACTCTTTGAACTTACAATTTGTTAGTCAAAATTAGGAATTTGAAATATTTAATAGAATATTTTGCTTTATACCTTTATTCTCTTACACCCTTCATACTCGCAAATAAATCTCATCTTTAGTTGCAAACTTGATCTTTTATTTAACCATGTCTAAATTAAGTCAGTCTAGTATTGATTTCGGTTTGAATTTCTTGAAACAAAATTCTAGTTCGCAATGTGATTCAACAAATGTAATTTTATCGCCGTTAAGTGTTATCATTGCCTATTGTATGGCATTGGATGGAGCCGCTGGTGAAACAGAGCAACAGATCAAAAAGGTTTTCAACTTGGATAAAATAAATGGCCAATCGGAAGATATTTCTGGATTAATCAAACAGGTAATGAATAACAGATTTTTTCGTTTGCTATTTAACATAAAAATCTCACTCCAGTGATTTTTTCATTGATTTTTGGCCTGTTTTCTTTACAGCTTATTGAAAACTATCGGAAACCTGCTACTTATAGACCGAGACAAGAATCCATTCGAGATTCTAGACCAGGTTTTTCTCTAACGGATTTTGGTAGCTATCGGATACCTGCAACTTCTAGATCGAGCCAAGAACCCATTCTTAAGTTTGGTAATTTACTTATGGCCAATAAAGATTACAAATTTCAGGAAGCTTATGTCCAAAGTCTTAAGACCAATTATTTCGCTGACGCTTTTAATGAGGATTACAAAGAGGGCCAAAAAATAGTAGAAAAAGTGAATTTGTGGGTTTCTAAAAATACAAAAAATAAGATCACTTCTATTCTCGATGAGCCTCCAAGTCCAGTTGATGTTCTGTTTCTAGTGAACACAATCTATTTCGAAGGAAAATGGTTGGAGCCTTTCCCTCAACATCGTACAAGAGATGATATATTCAACAATTCAGATGGAACGAAAATCAAGACCAAGATGATGACCCTCAAATTCCAAGACTTCAACTATGTTGACCGACTTGATAAACAATTAAAGGTAAGAAATGTGCTTGAGCCTTATAAATAAAATTATAAATAAGATATTAACAGTTTTTAAACATTTCCATGCCTTTTCCACAAACAGATTGTCGAGCTTCCATATGTTGGAAATATTAGCATGATATTGATCCTTCCAACTGAGGACAACAATTTAAAAAAGGTGATTGATAATTTGGACTCAACTGAGCTTTCCAGTTTGATGGAGTCTATGAGTATGACGAATTTGGATACTTTAACAATACCGAAATTCAAACTGGAAGATAAGCATGAACTACACAACATTTTACCAAGAATGGGAATGACTCGACCATTCGAAATGAATGCTGAATTTCCAAGAATTATTGAGGAGCCTCGACCATTATACATAACAAAATCAATACAAAAAGCTGTAATTGAAGTATTTGAAAAAGGCACTATAGCGTCAGCGGCAACTGTGGTTGGACCCATGCGAACGATGGCTTCTGCGCCCCAAAGACCACTCATCGAATTTATAGCCGATCGGCCTTTTATGTTCTTTATTCGTGATAACAAAAGTGGAGTCAATCTATTCATGGGTCAATTGAATAACATGACACGCCAACAGTTTCTTTGAAAATTCTTTTGATATTGCACAAGTACGAAACTTATTAGAAATTGTTGTAAACAATTTCATAAGAATAAACTGAACTTAAAATTTACAAAGTTTGTCTTCTCCAGTTTTCTATCATATTAAAATGGCATATTAAATATTGGATTGAGCTAGAATCGAGAAATAACTTAACATTACTAATTGACTTTTTCTGTACTTAATTCGTGATAACCCCAAATTAATCACTCTATTCATTGGTTGATTGAAAAACATGTATGCAAAACAGCTTCTCTGGGTTGTTACTGAAAAGACACTATTATCACATTTATGCACATTTGTTTCAATTTGTTTAAAAAACAAGTGGAAATTTCGATCACCTTTTTTACAATTATGGAAGAAGATTTTTTCATGAAAGTCATTTTACTGAATTTAATTTTGATGAACAATCAGATTTATTTTGAGAAATAGAACTTTTCTTTTTCTGCAAACAGATTAGTTCGATTCTCCGATAAACCAATCGCATTCTGTGACCGTGCGGGTTAAAGAGCTGAAACTTATTATTTGTTTCTCATTTGTTGTTTGAAAAATGTAAAAACTGTTGCTTCACATTGAATTGTAAACTTGCATCAATCTAAAACCAGTTTCTTGATTTTGGCAATTGGCCTTAAAACTTTGAGGCTCAATATTTCGAGAATGGCATCACATACAATAATTTGGCTGCTTTGAGTGAAAATCGAACTGATTACAGGAAAAGAAAATTGCATTTCTCAAAATGAATATTACAAATAATACACTTGTCGACAAAAGTTACATCAGTAAAATGACTTTCATGAAAAAAGCTTCCAAAATTGTACAAAAGACTTCAAAGGCAAAAGGTATAAAAGTTTCAACTTTAAAATCGATTTTCTCGAAAAACCAATGATCAGAGAACGTTTTGAATCGCACAAATGGACTTCAGTGCTTATGTCTCTACACATCAACAGAGTTCAAATGCGCAAGAAATCCATATTCACTATTTCATCATGTTCAGGTTATGCACATAACTTTGATAGTAAACAAAAATATTGGTTTTAAAGTGTGTTTCTGGTTCGCTGTTGCTGTCAACTTACTAATAATGTCACTTCGTGGGATTATCGTTTTGGTTATTTTTACACAATTATTCGGTGAAATAGCTTTTTTGAATTTTATTTGAAAAAATTGATTGTAATTTAATTGAGCGACTTTTGATGTTTAATTGGGTGATTCGTATAATATACCTAATTAAATCATTATTGAAGATATTTAATTAAAAATCTAAATCGTTTATTTTATTACCATGACTCTGTGGTATTTCGAGAGCGTAACAATATCAGAGGTTTGACAGTACAGTTTGATTCCGTATATTTTGATCTTCTTAAGCCCTTCACTTCAGGCGCTTCATTTGTGTGGGCTAACTGTAAAATTAATTTTAGTTCACATAGATGTCAGCACTTTAAAAATCAAAATACGAAGTTGAACTTTAGTCAAAATTTAGAATTTAGAATATTTAATAGAATATTTTGCTTTATAGCTTATTCTTTCACACCCTTCATTCTCGCAAATAAATCTCATCTTTAATTGCAAACTTTCTCATTTGTTTTAACCATGTCCCAATTAAGTCAGTCTAGTATTGATTTCGGTTTGAATTTCTTAAAACAAATTAGTTCTCAATGTGATTCAAAAAATATACTTTTATCGCCTTTAAGTGTTATTACTGGTTATTGTATGGTATTGGATGGAGCCGCTGGTGAAACAGAGCAACAGATCAAAAAGGTTCTCAACTTGGATAAAATAAATGACCAATCGGAAGATATTTCTGGTTTAATCAAACAGGTAATGAATAACTGATTTTTTGTTTGCATTTTGATATAAAATCTCACTTGAGTGACTTTTTCATTAATTTTTGGCTTTTTTTTTCTTGACAGGTTATTGAAAGCTATCTGAAACCTGCAACTGCTGGATCGAGGCAAGAATCCATTCTAAAGTTTGGTAATTTACTTATGGCCAATAAAGATGACAAATTTCAGAAAGCTTATGTTCAAAGTCTGAAGACAAATTATTTTGCTGAAGCATTTAATGAGGATTTTACTTTTGGCCGAAAAATAGTGGAAAAAGTGAATTCTTGGGTTTCTAATAATACAAAAAATAAGATCACTTCTATTCTCAATGAGCCTCCAAGTCCACTTGATGTTCTGTTTCTAGTGAACACAATCTATTTCGAAGGGGAGTGGTTGAAGTCTTTCTCTAAAGATCGTACGAAAGATGATATATTCAACAATTCAGATGGAACGACAATTAAGACCAAGATGATGACCATGTCAGGAGAATTCTTTAACTATGTTGAACGACTTGATAAACAATTAAAGGTAAGCAATATGCATTGGTCTTATAAATAAAATTATGAATAAGATATTAACAGTTTGTAAACATTTCCTTGTCTTTTCCACAAACAGATTGTCGAGCTTCCATATGTTGGAAATATCAGCATGATATTGATTCTCCCAACTCAGGACAACAATTTAAAAAAGATGATTGATAGTTTGGACTCAACTGAGCTTTCCAGTTTGATGGAGTCTATGAAAAAGACGCGTTTGGATACTTTAACAATACCGAAATTCAAACTGGAAGATATCCATCAACTACACAAAATTTTACCAAACATGGGAATGACGCGACCATTTAAAAAAGCTGATGCTGAATTTCCAAGAATTACTGAAGAGTCTTTACCATTATACATATCACAATCAATACAAAAAGCTGTAATTGAAGTATTTGAAAAAGGCACTATAGCGACAGCGGCAACTGTAGTTAACATAAAACTAAAGGGTAAAACTTGTTCTTCATTCAGAATGCCACTCATCACATTTATAGCTGATCGACCTTTTATGTTCTTTATTCGTGATAACAAAAGTGGAGTCAATCTATTCATGGGTCAATTGAGTAAAATGACACGCCAACAGTTTCTTTGAAAATTATTTTGATATTGTACAAGGACGAAACTTATTGTAAATTGTTGTAAACAATTTCATAAGAATAAACTCAACATAAAATTTACAAAGTTTAACCAGTTCTTTGAAAAATCATTGTATCTTCTATTAGCCGATTGCAGCCAAACAATGTTCTAAATGTTAGTGATTAGGTTTTTAATTTTTTCTTTGCTAATACATTTTTTGCGGCGTTTGACAGAAAAATTAACGAATTAACGTTGTTCCGTAAAAATTTAGATTTAAAACCAGAAATGCTCTGCATTCTTGTGATTCATCACAATCTCAGTCAATTGTCGATGAAAATACTTTAAACTTCGAATCACATTCATAAATTATATTGGCAGAGTGATGGTTTTGAAAAGAATCACCTTGATTTATTTCGAGCAATGTTCAAAATTAAATTGACGCTTGCAAGGCGTATACGCTTAAAATATTCAATTTTCATTAATAGTCTTCAGGCACATTTTATTGAAAGTTTCATTTTGATTACACATTTAACCAAATTGTAGCACCATCTATGCATATTAATTATAATTAAATATTGAAGGATTTAATTCTTGATCTAAGATCCGATATTTTGATCATTTTGCTGTAAAAACCTTATCAACTGAGTTTTGAATGAACTGAATTTTTAATCAAAACATTAGTTTCTTTTATATGTGTGTTTGCATGTAAATTTAAATATTTTTCTTATCATCTGTAGTTTAAGTGATTTAAAATATTCTTCATAATTGAAAATGTCACAATTAAGCAAGCCCAGTATTGATCTTGGTTTGGACTTCTTGAAAAAAGTTGGTTCTGATTCAACCAATTTACTTTTGTCACCATTAAGTATTATCATGGCCTATGGAATGGCACTCGAAGGAGCCGCTGGTGAAACTGAAAAACAAATCAGAACAGGCCTGAATGTGGATAAAGTTGATAGCCAACAAGTAGATGTTTCAAAAATAATCAAACAGGTAATTATGAATGTATTTACATATCAATTGTTTGGGGTGTCAACAATAACTGTCACTTGCATCCAATAATCGCTTTTTTCTTTTTTGGAAGCTTATGGAAAAATATCTGAAGAATAAGGACTCTGCTTCTGAGAAAAAATGCTTATTAGAGTTTGGCAATTTACTTATGGCTAAAAAAGATTTCAGGCTTCAAAAGACTTTTGTTCAAAACTTACAAACTAACTATTCTGCCAATGCATTCAATGAGGATTTTACTGATGGCCAAAATATTCTAGAAAAAGTCAACTCTTGGGTTTCTGAAGCTACAAGAAATAAAATTTCAACGATTCTCAACGAACCACCAGAACCTGACGCTGTGTGTTTGCTAGTAAATACAATTTATTTCGAAGCTAATTGGCTAAAACCTTTTGATGAAGATTCTACAGAAGAGAAGATATTCACCAATTCAGATGGATCAACAACTAAGGTTAAGATGATGACTCTTTCAGATGATACCT
The DNA here is from genome assembly GCF_039701765.1 of Tetranychus urticae. Taxonomy (NCBI): domain Eukaryota; kingdom Metazoa; phylum Arthropoda; class Arachnida; order Trombidiformes; family Tetranychidae; genus Tetranychus; species Tetranychus urticae. Next base: position 3,718,081 of record NC_142959.1, read on the forward strand.
TTAACTTTGCAGAATGTCCTGAAAAAAAATTAAAGGTAAAACCATTGTTCAAACATAATGTAATTTTTACCTAACGATTCATTTATCGTTTTTCATTGACAGATTGTCGAGATTCCATATTTTGCAAATATTAGCATGGTATTGATCCTTCCAACTGGTGACAACAACCTAAAAAAGATGCTTGAAAATTTGGACTCAACTGAGCTTTCCAGTTTGATAGACTCCATGTCAAGAACACGTTTGGGTACTTTAACTATACCGAAATTCAAACTGGAAGATATTCATCAACTACACAAAATTTTACCAAGCATGGGAATGACTCGACCATTCCAAATGAATGCTGAATTTCCAAGAATCACTGAAGGTTCTTTACCATTATACATTTCAAAATCAATACAAAAAGCCTTGATTGAAGTCACTGAGGCTGGTACCGTAGCAACTGCGGCAACTCAAGTTGAATTCATGTTGGGATGTTCACTTTACTCACCACAGCCGCAAAAAGTGTTTAATTTTATAGCAGATCGGCCATTTCTTTTCTCCATTCGTGATAATCTAACAAAAGTCAATCTATTCATGGGCCAATTGAATAGTATAACTTCCAAGCAGATTATTTGAATTCAACATAATTTATAAATTGGTTTGATTACTCCAAATTAACTCAGAATCTGCAAAATTTTTACATCACAATTAAATTACATTTATATTTTTGTTTATACTCTCTACCTGAAGTTTATATGATTAATATTAAAAATCCAAACTATGGATTAATCCAATCGTTCAAGTTTAAGATCGATTTGACTCACAGGAAAGCCGCACAAGTTAGCTTAGTAACACGGATGAGTTTGGAAGAAAAAAATATGTATGAATGAATTATTTTACTGAATGTTACGATAGAAAATTAACATTTTTTCACTCCCGTAAGGGTAATCTCTTAATGGTTGTAAAACTTGATCATTGTTTACTTCTTTCCAACTTTCCCCATGTTTTATGTGGAGAATAACATTTGCACCAGATATTTTATCTCCCGATTGGCCACTATGGTGTCGCAATGGTTTTTCGATGTCAGATTGTCCAACTTTACATGTATTTAAGTTGACTGAATAAGCATATTTTTCGTATGCAGTACCAAAAACATTCAAATTGTCTGGCAGCCCTATTTTTATTTCATTAGAAAGATCGTCTTCTACCTTTTCTTCAATCATGAAAACTAGGATCGATGGCAGAGATATCATTTTCTTCTTCACTGTGAAATCACTTCCTTGACAGCTGTTACCTGAAGACAAAGATTTGTTAGTTAATTGTAATTTCTATGAACTAACGCATACTTACAATTCACATTTCTGAGTGTCAAAAACGATTTTTCAGTATCCATGGCGTCATTCAAAGAGTTAAAAACGCCAAAGTAGCTTCTTCTCAAGATCAGGTATGGTTGATTGATAATATATTTATCTATTTGATTGCACGTTGAACATTCAAACTCAATTTTGAAGTTGAAATTGAGGACATCCTCGAATGGATTTGAAGTTTTAAATTCCTCATACAGCTTTCTCATAATATCTTTATACAAAGTTGTGTCATCTCCTCCTAGACTCAAAAATAAATAAAAGCAAACATTAAAAAATAAGTTAAAACTAATTTGTTAACGCATAAAGGACATACCTGGTGTAGCGTAATCTTTTTGTTCAACTCTAAGTAGTAATAGAATTTTGATAATAAATTGATCTATTTTGAGATCAGGTTTTCTTCCAGGTTGTGTGCTAGGACCAGGATTGTTAACCATTGAAAAATTTTGATCGAAACTAGCTTTTCGATATTCCTCAAATAAGCCTTTAATTCCATAAAAAAGTTTGAACTTAGACTTATTTGTTGATGCAATCTCTGTTGCTCTTTCCAAACTTTCAACAAAAAATTTATCCCAGAATAATGGCAGAAAAACGGGAATGAAAAAATCATGTCCTCTATAATTTGGAAACCCAATGAGATTTTTTGGCTAAGTGCAAGGAAATAAAACTTATGTATTGTACTTTTTTTACACACTCACAATTTTACTTACCATTTGCGTTGTGTCTTCTAATTGATTCAGTAATTTAATTGCAGCTTTTTGCTTTGCTTTTTGGTATGAAGTGTCTACTGCTCGACACGAAATCTCTTTTTGCTTCTCAACGTTGAAAAGCGTGAATTGATATGCGAAAAGCTTGTGTTTAAATGATGAAGTCCGTTTCTCGCTTTTTTCTTGATGAATTCGCAGCCCTCCACGGCTTTTGCCTACAACAGTATTTAACAAATGCGTAACTGGCTCTTTGTGTGTGCATTCAAATACCTCATCTTTCAAAGCCATGTAATCTGCATCACTCATTTCATCAATTCCAGTCATCTGAAAAAAAGAATAGTTTAGAAATTAGAGAGCGTAAACTACTATGATTTACTATGAGATACTTTGCTTACAATGCAATCAATCATATAAATAGTGACTCGATTATTCACAAATTACTAACTGCAACAAAGAAATCGATGATATTGATGAAAATTTCTAATCTGAATGATATTATGGTCAGTGTATATTTTGTACAAAAAGATTTTGGATTTCTGATCTTAAATTAAATAAAAAATTACAGATTTTAGGTATTGATTGAACTATGCAGTACCTACAAACATCATTCTTAGATTATTATGGACTGAAAAATAATAAGGTTTTATATTGAAGAAGTTCATTTAATAATGATCTATAATCTAATAATCCCTCTAATGAACAATAATATTATTTAAAAAAGATAGACACTAATCATAAAAAATAGTTTGTCGTTCACCTGATAGTAAAAATGTTTTTACTCATTTTTGAAATAATGGAATGAGATTGAGATATGGCGAGAAATGATTGTTAAATTCAATGCGTTTTCTAGTCATCTTATAACTAATCCAAATTGTCAAAAGGTCAACAATCCAAGCTTGGATTTCTTCAACCACTCGAATTGAAGACCGATTTGACTCACAGGAAAATCGAACAAGTTAGCTTAGTAACATGTCAAATCGACGATTCGAACTAGCTATAAATATGTTACAAGAAAACAACGAAAAAGCATTCAATTTCTGCACATCTTTGACCATATTTCTATGGTAAAAAATTTAAATAACTTACTTTGTGAGTTCCTAGATCCTTGTTGTTCAAAACTCTTGTTGTCCAGTTGCACCAATAAATCAAATCAATTGTTCCAAATGCTTTTTGTGTCCAAAGAAAAGGAAAGATTTTAGATGAATATAAAAATTTAATCATTTTCTGTTATTTATAAATATTTTCCACTATATTCCACTATTATAATTATAATTATAATAGTTAACAATATTAAATATAACAGAAATACGAATATATTTGACAAAAAGATGATATTAAACATGAAATTTTGAATATGATAGGCTGCCTTTCCGATACAAATTGCTGCCATTTATTTTTAAAAAAATCTTAAACATTGCCATCTAGCGAGCAAATACGGGTATGTTGGCCCCAACATTTGCTCTCAAATATCTTTAGCTTGTTACATTTCTTCAAAACAATAACTGATGTCTCATTTACATTGGGTTTCCACAATAAGTTTAAAAGTGTTCCGATGTCTTTCCAGATAATCTCACTTTATTGGTCGAGCATGGAAATTTTGTATTCATTTATGAGTATAAAAAAATAATGACCACAAAATTTTGAAATTTTAAAAACCGAAAGAGACTTCTGTAATTATCATTGTTGAATCTAAAACAAGGCTGGATGGGAAATATAATATGATCAAAGATATTTATGGAGATTTTCTATGAAATTCATAGACACTCTTCTCGATTGAATTCATTCAAAATCAAGATAATAGATTGGAAATTGAACTTTTAACAATTATTTAGCACTAGAGTGTCTCAGTATTTTTATTTGTTAAATTTTAAACTATTTTCATTGTTTCGATTGGACCTGAAAATGACTCTAATCATACAAATTGTTATGTATATTTCGTGATAACTCAATTTAACTTTCATTTTCTAAACTGTTGTTGATTTTATGTTTTTATTTTTGTTTTCATCTCATTTTCATTTTTTCATACATAGATGTTAAATCATTTTAAGAGGAAACGAGAAGCTGCTGCTCGTGTGAGTGAAGACATGATGGTTGAACAAGTTGAAATAGCAGCTCAATTGATTACATCAAGTGCCGGAACAGCTTTAAAGACTCAATCAATATCTGATGTGTAAGCTGGTTAAAGCAGACTCCAGGTAAGTCTAGGTTCATCATTCGAAGATTTTGTTCTTTGCATCCACTAAGAAATTGCATTACAGAGTCAGATGACAACTGAGTAAGTAATGGACAATCGTCTGGAAGCTCCTGAAAGGTCGCGAAAGGTTAGGTTTTGCAGCAATATAATTATCTAAATAGGTAAAAGAAAAATCAGTAGTTTCCCCCTGTAGTTCACATAGATGTCAACCCTCCAAAAAATCGCAACTCAAGTCAAAATTTAGCATTTGGAACTTTTAAATTAAATGATTTAATAGAAAATTTGCTTTATAACAAGTATAATTAAACAACACCATCTATGAACCTTAGTTGTGATTTAACTTAAATGACCACAGTTCAAAATTTCAATGGTCATAGATGGTGTTGTTAAATGTTTTTTGTTATCTAAACCTTACTCATCTTTGTCCAATAAAGCTCATTAAGCTTTGCGCATTTGTGACAACTTGCTTGAAACACCTTTAGCTTATAAATCATAAAAACCCTTCATTCTCGCAAATAAATATCATTTTCATCATTTGTTTTAACCATGTCCCAATTAAGTCAGTCTAGTATTGATTTCGGATTGAATTTCTTAAAACGAATTAGTTCTCAATGTGATTCAAAAAATGTACTTTTATCGCCGTTAAGTGTTATTACTGCCTATTGTATGGTATTGGATGGAGCCGCTGGTAAAACAGAGCAACAGATCAAAAAGGTTCTCAATTTGGATAAAATAAATGACCAATCGGAAGATATTTCTCAATTAATCAAACAGGTAATGAATAACTGCTTTTTTGTTTGGATTTTAATATAAAATCTCACTCCAATGACTTTTTTCATTAATTTTTGGCTTTTTTTTCTTGACAGGTTATTGAAAGCTATCGGATACCTGCAACTGCTGGATCGAGACAAAAATTCATTCTAAACTTTGGTAATTTACTTATGGCCAATAAAGATGAAAAGTTTCAGGAAGCTTATGTTCAAAGTCTGAAGACAAATTATTTTGCTGACGCATTTAATGAGGATTTTACCGATGGCCGAAAAATAGTGGAAAAAGTGAATTCCTGGGTTTCTAATAATACAGAAAAAAAGATCACTTCTATTCTAAATGAGGCTCCAGATTCACTTGATGGTCTGTTTCTAGTGAACACAATCTATTTCGAAGGGGAATGGTTGAAGTCTTTCTCTAAAAAGCGTACAAGAAATAAAATATTCAACAATTCAGATGGAACGACAGTCAAGACCAAGATGATGACCCTTATAGATGAAAGACTTAACTATGTTGACCGACTTGATAAGCAATTAAAGGTAAGAAATGTGCTTGAGCCTTATAAATAAAATTATGAATAAGATATTAACAGTTGTAAACATTTCCATGCCTTTTCCACAAATAGATTGTCGAGCTTCCATATGTTGGAAATATTAGCATGATATTGATCCTTCCAACTGAAGACAACAATTTAAAAAATTTGATTGATAATTTGCACTCAACTGAGCTTTCCAGTTTGATGGATTCTATGAAAAAGACGCGTTTGAATAACTTAACTATACCGAAATTCAAACTGGAAGATGATCATGAATTACATAAAATTTTGCCAAGCATGGGAATGACTAGACCGTTCCAAATGAATGCTGAATTTCCAAAAATTACTGAAGGATCTTTACCATCATACATATCACAATCAATACAAAAAGCTGTGATTGAAGTATTTGAAGAAGGTACTATAGCGTCAGTCTCAACTGCACTTAGACGCAGTACAGGAGGTGTTTCACCCAAAAGAATCACATTTATAGCTGATCGACCTTTTATGTTCTTTATCCGTGATAACAAAAGTGGAGTCAATCTATTCATGGGTCAATTGAGTAACATTACCCGTGAACAGTTTCTTTGAAATTTGCTTTATTTTGATATTGTACAAGTACGAAACTCATTGTGAATTGTTGTAAACTATTTTATAAGAATAAACTCAACATAAAATTTAAAAAGTTTGACCAGGTCTCTGAAAAATCATTTTTTCATTTGCCAATTGTAGCCCAACAATATTTTAAATGTTAGCAATTCTGTTTGAATCGCTGTCTTCGCTAATGTTTTTTGCGATTTGCAAAATCAAGAGATTAATGTTTGATGTATATCTAACAGTAATTGTAAGTTTCAACTTAAAATCTATTTTCTCGAAAAACTAACGATCAGGGAAACTTTTAAATCACACAAATGGAACCATTATTCGAAGTCATCGCAGAATTTACTAATTGGAAATCTAAATTGTTTATTTTGTTACCATGAATCTGTGACATTTTAAGAGCGTCACAATATTGGAGGTTTGACAGTACAGTTTATTTCCCATATTCTGATCTTCTTTAGCCTTTTTACCCTTCACTTCAGGCGAGTCATTAGAGTGGACTAACAGTTAAACTGTAAAATTAATTTTAGTTGATAGATGTCAGCACTTTAAAATGAAAATACGAAGTTGAACTTTAGTCAAAATTTAGAATTTGGAATATTTGATAGAATATTTTGTTTTATATAATAGCTTATTCTCTTAAACCCTTCATTCTCTCAAATAAATCTCATCTTTAATTGTAAACTTGATCATTTGTTTTAACCATGTCCCAACTAAGTAAACCTAGTATTGATTTTGGTTTGAATTTCTTGAAACAAATTAGTTCTCAATGTGATTCAACAAATGTAATTTTATCGCCTTTAAGTGTTATCATTGCCTATTGTATGGCATTGGATGGAGCCGCTGGTGAAACAGAGCAACAGATCAAAGAGGTTCTCAACTTGGATAAAATAAATGACCAATCTGAAGATATTTCTGGATTAATCAAACAGGTAATGAATAACTGATTTTTTGTTTGCATTTTAATATAAAATCCCACTCCAATGACTTTTTTCATTAATTTTTGGCTTTTTTCTTCACAGGTTATTGAAAGCTATCGGCTACCTGCAACTGATCGATCGAAACAAGAATTCATTCTAGAGTTTGGTAATTTACTCATGGCCAATAAAGATTACAAGTTTCAGGAAGCTTATGTTCAAAGTCTGAAGATTAATTATTTCGCTGACGCATTTAATGAGGATTTTACTGATGGCCAACAAATAGTGGAAAAAGTCAATTCGTGGGTTTCTAAAAATACAAAAAATAAGATCACTTCTATTCTCGATAAGCCTCCAAGTCCACTTGATGTTCTGTTGCTAGTGAACACAATCTATTTCGAAGGAAAATGGTTGAAGCCTTTCTCTCAAAAGCTTACAAAAGATGATATATTCCACAATTCGGATGGAACGACAGTCAAGACCAAGATGATGACCCTGTCAGATGGATGCTTCAACTATGTTGACCGACATGTCTAATAACACAAAAAATAAGATCACTTCTATTTTCAATGAGCCTCCAAGTCCTCTTGATGTTCTGTACCTAGTGAACACAATCTATTTCGAAGGAAAATGGTTGCGGCCTTTCTCTAAAGATTGTACAAAAGATGATATATTCCACAATTCAGATGGAACGACAGTCAAGACCAAGACGATGGCCCTTTTAGGAGAAAGCTTCAACTATGTTGACCGACATGATAAACAATTAAAGGTAAGAAATGTGCATGAGCCTTATAAATAAAATTATGAATAAGATATTAACAGTTTTTAAACATTTCCATGCCTTTCCCACAAATAGATTGTCGAGCTTCCATATGTTGGAAATATTAGCATAATATTGATTCTTCCAACTGGTGACAACAATATAAAAAATTTGATTGATAATTTGGACTCAACTGAGCTTTCCAGTTTGATGGAGTCCATGAGAGATACGCATTTGGATACTTTAATTATACCGAAATTCAAACTGGAAGATATTCATCAACTACACAACATTTTACCAAGAATGGGAATGACTCGACCATTCGAAATCAATGCTGAATTTCCAAAAATTACTGAAGATACTTCTTCACCATTATACATATCAAAATCAATACAAAAGGCTGTGATTGAAGTGTGCGAAGAAGGTACCATAGCGTCAGCGGCAACTGTAGTTGAAAGACTCTTTATGCTAGCTTGTACAGGAGGTGTTTCACGCGAAAGAATCACATTTATAGCTGATCGACCTTTTATGTTCTTTATTCGTGATAACAAAAGTGGAGTCAATCTATTCATGGGTCAATTGAATAACATGACCCACCAACAGTTTCTTTGAAATTTACTGTACTTTGATACCGCACAAGTGCGAAACTTATTGTAAATTGTAAACAATTTCATAAGAATAAACTCAACATAAAATTTACAAAGTTTAACCAGTTTTCTGAAAAATAATTGTTTCTTCTATTAGCTGATTGCAACAAGACAATTTTTTAAATGTTAGTGATTCGGTTAAATCAATTTCTTTGTTAATACATTTTTTCGACTCTTGATAGAAAATTAGGGAATTAATGTTGATCCATAAAAATTTAGATTTATAAAACCAAGAATGCTCTGGGTCTTTGATCCATCACAATCTCAGCAAATTGTCGATGAAAATACTTTCTAATGAGTTTGAATCGCAATCATAAATTATATTGGCAGAGTGATGGTTTTGAAAAGAATCACCTTGATTCATTTCGAGACATATTGAAAATTAAATTGATGCTTGCATGGCGTATACGCTTAAAATATTTAATTTTCATTGAGAGTCCTCAGGCACATTTTATTGAAAGTTTCATTTTAATTTCACATTTAACCGAGTTGTAGCACCATCTATGCATATTAATTATAATAAAATATTGAAGGATTGAATTCTTGATCTAAGATCCGATATTTTGATCATTTTGCTGTAAAAACCCTTATCAACCGAGTTTTTAATGAACTGAATTTTTAATCAAAACATTAGTTTCTTTTATACTTACATTAGTATGTGCTTTACATGTTAATTTAAATATTTTTCTTATGATCCGTAATTTAAGTGATTTAAATATTCTCTGTAATTGAAAATGTCACAATTAAGCAAGCCCAGTATTGATCTTGGTTTGAACTTCTTGAAAAAAGTTGGTTCTGATTCAACCAATTTACTTTTGTCACCATTAAGTGTTATCATGGCCTATGGAATGGCACTCGAAGGAGCCGCTGGTGAAACTGCAAAACAAATCAGAACAGTTTTGAATCTGGATAAAGTTGATAGCCAACAAGGAGATGTTTCAAAAATAATCAAACAGGTAATTATGAATGTATTTACATATCAATTGTTTGGGGTGTCATCAATAACCGTCACTGACATCCAATAATCGCTATTTTTCTTTTTTTGGAAGCACATGGAAAAATATCTGAAGAATAAGAACTCTACTTCTGAAGAGAAAAAATGCCTATTAGAGTTTGGCAATTTACTTATGGCTAATAAGGATTTCAGGCTTCAAAAGACTTTTGTTCAAAACTTACAAACTAACTATTCTGCCAATGCATTCAATGAGGATTTTACTGATGGCCAAAATATTCTAGAAAAAGTCAACTCTTGGGTTTCTGAAGCTACAAGAAATAAAATTTCAACGATTCTCGACAAACCACCACAACCTGACGCTGTGTGTTTGCTAGTGAATACAATTTATTTCCAAGCTAATTGGTTAAAACCTTTTTATGAAGATTCTACGGAAGAGAAGATATTCACCAATTCAGATGGATCAACAACTAAGATTAAGATGATGACTCTTTCAGATGATACCTTTAATTTTGCAGAATGTCTAGAAAAAAAATTAAAGGTAAAACCATTGTTCAAACATAATTTAATTTTTATCTAACGTTTCATTTATCGTTTTTCATTGACAGATTGTCGAGATTCCATATTTTGGAAATATTAGCATGGTATTGATCCTTCCAACTGGTGACAACAATTTAAAAAAGATGATTGATAATTTGGACTCAACGGAGCTTTTCAGTTTGATAGACTCCATGTCAAGAAAACGTTTGCGTACTTTAGCTATACCGAAATTCAAACTGGAAGATAATCATCAACTACACAAAATTTTACCAAGAATGGGAATGACTCGACCATTCCAAATGAATGCTGAATTTCCAAGAATTACTGAAGGGTCTTTACCATTATACATATCAAAATCAATACAAAAAGCTTTGATTGAAGTCACTGAGGCTGGTACCGTAGCAACTGCGGCAACTGTAATCGGATTCGTAGCCACATGTGCACCTCCCTTTCAGCAGCAAAAAGTCTTAAATTTTATAGCGGATCGTCCATTTCTTTTCTTCATTCGTGATAATCTAACAAAAGTCAATCTATTCATGGGTCAATTGAATAATATAACTTCTCAGCAAATCATTTAAATTCAAAGTAATTAATAAATTGATTTGATTGCTCCAAATGAATATAGAATCTTCAGAATATTTAATGATCAATTAAATTACATGTATATTTTTGTTTATACTTTCTGCCTGAAGTTTATATAATTAATATGAAAATCAACAAAGCTCATTGGTTAAATAAAGAGTAATTTATTAATTTGAACACTTGATTATTTTCACTCCTATCTTTACACATCTTCAAATCATTCATCATTGATGTACATTGAGTTGCCACAAAAGTTTCAAAGAGCTCCGAAGAAGTCGTCGATCTTTCCGAGTCATTCTGGATGGAAAATATGATCGAAACACACTCTTCTCGATTAAATTGATTCAAGATTATGATAATGGTTTTGGATATTGAACTGTTAACAATTATTTAGCATTAGAGTTTATCGGTATTTTTATTTTTTAAATTTAAAAATATTTTCATTGTTTCGATTGGACCTGAAAATGACTCTAATCATACAGAATGCTATGTATATTTCGTGATAACTCAATTTAACTTTCAACTTGCTAACTTGTTGTTTTCATCTCATTTTCATCTCAATTGATTACATCAAGTGCCGGAACAGCTTTAAAAGCTCAACCAATATCTGATGCGTAAAGAAGACTTCAGGTAAGTCTAGGTTCATCATCCAAAGATTTTGTTCTTTGCATTCACAGAATCAGATGACAACTGAGTAAGTAATGGACAATCGTCTGGAAACTCCTGCGTCGCGAAAGGTTAGGTTTTTACGGCAATATAATTATCTAAATAGGTTAAAAAATCATTTAAGAATAAAATTGACTTCTGCTTTCTAGATTCAGTTAAAATTATAAATATTTGTTTAGATCTTAATAGCTGTGAATTTCATTCCATGAGTTTAGACTTGTTGCATTTGTAGCGACATGAAATTCATTGGTACTATCAAATAATTCATCCGATGGACAGTTTGATTTATCAATTAAATTGATGAATTTGTCAAAGAATAATGATTGTGGGTGATAACATTCCCGAATATTGATGTTCAAAGTTTTAAGGCCAATGGGCAAAATCAAGAGAACTGTTGTTAAACTGATAAAAGTATTCAATCGACAATCTGAATCTTACGGGTACATTGAATTTCTCAAAATGAATATTACAAATAATACATTTGTCATCAAAAGATGCATCAGTAAAATGAGTTTCATGAAAGAATCAGCTTCCATAATCGTACAAAAAGCGATCTAACAGTAATTGTGAGTTTCAACTCGAAATCTATTTTCTCGAAAAACTAACGATCAGGGAAACTTTTAAATCACACAAATGGAAACATTATTGAAGTCATCGTAGAATTTATTTAATTGAAAATCTAAATTGTTTATTTTATTACCATGAATCTGTGACATTTTAAGAGCGTCACAATATTGGAGGTTTGACAGTACAGTTTATTTTGGTCTTCTTTAGCCTTTTTACCCTTCACTTCAGGGAGAGTCATTAGAGTGGACTAACAGTTAAACAGTTAAATTAATTTTAGTTGATAGATGTCAGCACTTTGAAAATCAAAATACGAAGTTGAACTTTAGTCAAAATTTAGAATTTAGAATATTTAATAGAATATTTTGCTTTATAGCTTATTCTCTTAAACCCTTCATTCTCTCATTAGTCTCATCTTTAATTGCAAACTTTCTCATTTGTTTTAACCATGTCCAAATTAAGTCAGTCTAGTATTGATTTCGGATTGAATTTCTTAAAACAAATTAGTTCTCAATGTGATTCAAAAAATGTACTTTTATCGCCGTTAAGTGTTATTACTGGCTATTGTATGGCATTGGATGGAGCCGCTGGTGAAACAGAGCAACAGATCAAAAAGGTTCTCAACTTGGATAAAATAAATGACCAATCTGAAGATATTTCTCAATTAATCAAACAGGTAATGAATAACTGATTTTTTGTTTGCATTTTAATATAAAATCTCACTCGAATGACTTTTTTCATTAATTTTTGGCTTTTTTTCTTCACAGGTTATTGAAAGCTATCAGATACCTGCAACTGATCGATCGAAACAAGAATCCATTCTAAAGTTTGGTAATTTACTCATGGCCAATAAAGATTACAAGTTTCAGAAAGCTTATGTTCAAATGCTGAAGACCAATTATTTCGCTGATGCATTTAATGAGGATTTTACTGATGGCCGAAAAATAGTGGAAAAAGTGAATTTGTGGGTTTCTAAAAATACAAAAAATAAGATCACTTCTATTCTCGATAAGCCTCCAAGTCCACTTGATGTTCTGTTGCTAGTGAACACAATCTATTTCGAAGGAAAATGGTTGAAGCCTTTCTCTCAAAAGCTTACAAAAGATGATATATTCCACAATTCGGATGGAACGACAGTCAAGACCAAGATGATGACCCTGTCAGATGGATGCTTCAACTATGTTGACCGACATGATAAACAATTAAAGGTAAGCAATAGGCCTCATAAATAAAATTATGAATAAGATATTAACTTTTTCTCAACATTTCCGTGCCTTTTCCACGCACAGATTGTCGAGATTCCATATATTGGAAATATCAGCATAATATTGATCCTTCCAACTCAGGAAAACAATTTAAAAAAGGTGATTGATAATTTGGACTCAACTGAGCTTTCCAGTTTGATGGACTCCATGTCAAGAACATGTTTAGATACTTTAACTATACCGAAATTCAAACTGGAAGATAATCATCAACTACACAACATTTTACCAAGAATGGGAATGACTCGACCATTCCAAATGAATGCTGAATTTCCAAGAATTACTGAAGGATCTTTACCATTATACATATCAAAATCAATACAAAAAGCTTTGATTGAAGTCACTGAGACTGGTACCGTAGCAACTGCGGCAACTTATTTAGGACCCATGACGACATGCGTCTCTTTCTCGGGGCAGCGTAAAGTGGTCAATTTTATAGCGGATCGTCCATTTCTTTTCTTCATTCGTGATAATCTAACAAAAGTCAATCTATTCATGGGTCAATTGAATAATATAACTTCTCAGCAAATCATTTAAATTCAACATATTCAATAAATTGATTTCATTGCTCCAAATGAATTCAGAATCTTCAGAATTTTATTAATCAAAGAAAATAACATGTATATTTTTGTTAATACTTTCTGCTTAGTTTATATGAAAATCAACAAATCTCATTGGTTAAATACAGAGTAATTCGATTATATATTTGAAAACTTGATTCATTCATTTCATTCATCACTGATGTCGCATTTACATTGAGTTTTCACAAAACGTTTAAAAAAACTTCGAAAAAGTATTTTCGGAAATTTTCACTTTATTGGTTAAGCACGCCAATTTTGTAATCATTTATGAGATTAAAGAAAAATAATGCCCACAAAATTTTGTAATGTGAAAAACGAACGCGATCTCTGTGCTTCTCATTGTTGTATCTACAGAGTAGGCTGAATGGAAAATATGATCAAAATACACTCTTCTCGATCAAATTGATTCAAGATTATGATAATAGTTTTGAAATTGAACTGTTAACAATTATTTAGCACTAGAGTGTCTCAGTATTTATTTGTTAAATTACAAATCATTTTCATTGTTTGGGCCTCACAATGACTCTAACCATACATATTGTTATGTATATTTCGTGATAGATCAATTTAACTTTGTGTGCCGGAACAGCTTTAAAAGCTCAATCAATATCTGATGTGTAAGTTTGTTAAAGCAGACTTCAAGTAAGTCTAACAGTAAGTGTAAGTTCATTATGCGAAGATTTTGTTCATGCATTCACTAAGAAATTTCATTACAGAATCAGATGACAACTGAGTAAGTAATGGACGATCGTCTGGAAACTCCTGCTAATGCGTCGCGAAATGTTAGTTTTTTGCAGCAATATAATTATCTAAATAGGTAAAAGAAAATCATTTAAGAATAAAATTGACTTCTGCTTTCTAGATTTAGTTAAAATTATAAATGTTTGTTGAGATCTTAATAGCTGTAAATTTCATTCCATGCACAGAAATATAAACAACTTATGTATCACTTATTATTAATCTTAAATTATCAATATTTGTATTTGAACCCACAATATTTACTTTGTAACCTTAAGCTTATGTAAAGTTGATTGCAACTGTTTCATTTCGCCTTGTCTTGTTGATTGAGAATCCCCAGAATCCCAGACCAAGTTTAATTTTGAGATAGCTAAATGCTATTTTTATCGGCAAACTTGTTATTGATGACAAAATTTCCAATTAATCGCTAATTTATCGATACATCTTACAATCTTACAATGTAACAATCTAATCTCAGCATCAAATTAATAGCTCAATCAGCTAATTGAACCATGAAAGACTCGAATGTTGTCTCATTATACACATTATTATGTACCTAGAAATTTCTATGTAACTTTATTCATAATCAAATTAATACTCGACATTTAAAATTAACCACACCTACTGACACTTACCATTTATGATACATTTTAATAATTTATAAATTACTAGGAATATCAAAGGGTTCGTTTCAGAAATCGGTAAAGTCTGGGTTGGCTTAGATCTTTCAATACTTTAACCTGATATATCTGTTTTGATACAAACCAGACATTTATTATAGCAATCAATTTTCAAGTTGTTTATCCTGATCAAGTACATTGACTGGTTAATTATTAACTGACACTGTTAATTTATCACATTACGGTAAGATCAATATTCAGAATATTTTTTATCTTTTATAAGAAAAACAATTTCTTTGATCAAACAGTAAGTTAATCTTTGCTAACTCGGCTTTGGATTAGTCTGACTGTCGATTTTTAATTACATTGACTTGATCAATTTATGTATGTAATTTTCAATCTAATATAAATGAATCCAGATAAATGGTAGTTTTACTAACAATTGTAAGCTAATTGTGTAATTTTTCACAAAAAAGGTATAAAAATTTTAAACAATTGCCTGAGTGCATCATCAGCTGATCTTATTCGCCTATTGTTTTAGGTAAATCATTTTGTTCCCTTAATTCTGTTTTTGATTATGTAATCTTGCTTTCTAGTGATGTTACTGCAATTAATTTTATTTTTTAAATTTTAACTTGAAATAGTCTACATTTCAATGTTAACCAACCAATTGTAAAACCCTATTGCTTAACCCGTTTTTATGAATACATATATTTACGGTGTGAAATAAGATTGCCTTCATTTCCATCTCCAGCCAGGTCCAACTACATCAGTGACTTCAAATTTGATTAGTTAAATAATTAAGTGCAACATAAGATACACCAGTTCATTACAATTTTCACGTGATTTCATCAACAGTTATATCCTTCCTTACAGGGTTATCAAACTTTTACCGGTTCATCTTGCGAACAGTCTGTCATTCTGTTTGGTTCAGTTTGTTGTCAATTTGAACAATTCACAGTTGCTCTGTCAATACCATGGCCTTACATGTTAATGTCGAACCATCACCTAATTGGTATTCGGAAAAGAAGGTAAATAACTTATAAAAACATGAGACTATGTCTATATCTATTTTATTTCATTACAGCTGATTCTAGAACCCTATGAGTACATTACTCAAAGAACTGGTAAACAGATACGGACCAAGCTGATGAAGGTATATTATTGGTGTTAAAACTTTCTTTATTGGATCAATTTAATTAATGTGGCATTTTTATTTAAGGCTTTTAATTTTTGGCTCAATGTACCTGAAGATACATGTGCTAAGATTGAATCAATTGTTGAAATGTTACACAATTCAAGTCTATTGGTGGATGATATTGAGGATAACTCTACTTTAAGACGAGGCATTCCAGTTGCTCACAATGTTTTTGGACTTGCTACCACAATCAACTGTGCCAATTATATTTATTTTCTAGCACTTCACAAGATTATCACTGAATTACCAGAAGATAAAGTAACAGAAGCTGTTAAAATATACACTCAACAAATGTTAGAGTTACATAGAGGACAAGGTGTGTTAAAAATATGATTGAGAGTACGTGACTGACTCTCTTCCTCAAAATACTCAACTCTCATCCAAATCTATCATTTATCAATAGGTCTGGAAATCTACTGGAGAGACAGTTTTGTTTGTCCCACTGAAAAGGAATACACTGAAATGATAAGCATGAAAACAGGTGGACTTTTTGGGCTTGGTGTCAATTTATTGCAGTTATTCAGTAAAAACAAGCAAGATTTATCTCAAATGGTATTTCTTTTAGGAGTAATTTTTCAAATCCGTGATGATTACAACAATTTGAAGTCAGATGAATATAAAGAAAACAAAAGCTTTTGTGAAGATCTATCAGAAGGAAAATTTTCATTTCCAGTTGTCCATGCAATTAAAAGTTACCCAGATAAATCTACAATAATGAGTATGTTTCACTGTAACCAAATTTTTTATCACCAATCTAACCCATTTTTCGCCTTACAGACATCATCAGGAAGCGTACAAATGATATCGAGATTAAAAAATTAGCCGTTAGTGTACTAGAGGAACTTGGATCATTTAAATATACCAAAGAGGTTCTTACAAAATACCATGAGCAAGCTAAGGAGGAATGTACTAAACTCGGTGGTAATGAATACATCTCCAAATTACTGGAATCACTGAGAATTGATAAAGACGTTAAAGAAGCTGCATCTTCGTCAAAGTCATAAAGTTAGACTTAAATTCTGTATTTTTAAACTATCAAGTGATGAAGAAAACTAGGAAATACTGATCATTCCATTTTTCAATTCAAAGGAATAAACTTGAGAAGATTGTGAATTCATTGCCTTGTCTTTATTTATCCAAATCCAAACCAATGAGTTGATTTTCAGGTGAAAGCTAAAGAAAAAATATTAAGACATAGAAATTTAAATTCATCCAAAATATTGGGAAAAATACGAATAAAATGATGGTTTGAAATTTTGAAATATTTATTTTTATTCAATGAAAATTAATATTTCATGGTTGACAATATTTCAGTATGTGAATTGTCGAGTTGGTTGAATGTGCGGTAAATTGTTTTCCCTTTGCTTCCATTTGTGTATACATTTTATTATGATATCACAATAACATTGACACCTATTCAAAGAGTAATGGGTGAGACATCAAAGCTGTTAGTTATTTGCAGTAAAATGATATTTGTTTTTGTGTTTTTTAATTATATGCAGTTTTTTTGTTTGTACAGACAATTTTTGTTTTTTGTTTGTCGCCAATAGTAGTTATCCCAGAGAATAAAGATGATATAAAGAGAAAAATAAAGATAGAAAGGGCAAGATTGAGTTAATCAATCAGGTGTAACATCAGGCAACCTGAAATGATGAGTTGATAATCAGGACTTTCAAGAAAGTTGAAATGCTTCAAGTGTTAAGCTAAACCAAATATTTTTTTATCAGAGAAATGAGAAAAAAGAAATAGAAATAGCATTTGGTTCAAGTTTTTTGCTTTTGAGATGATATTTTTTTGAGAGCTAAAAATTTTTAAGTCAACAGGATTACATCTCTGTTTCAACTAACTACCTTAATATCAGGTCTAGGGAAAGTGGGAAATGGATGGAAAATGTTGAGTTGGTTTATGATTAAACAGGCCTAAAGGGTATAATGTTTTGCAATTTAAATTGTCAGTTTTTAATTTTAAGTTTGATGAAACATCAAAAGATCAAAAATATGGTTTCAAATATAGGATTTTGTTTACTTGTTTGGAAGTTTACACTCAAAGTTATGCTTAATTTTTTTCTTGATCGTTTGAATTTCTACCTTGAAAAACATTATCACCAATGAGGAAAGGGGTTTAAATTTGATGAGCAATTTCCCTCGTAAAATGATAAATGTTAACAGAAATGGTTTATTTCATGCCCTGAATCTGACTTAGAAACCCAGAAGGATTTTTTCTCTTTTAAAATGAAGTGATCGCTGAAGTTTGAATACAGTCTATTTTCTCAATCCCACCATTAAACCACAGATCTGCTAAATTAACAGAGATTACGAAAAAAAGATACGAAAAGGGGGGAAAGGGTGAGAGATTTATCAATCAGATACCAAAAAAGAAACGATTTCCAAAGAGCTAATCATCGTGTAGCCAAAAGAGCGAGCGATTCACAAAAAAGAATGGGACAAGAGTATCCAAAAGTTCCAAATAACTGCAATAGACATTCCTAGTCACTTGTGATGAAATTAATAAGTTGAACAGATGAAAAAAGTTGAGGGTTCAAAGTTTACAAGTCAAGTGGGTGCCAAAAAATTTTGAAATTCAAAATGACGGTGACAGCTTTTCTTTGATCCTGATTCCATTTGTCATAATAAAGCATACTTTGCAAGAGCTGGTTCTCTTACTGAGTCTCTGAGTTTGATATATTTTTTTTAAAGTATTTTTGTTGGAAAATATGGTCATGTTTTAGTTTCAACTAATTCCCAAAGAAAACTATAAAGCGCTGAGAAAATGAGACCGCATGGATCATAAGGGTCCCCAAAACAACCAGTGGAAGATATCGTAAAGAAAAAAAGCTGGAGATAAATTTTCGTTATGGGGAAATATTTCGTCTTTTTGATTTGATGGCGTCTTATATTTTATACTTTAAGTTTGCCTCCATCTCCTTCGGAAACAAATCGTTTTCGGCCCCTGTGGTAAATTAGCAAGCAAAATTATGATTAAATGGTTGAAAAATAATTACGAAATATTATGATGAATAATTGTTCTTACCTTGTAGGCATATTCTTAACGGTGTCAGTTGGTAAGAATCCCAATGCAGTGGCTTTGTTAATAAATTTCTCCAAAATCTGATAAGCAAGTGGTACATCGATGCATATGTCAGGCATTTCCTCATACACTCGATTGAATCCCTAAGAAAGTAGTAATGAATAATATGGTTAATAGTGCGTCATCATACTTAAACTTTTGAATGTATGAAATTGGAAATTAGATTCGCTTGTTTTGTAGTGTGCATTATAAAAAATGGAAAAATAAATTTTTTAACACTTAAAATTCCAGACCACAGAAACATTACAAGGAATACAACAGTTTCCCAATTTGAAAAATGCAAAAAACAGGCTTATCACGTTTGATTAGAGAACTACTTACATTTTTGAGCTGGTCAACGGTTACAACAACTGCATCAGTGAGAGATTTGAGTAGCTTAAGAATTAATTCGATGACATGGTCACTCATATCCTCGATAGCCATTGTGATGGCTTCATAAACAAATTCATGATAAAAATGTGGAACTTCAAGTTCCTGAAGACAGCGGGTGGCTTCATCAATATCTTGTGATGAAATGTATTCTCTGAGAAGAAGTTGAATCTTACGGATAAGATATTTAACTGGCCTCATACCTCCGCTGACTCCCCACACACTATCCAGTTTGACCAGACCATGTTTCATATTAAGCAGAGCACTGGCATGTTCCATAGCTTGTCGAGCATTTTCATCGCTCATTTGGACATGGCTTTGAACAAATTTTGGAGGAATACAGTCATCTGCAACTGCTCTGGCAATAAAGTTACCAAGAACCTAAATATATAAGATAAAGAGTTAGATTTAAAGAACCAATAATCAAGGTAAACAAAATATTACTCATTACTAAATGAGATGGAAAATTTTGAGCTCAAAAAAAGTTATAAACATTGAAGGTAATAAACGAATAAAAAGTGAAAGAAAAAGTTAATTTAGTTCATAACAGTAAACTTATAGCCTTGAGTAAAACATATAAAAATTCATGCATATGAAAAATTACGCCTAGCATTCGATATAGCCTAAGGTAAAACAAACAAGAGTTGTCGGTCAATGATAGAGGATCTTCGTATCAGTGAGATTTGGTGAAGTATAAAGTCTACAACGGAAAGATAAGATACTAACCGTTGCTGCCTGGGGTGTATCAAGAATCAGGTCTGGGAGACTTTGGAGGAGAACTTCAAATCCACGTTCGTAATCTTCTTCAAGGAGGAAGCGTCCATAGAGGTCAGATATGAGAACTGAAGCCATTTCCCTATGAGATGCCTTTCTTTCCATTGCAACGGAAACAATGATGACAAGGACTTGGTGGAAATGTTCACCCAAATTTATTTCTTCAAGAGATATTGCAACTTCTTCAGTGTCTCCATGTTCGAAGTATTCGTGAATTATGGGTGCAACATATTTCTCAATTTCATTTTCCTCCAATGGTGGAGTGATGACATCCAATTTACAGTTCTCCTCAGACTCAGAGTCATAATTGGGATCATGAGGATCGTCTAATCCTCGTTCAACGCCAACAAGCTCCGATCCAAGCCTTCCCCAGGTACCCTTTCCACCTGCACCACCTTAATTAGAAAATAATTTAAAGATTAGCAAGCAGAATGGATATGGAAGGATTCATTTTGCTAAACATCATGTGATATATTGAGAAGCAGTCACATATGGCGACAGAGCAAGAGTGAAAGAAATTAAGAGTATGGTAAAAGAAATATTCAGTGACCTTGAAAAGAAACAAACAACCGATCAATCGAAACCAGGAGAAAGCTATTTCAATAATACATTGTGCAAAAATACAGACTGAATTGAGAAAATTAGACAGACAGGATCCACAAAAAGAAAGAAAAGAGAGACAGATAAAAAGAAAGGGAAAGAAAGAAAAACAAGGGAAAGAAAGAAAATGAAAGAAAATACTAGACTTTTACCTTTTTTAGGCAAACCTCGTCCATATCTGCCTCTTGACCGTCGACTGTTTTTGGACTTAAGCTTGAGTTCGTTCAAAACAGCAGTATTAGATGTAGCCATAATGATTTATATCAATTAATTAGTCGATAATAAGATTAGAGAGATTGAATGAAAACAAAATAAACAAGAAAGAGAAAGTAAGCTTTTTGTACGGTAACTGACTATTCATGTAATAAAACTGTAAGACTGTGATACAACTTTCCAGTACTCGATACCTTCAACGATGGTATCGATACAATGTACTTAATCTCCATCTAGTAGATTCTATGGTTACAAAAAAGTTTGTTTTTTGATAAAAATTGACTTACAATTGTTAAAGTCAGTAATTATAATTATATCATCAGACGAAAAAATATAATTTTTGAAGATCACTCTAAGCGAAACAAAATATATGAAGAGATCAATTCTCATAATCTTATCACATGCTCTTATTTTGTTTGTTAGATTGTATTGCTGTTGAAAATAAGACGCAAATTGTTGAAACAGGTGATTGTGCCTGGTAACAATGTGGACCAACGGTGAATTGAAAACATATTGAATTTTAAAGAAGCATTGTTGGATATGTTAATATTGGTGGATGGTTAGGAATCAAAATATGAGAATTAAAATTGATTGAATCAAGACAGAATAGCATTAACTTATTGAAATATGTAAACAATTTTTGACGATTTCATTCAAAAGATGTTGAGTAGACAAGTTTAAATTATATGTTTGCTGTAATAGTGATTGAGAACTCGTCGATTTCATTAGTTGTGGTCAATGTTAAGGTAGGCAGTTTTCATGATAAAGCAAATCATGTTGACGTAAATTCTATTCAGCTAAACCATTGTGTAGTTTTGATAACTTTCCGCCTTCAGTATCAATTATTTGATTTAGAAACAAGTAGCGTCTACATTTTTGTGATTTTAATTTACATTCAACAAAAAAAATGAAACAATTAAGATTAGTGAGCAAGAGAAACAACTGTTTGATCGAAAGATTAAAAACATATTAAGTAAATAATAAATAATACTAATACATGTTTGTGTTTGTATGTTGAAAATACTTTTAACAAACGGATAGATATTTTAATGCATTTTAAAAATGATGATCACAATTTGATTGGATAAACAATCATTTGAAGGTAATTGTTTTCATTTCTTAACAACTAATAGGGTCTTACACAAACTCCATTAGCTGATTGTACAATAGTTGATCGATAGGGTGAAATAGATGTGTATAGACCAGGAACACCCAAATCAACTCCACAAAGATCCCAAGCACCAGAAACAACACCAATCAGATACCATCGACCATTTTGTGGATCTTTGAACATTAATGGTCCACCCGAATCACCTGAACAAGCATCACCACCGGTTAGTGTATTAAGAGCACAAATGTGATTCTCATGGACAGGCTGCACATTAAATCGGAAATATGATGGTAAATTGTTCTTCTTGATCACATAGTTATATTTCATTTCATTACAAGTTGATTCTGTGACAAAAGCAAAAAATGAAATTAGACTTTTCCTTTGGTTGAAACTTCAAGCTAGATAGTTAAGATATTAAAAAGGATATTCTTAATCCTGGCGAATGATTCGGAAATGAATTGATACTTACTTTGAATAAAATCAACATCAACTTCTCTTAAAACTGCACTTCCAGTTCCAGATGAATCAACATTACCCCAACCAGCAACAGTTAATCTTCGATAAATTTGATCGTCCGAAGATGGAATGCAAATTGGATAAACGGTTTCAGAAAATTGAACTGGTTCTTTTAAGCGTAAAATGGCAATATCATAGTCCATTGGTGAAGAAGATGCATAACGAACATCATAAATGTATTCCTCAACACCCAAAGCTGTCTTGTAATCTCGATTCTTGTCCAAAATTCCTAGATAAACTTGGACGTTAGCAGGTTGGTTTAGGTTTCCATTTGAATCAAATAAGCAATGAGCTGCAGTAACAATATGTTGGTTGTCAACCAAAGTCCCGCCGCATTGTGAATAAGATGTGCTTTTTGGTCGTGTGAATCTATTATCGGTAAAAAGACAAATCAAAATTTAACTTTAAATTAAAATCACTAATAATTGTTTATAAATAACTTACCTTATATGAGCAATCCAAGGAAACTTGTGTGTCTGAGTAACCTTTCCATTGTAAATTCTTGATCTTATACCTTCAAGACCACAATCTATAAAATTATCCAAAACAAAGTGAGTCAAAATGTTAACCTTTTAATCAACTAATCAATCGATTAATCGATATTATATCTTTTTTAGCCTTTGATTCAGTTAAAGATGTTTAATAGTCACATTAGATCATTACTTACCACAAAATGATTGCACACAGGTCACATAAATTGTAAAATTAACTATCAAAAATAATATCTTCATACTGACTATACTTTGATTATAACTTGGCCACTTTTACTAGTAATTGGTTCAAAAGTTATTGTATCAATCGTATTAATAGTCAGTTCGCAATTGAATGCAATTTAGTATATTAATTGTAGATCATTCAATTGTCTCGAACAAAATTATGACGTTTTGAAAGCTTTCTCCTCCCATAAGGTTAGTCTTTACTTATTAATTTATTGTTCATCACACATACAGTAGTAAATAGAAACTAAAATCAGAATTAATTTGGTAAACAATTGGAAGAAAAATTGTATTAGATGAAGAAAAGAGTTGAAAAATTATAATAACAATACTAATAAGCAAATCTGTCAAAAATTTATGAAAAAGTGAAAGATATTGAAATTATTGTGATCTTGATTTTGAAGCTTCACGTTGAAAGAAGCAGAGTAATCAATAAATTGTTAAAAAAGGAAAGGGTGTAAACAAAACAATTGGTTGAAATAAATCAAGGTTGATATGATTAATCATAAACATGATTAACACGAGGAATAACGGTTCATACAAAAATCTTGAACATCTTTTGCTTCATCATATTTGTTTGTTTATTGATTAAGTCCCAATGATTTTGGTTGCTAAACATTGAATATATTTGACAAGAATGTTGAACCAAAATGTTGACTTAATTATTAATTAAGTGTCAACATCCAATAGGTTAATAATCAATGGTCATCAACTTGAATTACAAGCAGTTTTGTAATGTATATTGATTAAACCTTTAAACCTTTGGTTTTATTAATCGACGTTCAACTGTTTTTGATTAATGGAATACATTATTCGAGTTGCCGATTGTTATGATATCACATCAATTAAAAGCTTATATCATTAGCTTTAACAAGCTGGCAAATAATTTACTGACATTTAATTTACTGAGAAAACCGGAGATACAGAATATCGATTGAAATATAAAAAAATGAAAAGTTTTAGTAGTGATTGATTAATCTACTGCCATTATCTGTTAAATGAATATTTATGAACGCAAAACTTTGTACTGAAATTTTGTATTACTAAATTCTTCAATTACTAGCTAAAATTCTGTTGAAATTCTAATCCTTTGCTCAACTCAGTTCTGTGAAAATCTAAGATTACTAAGATTAGTAATTTGTCCGTAACTTTATCCCCACAGGTGAGATGACAGTACCTACATGTGTGTGTTTGTATGTTGAAAATATTTTTTCATAAGATTTATATTTTAATGCATTTTGAAAATGATGTCACACTTTGATTGGATAAACAAGCATTTGAATTGTTTTCATTTCTCAACAATTAATAGGGTCTTACACAAACACCATAAGCTGTTTGTAAAATCATTGATCGATAGGATGCAATAGATGTGTATAGATCAGGAACACCCGATTCTTCTCCACACTGAATCCAACCACCAGAAACAACACCAATCAGATACCATCGACCATTTTGTGGATTTTTGAACATTAGTGGTCCACCCGAATCACCTCGACATGTACCACCATCGGTTGATGTATCAAGAGCACAAATGTGATTCTCATGGACAGGGGGCACATTATATCCGTAATATGATGGTAAATTGCTCTTCCTGATGGCATATTTAGCATAGTAGGCATATTTCATTTGATTACAAGTTGATTCTGTGGCAAAAAAAACAAAAAATAAAATTAGACTTTGTAATATGCCTTTGGTGAATCTTGAAGCCAGATAGTTAACATATTGAAAGGGGTTCTCTTAAGTAAACCTGGTTTATCTAATCAATTAATGCAAAACAACTACTAGTCGATAGAAATGGAAGTCGTTAGTAAGACAATGTCAACCCTAGCGAATGATTCGGAAATAAATTGATACTTACTTGGAATAAAATCAACATCAACTTCTCTTAAAACTGCACTTAGAGTTCTAGAAAAATCAAAATAACCCCAACCAGCAACAGTTAATCGTCGATAAATTTGATCGTCCGAAGATGGAATGCAAATTGGATAAACGGTGTCAGAAAATTGAACGGGTGTCTTTAAGCGTAAAATAGCAATATCATAGTCCATTGGTGAAGAAGGTACATAACGACCATCATAAATGTATCGCTCAACAGCCAAATATTTCTTGACATCTCGATATTTGTCCAAGATTCCTAGATAAACTTGGACATTCTCAGGTTGATAAAAGTTTGCATTTGGACCAAATAAGCAATGAGCTGCAGTAACAATATGATAATTGTCAACCAAAGTCCCAGCGCATGATATATTGATTTTACTTTCAAGTGATGTGTGAAATCTATAATAAAAAAACGAGCAATCAAAATTTAAATTATAATCACTAATAATTGTTTGTAAATAACTTACTTTATATGAGCAATCCAAGGAAACTTGTGTGTCTGAGTAACCTTTCCTTTGTAAATTCTTGATCTTATACCTTCAAGACCACAATCTATAAAATTAGCAAAAACAAAGTGAGTCAGAAGTTAACTTTTTTAACTAATCATTCGATTAATCGATAATACATCTTGATCCAGTTAAATATGTTTAATAGTCACATTAAATCATTACTTACCACAAAATGATTGGACACAGGTCACATAAATTGCAAAATTAACTATTAAAAATATAATCTTCATACTGACTATACTTTTGATTATAACTTGGCCACTTTTACTAGTAATTGGTTCATAAGTTATTCTTTCATCGTATTTATATTCAATTCGCATTGAATCCAATTTAATTGTAGATCATTCAATTGTTTCGAACAAAAATGATGACGTTTTGAAAGCTTCTGCCCATAAGGTTTAGACTTGGCTTATTAACTAAATGTCACCATTTAATAGTTTTATAATCAATGGTTATCAACTAGAAGCAAAGGACTTCTGCAATATGAACTACATTGATTAAACCTTAAACTGAAAAACAGAAACATCTTTTCATCAACGTAATTGACAATACAAAAGATCGACATTATTATTTCATGTGATGATCTGCCAATCGATTGATTTGATTGATCTTTCCGCACATTGCTTTTTGATCGACGATTTACATCAATTTACACTGATTAAATTCATTTGTTGAAGTAACCGTTTGAAAAATATTCACGAAAAAAACAAAGGAATTCGAGAATAAAGGAACGCAAAATACCCAAACCGCATGAAAATTAGATGAATTCGGATAGGAACGTAGTATTGAAATTTCAGTTAACATTGCATCGACATAGAAATGGTATTTTCACAGTTTTCTATTTTTCGGTATTTTCATAAGAAATCCCATTGTAAAATCTCATAGAAAACTGTCAAAAAGGATAATTCCGTCAGAAATCAAACGAAAAAATTAAATTCAATGTAATGGTAATTCAATTTGAAACTTGGAAATTTCAAAAAATAATTCAATTACACAAAACCTAGTATATTTTGCATTACACCCTTTAGTTACTTTATGTCACAGTAGCAATTGCATGAGTTTACTCCTCGCCAAATTTTATGGCGTATAGATTCAATAGTGATTTTCAATAATTAAATGTGTCAAAGACTTTCGGGTTTACCTAATAAAAGCTTATATCATTAGCTTTAACAAGCTGGCAAATAATTTACTGACATTTAATTTACTAAGCTGATATTTTACTCGGCAGACCCAATAATTTTTATCAGTTGTTTGAAAGGATGTATAAATTATTTTTAATATTGACTGGTTATTTTACAATTTTGATTTATCATAAACTTAAGTTGACTTCATTGATGGTGAAATTAAAGCCCAACAGATTTTTTACTTGATTTAATAAGTAAGATTTTAGATATTGCACCTTTTAGATAATTAGAAACCTTTTTTATGTTGCTTTGGTGCAATCAACAGTTTGATTGGCTTACAGAGTTCAATAATTAAACTTTCTTCGGGTCTTGCTCGTATTCCTGATCCGGTTTTTGATGCCCAGGTTTGAGAGATTCCAAATGAAGATGCTGTTTCTCGGAAATCTGAAACAATACTAATGCTAACATGGCATGGCTCTGTCCATACAGTATGGGATAAATAGATGTTTGTTAATAAACGATAATTGCGACTATCACTTTCACGAGAGTTATTGTCCATTAGTCGAAAATCGCTTAATTTAGGTAAAATGAAATTATTTGTTTGGTCAGGTGAATGAATCTGAAATGGATAATCAAAGTTAATATATTAGCCGAATATCAAGATTAGTGTTAGAAATTAAGCTTACCATTAAACGAATTGTTTTAATATCTTTTATATTGTAAATCATCGCATCCAATCGAACAGTCAGAATAAGTCCAGCTGTAAATTTTAACGGATTGTCCGATCTTCCATTTGGTTCATTAATACAGGCACTAGATTTCCTCAGATGCTCCAAGTATTCTATCGTGTTACTAGAGACTAGCTGCGTCTGAAATGAAATTATAAACATGAATATTAATTAATACAACTCATTAACTTTGTCTATTATCAAATTAAAATTAGAATAGGTATATCCTTACCAGGTCAACGGCTTGACTTATAAGCTTAGGCGAAGATAAGAATAATGGCTGGAGAGCTCTGGCAACGGATCCAGGTTTAGGTGAACTCAATTTATTAACTTCTTGAATCATTTCTTTAGTTAGAGGATCAGGATCCATACCGTTTAATTTAAGGTGCGTTTGCAGTGTTTTCACTTCTTCCAAGAAGGCATCACACAACGTTAATGCAGATTGGTTACTACCATGAATGACAGCAATTAATTGAAGAGCTAAAGCTTTGACTCGAGTTTGTAAAATTAGTGAAAGATGAAAGGGATGAAGACCATGGAATTGATGAATTAGACAAAATGTTGTTTGCAAAATTTGCTGAAGAGATGATCGAAATGAATTAGATTGTAGAGGTGAAAGAAGAAATGTATTGATCCAATTATTATTTGATAATATCTGATAGAAGAAAATTAGATAATTAATAATTAATTTGGTAAAAATTTTAGAAGAAACTAATGAGTATAAGTTATACCTTTCGCAGGGACATTTGACATTTTAAATATTGTTTTAAGAAATCCGAAGCATGAGACATAGAAGATTCAATTTCACCGAATTTCTCCAAATCACTGAAATGAGATAAAAATAAAAATTGTAAATTCAAGTTTTAACCTCTGTGTTGTGACAATTTACACTCACCCAATCGAAAGTTCTATCACAGCAGCTTGAGTTTCTAGTGAAACAGATGGTGACGACATTATATTTCTAATTCGTTCAAATATCGATGAAAGAAAACTCATAGCAGATTCTGAAACTCCTTCACAATGCTGTGACTGTTCTCTTTTCCTTTCAAGACCACTATCAATATCAGGAATATGTGGTACTTCTTGAGGATAAGAGTATTGTAGATAGGAATAGTGTTTGAAAGTATGGGGTAGAAAAACCTTCGTTATAGATGGACAAAGTGCTGCTGCATTAAAGACCAAAATTAGTACTGAAATATAAGCATCATCTTCCAAAGATGGTTCTGGAAGGTCTAGAAAAGGATGAATCATGAGGAGTTCATGGACAATGAGATCAACTAAATTAGGATGATTAGTGCCAAGTTTTTGGAAACATTTCCACAGAGAGTGCTTGTCTTCAGGATAACGTCGTAAGTTGTATAATAACTTCTCAATACAGGCTTTAAGAGATTGTTTAGACGAAAGTTTGCAGTTACCAAGCATATCGTGTAGTGCTTCTCTTATATCGATTGACATGTCTTCTAAAACGCCTAAAATTATGTCTATTTGGTCATCACGGAGGGTAATATTCTGCTGTCCAATCCGGCTTAAGCATTGAATTGCTTTTAAACGGATATCTTCAATCTCGTCGTTAAACATATCAACTAGAAAATCTAACGACTGTTGAGCAAATGCAGGAAACGATATAGCCAATTTACAGAGAGACTCAAGAGAAGCCATGCGAACCTCTGAGAGGACAACAAAAAGATGGGTATTAGCAAATGATTTATGATGCTCACAAGAGGTTTTAACTCACCAAGGAATTCGTCTTCTAATCCGTGGATAAAAGCACCACAAGCACCGATATCCATCAGATTTATAGCCTCGGGATCCAACTCTTCGAGGGGAGCATCATCAGCCCATTTCTTACCACTTGACCATTCACCAGACTTAAAGTTTTCACGACTCCGTTCATGCGCTGACCTTTTTTTCTGTTTGAAGAGTTAAAAGTATAATATGAGTTGTTAGACTGTTTTAAAGTTTTAAATAGAAAAGAAAATGCAATAATTGCTCTTGAATTACCCTTAAATTAGACATAAGTTTCTTATCCAAAGTTTGTTCTAAAAAGTCTGGCGCGACATCGGTAAAATTACCAAGAATAGAGGCAGCTTGAACCCGGACTCTGATGGACAAATCATTCATCATTGAGCAAATCTTTGCAAAAGCATCATCAACTAGACGAATTTGTTCATCTCCTTTTCCAACACAGACAAGACTGTAGAGTGAAATAAATGAATTAATATCGAAATCAGAATTCAAGATAAGAGAACAATAAAAACTTACCAATCGGCATAATTGTGGCTCAATACTTCCATCAACTTTATGGATGCCATTCTACAATCTTCATAATCATCAGTTAAACCTTCACAAAATTCACAATACAAACTTATGTCAAGCTTGGCCCCTCTTTGGTGTAGGCTGTAAATAGAGTTAAGGGCAGCCGATCTAACCCTTGGATCAAAATAATGACTAAATTCACGTAAAATTTTAACAATCACAGAGAATTCGCTTTGCATTTCACTCGTCAAACCACTCTCATTCATATCAGAATCACTGGCAACTGGTGCGAGATGAGCCAATAAAACCAAAGCATGACGCTTAATCAAATTACTACTATGAGTAAGTAGAAGATGTTTACTAGCATTGATTAATTTGAGAAACAATTCCCAATTTCCAGCATACGGATGGGATGTAATTAGTTTAAGCAGAGATGTTAATATTTCACCGATTACAAGTTTCTCCTTAGTACTTCCAAGAAGAGGTAGATATTCCTCAACAATAGCAGCAAGTTTATTGTCATCCATGATTTAACCCGAACACATAGAAAAATTAAATTCCTTCCAAAAGCACAGGTAACAAAAGGCCGAAGCAAAGGTAAGATAAACAAAAGTAAACACAATTACAAACAAATACAGAAGTAATCAGAAAACCAAAGCAAAAAAAAACTTAATAAGAACTGGTTGCCTGGTTACAAGAAGTCCAACACTAAGCGCTAAAATTAAATATTCTAGTCCCTTTGCATCTAATCCTTTGTAAGCTTTGTTATTATACCTGTACCTTTAAAAAATAATTTTTAATGTTATTAATTTTGTCACTTAGATAATTGATATATTTTCAAACTCCCCTTTTCCTAGTTTTTATCTAATAAGTAGTTCAATCAGAAAATTAGGTGAAACTAAAGTCTATTTTAGACTAAACAACAATGTGTTTTGTGGCTAACTATTGATTTTTTTGTGTGCTAAATAGCTGAAGACTTTGCCTTAATGCAAGCGATCAGAGTTGAATTGAAATTCTTTACCTTCAATCTATTATTTCAAGTCTTGTCTTTTTTCTTTAATGATATTCTACTTCATCATTGTCATCATCAATATCATTATTATTATTATCATCATCTTTATCTTCATCTTTCAACTTGAACTCTTTTTATTCAATTTACCAGTTAAGGTATCCCAAAAATTTGTCCAATATAAACTCATTTGCTCCTCAATTCAGCTTTGCAATCCTTTGTTAATTCACAATAGAGTCACAAATACATAGCAAAAAATATCACCATTATTAACGATATCTTCAACATTTATTTATCATCTATCCTCATCTTTACTCATATTTCCTCAACTCTTGGACTCTTAAACTTGCACCTATCCTATTGTCACTGCATCTGCATTATAAAGCCTGAAATTTCAAGTTGTTCAATTGGTTCCGCAATTTAATGTATTAACAATCATCATAAAGATATCATTTGTGTGAAAATTACCCAACAATTTACTTTCAATTTTTCATACAACTATTGATATAAACCTTTGAAATATATTAAAAGTCATTGAGTTTGATATCAACACAATAAAAAGTCTTGATAAAAATCGATCAGTTGTTAGCTAATTTAATGTTTTGATGTTTTAAGTCAAGCTAATCTCAAAGGCTAATACATCAAAATTCAGCTTTCAAATTAATGTTCATTAATATAATTCTGTTCATTGATTTCATGTTTATTGGCAAATCTTACATCTCGAGCCACGTATAATTTGGTTAAATATCGTTCAATCTTCAAGCAACCTGATAATGTCACTTCAGAGCAAACCAACTGGTAAAAATGAGTTTCAGTTAAAGTGAAAGTCGACTTCAAATTTCCAATTAACTGGATTGAA